>NC_140949.1:134939542-136377042 GCF_014529385.1 Adiantum capillus-veneris | reverse complement strand
GAAGCTACCATGTGTGTGAGTGAAAGTTTGAAAATGGCGCTGAGAGAGCGAGACAGAGAAAGAGGTAGATATGCTGATGCACTAAAGGTGGCGAGCAACCTACTGCAGCTGGGTCATTGCAGAATTACTGCAAGGGAAGCTGCAATTGCTACCATGCATGGTGATAGTGGTTGTGAGCAAGTCAAAAGAAAGTGCGCATGCAAGCTAAAAATAACAGCAGTGGTGGTTGGACCATTGCCGCTGCTAATTAGCCGTCTGCCTCTTCGTTAGGACCGTCGATGGAATAAATATCTGCTACTAGATTACTTATTTATATTGTATTTATTTTAAAATACAAATACGCGTTTTTTTTTCCTAGGGCTCTTTCTCTCTTGAGACTGAGCTATGTGTAGGTGCCCACAACAGTTTTCTTTCTTGATCATTTTCGTTACAAGGTTTTCTTGGGTTTGCTTCCTACGAAAAATATATATGTATGTATATTTAAATCAAAACCTCAAATTGATCACCATGCCATGCAAAATTAATTATATGCACTCTATTGAATAAAACATCATGATTCATACTATCCTACTCGTATTGTTTTCTCTTATCACATTTTGATCAAGGATTTTGCTTCTTATATCCAAAGTTTTTAAAGGTTTGCCAGAAATATGTAGTTCAAGAAGGAATGAAACAGTAAAACTAAATGAAACTAATTAGGGTTGTGTAATTGCACTTATCTTTGGTACAGTGGTGCAAAGACCCTCGTTGTCAAGAGGCAAATCATGAACCTCGCTTGGATACACAGTTTGGGATGTCGACACAAACATCCAGGTTTTCATGATACGTGTTCTATACCCATTATTGCTTTAATTCCTCAAGGAAGAAAATACCCTACAGTTATAGATACCACTTTCAAAAGAGTAGGGACAATCCGATCCCTTGCAATGAAGGCAGGCAAAAAGAATTCGTTCTCTCTGTCAAGAAGGAAAGCTCGAGTCAACGACGAATGTCGTCGATTACTCATGCTACCTGGAAGTGTTTCCACTGCCACATTGAGTTTAAAATTTTAGTACAACCTACCAAACCTTCTATGATGACCTACTAAAAATCTGACCTACTGAAACTTCTGTGATGGATAAAGCACTCTCGACATAGGTATGCCATATAGATTGTGTGGTCATCCTTGCTCTGATGAGTAGAAACACCTACAGCATGCAAGGGAACCGCACCTAACATTTGAACTTAATTTCACCATCTATCGGGTCAAAAGCCATCTCCTTACATTCCTTAAGCTTTTAAAAGAGTTCATCTGTTCAACTTCATCAAGTTCCAGTTCGTAATTGTTATTGCTAGTAAGAACTTCATTGACCTTACACACACGCAGATTTTGCATTGTGATAAGGTAAACGTTAAAACATTGTTTGAGCAAATGACAACAAAGCCATGTGCAAAATTGAAGTTCAATTGAGTTGACTGCAATGTTGGCCGTCAAGTGTTTTATACAAGAAACTCGCAGAAGGTAGTGAAAGAGGGCTCACTTACTACAGCTCTTACAACCACAACAGCAATTTTGGCTTATCTTTCTATCGGCCAGGATGATGCATCACCAGTTATTCGATTCTTGACAGTATACGTCAGCAGCCTGAAGGCCAATCTTCCTCTTGGATTGGAATCCTTATAGAGAATAGTCACAACGGAATCCAAGTTGGTTCAGTATCAATTGATGTGAATATCTGAGCTCCTAGAAATGTTCCGGAGTTGATAAGACAAAATTATTGACCTGTTATCGAGGCGGTAACTTTCGTCATGACTGTGGATGCTAATAACAATGGATCCAAAAACTTGGGTGCACACGCATATGTGCAAAGGTGTTGGGGGGTGAAGAAGCTTTTGTAGCTAGATGCTATCGTCTCCCGCACAACTATAACTCATTTCTGCTTCCATTTTGAGGAAGCTGCATGCTGAGTAGGTCCTCCCTTGGAAGCATCCCGAATGGTCCATGAAGCTCAAGCTCGTGATTGTCGGTGCCCCTCTCTTCATTGTTCGCACGGCTTGACTCCTCAGGGTTTAAAAGATAAGTCACTTGCTTTTCAGTTCTGAAGGTAAGATAGCAAATTGCGAGCAGGTATAGCAGCATAGCACCAAACCCAAGGATCCCTACGATCACTTGGACTCCCTTGATAAGCCCATTATCAGAGACTAGCCAGTTGTAAAATGCAGTGCTTAGATAATAGAGATTAATCACCATAATTCCGCAACCAATTCCCCACGTGAGAACAGTCACCTGCAAAGCACAATATATACCCTCAGAACATACTCACAACACATGCCTTGGCACAAATACAGGCAGATAATAAGGCGGTTCTGAGCCCATTACCACGAGGCGGTTTTTGTAAGGACCCATCTTCGTTTTGCTGCTTGTGAACTTCAGCAGAGGGACGAGAGCAAATGGAAGCTCAAAAGATAATATCATCTACATAAGGCAGGTTTGATTTAGCAAAACACAGTGACACATAGAAATTGTACAGTATAAAACATTTCAAAGAGTTATTTAAATCGCATGATATGCATCATTTCTAGAAGTTAAAGAGCTCACTGAAGAGATGATAATCAGATCTCCTGCTCCCGATGATCCTCCGAGGATTGCTGCAAGCAGGCTAGGTCCAATGGCTACAGAGCGAGTTATCAGGTTCCGGACCCAGGGAACAAACCGTAAATTCAAAAAGCCCTGCCATTGTTCGCACCACCCATTGAATTATTTTACCCACTTACACACTCAATAAGCTACAAAATGCTTGATTTCATTCGCTGTGTGTGTACGTGTATGCACGTGCTTGGACTTCAGGTGCACAAAGACGAAGGCATGGATCCCCACCCCCTACCCCAAAAGACAACCCACAACAAAATTTAAGGGAAAAAATACAGAGAATTGCACAACGATCCAACCTGTACACACTCCCACAACACATCCTAGCAGTCGTTCCATATCATCCAAATAACATGATGTCCCTTGAAAGTGATGAAATTTACCTGCATAACATATTGACCAGCATAGGTTCCGGTAATTGTGGAGCTCTGCCCTGAAGCCAGAAGGGCTATACCAAAAAGTTTGGAGCTCCAGCTACCAAGTACATTCTGCAGAGAGAGAAAGACAGACATTTCATATTCAACCTATTATTTTAGATGAATGTTGACACGCAGGGGACGGACTGTTTGTAGAGAGAGAGAGAGAGAGAGAGAGAGAGAGAGAGAGAGAGAGAGAGAGAGAGAGAGAGTTTTAACGTCGAAACGAAACCATCCCAAGGGACCTTAAAGATCTATCCAATGAGGAGAGTTGAACTCGAGACCTGTTATTCAAGAGGGAAATGGCATAACCAATCTACCACACTTGGGTGGGAGAGAGAGAGAGAGAGAGAGAGAGAGAGATAGATTTTATTATCGTCCTCGGAGGTCAAATATGACCTATGGGACCAAAGTTACATGTGATGTAGTATGTGTATGGCTGATGAGTGACTCTCGATGCTCCAAAATTGTGGTGATGAGAATCGCAATGGAGAGCCCACACTGTGGTTGAGAGAGGAAAGTGTGTAGGTCTAAGTCATGGCTGAAAATGTGAGAGAAGCAAGTTCGGATGTGACAAAAAGTTGAGCACTCTAGTAGTGTGTGGTACTCAGACTCTCAAACTTGCAGTGAGCATAATGTGCACAATCGATTTGACTCTTCTCCATTGCCCCAACGCCCTGTCTCGCGTCGAAGGGAATGGGAGCTAAGCCGAATGGCTGCGATAGTGTGTATCACCGACAAGGAGATAGACTCAAGCAAGTAAGTGTGAGTACGGTTTCCTCTTTCAGCGAAGAACATGGTTTCGTAGTTGGGGGAGAGAGAGAGAGAGAGAGAGAGAGAGAGAGAGAGAGAGAAGAAGAGAGTTTTAACGTCGTAGGAAACTATCCCAAGAGAGATGCTGCTTTGGTGCAAACCTCCCCAATGTTTCTGTAGCAAATAAACTATTCCTTGAATCAGCATCTGCATACATTATTAAGTGCATCTACTTTATCTCATTTCACTGGCAACATCACTTCCCCCAAGTAAGAATTGGATACCTACACAACGAGGGTAAAACACCTCTCCTAAAGAGACTGGACAGTGCCCTAGCAACCTAAAAACCAGATAAGGAAAGAACTCGTTATGAATAAGACTAGACATCTTAGACGAGGTATACTCGTGCTCTGGGGCATCAATGGGCTCGAACAATCTCTGCTTGCTTCGTCCATGAGCTGTGACTGTTGCCCCCACTAGGGTGTGCGGGGTGGCCCAGTTGTCTCTGGTTACTTAACTCCAAGAGGACCTAAAGTACCTAAAAAACTGTTAGCTATGCCCTTTGCTCTTGCCTGCTTAACTTTCAGCCTGCCTCTTTTTGCTGGGTGTCGTCTTACTTTTTTGTCTGTCGGCCATGGAGAGAGTACTCTGCGTGTGGGTATATCGGCCCCGTATGCTCTCATATGCTGGGCATCTACATACATAGTGCTCCCCGCTCTCCACTCCACCTCTACATACCATGCAGGTCCTCCAGTCTCTGTCAATCTGAGCTGCTCGCCCAGCCTCAATCTCTAGTCTCTGAGATGAAACCCTGAGCTGTCTAATCGCCACTCTAGTTACAATGTGGCATATAAACATGACTCCCAAACCCCGAAAACAAAAAACAGAAAATGACTTAAACAAAACACACACAAACCAGGGAAGGGCAAAGAAAAAAATAGCTCTCCAAGTTGGAATAGCCACGTGGGGAGCAATAAAGGAGAGTACAGCTTTATCAAGGCAATCAGCTGTAACACATCTCCTCTCTCCAAGTCCGCAACGCCATGTGGGAAAAGCAATGGAGTGTATAGCTATCAAGAGGACCCCATTCTCCATACCAGCGAGGAAGCACATACTGGCAAGATTACTGTGAAGCTAATGCATGCAACTTGTACTTACTTGAAGTAAGAAAGAAGCTTGATTCAAGTCCAATTCTTCACACTTCGCTTTATCCTCATCTGACAAATTAGGATCAGAACATACTGCTCCACTAACAGAGATGACTGAAATGTTGATTAGAAAAGCTATAAACAGAGCAAATGCACTTTCTGCAAAGTAGAACTTGCATGCATCCTGCACAAGGACAATTAAACAAATTTAGCTTATGGCAGCTACCAAGACACAAACAGAAAACATGCTTTAGCATCCAATTTTCTTGTAATGGCAGAGCAAGTGGCGAACCTTAATTCCTCGAACTGTTCTGGGAGTTCTTCTACTTAAAACCAGAGCTGAATGAAGAAAGAGGTTGTGCCTGCAAAATGTAAGCCATCTAAGGTCAGATCTCTGTGATACACATGTATACCCACATGAAGGCATTTCAAGCTAAGTGACATGGGTTCTTTAAAAGTATGCTGGGTTTGGATTCGTTCCTTCAAATTATGGATAGAAAACGTACGGCATGACCATGGCTCCAAGGAGAGAAATGGCAAGCCCAGTAGCGCCATCTCCATTTAGCCTCGGAATAAACATCCCCTTCAAAACTTCAGTTGCTGGAGGTTTCGCGTAAGCAAGTTCTGCAAAGAAGCATGCTGCCATGGTGAAGACCAGGAGAGCGATGAGAAACTCCAGCTTCCTAACCTGAATGACATTGTTGGCAGCCCAAGTAAGGAGAGGCATACAACGTGTTGTTTGACTGCAACATTAGGAGTGATACAAATTAGAAGACCATAGCTGTACCCCATATTGCTGCAAGGCTAGAAGGATGAGGGTGCTTAGTCCAGTCACAAGAACTCCTGCCCAGACAGGAATATTGAACAGCAAGTTCAGGGCGAATGCTGTGCCAAGGACTGCATCAAATTCCAAGAAACACGGGACATTTCAAGGTCAGCGAGAGGATAATCAAATAGCCACAAATACATGTGTTTTACAAAATCTGGATAAAGAACCATGAGACATCCGAGATGACCTACAAACAAGTAGGGCCAAGATGTGAAAGGTCACAAATTTGTGGTGGGTAGTATTGCTAGATGGTCCAATTGGAAGTATCATTGCTCTTACAACCTCAGAAATGGACCTCACTCACCTTCCAGCACTCTACAGAGTTCATTCGGGAAGCTCTGGGCTGTATTACTCCTTTCTTGGGGCTGCTCATCCGCATGCTTATAGATTATTGAAGCGAAGGTGCAAAAAATATATACACCTTCTGTTTGGTTCTTTTTAATGCTTCGCATGTCCCCCATAGCTACACCCTTACAAACGCAACAAGCCTCTCTTCCTTTATGTCAGATTGCCCTAAGGCTCACCATGATTACACCCCTCCTCATCAGTGCCAATCCAGGTCAAAAAACTTTTTACCACCCCCTATCCCCTCCTTTCATCATCCTCCAAGTCTCCTCTAGTGCCCAAATCCCGAAGGAACAGATGTACCTAGAAGTAAGGAGGAGGTCACAGAAAAACAAAAAGTCCCCTGCTTACTCTTTAAACACTGTTTTTGGCAGGCATTATGGGCATGCTCGAGTACTAGAATTATGTGATAAGCTCTACATTTTTAAAAGATAAAAAGACTACTATTTGATAACTAAGTTAGAGCATCATGCAGTTATTTTTCATTGAGCATAATAAAAATGACTGCATTATGTGTTTGCGAATTCTTCAATAATTTACAAAGATAATTGCACCAGCACCTGGTTTGTTCTGTTAGCAGGAATGCAACAAAGGAGAATACCTTCAGGAATGTCACTTGCAACTATGGCCACCTCAGCAGCAATCCATAACAAATAGTTGACTTTCCGCGGATATTCAGCGCGGCAATGTTCTGCCAAGTGTTTTCCTGCAAACCACCAAATGAAATCATAATTGGTGCAAGGCAATCTCAAAATGGGCAATCCTCCCTGGTTTTTGAGAAAGGGACAAGATTGTTTGTTTTAAGAACACCCTTCAAACCACTTCCACGTTTTGAACGCAATTCCAACTTATAATTTGACAGAAAAATATGTCTCTTACCTGTGACGACTCCCAAATTGGCTGCAAGAGACTGAATCAGCAAGGCAGCACATGATGCTATAACAATAATCCACAACAGCTGAAAGCCAAAAGTAGCTTATTATATGATTGGAAAGCATTCTAAGATGCATATCTGTGATCTAATCAAAATGCATTTGTCAAACATGCTACAATGCCCATGAGAAATTGTTGTATAAGTGACCAGAAACATGCTTGATTCCATTTATGCATGTTTACGTTCCCAATTTCTCTAACTAAATGCAACCCTATGTGCGTCAGTACATGCATAAATCATGCCTAAGCGTGTACAAGTATATGTATTTGTGGATTGGCCCAAAGTTCAAACAGCACATACCTCATATTTATACTTGGCTCCTGATTGCAAGTCACTTTCAACTGCGAGGACAAAATGTCAAAACAAACAATGAGGGCCCTCCTTTAGATTCATTTCTGTCTAGTCATTATGTTCGATGGAAGCATAAAACCCTTACAATTTCCTGGGTCTATGTACGCAATTGCAACCAGGAATCCAGGACCAAGGTATGCAAGCAAAGTTCTCAGCCCCCTTTTCTGCACAAACAAATCCATCTACTGCATTAGGAAAAGCAGGGTGGCTCTCAATCATCAGCTAAGCCCATAAGCTTGCAGAAGACCAAGAAAGCATCATGAAAATATTTGCGAAAAAAGATTTTGTGTGGAACAAGTATGAAGCACCAAAAGAGGTATTGCATGATGACACAACGAAAAAACCCGTGCCTGTGCATTTTCTCATCGCGCAAGAACTCATCATTCGCTCCAGAAAACCTTTGATGCTATCATTATCATTTGTCCCTCTGCTTGATCTCCAAATAGATAATGACACTTGTACTCTAAGGTCTACAATCCCATGCTGCCACACAAACTGAAGTAAAACGTGCAACAAGGACAAACATCTGTCCAAGCTTCCCTGCCCATGACCACGTGTATTCCTAGTTTGAGTTGTATATCTTTCTTGCACATGCAACTAAATTCGACCGTCTTTTATATGGATTTGAAAGAGTAAATGTGCCAGTCTAGGCATTGGCTAGCCGTGTGTGCATGTGCAAACATGAGCGATAGTGTTCTTGTCCAGGGGCTTTGAGAACTGAGGATGTTTCCTACGTCTTAATTAGCATTCTGATATCCGCTTGGTCACTGCTCTTAGTCCTTCTGTTCATCCTTAAAGTAGGGTTCACCAGATAGCCGGCTTCTAATAAGCTGTTAAAACTGCTCTCTCTCTCTCTCTCTCTCTCTCTCTCTCTCTCTCTCTGCATGAATACAGAATGGAGCAAAGTACCTCGGGAACAGAGATTTGCTCGACGCCTGAGTCCATGGTGGGGAGGAAGGGCTGCTGTGCAGGGGAGAATGGGGACAAAGTTACAGAGTGGAAGGGAGCACCACCATGGCAGGAGGCTGGATAGCAGGGGATAGATGTGAGAGTTCGGTGGCAAGAGTGGTGTGTTGGGCTGCGGCGCTTGGGAGGAGTAATATAGCAAGTTTCCGGTTCGGAGGCCGGCCACGGGGGTGGTGGGGAAGGCGGTGACGTAAGGGAAAACTACTGGGGAGCCGCAGCGGAGAAGGTCGTCGGTGGGCCGCAACAGCAGCAGCACCGCAGGAGGGGAGGGCCTTTTCTTCTTCTTCTTCTTCTTCTAAGCTCTGCGTCTTCTCTGTGTCCCACCCGCAGCAGGGAACTCGCCGGGAGGCAGGGCTTGTACTCCTAGCACGCCCGTACTTTATATCATCCACTCTCTGATTTCTTCTTCTTATATTCCTCGTCTCGTCAACGGCGCAATGGCCCCATTACCGAATCCCGACAAATTCACGAAAAGAGCCTGCTTTTTTGGCATCCATGGACCATGATCCTGATTCCTATGGACCTCTGCTCAAAAATTAACAATCTTCAAATGTAGGTTTTGCAAGAAGTTAGAAAAACTTGCAATACCTACATTTGAAGATTTTTACACTGACTAGCCCCTCCCTCTCTCTCTCTTTCTCTCTCTCTCTCTGCGTCACTGTGCTCCGGAGTTGCAGGTCACACCCACCGCTTGAAGGAGGTTCTGACGCATGGCAGGGGAGGGAACCGAAATTCCCTCCCCCTTTATCCTTAATATAGATTGTATATACGATAGTTTGGATCAAAAGAGATTTTGTAGGGCTTTGGAGGAAATTTTGTTAATATCTAAAGGAATCTCTTTTAGATTCCTCCAAAGTTTTTATGCTTTTCTTACCTTCTACTTTCTTTCGAACCTAGGTAAATTCCAAAATTTGTACATTTTTAGGTGCGATTACACTATATCTAAGCTTTTTTTCGAGCTAGTCTCCGAGCGAAACCTGTCAACAGATGCCATAATAGTTTTTGGAAAGGTGTCTTCTACATAGACTTGCCTCTATAAATCAAGGGCTTTGCTCTAATCCTCTTGGTAAGAGCACTTGGTAGCTATGGCTAACGCCAAACTATACACTCAACCTAGTACGCTTCACCAATCCTATTGTATCCGTTGTGGATTAAAGAGTTCCTATATCCCAATTCGGAATGGGCTCACTTTTCCAACGTACCCATAGTCGACGAAGCTCAAAACTCGAGTGCTTACAAGTTACCCCTACCTTCTTTGGCTTTCTTGTTGATGTTGACATGTACCATTGCTCTCTCTCTCTCTCTCTCTCTCTCTCTCTCTCTCTCTCTTTCTCTCTCTCCCTCTCTATATATATATATATATATATATATATATATATATATATATACATATATATATATATATATATGTATGTATATGTATACATATACATATACATATATATATATATATATATATATATATATGTATATATATATATATATATATATATATATATATATATAGATGGGTGTGTGTAAGTAATGTTATTGTTATTGACTTTTTTTGTTAATAACGTGTATGTGGAGTTCAAGACACAGTTGATCTCTTCCTTTCTACAACTCTACCCTTTTCTTCTCCCTTAATTCTCTCTCTCTCTCTCTCTCTCTCTCACTCTCAAATTGATTTTTTCAACGATATTAACTCTCCTTTGTCACTCCCTCTCTCTCTCTCTCTCTCATTTGACTATTTTGTACCAAAGACGACTATTCAAAAACCTTAGCCGAAGAGGGATGATAATAACAATGATGATACTAAATAAGGCCTTGACATAAGCCTCGCTTTGAGGAGGCAATCCTCATCTTCCAAACCATTTAGAGCCCCAATTATTTTAAAACAACACATTATCCTAAACCTAGGAGGACACGTTCCGTGCTTGTGCTTCACACACCCCCTTTTGCTTTTCAAGTAGTTATTTAATGGGAATAGGCCACAAGAACTCATATGGACCATCCCCCCTTCTAGCAAGAGAGACCCCTTATCTAAATGGCTCCAATAATGCCATGCCAAAAACATCAGTTCTCCATTCCAATTATGGTTTCCAAAAGTTACTTTTAGCTAAGGGGACAAGGCATGCCATTTGAACCTCTAGACACAAGGATTATCGAAAGTGGACTATATCGCATGTAGACCGCAAGGAATAGAAGTTTAGTAACCTATTCACTCATTTTCTCCTTCAAGGACAAAGAGATACATAGTGAATCACAATCCCAAGGGGCAAACATACCCCACCCAAGCCCCCCCTCCACACTATCTCGCACAGGCATGCTCAAATGAGATCGATGGCTAAGGTGATATGGGCCGTCGGATACGCATTTGGTAAATTCGGGGCGTTTGGTAAATTCGGGAAGAAAAGGAAATTCGGATATGGGCCGTCGGATGCGCATTTGGTAAATTCGGGAAGAAAAATAAATTTGAGGCTTATAAATTCGGATCGATCCGCACCCCATGTCTCGAACCTCCGATCTCCCCACCACGAGCCATGTGCACTAACCACTACGCCCTCATGCGCACGTTGAAATATAAGCGATCCAAGTATGTCATATTGTAAATGTGGGTCGATTAATAAATTCGAACAAATTGGTAAATTCAGGGCAACTTCAGATATGACAGTCCATAATTGACACGCCTCGCCTTTTCCTCCTCCACCATTGATCCCATTTGACCATGCCCGTGTGATATAGTGATGAGGCAACCCCCCCTCCCTCTTCCCTTGAAACAAGAAGAAGAACTATTACTCTAGTATGGATGAGATAGCACACATGCCACTACTTTAAGCACATTCTCCACTCTTAATCTATTAAATCGAGCTTATCAACGTAAGCTAACATTGATAAGATGAAACAAGATCATGCGTGTGTCAAAGGATATTCTTAAAGGATATTCTTGGCTTTCTAAGACTAGCCTTAGGAAAGAAAGGAGCTACTAGGTCCTCCCAATTTTGGGAAGGCGGCGAATTAAGAGGAATCTCAATGGATTCCCTTATGTGGCTTTTAAAGAAAAAGGGAGCAGATGGCACGTGGGTGGAGAGAGAGAGAGAGAGAGAGAGAGAGAGAGATATCTTATTTGCCATGCGCTGCATGCCTTGCGTGTGTGTGTGTTTGTGTGTGTGTGTGTGCGTGTGTGTGTGTGTGTGTGTGTGTGAGAGAGAGAGAGAGAGAGAGAGAGAGATGCTCTATACAACGGCATTGACCAATACGTGGGACAGAGAGTTGAGGGGGAGAGAGAGAGAATGATGTTGTGCAATTGTTGCAAGTGCAATTGGGGAGCATCGTGTCGACCTCTTCGAAGGTGGCGGTTGATTGACTACGGAGATCAGAGGGCAGCACTCTGCAGACCTGTATATGTTGTGGGGATGAGGTGGACGAGGAGGGTGATGATGATAGGCACAACTGGATGTCGATCACAAATTAATGGGCTTTTTTAGAGTGATCAAGTGTGCCATCGCGCAAGGGATGAACTGTTGCAATGGGGGAGCCATTGTCCTGTAGAGCAGGGCTACAAGGTGGGGTGATGGAGAGCAACACAATCAGAGTGATTTGGGGGGAAGGATGATGGCGACAAGCAAAATTCTTTTTCACACTGGAAAAGCCTTCTCGTTGATGTGGACTGCAGAATCTCTGTAGATTCCAGTTAATAGGAGTGTGTACCCAATAGTAGCCCACAATCGAACATTTCATGGTCTTTTATGCTTATGAACTTAGCTTTGCATGTGAAGCTTCAAAATCTTTAGATTGTAAAGGGTCCTTTCGATTCATAGCCTCACATGATGTCATAAAATCTAATATCTAATATCTAACCAACCCAAATGATTTTCTCATATTAAATTGATCACTTAATGTGGGAGAATAAACGGGAACAAGTGTTAAGATATAGACATGTGCTTATAGATCTATCTCAACACGGGGCCAATGGTAAAGGGACCCAAATGAGAGATGGTCTACCAAAGAGCAAGGCTAACAAATGGAGCATAAGACCTTAGGGTTAGCTTCATTGAAGACCTCCAATAATGTGTGTAAAAGGCCTTTGACCTTAGGTAAGCTAGGGTTGAGCTTGAGGCGCGAGAACCCGACCCAGCTCGAGGTGCTTGTTCTGCTTGTCATGCTTGATGACTAAGGTGCTTGATGATTGAGGTGCTTGAGATGCTTGAGGTGCTTAATTATTGAGATTCTTGAGGTGCTTGACATGCTTGAGATGCTAGGGTTGCACTTGAGGTGAGAACCCAGCCCAAGCTTACAATGCTTATGAGCCAAGCTTGTGGTGGGAACTAGGCCTATACATGAGGGGCTTAAGGTGTCAAAAAGTCAAAAATTCAATCCCTATAAGGAGGGGGCGAGCCCTACATGAGGGGGGATGAGAGAGAACACCCACACACTCACACAAGGCATGCATGGTACAAAGAAATCAAGAGGGACACTTGTCAAGTTCCTCCTCAAGTTGCCCCCATGGTGTGCCCGAAGCCTATTGGTTGGCCACCCAAGGGGTCCAATAATAATTTAGGAGATTTAATTAATTGATTTAGCATTTATCTAGCCCTCTCTCTCAAAGGGGAAAGGGGGACACTTGTCTCAAGGCTACCCTTGTTGCTTGTAATGCCTCCTGCTTGTGATTGGCTAGGCCTGGAGGGGTCCAATGAGCTTCAAGCATGAGCTACAAGGGGGGGTCGACCCAAGCAAGCTAGGGGGTTGCTTAGGGGGTATACTCACCCACACACACTCACAAACACTCTCATAGTGTGCTATGCAAAGTGCAAGAGCTCCCTCTCCTTCTCCAAGCAAGTAGAGGTTGAGAGTTTACACCAACACTCTTGGATATGGAGTGCAAATCCAACCAAGAGCCATGCTTCAATGCTTAAGCTTGCCATCTCCTTCTTCTTCATTACTATGCTATTATGTATGCTAGCAACAAGAGTTATGATAAGTGAGAAACTAATTTTTTCTCCTATGAAATGTTTCTTCTTCCTCTTCCCTACCCTCATTCCCTGCTAGCTCTCTCCACCTTCGAAGTTGTTTGAGGTCTTGGGACTGAGGCTTGGGATAGTTAAAGCTTTCTTCAAGTTTATGTTATGTTTGTGATGTATGAAGCTTTCCATCTTCATTGCATCACCTAGGTCACAAGGAATACAAAGATTGTATTGTAACAAGTCTCTCTTAATGGGAGAAATCATAATACAAATGCCTATTGGAGGGGGAACCGGCTCCACATAAATCCGGTCCTCAATTGTTGTCATGTTCTCTAAATTCTCTCTCTTGCAAAAGTATTGTTTATGCCAAGTTAATTAATTGCTATGATTATGTTGCTATCTTCAATTATGTTCACCCGCTATGCTCACAAAGTCATTTCTCAAAAGTACTTTCATTAATTTCCGCTACTCTCAAATTAAATAGGCCAATTCCATTACACATGACTACTTTTTCATTCTTTTTTTTTTTCCAAAACCGGATTAAGTCTCCCAATCTCACAAAAAAAAATCAAAACATATTAAGTGTATAAGTGAAGTGTGAGTTTAGGAAATGAAAAGACACATGAATGTGGAAAGTCAAAACATGAACGAAGATGGAAAGTCAAAAGACCTTTTGTGTTCATATAAATAGGTGTTTTTTTACTCTTTTAATTTTTTGAGCGTTTTTTTTAAAATTGTCTTTAGTGTCTCTCTCTCTCTCTCTCAATGTTGTACTCATCTTTCTTAGGTAATATTGTTGAAAATCTATGTGTTTCGTCATTGCCTGTCGTCGTTACGTGCTATAGATTAATGCATGGTTTTTTTTTTTGAGTGGAATCTTTGAATTAGGAGCACCGTTTAATTCTTTTGAAGCCATTAAGAGCACCTTTTATTTTTTTTCCAAAACTAGATTATATTAGCAAAAGTATAGAATTACAAATTCTTGCCATGCCCATCACGAGCATGACATCATCAAATGATCATAGATACATTGGTTGACAGGGGAGCCATCTCGACGATGATGGATGCGTCCTCATCAATACTTATTCAAGTCAGTCATTAGGGCACCCAGATTCATGATCCACTCATCGATGATAGTCCCCTTGCTTTCTTGGATTAAGACTACCTTTTCATTCTTATGTTTTGAAATGCCAACTTCAGTTTTCACATTGTTCACCTCTTTTTTACCGCCATATTCACAATTGTGAATGATAGAGTTGTACTATCATAGAAAAGCATGTACATTAGGACTCAAACACTTTGTACATCTTGAGGAGCCAAAAGATACAAAAAGATGTCAACATGTGTCTTTCCCAAGCTCTGTCTTGTTTGGTAGTCAGACGTCCATAGTTAGCAATATCTAGAAGTGCTTTTTTCCACTCTTCAAAGTTTTTGTGTTTTCCAACATAGAGAATACATTCCGTGCTTTCCTGCTTGCTCTCTTCCAACTTAGTTGTTGCAAGGTTTTATCAAAACTTGCTTCCCACTTTGTTTGAGATAGCAAAAGCGAATAATCTATGTGCAAATGCACCCAATGGCAGATTTTGTGCGCAAGACCTCCCATGACCAGGAAATCCTTGCAGAGATGGAGGGGGTCTTCAAATGCCACATGGCATCTTGAGCATAGGTTTGTGTCTATTCCTCTGGTAATCCCTGTTAGTAATGCCCTCCCATAGCACCTTCTAGATGAAGAACATCATTGTGCTAGGCCCTGAAGGATTCCAGATATTCCTTGCAACTTGTCTCATGCCACAAGAGTTTCCACTTTTTGTTAGATAGTAGGAATCGATATGTTGTATTACTTAGCTTGAGGTATATTCTCTTTGTTTATGGCAAAGCAAAATTCTTGTTTTGGGGCCAAAACATTGCTCATAGCAACAACCACTATGTTGACTAGTAGCCTTCCATTCTTGTTGAGGTCATACTAGGTAGCTAGTTGGTTTGCTTCTTTCCACTAAAGACTACTTGTGTTATTTTTTCGAATACTTCTCTCCAAAAGGCCTTAGTAAATCACCTCCAATCTATGTTTTATTTTATGTTTGTCATACTCAAGGCACTAACTATGCTTAAATCACCTCCAATCTTAGTGAGCCAGGGGGACTAGTGGGTGATGGAATTCTTGAAGTAGTTGGTCGTCTTCCCCCATTCTAGTGCTTCCAATGCTTTGGCACAACACTTTTTTCACCTCTTAATGCCAATGTGAGTTTTCACCTTGTTCACCTCTTTATTATCCTATTTGCAAACTCTCTCTCTCCTCTCTCTCTCTCTCTCTCTCTCTCTCTCTCTAGGCCTACAACCCCTGCATTACTTCATGACTCCTTCAATATATGTAAATTTATCACCTTAAATAATATTTAATGTCTCTCGCCCGATCGTGTTGTTGGATTTTTACGACGGCAGGCAGAGCAACATGCAAAGGAAAGCGGGGGAGGTAGGACGCAACAGCAGGACGGTGCAACAAGAGCAAAGGAGGCGAGGCAACATGCCCTCTCAACTTTTCCAATGGTCATGAGGGCTTATAATCCCTCATCTGCTCTATGTGTGTGTCTGTGTGTGCAAATAATCCTACAGTGAAGACTTCTTTCAAATGGGTAACATTTTGAAGGGATGATCGTAGATGTTTGGGCTTGACCCTACTCACAGGACCTATCACCTTTACATGTCAAAAGAAAACCTCAACCTTCACTGCCCTTCAGCCGCAGCCGCCCCCCCCGGCTCCCCCGCCCCCCCCCAAAAAAAAAAAAAAAAAAAAACACGAAGGCCGAAAAAAGAGGGCTTTCTTTAGCATTGTTGGGCTCCATCTATGCGGACGAAAAAGATTGGTTTTACAAAGGAAGACCTCGTATATAGAGGTAAAAAACGCAAGTGCACGCCAATGACGTCTCCCAGTAGGCCTACTACTAGTAAATCTTGTGTGCTAAAACCTTTTGCCATGTGTTTTACCCAAGAAGTCTTCTTTTTGTTCTCGTTCTCGTTAGATTGGGATGCCTTATCATTGGTGATGTAAAAGTTGGAATTGACGACGACTTTTAAGGTTTCCATAGCTAGCAATTTTCAAAGGTTGAACGAAAGGGATGCTCTTTCTTTCAAAATTGCCTACTCATGAGAAGTAAGTGTCGTTCATAAGTTTTTCTTGTTCCTTAGTAAGCAGCATATATTCGTGTTCATCTATATCTGTTTTAGGTCCAGTTTTTTTTTTCTTTTCGCCATACTCAAAATTGTGAGTGGAGATGTTATATTAACTCCGCAAAGAATGTACAATGAACTTCAAGCACTGTCTGTGTCGTAAAGGCACAATTTGTCTAATAGGGGACTACAATTCATAAGTAAGAGATCCTCGTCTTCTTTGATTGAGCAAATCTAGCCGTAGACTAGTAGTGGTCCATTTCCCCTTAATGGCACCATTCGAGCAACCAAGGCAACTAAGTGCCTATTTTTATTATTCGCCTTGTGTAGCTACCTGCACTCTTTACATGGAAAGTTACCAAAATACCCTTGAAATTTGTGGAAGTTTGCATAGTAGCCCTTATATTTAGTTCGTGTCCATCAATTGCATATTCATCGTCTACATTGCAAGAAATTTGATTTAGGGTAGGTATCTTTCTTCATGAGGCAAGCAAAACATCTCAGATTTCAAAGCAAAGTCAGTGGGAAATTTTAATTTTTTCTTTTCATTCAATAATTAATAGGGACAAAAAAGATCTCTTTCAATATTCTTAAGGCAAGACAAACCTATTATAATCACCCAACAGAGCAAGAGATTATCTAAGCAGTGTGATTTTGAGTACAATATACAATTTGTGAGCAGAAGTAATCCTAAAATAATCTCCAAAGTGCCAGGGGAAAGCCAAGTACAATTCCAATGTCAACTTAGTCTCTCTTTCCCCTTTTTTCAACTAGTACAATTAAGTCGATAGTAGCAAGTTGTTTATAATGTTGCAAGGGATAGTATAAAAAGCAAAAGACAAAAAGAAACCCAAGTCTAACTGAAGGGAGAAGAGCCCCTCACCTTGATATAAGGGCAAAGGATGGGTATATGTCAACAAAGAAGCATATCAGCAGTCGACACCCAAAAGGGTAAGCCATGTATGGCCACACCATTCAAGCTCCTAGCACAGGACCTTCTTTATAGGAGGGCAGGATGATTTATTGCTTAGCATCATACCAAGCGGTGGATGTCATAAAGTCCATGCCAAGCCACCTGCCATCAAGCTCAGTTCTTAGGTCGAGAAGTGTTTCATCGTGAATCACCATGAGTGAAAGGGGAAGAGTCTTGTCGCGACATAGTGTATTCGCTTTATGCCAGAAGGGAAGGAAACCTAGCTTTTAACTTCCTTTAAGGGTTTAAAATTTTTTAAGGGATTGCTCCCACTGAGCCTATGATAAAAAATTGGTTCACACTAAACCATACAAACCAAGATAGCAATGTAAGTAATAATTGGTATCAAGGACCCAATTAGAATCACCCTGTGAGGTAATTTATAAGTGTGGCAACAGACATTGAATAAAAAACCTTATCGTTTATGCCAGAAGGAGCAATTAAAGGTACTCCTTCAACTAAGCAAACCAAGACAGCATAGTAAGCCGAAAACAGGGAATTCAAATCTCAATTTAGTAATTTCAAACTTCAAGGTGGAGAACTTTATGCTAAGAGTAGGCTACTAGTTAACTGCCAATAGGGTGTTGGGTAAAGTATCAGTTATAAACATAGTTTGGGTAGTATTATCAATAGGTTGAGCTAGTGTAACTAGAACTAGCTATCATGGTCAGATGCTGTGACCATGTGTGTGTGTGTGTGTGTGTACCCGCCCTATCCCAGGCACCATACACAATGGGTTTTGGCAGTAGGGTCATTGTGTATGGACCTACTGCCTCATCAAAAAGACGAGTTTAACAAAAGTCTTTAGCAGAGAAATGCCAAGTTGGAGTGTCCCTGGAGAGGGTAGAATTGTTTGTACTAATATAATACCAGATATCATCTTCAAGGAAGACATTACTCATGTAGGAGTTTTAAGGCTTTGTCAGCCACTTTGAAAAAAAGTATGGTTGTCATTGAGTAGTCTTTAGACGATATATGCCAAGCTTTTCCTCCTAATCCCAAAAAGTCTTCATGTTCTTGTAAAATACAATTTACTTAAGCGTGGGTGAGTAGAATTGGATTAACTTGCTACTTAAACCGATTGAGCCAAAAGACTACAATAGTCGTGAGTAGGAATCCAGTCTATAGTCAAGGAGAGACCACCTAACACCTGTCAACCAGTCAAAGAATTATAGACAGTGGGTCACTCAAAGCCTAAAGACAAGAAATATCCAAAGCCAGCGTCCTGGCCCACCTAGTTGCCTGGGAGGGCCTAGCGTTTAGGGGTGTGTGTAGCTGTTTTAATTATAATAAATACACACCAATGAACAAGATGTTCAAAAAGATGACTGGCTAAATATCTCTAGGCAAAGATAAGTACAAAAAAAACTCAGTCTTTGATTCATAATTGTACAGCATAATAAGAATGAAGTATCATTCCAAATGAGTTTGTACAAAGGTATCAGAACTATCCCAGTTGAATCATCAAGTGTTTTCAAAGTCGGACTGCAGCAAGCTAAACCTTTTTAAGCCAAGATAGAATTGATCTCACCTGCATCCATATAGTCAAAACAAGAGATATATTAGACTTAGCTACGTATGGCAGGCTTCAAAGAACCTATTAGTTGTTATCCATGTCCAACATAAAAATTATTAGACTAGCTATTGTCCTTAAATATAGATATACAAAAATACTTGAAGTACTTCAACCTTTTTTCCAAAACTATAATGTCCAAGCAAGGAATTGCTAATTCAAAGTAGTGTATACGTTCTTTTGCAAGTATATAAAAAACCCTAGTACTTTCCTTAATCCTCATTTAGATTTGCATTCTCAAAGTAGCCAGATGTTATATCTTTTAGAACAATCTTTTATAGTATCGAAGTGTACCAACCTGTCAAAAAATCTTCCATAATTAAAACTTGAGTATGTGATTATAGCTTCAAAGTTATTAACGATGTTACTACAATTATGTTCTATGGATCCAAGTCGAACACTATAGTAGTGCTACATTCTAGTAATAATGAAAAGAGAGATCAAGAACAGGGTTAGCCTAATGCTACTTTTAACAAGTTCGACAGACAGCAGCAGTCGAGAACCAAAAATACCATACTGGAATTATTTCTGAGCACAACCTGTGATCCAAGAATTGAGACAGTCATAAGAACCAAAAGCCAAATAATAATGCGGTATACAGCAACAGGCTGAAGGTCAGCTTTTTTGCAGATAAACAGACTCCCTCATATCTCAACATCATAATATATTCATGTATTAAAAGCATCAAAACTTGATTAGTAACCATATGTCGGTTATAATTATAGGTTATGTCAAATCTTAGGTAGAAAAGCATAAAAAAACCAGAATATGTATGTATATATACGGTTTTCATATATTTTAAGGTAGCACCACCTCCAGGAATCAGATGTAGTGAATATGGTTTAAAAAAGAACCAGATCTAAGCCAGACATCCAAGCACCAACCTGAAGGTCAATTTTTTTGTTTAGTCAATGCAAATAGTCTCCCCCATATCACAATACCATACCATACTCAGGTAGTAAACCACCAAAAAACTAAACCAGTACTCAAACGTTTAAGTATTAAAACCAGACCAGCAAACAAGGCCAAAATATGTATAAGTTTATACATATATTTTATGGCAGTATCACCACCAAGAACTAGCTGTATGTATGAATATGGTTTAAAAAACCATATCTAAACCAGTCATCCAAGCCAGCATAGTTAGCCACCAGGTCTCCCAACACCTTACCCACCACATGTAGCATGTTTATGCAAAACACTAATTTTTCATGATATGCAACTACTACAGAGATTGCATAGAATAAATTCTCAAGTAAAGTGAGCAGGACTGAAAGCCAAAAAAACCAGTTTATTTAGTATTTTCAAGTCAAAAAGACCAACAGAAATTCAAATCCTTCTTGTATTGTGTCGAAGCTTTAGTTTAACAACTTTCCTTCGAAAAGTCCTTTCTCACAAAATAGGGCCAGAGTTTAGCCAGTATTAGGAATCAATCTCATCAATCTAATTATAGGCATATATCAAATTCAAAGAGCACGATTGTAGGATTATTTGGCACGTGCCAGCAACATCATAGGCTAGGAATCTTTATTAATGAGGCAAGCAAAACATCTCAGATTTCAAAGAAAAGTCAGTGGGACAATTCAATTTTTTCTTTTCATTCTATAATTAATAGGGACATAAAAGATCTCTTTCAATATTATTAAGGCAAGACAAACCTATTATAATCACCAAATAGAGCAAGAGATTATCTAAGCATTGTGATTTTGAGTAAAATATACAACCTGAGAGCAAAATAATCCCAAAATAATCTCCAAAGTGCCAGGGGAAAGCCAAGTACAATTCCAATGCCAACTTATTCTCTCTTTCCCCTTTTTTTAACCAGTACAATTAAGTCGACAATAGCAAGTTGTTTATAATGTTGCAAGGGATAGTATAAAAACCCAATGCAAAAGAAAAGCCAAATCATAATTGCTTATCTTGTATGCTAAAAAGCAAATGACGAAAAGAAAACCAAGTCTAAGAAGGGAGAAGAGCTCCTCACTTTGATATAGGGGCAAAGGATGGGTATATGTCAACAAAGAAGCATATCAGCAGTTGACACCCAAAAGGGTAAGCCAAGTATGGCCACACCATTCCAGCTCCTAGCACATGACCTTGTTTATAGGAGGGTAGGATGATTTATTGCTTAGCATCATACCAAGCGGTGGATGTCACAAAGTCCGCGCCAAGCCACTCGGCATCAAGCTCGATTCTCAGGTCAAGAAGTGTTTCATCGTGAAGCACCATGAGTGAAAGAAAAAGGGTCACGTCGCGTCAGAGTGTATTCGCTTTATGCTAGAAGGGAAGGAAACCTAGCTTTTAACTTCCTTTAAGGGTTAATTTTTTTTTAAGGGATTGCTCCTAGTGAGCCTGTGATAAAAAATTGGTTCACACTAAACCATACAAACCAAGATAGCAATGTAAGTAATAATTGGTATCAAGGACCCAATTTGAATCACCCTGTGAGGTAATTTATAAGTGTGGCAACAGACTGTGCGCGTTTGTCGCACGTGTCAATGCAAGGGACTTGCCGATACACTGTGTGCGAGCCACAAATGGCTCCAAGCACACAACTAGACTAATCTAGCAAGCTTAAGAGAGCAAGGGTGTGTCACTCATCGCCCTACGCTCGCCTTCGTGGAGGATTCCTTGCCGCGAAGAAGAAGGAGCCGCCGTTGCACCGCGCTCAACTGCTTCACCATCGTCGTGCCGTCATCGCAATGCTCGATCTCTCTCTCTCTCTCTCTCTCTCACTCTCTCCCCCCCCCCCCCCCCCCCCCCCCCCCCACGCATACACACGCTCACAAGGAGATGAAGAAGAAGAAGATGGAGATGGAGCAAGAGCACTCTTCAATTGCACAAATGAGAGAATGCATGAATTTTAGGTTTAGGTGACTTTTATATGAGCTTTCCCCATTCACACTTGGGCGCCCATACTTAGCCAACTAACCCTTGAATGTTCCAGTTAGAGTGCGCCTCTCATCGGCAATCACTCTTACCCTTTTTCTATTGGACCGACAAGCCCGGTACCTGACTCTACCAAATAAATAATTCGGCGTCTGTTGTAGGTGATAGGAATGTGCGTGAGGGTTAACATGCCCCCCTTCCTGATGTAGATTCCATCCTTGGAAGCTATTGAGTTGAAGCTCGTTCGTCGAGGTGGAAGAGCATTTGAGATGAATGTCCTGAGCCTTCTTCAGTCACTGCAAAATCAAACAACATTGGCACAGTAATTGCATTCTCATATACAATTAAAAAGCATGTGCAGTTGTTGACAGACAATTTGATTGGTAGCAGAATTTCAAACCATTTCTCAGCAATAAACATTAAATTGTAATATAATCAAACGCATAAACAGTCGTAAAGGTAAAAAACTAAACAAGTTCGGGGTCGCTAATTTGACGATCGAAAGGCACTAAAGATCGACTATTAATACCATGGGTAAGCTTTTGAATTTTCTCTGGTCAATTAAGTTGTTTAATCACGAGAGCCGAGTATTTCATGTCCGAGGGCTGACTAGAGGCTATACCTAGAAGACCTTGTAGTTAAGCTACGATAAAAGGAATTGCTCATGAAATTATCGCCTGACTTATTTCCTTTTCTTTGACCCCCCAAGTCTTTTCACAGTGATTCCATTTTGATGTGTGTGCTTATTTTGTATACCTTGGGTTTTTTGCTTTTCAAGGAAAAGCACCCACACTGGGAACCTCTAGGGCTCTAGTACCATAGGCAATACATGTGAGTGAAGTACCAAATCAAGCTGAGATTTCTCTTTCCGCTTTAGATTTTACATTGTGGCACTTTGATTTTTTATTGTTTGTTCGTTTTTAGCATTTTAATTTTGTAACTTTGGGGGGTCATATAACATTGTTACCCTCCCCAAGCTCATCATGTTAAGTATGGAGCCTGATTTACCCTTGTAAATTTCTGTGGTAAAAGCACATATTTGTAAGGCCCCCATTATGAGGAGAAGCCATCGTGCATAAAGAAAAATCACTCACCGGAAACCAAAATTTTCACGAACAAGAATCAGGGGCAACTTTAGGGGCCTTGGGGACAGAGGCCCCCGAGACTTTTTTTTCCTCGCCGGAATATTCCTTTTCGCCGGAATATTATGGCTGGACGGCGGCCGGAAAGTGGTCGGAAAACAACCGTCGGTTGGCCGGTGGCCGATAGTCAATGGCTGGTGGTGGCCGGTGGCCGGTAGTCAATGGCCGGTGGCCGGTGGTCGAAAGTCAATGGCCGGTGGCCGAATTCAAAAGCGGACTTGTCTTCTCAAGGGCGGCCACACATGGGCGGATTGGAGGGTTCGATTTGGACTTATTCACACAAGGGCGGCTATACATGGTTGCCTCTCATAAGAGAGGGCAACCCTTTTGGCCTATAAAAGGAGGCCATTTCTACACACATTTCATAGTGTGAAGTTGATGCAACAAGGTGAGTGTGAGGTGGTGAGAGTGAAGCAAGGCGGGAGCTCCATTAAGGGTATAATCCCTTTGTAAACTACTTCTTGTTTTGAAGTACTGATGCCATTGAGTGGCTGCTTTCCCGTGGACGTAGCCCACATTGGGTGAACCATGTATATCGTGTGTACTCTCTCTCTCTCTCTCTCTCTACTCTATAATCTCGTGTATCTAAATCTGTCTCTCTCCATTAAGTAATCTACTCAATTATCTATTTAGCTACGTCTTATTTCCTAACAACTGGTATCAGAGCAAGGTTTGCTCGTAGCTAAATTATCTCAAGGAAAGGATTCCTTGAATTGAGTGGGAGTTATGGCGGAGGAAGGGAAGCTCAAGATTGAGAAGTTCAACGGCAAAAACTACCAACATTGGAAGATGCAGATTGAAGACTATCTCTACCAGAAGGACCTCTATTTGCCACTAGGCGGTCTTGCAAAGAAGCCCGCAACGATGGCAGATGAAGCATGGATTGTCCTTGATCGAAAGGCCCTGGGAACAATCCGGTTAAGCTTGGCGTCAACTGTGGCCTTCAATGTTTCGGAGATAAAGACCACGGAGGACTTGATGAAGTCACTTGACGACTTCTACGAGAAACCATCGGCATCCAATAAGGTATTTCTTATGAAGCGCTTGTTCAATCTAAAGATGACAGAGAATGGTTCAGTTGCAGAACACCTAAATGACTTTAACACAAACATAAGTCAACTTCGATCGATGAAAATCAATTTCGATGACGAAGTGCGAGCTCTCCTTATATTATCATCTCTACCGGATAGTTGGGACAGCCTTGTGATGGCTGTAAGTAATTCTATCTCTGGTACAAATACTCTTAAGTTTGATGATGTTGTGGGTGTTCTCCTAAGCGAGGAAATACGAAGGAGAAGCACAGGAGAATCATCAAGTGCTGCATTGTTAGTGGAAACAAGAGGAAGGCCTAAGGAGAGGTTCAAAAACCAAAAGGGTTGTGATCGCTCAAGACGGAGCAAGTCACGCACAAAGTCAGTTCTTGAATGTTGGAACTGCGGCAAGAAGGGCCACGTCAAGAAGGATTGCTGGTCCAAGAAGAAGAAGGAGACAGAGTCTATGGACAACAAGCCAACATCGGAGGCCAATGTGGCAGGTAAAGTAGAGCAAGATGCTCTAGTTCTCTCATTAGACAATGTGTCTAATTCCTAGATAGTAGATTCCGGGGCTTCATTCCATGCGACACCACACAAGCAACATTTCCAAGACTACACCAAAGGTAATTTTGGGTATGTATACTTGGGAGATGATGAAGCTTGTGAGATTGTCAGCAAAGGTACAGTTTCTGTCAAAACTGCTAATGGAAATGAATGGAAGCTTAAAGATGTTAGGCATGTTCCTTCTCTTTGGAAAAAATTGATCTCTACAGGACAATTGGACGATGAAGGTCACAACATTGCATTCAGAAACAAACGGTGCTCGTCACCCTTTGAAACCAATTGTTCCAATTGGTACTAGGTGAGGATTTTTGCTAGTAGTTTTCTATTTCCTTAGGTACCTCATCGAGTTGCAATGGTGGTAAGATACTCTCCCAGGATCTAACTTGAAGTGGTTCATCAAGTGATTCTTGAACATTGGGAGGTGTGGATTCCTTTGTAGCTTTATGGAGGTCCACTATGGTAGGTGGAGGATGTGGAGAAGCTTTTACCTCTATGGATGCATTACATGAGGAGCTAGAAGCTTCATGGGACTCCCCCCTTCCTGAGCTAGGTGGAACAAATCGTTCTTTCTTCGGTACCCAAATTAGCTCTGGAGCGGTTGTGTAGCATTCTCTGATTTTTTTCTTTCCGCAATCATCAATTCCTTTTGGAGCTACAAGATTGGGCGCACATGGGTCAGGTGAGGACAGGTAAGAACAAAATCTACGTTTTGGCACCCATATTTGATTATTTCCTTGATAGTAGTTTTGGGCTTCCAATAGTCCTTTAGGAATCCACCGCCATGTTTCCTTACATTTTTTGGGGCGAGTGGGACGTTTCTTACAAGGCTTGTGTTTTTTAGCACTAGCTATGGTCGCTAAAGAAGCTTTACGGACCCACTTGTATGTTTTCTTCATTATATTAGGATGAGTCTTGTCAGAGGCTATATGCATTGCTTGTAGCATATTTAAGGGTACGGGCATTTCATCCCCCTCAGGTGTTACCAAGGTCGTCCCCCTGCTTCCCCAAGTGTCTATGGTTGCTGCTAGGTGGACCCAATCCACATTGTCCGACTCAGTCATCCCAGGTAGTACATCCATTTAAGGAAAATCTTCCCCAACATCAGTGTCCGCTTTACACGTGTAACAATACTGCAATGGGGCCGAGTGAACTGTGGTGTCAGATCTATGATCAATTATAAACTTGTTTCCTAGAGGATGTGCTCGACCAGTTACCAGATCCACTCGAATGATAGAATCTTGGAACTGCAAGTAGACATGGTTTTTAGACAAGTCATGCACCATTTTTGCTTCCCTCATGAAAGGACGTCCTAAGATCATCTCAGATGCCATAGTGTGCTTGGAGAAATCCATAACAATGAAGGTAACTCTTATTTTATGTCCAAAGACCTTGATCTTGAAGTCTTCTAGCATCCCAATAGGTTTAACAATAGACCCATTGGCCATCTTCATTACTATGATTATGGTCGCAAGGTGAGGTCTTCCCATAGTTTCCCATCAATCTTTAGTGACAACGCTAACCCCGGTGCCACCATCAAGGATTCCTTCACACTTAATCCCTTAGTAGTGATTGGTATGGTCACATTGGATTCATCACCCTCAAAGTATTGTCCCAACTTGTTAACAGGTATTTCTACAATAGGGTTCTCACCTAGGTTGGGTTGTGGATCTAAGTGTTCCTCCTCTATTGGCATCTCCCCAGCTCCATCCATCTGTGAAAATTGTGGTAGCCCAAACTTTAGTTCTCCATTGAGGAAGGCTCGAAGAGCTGAGACTAGCTCAGGGTCTTTATATAGTTTGGACATGATGGTGGTTCTAACTTCTGAAGACATGAAATCCATCAATTTGGAAATGTTTAACAACACATTTTTGGCTTCAGTCCCTTGACGTGGGGAAGATGGGATACCCATTTCTTTGATAGGATCAGGTAGTCCCTCTGTAAACATTCTTTCCATCAAGAAGTGAGTACGCCCACTTTTCCCATGACTTTAAGTCACTTTCTTCTTGGATGACACTAGGTATGGCTAAGGGTCTATGGACTTGGTGAGGTTGTTGTTGCATAGGGAACATGGTGTCTGCAATCTGGATCTGCCTAGGTGCTGGTTCTAGATCCCTTTGGGTATCTTCTATGAAACTCCTTAATTGCTTGACTCGCTCGATCTCCTCTGTAGGGTTTGGATAAGTTCCTATCGTCTTCTTGGATCCTGGCTATTGTGGCTCATGAAGATCTTCCTTGTTGGTTTCTATCTTAGTGGTCGTTTTGGTCTCCATGGTTTCACCTGAATCAGAATCCTCTTTAGCATCGTTCATATATACGGGGTCGTCACCAGTCCCTATGTTGGTCTTTGAACTAGGGTCTGACTTCGCTGCTTTTTTCGATCTCTTCCTTCGTGTTTTCTTCATTTTTTGAGATTGGCCAATTGATGTCGTGTCTCTTTCCTCAAGAATATAATTTTGTTTTTGGAGCATCGATTGTGTGAGTACGTTTATTGGTAACACAGGTGTACTTTGTGATGGCTCCTCAGTAAGCTCAATCAAGTTTAATGGCGTGATCTTCGGTGCATTTGGATTATTTGGACAATGAGCAATCAAACGATCTATGCCACATCGATTACACATGAGTATCGGCATTGTAGACATGCTCGCTTGATTGGTTTGCATTAGTGTGGCGTTCTTTTGTAGCCTAATAGGACACTCGGCCACACGATGTGGACCTCCACACTCATAGCATTGAAGAGGTGGTCTCTTAGCAATGTCATTGATATTTTGGCCTCTTGCAGCAAGAGAAGCTACTTGATAGACAGGTTTGACTTGTCCCCAATAGTCCTCCATGTAGTATTGCGGACTTTCTTCAAGCGCATCCATCCCATAGGCAATATTAGGGTCTATATCTTCCTCACAGCCTTCCAAACAAGCAATGGATGACTCACAACCCACTTGATTCACAGATCAATGCAAGCACTCGAGGTGTGTGTGTGTGTCCATGCTAAGATTGGTCTATTGGCCATCGCGCGCTTAAATACTATGCAATCCTTAGCTTGATGACCATACCTCCCATAGGCATTGCAATTCCCATTGAATTTCACTCTAAAGTAGGGCATTTATTGGTACTATGTGGTCCATAGCATACTGAGCACCATTGTTGCTCCCTTCTTGGATACATATGATTCTTTTGCGGAGCACGATTGTCTCTAAGACTCTCTTGAATGGCCTTGGTGAGATCTGCTAAAGTCATCTCAGATATCTTTGGCTCCTTAGCAATAGGCTTTAGGGTCATTGGCTGATGCCCCAATGCTTGCGAGCTAATAGATTTAGGCTCAACAGACACTCTCTCTCCTTGAATCATTAAATTATCCTCCAATTGGATCGCATTGGTGGTGACTGCTTCCCAAGTGGTGATACCTCTAATGACTAGGCCATTGTAGATATCCTCATGTCGTAATCCCCTAATGAATCTATCAACCAATTGATTATTATTGAAGCTCTCATTTGGACTACAACGAGAATTCAAATGCTTCAAGTGACTAATAAAGTCTCTCACCGACTCTCCTTCCTCTCGTTGGGCTTTTTGGAGCTGAGAGGCTACACCCCAAAGCACTCCCTCTGGTATGTATTCTTTTAAGAACAGTCTCCTAAGAGTAGGGTAAATCGTTTTTTCTTCCACCCTTAGGGTTCTATACCAATCCCCTGCCTTCCCACTTAAGGTTAGGCTTAAAGCATTACTCTTATGCAGGTCATTGTGTTCTCCTAGAGAATCACATATTTGTTCAAACACTTCGATATGCTTTCTCACATCCCCGTCTCCACTAAATTTTTGTGTGAGCTTGGCTATTTGTACTGCCTTACTTCTATGTTCTCTATCAGGCGTGTTACACATATTCTCAGCAATAGATCGACTGATAGCTAGAGCAAATGTTGCCAAGTCACCTAAGTGAGCAGGCACCGTGGGTGAAGGCGCCCCTGAGACTACATGTGGAGTAGGTATTGGCATTGGTCTTGGCCTTGGGTTCCACGTTTGGTACGGTGTTGTGCCATGTGGCGGTCCAAAGTTCATATGTGTGGCCCTAGGCATAGCAGACGTCGGATGTGACATGCTAATGCTAGCCGATATGGTCCCATGGAAATAAGAGCTTGGGTGTTGTGATTGTGGAGCATAGGTAGTTGAAACAATGGGAGGGGTAGGAACTACATGAGTACGAGGACCCATGGGTGTATACGATTGGTACACACTTGTAGGTACTGTTGTCGGCATTGAGCTACCATGTAGTGGTGCTTTACTAACAAATGAGGTCCATGGCGTGTTTCTCGGCATGCCCATCATTGGGGTAGGCATGGTAGCCGTCGTGTCATCAAGGGAAAGATGAGCTAGACTCGGAAAGGTAAAGATATCACTTGTGGGCTCAGATTGCACTGAGACCCCTGGCAAAACAACATATAGAGGATCCATCGGACTTATTGAGGGAGTCTCCATTTGCGATAAGGTTGGTTGTTTAGCCTTCCCTATATCCAAGAATCTCATGAGACCCGTTGAAGGCATGTTGATCCCCTTGTTCTGTCTCTCTAACTCAATCACCCCACGGATGACCTCACAAACTCTTTGTTGTTGATTCTCCACACTAGTAACACATGTTGTGGATTGTCGGACATCTAACCAACCCACGTGATAGATGTAACCTGTGTATAGGTCAGTTAGAGTTTTTGTTTGTAGTTCGTACTCCCAGTTCTCATTTAAGAATGCTCCATCTAGGCTTGAGGTGCTAGGGGTGTCCTTTGAGCTAGATGCAATGTTGCTCTCTATGGGTTGACCCTTAGTGGTTGCTAAGTCAAGAGCACTCGATTGCTCTCCTAGCAAGGATATTGACATAGGAGCTTTTGCTTTTAACTCTCTTCGTTGGTCCACATTGCGTAAGCTCTCAATTTCCTTTTCCCCAGCCGCAATGATATATCGCTCAACCTCTTGCACTTCGGCAAGGCTTCTACCATTAGGTAATATAACCTTAGAGAGAAATAGCTCTGAAGAGTCAGGGGGTGCAGTGAATGGAGTATTCACGTGCACACTCTCTAAGAGCATAGGGTCTACGTTGGTCATGAATGGTGAATTTACTTTCCCATCCCCCTCATTTACATCGTTAGCTCCATGTTCGGAGCGAGTGGCTCTACTAAAGGTTTCCTTCAAGCTGCTAAGCACGCTCGGCCAGACCGTGGACACATAGCATGCATGTCTTGGCTTGAGCTATCGGGATTAGGCATTGAGAAACCCTCCATGACTTCGTAGTCAGAGGAAGAGTCACTAGCCGCTATGTTTGGTTAGATGTCCGACAATCCACAACAACAGGTGTTACTAGTGTGGAGGATCAACAACAAAGAGTTTGTGAGGTCATCCATAGGGTCATTGGGCTAGAGAGACAGAACAAGGGGATCCACATGCCTTCAACGGGTCTCATGAGATTCTTCAATATAGGGAAGGCTAAACAACCAACCTTATCGCAAATCGAGACTACCTCGGTAAGTCCGATGGATCCTCCATATGTTGTTTCGCTAGGGGTCTCAGTGCAATCTGAGCCCACAAGTGATAGCTTTACTTTTCCAAGTCTAGCTCATCTTTCCCTTGATGACACCATGACTACCATGCCTACCCAAATGATGGGCATGCCAAGAAACACGCCATGGACCTCATTTGTTAGTAAAGCACCGCTACATGGTCGCTCAATGCCTAACAATACCTACAAGTGTGTACCAATTGTATACACCTATGGGTCCTCATACTCTTGTAGCCCCTACCCCTCCCATTCTTTCAACAACCTATGCTCCACAACCAAAACACCCAAGCTCTTATTTACATGGGACCATATCGGCAAGCATTAACATGTCACATCCGACGTCTGATATGCCTAGGGCCACATATATGAACTTTGGGCCCCCACATGGCACAACACCGTACCAAACGTGGAACCCAAGGGCTTCCTACGTGCCAAACCCAATGCCAATACCTACTCCACATGTAGTCTCTGGAGCGCCTTCACCCACGGTGCCTGCACACTTATGTGACTTGGCAACGTTTGCTCAAGCTATTGGTCGATCTATTGTTGAGAATATGCGTAACATGCCTGATAGAGAACCTAGAAGTAAGGCAGTACAAATAGCCAATCTCACACAAAAATTTAGTGGAGATGGGGGTGTGAGAAAGCATATCAAAGTGTTTGAACAAATATGCGATTCTCTAGGAGAACATAATGACTTGCATAAGAGTAATGCTTTAAGCCTATCCTTAAGTGGGAAGGTAGGGGATTGGTATAGAACCCTAAGGGTGGAAGAAAAAACGAGTTACCCTACTCTTAGGAGAATGTTCTTAAAAGAATACATATGAGAGGGAGTGTTTTGGGGTGTAGCTCTCAGCTCCAGAAAGCTCAATGAGAGGAAGGTGAGAGACTTTATGAGTCGGTTAAAGCATTTGAATTCTCGTTGTAGTCCAAATGAGTGCTTCAATAATAATCACTTCCTTGATAGATTCATTAGGGGATTATGACATGAGAATATCTACAATGGCCTAGTCATCACAGGTATCACCACTTGGGAAGTGGTCACCACCAATGCGATCCAATTGGAGGATAATTTAATGATTCAAGGGGAAAGAGTGTCTGTTGAGCCTAAATCTACTAGCTCGCAAGCATCGGGGCATCAGCCAATGACCCTAAAGCCTATTGCTAAGGAGCCAAAGATATCTGAGATGACTTTAGTAGATCTCACTAAGGCCATTCAAGAGAGTCTTAGAGACAATAATGCTCCACAAAACAATCATATGTATCCAAGAAGGGAGCAACAATGGTGCTCAGTATGCTATGGTCCACATAGTACCATTGAATGCCTTACTTTTAGAGTAAAATTCAATGGGAATTGCAATGCCTGTGGTGGGAGGTATGGTCATCAAGCTAAGGATTGCATAGTATTTAAGTGCGTGATGGCCAATAGACCAACCTTAGCATGGACAGACACACCTCGAGTGCCTGCATTGATGCCGGCTTCACCTCTTGAACAAACGGCACAACACATGGTCCCTAGGGCCCAGAATGTTGTTCAAACAACACCCTTACCACCTCCAGTGCTAGGACCGCAACCACCACATCCGAGAATCATTTCTGTGAATCAAGTGGGATGTGAGTCATCTATTGCTTGTTTGAAAGGCTGTGAGGAAGATATAGACCCTAATATTGCCTATGGGATTTATGCGCTTGAAGAAAGTCCACAATACTACATGGAGGACTATTGAGGACAAGTCAAACCTGTCTATCAAGTAGCTTCTCTGGCTGCAAGAGGCCAAAATATCAATTACACTACTAAGAGACCACCTCTTCAATGCTATGAGTGTGGAGGTCCACATCGTGTGACCGAGTGTCCTATTAGGCTACAAAAGAACACCACACTAATGCAAACCAATCAAGTGAACACGTTTACAATGCCGATACTTTTGTGTAATCAATGTGGCATAGACCATTTGATTGCCCAATGTTTGAATAATCCAAATCCATCGAAGATCGCGCCATTAAACTTGATTGAGGTTACTGAGGAGCCATCACAAAGTACACTTGTGGTACCAGTATATTCTTGAAGAAAGAGATACAACATCAATTGCCCAATCTCAGAAGAAGAAGAAAAGACGAAGGAAGAGAACACAAAAAGCAGCAAAGTCAGACCTAGTTCAAAGACCAACATAGGGACTGGTGACGACCCCGTATATATGAACGACGCTGAAAAGGATTCTAATTCAAGTGAAACCATGGAGACCAAAATGACCACTAGGAAAGAAACCAACAAGGAAGATCGTCGTGAGCCACAATGGCCAGGATCCAGGAAGAAGATAGGAACTTATCCAAACCCTATAGAGGAGACCAAGCGAGTCAAGCAATTAAGGAGTTTCATAGAAGATACCCAAAGGGATCTAGAACCAGCACCTAGACAGATACTGATTATAGATACCATGTTCCCTACGCAACAACAACCTCACCAAGTCCATAGACCCTTAGCCATACCTAGTGTCATCCAAGAAGAAAGTGACTTAAAGTCATGGGAAAGTGGGCGTACTACTTTGATGGAAAAAATGTTTACAGAGGGACTACCTGATCCTATAGAAGAAATAGAGATCCCATCTTCCCACGTCAAGGGACTGAAGCCCAAAAAGGTGCCTTTAAATATTCCCAAATTGATGGATTTCTTGGCTTCAGAAGTCAGAACCACCATCATGTCCAAACTATATGGAGGCCCTGAGCTATTCTTAGCTCTTTGAGATTTCCTCAATGGAGAACTGAAGATCGGGCTACCACAATTTTCACAGATGGATGGAGCTAGGGAGATGCCAATAGAGGAGGAACACTTAGATCCACAACCCAACCTAGATGAGAACCCTATTGTAGAAATACCTGTTAACAAGTTGGGACAATACTTTGAGGGTGATGAATCCAATGCGACCATACCAATCACTACTAAGGGATTAAGTGTGAAGGGAATCCTTGATGGTGGCACTGTGGTTAGCATTGTGACTAAAAATTGATGGGAAACTATGGGAAGACCTCACCTTGGAACCACAACCGTAGTAGTAAAGATGGCCAATGGGTCTATTGTTAAACCTATTGGGATGCTAGAAGATCTCAAGATCAAGGTCTTTGGACATAAAATAAGATTTACCTTCATTGTTATGGATTTCTCCAAGCACACTATGGAATCTGAGATGATATTAGGACGTCCTTTCATGAGGAAAGCAAAAACGGTGCATGACTGGTCTAAAAACCATGTCTACTTGTAGTTCCAGGATTTTGTCATTCGAGTGGATCTTGTAGCTGGTCAAGCACATCCTCTAGGAAACATGTTTATAATTGATCATAGATTTGACACCATAGTTCACTCGGCCCCATTGCAATATTGTTACACGTGTAAAGCGGACACTGTTGCTGGGAAGATTCTCCTTATTTGGATGTTCTACCTGGGATGATTGAGTTTGACAACGTGAATTGGGTCCACTTAGCAGCAACCATAGACACTTGGGGAAATAGGTGGACGACCTGGGTAACACATGAGGGGGATGAAATGCCACCACTCGTACCCTTAAATATGCTAGAAGCAATGCATATAGCTTTTGATGACCTAGAAGATGAAGGTCTGACTGGAATTGGAACCAATAGCATCTCACAAGACTACAACTTACACAGCTTGGGGTTAGAATTATCAATTGAAAATGACTCTGAGGATGAAGAATCTGAGTTAAATCTTAGTGAAAATGTGGGCACAAACCATTCAGAGCCCAGTGGTACCCTAGATGATAATCTATCCAAGGGAGCAGAAGACACAAGTAACAACTCATCTAGTGACTCTTCACTAGAGATAGGCCGTAATCGAAAATTAGACAAGAAGAGTAAGAGATATAAGAGGCAACGATATCAAGCACCGCAGAATGGCTTAATTATATAGGGACATGTGATGCTCATCGGAAGTTGGGATAACTGGGGTGAATACCTTCAAAGCATTATGTGGTGTAGTCCACAACCCATTGACATAGCACAACGAGAGGCTAGTGAGAAGCCAAAGTTGAGCCATACCGTAAGGAGATGACAAAATTGAGAGTTAGCTCAACAAAAAAAGGAATCGAAAGTGAAATCATAGTCCACAGAACAACAGGACCCCACAGACTTACACCCTGCGCGCCTGAACATTTCAAATCCTACACCACAGAGGAACGTAAGGTTGTGTATACAAAGGCTCAAAGAAAACCTATCGACGGAAGCTATGGACTCTATGATGGTCCAGTGATAGTTAAGGAAATAGAGTTAGCAGACCCAGGAGAAGAGTCCAAACTTGTTTTCATTGTCCAAGATCTGACAGAGACTGAGGAGTGTGTACTTAGAGAACTTCTCAAGGAATTAAGGGATATATTTTCTTGGACATATCATGATATGAAAGGTGTTCCACCTTCCGTGGTGCAACACACAATCCCCATGAATAGCATGGCTAAACTAGCTCAACAATGAACCTACCCAATGAATCCTAAATATGCAAAGATTGTTCAAGAAGAGATTGAAAAGCTTGTGAAATGTGGATTCATATACCCTATTGAGCACTCAGAATGGGTGTCTCCAATAGTGATTGTGCCAAAAAAGAATGGGAAACTCAGAGTGTGCGTGGATCTCAAGAAGGTCAATGCCACCACTAGGAGGGACAATTACCCCTTGCCATATTCAGAACATGTGCTTGAAAGAGTTGCAGGGAAGGAATCTTATAGCTTTTTAGATGGGTACTCTGGCTACAATCAAACCACAATTGTGCTAGAGAACCAAGCTAAAATAGCCTTTATAACCAAATTTGGAGTGTTTGCATTTTGTGTTATGGCTTTGGCTTAACCAATGCCCCATGCTACCTTTCAAAGATTAATAAACATTGCTTTTAGAGAATATTTGAGGGAGTTTTGCGAAGCTTTATTAGATGACCTTTGTGTTTATTCCTCTTGGAAAGAACATCTATCATGCTTATGAAAAGTGTTTGAGAAAACAAATTGTATCGCATCTCCTTAAACCCTTTCAAATGCCAATTTTGGGTTAAACATGGAGTCATTTTAGGGCATATAGTGTCCAAAAATGGGATTTCCACAGATGAGAGCAAAATTAAAGCCATTGCTGAATTGCCACCACCTACAAACTATAAAGGAGTTCAAAGGTTCATGGGCCATGTTGGTTATTATCAACGGTTTATTTTAAACTTTACCAAAATAGCTCGTCTTATTGAGTTCCACTAGACCGCGGAGTGTGACCATGCTTATGTGTCATTGAAAAATACCTTGACTAGCGCTCCTATTCTACGAGTGCCCGATTGGAATGTAATTTTCCATGTGCATATTGATGCATCAAACTTTTCTGTTGGGTGTGTTCTAGCTCAACCAAGAGAACATAAATTGGACTACCCCATTAGCTTTGCAAGTCGTCAATTGAATAATGCTGAGAGAAACTACACCACTACAGAGTGAGAAGATTTAGGTATGATTTATGCACTGAAAAAATTTTGCTACTACCTTCTGGTGAACAAGTTTGTTTTCTATGTTGATCATCAAGCCTTGTTGTATCTAGTAAAAAACCTTGTTCCACGGGAAGAATCACACGATGGTTGTTAATTCTCCTTGAGTTTGATTTTATCATTGTGGTAAGACCTGGTAAAAGCAAAGTGGGGTTTGGACTTTGTAGGCCCAATTAGTCCGGCAGCTCGTAGCACTCAATCTTGATATATTATTGTTGCCACTGACTATGTAACAAAGTGGGCGAAAGCCAGGATGACACGCAAGACTAATGCAAGGTCAACTGCAAAGTTTCTCTTTGAGAATATTATTACAAGATTTGGTTGTCCCTTTGAGATTGTGAGTGACAATGGCACTCATTTTATAAATGGAGTGATAAAAGAACTCACTACCAACTTCATGATAGCTCACCATAAGTCCACACCTTATTATCCACAAGCAAATGGCCTAAGCTGAGAGTACCAACAAAACTCTCATCTCCATTTTGACAAAGACAGTTGAGGCTCATCGTACGGATTGGGGTTTAAAGCTTACATCAGCTCTATGGGCTTATCGTACTGTGTACAAAGTTGCCATCAATTGAACACGTTTAAGATGGTGTATGGCCAAGAAGCGGTTATGCCATGGGAGTTTGTCATTCCTAGTCTTCGAGTAGCTTCTCAAGAAGGTTGGGATGGTAACCCTTTAGTTGAGGTCTTATGTATCCTTGAGAGGTTAGATGAAGAAAGGCAATTGGCTGTGCAGAATGCACTTGTGGAGAAAGATAGAAGGAAGAAATGGTTTGATCGTCATCTAAAGAACAAGGATATCAATGTTGGTGATAAAGTCCTTATGTATGGAGTGCATAACAAAAAGAAAAAGTTGAAATATGTAGGAAATGGACCATATAGAGTATGTGAAATCACCCCACAAGGAACCATTTGTGTGGAGACTCTTGATGGAGTTGAAACCATTGAATTCCTCAATGGGAGCAAATTTAAAAGATACTATGATCCTTTAAGCCAAGAGGAGCTACATGCCATCCATCAAAAAAAGGCAGCCAAGGCACAAACATAATTGAAGAAGATACAAGCTCAAGATGAGGCTAAGGAGCGACAACAATGCATAAGACGCCAACGAGAGGCTAACTTTGGAGTTACACATGTATTCCACGTTGAAACCAATGAGGATTGGTTGGACTCTGACACACCTCTACGATACCCTATTGAGCTAAAGATCACCTATGGAAAAGTACTATATAACGCCTTAGTGGACACGGGTGCTAAGTATAATTTGCTATCATATGGGGTGTGGTGTCATTTGGGAAAGCCACCTCTATCTGAGAGTATTATCCAAGTCAAGGGTGTCAACAAGAAAAAAATTGCGGTTTTTGGAATCTGACACATTTTTGTCAGTTATGACAATGGGGTTGTAGCTCAAGACTTTTTGGTCATGCCTGCTAAAACTATGGAGCGTAATATGAACCTAGGACGCAAGTGGATGAGAGCCACCAAATGCACTATTGATTGGGGGACTGGGGGTGTCACAACGCAGAAACCAACTCTTAGTCCTGCCACTCAAGCCATAGTCCCTGAGTGAAGGAGTACGAGCAGAAGTGCGACGCGAGAGAGAGTGCGAGAAGAAGAGCACGACGATATGGTGAACTCGCTCTACTGTAATGTGTAGAGCATAGTGAGTTCTTATTAGGTTTTTACAAAAGAATATGTGTACATACTTGGCGGCCCGCCCACTTACCTGGGCGACCACATTGGGCTTTATACCCCAACAACCTCCCACTTAAAGTCCAATGTGGTACTTTAAGTGTGAGAGAAGCTACTATACAAGCTAATATACAAGAGATGTAGAGAAGTGATGTACTACCCTACACCTAACTGCTTGCGAAAATGCGCAAAGCTCTTTGAGGGAAGTCCTTTTGTACGTAGATCAACAGGATTTTCTGTGGTGTGAACTTTGACAAGCTGAAGTTGCTTATCCTCGAGCATTTCCCTAATGAAATGATACTTCACATCCACATGCTTTGTCTTTGAGTGATAAACTGGATTGCGAGACAATTGTATAGCACTTTGACTATCACAATATAACACAGGCATCTCTTCTTTGATTCCCAAATCTGTTACTAGTCGATTAAGCCAAATTGATTCTTTGCATGCCTCTGATGCTGCAACATATTCAGCCTCTGTAGTAGACTGAGTAACACAATCTTGTAATCTAGAACGCCATGATACTGCTCCACCAGCCAATGTAAAGACATACCTTGACGTAGACCTTCGGTTGTCTAAGTCACCTGCATAATCTGAGTCTGTAAAACCCTTTACACTTAGCTCCTGACTCCCATAGCATATACGCATACTCTTTGTAGCTTTCAGGTATCTCAATATTCCTTTCACTGCCTCCCAATGTTTCTTGCCTGGGTTTGACATGTATCGACTTACTACTCCCACTGCAAATGCAATGTCTGGGCGAGTAGCAATCATTGCATACATCAAACTACCCGCTGCAGACGCATATGGAATCTTATCCATTTCAGCCTGTTCTTCCTCAGACACAGGACAATCTTGTTTGCTAAGTTTCACATATGGTGGCAATGGAACACTCAGTGCCTTTCCCTTCTCCATATTGAAACGTTGCAAAACCTTGTCAATATACTCTGTTTGAGATAACCAAATCAACTTCTTTGATCTGTCTCTCTCAATGCGCATACCAAGTATATGACTTGCCTCACCCATGTCTTTCATGTCAAACGATTTTGCCATCTTTGAAGAAACCAATAGAAAGACAATGGACAAAGGCAAAGGAACAGCCTTAGTTGTCAGGGGAAGGACCAAAGAAAAGTACAAAGGTGGAAAGAAGAATCAGTCTCGTAGCAAGTCCCGCAGTGCTAAAGGCAAGAGTGACATAGAATGCTACCATTGTGGCAAGAAGGGTCACATGAAAAGAGACTGCAGAGAATGGAAAGCAGAAAAAGGCAAAGAGAAAGCTGAAGACCATGGTGAGAAGAACAAGTCCTCAGTGAAGATTCAAGAAATAAATGTGACAAACACTGTTGCAGAGGATGACAGTCTAGTGTCAGGAGACATCTACTTCTTGAAGAATACAATGGACTCAGCTCTTCTTACAGCATTTGATGGAAATGCACTGAGTGAATGGATTATAGACTTAGGCGCATCACTTCATGTGTCTCCAAACAAGGAGTGGTTTACCTCTTATGTGAAACTTAGCAATGGAACACTCAGTGCCTTTCCCTTCTCCATATTGAAACGTTGCAAAACCTTGTCAATATACTCTGTTTGAGATAACCAAATCAACTTCTTTGATCTGTCTCTCTCAATGCGCATACCAAGTATATGACTTGCCTCACCCATGTCTTTGAAGTCAAAGATGGCAAAATCGTTTGACATGAAAGACATGGGTGAGGCAAGTCATATACTTGGTATGCGCATTGAGAGAGACAGTCTTTCATCTTCAAGTCAACAAGATTCTTAAGCCAGTATACCTGTGAAGCTGCACTCTGCTTCTCATAAAGATCACTCAGCTTTAACCATGCTTGATAAGCCGACATCTCGTCTGCTACATTGAAGTAAACGCTTTCTGCCAAAGTCAGCATAATGGTAGAAAGTGCCAATTCATCCATTTCGCTCCATTCATCTTCGTCCATATCTTCTGGTTTTATCCCCTTGAGCTTTATAGGTTTTATCTGCTTCTTTTGTACCAACACGTGCCAAATCTGCTGCTTCCACAATGGAAAATTGGTTCCATCCAGCTTCTTGATATAGTAAAGAGTAGTGTCTTGTGATCCATCCATAGCTACGCTTCATAGTAGTTTACTTTCCTGGGAAAAATTCGGTAGAGTTTCCCTTGTAAACTGACCTCTGAACCAATATCAACTTGTCAAATGAACCAAGAAAGCTTCAGATTCTGCAAAAATTTTGGCAGAGTCTCCTTTGTAAAATGGCTATGGTGTACTAAAAACAGACCAAAAAACAGCTCAAAAAACACTGTCTCTCCGACACTGTAAGCCGCGGGTAAACCTGTCCTGCACCTGTACTGTCTCTCACTGTCCTGTAACTGTCCTGTAAGCATAGACTGTGACAATGCCTCAACAGCAGTAAAGCAAAGATGCAATCCCAACTGTCTAACTCACAGTCAATACATCCTAGCTGCCTGTCTAAGGGTGCTCGAGGGATCGCTCCAAGACCTGTATCACCGAAAGTATCTCAACATTCGAGAATCCCCCAGCTCAATAAAACCTCACTCGACCCTCAACAAAGGCTGCAGTAAATCTGACAGTACATAGACTTCCCACAAAGTCATACATCCACAAATTTCCCACTGTATACTGTAACCGCTGCTGCGGTTGTTTGCTGCGTGACTCACAGCCAGCAAACCCTCAACAGACATACATCATCTCTGACAATACATCCCATGTGGAAGTACCTGCAATGTCAGGATGAAATCTGGAATATCAAGCAGCAAACACAAGCTACCTGATGAACTAGTGGATGTCGCCTATAGTCTGTGTGTAGATGCGCCCGTGTCGTATGTGACACGCCTCCAAGAACTGTGAGCCGTCCTTCGATGTGTAGACAGCCACAAATCAACACTCTGGGAGTGTCGATATCCTCAGCATCTGCAGTCGTAGGCCGAAAAACCCCAAATTTGCAGAGTCGGATCTGCACCCGCTGAGACCACGTAGTCAAAAATGGCCTGCGCAGACCTTTGTCGAAGCCGAACGGTGGCCGAGATGACCTGAGAATGAAATTCTGAGAACACCGAGCCCTTGGGGTTCACCCACAGGATTAGGGGCCGTGTCTTCGCCTGTCGAATTTCACTCCAATCTGAGCTAGTGACTCTAGCCTCCTGCAGTGCTGCCCCGAGCCTCGATCTGAGCTCTGATACCAGTTGAAGGAGTACGAGCGGAAGTGCGACGCGAGAGAGAGTGCGAGAAGAAGAGCACGACGATATGGTGAAATCGCTCTACTGTAATGTGTAGAGCATAGTGAGTTCTTATTAGGTTTTTACAAAAGAATATGTGTACATACCTGGTGGCCCGCCCACTTACCTGGGCGACCACATTGGGCTTTATACCCCAACACTGAGATATTGCCTCTTAAGGAAATAAAACCCAAAACATTGCATGTCCAAGAGGTTGAACCATATGTCCCCCATAGCCCAACTGTCTAGAGCTTCAGCTAATGTAGTTGAAATAAAGCTTGAGACACCAAGACCCATCCCAATATAACAAAGAAAACATACAAGTGGGTCCCTAAAGCTTCTTTAGCGACCATAGCTAGTACTAGAAGACAGGAGCCTGGTAAGAGACATCCCAGTCGCCCCAAGAAATGTAAAGAAACGTTGCGTTGGATTCTTAAAAAACTATTGGAAGCCCAAGGCTATTATGAAGGAAATGATCAAATCTGGGTGCCAAAACGTAAATTGTGCTCTTACTTGTCACATGGCCCATGTGAGCCCAATCCTGTGGCTCGAAAACAAATCGAAGATCGCGGAAAGAAAAAAATCAGGGAATACTACACACCCGATTCAAAGCTAATTTGGGTATCAAAGAAAGAACAATTTGTTCCACCTAGCTCAGGAACATGGAATTCAATGAAGCTTCTTGCTCTTCATGTAGTTCCGATATGGAAATAGAAGCTTCGACACAACCTCCGCCTACCATTGTACATATCCATACAAACAAGGAAAGCGTTTGCACCTCCCGTTGTAAGTTCACCACCTATAACAACGTTGCAAATAAAATCATGGGAGAGTACCTTACCACCCTTGCAACTAGATGAAATGCATAGGGCGGTCGAAAACGATTGGTTAAAGCCTTCACCCATAACAGCTTGGAACAATTGGTTTCAAAAGGTGATGACATCACCAAAAGGTATGGTCTACCCAAGGAAGGGGGGAGTGTTTGCTGACTCCATCATTCACTTGCTTCCCTTTGAACCTTCCTCCCTGACCTCCTAATCTCCAATCCTAGGGAATGTATATATAAAGCCTTATACTCACAAAAACAAGATAAAAAAGTAAAAGAGCAAGAGTCACCAAACAATAGTCTGGAAACTTACAAGTTCTATACATAACACAAAATCATAAAAACACATTATGCACAAGAACACAACCCTTGTAATATTTGCACTCTAACCATCATCTATTTGTGTGTACAGATATGGCTAGTACGCTAGAGTCATCCACTCCTACCTTGGGTGAGAGGTACCCTCGTTACTTTTCACAAGTGTTTCACATGGTCTTTCCAGTGCTTGCATATGAATGGGATTTGGTAGGTATGCTAGCATGTGAGAGGAATTTCGACGAGTTAGAATGGCTGATACGTCTCTTGACCACGACTGATCCATACTTAGTAGAGAGCAGTTCTCCCATTGCACAAAACTACCCTTTTGACAAGAGGACTATAAGCGTCTAGTGACCTTCTTAGTAAACATTGGTGTCTCTAATGATGAAGAAGGTTTACATGATTACAGGGATGGTACATATGGTCTCATGAATGATGACTTTGTTTTTCTCGACGACGAGGATAGGGGTTTAGCCTTAGGGTCTCCCCCCAATCTCTACAATATCCTTTTCCCTTGACTCTCTAGGGGGAGTGCAAATAATTAGGTTAGGGTTCCTTATGTTGTTTAATTGTGTTCAATAAGGATTGGTACTCTTCCCGCTGATGTGCCTCCTAGAGGTATTCTTGTGTTTCATAGTGTGTATAGGAATGTGTTGCTGTTGTTAGAATTTGGACCTTCATGGAATATTTCTCTCGTTCACTCTTCAAATCAAGCGCGATCATCAACACAAACAGGTGTTTCTTATCCATTAGCATTGCCCCTTATCTTTTTTGCATCCATGTTTATCTGCTTTAATTGTGATTGGTAGCATAATATTCAGCGCATTTGCTAGTACCAAACATTAAATTCAATGTAATTTTTTCTCATAATCACTTGTTTAGGTTTAAAAATCAAGCAGTCCGACTAAGCTAGTTTGACCAAGCTAAGCGTTAGAGATCTTCTCTTAATATCATGGGGAATGCCTTCCTAATAATCAATGGTTACTTAGGTTCTTAATCCGATTTAGGCAACATTGTGTGCAATGTACTAGGGCTTTCTAGTGGGCTTAGTCCCTATTGACCTTTAGCTTCAGTATTATAAAGGGAGTTTACTAATGTGATGAGAGTGAGGAGTGTAACAATGTTATATGACCCCCCAAAGCTACAAAATTAAAATGCTGAAAACGAACAAAAAAAAATAATCAAAGTGCCATATTGTAAAATCTTAAGCGGGAAGAGAAATCTCAGCTTGATTTGGTACTTCACTCACATGTATCACCTATGGTACTAGAGCCCTAGAGGTTCCCAGTACCCAAGGCATACAAAATAAGCACACACATCAAAATTGAATCACTGTGAAAAGACTTTGGGGGGTCAAAGAAAAGGAAATAAGTGAGGTGATGATTCCATGAGCAATTCCTTTTTCGTAGCTTAACTAAAAGTCTTCTAGGTATAGCCTCTAGTCAGCCCTTAAACATGAAATACTTGGCTCTCGTGATTAAACAACTTAATTGACTAGAGAAAATTGAGGAGCTTGCCTATAATATTAATAGTTGATCTCTAGTGCCTTTCGACTGTTAAATTAGCGACCCCAAACTTGTTTAGTTTTTGACCTTCACAACTATTTATGCGTTTGACTATATTACAATTTAATGTTTATTGCTAACAAATGGTTTAAAAGTCTGCTACCAATCAATTTGTCTGCCTACAATTGCATATGATTTTTAATTGCATATGAGAATGCAATTGCTGTGCCAATGATTTTTTATTTTGCAGTGCCTGAAGAACGCCAAGGACATTCATCTCAAATGCTCTTCCATCTTGACGACCGAGCTTCAACACAATAGATTCCGAAGACGGAATCTAGATCAGGAAGGGGGGCATGCTAACCAACAAGTCAGATAGTGGAGTCAACACGGGGCAAATAGAGGCTTGGGGACTGCCCAATGCTCCCTATTGCTTGGTGTTAACCTTGGTGTTAAAGTTAGTGCAAGAGGCAGTTGAGTCAATACTAGGCAAATAGGAAGCTTAGGGATTGCCCAAGGCTCCCTATCGCTTGGTCTTGACCTTGGTGACAAAGACATGATATGCGATCGTGAAGTCAACACCGAGCGACTAGGAGGCTTGGAGACTACCCAATGCCACCTATCGCTTGGTGCTGACCTTGGCAAATAGGCCTCGGCATATCTACGGACATTACATTGTTTTGAGTCATGGGCCGGGCTTGTCGGTCCAATAGGAAAAGGGCAAGGGTGATCGCCGATAAGAGGCGCACTCTAACTGGAAAATTCAAGGGTTAGTTGTCTAAGCATGGGCGCCCAAGTGTTAATGGGCGAGCTCATATAAAAGTCATCTAAACCTAAAAAAGACTCATTCTTTCATTTGTGCAATTGAAGAGTGCTCTTGATCCATCTCCATCTTCTTCTTCTTCATCTCCTTGTGTGTGTGTGTGTGTGTGTGTGTATGAGTGTGTGTGTGTGTGTGTGTGTGTGTGTGTGTGTGAGAGAGAGAGAGAGAGAGAGAGAGAGAGAGAGAGAGAGAGAGTGATCGAGCATTGCGACGACGGCACGGAGGCAGCGAAGCGGTTGAGCGCGGCACGACGGTAGCTCCTTCTTCTTCGTGGCAAGGAATTCTCCACGAAGGCGAGCGTAGGGCGGTGAGTGACACACCCTTGCTCTCTTGAGCTTGCTAGATTAGTCTGGTTGTGTGCTTGCAGCCATTTGTGGCTCGCACATAGTGTACGGCAAGTCCCTTGCCTTGACATGTGCAACAGACGCGCACATAGGATAGGCCCATTGTGTGCCTACTACCTCATCACAAAGATGAGTTTAGCAAAAGTCTTTTACAGAGAAGTGCCAAGTTTGAGTGTCCCTGAAGAGGGTAGAATTGTTTGTACTAATACAATATCAGATATCGTCTTCAAGGAAGACATTACTCCTGTAGGAGTTTTAAGGCTTTGTCGGTTAGTTTGAAAAAAAGTATGGTTGTCATTGAGTAATCTTTAGACGATATATGCCAAGCTTTTCCTCCTAATCCCAAAAAATCTTCATATGTGTAATAGGTAGCATGTTCCTATAAAATACAATTTACTTAAGCATGGGTAAGTAGAATTGGATTAACCTGCTACTTAAACCGATTGAGCCAAAAGACTACAATAGTGGTGATTAGGAATCCAGTCTATAGTCAAGGAGAGACCACCTAACACATGTCAACCAGTCAAGGAATTCTAGACAGTGGGTCACTCAAAGCCTAAAGACAAGAAATATCCAAAAGCCAGCATCCTGGTCCACCCAGTGCCTAGGAGGGCCTGGAGTTTAGGGGTGTGTAGCTATTTTAATTATCATAAATACACATCAATGAACAAGATGTTCAAAAAGACGACTGGCTAAAGATGTCTAGGCAAAGATAAGTAAAGAAACAACTCAGTCTTTGATTTATAATTGTACAACATAATAAGAATGAAGTATCATTCCAAATGAGTTTGTACAAAGGTATCAAAACTATCCCAGTTGAATCATCAAATGTTTTCAAAGTCGGATTGCAGCATATGGCAGGCTTGAAAGAACCTATCAGTTGTTATCCATATCCAACTTAAAATTTTTTAGACTAGCTACTGTTCTTAAATATAGATATACAAAAATACTTGAAGTAATTCAACCTTTTTTCCAAAACTATAATGTCCAAGCAAGGCTTTTCTAATTCAAAGTAGTGTATACATTCTTTTGAAAGTATATAAAAACCCCCAGTACTTTCCTTAATCCTCATTTAGATTTACATTCTCAAAGTAGTACGCGATCTTATATCTTTTAGAAAAATCTTTTACTGTATCGAAGTGTACCAACCTGTCAAAAAATATTCCATAATTAAAACTTGAGTATGTAATTATAGCTTCAAAATTAATAACGATGTTTTTTTTGTTGTTACTACAATTATGTTTTATGGATCCAAGTTGAACACTATAGTAGTGCTACATCCTAGTAATAATGAAAAGAGAGATCAAGATTAGGGTTAGCCTAATGTTGCTTTTAGCAAGTTGACAGATAGTTGTCAAGAACCAAAAATACCATACTGTAATTATTTTTGGGCACAACTTGTGATCCAAGAATTGAGCCAGTCATAAGAACCAGAAGCCAAATAATAATGCAGTATACTGCAACAGGCTGAAGGTTAGTTTTTTTGCAGATAAACAGACTCCCTCATATCTCAACATCATAATATGTTCGGGTATTAAAAGCATCACAACCTGATTAGTAACCATATGTCGGTTAGAATCATAGGTTATGCCAAATCTTAGGTAGAAAAGCATAAAAAACCAGAATATGTATGTATTTATATGGTTTTCATATATTTTAAGGTAGCACCACCTCCAGGAACTAGATGTAGTGAATATGGTTTAAATAAGAACCAGATCTAAGCCAGACATCCAAGCACCAAGCTGAAGGTCAGTTTTTTTGTTTGGTCAATGCAAATAGTCTCCCCCATATAACAATACCATACCATACTCAGGTAGTAAAGCACCAAAAAACCAGACTAGTATTCATACGTGTAAGTATCAAAACCAGATCAGTAACAAGGCCAAAATATGTATAAGTTTATACATATATTTTATGGCAGTATCACCACCAAGAACTAGCTGTATGTATGAATATGGTTAATAAAACTAGATCTAAACCAGTCATCCAAGCCAGCACAGTTAGCATGTCAAGCCCACCATGTCTTCCAACACCATACCCACCACAAGAAGCATGTTAATGCAAAACAATATTTTTTCATAAGTTTTCATGATATGCAACTACTGCAGAGATTGCATAGATTTAATTCTCAAGTTAAGTGAGCATGACCGAAGGCTAAAAAAACCAGTTTATTTAGTATTTTCAAGTCAAGAAGACCAGCCAAAATTCAAATGCTTCTTGTATTGTGTCCAAGCTTTAGTTTAACATCTTTCCTTCAAAAAGGCCTTTCTCACAAAATAGGGCCAGAGTTTAGCTAGTATTAGGAATCAATCTCATCAGTCTAATTATAGGCATATATCAAATTCAAAGAGCACGATTGTAGGATTATTTGGCATGTGCCAGCAACATCATAGGCTAGGTATCTTTATTAATGAGGCAAGCAAAACATCTCAGATTTCAAAGCAAAGTTAGTGGGAAAATTCAATTTTTTCTTTTCATTCTATAATTAATAGGGACAGAAAAGATCTCTTTCAATATTCTTAAGGCAAGACAAACCTGTTATAATCACCCAACAGAGCAAGAGATTATCTAAGCATTGTGATTTTGAGTAAAATATACAACCTGTGAGCAGAAGTAATCCCAAAATAATCTCCAAAGTGCCAGGGGAAAGCCAAGTACAATTCCAATGTCAAGTTATTCGCTCTTTCCCATTTTTTAAAACCAGTATAATTAAGTCGACAATAGCAAGTTGTTTATAATGTTGGAAGGGACAGTATAAAACCCAATGTAAAAAAAAAAAACCAAATCAGAACTGCTTATCTTGTATCCTAAAAAGAAAAAGACAAAAAAAACCCCAAGTCTAAGTGAAGGGAGAAGAGCCCCTCACCTTGATATAGGTGCAAAGGATGGCTATATGTCAACAAGGAAGCATATCAGTAGTCGACACCCAAAAGGGTAAGCCAGGTATGGCCACACCATTCAAGCTCCTAACACAGGACCTTGTTTATCTCAGATCGAGAAGTGTTTAATCGTGAAGCACCACGAGTGAAAGGGGAAGAGTCCCGTCACGACAGAGTGTATTTGCTTTATGCCACAAGGGAAGGAAACCTAGCTTTTAACTTCCTTTAAGGGATACTTTTTTTTTAAAGGGATTGCTCCCACTGAGGCTGTGATAAAAAATTGGTTCACACTAAACCATACAAACCAAGATAGCAGTGTAAGTAATAATTGGTATCAAGGACCCAATTGGAATCACCCTGTGAGGTAGTTTATAGGTGTGGCAATAGACTTTGAATAGAAAACCTTGTATCTGTCTATGCCAGAAGGAGCAATTAAAGGTACTCCTTCAACTAAGCAAACCACGACAGCATAGTAAGCCGGCAAAAACAAGGAATTCAAATCTCAATCTAGTTATCTCAAAATTCAAGGTGTTGAACTTTATGCTAAGAGTAGGCTACTACTTAACTGCCAGTAGTGTGTTGGGTAAAGTATCAGTTATATACATAGTTTGGGTAGTATTATCAATAGGTTGAGCTAGTGTAACTAGAACTAGCTATCATGGTCAAATGTTGTGACCAAGTGTGTGTGTGTGTGTGTGTGTGTGTGTGTGTGTGTGTGTGTGAGAGAGAGAGAGAGAGAGAGAGAGAGAGAGAGAGAGAGAGAGAGAGAGAGAGAGAGAGAGAGAGAGAGAGAGAGAGAGAGAGAGAGAGAGAGAGAGAGAGAGAGAGATAGACAGGAAGATTTCATTATCCCTTGGAGGTCACATATGATCCCGTTGTAATGATCTCCTTAGAGAGAGAGAGAGAGAGAGAGAGAGAGAGAGAGAGAGAGAGAGAGAGAGAGAGAGAGAGAGAGAGAGAGAGAGAGAGAGAGAGAGAGAGAGAGAGAGGGGGGGGGGGGGGGGGGGGGGGTAGTTGGAATATTCAGAGACAAAGAGAGGGTGAGAGTTGATGTTGGGAAAAGTGTGCCTCACCTTGCAATTTTGCCGCTTTGAAATTCTAAATTCTGCTTGACAGCAAGATGAAAAGGAAGAACCTCACCTACATTTTGAGGAAAATAGTGTAAAAGTGTTAAAAATTAGCTAATGTTTTCAAAATCTCCTTCCGGAACACTTACTAAAAGGAATTGGATTAGGTTTTGAAATGGAATTTCCAAAACACTGGTGAGAGTGCTCCATTACTTGTGTTTCCAGACACGGAGAGAGAGAGAGAGAGAGAGAGAGAGAGAGAGAGAGAGAGAGAGAGAGAGAGAGAGAGAGAGAGAGAGAGAGAGAGAGAGAGAGAGAGAGAGAGAGAGAGAGAGAGAGATTTTATTATCGTCCTTGGAGGCCAAATATGACCTAGGGGTTCAAAATTACATGTGATGTAGTATGTGTGTGGCTAATGAGTGACTCTCGATGCTCCAAAATTGTGGTGATGAGAGTCGCAATGGAGAGCCCACATTGTGGTTGGGAGAGGAACGTGCGTAGGTCTACGTCATGGCTAAAAATGCGAGGGAAGCAAGTTCGTATGTGACAAAAGCTGAGCACTCTAGTAGTGTGTGGTACTCAGACTCTCGAACTTGTAGTGAGCATAATGTGCACAATCGGTTTGACTCTTCTCCATTGCTCCAACGCCCTATCTCACATCGAAGGGAGTGGGAGCTAAGTCGAATGGCTGCAATACTGAGTATTGTTGACAAGGGGATAGGATCAAGCATGTAAGTGTGAGTACGGTTTCCCCTTTCAGTGAAGAACATGGTTTTGTAGTTGGGGGCAGTATGGGTGGTGTAATGTATGAAGCGTGACCCATGAGGGAGGGAGGGGGCGGGGGGGGGGGGTGTGTGTGCAAAAATCTCCAACAAAGAGTAGGCAATAGAGAAAAAGGCTAGAAGTTGTGTTCACCAACAACCAACTATTTGAGTTCGATGACAACGAACGGTTCTTGGCAAAAGGTGAGATTGAACAACTCGCATCATGGTATCGCCGGGACATTGGGATGATATACACAATTTGCATAGAGATCTACTTTGCAAGGGGAGCACACCTTTGTCCGCCTTCTTTGTTAACGGAGTTCTTCTAGGGCTAGTTTGAAGTTTTTTACACAAATTTCTTTATTTGTAAGCTTTCTCGCCTTCAAACTTAGAATTTAGTGGTAAACCAAAAACTTTGTAGTTGGGATTACACTAAACCAGGGGTTTTCAAGCGCACTGGTTGATACATGATCCTCTTTTCTTGAAAACTTGGAAAACCTACATATGAGAAATTTTAGAGGTAAATTGACTACATTTAAAGGTTTTTGCACTAAATTTTTCCTGCCTTCAAATTTAGAATTTAGAGTAGGTTGGGCTACCCTAAGCCTAGGTTTTTTCAAGCACTAGATGGTACACGATTCTTTAAACTGTTCAAATTTAGGTTTTAGAGGTGTCAACATGTGTTACAATAGGTGGGATTACATTGAGTCGATGTTTTTTCTAACACTGCGATACACAAACAAAACATAGCTAATGCAAATGTCAACATTGTGTAGTTGGGATTACAACAATGAGCCTATGGTTTTTTTCTAAAATTGCAATACACAAAAGAAACATTGCTAATGCATATTAAAGGCAATGCTTGAAAAAAACATATGAAAGACAACGCTATTTTATAGAAATAAAACACTACCAATGCATATTTAAGGAAGTGCTTGAAAAAAACATATTAAAGATAGTGCTACCTTATAGAAATAAAACATTGCTAATGCATATTAAAGGCACTGCTCGAAAAAGAAATTCTCCAAAAAACTTGGCAAACCTACATATGAGAAATAGTAGACATATGAGAAATAGTAGAGACAAGCAGACTAAATTTCTATAAACTTTATAGGTTATCTCACCTTTAAATTTAGAATTTAGAGATAGGTGGTTTTACACTAAACCTAGGTTTTTTTAGGACTAGTCAATACATGATCAATCCTTCACCTTCAAATTTGGAATTTAGAGGTAAATCTCAAAATTTTGGTGGGATTTTAGGATTTTTTCTTTGCTGCTGTGATACATAAGCAAAACATTGCTAATGCAATATATTAAAGGTAATGCTTGAAAAAATGTTTCTCCAAAAACGTGGCAAACCTACTTATGAGAAGTAGTAAAGGTATAGTGAGTAAAGTTGGAGGTTTTACACTAAATTACATTGAGCTCTTTCAGGAGTCGAAGTACTTACATTATATCATTTTAATTTTTTTGCAAAACTCACAATGGTGAGTGTGTGAATTGTATTAAGAATAACCAAGAGATTACATGATCCAGTCATGCTCGTGTCGAGTCATGACCTCTCTTAGCAACTCTAGATATAACAATTGATAGGGGAGCCACCTTGCAACACTTAACATGTATGTGCTAAGCAGCCAAAACAAAACCAATTGCCCTGCTCCACTATTCAGAGTTTATTTGCTTCCCCATGGCAACAATTATTTCCTTACTTTCTTGAATAATCTCTGCAAATTTAGCAATTGAATGAAGAGTTGCTCTATATGATGTTAATGTTGCCACAAGAAACCAAAATCCCTCTTGACTTTTGTTCCAAAAAGGATATGCAAATATTATAATTATTATAATAAAATCGGTCAAGCTCATTCTTGAGGTAAAAAGACAACACATGGATTGCATTTAGAAACGTAAAAGATAACATCAAGTTGTTGCATTCAATTCCCAATATCTAAGGCTTGACTTATTAATAATGGCATTTTATCTCACCTAACACACATATAGAGGTTGAATTGGGAGCCACCCATCCAAGAGGGAAGAAGAGGGTTGCCACCACATCAATGCATGGGCCAACCCCACACACAATTTAACCACTAAACCGATCGGTCAAGACTTTGTGATCTGGCAGCTCCCATATCAACCAGATGGTAATGGTCATCTCCTTATGGTCGGGTGGCTTAGCTGTTTGCCTTTGTAGTGGTGATGCCCCGGCTTGATTTGAGTCGAGCTATCTAATGTAATTCTTTTTGTAAAGATTATTATATACACTCACACTTGTGGATATTGCAAAACTTTATATATGTTTGTAGGATTACCCAAATGAAATGACATGACTCTACTTATATTGGAAAAACAAGTGACAAGCTAACCATCAAATACTTGCCCTTCTTACTTGAAGATGAAATTTTTGGTCTACCCATCCAAAGATGTTATCACCTTTTTTCTTCCTTTCCTATGACATGAAAGATGAGTTAAGAAGGCAAGAGATGCCCATCAAACCTATCACTGGGACTCCATAAAACCCCCTTGGAAGAGACTTGCATCCTTTTAATTCTAGGGTAAGATACTTCCATATACAAAAATTAGACACATTAATCCTTGATCACATAATTATCCTCTATTTGCCGATCTCAGCTCCTGTTCAATGAGAGAATAGTGGGCAATTTTGAAATCAATCAAAGATGGTTGCCTGCTAACCCCTCTAATGTTCACCATTGGATCACATTTGTTGGTAACAATGCTTGAAGACAGTGCCTCAAGTGGGGAGATCCAAGGGTTGTCCCTACCAAACAACGACCAACTTTTGGCAGAGTTGTTTGTGTATGACTCCTTGCTGTTTCTCAAAGCATGCCCTCATGTCATTAGAAAAGCTCTAGAGATAGTACAAACGTACGCCATAGCTGTAGGTTTGAAATGAAGTATTGAAAAATCAAGATTGATCTCATTTTTTGAGAACGACTCATTTGATCAATCAATATGGACCGGGGAGATTGTGTCAAAAGGATAGGTATTCAGGCACATGGGAGCCCCTCTCGGGGTAGACGTAACCCACAAGCAAAGATTCCTATGGGTAATGGAGAAGATAAGGATCAAGATGCGAAGATAGGATTATGTGCTTCTTCTCTTCTTGAGTAGAGTGAAAGTGATGAACTCATTTATGTTGCCCTATTTAGGCTTTAATGGCCCACTGCAAAAGCTTGCCAAATGTAACTAGAAAGAGTTCCTAAAACCGGCTATAAGATGCTTATGAAAGAACTAAAGACTCGATGCCTTGGAAATGGGCTAGATGGGAGACAACAGCCAAACTTAATTCTTAAACCTAGTACTCACGTAGAGGCACACATTAGGAAGAGAACGGGGTGTAGGAGGGCCTTTGTATTTTCCATGAGATTATGGAGGTGATTAACAATTTGAGGAATAGGTGTACACCATGTGTGCAAGAATGGTGGGTGTGTAAGAGTGGTGAAAGGATGCACTTTTTCCCTCAAAAAAGAGGTGGAAAATTTTATGATTTTCAGCCTCCCATAAGTCTCACATATGATCTTTGATTTGGGAGGAGATCATAGATATGCAATCTACGCATTGAGCTCTTTCCGCAAATATGCTACATGATAAGGTTTTACCCGCTGGATGTTAAATTCCATTTTGGGGGGAAACTTTGAATTCAAATAAACTAGCCATTTTGCATGTTTGAATTCAAAAGATATCCTTTGATTACTTTCTTGATACTAAAGGTTTGACTTCCTTAAACTGCCAAATAAAGAGGCCCTCATAGACCCCATTCTCTTCCTAATGATGCACCAAGTTTGCAGTTGCACTTGCAACGCAAGAACATGCATGGGCTGCTATGACAAAGGCCCTGATGGAAGATGCCAAGATCTGCTCACAAGGTGGTCAATGCAAATTAGTAGAGATGTATGACAAGCTGCTTGCCCCTTGGTGGGACAACTTGAATCTCAAGGGTATGACGAGTGAGCTCATTTGAAAATGCAACATAGCAATGGAGTCTCTTGAGTGGGGAGAGTTAACAAGGTATTTTCACAATTCCGTAACTCACTAGTCCCCTTGACTATCTAAGATAGGAAGCATCCCTTTCAACTCATATTCGAGAGAAGCTGGCAAAAACATTATAACAAAGGTATCCAATGTTTGGGCCAATTGTGGGATGCCAGTGATAGCCGATGGAGGGAAACAAACCAACTATCTCTCGAGTATAACCTCTATGGAAGAGAGAGATTGCTTATCAGTAGAGCTCGTGAACGGTTGGCTGCCAGCATGCAGGTCTGAGTTTGAGTGGAAAGCATGGTGGTGGCCAAAGAACATGCATTTCTTGAAACCAAAAACTAAAGAAGTATACAAACACCCTTATGGATTCAATAGTTTGGTTCTCCCCATTGCAAGCAATGGGGAAAGCATTGGCAAGAGTCTAGATGGGAGGCAATTGTAAAGAACATATGGTGCCGTTAATGGCCATATGACATGAAAGTCTTTCTATAAAAGGTTATTTGGGGAGCATTACCGATTGGGGTGAAGGCTCTAGCCACGGGAGTTGGACTGGTCAGATGCTCGCATTGCAAAACTACTAGTGAAGACCTCCGTCACCTTTTCAAGGAGTGCGGGGATATACAGCCTTGTAGGGAAGGTTTGCAAATGGGTACAAAAGACTAGGAAGATAGGATTCTTTAAGACTATTCCTTGGAGGGAAGGTGTTTAAGCGTCAAGCATTGCCGATAGTAACTCAATCGTTAGATTCTAGTACTTCAAATAAGTTTGGAAGGCAAGAAATGTCCGGGTCTTCAAAAATGTTTTGGAAACATCCAGTTTCACAGAGATAATACAAGAAAGCAGAGGGATGATTATGGTCATTGGGAAAAGGAAGAAACCGGAGGAGTGGATCAGGGTCATGGAAGCTATATTAACAGACATACATGGTTAAGGGTGTGGACCCTCTCTTGGTCACGGGGTGGCTCCCCTACTAGTCGTTGTATCTATGGTCTTTTGGAGATGCCATGGCTCGGTACGAGCATGGCAAGAAGCTGTAATTTATTAAATACTTTAATATAATCTACTCACTATTGTGAGTTTTGCACAAAAAAAAACATTTTTTTACATTTCTAATCTTTTTCTTGCCAAGTAGCAAGAGATAAAAGATTCAGGCACACTGCATTTGCGCATTAAAAAAAGGCACACTCCATTCCAAAAGACAAACTTGCATGATTCATGCATTAAAAGAAAACGGCAACCTCGCATGGTGCACAAAATAACACCGTGAGCCTTGCAAAAGAAACTGCATGAGACATGCAATTTAATTAATGCTGTGAGTCATCAGCACAGAGAGAGAGAGAGAGAGAGAGAGAGAGAGAGAGAGAGAGAGAGAGAGAGAGAGAGAGAGAGAGAGAGAGAGAGAGATCTTAATATATTATGCCAAAACCTAGCTCCAACATATGCTATTTAAGCAAAAATTTGAGTGTTTCCTCATACCACAATGAGCTCATTGCCTCATTTGGGTCTTTTTGGGAACATCTCCTTACGTTGGGCAAATGCATGATTCATACACAAAAAAAAGGAAATAATATTATGTCCCACCAATAGAGAGAGAGCGAGAGAGAGTAATGGAAATGGCCTACTAACTTGAGAGTAGTGGAAATTAGAGAAAGTACTTTTGGGAAATTACTTTGAGAGCATAGCAGGTGAACTTAATTGATGGTATCAACATAAACATAGGATTTAGTTAAGTTGGAATGAACAATACTTTTGCAAGAGAGAGAGTTTAGAGAACATGACAATAGTTGAGGACCGGATTTATGTGGAGCCGGTCCCCCCTCCAATAGGCATTTGTACTATATTTTCTTCTATCAAGAGAGACTTGTTACAATACAATCTTTGTGTTCCTTGTGACCTAGGTGATGCAATGAAGATGGAAAGCTTCATGCATCACGAGCATAAAATAAACTTCATGGAAAGAATTAACTATTCCAAGCCTTAGTCCCAAGACCTCAAACACCTTCGAAGGTGGAGAGAGCTAGCAGGGAATGGGGGTAGGGAAGAGGAAGAAGAAACATTTCATAGGAGAAAGAATTAGTTCCTCACTCTTCTTGCTAGCATACATAGTAGCATAGCAATGAAGATGGAGAAGATGGCAAGCTTAAGCATTGAAGCATGGCTCTTGGTTGGATTTGTGTTCCATAGCCAAGAGTGTTGGTGTAGGATCTCAACCTCTCTACTTGCTTGGAGAAGGAGAGGGAGCTCTTGCACTTTGCACAACACACAATGAGAGAGAGAGAGAGAGAGAGAGAGAGAGAGAGAGAGTGGGAGAGTATACCCCCCAAGCATGCCCCTAGCTTCCTTGGTCGACCCCCCCTTGTAGCTCAAGCTTGATGCTCGTTGGACCCTTGCAAAACTAACCAATCACATGCATGCCGAAGGATAGCTTTGGGTTGTAGCACCTCTTCTTGGTCTTCAACTTCGGAAGGGTCTTCAATAATTGGTGCACTTGGTGGCTCTCCTTTGTAGGGCTTAATAGGCTCAATAAAAAGCATTGTGTATGAGCCAATGGGTGGGTAACTTGAGTTGATAAGCCATTTCATTGATGGGCTTCAAGATTTGGAAAGGACCATAGTATCTTTTTGCTAGCTTAGCATAATACTTTTGATGGTCCGTAGGATTTTTGCCCGTCATTTGCCTCAATCGAGCCTTAGGAAACTTAAGTAAGACCCAATCGTTTTCTTTGAATGTTAAGGCTCTTTTGTGCTTAAGTAAGACCCAATCATTTTCTTTGAATGTTAAGGATCTTTTGTGCTTGTTAGCAACAACTTTTTTCCTTTATTGAGAGATAGATATAGCCTCCTTAATCTTTTAAGAAAATTCTTGTAGGTCACGGCTATACTCATCAACAGTGAAGATCTTCCCATGTACTTTTAGTAGCAAGGGACTTTTAGGTCTTCCCTCAATTATTTCAAAAGGTGCTTTTCCCGTAGAAGTATGTACAATATTATTGTAGGCATACTCTACAAGAGGTAAGTATTTTTCCCATTGTGAGTGTTGATCTACTTCTGTAACATAAGTCTTTAGTAGATCGAGTATCGTAAGATTGGCTATCTCACTTTGGCCATCCGTTTGTGGGTGATAGGCTGAAGAGAAATTCAATCTTATTTTCAAAGAGACCTTTCCAAAAATTACTGGTCATTCTAGGATCTCTATCTGACACGATGGATGTTGGCAACCCATGGTGTTTGAAAAATCTGTGATATGAAGAGAGGGTCCATTTGGTGTGTCTTAATAGTCTTTTTGACAAGAATAAAGTGTGCTTGCTTGCTAAACCTGTCAACTATGGTCCGTATTCCTGTATTCCCATGGATAGACTTGGGTAATCCAAAGATAAAATACATGGATATACTCTCCCATGGTGAATTTGGGATAGGCAATGGCTAGAGTAATCCAGGTTGCTTCCCTCTATCATATTTGGTCTTTTGGCATACTACACATTTTGAAACATACTCTTGTATGTCCACTTTCATGGTAGGCCAATAGAAGTACGTTTCTACTCCTCGGAGAGTAGGTTGAATGCCTCTATGCTCCGCATAAGGAGGAGCATGGGATTCATACATGACTTTCTCACGAAGGGAATGGCCTATTTCCATGGAGATGATAACCATCTTGCAAGGTGAATGGTTCCTCTTTCTTACCCAAAGCAAGGACTGACATTATGTGTCTATAGGCATGGTTAGTAGCATACTCATCTATCATAGAAGATATATCATTGTGAGTAGCTATAGACACCGCTTTAACTTTTGGTTGTCGTGATAGTGCATCGGCCACTTGATTGTGCTTACCAGCAATGTGAACAATATGAAAATTAAATTGCGAAAGAAAATTTGCCCACCTCATTTGTTTGTCGAAAAGTTTGGTTTGTGTCATGAAATACTTGAGACTTTGGTGGTCGGTTCGTAGAATAAATGGAGTCCCCAATAAATAATGCTTCCATGTGTCTAGGGCATGTAGAACAACTAAAAGCTCTTTCTCATAAATTCCTAAGACATGTTCATCTGTATTGAGCCTTTGACTCTCATATGCTATGGCATGCCCTTCTTGAAGCAAGACTGTTCCAAGGCAATCACCACAAGCATCACATTGGACCTCAAATAGCTTTGAAAGATTCAGAAGCATGAGGACCGGTTGGGAGGTAAGCCTTTCTTTGAGCTTGTCAAAAGCATTTTACTCATTAGCAGTCCATAAATACTTAATGTTTTTCTTAGTTAAGTCATGTAATGGTCTTGCTATTTGAAATTTTTTGCTATGAAGCGTGTATAGTATGCACACATACCAATAAAGCTTCTTAGTTCATGTAGATTCCTTGGATTAGGCCATGCTTTTATTACCTATAACTTTGATGGATCCATACGGATACCATCTTGAGAGATAATATGACCTAGGCACTGAATCTCTTGAAGGAAAAAATTGATTTTCCTTTGGTTGAGAAAAAGCTTGTTCTCCCTTGAGTGCAGTGCTTGAAAAATCACGTGAAGATGTTGCTTATGTTCCTCCAAAGTCTTGGAGTAGATGATGATATCATCAAAGAACACTCCAATGAATTTGCGGTAGGGTCTAAATATTTTCTCTATTAGATGATTGAACGTAGCTGGTGCATTAGTGAAGCCAAAAGGCATGACTAGATATTCATAAAGACCAAACGTTGTGCGAAACGCGGTCTTTAGGATATCTTCATCCACTATCTTTATTTGATGATAGGCACTTTTAAGGTCAATCGTACAGAAGTAGGTAGAGCCTTGTAGCTTATCAAACATGTCTTCTACCCGAGGCACACGAAATCTATTTTTGATAGTAGTATGGTTTTGTGCTCAATAGTCCACACACATACGGCATGTACCATCTTTCTTTTGCACTAAAAGGACTGGAGAACAAAAGGGAGAGGAGCTAGGCCTCACCATCCCTTTGTCAAACCAATTCTTGTACTTGCCTCATGATATCCTCTTTTTGAGCTTGAGAAACTCGATAAGGAGGCTTGTTAGGTGGTGAGCTTCCTGGAAGGAGCTCAATGCAATGGTCATCACCCCCTCGTTTTGGAGGTAAGTCCATAGGGAAATCATCGATGAACACATCTTGGAATCCTTTTAGAAAATTAGACAAGTATAACTCTTCTTGATTCCTACCATTTACATTTGATGAAGCATTAGGATCTTTTAGGGATTATTTGACAAAAATCATGTACGCAAAACTGAGCTCTTTGTTGATTTATCAAAAGCAGGAGGATTTACAAGTGGTATAGTACGACCACACTCACTAGCATCTATATACATGTTCTTTCCCCTGTAGGAGAAGTAGATTGTCCTTTCAGGGAACTTCATGTTGGCATCCATGCGATCAAACCATGGCACCCCTAGGATAGCATCCTCATGTTGGAGAGGAGAGACGAAAAAGTCTTCTTTGTCGACATCCCGTCAACATAGCTTTGGACATGGAGCCTCAACTTCCCAATCAAGGGAGTAACTGAGGCTTGCTGTCCCTTGAAAGTTGTGTCATCCGTTACAATATCTCCCATCTTGAAATCTTGAATGTCCAACTTGGTGGCCAACTTCGTTGATATGAAGTTGTGAGTAGAGCCACGGTCAAACAGGATGAAGGCATCATGCTCCCTTACCTTTTCCCAAGCATAGGAGAGAGATGATCCTTTGCAATGAACATCCTCTTTTGGAGCTTCGATGGTGGAAGCCCTAGGATTCTCATTGCGAGCATTTTTCTTGGGGCAAGAACGATAGCCATGTCCTTGCTCAACACTTATGGTCCTTGCGAAAAGCTTCAAGCTCTTCAGGAAAGAGTTTGTTTTTGCTATTGTAAACTCCCTTCTCCTTGGACCGATTGTTGTTGTTGGAAGCGCCTTGGGAAGAATTTTGGGCATTGGTTTTCCCCTTTGCATAATTTTTGTCTTTGTTTTCCATGGGATTGACATTCTGTCTAGCCCCTTGTTGGAAATTGATGTGTGAACCAACCATGGTGTGATGGATTACTTCGGTGATAGAACCAGGCCGTTTAGAGTTGATGTATTCGGCCATCTCTTCAGGTAATCCCGCATAGAAGTGTTGCTTTTTCTCGACGAAGTCTAACCTTTGGAAGACAGTAGCCTTGAGATGTAAATCCCAAAACTTGTCTACATATTTTTGTATAGACTCATGAGAGAGAAGCTTCAAACTGCACCATTCGGTGAGCACTTTGTCCTTTGCATCGCTTGCAAGGAATTGCTTCATGATAGAAACTCGTAGAGTTTTCCCTGTCTTTGGGGCTTCGCCGTTTCCACGAAGGCTAGCCCAGCATTGACGAGCCGATTTCTGAAAGTGCATAGCTATATGGTGTAGCTTGGAGGACTCCATGAAGCCCTCGTCTCCAAAGGCCACATCAAATTGCTGGATGAAGGCCAATACTTTGTCGGTGGCACCAAAGGTGCCATCATAGGTGAGAAAAGAGATACTCTTTCCTCTCTCTTTGAACTTCTTGAGCTTTTGTGACCTTCACCATGCAGGGTATGATTTGTGATGTCCTCCCCTCTTGTATTCTCTAGGAGAATAGCCATAGCTTTCGTCGACACAGGAGGAAGGTGAAGAAGAAGGAGAAGAGGGTGACCTATTTCTTGCCCTTTTATTCCTTTGTTTCTTCTCTTCCCTTTAGGAATGTCGAGGAGAAGGACTGTGTGTTGATCTTTTCCTCTTGGGAGGAGTTGCCGATCGTCTAGACCGCCGTCTACATGGAGCCACATCTTCAGAGGAACTTAAAGTTTCATTGCTTTCTTGCTCTTTGGATTCCTCTTCTCGTATGGGAGTGTTAACCCTCACGCACATTCCTATCACCTACGACAAACATTGTATTATTTATTTAGTAGAGTTAGGTATTGGGCTTGTCGGTCCAATAGGAAAAGGGTAAGAGTGATCGCCGATGAGAGGCGCACTCTAACTGGAACATTTAAGGGATTAGTTGGCTAAGCATGGGTGCTCAAGTGTGAATGGGGCGAGCTCATATAAAAAGTCAACTAAACCTAAAAATCACTCATTCTCTCATTTGTGCAATTGAAGAGTGCTCTTGCTCCATCTCCATCTTCTTCTTCTTCATCTCCTTGTGTGTGTGTCTATGAGTGTGTGTGTGTGTGTGTGTGTGTGTGTGAGAGAGAGAGAGAGAGAGAGAGAGAGAGAGAGAGAGAGAGAGAGAGAGAGAGAGAGAGTGAGAGTGCGATTGAGCATTGCGGCGGCATGACGTGGCGATGTGGTTGGGCGAGGCGTAGCGGCGTCTCCCTCTTTTTCACGGCGAGGAATCCTCCACGATAGCAAGCATAGAGCGGTGACTGACACACCATCGCCATCTTTGAGCTTACTAGTTTAGGCTTGTTGTGTGCTTGGAGCCATTTGTGGCTCGCACACAGTGTATCGGCAAGTTCCTTGCATTGACACGTGCGACATTCGTGCACATTTTTGGCGCGGTTGCTGGGGAATGCCATACACTAAGCTTGAATGGCACTCTGTGCTTATTTTGTGGTGTAATCTCAATTGTACGAAGGGTAGGGAAGAAAGGTGTGTGTGTTGAGAAGAAGGATTTTGTGTTGCTACTATGTATTTCTTTGTTAATGAAGTTTTGAAAGGTTACTGTGTTTTCTTTGTGATAAGGTCTTAGTATTAAGGTTGTTAGTTCTGTGTAATGCAAAGTACAATAAGTAGGAAGTAGATCTGTGAGAGCTAATGAAGTGTGTTAGTGTGTAACAGTAGGTGTATTAGTTGTAAGTAGGTAGGTAGAGTGTGTGTGCTCACGCGCAGGCCGCGGCGACCTTATCCCAAAAATAAATAAATAAATAAATATAAAAATTTAAAGGTAGAGAATATCTCCCAGACCCAAACCCAAGCTCACGCTCAAGCTCAAGCCTCAGTCGCCCTTTAAAATTACGTATTTTAGCTTCATACGTAGTTAAAATCCGACTTTTTTTAGGACCAACGGAGCTTTAGGTGACCGAACGTTTTGCTGTAAAGCACACCGCGACTCTCTGAGTGATACACTCGTTTTGAGCTATCACACACTTTAATAAAAAAAACCGATCATTAAAAGACATAAAAAACATAAAAAACACGAGTGAAAACGGACGCTTAAAAAAGTAAGCGGTTAACCTTCGAGGTTATTTGCCGACGCTTGTAGGGTGCCAAAGGCACATGCATCTGCGCTCTGGTTGTGTGCTAGAGACGGAGCAACTAGAGAGAATTTTAACTTACGCGAGTTATCAATATCCACCTACTTTAGGTTCCGGGCCCTCGGCTAGGACCCAAGGTAGTACAAACCAAGACCCGAACATAGCGGCTAGTGACTCTTCCTCTGACTACAACGTCATGGAGGGTTTCCCAATGCCTAATCCCGATAGCTCAAGACAAGACATGCATGCCATGGGCCCACGGTCCGCCGGGCCGAGCGTGCTTAGCCACGTAAAGGAAACCTTTAGTAGAGCCACTCGCTCCGAACATGGAGCTAATGATGTAAATGAGGGGGGTGGGGAAGTAAATTCTCCATTTGTGACCAACGTAGACCCTATACCCTTAGAGAATGTGCACGTGAATACTTCATTCACTGCACCTCCTGACTCTTCAGAGTTATTTCCCTCCGAGGTCATATTACCCGATGGTAGAAGCCTTGTCAAAGTGCAAGAGGTTGAGCGATATATCATTGCGGCGAGGGAAAAGGAAGTCGAGAGCTTACGCAAGGCGGAGCAACGAAGAGAGTTTAAAGCGAAAGCCCCTATGTCAATATCCTTGCTAAGAGAGCAATCAAGTGCTCCTGACTTAGCAACTGCTAAGGGCCAACCCTTAGAAAGCAACATTGCATCTAGCGCAAAGGACACCCCTAGCACCTCGTCCTAGATGGAGCGTTCTTAAATGAGAACTGGGAGTACGAACTATAAATGGAAACTCTGACCGACCTATACATAGGTCATACCTATCACATGGGTTGGTTAGATGTCCTACAATCCACAATTGGTGCTACTAGTGTGGAGGATCAACAACAAAGAGTTTGTGAGGTCATCCATAGGGTCATTGAGTTAGAGAGATAGAACAAGGGGATCAACATGCCTTCAACGGGTCTCATGAGATTCTTAGATACAGGAAAGATTAAACAATCGACCTTATTGCAAATGGAGACTCCCTCGGTAAGTCCGATGGATCCTCCATATGTTGTTTCTCCAGGGCTCTCAATGCAATCTGAGCCCACAAGTGATAGCTTCACCTTTCCAAGTCTAGCTCATCTTTCCCTTGATGACACCATGGCTACCATGCCTACCCCAATGATGGGCATGCCAAGAAACACGCCATGGACCTCATTTGTTAGTAAAGCACCGCTACATGGTAGCTCAATGCTGCAACAGTACCTACAAGTGTGTACCAATCGTATGCACCTATGGGTCATCGCACTCATGTAGTCCCTACCCTTCCCATTGTATCAACGACCTATGCTCCACAACCACAACACCCAAGTTCTTATTTCCATGGGACTATACCGGCTAGCATTAGCATGTCACATCCGAGGTCTGCTATGCCTAGGGCCACACATATGAACTTTGGGCCACCACATGGCACAACATTGTACCCAACATGGAACTCAAGGGCTTTCTATGGGCTAAGCCCAATGCAAATACCTACTCCACATGTAGTCTCTGGAGCACCTCCACCCACGGTACCTGCTCACTTAGGTGACTTGGCAACATTTGCTCAAGCTATTGGTCGATTTATTGCTGAGAATATGCGTAACACGCCTGATAGAGAGCCTAGAAGTAAGGCAGTACAAATAGCCAAGCTCACACAAAAATTTAGTGGAGACGGGGATGTGAGAAAGCATATCAAAGTGTTTGAACAAATATGTGATTCTCTAGGAGAACACAATGACTTGCATAAGAGTAATGCTTTAAGTCTAACCTTAAGTGGGAAGGCGGGGGATTGGTATAGAACCCTAAGGGTGGAAGAAAAAACGATTTACCCTACTCTTAGGAGACTGTTCTTGAAAGAATAGATACGAGAGGGAGTGCTTTGGGGTGTAGCCTCTCAGCTCCAGAAAGCCCAACGAGAGGAAGGAGAGTTGGTGAGAGACTTTATTAGTCGCTTAAAGCATTTGAATTCTCGTTGTAATCCAAATGAGCACTTCAATAATATCAATTGCTTGATAGATTCATTAGGGGATTATGACATGAGGATATCTACTATGGCCTAGTCATTGTAGGTATGACCACTTGGGAAGCACTCACCACCAATGCAATCCAATTGGAGGAATTTAATGATTCAAGGAGAAAGAGTGTATGTTGAGCCTAAATCTATTAGGTCGCAAGCATCGGGGCATCAACCAATGACCCTAAAGCTATTGCTAAGGAGCCAAAGATATCTGAGATGACTTTAGCAGATCTCACCAAGGCTATTCAAGAGAGTCTTAGAGATAATCGTGCTCCCCAAAAGAATCATATGTATCCAAGAAGGGAGCAACAATGGTGCTCGGTATGCTATGGACTGCATAGTACAAGTGAATGCCCTACTTTTAGAGTAAAATTCAATGGGAACTGCAATGCCTGTGGGAGATATGGTCATCAAGCTAAGGATTGCATAGTATCTAAGTGCGCGATGGCCAATAGACCAACCTTAGCATGGATACACACACCTCAAGTGCCTGCATTGATGGAGGCCCCACCTCTTGAACAAACAACACAACACATCTAGGGCCCAAAATGTTGTTCAAAAAACACCCTTACCACCTCTAGTGCTAGGACCGCAACCACCACATCTGAGAATCACTTCTATGAATCAAGTGGGTTGTGAGTCATCTATTGCTTGTTTGGAAAGCTGTGAGGAAGATATAGATCCTAATATTGCCTATGGGATGGATGTGCTTGAAGAATGTCCACAATACTACATGGAGGACTATTGGGGACAAGTCAAACTTGTACATCAAGTAGCTGCTCTTGCAGCAAGAGGCCAAAATATCAATTACACTGCTAAGAGACCACCTCTTCAATGCTATGAGTGTGGAGGTCCACATCGTGTAGCCGACTGTCCTATTAGGCTACAAAAGAACACCACACTAATGCAAACCAATCAAGCGAGCACATCTACAATGCTGATACTTATGTGTAATCGATGTGGCATAGATCATTTGATTGCCCAATGTCCAAATAATCCAAATGCACCGAAGATAACGCCATTAAACTTCATTGAGGTTATCGAGGAGCCATCACAAAGTACACCTGTGGTACCAGTAAACGTACTCACACGATCGATGCTCCAAAAACAAAATTATATTCTTGAGGAAAGAGACACGATATCAATTGCCCAATCTAAGAAAAAGAAGAAAACACAAAGGAAGAGATCGCATAAAGCAGCGAAGTCAGACCCCTGTTCAAAGACCAACATAGGGACTGGTGACGACCCCGTATATATGAATGACGCTGAAGAAGATTCTGATTCAGGTGAAACCATGGAGACCAAAACAACCACTAAAATAGAAACCACCAAGGAAGATCTTCATGAGCCACAATGGCAAGGATCCAAGAAGAAGATAGGAACTTATCCAAACCCTACAGAGGAGATCGAGAGAGTCAAGCAATTAAGGAGTTTGGTAGAAGATACCCAAAGGGATCTAGAACCAGCACCTAGGCAGATCCAAATTACAGACACCGTGTTCCCTACGCAACAACAACCTCACCAAGTCCATAGAACCTTAGCCATACCTAGTGTCATCCAAGAAGAACGTGACTTAAAAGTCATAGGAAAGTGGGCGTACTCACTTCTTGATGGAAAGAATGTTTATAGAGGGACTACTTGATCCTATCGAAGAAATGGAGATCCCATCTTACCCACGTGAAGGGACTCAAGGCCAAAAGGTGCCGTTAAACATTGCCAAATTGACAGATTGCATGTCTTCAAAATTTAGAATCACCATCATGTCCAAACTATATATAGACCCTGAGCTAGTCTCATCTCTTCAAGCCTTCCTCAATGGAGAACTAAAGTTTGGGCTACCACAATTTGCACAAATGGATGGAGCTGGGAGATGCCAATAGAGGAGGAACACTTAGGTCCACAACCCAACCAAGATGAGAGCCTTGTTATAGAAATACCTGTTAACAAGTTGGGACAATACTTTGAGGGTGATGAATCCAATGCAACCATACCAATCACTACTAAGGGATTAACTGTGAAGGGAATCCTTGATGGTGACGCTGGGGTTAGCATTGTGACTAGAAATTGCTGGGAAACTATGGGAAGACCTCACCTTGCGACCACAACCATAGTAGTGAAGATGGCCAATGGGTCTATTGTTAAACCTGTTGGGATGCTAGAAGATATCAAGATAAAGGTCTTTGGACATAAAATAAGGATTACCTTTATTGTTATGGATTTCTCCAAACACACTATGGCATCGGAGATGATCTTAGGACGTCCTTTCATGAGGGAAGCAAAAATGGTACATGATTGGTCTAAAAACCATGTCTACTTGCAATTCCAAGATTCTGTCATTCGAGTGGATCTTGTGACTGGTCGAGCACATCCCCTAGGAAATAGGTTTATAATTCATCATAGATCTGACACAACAGTTCACTCAAGCCCCATTGCAGTATTGTTACACGTGTAAAGCGGATACTGATGTCGGGGAAGATTCTCCTTATATGGATGTACTACCTGGGATAACTAAGTCGGACAATGTGGATTGGGTCCACCTAGCAGTAACCATAGACACTTGGGGAAATAGGGGGACGACCTGGGTAACACCTGAGGGGGATGAAATGCCACCACTTGTACCCTTAAATATGTTAGAAGCACTGCATATAGCTTCTGATAACCTACAAGATGAAGGTTTGACTGGCATTGGAACCAGTAGTGCCTCACAAGACTATAGCCCACACGATTTGGGGTCTGAATCATCAATTGAAATTGACTATGAGGACGAAGAATCTGAATTAAATCTTAGTGCAAATGTGGGGACGAACCATTCAGGGCCCAATGGTACCCTAGATGACAATCCATCCAAGGGAGCAGAAGACACAAGAAGCGATTCATCTAGTGACTCTTTACTGGAGATCTGTTGTAATCGAAAATTAGACAAGAAGAGTAAGAAATATAAGGGGTGACAATATCGAGCAAATATGCATGCTAGAATAAATGAAAAGAAATCTACCGCAGAATGGCTTAATTATATAGGGGCATGTGATGCTCATCGAAAGTTGGTAGATAAATGGGGTGAATACCTTCAAAGCGTTATGTGGTGTAGTCCACAACCCATTGACATCGCACAACTAGAGGCTACAGAGAAGCCAAAGTTGAGCCGTACTGTAAGGAGACGACAAAATCGAGACTTATCTCAACAACAAAAGGAATTGGAAGTGAAATCACAGTCCACACAACAACAGGACCCCACAGACTTACACCCTGCACCTGAACATTTCAAATCCTATACCACAGAGGAACATAAGGTTGTGTATACAAAGGCTCAAAGAAAACCTATCGATGGGAGCAATGGAGTCTATGACAGTCCAACGATAGTTAAGGAAATAGAGTTAGCAGACCTAGGAGAAGAGTCCAAACTTGTTTTCATTGCCCAAGATCTGACAGAGGCTGAGGAGTGTGTACTTAAAGAACTTCTCAAGGAATTCAGGGATATATTTGCGTGGACATATCATGATATGAAAGGTGTTCCACCTTCCGTGGTGCAACACACAATCCCCATGAACAGTTCAGCAAACGACCCTACCGAATGAATCCTAAATATCGTTCAAGAAGAGATTGAAAAGCTTGTGGAATGCGGATTCATATACCCTATTGAGCACTCAGAATGGGTGTCTCCAATAGTGATATTGCCAAAAAAGAATGGGAAACTCAGAGTGTGCGTGGATCTCAAGAAGGTCAATGCCACCACTAGGAGGGACCATTACCCCTTGCCATATTCAGAACATGTGCTTGAAAGAGTTGCAGGGAAGGAAGCTTATAGCTTTTTAGATGGGTACTCTGGCTACAATCAAATCACAATTGCACTGGAGGACCAAGCTAAAACAGCCTTTATAACCGAATGAGCGATTATATATCCTTGAAAGGATAGATGAAGAGAGGCAATTAGCTGTGCAAAATGCACTTGTGGAGAAAGATAGGAGGAAGAAATGGTTTGACCGTCATCTAGAGAACAAAGATATCAATGTTGGTGATAAAGTCCTTATATGTATGGAGTGCGTAACGAAAAGAAAAAGTTGAAATATGTGGGAAAAGGACCATATAGAGTATGTGAGATCACCCCACAAGGAACCATTTGTGTGGAGACTCTTGATGGAGTTGAAACCATTGGATTCCTCAATGGGAGAAAATTTAAAAGATACTATGATCCTTTAAGCCAAGAGGAGCTACATGCCATCCATACCAAAAAGGCAGCCAAGGCACAAATAGAATTGAAGAAGATACAAGCTCAAGCTGAGGCTAAGGAGCGACAACAACGCATAAGACGAAAACGAGAGGCTAACCTTGGAGTCAGACATGCATTCAACGTTGAAACCGACAAGGATTGGTTGGACTCTGACACACCTCTATGATACCCTATTGAGCTAAACAACACCTATGGAAAAGTGCTATATAACGCCTTATTGGACACGGGTGCTAAATATAACATTCTATCATATGGGGTGTGGTGTCAGTTAGGGAAGCCACCTCTATCTGAGAGTATTATCCAAGTCAAGGGTGTCAACAAGAAAAAAATTTGGTTTTTGGAATCTGTCACACTTCTGTCAGTTATGACAATGGGGTTGTAGCTCAAGACTTTTTGGTCATCCTTGTTGGAACTATGGAGGGTAATATAAACCTAGGACGCACATGGATGATAGCCACCAAATGCACTATTGATTGGGGGACAGGGGGTGTCACAACTCAGAAACCAACTCTTAGCCCTGCCACTCAAGCCATAGTCCCTGAGATATTGCCTTTTAAGAAAATAAAACCCAAAAAATTGCATGTCCAAGAGGTTGAACCATATGTCCCCATAGCCCAACTCTCTAGAGCTTCAACTGATGTAGTTGAAAAAAAGCTTGAGACACACAAGACCCATCCCAATGAAACAAAGAAAACATACAAGTGGGTCCCTAAAGCTTCTTTAGCAACCATAGCCAATGCTAAAAGATATGAGCCTGGTAAGAGACCTCCCATTCGCCCCAAGAAATGTAAAGAAACGTTGCGTTAGATTCCTCAAAAACAATTGGAAGCCCAAGGATACTATGAAGGAAATGATCAAATCTGGGTGCCAAAACGTAAATTGTGCTCTTACTTGTCACTGGGCCCTTGTGAGCTCAATCCTGTGGCTCCAAAACGTAAATTGTGCTCTTACTTGTCACTGGGCCCTTGTGAGCTCAATCCTGTCTCAATCCTGTGGCTCCAAAACAAATTGAAGATCGCGGAAAGAAGAAAATCACGGAACGCTACACACCTGCTCCAGATCTAGTTTGGGTACCAAAGAAAGAACGATTTGTTCCACCTAGCTCAGGAACAGGGAAATCAAATGAAGCTTCTTTCTCTTCATGTAGTTCCTATATGGAAATAGAAGCTTCGACACAACCTCTACCTACCATTGTACATATCCATACAAGCAAGAAAGAGTTTGCACCTCTCGTTGAGAGTTCACCACCATAACAATGTTGCAAATAAAATCATGGGAGAGTACCTTACCACCCTTGCAACTAGATGAAAGGCATAGGGCGGTCGAAATATATTCGTTAAAGCTTTCACCTATAACAACTTGGAACAACTGGTTTCAAAGGGTGACGACATCATTTCAAACGATATGATCTACCCAAGGAAGGGGGGAGTGTTTGGTGCTGAGAGTCATCATTCACTCACTCCCCTCTCAACCTTTCTCCCTGAATTCTTAATCTCCAATCTTAGGGAACGTATATATAAATCCTTATACTTACAAAAACAAGATAAAAAAGTAAAAGAGCAAGAGTCATAACACAAGATCATAAAAACACATTATCCACAAGAACACGACCCTTGTAATATTTGCACTCTAACCATCATCTATTTGCGTGTACAGATATGGCTAGTACACTAGAGTCATCCACTCCTGCCTTGGGTGAGAGGTACCCTCGTTACTTTTCACAAATGTTTCACATGGTCTTTCCGGTGCTTGCATGTGAATGGGATTTGGTAGGTACGCTAGCATGTGAGAGGAATTTCGAGGAGTTAGAGTGGCTGATACCTCTCTTGACCATGACTAATCCATACTTAGTAGAGAGAGTTTCTCCCATTGAACAAGCCTACCCTTTTGACCAAGATGACTATAGGCGTCTAGTGACCTTCTTAGTAAACATGGGTACCTATGATGAAGAAGAAGATTTACATGACTACACAGGTTGCACATATGGTCTCATGGATGAGGACTTTTTTTACCTCGACGACGAGGATAGGGGTTTAGCCTTAGGGTTTCCCCCCAATCTCTACAATATCCTATTCCCTTGACTCTCTAGGGGGAGTGCAAATAATTAGGTTAGGGTTCCTTATGTTTTTTTTTAATTGTGTTCAATAAGTGTTGGTACCTTTTCCCACTGATGTACTTCCTAGAGGTATTCTTTGTGTTTCCTAGTGTGTACAGGAACGTGTTGTTGTTGTTAGGATTTGGACCTTCATAGAATCTTTCTCTCGTTCACACTTCAAATCAAGCACAAGCATCAACACAAACAGGTGTTTCTTGTCCATTAGCATTGTCCCTTATCTTTTTTGCATCCATGTTTGTCTGATTTAATTGTGATTGGTAGCATAATATTCAGTGCCTTTGTTTAGTATCAAACATTACATTCAATGTAATTTTTGTCATAATCACTTGTCTAGGTTTAAAAATCAAGCAGTCCGACTAAGCTAGTTTGACCAAGCTAGGCGTTAGAGATCTTCTCTTAATACCATGGGGAATGCCTTCCTAATAATCAATGGTTACTTAGGTTCTTTATCCGATTTAGGCAGAATTGTGTGAAATGTACTAGGGCTTTCTTCTGGGCTTAGTGCCTATTGACCTTTAGCTTAAGTATTATAAAGGGAGTTTACTAGTGTGATGAGCCTGGGGAGGGTAACAATGTTATATGACCCCCCAAAGTTACAAAATTAAAATGCTGAAAACGAACAAACAAAAATCAAAGTGCCACAATGTAAAATATTAAGTTGGAAGAGAAATCTCAGCTTGATTTGGTACTTCATTCACATGTATCGCCTATGGTACTAGAGCCCTAGAGGTTCCTAGTGTTGGCTCTTTTCCTTGAAAAGCAAAAAAACCCAAGGCATACAAAATAAGCACACGTATCAAAATTGAATCACTGTGAAAAGACTTTGGGGGGTCAAAGAAAAAGTAATCAGTCAGGCGATGCTTTCAAGAGAAATTCCTTTTATCGTAGCTTAACTACAAGGTCTTCTAGGTATAGCCTCTAGTCAGCCCTTGAACATGAAATACTTGGCTCTCGTGATTAAACAACTTAATTGACGAGAGAAAATTGAGAAGCTTACCCATGGTATTAATAGTCGATCTTTAGTGCCTTTCGACCGTTAAATTAGCGATTCCAGAGTTGTTTAATTTTTTACCTTTACAACTATTTATGCGTTTGATTATATTGCAATTTAATGTTTATTGTTGCTGACAAATGGTTTAAAATTATGTTACCAATCAAATTGTTTGCCTACAACTGCATATGCTTTTTAAACTGTGCCAATGTTGTTTGATTTTGCAGTGACTGAAGAAGGCTAAGGACATTCATCTCAAAAGCTCTTCCACCTCGACGAACGAGCTTCAACTCAATATCTTCGGAGGACGGAATCCACATCAAGAAGGGGGCATGTTAACCCTCACACACATTCCTATCACCTACGACGGACATTGTATTATTTACTTGGTAGAGTCAGGTACCGGGCTTGTCGGTCCAATAGGAAAAGGGTAAGACTGATCGCCGATGAGAGGTGCACTCTAACTGGAACATTCAAGGGATTAGTTGGCTAAGCATGGGCGCCCAAGTGTGAATGGGGCGAGCTCATATAAAAGTCAACTAAACCTAAAAATCACTCATTCTCTCATTTGTGCAATCGAAGAGTGCTCTTGCTCCATCTCCATCTTCTTCTTCTTCATCTCCTTGTGTGTGTGTGTGTGTGTGTGTGTGTGTGTGTGTGAGAGAGAGAGAGAGAGAGAGAGAGAGAGAGAGAGAGAGAGAGAGAGAGAGAGAGAGAGAGAGAGAGAGAGAGAGAGAATGCGATTGAGCATTGCAGCGGCACGAGGGCGGCGAGGCGGTTGAGCGCGGCATAGCGGCGTCTCCCTCTTCTTCGCGGCAAGGAATCCTCCATGACAGCAAGCATAGAGCGGTGAGTGACACACCATCGCCATCTTTGAGCTTACTAGTTTAGGATTGTTGTGTGCTTGGAGCCATCTGTGGCTCGCACACAGTGTATCGGCAAGTTCCTTGCATTGACACGTGCGACATTCGCGCACAGGGAGAGAGTCTTCTTTGGGGGTCTCTTCAAGAGGCCTCCTAAGATCTCTCTCCTCTTAGAGAGAGAGAGAGAGAGAGAGAGAGAGAGAGAGAGAGAGAGAGAGAGAGAGAGAGAGAGAGAGAGAGAGAGGGGATGTAGAGAGCTCAAAATAGTTTGAGCCAAACCCTAGTCCCAACATCTACTATTTAAGAGGAAGCCCAAGTCATTCATAATGCCATGCTGGTACAGGTAGAGCTCATTGAATCATTTGTGTTGTTCTAAGAAATGATTGCATGAAACAAGTAAGGCCCCTCAACACATCAATAGGTCGATAAATTATGGCTCTCCCTCTCAATTGTGAGCAACATGGCCACCAAAAATGGAGAGGGAATTGGGAGAGCCATGCTGCCACATTGGGGTGGGAAACTTTGATAACCAATCTACCAAATTTGGGTGATAGAAAGGTTGTTCATGCTGCATATCCTTCTTTATATAGGTATAGCACCATTGGGAGAACCCATGAGAGGGGAATTTTTGAAAGCCATAAGGACAAATGCTAAGAGACTTTTCAATGAGTTTTGAACTCTAAGGGTACTATTGAGTGTGAATTAGGAGAACCAATCTACCATGTTTGGAGAGGGAATTGGGAGAGCCAATCTACCACATTGTGGGAAGTAATTGACAAAGCCAATTTACAACACTTGGGTGATAGGACACATGACGGGATCTATCTCACAAGCCATGAATTTGTGGTGCACTATAATTGATACTGTAATATATTGATATTAATTATTTTATGCTTGCAACACATTGTTTCAATATAGAAATTTATGCACTTATTATGAGATTGGTCTTTTATCTATTTCTTGGAAAAATCATTTATGAGGATAAGGGACACGTACCTTTATAACTCTCCAAGTCATTACTCACATGCATGTTCACATCAAAAGGTTTCTTGGTATTATCGTTGCTAATTTGCTATACAATGCACTATATACTTGCCAAGTGATACCTTGTCATCCTTAATGAATGACCATGGTCATGATAGGAGTCTCTTCACATTTGTGGAGGGTTGTGTCTATGGTGATGTTACTTTTTCACAAGTCCTACGGATTGTCATGTAGCAAGGACAAGAACATAGACAACACACTCGGTTATGTTTGGATGGGACAAAAAGATATTTGTCAACAACGCATCCAAAGGTATCAAGAGCTAAAGTATTGTTACAAATTTAAGAGTTCCAATGATATTAACATTGTACTCTTTGGTCCACACCAATGTATCATTCACATACTATAGTTGTTATGTTGATTCAGTTCTCTATACACATTCCATTGTCCCACAAACTTGATGTTATATTACTATTGACTAAATGATTTAAGGCAATACAATAAAGGATGAAAAACCTTATTATCACTTTGGATTATTTGTAATCTTAATTTTTGAATGAAGCATTTAAGATATCTTTGTCATTACCTTGAATTAAATGTATAGAGAATAATTGCAGATGTTGTCAACTTAAGGTGGGAAAGGTTTTACCTAAGCTGGACCATACTTTTTCTAGGCCTTAGTAACATGCGAGTCACATACTAGTTGTACAATACAATGAGCGTGCCAATGGTGAAGTACAAAACCATTTCAATTTAAAAACCAAATGTTCAATTACAAATGGGAGGTGTGTTGTCATCCCCTTTAAGTACACATTCGGTGAAAGATGAAAAACCTATATAGTGCACTACACTAGCGATGATAGCTCATCCTGCTGTAAATGAAGCTCGAATGGTTATTGAAAATTAAAAAGAGATAAGAAGAAAAATTTAGAAAACAACAATGAATGAATAAAAACAAAGTAACACCAATGTAAATTGTGTTCAAAGTTAGAATAACTTGATGATCTAGCTCATGTTGACAACTTCTCAACCAACTGATAGAGACCTTTCTTTGCACCATATATGTGCTCAAGCACATATAACTCCTTCCAACAATGGTGATTTGTTAGAAGTAATAAATGCAACAAAAAGATTAGAATAAGCATTTACAAATCTTTAACAATTAGAGTAATGTGATAAAACTTACAAAATCCTCCTTGAATGTCACTCAACAACCACTACCAAGGTGATATGAACTCCCTACCTCCACTTGCACCCTCACAACCTCTCTCTGGTGGATTCCATATTTCAAGGAACCACGATTTCCTAGTCTATGCTTGAGCACTTCATGAGTAGACAAGCACTTGTGCTTGTAGTAATCATGCATTCTCTTTGTCATCCACTTGTTGGAGAGAAGAGGTCCTCTACTATGGGCATGGGGAAACTCTTGGAAAGAAGCACAATGACGTGCTCCTTTATCCCCGAGTTAATCTTCTACCATTTCTTCACGATGTAATGGCAAAAGACCTGAGATCAAAAGTTTGTGCATGCAATGAATGAGAAGTCCTCTATTCTCATTCATGTGTACATGATTGGTTGATTGGTCTATGCTTTAAGCACACCCCTATTGTTGATCACACTGAAAGCTAGGTGTAGCCATGGAGGTGTTGATAGGGGTATCATATTGTGTGAATCTAGGGGTATCGTGTGGTGTGAAGCAAGGGGTGTTAGCTAGAGTGGCAAGTGGGTAAAGACTATATGACCGCCGCTAGATAAAATGTGGAATTGATGGGAATGCTATGGCAAGTCTTGATTGCGATATGGTAGAATCTAGAAAGGAGAAGACGGGCTTAGGAAGCCTATTGGTAGGTTTGAAAAAAGGAAAAATGGTAGGCATTATGTGAGAAATGGGTGATGATTGACTATGGATTGTTTGCCCATGAAGTAGCTTACTTGGATTTACTTATATGATCCTCCAATATGCCAACACAGTTTCTCGTGTGGATAGGTGCTAAGTTTCACATCTTATGGATTGGCTTTCCCCCATCTATGGTGTTGAGTGTTGATACATCCTTGAGTATGCTGGACCACTTTCCCCTTAAGATTCACATTGCAAGGGCTAGTTAAGTTGAGTGCTCTCCAGATGAGAAGAAGAAGAAATTGGTCTCTAGGGAGCATCTATTTAGGGACCCTCTCTTCAGGTCCCTTGCTAGGACGACATTTCTCAAGTTAAAGAATGATGTGAAAGCAGTGGACCCTCGTGCTTGGCCTTACCTAGTGCGTAGCATCTATTCAACTATAAAAAAAGCTAGGCCTAAAGTGAAAAAAAATTGAGAGGCCAAAAACAAAGCGCTAAAAGAAGAAGTGGAAGAACTCTTAAGAAGCAAGTAGGAAGGTTAGTGTGCATAGCATCCAATCATCAACAATAAAAAAAGCCAGCAAGCCTAAAGTCAGGCCTAAAGTCAAAAGGGGAAACTCAAGGTCTTTCTCTCCTAGGGAGGAAACAATTTCTTGCAAAACTAGTTGCCAATGATTTGCTGCTCTTAATGAAAGCCAACTCACAAATGCTAAAAAGAGACCGATGGCGCTCTCTAGAAGCAATTTTTTTTGACCCCACCAAAAGGTCAAGGGAAGGTATTTGCAAGCGCACTGTCTTGAAAAACCTTGGCGCTCCACTTGAGGTGGATATCTTGAGTAAGAAAAGATTCACCTGGTCCTTGAGCATGATTAATAGTAAAATGTGAAGGTGGGAGTACACGCTCCTCCCTTCCCACAATAGATTTGTTGGGATTAACACCTTCATGATCCCATACATCTCATTTGTATATCCAATCTACAAATTGGAAAATGCAATTTAAAAGAGTTTTTGACACCTGTCAAATGGTTCTTGTGGATGCACAAGACTAAATAAATGAGTCCTTGGCAATGGGGTAAATGGGAATGGGTGGCACGACACAAGAACCAGGGTGACATTGGGATTCTGGACCCTATGTTGTATGTGGAAGCCATTTGGGCCAAACTAGTAGTATCACTGATTTATCAAAGGCAAGAATGCATGGTCATGGCTTGGGACGTTATCAACAAAGCAGGGCTTGTCTCTCAAGGAGGCACATGAAAAGAGGCCAAAGTGCATGATAAAAGTTTGGCACCTAGCTAGACTTTCCATAAGCTTGGGAGTTTCAAGGGAGAAACTTCACAAAAGTGCAACAAAGTAGCATTGACTTGTAAATGGAGGGAAATTGTCGAATACTTCAAGTGCTCCATTTTGCATTGGTCCCCCTGGCTTTCCAAACTTGGAAGGGGAGAGAGTTGCAAGAAAGGTGAGTAACAGAGGTATCTCCAAAATTTCACATATTTGGGATGACAAAAAACTTGAAATGGAGCAATTAGTGATCCAACATAATTTGAGTATCTACGAAAGGACAAAAGGTTTCTAATCAGGAGATTCTTGGAAGTTCTATCCTATAATTCTACACTTATGACTGTGTCATAACTAGATTGGAAAGCCTGGCATTGGTCCAATGAGAGAGTGTTTGCACTTCCCAAGATGCAAAATACCTATAATAAAAGTTGTAAGGTCTCTACCTGCCCTAGAAGTGGGTTACCTATGTAAAATTTTAAGCCTAAATATTAGTTTGGAAAAAGATGCTATTTTTACCAGGTTTCAGTGATCAGATGTCATTTTGTGTTGTGATCCTTGTAGAACTTTTAATTCTGCTCAAATTCAATTTTTATATAGAAAGTTTTTGACACCTAGTATGGTCTAAGGTCGATCGGCTCGTCAAACTGTGCACTGACCTAGGTTTCCTTAAAAATAGGGTCCAGATGTCAGAGGCTGCTATTTATGGCAGGTAGTCGTATCTGTTACCTGCAGGTCTGTATGTGGTTAGCAAGTTTGAGAATTGAATTTGGGTTAGTATAGATCAAGTTAGCCTAAGGTTAGCATTTTCTAAGGTATGTATGACATGAATGTGGATGTGCATGCATGGGTATGCATGGGCATGGATGTGCATGCATGGTCATGGGTATGCATGGGCATGTATCCCCATCATGTATGGCCATGCGTCATGTGTATAGCTAGTCTTGTGACAAGTGTTAGGTTAGGAATGGAAAGTGTAGCATGGGAACTAAGCATGGTCTAGATAGGGTAGAGCATGGGCCAAAGAGTAAGGTGTGGGCAATGGAGCATAGGACTAGCACACCACAAACCCTCAATTTGGCAAGAAGCTAGCGCTACCTTCCCTTGTGGAGTTTGATTTTTGCAAGTGTGTGTGTGTGTGTGTGTGTGTGTGTGTGTGAGAGAGAGAGAGAGAGAGAGAGAGAGAGAGAGAGAGAGAGAGAGAGAGAGAGAGAGAGAGAGAGAGAGAGAGAGAGAGAGAGAGGGAGTATTAGGCAAGTGAGGACACCTCACTAGGGAAAACCCCACACTTGGCATGGCACTTGGAGGTGTTTGTGTGTGTGTGTGTGTGTGTGCATGGGCTCTCCAGTTCCAATTTTAGCAAGCCAAATCGACCCTCCTTGAGGGGGATGCCTATATAAGAGTAACTCAACCCTCTCTAGAGACACACAATTCCCAAGACAGTACAAGGAAGTACTGCTGCCGGAGAAATCTTTTGTGAAGTCTTTTCTACATCACATAACACACAAACGAGATCTTAATTAAGGGTAATCAAATTATGTTTATGCTAATCCTATTGCTCCATGGACTCTTTTCTTTAGAGGATTCCTATGTTGAGCCTAATTATGCGAATTAGGGACCACAAAGGTGGCAACAAACATGATAGATGAAGGTAGATGTTTAGAGATGCAGCCAATACCAAAAGTAGAAGAACCGTGGCCACAATCACTATGAGAAATGATCAGAAATAGAAACGATAGAAGTGCTACATTGCTATCAGCACCAATCCCTGAAATCAATATGGACAATGAAATCTATTTGGAAGATATTCAATTGCTATATGGAGATGCAGGATTAGAGGTTTCTATCGAAAGTAAACTTGCAACCATAAGAACTTTACTATCCTTTGTAGGGGAATATGAGACAAAGTTTGAGATAAGAATTGTACCATCCTAGTGGAATTTTGTTCCACAAGCAACGGATACAAAGAGCTTGCATGATTTATTGTCTTCTCCTATAAGGTGCACAATCAAATGAGCAGAAACTTGGAAAATATGGGAGTAAAAATACAATCAAAAGATGACCTATTGGAGGAAATTTAAATGAGCAAACCATTCTGAGAAAACAAAAGTGAAACATGTTCCAGTGAATAAGGTAGGAAATTATTGCGAAGGGGAAGAAGGAAACACTACCTTACCTCTCGAATAAAAGGGAGTAATCACCATTGTGATAATTGACAGTGGAGCCGGAATATCCATCGCTACAAAAGGGATCTGGGAGAAATGGGGAAGGCCAGCTCTCAGGAAAACACGCATGAAATTGAAATTAGCCCTTTGTGCTAGTAGATTTCAAAGAAGGCAACAATTTTGAAGTTTTTTGAGACGACCCTTTATGCCTTAACTCAAAATGGTTCAAGACTGGGGCTATGACCATCTCTAATTACGGCATAAGAGAGTCATAACCAAAGTAAATACCAAGGACCATATTTATACGGACATACACCAAATTTCGATAGAAGAATTTGCTATCACTATAGATGACAGAACATAGTTGCCTGCTTGGATAGTCAAGGATGCTCACATTTGGATATACGGGGCATCAAAATGTGGGGGTGTTAGAAAGGAGGATTGCATCCTAGAAAATTCAGTAGAAGACAACTATTACATGAAGGAACCATTTCCAGAGGAGTTGTTTGAACCCTTTGGATAAAATAAAATACCGACGACTCTTGATTTCTGTGTAAATGAGGTGATCAATATCACATTTTGTGACAAAGATGGTTATGATATCAGATCCTTTCTAATGGTATCTGCTGTCCATGAAACCAAGAACATTTTTGGAACAATTGAGATTGAACAAATAAGCGATTGCAAATGAATTGTGGACAATGTTTCCATACGGGATCTTTCACAAGATGACGAGGATGAATACCATGATTTGAGGATAATAGACTACTTTTTGAATTCAAATTTTTGTAGCATCCCATCAGTGTGCTTTCCATTTAGGTATTTCCATCACTGTATGTCGTCTTCACATTTTTTTTTATAAGAATGGTGATCACACAACATTACCTCAAAAAAAATATCCGTGGATTCATTTGAAGGGAAATTTGGCTAGTAAGGCTACCTATGACATCTCCGCAAGCTTGGACACATGCACTTTATACTCGTGAAGAGTGTTTCTTAGATCAAGCTTTGCAACTAGCTCTACAATTAGGAATGCTTCTATGTCGGGATATCTTGATGGACATGTAGCTATATAGCTGGGGGGAAATGCCTTTAAATTTTCTTCAATATAGCCCAAGTTTGCATTAAGCAATTAGAACCTTTTCCTTCTTGACCCCAATTTCAGCTCATTGCTGTCTATATTGGACATCTACGGTCTCAATCCATCCTTCTCTTTGCATATGAACTCAAACTTTTCTTCTGTGTTCATGGATTTAGCATTTCCAATAGTCTTGGATTCAACATGGGATCCTCCATGGAAAGCTTTCAAGTATAATGGAAATTGATGAATGGGTTTTATACTACACATGAATAATCTAGGACTACATATTCAAGCTGTGGAGATAGCATTGCACAACAAAAATAACATTTACATCAACAATAGCACACAAGTTCGGTCGATGAGTCCACCCCTTAGATGTCAAATTCAAGCTAAATTCAATTGAAAACACACTATCGCCCGCTTCTCAAGTTGATCATGGGATGTTGGGAGCCGTTAATAAAGGCTCTAATGATGGCAAAGATATAGTCTCAAGGCAAGAACATTTACAAGGAATGGTAAAGCAGTTGATTGCAATGGCTCAAGGTCCCATGGTAGTTGCCCACCAAGTACAAGGAATAATCAGTAGGGGCAGGAACCAATTGATGATAGGGGGTTATGTGGATGTTATCAAGCAAAGAAGCAATCCCACTCAATAGTTTCTCTTCCTTGATTGGAAGTTGAAGACTTTCGTGAGTTTGCAATTCTATATCATTGCGAGTAATACTGTAAGCGATTTTTGAGTTGAATTCCAAAAAGGTTGAACTATTTAGGCGATACAACATGCATGTTTTCAATGTCACAAATTGCAAGTAACTAACTCCCCTCACGTCCCCTTCATCTTTATAAAAAAGACAAATTGAATATGTGCTATCGACGAGTGTTTTGATTGCCACCAATATTATTTAGTGATGGTGTAAAGTTTCAATTTTTACTAAGGTATGCCTTGTCATATCACTAGATTTTGTTGGGGGGCTTTTGGTGGTGGTTTGGTGGGTGGGGGGGGGGGGGGGGGGGGGGGGGGGGGGGAGGGGGAGGGGGTAGGTCTTAATGAACGCCTACAATTATATGTCATTTTTGCCGTGTTTTCATATACAAGTATATTGTTCAAATATACACATAATCACAAATGCCTTATATGTTATGATGGGCCCACTTAAACAACAAGATATACGGATCACATTGGTGTGTGTGTGTGTGTGATAGAGAGAGAGAGAGAGAGAGAGAGAGAGAGAGAGAGAGAGAGAGAGAGAGAGAGAGAGAGAGAGAGAGAGAGAGAGAGAGAGAGAGAGAGAGAGAGAGAGAGAGAGAGAGAGAGAGAGAACAATAGTGCTTGAAAAAAATGCTACATTTAGTGTAATCCCACCCACAAATTTTGAGCTTTATCTCTAAATTTAAATTTGCAGAAGATAAAACCTACTAAATTTTGAGACATTTGATGTAATACATTCAAATTTAGTCAATTTACCTCTCTTATTTCTCATATGTAGATTTGCCAAGTTTTTGATAGTTTTGGTCAAATATGACCTATGGAACCAAAGATTCATGTGATGTACTATGGATGGGGCTAATAAGTGACTCTTGATGCTTCAAGATTGTGGTGATGAGAGTCATAATGGAGAGCCCAAAGTGTGGCTGGGAGAGGAAAGTGGATAGGTCTAAGTCATGGCGGCTAAAAATGTGAGGGAAACAAGTTTCGATGTTAGAAAACACTAAGCACCCTAGTAGTGTTTGATATTCAAACACTTGAGCTTGCACTGTGCATAATGTGAAAATTTGATTTGCATGTTATACATAGCCAAGTGCCTTGTCTCACCTTGAAGGGAGTGGGATCTAAACCAAATGTTTGCAATAGTTTGTATCATCGACAAGGGATAGGCTAGCATATAAGGGTGAGTACGATTTCCTCTTTCCACGAAGAACATGGTTTTGTAGTTGGAGACAATATGGGTGGTGTAATGTATGAATTGTGATCCAATAGACTCCTCCCAACCCATAATACATTGGAATTGTAGAAAAGATTCATTCACTTGGGAGTCTATTGATGCATAATGTAGCAAGTGTAATGCACCCCATCTCCCAAGCCACTTCTTTCCGTCTTACATCCATCCTGTGCTCAAGATCTTGCTTTTATGTGCCTTTTGAACTTTTTAGCTATGCAATTGTAGGAAGTCAAGGTGAGGGGTTTTGGAGCATCTTTATCATGTACTCCACAAACCTTTCTCCATGCTCATAACCTCAATTGGAAGAGATCCCGACTTAAGAAGTAAGAGCATATATGGTCTTTGTGTCGTAACTTGGAGAAAGTTTGTAAGAACATGCTTTTGGACATTCTCAAAATCTTTTGAAGTAGACTTTGAGATGCTCTTGTCCCACACTTCAACTCCATAAAGAAGAACCGGTGTTGCCACATTTGACATCCTTTGTATTACACATGTTCTGAAATGCATACTCTTCTTCCAAACAATGCATAGAACATTCATGCCACTTGTGATTGGCTAGAACCTGAAGGCCCAGGTACTTAAATCTCTCAACAACTTCACATGTCTCATTGTTGTACACAATGCACGGCTTCTCCTTATGGTTGGTTTTCACAAGCATAACCTTTGTTTTGAATTCATTCACAATTAGCCCACTATGCAAGCAAAAGTTCTCATAAGCTTTTGTGCATCCTCTAAAGTGTGGGAAAGAAGAATGATGTCATCTTGTATATAGTAGAAGCATGATTACTACATTGCAAATAGTAACCTCTTCAATGCCTTCTTGTTTCATAAAATCATGTACCATTTGTTCCAATTGATCAATGCATAGACCAACGAGAGTTGGTGACAACAAAAATCTTTGTTTCACCCAATGGTGCTTGCAAATTTTTTTGATTTTTTTCTTGTTGCGTGCAATTGACAAATCACCTTCTCATAGATTTGAGAAACTATAAGCGTAAACTCACTTGGCACTTGTTCTTTCATCCTTCTCCACAAATTGTTACGTGGAATAATATAAAAGCCACAAAGAAACAATACAATTGTTTGCCTTTTAGTCAAATTTTCTCCATGAGAACATGAGGAGTGACAAGATGGTCAATGGTGCTATGAAGTTGACAAAATTTTGATTTTCCTTTTGCATGCTTGCCATTCTTTTCAACCCAATAACTCAATTTTATCTACATTATGCACCCAATTTTTTTTACCCATAAGAGACCCAATCATTATAGTTCGATAATTATTTAGATTCTTTACATCCCTTCCTTTATGTAAAGGCTTGACCCAATTAGTGCTCTAATCACAAGGCATACAATGTTGAAGTGCAAGGTTGAGAATATCACACATCCAATCATGTGATGAACCTCCCGTGCATTTCCAGTTTGATACCTTAAAGATATCCCACTTTGTGAGTGGCTAACTTACACATTCGACAGCTCTATGGGCCTCAACCTGTAGGTGCACAAGATGGCGTACACCCTAGGGATGGTTGATTGACATAGACAATGTAAAGAGGGTGTGGGATTATGAATATGTGTAGTTGGAGGAGTTTGCAATGACACAATGAGAAATGAGCGTTGCTGAGAGAGGCTTTGACAAGTCTAGTATGAGCTAGAGAGCTCTAGACATGGCCAATATGGCAATGGAAATCTGACCAGAAGGCATCATGGAACTAAGTAAAGGCAAGCGATTGACCCACAATTGACCTCTCTCTCCCTATCTCTCTCTTTCTCTCTCCCTCTATGTCTCTTCCCACCTGGTTCCCACCACTTTTACCCATTCTCACTCTAACTTCTCTCTTTCATTAAACATAAACAATGGTAGCCATGAAGGCTGCTTTGGTGGAAGTTGGTCGAGGAATGCACGGCTTCAATGGGAGGGTAGCAATAGGAGAATTCAAGTGGGAGCAATGGATTAAAAATATTTCCATGAGGATGAACGATGATGAAGAGGAATTGGGTTTCCATTGAAAAGACGTTTCCCACATCTAAGGGAGGGATTTGTTGCCTTGCAAAAGTGGAAGTGGCACCAAATTGGAAGCCTTTGTGGTTGCCACAAGAGAAGAGATATTTGTCAATCACATGACATTGTAGATGGTGATGAGGATGCAACTGCCACTAGAGCAAAAGCAGAAGTAGGGATATCCACTAAAGGAAATGTGAGTGGTTCTGATGTCTCTCAAATGTACATCTGGCTGGAAACAGTAGCAAAGGAATTTTGGAGAGCCTTCTGCAATTGAAGAGGATGAGGAACAATGAGGTGCTGGTGAAGTTCCATAGGCAACCAAGGGAGATGGAATCTCATGCCTTTATCATACACGTCCATTTGAATGTGTTGGGAAATGAGGTGGAAAAAGGTAATAGGCTTGAGAAAGCATCCACTACCTAGAAATTTAATTTTTTTTTGATGTAAACCCCCTCGTACATCCATGCTCAATGGTGGACATTTGCAAAAGAAATGGTACAAAGACATACAATAGGGTTCAAGCCATCAACAAAGTCCTTGCAAGTTGAAATCTCTACCACTTCTACTACACCCATTTATTGGTAGCCTTTGCAAAAAAGTATATTTTATACTTTGTCTACACTGTGTGACAGGTAGGGAGCCCAAATGGGTATTATTTTTTGTCTATATCTGCTACCCTTGTGTGACAAGAGCCTTATGATGATGCAAACTTAAAAATTTTTAGTCAACTTGAAGAAATTTAGAGATGAGATACCATAGTTATTTCAAAAAGTAACCAATAACTACACACTGCATGGCCATTGCCTAACCATCTTTTGTAACCATTTTTGGCAATCTATTGTTGCCATTCCATGGCTCTATGTGGCTCTACATTCTCCTCAAGCTATGGAAATCAATTTAGTCTTTGTAGTGCTTTATATCATGTCATAGACACAACTCAAAGTTATTGAGTGCTTGCAAATTCTGCACAATTGCTTCATCATAGCCAAGTTCAAATGGGATGAAGATGACTCAACACACTACATGAGAAATTGATGTGTGTGATTTTCAACAATGTGTTGGACACAACTACACTGGTAGGGTGAGCCAATGTGGATAATCTATTGATTGAGAATGGAGACAACATTGTAGCAAACCGGTGGGCAAATGTGACAAGTAACATGAAATCAACATGCATGAGTCAGGCTGAAATACCTCATGGTAAATGAAGCATCCTAGTGGGATCTCCAAACTTACACAGCCGTTAAATGGAAATTATGGTGACATGTGACTGGGTGTGAGGCCTAACAGCCGGATGGGAAATGGCTATCTTGAGGGAGTCACCTGGAAAAATGTTACTATAGCATGCTAGCTCAAAATAAGGGTTTTTTAATAAGGAAAAGTTTTAAAAATGAACAGAGTTACATTTACAAAAGGAGGGTTTTCTTGCATTTTGGGAAAATTTCTATAAGTTTCTTAAGAAAAAGGGGGGTTGTTTTATTACCTATCATCATGCAAGTATAGGGGGAATTCTTAATACCCTTTGATTGTGCATGATATAGGTGATTTCTTGTAAGTGATCCCCTGAGAAGGTTATTAAATAAAAGGTGTAGTCTTGATAAGGTAAGGATGCAATACATAATGGGAAAAGGATGGAAGTAGGGTGCCTCCTATGGCATGTGTCTCTTGCCTTCGTATTGTGGGCAAAGGATGGAAGTAGGGTGCCTCCTATGGCATGTGTCTCTTGCCTTCCACACATATACACCCAAACATTTGAAGCTCTTTAAAGTGATTTTGTCATGTCAACATGGTGCTAGAATGAGAGGAGAGATACTTTGGCTTCATGGAAGACTTCATAGCTTTTGTTCATTGGTCTTTACAAGCTACAATGATGTGTGATGTGGGCAGTGCAATGGAACAGTGCAATAGCAATGGGCTGCTACAAGAAGTGCAGAATTAATCAAGTGATCATGTAGTACAAAAAGCAACAAATTGAAACTAGTTGAAGTGTGTGTGCCCCCAACAAAACCATGTAGATTAGAAACTCAATGGTGGATTTCTTCATGTGATGACTGCCACTGCTAGTTTACTTGCTAAAAATTGACATGTGTGGCTCCACCCATGTCATGGCCATAATTTTTTGAAAAAGAGATTGATAACTATGCATCACATGGCCATTTTTTGTAACCTTATTTCCTAACCAATTTTGGCAATCTTATACTACCATTTGATGTCTCTGTGGCTCTACATTCTCCTCAGGTTATTTCCATCACTTTAGTACTTTTTGTCGTTCTTTATATCATGGAGATAGTACTCAAAGTTGACAAGTGCTTGCAAATTTTTCATAGTTGCTTCATCATGACCAAGTGCAAATGGGATGAAGATGAATCAACACACTACAAGAAAAGTTAACTTGGGTGATTGTCAACAATGGTGGAAATAGCTACAATCATAATCCGAGCCAAAGGGCCTATGATATTGATTGAGAGTGGAGACAACATGGTGGAAAACCCATAGGTTATTGTGACCACTAACCTACAACCAACCTACATGAGTCAATGTTAAATCACCTTATGGTGGTAATTAACTTAGTGGAACTTGGGACATAAAAACACACCAAGGGTGGAAAAATTAGTGTAGCATTGACACTTGATTTCAAAATTGTGACCTTTGGCCATCTATTGGCCCAAGCTAGTGTAGAGTGATAACAAAATCTGACCACGCAAAGTGGCCAAAAAAGAGTGGGATAGGGCGGCTTGTACATCTAGAGAGCACAAGGGACACTCATACAAGAGGGGGTAACTTTTTTTGAGTTACTCCTTCCTCCCTCCACTAACTACACCCCTTTGAGGTGCTTATATATTTCCAAAAGTTTCCCCTCTCATCTCACATGTGATGTGTGGGATTTGACACCCATAAGTCAAATCAACTCTTCCCTAAAATTATTCCCTCTCATGTGGATTTACCTAATCTAATATGTTATCATTAAATGACTTATGGATAGTTGGTCCATGGAGTACCTCACTTGGATTAACTTACACTAGCCTCGAGTATGCCAATATGGCCTCCCACTTGGTGAGGTGAGAGGTGCTACTTATCACACCAAGTGGATTAGCTTCCACCATCATTGAAACTAAGTGTAGATACTACCCAAAGTATGCCGGCCCATTTCCCCCTAAAGTTGGAAATTGAAATGGCTAAGGAGGAAGCTTTCTAACCAAAAGGGAAGAAGTAAAAACTTGGGGGAACATCTCTTCAAGGACCCACTCTTCAAAGTCCTTTCTAGGTTGGCACTAAACAAGCTAAATAAATATGTGAAAGCGGCAAACCCTTGAGCCCAACCCACACTAGTGCATGCATCTAGACAACAATAAAAAGAATATGGCCTAGGTGAAGAAAGATAAATATAAAAAAAAAACTTAAAGAAGAAGTGGAAGAGCTCTAAACCAAGAAGACAACACTTTAGAGGAGGAACATACAAGGTGGCTTAGAGCCAAGGCTTTTGTGGTGAGTTGCAAGTTGAAGAGATAAAAAAGACCATGGTGTTGGCTATAGTGCTTGCCCTCAAGCTGGAGACTACCAACCAAGATAACATTTTTAGAGCTTTACAGGTCAAACAAAGAAGGGGCTCCTTAGTAGCAATCACAAAGGAGATAGGAAATATAGTCCCAAGACTAGATTTGACTAATGCTCCATCAACCACATTAGCCAAATTAAAGGTTAACTAAAAGACTTCTCACAAGAGTTCAAGGATGAGAGATCATTGTTGCTTAACAATGTAAAGAGCAGTATATTACCAAGAGAAGCAGAAGCCTTGAAAAGGCCCATATCAGATGATGAATATTGGCATGCCTTGAAGGCATTGGGGAAGGAAAAGTCCCCTAGATGTGATGGGCTCACAATAGGATTTTTCAAAGAAATTTGGGAGGATCTTAATATCTCGACAACCCAAATGGCAAACAAGTTTCTGCTAGAGGATCAAATGGATGCTAGCATGAAAAAAGGGCTGATCAAGCCTATTCCCAAATTAGTTTGGTTCTCTCTCTTAAAACATCGGAGGCTACATCAATGATGATAATAACTTATAATATTTTCTCCAAGGGTATAGCACTAAGCCTTGCTCCAATCCTAGACAAAGTGATCACCCACTATCAACATGGATTCATCAAAGGAAGTTCAATTTATGATAATATTTTGGCAACAATGATCTATGGCAACTTCAATGTATGACAATGAAATTTTGTCATATGCGTCACCTAGGTCAAGTTGTAGGAGGATGCATTCTTGTTTGGTGAATTTATGCAAATTCACCAAGAAATAATGCATCCTCCTAGAACTCAACCTAGGTAAGGCATATGATAGAATCTCATTGTCATTCATCAAAGCTATTATGGCTTTGGACACCCTAGGAATGGGTAGCTCCTCTAAGACCCTCTTCAACAAGAGGGTCGTGGGAATGTTTGAAGTGAAGGGATCTTTTAAGCAAGGTTTCCCACTTGCTTCGTTACCTTTTGCAATTCGTTGTTATCCAATTTTATCTTTGAAACTCGAGTATAGTGCTACAAAAGGGGAGATTCAAGGACTCTCACTACCATGGGGAATCAATTGTTGGTGAAATTGTTTGTAGATTATTCTTAACTTTTCATAAAATCCAACTCCTAGATGCTAAGACGAACACGTGACATCTTCCAAAGTACAACATCAAAAAATCAAGGTTGATCTCACTCACTCAAAATGACTCGTTTGACCCTACCAAATGGTCAAAGGAGGTTATTTTAAAAGGCAAAGTGTTCAAACACTTTGGCACACCACTAGGGGAGGACATCTCAAACAAACAAAGATTCAATTGGGTCTTGAACAAAATTAACAGTAAGATGACAACTCCTCCCCTTCCATTGTAGAGTGATTGTGGTCAGCTTTGTCATGATTCCATACACATCTTGCCTATTTTGAAAATGAAAAAATGCAATTGGAAAGAATTTTTGAAACCCATCAAATGGTTCCTATGAAAAAATAACACAAAAAATAACTCTCCATGTTAGTGGGGGATCTCAGGTCAAGTTCCCTCGAAATCTCAAGTGTAACTATCTTAGTAACTCTCCAATTTTTGAATCCAACAGTCTGTATTTGGAAAGGTCATCCCTCAAGTTACATATTGTGCTTGAGGTTCTTTGTAAAATTTTTGGAGAGATAATATAACATCCCCACTCAAAATTGTGAGTATGGCTATAGAAATAAAATTGTAAAAAAACATATCGCAATTCATATCTTTTCATTAGCCAACATCAAGCTTTTCATTTCCCCCCTCCACTTCAAATGCTCCTGCTGCTTGTAACCATGCAACTGCTTACCTATGTCACCAAAAGAGGCAAGGACATAATTGGCCATAGTGCCAAAGTATGCACTTATTGAGCCCATCAATCCTAAAGCACATCCAAAAACTCTAATGGCTTCTTGCTTCTCAAGAAGTATGATTTTGTCCACTCCAAGTCGTATTGGAAGTGAACCTTCCACCCTTGACAAAGCCACTAGTGCAAGTATGGGGAGAGTGGGTGATTGGGAAATGTTCCTATGGTAGATAGCTATTGTCTCCTTATTGAGATTCCCAATGTAATGGCCCAAACTTTGATCCCTTTTTAGATCCAAAGGCCTAGATCCCTTCCCTCTCCCTAGAAAGTTTTTAGGATCTACAATATCAATTTGTGTAGAAAAACCCCTCAAATCAATTAAAAGAAACAAAGTTTCACTAAGGTTTCACTGGCCTAAATAATGTGCTTGCAAAAATTCATTTTACCATTGTACTTTAGGGCTTTCATCATCTTCAAAAAGGTCCTCTTTCCAAAGGTCAAAGGAAAAGCTTCGTTTATTCTCTTTGCTCTTGCTTGGAACTTCTTTGCCCATGTGTTCAATCTTCAACCTTTTTTGAATTTGCTGGAACTCCTCATCTATGGGAAGCCCTTGCTCTTCATAATTTTGATCAACTTTTAGTACATGCTCCTAAGCATGGGACTAATCAATAAACTTTACAGCTTTTTTATAAAGCAATAATAATGGGCATGGTGTATTGTAGTCCACAAAGCCTTTATCATGATCTACCCACTGCCAAAATAGCAAGGAAGTAGCCCTTTCTTAGATCAAAGATGTTTTGTATATCTTGTAGCAGCAAATATTCCTTATTGTATTTCTTGTAGGTGGGCATGGTTGTTGTGCACAACAAGGTCTCAAGCTCTTTCTTTGGAATATGGATGGGCTCCTCCACCTTGGTGTGTTCCTTGCCTTGAACTTTACAAAATCTCTAGATTCTCCTTCCTCTATTGGAATAAGAGTAAAAAAGAGCAAAAATGCAATGTCTTCAATCACAAGCTTACAACCATGCTTTCCATGGCACTCATAGGGTTTATGGACCCTTTTGCCAAAATGGGTATAGTTTTATAATTTTAGTTCAATGTTTGTAGTTTTTCATGAAGTAGTCAGTATTCTTAGTGTGAAAGGAACAAAACCTTTTCATATCAGAAAACGGGTTATTCCTTGATGGTTGGAACATTTTGGACGTAAAGAAGAAGAAGAGGATTGACCCAATGTGCAATGCCAAATCCCTGTTTTTTTGCAAATTCAGTTTTCAGTTTGGATTCAGATGCCTAACAGATTCTTGATTTTTGTGTATGTACGGAACGCTGTTTGTTGAAGGTTTTTTGTGAATGAATCTTGTTTAAGAGGTTTCTTATTGTTTTTCTCGGGCATTGGGATGAGAGGCAATAACACTTGGAGATGCTATGCTGTGGTTTCATGCCTTGAGCATGAATAGGATTGAGCCTAGAAGGGACACAAGCAAGTTATGATGGTAGAGCCATGATGACAAAGTGGAAAAATCACAAAGGATGGTTGAAACAAGAGTTTCAAGAGTGTAAAATGGTCTTCGTGCAATTTCAGTTGTTTACAGGTTCTTGACAGTTTATGTGCAGTTTCAGGCAGTTTTTGTGTAGTCAATTGCAGTTCAGTTCAGGCAATTGCAATTTGCTATTGCATGCAATTTTTGTTTCCTGAAAGTATGCAAGTTATGCAATACACAACTTTATGAAGTCTAAAGGTTATTTTAGTATGTGGCCATTGTTGTTCGCTATCGCTTTGATATTTATGTATGGAAGAAAAGAAGAAAAAGAAGAAGAAGAAGAAGAAGTAGAAGAAGAAGAAGTGCTCTCTTTGTTAAAAGCATGGGCATTATGCAGAGCAATGTCCTTACATATGTAAGCCTTGTTCAAAGGAGGAGGTTTGTGTCAAGTATTGCATGTAAACGTTGTCTAAGGAGTTGTATCAAATTATCCAATGTTTTCAAGATGCATCATGTCATCAAGACATGTGTGATGCTCAAGAGGATTTGGATTGGTTTTTTGATGTTCTTGATAATGCACACAAGTGGTATATTAGTTGTGTCAATAAAAAGAGAAAGTCATGCTCAATTGTTAAGCGAATATCAAGGTTGCAAGAAGCGTGTGAATGTATTTTAGAGACGAGTTTGATGATTATCTCATTGATGATGATTCTCAATGGTGTTTCAACAACCTGTTACTATTTCCATCCTAAAACGACCTCAAGTTGTCAAGTTTCAGCTACCAATAGTTTTTCGAGCATCTGCAATTTCAAAACCCAAAATTTCAAAGCTTGAATCTGATTTTTCAGCACCTAAAGTTTTTCAATCTGATTTTGTTGTTCTTGATGAATATGGGATCAAAGTTGTAGATATACAGATTACTGAAGAAAAGAAGTTGGTTGAAGAAGGAGATATTGTTCAAAGCAAGGGAGATGAAGTCCAAAAGATGATGGAGGAAGAAGGAGAAAGTTAGGAGCAACTCAAGAGCCAAGAGGATTGGCAACTATCCCCAAACCTCACATCAAAGAACTCACCTCTTTGCAGGAAGAGAATGAAAGTTACCCGAAAGAAGAATTGGTGATTGATAAGAAGGGAATGCAAGTGGGGGTGAGCTAGAGAAGCCACCAATATCCCATACAAACCCATATACCAACATTGGACATCAATCTTGAAGAGGTTGATATTCAAAGAAAGATCAGATTATAGTGTAATGAAGTGAAAGAGATGAAGACATAATGCGTGCTAATGGTGATGAATCAGTTTTTGATGTATCTTAATAAGGAGTATCTTGCAACTGACACTTAGGAAGGTGTTCGTGTTAATGGAGAAGTGTTTTTTGGAGTCTTGAAGACCGAAAACCAATTTTCAAGAGTGGATATGAGTTATTCAAGTTGGAAAGACAAGGATCTTGAATTTCAGGTCCCACAATTGGAATACGTATGCAATCAAAGTAGCAATGAGTTATATCTCATGTTCATTGATGGTAATAATGATTGTGTCTATATCAAAGGTATCCACAACAACTATTGGATTATAGCATATCTATGGATATCTTTAACACTTCCATCAACACCATCATACCCAATTGGTGATCAATTCCTTCTTTTCATCTTTGAAGACATATTTGTTTGCCAATATCTTGGTATGAAATGGAAACTTTCTCCTTTTGGTGTCTGGGCATTTCAATTCCTTAACTTATTATCAACACTATTAGGTTTGATGATACCTAGTTCACGGCTGTCTACAATTGTGTCACTATTTTAATAGGCCGTGCTAGGTGTCTAGTTTCTTGCTTCCTTTTAAGCTCACCCATTTGGACTTATTGGTATTTTCACTTGTCTTATTTTTTGAAAGTTCTAAGGGTACTTTTACTTCTACTCTTCAGCCCTTCTCTGATCTAAGAAAACTATGTTTAGGTCAATTCTATCCATGGGAAATATATTCATAGAAATTAACTCCCTTTCTATCTTCTTCATGCCATATTTCTTATGCAGCTCTTTGGGTCATATTTCCTTCTTCCAATTTCTAGTATTGCTAGTTTGGACCTTAATTCTTTGATTTTATCCTTGGATTGTGAGTTTCTAGCTAGCATAATCACGTATGGCCCATGCACTCCTTAGACACGGTCTTCCTACGAGAATACTATAAGCACCTTATATGTACATCACCAGAAAACTTATTGTCAACTTTTCAGAACCAATCTTAACTTGGAGACTCTCCAGTAGGCCACTAGCTTGCACTCTTCGTTGATCTGCAACCCCAAATGGTGTAGTCTTCATCTCAATAATCCCCGGTTTTTGCTTCAACTAGAACCATGGAGTGCCTGCCAAATACATAAAATAGCATGCAAAGAGAAATAGCACCATAAATCTTTATATCCAAAAAATTATATACATGCATAATCAATCACAAAATCAATCAGAGATAGATAGAGAGCAAGAGAGAGTACAAAAGGATGTGCAAGTGCACCTCCTAGGAAGGAGTACTACATACACAATGAGAGATGACATGTCAGAGAAGAGAAGAAGAACACAATGCATTACGTGCAATCTCCCCCCATGCAAGAGTGAGCATTTTCCTCTTGCATGTAATTATTTATAGATTTCTTGAATTCTCAAATTGTTTTTGGACATTAAAAAGACCATAGCTCATAAGAGCTCTTTAATTAGAAGATACCCATAAGATTGATATCCTTTGGTATAGTCCATACATCAAGCAATCTTTTGCCACAAGTCAATTGTAATATATAACTATTAATCAAATCCCATTACATGCCTCTCCATTAGGACAACAACTACCCTCAGCTACAAGGTCATGAATCTACAAACACTACAAGAGGTTATGTGCACTTGTGACGCTTTTAGCGATGGAAATACATTGGGTTTTTATACTCCCCCCGGCGTCGCTAAGACTGTCGCTAACAGCATCGTTATGAGAACGTCACTATAACCGTCGCTATAAATGTTTCTATATAGAGACGCCTATAGTGATGGTTATAACGACAGTTATAGTCCTTCTGTAGTGACGGTTATAGCAACGTAGCAGAACCTTATATAGAGACGCTTATAGCGATGCCCTAGAGTACAACTTTTTGGGTGGTAGGGCATTGAATGCCCTACCACCTATCAACCATATTGAATGTTTCCAGAATAGAGTAAACCTAATCCAAAATAAGTCCAGATTCACCTTTGACAGAAAGTGCAAAGTATAGACCCAAAGTAGTCACCCACAAGACAATATAACCCTTAACTCCATCATGCATAGTATTGTTTGTAGAATAAAGATACAAAACTAACAAAAGTAAATTGACAAAAGTAAATCAATGACAATTATGCACATCATAGGCAAAATCACTTGATTGTTAAGCTTTGCAAATGTAATAGTTACAACACAATTGTCATTATTGAGAAAATAAATGGTTTTCCAATAGTTACAATGTATACACGTCATCTCAATATACAAGCTATGACAAAAGGAAACTAATGCTACCTGGCTACAGCTACACCGACGTCGTCTAATCAGACATCTCATTGCGTCCAGGCGGTGTATCTGTCGAATTCTGCAGAAAAAACAATAAGACGTACTTTCTGTAAGTATAAACATATAATTACAAAATAATTTATTTTCTTAGCTTATCATTAAAATATAACAAATGTAAAAGAGTAAAGTGAAATACTAACCATGACTTTGCAAGAACTCAGAATGTCCATCAAGGCGTTTAAGCCCTTTCTGCCTGGGTACTCATGCTCATACGGTGTGGGGTCTCGTCTTGTCATCCATTAGGAAAAATATGAACCCTCTAGGGACCCTTTGGGATTAAGGTTAATTAGAGGCCAGCCAATAGGAAGAGGGTGGTGGACACACTCTATACGCTCAAAAAAGTAGGGGGATAAGGTAGCCGTACACCTCTTAATGGCCTCTTACCTAGTGAGAAGGTAAGGGAGGTGGCTAGGGGAAAGGGAGGTGGGGGGGGGGGGGGGGGGGGGGGGGACCACTTTGACCTTTTTTCCCCCACTTTTTGGCCCGGATTTAAAAATACACTAAAAATTTCAAATTTCAAGTTTTCCCTCCTTAAAAGGTCCCCTAACCTATTTCATGGTCAAAAAAGCATTTTTGACCTCCAAAAGTAAAATACGTGTACTAAAAATTTCCAAAAAATTAATTTTTTCCAAAAAAATCAAAACATCATTTTCCACCTTCCAAAGTCTTTCCAAACCTATACTATAGCTAAAAAATGGCTTTCTCTCTCTACAAACCCTTTTCCAAGCTCTCCATGGCTGCAACAACCACATGCACCCCCTATAGTCCAGCATTATCTCTTTACTAGCTTTCTCCCATCTAAATTGTAGCACCAAGCAAGCTTCTCCCCCATCTCTTCCCCTTGCCCACCACATAGTTCCACACCAAGGTAGCTCCTCTTCTTTCTCTCACTTCCATTACAGCATGAAACAAGATTCTACTCCTTCTACTTTCATTCACTCGCACTACATGGAAACCTCTACTCCCGAAGGTGGAAAAAGCATCAACTCACATGACTTGCATACCACAAGAACAGGAGGTGTGAATAGTGCATGGGCATTGCAAAAATTCATCTCCAACATAAAGATAGAATGGTGAGAAAACTACCCTTGTAGCTTACATTCAGAGCTTAAGATCATCTCCATCTTTAAGTTTATCATGCTGGAAGGAATTAACCTCTTTCTGGCTTTCAATGTTTAGGCTTCACACCTCATAACATTGGGTGGTGCTATTTTGTTGATGGCTTTGGAGCGCCATCTATAGTTTTGTAGCATGTGATTGAGTCTCACAACGTAAGTAAGTTGTGTTATCTATGGAGAGTCATCAAAGATTTTTCTTATAATTTATTCTTTGTATAGTTGTCATTAGATTATTAGAATGATATCATTTTGTACTTTATAATTTTGGGCTCACATAATCTATTGTTTACTTATAGAGTCAACTTGTTTTGAGAGGACATGAGCAAGCAACCATGTGCAGAGAGGGAAATCACCCTATTTTTGTTCCGTGAGGAACCTTTCACTACCGTGTTAAAAGATTTTGATAAGAATAGTAGGATTTTTGTAGAATCTTGAACCAATAGGTACTCTTTAGGAGCTCTTAGAAAAGCCATCCCTATAGTACTACTATCTTTCCTAGTGTCATAGACACACAAATACTCGTGTATATGAATCTCTACATGAGAAAGACAAATACTTGTAAGAGAAGCCTAATAGCAACAACATTTTCTCCGTTTGTAATTATTTTTATGAGGTTGGATCCTCTATAAATGCAATATAAATATTTCTTTTTGTTAAATGGTGTCGCACTGAGTGAGAGTATTTAATTTAGATTACTGGAGTTTCATATAGATTTGAGAAATATTGTTGATTTTTATGGATATTCTGATTTGCTTGTAAGATGTTTGAAGTTTTAAGTCTTAATCATTCCACCATGAAGAAATTCATACAATATTTTGATTTCAGTTTAATCACTAATGGTTATTCTTATTAAAGTGGATCAGAACCTTTGCCAAGATGTCCTCATTTGGGGATGTTGAATATATATCAATAGCAACATTTCAAAAGTTGAGAAAGCTAAATTCTTGCTTTCCAAAATGTTATTGTTTCCATACTATGCCTATGCCAAGCTTGACTTAGAAAAATGACAACTTGAGATGGAGGTGTAGATATATAGGGGTGACTTATTATTGATTCTTGTTTCATCATATATATTATAAAGCCTTTGAGTTTCCACCTTTTTGAGTAGTGCTGACAAGTTTTTGGTATCAAACCTTCTTAAATATCCCTATTCACTATTGGTATTTATTTGGTATTGCTAAAGATCATACCAATAGCTATCACCTTGTGAACTTAATTGTTGAATTGCGGATTTGATTTTTACTATGTAGCTCAGTTGGATAGAGAAAGTGTAAACATAAATTATAGATACATGCATTGTTAACATAGAAGATATGTATCACTCGAACCTATATAACTGCTAATCAAGAAACGTTTGGTTGGATACTATAACAATACATGTGGTTTCAAATACCAAAGAAATGGCTTAACCAAAACATTCCCAAGAACATGAGGTGAACACAAGGAAGTAAAAATTGGCTCCTTGTTTGGTTGATTTCTAGTGCTAAATGTTCTGAGTGCACAAAATTTGTGAGGCCTTTGACCTTGGGAGTTCACTAAAGTATATGTAACATAGTACATGTGTTCAACAGAAGGGAATTTATATTCTTGTAAGGTTACAGAAACATGTGTAGGTAAGGCCTATAAGGGCTACTTTCAATCCATTGTGGTGAACGCACATGATATAGGAAAATTTTACATAGTGAATACTCCGGACATCAAACACTACAACTCTATCTCATGGCCATACATTAAAACAAAGCCCCTATTTTTCATTTTGAAGCCCCAGGGACCCTCAACAAGAGGGACCACAACGGCGCGTAGAATGGCCATCCAGGGACAAATAGGGACCAAGATATTTCCAAGAACAGGGGATGGACACAAGGAAGTAAAAAATGGTTGATAAGCATGATACAAGGTTTAGGTATCTGCCATTTGGGGGGGGTTTCTATGAACACATTAAACTGCCCAATTCTATCTCATGGCCATGCATTAAAAAAATATTATACTTGTCATTTTAGGGCCCCAGGGACCCTCAACAAGAGGGGCCACAACAGCGCGCAAACTGGCCATCCAAACTGGCCCGTACTTGTTCAAGAAAATGAATTGAGCAATGACAAGGTTCTTTACTTGTTCTCTTATGAAACTGCTATGGGGAAGGATATCATTTTTTTTTAACAGGTACGGGCGAGAATACAAACGAATTCTACCAGAGGAGGTAGATAAGGCAATAGTTCCAGAAACATCAACATATGCCCCCGAAGAAGTACCAAGGTCCACCTATACCCCTAGCAAGTCAACAAATCCATTTTCAGAAGAGTACGATGCAACATCACATTCTAATCGACAGCAGAATTTCAACTATCAGAACCAACAGGCAACCCAACCATCATTGCAGGCATGGCTTCAACAAAGTGCGACATTTGAACAAGACCGAAACAGAGGTGGTTATTCAGCTGCACGAGGGCTAAGAGATTTACAAGAACCACCACTCCATTCACAATATCAAGGCGAGAGTAAGCCAAAAACTCTAGAGTCGGCAGAGCCCGGAAGACAGCCCATAGAACGAGATCAAAGAGAACGAGTTCAGAGAGATGAACCACCTCTTGCAAGAACCGTCAGAAATTATGGCTTAGGAGCACCTTTGGGAGAGGAACCCTCCCACTACCAAAGGCCAAAGGAGGTATATTGAGTAGGACGAGGAGAACCAATGATGAGATTTGTAGACCATCGTAGAATTAGACCTTCTCAGGTGCAAAAATGGGTAAACAAGAAATACAGGAGAAACAGAGATCCTAGGGATCATGTAGCAGCTTTTGTGCGTGTAATTAGAGCTAAAGAAGTTTTATATTTCCCTACTCAATTTGCAGGGTTTGGACTTACCCTAGAAGAGGATGCCGCCACGTGGTTTGATTCTATGGAGCGTAGAGATTTTGGATCTATGGAGGAGGTTTTTGACGAGTTTATTGAGGAATTCTCACAAAGGGGGATAGCTCATAATACAGTCTTACGAATCCATAAATTCAAACAGAACGAAGGGGAATCTATGCGAAAGGCATCCCTACAACTAAAGAGATATGTGAAGTTCTGCCCGGTGGAAGAACTACCAACCCAGTCCAGACTTCTGCTTATATTTATTCAAGGACTGAGAAACGCAGACCTCCAGAAGGACTTACATATGAAGAGGAGCACAACGTTAAATGAGTTAACTAAGGAAACTCTTTACCTTGTAGACAATTGTGCGGTCTACAAGGAGGGTGAATTCAAGGATCTTGATAATGATTCATCCTCACAACAAAGTGGAAGCAAGTCCGCTAAGACAACACTGAAAGGAGAAGTAGCTGTAAGCCAAGAGCAGCTTGTGGAAGAAGTGCTAAAAAAAATTAATATGTATGGAAAGCCTCAGGGTAAGCAGCCTAAGTGGTGTGCTATTGAACAAAAATGGACAAACCATGTGACGGAGGAATGTTATTATAACAAGGGATATGTGAGAGAGCGACCATATGCTCCTCAAGCTCAGGTAGCATCTCTTCAAATCCCACCGATGCCTAGGTATCAAGCAGGTAACCTACCAGGACCTGTAGGAGTTGAAAGACCACAACCAGTATTGGGGCAACAACCACCCTACCAGAAGTACGACCGGTCGGCATAAGATACGTACCAACGATAAACGAACCAGAAGAGAAGGCTTTGGTACCTATGCAGACATATTACAAAGATCCCAATGGATATGCAGCAAATCCAGTCTATTATCCACCGGAAGAACCTAAGACGCAAGAATCTTGGAGCATGATTGGAAGTACAGGACCACCAACAACTGCACAGGCTGCAGGAGAAGGAAGATATAGCTTGGATGAACGAACACTGTTGTTCATAGCTAACGGAGGCATGGGCGGGCAGAGGTATGCTTACCAACAGCGAGGAGCTCAAGGAGCACCTCAACAGCCTAAGCGACCCTGCTACAAGTGTGGCGCAGATCATTGGCTAAGGGACTGTCCTCACGATGAAATCATTAGAGTCAACGCGTATTGCACTGAGTGTGGAATTACTCACTTGATTCTTGATTTCCCTAAGAACCTGTGCAAATGAGCAAAAACTACTTTGAACATGCTGGAAGCAGTGCCATCCAGTGGAGGGTCAGAAACGAAACAATAATACCAATTCAGATAGTCACACGGGCACAAGCTCAAAGAAGGACAAACGAACCCATAGTTGAAGAGCCAAAGACCGATGCCCCAATTGCAGAAATGAAAAATCAAAGAAGCGCATGGAAAGCTAGAAAGGCTTGTATGAAAGCCAGGAGAGAACGAGAGCAAACGGCTCTATCTGAGGAGTTAAAACACACAAAGGATAGATTGGAGCGGTTAGAGGATCTAACTAGTTTAAGTTCCCACACTGCTGCAACCATAGGGCCAAATGAAATAGTGGAACCCAAAAGTGCAGGATCAGGAGGATCAGTACTGGTAGAAAAAGTAAATGAGCAGCTTGACGCACTTTTAAAAGCATACAAAGCCAGACTAAAAAACAACCAAAGTCAAGAGCAAAGATGGATGACTTATCCATATGCGGAACTAGAAAAACAAAGGTTAGAAATGTGTCAGAAGATGATTGAAACAACCCAATCCTTGATAGAAAACCCACTTGGTAAACCTGCAAGTTGCCAGCTCCAAACCCTATCACATCTACTCTAGAGAAACAAGCAGACACGAAGGAGGGACTCATGACTGCCTCAAAGTCTAGGACAAAACCTATCATAGTGACAAATACAACAGATGAGACAATTGATGGTTTCCAGCCTAAAACATTGGCTGGGATGGGTAAAGATTGTGACAGTCTAGATGATCTGTGGAAGCAAATCCGAGAAGCAAATGAAGCTAATGGGGTAAACTACCAACTAAATCACACGGGGAAGGGAAAAAATGAGATCTTACCTCCCATTGCAGAATTTGAGGCAAGATCACAAATGAACTTTGATATGCATTCACAAGGGGGGGACCACGGGTCAATTAGTTCGGGGCACAGCCAACCAGACTCGCTAAAAACTCTACCCTCTTACCTAGGGGAGTATGAAGCTAAGTCTGAAGTGAGAGCAATTCCATTTCAAAGACTTTCTCCCAACAGAGTAATGGATTCACAAGGATTGATTGAGTTATTGTCCACACCTGTGGCATGCACAATCACGTTAGCCAAACTCCTGAGGTTACGACCAAACATGTGGACCACCGTAGGCAAATGTTTAGAAAAATTTGGAGTAGAAGACCCTACCTCGAGAATTCAAGAAGGGATTAGAGAATTGGACAAGCTTCAACTAAACACTAGGCCTGTACCTTTAAACAAGGTTGGAGAATATTACGAGGGAGAAGATGGAAATACCAATCTACTAGTAGAATTCAAGGGAGTAGTATCCAAGGCTATTATCGACAGTGGAGCGGGAGTCGCTATCGCCACTAAAGAAATCTGGGAAAAATGGGGAAAACCGGCTTTGAGAGAAACCAGATTGAAATTGCATCTGGAAGATGGGTTCATGAAAAAGCCTCTAGGACTTTTAGAAAAAGTAATTGTCACCTCTTGCAGAATCGAGTATGAGCATACATATGCAATAGTTGATTTCGACAAAAAAAAAATTACGAGATCATCTTGGGAAGACCATTCATGAGACAATTAAAGATGGTACAGGATTGGGGTTATGACCACATATATATTAGGTGTGGGGAGACTACAACCAAAATATATCTAAAAGACCATAGTTACAAAGATGTGAACCAGACACTAGTGGAAGAGTTTGATTCGGCTACATTGGCAGGGGCCGAACTCCAAGTATGGCTAGGGCAGAAAAAAAAGCTATGGATGTGTGGAGCTTCACATTGTGGAAGCTTAAAAAGAGAGGAATGCATCTTAGAAAGAGCTATTGAGGAAAAGGATTATATTCCGGAACCTTTTCTCGAAGACGCCTTAGAACCTATGGAATGGGAACACATACTAGCAACATTGTATGTCTGTAACATTATAGATAGCCCAACGAAAAAATGTTGCGATAAGGATGGCTATGATGTGCTACCCTATTACATGGTAAACCTTGTACCAGTAGGAGATGAAAATGTAGACTCACCAGAACAGGAAGAGTTTTATAACTCCTCTGAGCATCTGGAAGTAAGTAACGATGCAGATAACGAGTGTTCAGACAGCTCAAGCGAGCGTGGGGAGACAACCGCAGATATCAAGTTTTATTATTTTTCAAATCAACACCCTAGATGCCAGGAATGCTACAGGAAAAAAAGGACAGAAAACAAATTTAGAGAAAACCTGATGCCTATGATAAAATACAGAACTCACTATCTAATGATTGTCAAGGCAGAGGATTGTGTAAAAGACCAAATATCAGGGAGATTCTCGAGAATTCAAAAGGAAAAGACACACGAGGAAATAAAACAAGCACGAAAAACTAAAAAAGAAACAAAATCAAGAAAATCTCAACAATCAAAACAGGAAAAGACAAAAGATCTAGAGTGGACCAAAATGGAGCGTAAGAAGAAATACCAAGAACTTAAACGAAGTTACGAGAGGTATGGACTACTGAGGGAGAAAGTGAAGATAAGGATTAAGAAAAAGGAAACATGAATGTATCATCCCACTATCGAAAATTCACGATCCAAGACAAAAAAATAATAATGACACCACCAAAAAGGGAAAGAATAAACCAAGAATCTTACGATGGGCCGGAAAATGCAAAACGAATTGACCTCGTTATGCCAGGAGAAGAGCCTTAGCTTGTCTATATAGCCACTGATTTAGAGCCCGAGGAAGAAGAAAGGCTAACACAGCTTCTCAAGAAGTATAAAGATGTGTTTGCATGGTCTTACAAGGACCTCAAGAGAGTTGATCCATCGATATGCCAACATAAAATTCCTTTAAAATCAAATGCCAAACCAAGCAAACAGCGTCCTTACACATATAATGACACATTCGCTAAACAAATCAAAGAAGAGATTGACAAGCTGATGGATGCCAAATTCATCTATGAAATCGAGCATACAGATTTGGTGTCACCCATTGTGGTTGTCCCAAAAAAGAACGAAAAGCCGCGTGTGTGTGTGAACCTCAAAAAGGTGAACACAGCCACAATAAGGGATAACTATCCCTTGCCAATCATAGAACATGTGCTTGAGAGGGTAGCAGGAAAACGGGCCTATTTCTTTTTAGATGGATTTTTGGGGTACAACCAATTGGGAATTGCAATAGAGGATCAACACAAAACAGCATTCGCCACAGAGTGGGGAATATATGCGTATAGAGTTATGCCTTTTGGCCTAACCAATGCCCCAGCCACCTTCCAAAGGTTAATAACTCATGCTTTCAAAGAATACCTGAGAATATTCTTAGAAATATATATGGATGATCTCTGTGTCCACTCTCTTATTCAAGAAGAACATGTTGAACATCTACAAAAGGTATTTGAGAAGTGCAGAACATATCGAATCTGCCTCAACCCAGAAAAGTGCATTTTTATGGTAAGGCAAGAGCGCATCTTAGGACATATTGTCTCAAGAAATGGCGTAACCACTGACCTAGACAAAATTAGAGTCATAGTAGACTTGCCCAGGCCTACTAATGCCAAACAAGTACAATATTTCATGGGACACTGTGGATATTATCGAAGATTCATATATATGTATGCGGTCATTGCACAACCACTATATAGCTTATTAGTCAGTTTTGACTGGACTGAGGAGTGTGAAACTTCATTCAAAAAGCTTAAGGAAAACCTTGTATCAACACCTGTACTTAAAGAACCAGATTGGGAAAAGGTATTCCATGTTCACATTGATGCCTTTGCATACACAATTGGGAGTATTCTGGCTGAACCTGGAGGTGGAACAATGGATTTCTCAGTATGTTATGTGAGCCGACAACTAAATAGTGCAGAAAATAACTACACCACCACTGAAAGAGAGGGATTAGGAATGATATATGCTGTAAAGAAATTTCAGCATTACTTGCTTGCAAACAGATTTGTGTTCTTCACAGATCATCAAGCTCTTCTGTATCTAGTAGATAAACCATGCAACACTGGGAGAATTGTACACTGGTTTATTATATTGCTAGAGTTTGACTTCACAGTGGTAGTAAAAAAGGGTAAAACTCATCTACGAGTGGATCATCTTTCAAGAATACAAAATGGGGAATCTTTGAAAGGAGTAGATGATGACATACCTGACGCTTATCTTTTCGATATTGAAATGATACCCAAATGGTCTTAGGAAATTGTTAATATTCTTTCCTTTGGAGGTAGATTTGATAAAAAGGAAGAGGGATCCAAACAACAAACATTTAGACAAACAAAAAACTTTCAGTTGATTGCGGGACGACTGTACCATCTAGGCTCGGACCAAATTCTATGATTATGTATAAATCCAGAGGAATTCGAGTGTTATCTTGAAGAAGCGCACATCCAAGACTGTGCATTTCATTGTTTAACAATAAAAAAACACTAAAGATTGAAACACGAGTAGGAGTTTATTGGCCAACTATGTATGCGGACACACATGCTTATGTAAACAATTGTACTATATGTAGTGCCAAACAACCGGTGGATCACACGACATTGTTTCAGGTAACCATTGCACCTGCATGGAGTCAATATATCATTGATTTCTTAACAACAAGAATATTTCCTAAAAACATAACAAAAGCGCGACAAAGGGCTATAGAGTTGGAAGCTCGAGATTTTAATTTAATTGAAAATCAACTCTACAAGTGAGGAAAGGACAATCAACTTAGAATCTGTGCAAATGAAAGTGAATACCTGCTCATTCTAGAACATGCACATGGAGGAATAAGTTTAGGCTATTTTTCAGGCGGATAAGACGGTAAAAATTGTCTTAACCGCAGGGGTATGGTGGCCTACATTGCACATGGATGGTGAGGAATATGTAAAGCGTTGTGACGCATGTCAGCGCACTAAGGTGCCAATAAAGAGAGATGAGATGCTACTACGGCCAATGATGGGAGCACGAGCATTTGCAAAATGGGGAATTGATTTTGTGGGGCCTATTTCACCCCTTGCATATTGCACCCATACCGAATATATCATTGTGGCTATGGACTATCTCACAAAATGGGCTGAAGACAAAGCGACACAAAAAGCAGATGCAAGGGCCACTGCACAATTTTTGTATGAGAATGTCTTTGTACGATACGGATTACCAATAGAAATTGTCAGTGATCGAGGAACACATTTTCTTAATGAAGTCATTGAATACTTGCTAGAGGAATTCATGGTCATACATAAGAAATCTGCTCCATATCATTCACATGCAAATGGACAAGCTAAGGCCACAAATAAAACCCTATGCACTGTTTTGACTAAAGTTGTATCAGAATCAAGGGCAGACTGGGATCAACAATTACAGTCAACACTATGGGCATACACGATAGCTTATAAAACATCAATCGGAACAACACCGTATAACATGGTATTTGGTCTAAACGCTATATTATCCATAGAGTTTTTAATTCCAACTCTACAAGTGGCAAAACGCTTAGAATGGACAGGCCATGAACTCTCTTCAAGAATAGATGATCTTGAAAAGTTAGATGAACTTCGACTAAGAGCTATTGATTCGATCTATGCTAAGAAGAGAAGACAAAAGGAGTTTTTTGACAAGCATGTGCGCACGAAAGATTTCAAAACAGGTGATTACGTACTTGTTTACACTTTGAAGCAACATGCCAAGAAACTTAAAAAGCGAGGGATGGGACCCTTTGTAATTAGTGACTTATCACAAAGCGGAGCTGTCAAACTTGCGACATTGGAAGGAGAAGAAATGCCAAAGTGGATTAGTGGGTGTCGGTTAAAAAAGTATCATTTACCACTAACACAAGATATGCTTCAACAAATCCATCATGAAAAGCAACGAACGAAGGAGAAACAGCAGAGGGTACGAGACGAAGCACAAGCAGAAGCAAAAGAACGCATTGCAAAAAGAAGGCTTCTACGACAACAACAACAAATTGGATCAGTGTTGCGAATAAATGCTATTCGATTAACTAATTTTAATAAAGACACAGTGGATCCAATAATTGCATTCAAAGTTGGTAGCAAACAATCAAGTTGAATCAATGGCCTTGCTTGATTCAAGAGCTCAAGCAAATCTGATTTCTTGCAATTTATATAATCAGCTCAAGTTTGAAGCACAACTCCATCCTACTCAACAAGCGATGGAAAGCAATACATCACATTCATTAAACACGTTGGGCTAGACGATATTGCATGTATAAATACAAAAATGTGTTCATCCCCACAAGTTTTATGTGGTTGAATATGCGAGCACACTACATCCATTGTTGTTGGGACAACCATGGCAGAAGAGTATAATATGCAGATAGATTGGAGTTTGAATACGGTTAGAATTCAACAAGCACAAGAACACCAGGTGGTAGCCTTCGCTCAAACAACCATGAAGAACCCGATACTAGTGCCACAATCACTTGATGAAGAGCAAAAACGATGGCTTCCAGTTAATCAACAAAAGACACCTAAGAAGGATAAAAAGGACGTCGGCCACCCCATTCAATCAAAAAAGGAGATACCATAGGCGACAAGGAATAAATCAAGGTCAGCAATAAGCAAACAACAGGTATGGGTACGGAAAGATGGAAATGCACGAGTCTACACACCACAAGGCAGTAGCAGACAACCTCAGCACAACAATGTTAAACAAACACCGAACAGGGTCATAAAACAGATATGGATACCAAAAAACATGCTCAATCGCCAACTACATGAGACATGCATTTGAATCCCCAAAGCGATGCTACAGGAAATCCCTTCAGTACAAGCAACACAAGCAGACAGACAACCACTAAATCCGACATCAATAAACCGATCTATGTGGGTACCGATCAAAAGAATAGCACGAACCACCAAAAACAAGGCCATAAACCTAAAATACCTCGAAAACAAAGCTACAAATGTCAAGCAAAAGAGAAAAAGATTATGGCCACATCGGACACGACACTTCTATCCAAGGAGACCACAATGACCATATCTACAGTAGCAGCAAACCAGGCCACCTTCGCAAAGAAGACGATCAAACAACGAGCGGCAGAATTACAACTTTTAATTGCAAAGAAAATTTGCCAACCAAACCAAGAGAAAACAGGAAACCTCGCCATCGAATGCCAATAAGCATCTTGCTTATTCCTTCCTCTCGCACCGCATTAAGTTTAACATGCATTGACCGAGTATGCATTCGATAGGGCCACGTTACAAGGCCGCACATTAGCACAATTTTTAACCCATGCATTGCACATACCCTAGGCGATAACTTGTCTTTCGGGAGGACTCCGATTAGGAGGGGGGGAGGCATTCTCAATGCGAACCCGATGACTGAAAAAAGCAGCAAAAAGAGCATGTTTTGACTATTTTTGAGGGTTTACGTTTGACTATGAATTTTTTTGGAATAACCTAAGTACACATGCCCTTATACATCATTAATCTACAGATATATGAGGCCAAACGCCAAATTGAAGCGTGTGTGTATATATGTAAAAATAGCCAATTTTTGGGCAAAATATTGGTGAAACGAAGAAATCTGGCCATAAAAATTACATGTGAGTGTACATAGTGTGTCAAGGTGAAGTCTTTGATTTATTTTGATTTTTGGGGTTTTTTGGATTGATTTGGCTATTTTCCTTTTAATTTTACTAATTATTGACAGAAAAACTTCAAAAATACAAAAAGCAGGTGAAATGCGATCGTAATGAAAAACAAAAAAGATAGGGATGATCAGTGACTATAAGACAACCCAGGGTGTAGTGGGGTGCAATTATGAGAATGAAGCGGGAGGCGTGTTGTGGCCAGATTTTGACCGAATCGTCAAAATTCTCAGAAACTGGGCAAACGGAGTCCAAATGGAGAACTTTTCGAGTCCAAACCGCGTTTCACGAAAAGTTAGGAGCACATGTCAAATTTCATGAAAAATGGTTGTGGGACCCCCATTATAAGATTTTTTCACTCCACTTAGAGCTCATTTCTACTATTCACTTGTGAGAGAGAGCTCTAGCCACCTAGAGCGCTCAGGACTTCTAGCAGCCGATATGCCATGCACAGCCGTTCGACGGCCACCAGATATGAGAGGTAGGCTCAGTACCTTATGCTCTTCGTGTATATGTGATGTTTTGTCGCCAAGACTAGCATAGAACTCCAACGGAGTTTGCAGGGTAGAGACCTGTGAGCTTAGGTAACCACCTAACGACTAACCCAATATCAACAAGACTTCATAGGGGGTTTACCCTAGCCTAGGAGACCAATCTAGGATGCCCAAAGGAGGCAAGAAATAAACTGGAAAAAACCTAACATCTCGAGCCCTGCAAGAGGCCACAAAAAGGAAATTCGACAAAAGTACCCGAATGATACCAAAACTTATGGGTAGGAGCTTCTCCACGAGCTCTACAAGGCTACATGGGCCACATAGCCAAAAGGAGACCCAAAGTAGGCCTAAGCTTCAAAAACAACATTGAAAACGCAAAGCGTCACTTGGTACTCACAGCTAAGCGGGACGTCCGTTTGCCACCAAACTTCACGAGCAGCTTACCAAGGCCTTCAACAACCAAGTCCTATGGTGGTAGACCACTACAAATCAACTGAGGCATACAAACACAATCATGGGCGCTTCCAGAGCGACAAATCACCAAACGAAGCTCAAGTGAAGCCGAAACCAACAAGAATCACATGGCAAGGTTCCCCGAGGGTTAATGAAGCTATGCTGGTCATCATCAAGAAATTTCATTGCGGAAAAGCGCTCCAAGAGTCAGAAATCACCTCTGAGGCTCCGAAAGCCAAGCAGGGAGAGTTTCTAACTAACCATTTGATTTTTTAAATTGAAATAAAGCACAAAGGGACTTAGGGAGGTCATATGCACATGATAGTAGGACTTGTTCCCAAAAAATGTACAGGAGACATCCTACGTGTAGGATGTCTCAAGGCGACTTTTAAGCACCCAACTCTTCAGTCAGCTATACACACAGCCTCTACATGTCATTTACATCTAATTCCCCAAGTTTCACTCCATTTGGACCATGTTTGACCTCTTATGCATCAAATAACACAAAGTCAGAGCATAGAGGCAAGAAGTGGTCACAGACCTATCAAAAATGATCCAAATCTAGTGAAACTTGAAGCACACACTCTTCCTAGCATGTCAAAGCTAACTGTGAGGTCACATCTACACAATCATGAAAAAGACATCCTACATGTAGTATGTCTCCAAGCTTAGAATGGCCTCCAGAGGGAATTTTGATCTTCAAACATATTTATCAAAATGCATACAAGCCCACCCACCAAGTTTCCAGCCAAACAAATCACTTTCTGGCCTCATAGCTCCATAGATGGACTTTTCAGATTCCCAAACACCAGAGATGGTCTTCCTACACTCAAAACTTGTCCATTTTCAAATCTAAGACCATGGTGATGGTCCACAGGCTATGCCCTATCATACTGACAAGTTTCATGCAATTCTGAACAAAAAGACGTCCTACGTGTAGTATGTCTCCAGAGTCATATTGACTTGCTGAGCAAAGTTCAACATCATAAATGGGACCAACATGCTACCAGAAGCCTACATATCAATTTTCAAGTCATTTGGACAACATTTGCTCATCATTACAGGATATCCTACTCATTTGTGCACCAAAAGCCTTAAATAGTCCAAAATTTCACTTTTTGGTGTCTAAATCAAAATCCAAGCACATAGCTGTGATGCACAGGTCATGGGCTATCATCATGACAAGTTTCAAGCCATTCTAAGGAAAAAGACATCCTACGTGTAGGATGTCTTCAGGCTTATTTTGAAGCACAATTCTTACTATTTTCATTTGCAGGGCATCCTTAGCCCCTCTTGAATTTTCAAGTCAATTGGATAGTTAAAACTCAGTTTATCAGCTAATCTGTAAAGAATGCTAAATTTGAAATACTGAGTGCAACAGGATCCATGGCAGCCGCTAAGTCACCAGCAAAAAAGAAAAGAATGACCAACAAAGATTACCTAGATGAAGTGGAGCCATTTGTACTACCAGCAGGAACCATAAAGCCCACTACCACTTGGTTACAAAGCAAGTTACTGGAAGCAAACGACCGCAATATGTACCAAGGCCTGTTCAAGGACCCTGAAGGCAATGCCATAGAGTTTCCAATGATACCACAGGAACTCAATGAGTTCACGAGAAAGCCAGACATAGTGTCTATCTTGGAAAAGCTGGACTTACACAATTATTTTGAGGCCTTGCCAGTGGGAATTGACATTCAGAGAGTCTGGGAGTTCGTCACCACAATCAAGGAGAATGGCATAGCCAAGGTGACAGATCTACAAGGAAAGAACAGAGTGATTGTAATCACGCTAGAGGTGGTTGCAAAGGCCTTGAACCTCTCTAATGCAGGAGACAGTGTCAACAAGAGGCGAGAAGAGGTGAAGGTATACAAAGAAACCAAGAAGAACTACACCTTTGAGGATATTGCAGATCCAATGGTGGAAACCATGTGCCAACTTTACAACCAATATTTCAATGTGTGCACCAAAAGGCCTCAAAAATACACTATGCCACCTGCAGCAATTGGAACAACATTCACATGGGCAATGAAGACAAGCAGGCCAGGAGAGATAGATTATGGGGCGTACCTACAGTACAACATTGTGAGGATGGGAACCCCGAATCCTACATACATTGCAGCAGGGGAGATGATCACAAAGGTGATATATAAAGCTCTACATGCTAAGGGCCAGTGGCCTCTTCCTCCATCACAGAATGAATGGTTGAAGCTGACAGAGGACAAGGAAGAGGAGCAACCTACAGCTCCAAGGGTAACCACCATACTGAAGAGAAGGCTAGAGACAATGGAAGAAGAGCCGACTGAGCCAAAGCAAGGAAAGAAGGCTACTATTCAGATGCCAGCCGAAGAGACCAAATCCCAGAAGGCTGCTCGGCTAGAAAGGTTGATGGAGAGTTTTAGAGCCCAATGAATGCTTAAAGGAGATCTAAATGAATTATGGAAGCCCTCACTTGAGGCCATATTTGGATCGTCTCGAAGGAAAAATAGGGATCACTTCAAAGACTACATAAAGAATTTTGAGATCCTAGGTGCGGCGGTTGAGAGCATTCCAGTCATACCTTTTACTGAAGAAGAGGTTGATGATGTGAGGCGGTGCAACTGCTAGAAGAGCTGGAAGGGGAAGAAAGAGAGAGGAAAACAAAAGTTGACCAAGACTTCAAAAAGAAGCCATCAACCCCACCATCAAGCCGCGAGTCAAGTCCTGCATCATCACCACCTCCTCCTAGTCCTCCTCAACCTCGACAAACTGAGGAGTTGAATGAATCTTAGAAGCAACAAGACTCCAAGAAAGAGGAGAACCAAGAGAAAGAGCAAAAGATAGAAATTGAACCAAAGACTGAGAAGCAAGATCCAGAGGGGCCCCTACAGTTGGCGAAAGAGTCAAAGCAGGTGGAGAGCTTGAAAGAGGCTAAGGACAAGGCTGAAATATCATATGAAGCTAGTCAAGATGAGGTAATTGAACTCAATGAGATCAAATCAAAGTAAAAGAGAAAACAATTTAGAGGTTGACAGCATCTCCGGGCAGAGCAAGAGCTGCAACTGCAACTAGAACAAGCCAAGAAAGAGATGCATTTGAAGAACAAATGATAGAAGTTTAAAAAGAGCTGACGCTTGAGAAGAGGCAGAGAGTGATGCTGGCTGAAGGATCAATGGTGATACAAAGCAGATTGGAAGATGAGAACAAATCTTTGAAGGCAGAATTGATGAAGCTTCAGAAAAGACTAGAAGATAATTCACAGAAGCTGTAGACAGAGAATGCTGAGATAAAACAAAAGTTGGAAGAAGCGGATAGAGTCAATGCAGAACTCAATGACCCATTAGTATCCGTGACAGAACAAGCTCAAATAGCAAAAGACAATTTACAGAAGCAGCTGTACGAACTTCAGAGCCAAACAAGTGAAGAACGTCAACTAAGTCACGGGCCGGCTGCTATGGAAGGAATTGATATAGAGAATGTGTCAGATCCGGTGGACACAACAATACCAGAGTACATTCCTGAGAGATCTGACACAAGAAGAATAAGACAATCTACAGAAAGCCATAGAAGCAGCCATAAAGGACACCGCAAAAGAAGCAATGCAGTGGGAGCAGAGGATATTGAAGTCGATGACCATTCTAAAATTAGATGCAAATGTCGTTCGACATGAATGGCTACAACCCTCTCTCCCCTATCCTCTTCTCAAATATGAGGCTGCTACAATCAACAAGACGATCAAAGAGGAGCCCATAGTGCCGATCTACAATGAAGACATCACCAAACCAGAAGGGGTTAAACTCATTGTAGATTCTCAACCAAGATGGAGGAAGGCATGGCTCACTAAATACCCACAGTATTTAGTACATTTGGTAGAGGCGCCTAAAATGATCAGAGACGACCTCAGCTTTTGCCCTCTACCAAGGATGCGGACATGGAAGGAGCATGAATTGCTAAAGAGAAGCCACCCCACGTGGCTCAACTACCCAAAGCTGCCAGGCTTGAAGGCAAGCGAGAGAATGAGTGAGCAATACATGGTGAAAACCCTAACAGGCGCCATTAAATTGTTCACTGGCTCGCCTGACCTCTCTTGCATTATGCTCAGGAAGATATGTAAAACCCTTATGGCAGTCTTTGAGGTCTTCAAACCTGGACAAGCTACATACAACATATTCTTCTTCCAAGATACTTATAGATGTGCTTATGAATTGTCTGCTCAACCTTCCCATGAGGTGATACATGCCCTCTACCAAAGAATAATGTTCTTGCCCTCATACCACCTCCAGGCCTTTGAAGAAGCCTTCTACACTGGCTTCTTCACCATCGACACATATATATTTGGCCCTACATTACTGGCCCAGCATGCACGGTATGAGTTTGTCTTGAAGATGCGCGAAAGCCTCCACTGAAGCAGCAGCTCTACTGTCATGTCGGGGATGACATGAACTAGGAGGAGGGGAGTGTTAACTGAAGACTGGCGGAATGCAAAAAGAAAGAAATCCTATGTAGTCATTCTCTGATCAAGAAAACGTGTAATTTCATTTGTAAATACTTGGATCTTGATGAAGTTTCCAATTTTGTATATTACTTTTGCCATTAGAATGAGTAGGATTTTACTTTGGAACATGAGATATTGTATTTGGGAGGTATTTATACCAAATTTTGACCTTAATGAAAAAACCCTTTGTTCATTTTATCAAGTGTCTGTGAGAAGCGTATTCTGTGTACGAGAGAGTGAGAGTTTATCTTGACGCTACGCGCACACTGGTGGTCGGAATTGAGTCCGGAGAAGTGCAGCGTGTTGCCCCTGAAGAGAGCTACGTGCCAACACCTACATTGCAGGTGTACAGCTCGGCTTCGCGAGATTGAACCCCGAGCTATTTCTAGTGATTTGGTAAGCAAACAGTATCTGTTTTTGCATTTCAGCATATTCACGCGTTCGTATTGAGTAGAGCTACACATTAGGCACTTTAGTTTTCAAAAAAAGATGACCTGCAAAAACCTGTCAGACATCCTATGTGATTCTGCATTGGGTGTTTTTTGGTAGGGATTTGGGTCACGGACCTTAGGGAGAGTGACCTATTGGTGCTAATAGGATATCCCTCAAGTTTCGTAGCATTTTGAGAACGTCTGATGGGTATTTGGCTCGTGGAAGCGTTGTAGAAAATCTCCTCCTGTGTTCTTTTGAAGGTTGTAATGTAGACATTGGGTAGAAACCTTTGTAGGAGGTAGTCAATAGTCGTTCATGTGTAGGTTGACACCCTATGCTTGCTTCCACGCGCCTGCGGGTCGAGCTTCATCCTTAGCTGACAAATCTTGTTAGGTGAGTTCTCACTGTGCTGACGTCCGTCGTGGCATATCCGCCAACAATGCCACTGTGATTGGCGCATGGTAGCCCTCATACATCCGTGCACTACGAGGGGCTATCTCTATGACGTATCACCAATTTGATGCAGAATTTGTAGGATGAAACATCACCTGTCAGAGCCACATAACTTACATGAGAGCTTCCAAACACATAACTTCTAAAATTGGATGTTAACTATTTACAGACTTACTTGTTCACAATGCTTGGGTAGTACAAAAGTACCTCTTAGGTTGGTCAAATTTTTGATTGAATCCACCTCAAGGAAACCAGACTCTCCTCTGTGCACAATAGCGTTGTGACCCTCCATGTTTATCTCGAACCATTGCACGTCGAACAAGTCGACAAAAAATCCTCTATAATTGATCCTCAAAATCTCTTGTAGCGTGCCAAAGTAAGTGAGTTCTGCCACCACAGGATCTGCATCAAAGGACCATCGTTGACTAGACTGTTCAAATTTTTCCATGATTCCACAATCTTGAGTAAAATGCTTTTTGTCAATCCGTTCCACCCTAAAATGTCGACCTTTACACCATGTTGCTGTGTATGACTTATACTACAACCAACAAAGATTATGAGTGGCCGTTCAAACATCTAGAAAGTCGATAGTCGTACATTGCAAACTTACCTTGGTCGCATAACCTCGAGAGTACTCCCACTCATCCTCAGTCACTTCTTCACCGCATTGTTGTGTTCTTTTCAATTGGTTGTGCAACCATCTTAAGATCATGAATGTTGGTAGGCTCTCCAGACCCGCCAGATAATGCATCGGCAACAGTCATCTTCCCCATCTCTGCTCGATTCGTGCCCTTTGTTGCTCTTGTTTTGCATCCTCGTATTGTGAAATCCACTTTTGTATCACTGGATTGTGAAGCATGCAAAATCGGTTAATCTTAGTCTCTAGATCTTCCGTCATTCTTCTTCTCAACACTGAGATTGCACATGACAATCCCAGATATGCGATCATCATCTATGGTTTGCCATAGTGTGTCGAGGGATTTATCAAATCCATCTAGCCACTCTCCAATGTAAACTAGGGACTCTGATATCAACCAACCTTCTACCATGCTACCCTCCGGACGTATCTTCTGACACACATATCCCTTGAGCATTTTCATGAAACGTTCTAAAAAGAACATCCATCTAGAATGTACCGTGCCAGCTATTTCCACCTCATCAACTATGTGAACAAGAAGATGCACCTGAATGGTTAGCATGGTAGTAGGAAAGTGTTTCTCAAACATGCACACAACCTCCATCGTGTTCGGTTTGGCGAATGGTATGGAGTCTACATTGATCTCCTTTTTTGAGATCCATTGCACCAACTCCACAAGTTTGTAGATTGTGTTACGGACGTCAGGAGACAAACATCCCTCAATGGCTACTGGTAAAATAAACTGCAAAATACATCTAGGAATGATATTAAAGTCCACACACAAATTTGTTGCACAATTCCCACTATGATATATTCCACTTCAAACATACCTGACACATTTTATGCCAGTCGTGTGACTTCAAACCGGTAAGCTTCCCTTCTTTAGTGAAACACGTTTGGAGCGAGTGCATTACGCTAGTGGGGGTCCACACAGATTGAATGGTCTCTTTTACTTTGTGTTCTTGGGCTCCTGTCAAAATCCATGGCGCTTTAGGGAGTGTTATCGATCCAATGGATGCTGTCTGCGACCACTATTGCTCCATACGATCCACATTTCTAAGGTCAACCCTAGCTCCCAAAGTATCTTTCTTGCCGGTCAGATGGTCCCACAACAGATTACCCACATTCTTGAATATGTGCATTGGATCGATCAAGTGATTGATCATGAGTTTGGGCCAATATGGTAACTCGTACCATAGAGAGAGTCTCTTCATCCCTGGGGGCAAACCGTCATCACACATCTCCTTCTGCTCTAACCATGCTTGTGTAGACATCCTCGGTGGCTCTCTTTCCAAAAAGCCGTCGTGTAACTCATGATTCTCTAGAAGATATGCTTGATGACCTTCGTAGATTTGCTTCTTCAATGAGGGCTCCCGATGTGCATTAAGTCTAGGTCCACTGTGACACATGCTCTGTATCCGCTTGTTTGAAGCCCTGCATGTATACACATGACAATAGATAAGCTTAAGAAAAACCAAGATTTACAGTGTTTGAGTTTGAGTGTAGATCACCTGAGCATTATGTTAGTCCGTCGGGATAGTCATGCATGGTCCACATTAGAATGCCTCTGATCAAAGCATTCCGTCGACCTGTGTGTCGGCTCATATCCACCACTTCTATGCCAATCTACAATTGTTGTAGCTCTTCCAATAGTGGACAAAGATACACATCCATATTCTTCACTTTATACCACCCCGACACAATCAAGCTTAGCCACAGGTGACCCTTCTTGGTAGTGAACCACGGGGGAATGTTGTAGTTGACGATGACAACGAGACATACACTGTAAGATGTTGATCTCTGACGAAATGGATTTATGCCATCCATAGCCAGGACTATGCGCAAATTTTGAGCTTCCCTGGAAAAATCTGACCATGTGTCGTCTATATGTATCTAGGCTGCGCAATCTGCAAAATCCATAACACACCATCCGAATATCTATTCTCCTCGTGCCATGATGCTAGGGCCGCCATGGACTTACATTCAAAGAAATGCTTGATGTGAGGAAGCAGAGGAAAATGTCCCAAAACATTTTGTGGAATTTTTGTTCCGTGGAGATTTACTCGATATCTCTTGGAATCACATTTCGGACACTTCTCCATGTCTATGTATGCCCCTCTGAAAAGAATGCAGTGGTTAGGACAAGCGTGAATCAAATTGTAATCCAAGATGTTATACGGTCTTCTCAATTCTTATTGGATGCCTTGGTAGACTTTTCAATAGAAATAAAATAGGTCTTGATTCTTATTGGTCCTTTTATGGTCTAACCAATAGGGTTTAAGCTTATTTAATTAATCTTAATTCTCATTGGTCCTTTATATTGACCATCCACTAGGCTTGGTTGGGGGAAACAAGGCTAGGAGCTGAAAAGGTGACTCTTGATGAGTGTGTGTGTGTGTTCTCTCTCATCCCCCTACAAGAAGGGTTTGCCCTATGCAAGTGGGATCTCCACTTGGCACTTTGCACCCACTAGGAAACCTTAGTTTCCACAATTAAAGGTTTAAATTACCTATCATAGGCAATGGTATAGCCCAATGGTCCTAGCCCTAAGGACTTTTAACACTTAGTTTTACCTTTGGAGGCTTTAATGAAGCTTATCCTAAGGTCTTTACAAGATCCATTAAGTGTAAATTTCTCTTTGGTAGACCTCTCTCCATTTGGACCCTTATTGAGATAAGCTTATGTCCCCTCTTGGTCCCCTACTAAGAATAGATCTAGCAGCACATATCAATATTCTAGCTCTTGTTCCCTTTTATCTTCCCATATTAATGGATGAATTTAGGATTCATGAAAAATTCATTTCGGATAGGTAGATATTAGATTTTATGACATTATCCTTTACCCGCTATCAAACCATGGAATTATGACTAGGCTTTACCTTCTCTACCTCATAGTCATCCTATTGTTTTTGTTGGTGGCTCTCCTTTATAAGGCTTGGATAGACTCACATGAAAAGCATTGTGTATAAGCCAATGATTGGGAAACTTTAATTGATAATCCGTGTTGTTGATTGGCTTAAGAATTTGAAAAGGAGCATAATATCTTTTTGCTAATTTAGCATAATAATTTTGGTGGCCCGTAGGATTCTTGTCCATAGTTTGCCTTAGACGACGAGCCTTGGGGAACTTTAGCAAGAACCAATAATTTTCCTTAAAGGCTAAGGCTCTTTGGTGCTTGTTAGCAACAACTTTTTTCCTTTGCTGTGAGATGGATATAGCCTCTTTAATCTTTTGAAAATATTCTTACAGATCTCAGCTATACTCATCAGCAGAGCAAAGATCTTCCCATGTACCTTAAGTAGAAAGGGACTTTTAGATCTTCCCTCTATGACCTCGAAAGGTTCCTTTCCTGTAGAAGTATGTGCTACAGAGGGAGTGTGGATGTGGCCTGCAAAATATACAAATAATATGCTACAAACAATGAAATACATGAATCTGCATACCTGGCAATCGCACATACACTTGGCAAGATAGAGAGGATGAGAGAGAGCCACCTAGCGCGTGCAGGCGCACCTCCTAGAGCGAAGTGCTACGCCGGCACCGCGAGAGAGAAAGGAGGAGGGGAGAGAAGAAACACACAAGCACTGGGTACAATCTCCCCCCGTGCAAGAGTCACCCTTTCCCTCTTGCACGTATTTCATTTATAGATTTCTTGAATGTTCAAATTGAGTACAAATTGGCCGGCCAGTCATAAATAGCCAAAGCTCATAAAGAGCACTTGAATAATAAAATATACATTAAACATGATATCCTTTGCAATAGCCTAGCTCTGTGAAGCCTTTTCCACCTGTCAGCTGCAATAAATAATAACATATCAATTCCATAACATACCTCTTCGTTGGAAAGCAACTGTCCTCAGTTGCGAAGATAAGAAATCTGTAAACAATACTTGTAAGAAACCGTGATTAGAAATCGTTGTCAAAAAAATAGCATATAGTAAAAATAATGAAACTGAACAACATTGCTTATGTCTGTCGTCATCCACACACTACCTATTCTAGTGTCCCATACCACTAGAATAAGCAGTATATGCCATACCCTGATGAATCAGGATATCATTGGTCATAATCATCATAATCATTTCGCATACTGTCGCGACAACCCACAAAAATTCAAGTCCAAATATCTGCCAACATATATCCGTTTCAAATCCCAATCCAAATATCCAAATCCAAAATCATTTTCATTATGTACCCGGGTAACAAAATCATACGAGTTAGAGTGGTGGCCAGCCACTACAACATGATTTTGAGATCAGTGTTGTCTCATTCGGCGAGTCTACACCAATAAAACGTGCTGCCTAAATCGGCGAATCTGCACTAATGCTGCCTAAATCGGCGTATCTGCATTCGATATTGTTTAAAAATAATAAATCTGAAGTTTATTAATGTGCTGCCTAAATCGGCGAATCTGCACCAAGATGAGTATCTACACACTGCCTAGATCGGCGAATCTATGTGTGCGTGACCAATGGACTAGGCAAGACATGAAGGAAAAAAATATTTATTATGTTGTTGACATCACAGTGCATATATTAAAGTGCTTACAAATTGTTGTGCACTATCCCAGGGCACTGTAGCTCACATGAGTAGCTACATAGCTTATAGATAGATCTTCTTTCAATACATTTAGAGGGCAGGACCTTAGCAGTGTTTGAGTATTCTGCTTAGAACATAATGCAGAGAACTAAGATATGAAAAGAGGAGTGACATAATTGATGGACATACCAGGAGGGTATATTGTAGTTGAAAATATATATATCATTGTTGGTACATGGGGAGAGGTACAAGTGCTGCAACTAGCAAACTTACACCAAAAAGCTAATAGATCCAAATTGTGTTAGCGTGGGGTTAATAAGGGGTCATGAAACTGCAATGAAAACTACAGAAGGGATAGGTATTCAACCCATACAAATGTGAGACAACTGAACGAGAAGAAAATTTTTCAGTTCTAATTAAGTAGAGTAGATCAACTAATGCCATTAACCAAAAAAAAAGTTACAAGAATGAAGTGCGAGTTGTTGCAAGGCAACTTGTGCTCAGGCAGTTGTGAAGCACCTATTTTTGGTTTAAAGTTGCATCGAAAAACTATTGTTAACACAGTAACCCTGTTCAACTCGAATAAGCAATTAGTGGATTATTATACATTGCGTACTTGTTCAAAAATATAACATGACTGACGTCAATTACTAAAACGTAACGGGGGATGGCGGGGGTTGTGAAGAGAGAGAGAGAGAGAGAGAGAGAGAGAGAGAGAGAGAGAGAGAGAGAGAGAGAGAGAGAGAGAGAGAAATGAAATGTTATAGTGCTGTCTTTAAAATGCCAAAATTACCTACGAAAACCAAGTGAGGAAATCCTTGTGAATCTAATACCAAAAAAATGGACTAAAATCGTCGTCCTCGTTGTCAATTCCCGTGGATGCCCGACATCAAGCGTTTGTTTAAGAAAGTATTGCAGTGGTCTCCTAAGAGCTTTCTCAATGTCCGGGGGGAAAGAGAAAAAGAAATGAAAGGAAATGTTTATATTAACAGTTTTAAAAATACCAAAATTACAATCCTTGTTGATCTAATCCAATGCCTAGGTACAAAAATAAAATGTCGTAAGTAAAAGACTGGAAAAATAATCATGAGCATTGTCAATGCTTGAGAATTCTCGACAACAGGCATTGTGGACTAGTTTTGATGATGCCATTCAGTGTTTGCAGCTTGCTCACCATATGGCTGAGATCAAGGAAGAGTTGTACTATGTTCCCAGGCAATGAATGACGATCGTGAAACACTATGCCAAGTTTATATATATTTAGATATATAATAAATTTCTATCTATCTATCTATCTATCTATCTATCTATAAATATATATATATATATATATATATATATATATATATATATGTTTGTGTGTGTGTTATTATATATTTAATTAGTAATATAGTAATGTCTCACGTATTTGATCAGCATATATAAGGTAACAATAAGTAATAAGTGTATTGACATGTATTAAATGGTTGCACGATAATATATAATATCGGTGGATCGAATACAATCTCTGGGTACAAAATAAAACAATGTAAAGTGAAAAACTAAACTAAAAGAACTAAAAACCTAAAAACGTAAGACTAGAATGGTCATCGTCATCATCTATGCATGTGGATGTCTGTCGTTGTGCAAGAAAGTATTGCAACAGTCGCTAAAAAGTTTCGTGAATATCTGCCACTGTAGGGAGTCGTTGTGGAGGGGGGGAAGGGAGGAAGAGAGAGAAATGAAATGAAATGTTATATTACCCTCGTTCGAATGGCGTAGGGGACCAAACTGGTACAATCCTTTTGGATGGAATACAATGTGTGGGTACAAGGTAAAAGGAAGTAGAGTCTTTAATCGGCAACCAACGGTCAAACTTTACCTACAATCCGTGTGAATCTAATCCAATGGTGGAGTACAGATTAAAACAAAGTAAAGTAGAAGAACTATAAAAAAAGAAATTGAAAATCAGCAGGATCGTCGTCAGCAGGTGGAAGAGAAGCTGCGAGCAAGATCTTGCGTACTTCGACCCGAAAACAGCTGGGTCGAGGGAATGGAGAGCGACAGCTATGTCGACTATGAAAGGCAGGTAGATCTTTGAGGATGGAGTATCTCTGCAGACGTCCTTAAGGGTCGACGTCTACAACTAATCTCTGCATCAGCTCCTTCATCGTATCTAGCTGTGAAGCAGTAGCGACGTTCAGCTCACCAGGATGAGGAGCCGTGCCGTGTTGCAGTGCTGAATGAAGGTCCGTTTCTGTAAGCAATCCCTGCCATGTTTGCTTCTTATTGTGCTACCCATCGCAATATGAAAGCACATCTTGTATTGCTAGTGCATTGCGTGATCTTGTTTTTTTTTTTTTTCTTCCTCATGCGATGCTGTGACCAGGATTTGGGTCGAAGATGAGAGCTCTGATCTGGCACTTCTGTCGCCTCTGCAAGGCTAGGGAAAAGGGTAGTTCACTGACTGGGGCTAGATCAACTGCAGGTTGGCGAGATAGAGAGGGAATGAGTCGGACTGGAGTTGGTTGGTAGAAGAGAGCGAGGGAAGAGCAGCTCCTATGATAGGAGGTTGACAGTTTCCTGATTATTAGATGGCAGCCAGTGGACGAGAAGGGGCAGTTGTTGATGAGACCCGGCATCGTGCAAGAGATAGAGGGAGGGCGGAACGACTTGAGTCGACTCCGAGAAAGGTGTGAGGGTGGGAGCGCCTCTGCGGTAGGTCTTCGGTAGGTGGCCAAGGGTCGCATGCAGAGAGTAGGGAGAGACAAGTGTTGTGGCCGTGTACTGCTGTAAAGAGGGGAAGAGAAAGAGAGAGAGGTAGTAGTTGGTACTGGCATGCAGTGGTGGCTAACTGTTGGCGAGAGAGAGAGAGAGTCTGACGTCTGCACTGTGCACCCGTGGTTGGTAGAAAGAGGCATTGAAAGGCTGAGAGAGAGAAAGAGAGGGTTCACTGCATTTGAGTGGTGTGTGTGGGTCTGTGCATGGTTAGTGATAACTGTGAGAAAACGGCAGAACTGCGGGTGTTGGTGGTCGTTATTCGACCAAAGAGAGAGATCCAGTTGGCGAATCGTGGTTCTGCATGCGTGCCATCGAAAGACTGCATGGCTACCATGCCAAGAGCGCCCCTTGTAATTTGCATGCACACTTGAGTGGTGCAGTCCAAACACCAGTTGCCCCGGTTGTGCTAATTAGGCTGCAGCTGTGTCTTTGAGCGCTGCAGGCCACTCGTGCTAACATCAATAGCTATCATCAATAGAAGTGGATGTCCACAGTCGGTGCTCCTACACCATGTTATAGGCTAGCTACATGCAGAGCAACCTATTCCATGCTCTCTGCACTCCCATCATGTCGACGATGGCCATGCTGTATAGGCGGCACTCAATAATGAAGGTCATGTTGACAATCGCGGCCACAGTGTGGCTCCTGTAATTTATCTCTATTTTTTTATTTTTTTTTCGTTGGATTGAACCTTGGTTGAGTAGGAGAACTGCCTAATTAGTGTTGCTATTCCTTCGTACACCTTTGCTTCTTCGTCTAATTCACCAATGTTGGTGGAAAATGTAACCCCCTCTCCTCCTACAAGTTTCCTCACATGAGCAACTCAGCTTGGCTAGTCCTCGAAGATCCTCTTTATTGTTGACGTTCACAAGCTACGCTCTCTTGGCGCGAATGCTACAACATCCAGAGTCTTCTAATTTCGACATCCTTCTACCTCCAATAGAGGGCCAATACTAGAGGTCTATTAGGGAACGTTCCATGATGCCGAGATCCACTATTCTTATCTCTTCCCAATAAGCTCTCTTCTCACTTCAACTCCAGCTTGTTCAATTTTCTTGATATCATTAATCATCTGCCTATGTATGCTATCAAATGTTAATGATAATAATAACAATAAGTCATCCCAATCACCATATAAGTGCAAATTTAATTCATTCTCTAAGTTATGAATTATTTCATAATAATGCCTTAAGTGATGAATCCCGTCATCCATGTCCCTTAGAATTATGATGAATGATAACGTCAAGACAGAGAATGAGGATAATAAAAGAAAATACAATAATTTTAAGACAACAAAACTACACTTATCTATGATGGGATGATCTGTGTAGTCGCAAATTTGATCTTCAACCCTGCTATATAATGTGCAATTTTAACTGTGCATGTCTATGATGGCTTGCATCACCAAGAGTGTAGCCACGAGCTCTGATACCACTGCTACAGAGGGAGCATGGACGCGGCCTGCAAAATATACAAATAATATGCTACAAACAATGAAATACATGAATCTGCATACCTGGCAATCGCACATACACTTGGCAAGATAGAGAGGATGAGAGAGAGCCACCTAGCGTGTGCAGGCGCACCTCCTAGAGCGAAGTGCTACGCCGGCACCGCGAGAGAAAAAGGAGGAGGGGAGAGAAGAAACACACAAGCACTGGGTACAATCTCCCCCCGTGCAAGAGTCACCCTTTCCCTCTTGCACGTATTTCATTTATAGATTTCTTGAATGGTCAAATTGAGTACAAACTGGCCGACCAGTCATAAATAGCCAAAGCTCATAAAGAGCACTTGAATAATAAAATATACATAAAACATGATATCCTTTGCAATAGACTAGCTCTGTGAAGCCTTTTCCACCTGTCAGCTGCAATAAATAATAACATATCAATTCCATAACAGTATGTATGGTGTTATTGTATGCATACTGTACAAGGGGTAGGTACTTCTCCCATTGTGAGCATTGATCTACTTCAATGACATAGGGTTTTAGTAGATCTAGAGTCGTATCACCAGCTATCTCACTTTGGACATCCGCTGTGGGTGATAGGCCGAAGAGAAATTCAATCGTGTATCTAGGTTCTCAAAGAGACCCTTCCAAAAGTTACTGGTCATTCTAGGATCCCTATTCGACACTATGGATGTTGGCAAGACATGGTATTTGAAAATCTTGGAGATGAAGAGGGCTGTCATTTGATGTGCCTTAATAGTCTTTTTGATAGGTATAAAGTGTGCTTGTTTGCTAAACCTGTCAACATCGTGTATTCCCATGGATAGACTTGGGCAATCCAAAAATAAAACCCATGGATATGCTCTCCCATGCTGAATTAGGAATTGGTAATGATTGGAGAAATCCACGTTGTTTCCCTCTATCATACTTCATCTTTTGGCATACTACGCGTTTTGAAACATACTCTGTATGTCTACTTTCATGGTAGGCCGATAGAAATAGGTCTCTACTCCTTGGAGAGTAGGTTGAATCCCTCTATGCCCTACATAAGGTCGAGATGCATGGGATTCATACATTACTTTCTCATGTAGTGAGTTAGTAACACATAGCCTATTGCCATGACGAAGATACCCATCCTATAAGGTGGATGGTACCTTTTCCTTCCCTAAGGCAAGGGCTGAAATTATATCCTTGAAACTGGGATCAATAGAATACTCATCTATCATAGAAGATATATCATTATGAGTTGCAATAGATATTGAATTGACTCTTGGCCATTGTGATAGTGCATCGGCCACTTGATTGTGCTTGCCGGTAATGTGAGGAGTGTGAAAATTAAATTGTTAAAGAGAACTTATCCACCTCATTTTTTTTGTTAGAGAGCTTGGTTTGCATCATGAAGTACTTGAGGCTTTGGTGATCCGTGCATAGGATGAATGGAGTCCCTAAAAGATAGTTTTTCCATGATTCTAGGGAGTCTAGAGCAGCTAATAGCTCTTTTTCGTATATGTCCAATACTCGCTCATCGGAGTTGAGTCTTCGACTCTCGTAGGCTATGGCATGCCTTTCTTGAAGAAAAACTTCTCCAAGAAAATCACCACCAGCATCACTTGGACCTCAAATGGCTTTGAGAGATCTGGTAGTGTAAGCATAGGTCGAGAGATAAGCTCCTCTTTGAGCTTATCAAAATTATCTTGCTCTTTCGTAGTCCATGTATACTTAATGTTATTTTTTGTTATGTCATGTAATAGTCCTGCTATTAGCAATAATTTTCCTATAAAGCGTCTGTAGGATGCACCCCGGGAATTCACCATGGAAAACTTATCGCACCACGTAAGTGTAGAAGAGGGTGGTTTTTTTACAAGTTACATAAGCGTGGAAGTTAGGGGAACGCCCCCAATAGTTTATCTCTCAAGCTTAAAAATAAGGGAGGGGGGTATCATTTTTTTTTTTTGGGGGGGGGGGGGGGGAGGAACCTGACATGCGTTGATTAGAACTCATATGAATTTAGGGAAAGTTTTTTGTCAGGTCACACATCAAATTTGCATCAAACCGGTCATAGATAAGGGCCAATTTGGAGCTGGTAAAAGGTTGGTTTACACGAGCTTTGGATGGGTTAGAACTGGACGAGTAGCCAAAGTGCAGGATAATTGAGCACATAGTTTGAAAGTCAGACTAAGCCACATTGAGGGTACATCTAGTTATCAACAGAAGTAGTTCCTTAGTACATTGCCAGTCACTATACTACACACTCTTTGACTAGTTTTACTCACTTAGATCATGCGAGACCTAAATTCTATATGTAAGATAGGGGTATGATAGTTTTCTTCATTGATTATCGTATAAGCGTACACAAGGGATTCATATTCCCTAATATACGTCATATATAGGGGTTTATCAAAGCTATCCGCTTGCAGGTGGCGTCCCGTTTTGTACATAGAGTGAATCCCCTGGGGTATGCACACATACCAATAAAGCTTCATAGCTCATGTACATTCCTTGGATTAGGATATTCTTTTATCACCTCTAGCTTCGTTGGATCCATACGGATTCATCTTGAGAGATAATATGGCCCAAGTGTTGAATCTCTCGTAGGAAAAATTCACTCTTCTTTTTATTAATGAAAAGTTTATTCTCTCTCAAAACTTGAAAGATTACATGGAGATGTTTCTTATGCTCCTCAAGAGAATTGGAGTAGATAATAATATTATCAAAGAACACTCTTGTAAACTTATAGTGGGGCCTAAAAATTTGAAGTGGTTGAATGTGGCCGGAGCATTTGTCAAGCCAAAAGGCATGACAAGATATTCATAAAGACCAAAATTCATGCAAAAAGTGGTTTTTACAATATCTTCATTGACTATCCTTATTTGTGATGATAACCACTTTTAAGGTCAATCCTACTAAAGTAGGTAGACCTTTGTAACTTATCAAACATATATTCTACCCGCAACACAAAAAATCTATGTTTGATAGCCTATTTAGTGCCCTATAGTCAACACACATGAGGTATGTGCCGTTCTTGAGGCGTCCACTAGGAAAAATGTAAGATGGCATGTGCGAACAAAATAAGGGATTTATAATTAGGTACATTTACAAAAAATATACTTACATAAAGGGTTTTTTAATTGAGAAAATGAAAAATTTTATACATAAGGGCTAGTTTCATTTTACAAAAATGCATACATAAGGGGTACATATAATACTTGAAAATACACAAATAAAAGATTATTTAAATATCTCTTGTTCGCACGTGCTATATGAAATTTTTACATAGTGGACTCCCCGGGGTGCCGTCTTTATTTTGTACTAGAAGGACTGGTGAATAGAATGGAGAAGAGCTAGGCCTCACCATCCCTTTCTTGACTAGTTCATGTACTTGCCTCATCATCTCCTCTTGTTGAGCTTGTGGAACTTGATAGGGAGGCTTATTTAGTGGTGAGCTCCCAAGTAGGAGCTCACCGGGTAGGATCTCTATTGTATGATCATCAACCCCTCCTTTTTGAGGTAGCTCTCCAAGGATATCATTGAGAAAAACATCATGGAATTTATTTATAAAATTTGACAACTATAATTCCTCTTGATTCCTACCATTTTTATTTAGTAAAACATTAGGATCACTTATGGAATCTTTATGAAAAATCATGTATGCGGAAACTGAGCTTTTCATTGACTTATCAAAAGTAGTATGTAGATGTGCATTTTTATTTAGTAAAACATTAGGATCACTTATGGAATCTTTATCAAAAATCATGTATGCGGAAACTGAGCTTTTCACATTGACTTATCAAAAGTAGTATGTAGATGTGCTTTTCCCTATACTTGAAACACATTCTCCTATTAGGGAACTTTACATTGATAGCCATGCGGTTGGACCATGTGGATCCTAAGTTAACATCCTCATGATTGAGAGGGGAGATGAAAAAGTCTCCTTTATTGACATAGTCTTGGACATGAAGCCTCAATTTCCCAATCAATGGAGTAATTGTGGCTTCTTGCCCCTTGAAAGATCTATTGGCAATCACAGTGTCTCCCATCTCATGAGCTTGTATGCCTAATTTAGTGTCCAACTCCATTGATATGAAGTTGTGAGTAGAGCCATGGTCAAAAAGGATAAATGCATCATACTCCTTCACCTTTCCCCAAACATAGGAAAGGGATGATCCTTTGCAATGAGTATCCTCTTTTGGAGCTTCAACCATATAAGCTCTAGGCGGCTCATTGCATGCATTTCTTTTGAGGAAAGAATGATAGCCATGTCCCTGCTCTGTGCACTTGAAACATTTATTGTCCTTGCAAAAATTCTCTATTTATTTTAGGAGAGAGTTAATTATTACCTTTGGATACTTCTTTCTCTTTGGATTTGTTGTTGTTGTTGCTAGATTCTCCTTGAGAAAAATTTTGAGCATTGTTCTCCCCTCTAAGCTCATTTCGGTTTGTGATTTCCATGGGCTTAAAAATTCCTCTTAGCCCCTTGTTGGAAATTAATTTGTGAAGCAACCATAGTATGGTGTATGACTTTGGTAATGGTCCTGGGCCTTTGAGAGTTGACATACTCGACCATGTCTTCAGGTAGCCCAACACAAAACTGTTGCTTTTGTTCTCCAAATTCTATCTTTTGGTAGAATGTTGCTTTGAGATGTAAATCCAAAAACTTGTCCACATACTTGTGGATAGACTCATTGGGAGACAGCTTCAAGCTTCGCCATTGGATGAGAACTTTGCCTTTGGAATCTCTTGCAAGAAACTGCTTCATTATGGAAACTCTTAGAGCTTTTCATGTCCTTGGAACTTTGCCATTAGCTCGTAGACTAGCCCACCATTTTTTGAAGGAATTTTGAAAATGCATGGCTACATATCATAGCTTAGAGGACTCCATGAAGACCTCATCTCCAAAAGTTGCATCATATTGTTGGATAAAGGCCAAAACTTTGTTTGTGGCACCAAAGGTGCCATAGTCGGTGAGAAAAGAGATGTTCTTCCTTCCTCTTTGAATTTCTTTAGCTTGTAGGACCTTTTCCAAGCAGCATAAGACTTCCAATGTCCTCTTCTCTTGGACTCTTTAGGGGATAAGCCACTACTTTTGTCGGAAGAGGAGAAAGATGATGAAGATGGAGAAGAGGGTGACCTCTCTATCTCCCTTTTCTTCTTTTGATTCCTCTCTTTCTTCTCAAAATTACAAGGAGAAGGACTATGCGACAATCTTTTCCTCTTGGGAGGAATTGAAGATCTTTGTGAACGCCGTCATCGTGGAGACACATCTTCCAACGGGTTTGGAGATTCACTTATTTCTCTTTCGTATGACTCCTCTTCTTCTCTTACCGGAGATAGTCTTCTTTTGGAAGTCTCAACAAGAGGCTTCCTAAGCTCCCTCTCTTCTTGGGGAGCTTGGAGAATCCCATGGGTGCAAAGTTTTTGGGCAACTTTGGCTTGTAAAGAGGGGTTGCCCATGGCTTGTTGCAACCTAGTGACAAGATAATTCACAAACATGGGGACATCATTTTTAGCACCTCCATGTGCAAAATCAAAGTTGTCAATATTCATTCTACTCTCTTGTGCTAACAAGTCAATATTTTTCCTAAAACAACAATTAAACTTACTTGCAATAGACATGAACTTGTCCCCGACGTCAATCCCAAGACCCCAAACACCTTCAAAGGTGAAGAGAGCTAGAAGGGGGTGAGGAAAGTGGAGAGGAAGAAGATGTATCATACACAAAAGAAGTATTCTCCTCACATATTATCACTCTTAGAGCATATCTTAGCATGGTAAATGAGATTTGAGAAGATAATGAGCATGCTTTGAAGCTTGACTCTTGCTTGGATTTGCATTCCATAGCCAAGAGGTGTTGGTGTAGGTTCTCTACTTCTCAATATTGGAGAAGGATATCATTATATCTTAACACACAATGAGCATGTGTGTGTGTGTGGGCTACAAGAAAGAGCAAGAGAGGGGTCGACCTAGCTACTTTACTCTTGCTTGAAGCCTATTGGCTCAAGCCTGGTGCTAGCCAATGAGAGGTTTAGGTCATATCAAGCAATGGGTGTAGCATTGTGACAAGTGTCCTTCTTTCTTCCTTTGAGAGTGAACTTAATTCGTTATTTAATTGAAGCTAAATTATTATTGGCTCTCAAGGTCAACTGGCCAATAGGAATTAAGCTTACATATGGTCTGCTCAATTCTCATTGGACCCCTTGGTAGACTGTTCCAATAGGAATAAAATAGGTCCTAATTCTTATTTGTACTTTTTATGGTCTAACCAATAGGGTTTAAGGTATGCTCCGACTCGATGCAAACCTCAAAAGTGACACCCTCTCAATCATTCAATCTCTGTACCCAAGTGTAGGGCCTAGTGGAGGGCACCTCCGCATACAACCCTCAGAGTCTTACATCATTTCCTATCCACCTGCTTCCCTGATCGATTACAAAATTCATTGTCTCACTGTATCTATTCTTGGGCATCAATTCTCTGATTTCATAGTCGATGGTGGATCTAGGATCAATGTGATGCCAGAGTTCACTATGTTGGCTTTAGGTTTGCAGACTACCCACCCTGCTCCATTCACTGCTACATTGGCTGACCAGATGACACTCTATCCAGTGGGCATAGTAGACCCGGGGCGGTCACTTTTTAGAATGTGTATGATATCACGTGAGTTAACCAGAGAGGATTATTAAAAGACCAAAATGTATAAAACTGTATACATACAGAGGGGGGTGGGGTTTTTTTAAATAGGTTCATAGTGTAAGTATAGTATGTATATTGGGGTATTATTAATTACCTCTTGAACGCACGTGATATAGGGGTCTTTTGATAAGTGACTGCCCCAGGATAGTAGACAAGGTGCCTCTGAAGGTACAAGACTTCACCTTTAGCTTGGATTTTGTGGTGGTTAGTCTTCCTCAGGTGGAGGGAGGATTTCCTTTGCTTATTGGTAGACCATGGTTGTGGCATACTAAGGCACTTCATGATTGGGGAAACAACACAAAGATAATGTGATAATGTGTCATGACCTCTATAGTGGGTTCTCCCCAGTGCAATGTGCATGAGATCTCACTCCACAGAATGCAAACACAATGACAATGAACAATAGAGAAACAACATTAGGAATTAGTAGAACCTAAACATGAACAACATGAACATCAACAAACTCAGAGAAACCAATAGAGACTCTAGCATGGCAGCACACTAAGCTCCAGCCCAGATCTCATAGGTACACTGAGGGTGTTGAGGCTTAATTGCGCAGGGATGGTGCAGACGTGGTGTGTACAACTCAAGATGATAGACTCTAAACAACTGACCACACAAAAGTAGATGATCGCATAAAACCCAAAGAACTATGGATGTATACAAAAATAAAGATCCACCAATGGCTCACAAATATCTAATCCAGCTAAGACTATCCCAAAATTGTGGTCATGGTGTTCTGGCCCCGCATCCGCTAGACCACCACCCATTTCCAGCCATGTGTCACAGTCGAGGAAAAACTCCGTCCAATGTGGACTCAGCCCCAGCTGCAACTAGCTGTCTGTCAACGAGTGCTTGCGGCACTGTAGCCCTGCTATAGGTTGCTTGCCACAAAACCACTCACCATCTCGATGAGAGTAACACTATGATGCAAAGAGAACGGAGAAGTCGCTATATGTACAAAAGAAAACCGAGTGGAACAGTGTGGTCCTATCAACCAAGATAAAGCATTGTCTCCACTGTTCCACTTGAAGTATTCACCTTTGGGGGAGGAGCCATCAAATCGATTGTGAGAGGCTACTGGTGATGAGCTCTACTGCTTAGGACAAACTGTCTCCTGGTGACGAGAGCTTCCACGTGCTATGCAGCTAATGGAAGCACCTGACCTATAGTGTACTCAGGACATTGACTAACACAGTAGTGTCGGTGTGCACCAGACGTTGCAAGGAATTCTCTGTGTCGACTGCATATTTGGTAGGGAAGTCGATGGATGAAACCCCTGAGGATAGTAGGTTAAGTGTTGAGGCTGGCCGTATCCAACAAAAGTGTGTGTAGAGGGTCCCATGAAATGGGCAGAGCTACCTGACTAAACATGACACCCAACAAGAGTCTGTACATGTATCCCCTACCCTGTCCAGCCATATCCCCTACTCACTGGAGCTTGAAATCCTATATCATTGTGTAGTAGCACTTCTTGAAATCCAAGCTCAAAGGTCGTCGATGATTTTAGACTTTTCTTGCAATGCGTGTCGGAAAGCAAAAATAGTGGCTTCTCTATCCACAATTGCACTCTCTATGATAGGCAAAGAGCCCTCCATAGCTGCCAACTGCTCTACCCCAAGCTCAATGGTAGCAATGGACTACCTGGACTCCTGTAATATATCCTCAAATAGTCAAAAAAGTGATGTAGAGTCCGAAACTGTGGAAGATCTGGCAACAATGTCAGGTGGGAGAGGGCTCGCAAGTGGCACTGATGGTGGTGGACTGGGAGCATGCCTCTCTGGGAGAGGGCTCGCAAGTGGCACTGATGGTGGTTGACTGGGAGCATGCCTCTCTAGAAGAGGGCTGACAAGTGGCACTGTTGGTGGTGCACTGGGAGCATGCCTCCCTGGTGGAGTAACGACGAGTAGAGTGGCTGCAACATGGATAGGTATAAGAGAAGAGGCAACTGCAAGCAGGGTTTGGGAGCTAGTCAATGTGGTAGGAGTGAAAATAGAAAAAGTAGAGAGAGGGACACACATCGTAGAAGCCACAATTGAAACTTGCATAGTGTGATATGAAACACCTTAGTATACCACATAACAAAGTAGTGGGAGTATACGAGGAGTGCCATACAGGGTGCTTCCCCCGAAGCTGTTGGCTTTCAGATGTTGGTAGTGATATTAGAGATTCTACTGTGTCCTTCACCACTTTGGCTCTTCTTCTTCTTCTTCTTCCCAGGTAGATCCATCATTTGTTCAATAGATTTCTCTTTTTCCTTTTTACGCCGCATATCCACCTCCACATCCATGGGGCTAACATGTATGTTAATGACCCAAGCCAACATAGGAGCTGCAAAGTACTGAAAGCTAGACTGCACAAATTGCACCTAAGCTCTAAATATTTTGGCTCGGGATTGTAAGTGTCATAATAATCAATATCTAATTCTCCTAAATGATTTTCTCATGTTAAACTGATCATTTAATATGGGGAAGTGCCAGGGGAGAAAAAGCTAGAATATTGGTTAAGCTAGCAGACCGGCCATAGTAGGGATCCAAAGGAGGGAAAATAGGGATCCAAAGGGGAGGTCATCTGAAAAAGATCCATGTGCAACAATGGGCTAAAAGACTTCCAAAATGCTAAGGTTCCAAAATTCAAAGGTTGTGTCCAAAGGTCAACCATGGGGGAATTGGATGCTTTGTGTGTGTCAAAAAAGTCTTTACAAATCCCTACTTAGGAGGGGGCGATCCTTGCTTGTAGGGGATGAGAGAGAAAGCCACACACACACACACACACACACACACAAGCTCCCTTTACACAAAGGGAATGAGGGACACATGTCAGCTCCCTAGGCCAGATGCCCACAAGGTGTACCCAATTCCTATTGGATGGCCTTGGAGGTGGACCAATGAGAATTAGGCTAGATTAAATCTAGTTTAATTAATTTAAAAACACTTAATAAAAGAACCAATGAGAATTAAGTACTCTAAAAGACTATTGGACAGTCTCCCAAGGGGGCCAATGAGCATTCAGTAACCCAATGGCTTGCCTGATTCCTATTGGCCAGGAGGCAAAGGGGCTTCATTAGAATTCTAGATTTATCGACTTGGCTTGTGGCGTATGACCCTTATAACCACGTAAACGATGGATAGAGGACTTCCTCTCTTCTATTGCTCGTATCTCTACTTTGTGGAAACAGAGTAGGGTGTCGTCAACGAAAAAGGAGAATAAAGGAAGGCCATCTATCAAGTCACCCCAATCTTCTCGGGGTTGGGGACCTCACATTAGGGTTCAGCTCATTAAGACTTCCAAAATGCTAAGGTTCCAAAATTCAAAGGTTGTGTCCAAAGGTCAAAAGCCTAGGGAAATTGGATGCTTGGTGTGTGTCCCAAAAGTCTTCAACCATCCCTACATAGAAGGGGGCGAGCCCTAGAAGTACGAGATGAGAGAGAAACTCACACACACACACACACACACACACACACATACACACAAGCTCCCTTTACACAAAGGGAATGAGGGACACATGTCAGCTTCCTAGCCTAGATGCCCACAAGGTGTACTCAATTCCTATTGGATGGCCTTGGAGGAGGTGGACCAATGAGAATTAGACTAGAGTAAATCTAGTTTAATTAATTTAAAAACACTTAATAAAAGAACCAATAAGAATCTCGGGGGATTCACCATGGAAAACTTATCGCACCACGTAAGTGCAGGGGAGGGGGGTTTTTCTACAAGTTACGTAAGCGTATAAGTTAGGGGTAGGCCCTCAATAATTTATCTCCTAAGCTTAAAAATAAGGGAGGTGGTATCATATTTAGAGGGGGGGGGGGGTTGAGAAAAGGAAAAAATGAGAGGAAGTTTTTATGTTTCAAAATCATGGCTTCCCAAAAGAGTCTTCCCTCAAACTTGTGAGTCAATAGCTACCAAGATACATGCAAGAACCAATAGTACTTTGTATCAATTGCTTGTTTTGTTATTATAGTTCATTTGTTGAGGGATGAAAGCTATAAAGAGTTTGTATAGATGCAAATTTACACGGAGAACCTAGCACAACTTTATAACCATGTCTTTTTAGTAATTTAGATTGGTCAAAAGTGGACGAGTAGCTAGAGTGCAGGCTCGACGGGCACATAGTTTGAAAGTCAAACTAAGACACATTGAGGGTACATCTAGTTATCAACAAAAGTGGATCCTTAGTACATTGCCAGTCACTATGCTACATGCTCTTTGACTAGTTTTACTTAGTTAGATCATGTGAGACTTAAATTTTATATGTAAGATAGGGGTATGATAGTTTTTTGCATTGACTTTAGTATAAGCGTAGAAAGGGAGGTCATATTCCCTAATATGAGTCGTATATAGGGGTTTTGTCAAAGTTGTCCGCTCGCAGGTGGAATCCTGTTTTGTATATAGAGTGAATCCCCCGGGATAAGAATTAAGCTCTCTAGAAGACTATTGGACAATCTCCCAAGGGGTCCAATGAGCATTCAGCAGCCCAATGGCTTGCCTGATTCCTATTGGCCAGGAGGCAAAGGGGTCCAATGAGAGTTTAGTTGAATTAAGTAATTACTTAAAGCTCTCACAAAAGGGGAAAGGGAGACACATGTCAGAAGACTATCACTTATGCTGCTTAATTTCCATTGGCTAGGCCTGGGGAGGTCCAATGAGGTGTGAGGATGAGCAAATAGCAAGAGGGGTTGACCAAGAGAGAGAGGGGGCTGATTTTTGCAAGGCATTATCACACACACACTCACACAATCTCATATGTGAAGCAAAGAAGACTCTCTCTCCTTCTCAAGCTTTAATGGAAAGCTTACCACCTACTCCAAGCTTGTGAGAAGGGAGGCCTACACCAACAACTCTTGGCTTTGTGATGCAAATCCAACCAAGAGCCAAGCTTCATTGCATGCTCATCTCCTCTACCATGCTAATTAATAAGCTAAACTATGCTAATATGAGTAATTATTTGAGGAGATGTAAATCTTTCTCATATGAACACTCCTTCCTCTCAATCTACTCTCATACCCCGCTAGCTCTCACCATCTTCGAAGGTGTGTGAGGTCTTGGTTCTGAGACCGTGAGGGAATTGATGTTGTGTTTGATAAGTGTTTTGCTTAATGCATGAAGTTTCAATCTTCATTGCACTAGCTTGAAGTAACACAAAGAATTGTATTGTAAAATGTCTCTCTTGATGGGAGAAACCATAATACAAAGCCTTTTGGAGGGGAGACCGCCAGCTCCATGCAAATCTGGTCCTCAACTGTTGTCAATTGCTTTATTTTGGAATATTGTTCATGCTATCTAACTAGGTGTTATACTTTTTGTTGCTCTCTCCACCCAAGCACTCTTGTTATTCTCATTAGGAATCTATTCTAATGAAATGCTCACTATGTTCATGCTATTTTCCGCTACACACAAGTTACTAGACCATTAAATGTTACACCCTTTGATTCTAGCAACATACTCCCATTTGGTATGCTGCCAGGGCAACAAATCTTTGGTGTTATTTTTCCACAAGATTTTTTTCACCGATTTCAAAAATACCTTCCAGTTTCTTTTAGCTACTTTTAGGAGCGGACTAGGAAAAGACATGTATGGGATCATAAATGAATTAATCACCTTCTCGCTACTCTAGAAGGGGAGGAGCACATACTCCGATCGACGCATGTGGATCCTCACTTTGTCCATGACCCACAAGAACCTTTTCTTGTGAGTGATTTTTACCCCAAGCGGGACCCCAAGGTGTGGCGGAAAACCTTTCCTTTTGAGACAATATCTCTTGACCATTTAGATAGGTCAAACAAGTAATTTTTAGAGAGCAAGATCAATCTTGATTTCTCAACATTCCACTTTGAACCGGAGGCTGTGGTAAATGTTTGAACAATCTCAAGAGCCTTTCTGAGAGTTGAGGGCTGGCTTTCAAAAATAACAAGGAGTCATTAGTGAAAAGCTTATCAATGAGTTGTTGTGTTGCTTGGTAAGGACAACCCTTAGATCTCCCCTCTTGAAGCACTTACTTCCTACATGGTGACTAGGGGATGAGAACAGATGGAGAATAGTAGCAAGGCAAGTGGGAAACCCTATTTGGTTAATCTTTTTATTTCAAAGGCACCATCAATTCTATTACTAAATAATAGCTTAGAGTGATTTCTAGCTCCAAGGGTATGAACCTGTTGGCATAGATATGGTCCAAAACCCAACAATTTCAAAACATATTCTATGAAGGACCATGCAATTCGGTCATATGCTTTGTCAAATTCAAGTTATAGAAGGATGCATTCTTGATTGGTCAACTTTGGATGTTTGATGCCGACCACAACTGCCAAAATGTTGTCATACTGACCTTCCTTTGATAAATCTGTGCTGGTGAGGGATGATAGCTTTTTCGAGGAGGGGAGAGAGCCTACCTGCAAAATAGCAGCTTTCGATGCTTAATTTCTACTATTAGAATCATCCAGGTGATGGTCTTGAATGGCCCAAGAGTTGACTTCCCTAGATTTTCTTATCTCATCCTAGAAGAGGGCATTCTTCTTGCGGGTTTTAAAGCCCTTCAGGTTCCATGATTGGATACCAATATCTTCCATCATTGAGAGAGAGGTACAAACTCCTCCACCTAAAGGAATACTTCTTTAGTATTCTCTTTCGGGTTGTCTTCTTCCATTGGCATTTTCTCAACATCAAATTGGGAGCTTGCTAGCTTTTTTGTCATGAGGTTCTTAGGATTGGTATCTCATAACACATCAAAAAGTTTATCATACTAAAAGAAGGATTTAGTCTTTTAGTTGTCCAATCACCCTAGCTTGTAATTTCCATCGCTTGGCATGATATGTTTGATACATGATGCCATCCTTTCTCCCCCTTACTAAATGTATGTGAGAGAACAATCTTTTGGATAATCAAGATAGGTGATTTCTACAAGGGGAGGATGAGAACCAAAAGCTAGGGGCAACCTTTACTCCACTGGTATGGGCTTTAGAGGGCTTCTTTGGTTTTTCTTGGGTTTTTGCGTTTTTAGGGACTTCATGGTTGCTATTGACCTACCCCCATCTTTGGCTGCACACTTTTCTTGCATGGTGGATTGCCAATATCCTTATTTGTTTGTGGTGCTTTTTTTATAGCTCTCCCCATTCTTGAGGTTTGTCACCATGCTCGGTGTAGTTGCACAAACCCATTGCATATATAGCTTTCGATACTACACTTTGACCCTGATGTAGTGCGGTGTATGCATGATAAGATGTACCCACTTTCAGCAGTTTCCCCCACCAAGATAGCCAAGAAACAACCTCTTTTTTGCCATTACTATGTACATTTGACTTGCTTGCACTTACTTTGAAGAGGCAAGATGTGGTAGCCACACAAAGTACATAGTTGCAAACACAAGGGAAAGCTCTGATCTTCATTTTTTCACATTTACATGGTAATTTTATTGTGCAAGGACTAATTTGGTTCAGCCTGTCACACCTTGTCACAACATTGACACCTTGATGAAGAAATACTTATAACTTTTTATGGGATTTTCTTCTTTACTTACCCTCTTGCACATGAAATGTTCACTTGGCAAAGCAATTTACATTTATTGATAATTTTTTGGATCTTTGAATAATTGATATTGAATTTTTCTTTGTTAAAATTTCTATTTACAAAAACCTAATTTTTTAACACCAGATAGCTAATGATGTAGAACTTATTTTTTGCAAGATCCAACAATCATTTGATAGATTATGACCCAAGGAATGTGACCATGCAAAAAAAAAAAAACTTCAATGGTTCATTCTTTAAAGATCTACCTTAGAAAATAACAAAGAATGCTTAGAGAACCTTGATATACTTTTTTAAAAAGTCTATAAATAATGTACATTGCCACTCATTTTGATTTTCATATATGTCATAATCTTAGTGTAAGGTCCTCATAGAAAAAAATTTGAGTCAATTTGATTAAGGGAAAGACACATTTTCAATGTTTTAATTTTTTTCAATTGCACCATTCACTTGAGGTGTGCCTCCTTAGGTTTGGTAAATACAAAACCTACGAATTTTGACACTTGTCAACCAACCATGGCTTGGTTCTACTCCCCCAATCCTAGTCGGCTAGTCCACCTCATACAAGGAGGCTGCCATGTCACCAAAGGTCCATGTCATCACCCCATCTCACCTTCCACCTCACCACAGTCAACACTTTGAACGTAATACTTGGCTTGCCATGTCACTCTAATTGCCAAACTCATCCACCACCCTCCACTGCCACCTTGCATGCCACTTCACCTTAAGTGCCATGTCATCCACCACTTGACATGCCACGTGTAAGTATTGCTTGGATGGCTTGCCACATCACTCGCCACCTTATGAGCCACCAAGCATGCCACATCGCCACCTTGCCAGCTCATCACGTCCTTTTTTGCCACCTTATCATTATATGTCACCATTTTGACATGTCATCATATGACATGGCAAATGAGGGGATCCCACCCGCCACCTCATCTTTCCACCTATGCATTCCATGTCATCAATCATCCACATCAGCTTAACACATGGATGACCATGTAATTTATGCATGGCCACCTTAATAGCCATGTCATTTTTTATTTTTATTTTTAAATAATGTAAATAAATTAAAAATCAAGATATCTCAACCTGATTATTTATGTGGTAATTTAAGAAAAAAAATATAATTTTTAATGTAATTTTTTTATTGATTAAAAGTAAAATTAATAATAAAATTCTATTTATTTGAAATATCATTGGATCACAAAAAGAAAGGCTTTTGAAAAATAACTTTTGGTCTACTTATGCACACGGGTTTGGGACCTTCCGGATTGATACAAGCCACACGTAGCTCGCAGCGAAAAAAACGTCCACCATGCTCCTTGATCACACCACGACCCGGGCAGGAGCTTACCGCAGTTGGTGCCTTGACCCAGGGCGGTGATATAACCAGGGTAATGGCGACAAGTGGGACCGCTGTAGGCATCCTCCAAAATATGTTCAACTTCATGAGGGGAGACTTAACGCCTTAGAACACCATCTGGTCCTAACTTGTAGAGATGCCTCCAATTAGAGTGAAGGGCCTAGACTTCAACAACAATCTTCTCTTCTACAGTGGAGTTGAATTCTCTGGGTACATGCCAATATATAGCAAATGCAAGACATCACCGTACCAGTTCGGAGTGGTATCCACCTTAAAGAGACTGCTATCGAGAAAGTCATCCTCAACCCCTGTAGTAGCTGCTTCACATGTTTGAATGCGAGATAGGTGCTCACCCATGACAGGATGTTTTCCGGGTTATAGTACCACTTTGAAATCAAACTCTTGAAATAAGAGTAGCCATCGCCATACTCAACTTGCAACTTGCGACTTATTCAACATATAGCACAGGGCACCGTGATCAGTAATAATTGTGAAGTAGACCCCTAATAAATAATGGTGAAATTTTTGTAGAGCATACACAATAGCCAAACCTTCCCTTTTTGTGGTGCTATAGTTCCGCTCTACTTTTGGTGAGCAGTCGACTTGCATAGTGAACATGGTGATCCAAGTTGAACTCCTTACTAGGCTGAGTTAGCACATCACCCACAACCAGTTGAATAGCATCCCTATGCACAGGAAAAGGGAGAGACCAATCAAGGGCAACTAAAATAGGTGCTTCACTGAGGCTTTTTTTGAGGTATGAAAATGCTTCAGCCTCTCATTTTGACCATTGGAAGGGTACGGTGAGTCGGGTCAATGTTGAGCTACCTGTGCATACATGCCTATAAACCTGCGATGATAGCCTGTGTGGCCTACAAATCTCTGAACAACTTTTGGGTTGATTAGAGGAGGTAACTTCAAGATAGCTACTATATTCTCTAGGTCATGTGTAGCTAAACCTTTAGCAGACACCACATGGCCTAGAAATGTACCTTTAGTGACCAAAAAATGACATTTCTTCGATTGAGCTTTAGGCGTGCCTCTCTGCACTTAAGGAAGAGAGCAGAGAGCTGAGCAAGGTGCTCCTCTAGATTCTCCATTGGGGTTGAACATTGAGCTCCCTAGAAGGCTCAAAAATCATCCATGAAGATGTGAAGATGATCCGTAAGCAAAGGAAAAAATATGAGATATAGTGTGCGATTGAAGGAAGGTGGAGCATTTTTCAACTTAAACAACATTCTATTGTAGATGAAAATACCCCAGGGAGTCACAAAAGCCATTTTGATCTGATCACTTGGATGGATGCCCAACTGATTGTATCCACTAAACCCATCCATGAAACTGTACAAGACATGCCCTGCTACAGAGAACATGCTTAGCGAAGGGTGTGGAAAAATCGTCTAGGATAGTTACCTTGTTAAGAGCACGAAAATTTACGCACACATGGATTTTATTGGATTTCTTCTTAGACGCTATCACCATGGGTGATAACCACAAGAGTGCTCCACAGGTACAATAATCCCTACTTCTTGCATTTTTTCTAGCTCTGACCTGACAGCTTCTACATACTTTGGGTTGAGCTTGTAATCTTGGCCTCTAACCGGCTTAGCCCCTTCAACCGGAGGGATAATATGGACACCCAATTATGGTGGAATCCCTTCCAAATCTTTGTAGGACCAAGCAAAAATATCATCAAAAGAGTGCATGAAAGAGACTACCTGATCAAGTAGCACGCGATGCTCCCATAACCAAGTGGCTAAGAGGATGTGCTGAGGGTTGTCAAGGTCGCCCAGGTTGACTTCTTTGACCGGGTCAGGAGGTGTAGCTGGGGAGGGTGCATCAGAAGAGTGAGCTACCTCTTAGAGCTTGGAGACATCATGGGCTGGTGTCTGATCTATTGGAAACTCCGCATACTCTTCTTGTAACCATCCTGGTGGAAGCTCCTCGAAGGGTAAGTCTTTAGACACAGTAAAGTGCTTTTGAGTGGGCGGGACGTTAGACCCATGGATTGTTAAGGGAAGAGGTGGAATGTTGGTGCACTCTTGCAGAGGATATTTCTTTCCCCTTCTATGATGTGCTATAGGTTCACCAAGGTCGACGACTTCCATCAGGGGAACACTTGAAGCATGGTCACCAGGGACTAACACACTTGCTTCTGGGATTGACACACTTTCTTCAGATAGCTTGGGTCACTGGTGTCAGCTTGAGGATTCAGGAGAGAGGGTGTATCCACAGGCAAGTCTTGAATAGAGACCACATAGCACAACATGAATGTGGTAGCTTCCAACCACTATAGTAGGTCTTTGTCAGACTCGTCAGGTGGGGTACGATGCTCAAGATTAGGGTTGGATTGTACTGACAAAACGAGCTGTGATGAACTACGGGATACATGCCTCCTTTCAGTTAAATTGGTTGCATGGGGGAGCCAGGAGTATTTATCCACATGGCATTGTTTCCCCAATCATGAAGTGCCTTAGTATGCCGCAACCATGGTCTACCAATAAGCAAAGGAAATCCTCCGTCCACTCAGGGAAGACTGTCAACCACAAAATCCAAGCTAAAGGTGAAGTCTTGTACCTTCAGAGGCACCTTGTCTACTATGCCCACTGGATAGACTGTCCTCTAGTAGGACAATGTAACAGTGAATGGATCAAGGCGGGTAGACTGCAAACCTAAAGCCAACATAGTGAATTTTGGCATCAGATTGATCCCAGATCCACCATCAACTATGACATCGCAGAATAGATACCCAAGAATAGATACAGTGAGACGAGGACTTTTGTAATCCATCAGTGGAGTGGCTGGATAGGAAATCATGTAAGACTCTGAGGGCTGTACGAGGAGGTGCCCGCCATTAGGATGTGCACTTGGGTACATAGACTAAATGAATGAGAGGGTGTCACTTCTGAGGTTTGCATCAAGATGTAGCATATTGTAAAGTGACACTTGCTGAAAGGTGTTCTTCAATATTTCTTCTGCTGTGGGCTTAGCTCCTTCAATCTGAGCTACCTCTAGAACTTTGACATGTTGCAAGTCAGCCACTGCTTCTAATATGGCTCCATCAATGTCAGATAGCATAGAGATTGGCCTGGTCCTAGCACCAATGAAGGGCTCGTCAATTGGGTCAAGTTGTGGAAGTGGAGATGGACAAGATGGACCTGTTGGCAAGCTAAGATCAAGAGTTTCTCTTTGTGCCCAAGTGAGGATGCCAACAGGTTCCCCCACTTGTTCTGGCCTAACCGCATGAGTAGCAAGTGATGGCTGAGGAATGGTCTGTAGTGCAATCAGATTGATCTTCGAGAATGTGAATTCTTGTTGGTTCTGACCTAAGCCTGAAGATGAGGATGCCCTTTTCTTGGGACAATCCTTATTGTAGTGGTCCTTAGACTTGGGCAATGATGGCAAGGAGGAGACCCGTTAGGTAAAGGACATTTGCTTTGGTAATGCCCATATTCTCTACATCTGTAGCATAAGATGGGCCAATTTGATGGACAAAATGGTGGACGAGGTGGTCTCTACTCTTGTTTTATGGAGTTGGAAGCTGAGGTGTAGAAACTCTGAGGGGCTGAGGGAGCATGCGTATGATAAAAATTTTGAGATAGAAAAGTACTTGACATACCTTGGACAGTAGGCGTATTGAGCAAAGGTATCATGTAATTTGGATGGCCATAGGGGGAGACCATATTGGATGTTGATGCTAGCCCTTGTTGGAGAAAAGGACCAAGACTTTGTTGTATTTTCCGCAATCCCTTGATATAGTAGCAATCCTTGTCTTCATGTCCAGACTTTTTGTAGAAGTGGCAATAAGCACGAAGGGGATAGTCTTGTGGAGGGTGTCCTGGAGAGTGGCATGAGTTGCACCATACCATAGCCTTAGTCTCCTGCTAAGACCTAAGCTCTTCTCTTGATTTGATCCAAAGCCTCGTGATGTGGGGGCTTCTCCTGTCTAAGAGAGATTGATTTCTCCTCTTGAAGAGTGCATTGTAGTTTTAGGGCTTCAAGTTCCCTACGTAAAGAAGTAAAAGGGTTAGATGGACTCTCCAAGAGTACAAAGGTAGTCTCGACCTAAGAAGAGTCGGTAAATAGCTTCCTAGCCCCCTCTATCCTAGCAGCCGCAATAAACTCCTCCAGGTTGGCATCAGGTCGGAGATTCTCTCTGAGTTTTTGCTAAGAAGTCTTTGGAAGAGCCTTCTCTACCCATTTCTTGACCATAAACTCACCTGGTTGCTGAGGAATCTTGGCAACCAGAGACTTTATTCGGGTCATGAGTTCTGCAAAAGTCTCTTTGGGCTGAAGCATCAGGTTGGACAACTCATCCAAAACCTTTTCTTGGAATTCACCTCGTCTGAAAGCTTCACAACATTTTTGTCTTAATGTTGCCCAAGTAATAAAGTGGTTCTCTGCAAAATGCCTGTACCACTTGTCTCCTAATCCATCCATGGTAGATGGGAAGAGTACTAAGTAGGCATCTTCTTGGTTGGGGCCACGACCTTCTGCAGAGAGAAACAAACCTCCAATCATGGTCGTCAACATACTCTATGGAGAGACCCTTGAAAGTCAAAAACTTAATATTCACCTTAGCTAAAATGCTTGTGAGCTCCTCCATGGCTGTCTATGCAGGAGCTTTTTTCACTGGAGCTTGCTATAACACAATGGATGAGAAGTTTATTGATGGGGGTGACTCGAGAGGTGTAGAACTGGTTGAGGGGGAAGGTAGGGGTAACGGGGTTGGTGGACTTCTGCTTGGCATGAAGGGTTGACACTTCCTGTGGTAGTACTTCAAAGGACTTAGTAGTGGGCTTTGTCGCTCTTTTGATTGCCTTGTATGTGTCATGGAGTAACCAAAAGCCCACCGAAGCTTTGGGCATGAAGACCTTTAACTTACTGCACAATGGTCCATATTCCACTAGACCAGGGCAAGTGACTAGACCTCCTGGCTAGACCTGAATGAGAGAGGACTAGACCCAACCTAGAGACTACTAGATTAGGACGAGAGACTAGTCAAGCAGGTCTAGACGGGCACGTTGAAAACTAAGCAGGTCGAGGGAAAACTAGACAGGACCAAGCTGAGGCAGGCCAGCTGTGCAAACAAACTAAGTGATAGCAAGAGCTGAAACCAAGTAGCTCCTCGACTCTTTCGATAGAGTGAGACTTTAGTTGAGGTCCCACCAGGCGTGCCAAAAATGAGAGCACCTGTGGTGGAGATAGTGTGATAACAGGTCGTGCCCTCTTCCCTTAACATCCCCTGGGTCTGACTCCCCTCCCACTCAAAAGCACTCTACTATGTCTGAAGACTTACAACTTCCACTAGGATGGTTACAAGAAGAGTAAGCGGAGTTTCCAATCGATCAGACACTATCCCATGATGTCTCAAATCTCCAAGAGGCATCTCACTCTTCATCTTCTGATGTACTACACCTCCTGACCCAATCAAAGAAGTCAATGAAGGCAACCCTGACAACCCTCAACACATCCTCTTAGCCACTTGGTTACCAGAGCATCCCTTACTACTCGATCAGACAATCTCTTTCATGCACTCTTTTAAAGACGTTTTTGCTTGGTCCTACAAAGTTTTGGAAGGGATCCCACCAGAATTGGGTGTCCATATTATCCCTCTGGTTGAAGGGGCTAAGTCGGTCAGAGGCCGAGCTTACAAGCTCAACCCAAAGTATGCAGAAGCTGTCAAGTCAGAGATAGAAAAAAATGCAAGAAGCAAGGATCATTGTATATGTGGAGCACTCTGAGAGGTTATCACCCATGGTGATAGCACCTAAGAAGCAATCCAATAAAATCCATGTGTGCGTCAATTTTCGCACTCTAAACAAGGTAACTATCCCAAGCGGTTTTCCCACACCCTTTGCTGAGTGTGTGCTCAATAGGGCGTGTCTTGTACAGTTTCATGGATGTAGCAGGGCATGTCTTGTACAGTTTCATGGATGGGTTTAGTGGATACTGATCAGATCAAAATGGCTTTTGTGATTCCTTGGGGTATTTTAATCTACACTAGAATGTCGTTTGGGTTGAAAAATGCTCCACCTTCCTTCAATCGCACAATATATCTCATATTTTGTCCTTTGCTTACGGATCATCTTCGCATCTTCATGGACGATTTTTCAACCTTCTCGGGTGCTCAATGTTCAACCCTAGTGGAGAATCTAGAGGAGCACCTCGCTCAGCTCTCTGTTGTCTTCCTCAGGTGCAGAGAGGCACGCCTCAAGCTCAATCCGAGGAAATGTCATTTTTTGGTCACTGAAGGTACACTTCTAGGCCATGTGGTGTTTGATAAAGGTTAAGCACATGACCCAGAGAAGATAGTAGCCATCTTGAAGTTACCTCCTCCAATAAACCCAAAAGGTTTTCAGAGCTTTGTAGGCCACACAGGCTATCATCTCATAGGTTTATACGTAGGTGGCTCAACGATTAACCCGAGTCACCAGTGCTACTGTACCCTTCCAATGGTCAAAACGAGAGGCTGAAGCATTTGCATACCTCAGAAAACGCCTCACTAAAGCACCTTATTTAGTTGCCCCTGATTGGTCTCTCCCTTTTTATGTGCATACGAATGCCAATCAACTAGCTATGGGTGATGTGTTGACTCGGCCTAGTAAGGAGTTCAGCCTGTTCACTATGCAAGTTGACTGCTCACCAAAGTAGAGCGGAACTATAGCACCACAGAAAGGGAAGGCTTGGCTATTGTGTATGCTCTACAAAAATATCATCATCATTTATTAGGGGTCCACTTCAAAATTATTACTGATCACCATGCCCTACACTATCTACTGAATAAGCCGCAAGCATGGCTGACCACCTACCTTGCATTCAAACTGGTGAAGCAGCTACTACACGGGTTGAGGATGACTTTCCTGATAGCAGTCTCTTTAAGGTGGATAACACTCCGGAATGGTACGGTGATGTCTTGCATTTTCTATCTATTGGCCTGTACCCAGAGAATGCATATCCACTACATAAAAGAAGATTGATGTTGAAGTCAAGGCCATTCACTCTGATTGGAGGCCAGCTCTACAAGTCAGGACGAGACGGTGTTCTAAGGCGGTGTGTCTCCCCTCATTAGTTCCAGCGGTGGCCATTACCCTGGTCATATCACTGCTCAGAAGATTCTACAAAGTGGTCTATGGTGGCCCTATGTTTTTTGGGATGAAATCACCTATGTGAAATTCTATGATGTGTATCAATGTTGTGGACCTAAACCAAGCAAGTAGTCCAATCATCCTCTGCAGGTCTCTATGGCATGGCTGCCCTTTGAGAGATGGGGCATGGATTTTGTGGGTTCAATTGCTTCCTCGGCCCAACCAGGTAATCGAAAGTATCTCATAGTGGCTATAGATTATGCAACCAAGTGGGAACAGGTACTTGCAAGAACTGATTGCACTGGCAATACTGTAGCCAAGTTTCTGTATGAATATATTTTGTGCAGGTTTGGATGTCCGCTGGAGATCACCAGCGATAGGGGCAGTCACTTTGTTTATGAAATCAAACTAGTATTTTAACCTGCAGGCCACAATTGTGCCTTCTCCTTCGCTCTCTACCATCCTGCCAACTCACTTCTATCATTTGCCTTGTCATAGCGTTTCTTCACCTTCATCTTGGTCCCACTCTTAAACACTATTCTTTTGGTTCTGTCTATCCCCAAGTTTTTTCAATGGATTCCTGCTCTATGAATAAATGAAGTGTATTCTTTCATTAAAAATTTTACTATGGGGTTAATTGTATCAATCTATTTATTGAGTTACTATGAGATCTCAATTCGATATTTCTCTCTACTCATGGAGCTTTCTTGAAGCTTTCTCATCTTAACTGCATTGCCAAATTTCCCTCCTTAGTGTCCTTTTTTTAAGAGTCTACCTAGTTGCTCTATTACTCTTCTTTTCATAATTGCGATACTCCTCTCACATGTGGAATTCAAGATCTGTTGGTTAGCCATGGTGAACATAGAAACCTATCCTTCCTTTGCAAAGGTTGTGAAAAACCATCTCTTCCTCTAGCTATCCTATGTAATATGCAACCTTTTCTTTCCATTTTATTGGATGCTCTTCACAAGCACTTATAGTAAAAATAAGAAGGTTCTTTGCAGAGTGTGTGTTAATTCACAGCTATTGGAACTGAGAAACGTTTGATGTTGCAACCTTTTGTTTCACAATTCCAGGGCAATGAAAATTTGTAGCTCCAAGCAGAATCCCCTTGTCCCTTTCTACCCTCTCTCTTGCCCATATGCAGTCTCCTCGCCCCTCACCAACCTCCACTCGTCCCTACCCTCCTAGCCTTGCCCCTACCCTCAACCCTCACCCCTCCCACCCTCCCTCGCCCCTACCCTCAACCCTCCCCCCTCCCCACCCTCCCCTCACCATACCCAGTCCCCTCGCCCCTCACCACCCTCCCCTCGTCCCTACCCTTCTAGCCTCACCCCTGGCCTAGCCCCCTCCCTACCTTCTCTTGCCCATACCACCCCATCCCCTCGCCCCTCACCACCCCTCCCTTGCCCCTACTCTCAACCCTCACCCCCTCCCTACCCTTTCTTGCCCATAACCAGTCCCCTCGCCACCCTTCCCTGGTCCCTACCCTCTTAACCTCGCCCCTGCCCTAAACCCTTCGCCCCTACCCTACCTTAACAGCTTGCCCTACCTAACCCCCTTGCCCCCTCCCTACCTCGCCCCTACCCTCAGACCTCGCTCTATCTTGCTTACCCTCGCCTTGTGCAATTCCATTCACCGCTACCCTACTCTTCTAGCTTACTTCTCTCTCAACCTATCGAGCACAACATTCGTCTGTGTTCTAAATTCTCCACATGACCGGACTACCTCCATCAATCACACGCCAAGAACTGCTCTTCAACATCGCTCTGTGTTCAACATCTCTCCGTGTGAATGTAAGCTTTTGTGGCTATGTAAGTTTTTGAGGATACAGAGACATTGAAAGAAGTTCACAAGAACAAAATATGGCTGGTGCAAGCATTCAATCTTGTAAGAAAACCTTGTCTTGATAGAGGACCTCGTTTGATACATCTCAAAGTTCTGTAGTGGAAGACACAAAAAACTACAGCCATGGCCTCACAGATGTCTCCTCCAGTGATCATAGTTATGAGAGTTACAAAGCTTCTCTGGAGTCCTCATCGGCGTCTGACTCCAACTCTGGCTCCGATTCAGTGTCTTCTAGCCAACAGGAAGAATATGTGAAAGACAAAAAGAAGGCCAACACTCAGGTGCTCAGCCCTCATCAAATAACTAGGCCCCCTTTCTCCAAAAGTCAAACCAAATTCACTTTGAACTTTCATCTGTAGCAACCTCATTTTTCCCTTCAAGAAGTTTTATCAAGAGATCAACTACAAACGCTAGGTCTGGCAACATTGGCAGAGGTAGATCTCCCTACTACTATTCCCGTGGATATGGTCCATGAGGTTCTCAAGGTTTTCCCAAAAGTAAGAGGGCACACACTGACGGCTACACGTATTGGTCATTCTTCGAGGATGACAAACTTTCCTTTAGTAAAACCGACTTCAAGAATGTACGGACAACTTTCAAAAGATGCGACCATTCAGGCATGCCAGGAGCTACTTAGTGCTGATCACGCTGACTATTCAAAAAAAGCTCTGGGCCATTTTTAAGTATTACTTCCTAGTCAGAACTGCTAAAGTAAGCAAGGGGAGAGATGAACCTACTATGTTCTCTCACTGTGATGGCCTATACTACCTCATCAACACCATTCCGTGTGGATTTCATCAGATTCTCTTTACCTCCTTATAGTCTCGGGCCAAAAGATTTAGAGCTCAGGTGCAATCTGTGCAGTCTAGCTTTCAGTACTTTGCAGCTCCCATGTTGGTTTGGGTCATTAACATACATGTTAGCCCCATGGATGTGGAGGCGGATATGTGGCGTAAAAATCAAAAAGGGAAATCTATTAATGAACAAACGATGGATCTACCTAGGAAGAAGAAGAAGAAAAGAGACAAAGTAGTGAAGGACACGGTAGAATCTCTAATATCACTGCCAATATCTGAAAGCTAGCAGCTTTGGGTGAAGCACCCTGTATGGTGCTCCTCATATACTCCCGCTACTTGTTTAGTGGTATGCTCGGGTGTTTCGAAGCACATTATGCAGGTTTCAACTTTGGCTTCTACAGTGTGTGTCCCTCTCTCTACTTCTGCTATTATCACTCCTACCACAGTGACTAGCTTCCAAGCCCTGTTTGCAATTTCCTCTTCTCTTATACCTATCCCTGTTGTAGCCACTCCACTCGTCTCTACTCCACTAGAGAGGCGTGCTCCTAGTCCACCACCAGAAGTGCCACTTGTCAGTCCTCTCCCAGAGAGGCATGCTCCCAATTCACCACCATCAGTGCCAATTGGGAGCCTTCTCCCACGTGACACAAGTGTAGGATCTTCCATAGTTTTGGACTCTACATCACTTTTTTGGCTATCCAAGGAAATATTGCAGGAGTCCAGGCAAGCCATTGCTACCATTGAGCTTTGGGCAGAGCGGTTGGAAGCTACTCATCAGTGCCACTCCGCAACATATGCAACTATGGAGGGCTCTTTGCGTGTCACAGAGAGCGCGATTGCGAATAGAGACACCACTATTTTTGCTTTGCAACACGCATTGCAAGAAAAGTCTAAAATCATCAACAACCTCCAAGATCAAATGCAAGGACTTCAAGAAGTGCTACTACACAATGATATGGGATTTCAGGCTCCAATGAGCAAGGGATATGGAGAGATAGGGTAGGGGATATAGGTATAGACTCATTTTGGGTATGTACAGTAAGGTAGCTCTGCCCATTTCATGGGACTTTCTACACACACTTCTGCCGGATATGGCCAGCCTCAACACTTTACCCACTATCATCATAGGCTTTCAGCCATCATTTTCCCTACCATCGACACAGAGCATTCCTTGTGATGGCCTTGCTGGTGCACACCGACACGGCTTTGTTATCGACTCCTGAGTACACTGCAGGTCAGGTGCTTACATTAGCTGCAATGAAAATGGAAAGATTCATGCATCAAAAGCATAAAATAATCTTTGTAAAAGCATTAACCATCCCTGGCCTTAGTCCCAAGGCCTCAAACACCTTCAAAGGTGGAGAGAGCTAGCGGGGAATGAGGATAGGGAAGAGGAAGAAGAAGCACTCATAGGAGAAAGAAATAGTTTCTTACTTATCATCACTCTTCTTGATTAGCATAACATAATAGCAGAGTAATGAAGATGAAGAACATGGAAAGCTTAAGCATTGAAGCATGGCTCTTGGTTGGATTTGCATTCCATAGCCAAGAGTGTTGGTGTAGGCTCTCAACTTCTCAACAAGCTTGGAGAAGGATATGGAGCTCTTGCACTTTGCACTTCACACAATGAGTGTGTGTGTGTGTGTGTGTGTGTGTGTGTGTGTCTGTGTGGGAGAGTATACCGTGCAAGCAAGACCCCTAGTTGCTTGGGTCAACCCCTAAGTTTTAGCTCATGATTTTTCCTCATTGTCTCTCTCAAGCCTAGCCAATCACAAGCTTGGGTCAATTGAAGCAATAGAGGTAGTCTTTGGACAAGTGTCCTCCTTTCCTCTTTGAGAGAGAGAGAGAGCTTGATAAATGCCTTAGCTAATTTAATTAGCTAAATCCTCATTGGACCTCTCTAAGGATCAAACAATAGGCTTTGGACACTCGTTGTGGGAAACCTAGCTAGGGGCTTGTCCTTCTTGCCTCTTGAGCAATGGGTTCCCTTTGGGAGAGAGAGAAGTCGTCCAACCATTCTTCCTACTTGCATGGCTCGCCCCCTCCTTTGTAGGCTTGCATGTTGACTTTCAAGCCCAAGCTACTTGGCCCCCTACTTGCCTAAGAACCTAGTCATCAAGCATAGGGTTAGTGAAGTATGGCCTCTCTCAAGCCTAGCCAATCACAAGCTTGGGTCAATTGAAGCAATAGAGGTAGTCTTTGGACAAGTGTCCTCCTTTCCTCTTTGAGAGAGAGAGAGCTTGATAAATGCCTTAGCTCATTTAATTAGCTAAATCCTCATTGGACCTCTCTAAGGATCAAACAATAGGCTTTGGACACTTGTTGTGGGAAACCTAGCTAGGGGCTTGTCCTTCTTGCCTCTTGAGCAATGGGTTCCCTTTGGGAGAGAGAGAAGTCGTCCAACCATTCTTCCTACTTGCATGGCTCGCCCCCTCCTTTGTAGGCTTGCATGTTGACTTTCAAGCCCAAGCTACTTGGCCCCCTACTTGCTTAAGAACCTAGTCATCAAGCATAGGGTTAGTGAAGTATGGCCTCTCTCTCTACCATCCCCCTAGCTTCAAGGGCTTGCCCCCTCCTTGTGGGGATTGACTTGGACCTTCAAGCACATGCCTAACTTAAGTTTCACCTTTGCTATCAAGCATCTCATGCACTTTTAATTATCAAGCACCTCAAGCATAGGCCTAGCTTTAACCTAAGGTCTAAGGACTTTTACACAAATCTTTGGAAGTCTTTAATGAAGCTAACCCTAAGGTATTTAAGATCCATTAGCTAGCCTTGCTCTTTGACATACCATCTCTCATTTGGACCCCTTTAACCTTGGCCCTCTGTTGAGACAGATCCATAAGCACATGTCTATATTCTAACTCTTGTTCTTATTTATTCTCTCACATTAAATGATCATTTTAACATGAGAAAATCATTATGGTTGGTTAGATATTAGATTTTATGACATTCCCTCTCACCCACAGGCAAAACCGTGTGACCTAGTATCAACTCATTAAGCATGAGCATATCAAAGAACTACATGTATTTCATCTCTGTCTGTGTCTCTAGGGAGCATACCTGCTCTACGTCTTTGCCTGTACAAACTCTGACAACATCTGCTGTGTCTCACTAGAGCATTGCTACTCTATCTCTCTCTCTCTACAAAGTCCATTGGCACATCCTACACATCCAAATTCTCTGTCTCGTGAGCATGGTGGAGCTCACCTGCGAATGAGACATGTCTCTTCTCTGGCTCAAAGCATGCCAACAACAAAACCGCAACTAAGACGTCTCGAACCTCAGACACATGCATAGGATATACCAGGCCACTACGGGCTCCCTCTGATGGTTGAGATCAAGCTCTATCTTAGCTGAGGAATTTAGTGCACATGTCGTAGCGTGTATGATGCACCATTGGGCAAAGATAAAAAAACATCTCTTGCACCCTCTATGTCAAATGTCAAACCATTGGCCAAGTGCACACAACCAAAATGTCCACTAGAAAATGTGTTGAACCACTCATGACATGGTGTGATGTGGAAAGCAGCATTGCTATCTAGTATCCACTATGGAGAAAGTGTGCTATCCATAGACATATCTGCAAGAGGTATACTCAAGGCAAGCATGACATCGCCGTCATTGGCATAAACTGTCACACACACTGCCCCTATAACATGTGTCAAATTCATATTTGCATCTCGCATACATCTCCGCTGTTGTCTCATACATATAAAACAATGGTCCCTAATTTGTCTTGTGTGAGACAACATCTCCGCTGTTGTCTCATACATATAAAACAATGGTCCCTAATTTGTCTTGTGTGACCACAATGCCAACATTGTACGTATCGACACAATGAGACCGCCATCTCTCACTGTCACACATGTTTGCTGCCATAAGTGAATGCCAAAATGGAACTGCCATAAGTGAATGCCAGAATGGAAACAAAGTGGGAGATCACTCAACCACTACACAATCATGAAAAACCATGACCAATTGCATCAAAACCGATGCTTGCATATGCATAAAACAGCTCCATAATTTGCTATCTGCAAGCAGAAATTGGGACAAACTACTCAACCGAGCGTAAAGCACATAACCATATATGCAAGTAGGGAAAAAACTAGCTCAAAACGCATCCCACAAGAGAAACTTCATGCCCAAAGTTGCAAAAACTTGTGAAATGCGTGACTGTCTATCTATAGCCACACAAGCATACACAATCCTCTCTCCTGCAAGAGTGGGTGCAAGAACACCAAACTGTGTCCAAGATGACAAAACCTGTCAAAGTGAGAGTAAACACTTGATTACTATGAAAACGAGAATATATCGACCACTATACAAGATGGCATAACATTGCAAATTTTTATGGCGAGAAGAGGGGGGAAAATGAACAGAATTTCCTTTGCAAAATGAGTCAAAACTCAACGCAAATCGCAAGCCAAAAAATTGCAGATAAATGCCAGAGTGGGAGTAAACTTGACCACTAAACCATCAGAGAGTAAACTACAAATACGCATAAACCATGGAAAGAATTTGGGAAAAATTTGATAGAGTTTCCCCTGAAAATTGAGCAAAAACTCAAAAAATATCACCAAATCACATAAAGATAGACACTTAGTGTCTCACTAAACAGATCCACAAATGGGATACATAGCACTACCAAAACCTTGGCAAAACAACTCACTCCTGACCGAGTGGTCCTATGGACGTATACTTGTCCAAAAACATTTGTAAACCTATGAACCTGCTACCTACGAGCTATAGCTATCTCAAACTGTATCCACATAATGTATACATAGCATGAAACTGCACCAAACTGTACAAAAAAGCTCTTTGGAATGCTCCACAGAATCGTACATGAGCAGTACATGCACCGCATCAGTTGTGCTGGAAAGACTATGCAACCTGTGAGGAAAATCGTTAGGAAATTGGCATGCACTACCTCATCGATCGATAAAAAACACTTGCCAAGAGAGCTGAGCACGCTAGAGGGAAAAACTTGCTCTAGAATGGTCTGTCACAGCCGTATATGTGGCGTTGAAGCAAAAACTAGAGAAATCATTGAAGCTAAAACGCCGTGGAAAGTACCTTGGAGCTGAGCCACTCTGGATGGGGCTAGAGGAGAGTCATCCCGCTCTTGCTTGCTCTCGCTATGCTGAAGCCGAGAAAAAATCATCGATGCCTTCTTCTATCGCCGAACAAAAGCACTGATGCCATAGTTGCCTGTGCTTGAAGATGAGAAAATGCTCGATGTCGCCTTCTGTTGTCGGGCGGAAGCACACTAGCCGAATAGCCGCCTGATTGGTGTCAAAACCAATGCGCTTAGCTAGTGTCAATGCTCAAAGCCGGTGCTGAGCCGTCGATGTCTAGTCGTAGACGAAAATCACTGAGAGTCGATGCCGTAAAGAGTGTCTCCAAAGCTTAGCCATCAAATTAGTGTCAAAAGTTGATGTCAAAGCCGCCTCCTACCGCCAGACAAGAGTCTTCAATGCCAAGAAGAACACCAAAATTGGGCTGATGTCGGGTGATGCTCGGGCTTACTCGCCACATGTGTCCGCACACACCTATGTAGGTGTGCATGAGTGCACACTAAGAGCGCTATCTCTCTACCTCGACACAATCAGTGTAAGCCGAAATCCGTAATCTTGCCCGATCCAGCCGGAACCACTTCAATCCGGTGCCATGAAGCATGGAGCTTTGTCGTTGCCGAGAGACCATTTTCGTCGCCAAGCCATAGCTTTGATACCACTTGTGAGTGCATGTGAGCGTGGATCCGTGCGTGTGTGGTGAGATGCATGTGGGGAAAGGGAGGAGCACAAGAGTGTGTGGGTGGAGCCACCTCAGGAAGTGTAAGTGAAGAACTCCATATTCTCCATATACAAAGAATAAGGGTATGTACACACGGTGGGTGGGCGACCGAACAACGAACATCCGGTTCGGGCAAAGGTGCAACGCATTTACCCCAACAACATTTAACAATGCTAATGACTTGATGGTTTTGAACCAACTCTATGCTAAATACAATTGTAAAGCAAAAGAATAGCTTGTAACAAGAAAATGAAACACCTTTATTTATATGCACTTTCTATATAGTAATGAGGTTAAATGCATTCTATAGTTGGATGGTCCTTAATGTTTTTCCTATAGTCATTACATCCATGACCACCAATACTACCTAATGATGTCGTATAAATATTCTAAGTATAATGAAAATCATATAGCAAAGGACTTTAGATAAAAGATATGATACTGGAGAGTTTTTTGACAATATATGAGACAAAAATGCCAAGATCTGCTTGTTGCACTCATATGGGTATTTGAATACTATTCTATTTTTCAGGTTTGGTTGAGGGATGGAGGGGATGAGTGTATATATGCTTGTGGAAGTGTGGAAGGATATAGGGAAAACTAGGTGTTGGTGTGCATAAGGTGAGCTGATTGAGATCCACCAAAAAAATCCTATCTCAAAACCATGAGCTCTAGAAATCACAAAATAATTTAGGCATATTTTATAGCTAATGGGCTATATTTTTTATGTCAAATATTTCTTCAAATTGAATCAAAATTAATAAAAAACAATTCAACAGAAACACGTGCTTTTTATCTCACAACCAAAGTCTTTGTGTGCATCCCTTTTAGTTGAAGTTCATTATGCCTCCAAGAATGAGGTCCTCCCATACATGAGAGCATGACATAGGACACTCAAGTTATCATGAGCACATATAGCGAGGAAGATTATTTCCAATTATGAAATATATACATGATGGAAGAAAACAAGCTAGTGCATATACTATTCATAGTAATGACCTCATGAGGCTCTATGCTTAAAAATGCTATATCTTGAGCTAGAGACATCAGATTTCAGCGTTTTAAAGAACTAACTTAAGGTTTTTGGACATTTCGGATGCATCCGTGGTATTATTTTTGTATTCTGAAAACAAGTTTTTTGTGTTTTATCTCATCGCACATCACGTCACTCATTAAGATTCACGGACATGGATTTTTGTGTACACTTAAGTTGGGCTCTCAAAAAGCATTTTGTACGAGCATTCATTTAAGTGATTGAGCAAACTTTTACGCATGTACTATGAAAAATGGAATTCCAAAAAAAAACTTTTGCATTTTTCATAATTACCTCTCTCTATGCTGAGTTGGTGTTTCTTACAGGGCCCAAAATTGAGTTCAAGTTTCTCCTAATGTCTAAAATAATGGCATCTCTACATAAATATAAAATTTTAAAAAACATGGAAAGCTAAAAGACTTGGAAAATATAGTGAAATCAAATGAGGACCCTTGTTTGTTTTTTATTGATAGAATGATGCAATTTTATTCACTTGATGTAAAGAAAAAATGCATGTAGAAAATAATTATCTAGCAAAAATGAACTACTAGTGCAAAGTATTTTGAGTGCGTGTGTTTGCAATTTGAGGTTGATTTGTTGAAGTACAATCACCACTTTCCATGCAATCACCTTCAAAGCCAGCCATGAGGTTGGCTTGAAGAAAGGTTATTGAAAACAAAAGGTGTGCAACTCTCTCAAATCAAATAGAAAAGGCTTGTAAAGTTTTAAAGAAAATTAAATTATGTTCAATAATTTTGAATGTATGCTTCTTGCCGTGGTAGAAACGACATGGTGGCAGACGTAGTACTCAAAGAGAGGGCCACTACAAAGCTATAGGCAGTTGTGGGATAGCAAAGCCTTGGCATAGGGTGCTGCAAAACGACTAGCAGGGCCGATTTTTATAAGACTTAGCAAAGACAAAACTTGGATAAATTTTGATAGGAGCTGCCACATGTGTGTAGGCAGCCTATGCAAGATTTGATTGGGAGAAGTAACCTGAGCTGATGGCACTGGTGTGATGATGGCAAGGCAAGATATGTAGAGCTTCTATGGTAGTTAGAGCTAGAAGGTGGACTACAACCAAAGTGTAGTGAGAGTGCAATTAGAAAGAGCTACTGGCTCACAATCAAGACAAGCCCAAAAGGGTTGGTTTGAGGGGCTCTGAGGGGCTGACAAGAGCACCTAGCGATTGTAAGGGTAGCTGTGTGTGGAGCTCAAGCAAGTTGAAGATAGTGCCGCCAAAGAGAAGCACACATATCCAAGATGTGTAAGCAAGTCAAGAGAGAGAAAATGGCTGTGAGTTTTCTCAAACCTTCAAATTTAAGGCTCATTCATTAAATGAGTAAAGGCATAGGATGGAAGCGGATTTAACCCTAACAAGAACTTCATCTAGTGGCTCAAAATCCACCACAACCTCATTAAGAGACTAATGGAAACACAATATGATAATCCCAAGCTTGCACGTGAGATTTATTGATGCATCAATTCCACCTTCCATGCATGCATGCATCACAGAAGCATGCCACGTTTCTTGTTGCAAGGGAAATTGGAGCCTACTAGTTGTGACCACAAAAATCATGCAGAGAGCGAGATTTTGGCACTGTGGCACAGTTCCACTTGACTTCCCTATTCACATCCCCCTCTTTAACCTCCCAGAATACACGTGCACATAAAGAAGTGGATTGTTTTGACTACCTTTCCTGCCTTGTGGTAGTACGTTATGTGTACAAAGATGGTTGCCTAACTAGAGTGGATTGTTTTGACTACCTCCCCTGCCTTGCGGTAGTACATTATGTGTACAAAGATGGTTGCCTGACTAGAGTGCCAATGCATTGTTTGAATCTCATTTTGCTCCTTGAAGGCATAATTCTCGACAAAATCAACAATTGAGACAATGAAATTATTTGAAAACCAAAGCAAAAAATCCTTGAATTGTTGTCCTTGCCATCGAGCTACATAGTTATGAGTGATGAAGAGATTCAAATTGGTCTTCAAGAGTTTAAGAAACTCATTGCATTTCTTTATGCAAAAGATCTTTAATCTTTTTACTATTTCCATGCTTGTCTTTTGCATCTACATTTGGAAATACTTTCACAATAATACTCTTACTTGGCTTTGCTGTCTCCAAGAAACATAATTCTCACCTCTTGACTCCACATATCTAACAGTCTCTCATCAAGCATTCTCTTCTATGGAAAAGTACATCTGCTGGCTTTTGATAGAGAATGGACTCCCACATTTATATGATACCTTTGAATGTGTGATGTGAAGCTAAGCATCCCTTGCTAATGTCCTTGCTTGTGGTACATATACTACATAGACAGTTGCAACCTACATCATGCAGCCCAAAGGCATGTTAATGCATGTGGTTTAGTGTGTCCTTTAACACTAGAATGGTAACAGGACACTTTTATGTCCTTGGACACTTTTGTGTCCTGTTAAGTGACCATTTTGCTTGAATTATTTGAAGAGTATGAAAATGAATTTTTAGGTTCTATATATCCACAAAGTTGCCTTATGAGCTGAAAAAAACTTAGCATTTTGTTTTTAGTATCGATCTCACCATTAACCTTACTCTTGCACAACATTTTTGAACTTAAACTGTGTGAAAAAACGAGTCCTGTTTTTGGCTTTTTTTTCAATTTTTGGCAACTATACCACTCTGAACTTCATGTTTGTGAGGTTTAGATGGCTAGAGGTCAGGCCTTCATAGTTCTCAACATGTTTTGATGCTTGTAGGGAGAGCTAAGTGTTAAAATTGAAAGTTATGACCAATTTACAAGAATTGCATAATCCTGTTTTTTGGCCAAAATTAGCACTTTTATGATTGTTTTGGTGGCTTTCTTGATATCCAAATTCAATTTTGATTGTGTAAGTGTAATGTATAACATGAAGCTAATCTTCCTTGAGTTTTGGGGGACCTAATATGCTATATAGCATAGTATATGATGATGGTTGAGTTTTTTGAATGCTGAAGAATACGATACATTTTAGAGTAGCAAGTATAACTTTCTCAATATTGCTAGTTTCTTAGGCCAATTGTGTGTATTTTGTAGGTAGTAACCATATCTAATCATATACTACAAACTTGGCTAGATATTGAGTAATTTTTATGGGTTTCTAGAGGTCATAATGCTAAACCCAGTTTTTTCATGTTTGTTGTATTTAGCACTTTATCATTGCCCCCAAGATTCCAATTGTAAGAGATCCATTATCCTTTTGACATGCTCCATGGCTCCTTTTGAATCCAGAGGCCCAAAGAGAACTAAGAAAACATGTATATAGTATCTGTATTGAGCGTGACTATAGAAACTTTGATGGTAGGTCCGCAGAATGGCAAAAATGCAAGTTTTTTGTACCTATTTTTTTTTCCCAAAAAAAAAATTAGTGAGGTAAAAGCAACCATATGTTTTGGTCACCAACCCATTGAAGTTAACGGGGCATTTTATCTCATGTCCTACAAAAATCTCCACTCTTATTTATATGCAATCAACCGTAAGAAATTGTTGTTTTGGGCAAAATGCACTGGTCCATCAACTTTGGAGGCTTGTAGTGACCAAGGGATGAGAAAAATTACAAGTTTCTCATTTTTTCCATATGTAGTAGTTATTGAACTATAAGCTCATGAAAGGATTTTTCAAAATGAGTGGATCTACTATGGTTTTGGAATTTTTTCCCAAAACCCTGAAAGGACACTTTTATGTCCTGTTAGGTTACCATTCTAGTGTTAAAAGGACATCTGCACATGATATTCACAAAAACATGTGTATCTATCCTTCAGCCACCTGCAAAAGAATGGCTTCAACATCTCAAACATTCTCATGCCAATCTTGAAATATGGATGTTCTTCTTTAAATCTGTGAAAGAGCGCAACCTGCAATATCCATGTGTAATCAATATGTTTACTAGGAATAATGAATCCAAATAGGAATATACAGATTTTTACCTACTAGGACATCTGACATGTTTATGTAAAAAACTCAGAGTGTTAAATAGCACATTCAACATTCTAACACGCATGTAACAAGGTGTGTGTTGACTACCATATATAGTGTTTTCATTAGCATGATAGGTATAACTAGCATACTCAGTGTGCCAACAAGAATATGTAAATAGCATAGCATGTGTGCTAACTAATAGACAAGGTATGTTAACTAGTTCCTTAGGTATACTAACCAGCATAGCATGTATGCTAACTAGCATGGAAAATGTTCTGATCAACATACCCAAGATGCTAACTAGATTTCTAGTTGTGCTAACAAGCATAATCAGTGTTTTGTGTAGTTTAGAATATGAGGTATGCTAAACTACATAGATTGTGTGCTAAGAAGTATAGAAGGTATGCTAACTAGCATAGACTAGGTTTTGACCAGCATTCCTTGAATGCTAACAAGAATAATAGGTGTGCTGATTAGCATACTAGTTATGAAATTGATCATACCCAGTATGATAATTAGCATAACAGGTATGCTATCATGCATAGAATGTGCTAACCAACATACCCATTATGCTAGTTAGCATACTAGAAAAGGTAGCTAGCATACTCATTACACCAAACAACATACTCCTATGCTAGTTTGTATACTAGGAATGCTAACTAGCATAAACATTTTGTTAAACAACATATGTAGCATGTTGGTGAGCACGTGGCAATAATCACATAACTGAAAAATTGTATATTTGTGCTATAGATAGGAAAAAAATAATCCTCTTCCTTCTTCCTGATGAATATTAGTCATATCTTGATGTGACCAAAGTTTTACCCTAATTCAAAAAATAATGCCTATGAAGTCCTAAATGTATTGGACTTACCCAATGCCACGAACTTGCTTGTTTCACCTTGTCAAAGTCCAAAAGTGTTAAAACTATTCCATGGGAGGCCACATTTATGGTACAGATGGTTCAACATCCTTAACACATCATGGGAAACATGCCCACAAAGTTGGAAGGCAATCAGAGATGAGATCTCCATATGAGGAAAAAATCGTGATTTTTTTCTACAAAGGCTAGTGGGCACCAACAAAATTTTCCACTTGATAGCCACTTTGGCAAGATCCTATAAGCCCCCTTTGTGAAGTCAAAACTCAAAAGAGGCTTAGAACTTGTGTACCAAGCTTAAAAATTTGTAGCTAACGATGAAAACCCTGGTTCAAGCATAACACTCATCCAAATTTCACCATTTTTGTACCAGAGCCTATTCTTATAGTGTACATCAAACCCATGAAGTCCAAATCCAAAAGAAGTTTCTATCTAGCATAGCTGAAGAAAATTGTGATTGTTTTCTTTCTCTTGCATGAATAAAGATTTTTTGAGTTTTTGTGCATTCTTCACAAATCAAGCATAAAAAATGAGCTTTAAATCTGGATTCCTGTGGTATAAATACAAGGCAACCATCCATTTCATAGGCAAAAAAAGAAACTGCAGAAACCTTTTTCTTAAGTAAGCACCTTGAAATCATTTTTCTCATCATTATATTCTTGTGGCGTTGCGACACACAAGGCAAGAGGTCAAGGTTAGCAAATAAATACAAAGGGAGTTACATAAACTGGGCTAGAAACATTACCACACATAGCTTGTGGTGAGTGTACATAATGTGTGAGACACAACATTTTTTTCCCAATCATGAAACAACCATAACCCATCCCTCCTGAGATGATCTCTTCCCAACATCTTTTGTATTAGCAATCATATGTGTGGCAATTTGCAACACATGCATATTACTTCCTTTCAATTACAAACCCCACAAGCTGCACTTGTAACTTGAGGGTAATAAATATCCCACGGCAGAGAGGGTGCAACTAGTTGAGAGACACCAGCCCTTGGCATGATGACATCTCCTAAAGCATCCCCCTTGCCTTGGGAGTGCATAAAATTTGCTACTAGCCCCATGAACTTGGTAATGTTGCTATTTAATGCAACAAAATTATTATTAAGTACATTAAAGGGTTCTGAAAAATTATTTAAATCATGTGCATCCACAAAACGGTGATCATCTACGGTTACTTCCACATTTGACTGTGGAAATTTGCATGGTTCTTGCTCAAGAAGAGGAGAAGGCCCAACCTAAAAGAGGTTCCCTATGCTATGCATGGGCAAGTTCGTGAGCACAATGCACTTATCCCATTTGATCCCCTCTCCACGAACTATGGCTTGTGTTCTTTGTTGAAGGACATGAGTATCCTGACTTGTGTACTACTTGATGACGCATATCCTTCCCAAAGGAGAACTCAAGTTTCAATGGTAGAGCCCCCACCAAAAAAACAAGAAAGAAGTGAGTCTCCTGCCACCTCCACGGAGATGGCTCCACAAAGACGGTAGGCAAAACGCTCTCCAACACCCCCTAAACAAAGAAGACCATTGCACACTTCTCCACACCATAATTCAAAGAGGGACGATAGAAAAAAAGAGAAGAAACAGGCGAGAAAGAGGTCACCATCTTCTACATCTTCTTCATCCTCTTCCTCTTATGAAGAAAGTGATGGTGCAGACAAGGAGGAACAAGGGAAGAAAAAGGCAAGAAAGAGGTCACCCTCTTCTCCATCCTCCTCAAATTCTTCCTCTTTTGAAGAAAGTGATGGCGCATCTTTCAAACCACCAACAAGAAGAGGCCATAGGAAATCCTATGCCGCATGGAAGAGGTCGTCCAAGCTCAAAAAGTTCAAAGAGGGAGGAAAGAACATCTCTTTCCTTACCTGCGATGGCACCTTTGGTGCTACGGACAAAGTCTTGGCCTTCATCCAACAATTCGATGCGACATTTGGAGATGAGGGCCTCACGGAGTCCTCTAAGCTACACCATGTAGCTATGTATTTTCAAAAGTCCGTCAGGCAATGGTGTTCTAGCCTACGTGTGAACGATGAAGCTCTACAAACATGGAAAGCTTTAGGAGCTTCCATCATGACGCAGTTTTTGGCTACCGATGCCAAAGACCAAGTACTCACCAAATGGCAAAGCTTGAAGCTCTCTCCCTACGAATCTATTCACAAATATGTAGACAAGTTTTGAGACTTACATCTCAAAGCCACTATCTTCAAAAAGATGGATTTTGGAGAGAAAAAAAAACAATTTTGTGCGGGTTTAACTGAAGATATGGCGGAGTATGTCAACTCCCAAAGTCCACGTACCATATATGTGGTCATACACCATACCATGGTGGCTTCACAAATCAATTTCCAACAAGGGGCTAAGAGAAATCTTAAGCCCATGGAGAACAAGGACCGTAATAACAAGCCCAAGGTGAAGGACAATGTCCAAAAGTCTCCTAAAGGCAACACCAACAACAACAAAGTTAAGGAGAAGGGACTTTATAAAGGCAAAAATAAACTCTCTCCTGAAGAGCTAGAGCGTTATCGTAAAAAGGACCATAATAACAAGCCCAAGGGGAAGGACAATGTCCAAAAGTCTCCTAAAGGCAACACCAACAACAACAAAGCTAAGGAGAAGGGAGTTTATAAAGGCAAAAATAAACTCTCTCCTGAAGAGCTAGAGCGTTATCGTAATGATAACCGCTGTTTCAAGTGTGGGGAGCAAGGGCATGCCTATTCTGCTTGTCCCCACAAGAATACACGAAATGAGCCTCCTAGAGCTACCTTGGTCAAAATCCAAGAAGAGGAAGCTCACCGCAAAGGATCTCCTCTATGCCATGCTTGGGGAAAGGTAAGAGAAAATGATCCTTTTATTCTCTTTGAACCTGGTTCTACTCACAATTTCATATCCACAGAGTTGGCCACTAAGCTAGGCATCCAAGCCTATGAGATGGGAGATGTCCTATCTGTTGATGGTGCTTTTAAGGGACAAGAAGCCTCAGTCACTCCCTTAATTGGGAAATTGAGGCTCCATGTCCAAAGCTATGTAGACAAAGAGGACTTCTTTATCTCTCCTCTCAAGCATGAGGATGTAATCCTAGGGGCACCATGTTTGATCGCCTGGCTGCCAATGTTAAATTCCCTGAAACGCAAATCTACTTTAGGTTCAGGGAAAAAGATATGTACATAGATGCTAAGGAGTTGGGTAACACCATACCCATTGTACATATGCAAGCTTTCAATAAGTCAATAAAGAGCTCTATTTTCGTGTACATGATTTTTGTTAAAGATTCTCAAAATGAACCTAATGCTTTAGCAAAAGAAAATATAAACAATCACAAGGAATTAGAGTTATCCAATTTTCCCAAGGGATTTCAAGATGTTTTTATTGACGACATCCCGTGTGACTTACCTCCTAAACGAGGCAATGATGACCATGCAATTGAAAGTCTTCCAGGAAGTTCACTGCCTAATAAACCTCCTTCTAGAGTTTCTCAAGCTCAACAAGAGGAGATTATGTGGCAAGTGCATGAGTAAGTTGAGAAGGGCATGGTTAGACCTATCTCATCTCCATTTTGTTCACCGGTTTTATTAGTGCAAAAGAAAGATGGCACATCTCATATGTGTGTCAAGTATAGAGCACTAAATAGGATCACTATCACTATCAAAAATAGGTTTCCCATTCCATGGGTAGAAGACCTATTCGATAAGCTACAAGGGTCGACCTACTTTAGTAGGATTGACCTAAAAAGTGGCTACCATCAAATAAGGATAGTTGATCAAGACATTGTCAAGACCGCATTTTACACTATGTTTGGTATTTACAAATACATTGTCATGCCTTTTGGCTTGACCAATGCACCAACCACATTTAACCGTTTGATGGAGAAGCCATTCAGGCCTCACCGAACCTTTACTAGAGTGTTCTTTGATGATATCATCATTTACTCTAATTCACTAGACGAACACAAGCAACACCTCCATGTAATATTTCAGGTTTTACAAGAGAATAAACTTTATATTAATCGAAAGAAAAGTGAATTTTTCTTTCAACAGATTCAGTATTTAGGTCACATTATCTCTCAAGATGGTATCCAAATGGATCCATCAAAGCTAGAGGTAATAAAAGGATGGCCTAATCCAAGGAACTTACATGAACTAAGAAGGTTTATAGGTATGTGTGCATACTATAGACGTTTCATAGAAAAGTTCTCACAAATTACCGGACCATTACATGACCTAACAAAGAAAATCGTTAGGTATACATGGTTTGCCAAGGAGAACAATGCTTTTGAAAAGCTTACCTCTCAACTTGTGCTTACATTGCCGAATCTCTCAAAGCCATTTGAGGTCCAATGTGACACTTGTGGTGATTGCCTTGGAGCTATTTTGCTCCAAGAAGGGCACGCCATAGACTATGAAAGTCGAAGGCTCGACCCTGTTTAGCAAGATCTAGGCATATATGAAAAGGAACTCCTCGCAGTTCTACATGCCTTAGACTCGTGGAAGCACTATTTATTGGGGACTCCTTTCATTCTACGGACGGATCACCAAAGCCTTAAGTACTTCATAACACAAACGAAGCTCTCCAACAAACAAATGAAGTGGGCAAATTTCCTTTTGCAATTTCATTTTCATATTGCTCACATTGCTGGCAAGCATAATCAAGTTGCCGATGCACTCTCAAGATGGCAAAGAGTAAATGTGGTTTCCATAGTAACTCACAATGATCTATCTTCTACGATAGATGAGTACGCTATTGATCCCAATTTTAGAGATGTGATTTCAGCCCTTACACTAGGGAAGAAAGAGGAACCATTTACCTTACAAGATGGTTATCTTCTCTATGGAAATAGACTATGTGTTACTAACTCACTACGTGAGAAAGTAATGTATGAATCTCATGCTCCTCCTTATGTAGGGCATAGAGGGATTCAGTCTACCCTAAAAGGGATAGAAACATGTTTCTAAATGTGTGGTATTCCAAAAGACGAAGTTTGATAGAGGGAAGCAACCTGGATTGCTTCAACCTTTGCCAATCCCTAATTCACCATGGGAGAGCATATCCATGGATTTTATCTTTGGATTTCCTAAGTCTATCCATGGGAATACGGGAATATGGATGATAGTAGACAGGTTTGGCAAACAAGCTCATTTTATACCTGTAAAAAAGACTATCAAAGCCCATCAAATGGCAACCCTCTTCATATCACAAATCTTCAAGTACCATGCCTTGCCAATGTCCATAGTGTGCAATAGAGATCCTAGAATGACCAGTAATTTTTGGAAGGGTCTCTTTGAGAATTTAAGGACAAGGCTTAACTTCTCTTTGGCCTATCACCCTCACAAGTATGGCCAAAGTGAAATAACTAACCTAACAATTCTTGATCTACTAAAAGTGTACGTAATAGAAGTACATCAAAGGTCCCAATGGGAGAAGTACTTACAATTACTGGAGTATGCCTACAATAGCACTATACATACCTCCACCAAAAATCACCTTTTGAGGTAATTGAGGGAAGATCTAAAAGTCCCCTACTACTTAAGGTACATGGGAAGATCTTCGCTGCAGATGAGTATAGCCAAGACTTACAAGAATCTTTCCAAAAGATTTAGGATGCTATCTTGATCTCATAGCAAAGGAAAAAGGCTGCTCCTGATAAGCACAGAAGAGCTCAAGCCTTTAAACAAAATTATTGGGTCTTAATTAAATTTCCCAAGGCTAGATCAAGGCACGAAATGGGCAAGAATCCAACGGGACACCAAAAGTACTATGTTAAATTAGCAAAAAGGTACTATGGTCCCTTCCAAATTCTTAGACCAATCAATGAGATGGCCTATCAACTCAAGTTTCTCAATCATTTGCTCATACACAATGCTTTCCATGTGAGTCTACTAAAGCCTTACAAAGGAGATCCATCTCAAGAACCAACTATTGAAGACCCATAGGAGATCGAGGACCAAAAAGAGGTGCTGCATCCCGAGTCCATTCTCTTACATGAAGACAAGGTATTGAGAGGTGGTAAGATTATCCAACGGTATCTTATCAAGTTTAAGAACTGTCCTTTTGAAGATGCTAGATGGATGCAAAGCATACAATTAAAGGATAACCTAAACCTTGTGAATCCTTACAATGCTTCCCTAGAGTAAGAAAATGTAAGAATGTTTAAAATGAACAAAGTTTTTGTCTTAAAAGGCTCTCTATTTTTCTCTATTGTGCACAAATGTTAAGAAGTATGCATGCTTAGGATCAAGTTTGCGGAGACGACGTCGTCCAAACACCAAGTAGAGCTTGTCACTCTACTATGGAAGATTGATACGGAATAATGTGCGACATGCTTGCGGCAGCTAACGCTCTCGAGAACCAAATGGACTAGTCATCCATTCCAGGACGATGTTGTAGGGTAAAATAGGGATCCTCTACCCTTTAGCAAATGGACTAATGACTAGGCTTTATCTTGTCTACCTCATAGTCGAGGACGACCATGATTTCAAGAGAGAGGTAATGTAATACTAACTAATATCTAATTCTCCTAAATGATTTTCTCATGTTAAACTGATCATTTAATATGGGGAAGTACCAGGGGAGAAAAAGCTAGAAAATTGGTTACACTGGCAGACTGGTCATAGTAGGGATCCAAAGGAGGGAAAATAGGGATCCAAAGGGGGGACATCTGCAAAAGAGCAATGTTCAATCCATTCAGACTTACAAAATTCTAAGGTTCCAAAATTAAATCAAATACTCAATGGTCAAGCCTTAGGGCAAAATTGGATGCTTGTGGGAAGACTCAAAAGTCCTCCCACATCCCTATCTAGGAGGGGACGAGCCATCTTTGTAGGGGATGAGAGAGAAACACACACACACACACTCTTCCATGCTCCCTTTACACAAAGGGCATAGTGGACACATGTCAGCTTCCTAGGCCAATTGCCCCCAAGGTGCATTCAAATCCTATTGGATGGCCATAGAGGTGGACCAATGAGAATAAGGCTAGTGTAAATTTAGTTTAATTCATTAAAAAAAACTTAATAAAATAACCAATAGAAATTAAGCTCTCTAGAAGACTATTGGATAGTCTCCCACGGGGTCCAATGAGCATTCAACAGCCCAATGTCTTGCCTGATTCCTATTGGCCAGAAGACTAAGGGGTCCAATGAGAGTTTAATTGCATTATTTAAATACCTAAAGCTCTCACAAAAGGGGAAAGGGGACACATGTCACAAGGCTATCACCTATGCTTCTTAATTGTCAATAGCTAAGCTTTGCAGGGGCCAATAGGATACCAACATGAGCAATTAGCAAGAGGAGTCAACCTAGAGAGAGGGGGGGCTGATTTTTGCAACACACACACACACACTCACACAATCTCATGTGTGAAGTAAAGAAGAATATCTCATTCTCAAGATTTAATGGAAAGCTCATCATCTACTCCAAGCTTGTGAGAAGGGAGGCGTACACCAACAACTCTTGGCTTTGTGATGCAAATCCAACCAAGAGCCAAGCTCAAATGCATGCTCATCTCCCCTACCATGCTAATTACTAAGCTATGCTAAGCCATTACGAGTGATTATGTGAGGAGAAATACTTCTTTCTTGTAAGAATGCTCCTTCATCTCGATCTACTCTCATACCCCACTAGCTCTCACCATCTTCAAAGGTATGTGAGGTCTTGAGTTTGGACCGTGAGGGAATTGATGTTGTGTTTTCAAGTGTAAGCTTGGTGCTTGAAGCTTCCATCTTCATTGCACCAGAAAATTATTGAAGGAACACAAAGTATTGTATTGTAAAATGTCTCTCTTGATGGGGGAAACCTATAATACAAAGCCTTTTGGAGGGGGGACCGCCGGCTCCATGTAAATCCGGTCCTCAACTGTTGTCAATAGCTTAATTTCTCTCTCTTTTTGAAGTATTGCTCATGCCTATCTAACTAGGTGTTATGATTTTGTTGCTCTCTCCATCCAAGCACTCTTGCTATGCTCATTAAGAATCTATTCTTAAGGAAATGCTCACTATGTCTATGTTATTTTCCGCTATACACAAGTTACTAGATCATTAAATGTTACATAGACCGTCCTCACGCTTGACATACAATGTGCTTTCTGTTGGATTGTTACCAAAGCCTCGTTTGACCAAATGAGTGTCAGCTTTTTCATACCAAGCATGAGGAGATTGCTTCAATCCATACAAAGCCTTTGTACATCTGCACACTTCTTGTCCTTTCTTGTCAAAACGGCGAGGTTGCATTACATAAACTTCCTCAAATATGTCACCATTCAAGAAAGAAGTAACAATGTCTAATTGATGTACATCCCAACCAAAATGAGTTGCCAATGCACATAGAAAACAAACAATAGTCATACAACAAGTGGGAACAAAAGTTTCTTCATAATCTATGCCTTTTTTTTGCACATAGCCTTTTGCAACAAGTCGAGCGTTATGGCGATCAACCTCACCATCTGACTTGCGTTTCAACTTGTAAACCCACTTTGTACCAATGGCCTTTTTTCCAAGAGGCAAATCACATAAATTCCATGTGTCATTTCCTACAAGTGCATCATATTCTAATTGCATGGCAACCATCCAATTTTTTGAATTTTGTGCTTCATCAAAAGAAAGAGGTTCCTCAAAATCATGTAAGTTAGACACCACCAAAGCATAACAATCTGATGCATAAGAGGCATGGCGAGAACCTGAACAAGTACGCCTAAACAAAGGTGTATCCAATTTACTATCATGCAAAGTATGCACCAACCATTTTGGCATACTTCTAGCTTGCTCATTTGTAGCCCTTTCCTCATCAAGTACATCATGTACATCTGCATCAGTAATAGGCTGATCTTTAACATTTTCATAAACCACCATAGACTGTACATTTGCCTCATTGGAATTTACATTCATACTTCCACCCCACTGAAAAGAGGCAACAAAGTTTCATAAATGTCCTGTGAGCTTACGTTATTGTCTCTAGTACATGATAGCAAAGGTTGAACAGAATCTTCTAGAAACACAACATCACGTGAGACCAAAATTCACTTTGTTTGCAGACGATACAACCTGTAACCTTTTCTTTCAGCAATATAACCAACAAAAATACATTTGATAGCCTTATCATCTGAGAGATACCCCTCCCCAGAGGTCTATACACAAAATATACAATCTACACTTTTATACAATTTTCAATATACATCAGAGTTGCAAAATCATTTGCATAGGGGAGGACGCTGCCATGAGAAACATAACACATGAGTCCAATCACAATAGCATTTCCCAGATGAACAAATAATCCTTTTCCAAACAATTAGACTGTACAGGGTCACTACCCTTACACGTCTACCATAAACCATCTTGATCACCTCATGATCCAATCCAAAAAAAATCATAAACCATAATCCAATCACATCACACGCGTGAGCACTCCACCCTTTGGGTGAGGCATGACCAATCCTACATAACCACTTTAGAACATAACATGACTGCGAAAATTTCGACAGCATAACCCAATCCAAAAAAAAAAAAAAACATAAGCCACATCGGCTTCCACCATAAAATTTCAACCATAATCCATGAGGGAATCTCAACCCTTAACCATAAATCATAATCACACTAAACCAACTCCCACACTTGGACTTTGACCCATCTCTTGCAATCAATTGGAGTCCGCACACATGTAACCCTTAAGATATGATTCTTTCATGCATAAAAAGAGTCTGACCAGCAACTAATCATGATATAAAATCCAAGTTTTACAACATCCAACCATGTAAAGTTGATGCATCACATCTGCACTTCACCACTCTAGCACATGGAGCTAGTTTTCTATCTAGAAAGGTGGAAAGAAGTCATAACCATGCATATGAGGCATCCACATCAATCCATGAGTTTCCATACATCATATGATAACATTCCAACACCATAAACATGATGCAGAACAACTCCGACCTTTAGGTCAACCATAAACCATAACTTCACACAAATGCAAAAAACAATTGTTTGACATCTTTGAAAGCATGCAAAACATGCAAATGAAAGTATTTGATCTCAAACCAATGCATAAAGTTCAGATCGATAATATAGATTATCACTCCATCACATCACTTTGACCATATGGTACTCACACAACAAATGGTAACCCCAAAAGAAAGTCACTTTATTCATATCTACCTATGCGGTTCGGGATGTTTAACCATATACTCCCACACAAGTTTATGGCCATCTAATAATTGAAATCAACTCACCAAAATAAACCATAAACATATCCAAACAGCTCGGTTAACTCACGACATCATATGGTATCCCCCCTTGATAGCACTCATACGTTGTAGGTAAAACCGATAATAGAGTAATGAATAACTCGCATTCCTGAAGTGATAACGGAGACCTAAATTCATTTATCATCAAATTTCATCAAGATTTACAATTGGTTAAGTGGATTTTCCCATCGAGTGAATCTATATAGTGGTTCTCTAAGGAGCCTGGAGTCAAAATATTTGGTTGTGTAGTGGGCAACAAACTACTTTTTTTACCATATCTATTAGCTTGTGCGTGTTTTTCACATGACACCAAAGAGAGAAATATTCTAAATGATGTGTTTTATCTCTGCTATAAAGGGTTCAGGCTGATTCATAACTGCTTGTGATTTGAAAACAGTATTCCTACCGCCTCTATAACGTGAAAGAAAAAGCGCTTTTTATGCACGCACGTGATCATAAACGCATCATGTGCATAAATAAGCGTGTTAAACATGATGAATTAATCATGGAAAAACTTCGTATGTACTTGGTTAATCCATGCATGCAATCACCGAGAGGGTGATTACGCAGAAAGAAGACATAGAGAGAGAGAGAGAGAGAGAGAGAGAGAGAGAGAGAGAGAGAGAGAGAGAGAGAGAGAGAGATGATGACTATGGAGTTTAGACTTTCTCACTGTGCTTTAAAATCAATTTGGGGCTATCAAAAGGCTTCTTGCTTTATCGCAAGAGAGCGGTGATGAGAGCTACATAGAGGTCTCCACCACGAAAGTTTTCGGAGAGCGCGTACACAGCAAAACCAGAGAGAAGATAATAAGCAAGTAGAGAGAGAGTATCCTCATTCTTCTTCTTCCTCTCAAGAGAAGAGCTTATGGAGATGGTGATGAAGAGCTTGCACCACTCCGTATAATAGATAAATAATTCTGACGTCAGGGCAAGAGAGGTTCTGCCTACTCTGAGAGTGTATTTATGTGTATTCAAAGTGAAGGAGGGGAGGTCTTTATATTGGCTCTCAAGGCCAAAATCACAAGCCAAGAATAGAGTGAGCAAGGAGAGACAAGTCCGCGCACGTTCATGGCTTTTTTTTAAAAAAAAAATTATTTTTATTATTATTTTTTTTCTTGCGGACACGGATTTCAATGCGCAATTTCTAGTCTCTAAGAAGAAGCTTGGCTTCCAAGAAAAAATTTCTAAACTAAACTCCTCCTCTCTTTTCTAAAAAGTCTCTTCCTTTCCTAAAAACAAGCCTTTGCTTTTTGGTGGTCAATTCTCCCACTTACTATTAAATTTTTACAACAAATTGACTATCCGAGCAGTATCTCGCCAACTAATAGAAACCGTAGCTAGATTATGCCACATCATAATATCCGGACATAATTATGACTTTTCGTATTGTCCCAATGTATTTATGTTATCGCTTTTTTATAAAACATTTCCCGTAAAAATTCCGTTTGGTCCCATTTTTGCTTCGGGTGATTATTTTTAAAATCAGATCGAGACGAAAATCAATATTTTTATATTTAGGTCATTATAAAAAGCACATTGTCTTTCAAAAAAAGCCAAAAAGCACGAAAAGCTAAAAACAATAGAATTTTCCAAAAATGAACCAAACGTCCATCTTACCTACTGGAATATGGAAACGGCCTCGCTTTTCACTTTAGAACCTTCCAATACTGTCAATCAAGTATCTTAAATCAAAATTTGGCAAAATAGATATTGAAAGTTATTTTTCTTATTTTTAGAAGAGACCCAAAAATTGGGGATCTTACATCCTCCCACACTTGAAAAATTTGAGGTGTCCTCACCTTGACATGAAGTCTTGATAATTTAATATCATTACATCATCACGTTCCCAAGTGGCACCTTCCCGAGGATAGGTTGATCATTTAACAAGGTATTCAATAATGGTCCGATTACGTAGAGGCCTGGTTCTGCTCTTTCACCCTTAAAAATACCATATCGCCTTCTTCATAAAGTCTAGTAGATCATTTTGGATCAGCATAACTCTTCTGTCAATCGTGAGCAGTCTTAATATCCTGCCGTATAAGATCGGTTTGTCTTTCCATTTCATCCAACATTTCTTTAGATGCTTGAACTTGTATGAGAGGGTATGTCCATTTGAGTGGAGTAAGACACTCTTGGCCATACAATGCTCGAAAAGGAGACATTCCAACTGAGTGTTGGAATGAAGAATTATATGAAAATTCAACCAAATACAAATATTTGGTCCATTTACTTTGTTCATGCATACAATAAGCTCTTAACATGTCTTCAATGATTTGATTTGTTCTTTCTGTCTGCCCATCAGTTTGAGGACAATAAGCACTACTATAGGCTAACTGGATTCCTGTAGCTGAGAATAATGCTTTCCAAAAATTAGAGGTGAACTTCGCATCACGATCAGAAATTATCCTTTGAGGTAGACCATGATAAATAAAAATGCCTTTTCATGAAGACTTGAGCTATATCCTTAGCCGTAAATGTTGTCTTGACTGGGAATAAATGGGTCATTTTTGTAAGCATATCAACAACCACAAAATTAGAGTCATATCCCAAAGATGTAGGAAGTCTTGTTACAAAATTCATGGATATGCATTCCCACTTCATTTGTGGAGCATCAATAGGTTGAAGCTTATCGGGATATCGAATTTTTTCATCTTTAATACGTTAACATGTTAAACATCTTGTAACATAGTTCAGCACATTGCGCTTTAGTCCTGGCCAAAAGAAACTCTTTCTTACAGTAAAGTAAGTCTTAATGTATCCTGGATGTCCTGCTATAGGTATATCATGAGCTTCCTGTAATATTTGAAGTTTGATTCCACCTTGATTTGGAGTACAAAGACGATTATTGAAGTAAAGGTCATCACCTTCAACGTGAAAGCCTTTGATCTACCTTTCCCATTTCTCTGTGCAATTGTTTAGGTTCATCATGTATTGGATTCTTAAGTAATATGGGTCATTAGTCATACCTTCTTGAATAAGGTCAATTGGAGAAGTAGTAGAGGTTGTGACAGCCGCTAGAGTACTCTTCCTGCTTAAGACATCGGCCACAAGATTTTCCTTCCTGGGTTTATATTCAATTCCAAAATCATATTCGCATAACAACTCCATCCATCTTCGCTGCTGCATATTAAGGTCAGGTTGGGTGTAGATCCACTTTAGGCTTCTATGGTTGGTATGTAGTTCAAATCTCTTTCCAAGAAGATAATGTCGCCATACTTTAAGAGCATGCACAATGTCCAATAATTCCAAGTCATGTGTAGGATAATTCAATTCATGTATATGTAACTTATGGGATTCATAAGATACTATTTTTTCTTCTTGAGACAGAACGCCACCAGTTGCTTGTCCACTTACATCAGTGAGCACAGTGAATGTCTTTGAGAAGTCTAGAACCTGTATATTGGAGCATTCACCAAAGCTTCTTTGAGTTTCTCAAAACTAGCTTGAGCACGTTCATTCCAAGTAAACACTTTATCTTTCTTAAGCGTATTAGTCAATGGAGATGCAATCTTGGAGTAATCTTCAATAAATGTACGATACCATCCTATCAAACCAAGAAAGCCACGTACTTCTCGTATTGATTTTGGTGTAGGCCAAGCTTTGACAGCTTTGATCTTACTTGGATCAGTAGAAACACCATCTTTGGATACAATAAATTCCAAATATTCCACCTTGTCAGTGAAGAAGGTGCATTTTCTATGTTTGGCATAAAGTTGATTTTGATGGAGAAGTTCAAGTACTCACCGCACATGTTGTTCGTGTTCTTCTCTATTTCTTGAGTAAACCAGGATATCATCAAAGAATACAAGAAAAAAATCATAAAGAGGCTCTTGAAAGATGTCGGTCATATGACGATTAAAAGTTGCAAGAGCATTCGTAAGTCCAAAAGGCATAACTGTAAATTCATAATGTCCAAAACGAATATTAAAACCTATCTTTGGTATGTCTTGGTCCTTGTTTCGGATTTGGTAATACCCTGACTTAAGATCAATCTTTGTGAAGATAGAAGATCCATGTAATCAATCAATCAATCCATCAATCCATGGTATTGCATACTTATTCTTGATTGTTACCTGTATCAATCCACGATAATCAATACAGAGATGTAAAGTACCATCCTTCTTCTTATTAAAGAGAATAGGAGTACTCTATGCAGAAACACTGGGTCGAATGAAGCCTTGTTCAAGAAGTTGAGTTAATTGCTCCTTTAGTTCCGTAGATTTGGGTACTGACAATTTGTAAGGTCTACGAGCAGTTGGTTGAGCTCCTGGAGTAAGCTCTATTTCATGATCAACATCACGCTTGGGCGGTAGATGAGAAAGTTCCTCAAAAAATAGATCATCAAAATCTGTTATTCATTCGGGTTCTGGTGAATCTATCTTCTTCTCTTTAGGGTTTAACTTTACTACATAAATCCTCTCATTCTTCCTATGACTCTTCATAAGTCTGGTAAACTTCACTAGTTTGAGCTTAGGCTTTCCCCGTTTCTCAGTAACTGTAACTCTAGAGTTTTGATTATTTTGAAAATTCTTTGAAGCGTCTTTACAATGTATGTGAGCATCATTGGATTTAAGCCAATCCATTCCTAGGATTCCATTGTAAATTCTGATGGGTAAGACTTTGAAGTTTGCAGAAGTATTATGACCATCCAAAACAAAATCAAGTTACCCACTGAAGTAGAAGATCTAACCTTCCTACCCGTAGCTAATTCAACTGTAAGGTTTGTATCAGGGTGTTCAGTTTCATTTTACCTGCACGTTTTCAATAAATCCTAGTGGCTCTAACATAATGCACTCGGTAATATCCATTGTGACATCCTTCCACCAATGGAGTATAGTTGTCCCATTCCTTGAGTATGTCTGATGGTTGACTCCAATATTTTTTATGATCTTTGGTTGGAACATCTCTTCTTTGGCATGTGAGTCATACCATTCTTGAGTAAGATATTTGTTTATTACAGGTACCCCCATTTCAGTGTGGATAATTGCCTTCTTGTACCCGAAATAGTCATCGAAGAAAGCAGATTCCTTTGGAAACACATCCAATGTGTCCCATCCAACTGAGCTGTGAATATTTGCACAATCTGCTAGGCACTGAGGTCTGTTGTAGGCATTGTATAAAATTTTTACATTGCGAGGGCTGTAGATTAGTGACTTCCCAAGTAAGTCAAAGAATAACTTCCAAGGTACTGGACTATCAGAATGTCGGTCATTGTTTTCGCACTGTCATCCTCATACATTAAACATAACAATGTTGAAACATCCCATAGCCATTACTAAAGGGTTATATATTTCTAGCTATCCATGTTTCCTTTATTGGCCTTAATGTAAGTTCATACGCATTTATATACAATATTTGGTTTGTGACAACAATTTCCTTTTCCAGCTTGGAATGTATCCACTCGATACACCCAACAGGCAAAGGTTTATGTTGAGGTGGTCTAAACTGGGGATTCCCTGCAGCATAGTGATACCAAGATCTGAAGTTATTTAGTACAATAAAATCCATAGACATCAACCTTTTCTTCTCTTCCCCATTATGCATGGTAGTAACAAGTAATTGTACTTCCACTCTAGTTGGAAATGCTCTTCCACCATAAGGTGAGTGAGTATATCCGCCCATATCCCTCGAGGTAAGATATCAATCATCTACACACACCCATCACTTATGTTAGTTAGAATGATGAAAACCAAGATTCAAACTGAAGTATTATATCCTCAAAACATTATGTGTTTTATCAAAAATAAAATTTTTATAAGCGCAAAAGATAAAAAAGATACATAGTGTTTCTAGGGAGATACATAAATACGAAAGGGTCCAATGAACCAATTCTTGGTTCCTACAACTGAGGTTCTACCCCTATATTTGTTCACATCTCAGGTGTCAAAGTTTAGCACTCCAACTTGTGCACTAAAAGTCATGTCTTTCTTTTCGTACCATTCTTCCCCTCGTGACACATCCTTGGGTGATAATCCATTAAAGCAGCTTACATGGGCACATCGTTCGTTTACATCATTTTTGTAGAAATATCTACTCAAGTTCACTGCTATTGGTTGTGATCGAGCAAAGTCACTAATGCACTTTGGTTTCTTGTAGTCATCAAAGGTAATGGTAACATTGTGAGGGTTATATTTGAGAATAGGTCCATAGACTCTATTAAATCAATCCTGGGGTACATAATAGAATTGGTTGCCGCCATTTGACTTCTTCCATACTCTGATTATGACCTTCTCACAAAAGCCGTATCTTTGGTTTAGCATAAGGGCCTTCTCACTAAGTATGAGTTCACGACTCGGTATGTCCAAAAGAGAGCATAAGGTAAGGTAAAGAACATATCCTTGCACTTTAACATCACCTTCTTGGATATTTTCTTTCACCCAAAGCTGTAGATTGGTTGACGAACCTATCAGGCACTTGTGTTTGATGTTCAGGCTAAGCTTCAATATATAACTACCATGCCACGTAAGTGTTGGGTATAAGGAAATCCCTAGTCCCCTTTGAAACTCGAGCCACTTCAATTCCCCAATGGAGACTGAATCCAACCGCGTAATTGAAAAAGATTCTTTGTGAAAAATCCCTCGGGAGTTCATTAAGGCAATTAAGAAGATCCACCTAAAACAAGACAATGAGAGAGAGAAAACTTAGTACACATGTGAATCAAAACTAAGTCTATGCTTCTTTTATTCATCAAAATTTGATCTTTATGATTTCATTACAATATTATGGGTGTCTTGGAGCTAATTCTCTAGATATTCTTTTAACTCTCATAACACAGTATTCTCTCAGACCTCCCACACGACAACGTGGTCTGTATTTATCCTCTAACTTTTCTTTTCCTATGAGACGGTTGCAAGAGCTTCAAACTTCTTGACAACTTTGGCAATCCTTAACATTTGGGAACGCATCGCCAAGTAGTAGAACATGTCTTCTAGACCTAACCATAGTCTGAGTTGAAGTAGTCTGAGGTTGGCAAACCAATCTCTTGGACTGTCATCAATGTAGATGAAGAATTGACGGAAAGATTCCTGGTGACAGGCAAGATAACTACGGTCAACACTCTTCTAACGAGTTGTGCTTCCTGGTATGCCAAAGACTTTGGTCCGGATTTCTAAGTAATAGAGTTCCCATTCAACCGTGGACAATTGTGTTGCCATATTGTTGAACACTATGGCCAAAACCTCATTGCCTTGGCAAAAGCATTTAGACGTCACTCTGGGAGCCATTGGTTAATACAAAACAAACACTCAAATAAAACCACATTGCCGTTGTTGAACACTTCAACCACTTTATCATAACTCAAACCAAATAATTCCACTCAAGAAGACAAGTCAAACAAGTACTATCAACCAATGTCACTTATAGATGCATCATGAATACAATATCCTTTCTCAAACAGCATGCATGAATGCGTGCACAATGCATAATTAATGGGACTAGTATCACGCTTTAGGTTATCCCCATAACCTTAAGCATTGGCTCTGATACCAGGTAAGAGATACCCCTCCTCAGGGGTCTATGCACAAAATATACAATTTACACTTTTATACAATTTTCAATATACATCATAGTTGCGGAAGCATTTGCATAGGGGAGGAGTTCTTAGCGCCCGATCAAGCATGAAGTTAAGGCCATGAGCTGGACTACATCTCAAACCAATGCATCAAGTTCAGCTCCATAATATAGACTATCACTGATTTCCTCAAGTTTCATCAAGATTTTCAATTGGTTAAGTGGGTTTTCCCATCCGGTGAATCTATATAGGTTCTCCAAGAAGCATGGAGTCAAAATATTTGGTTAAGTGTTGTGGGCAGCAAACTTTTTTCTTTCTTTCTTGCGGACACGGATTTTGATGCACAATTTTTAGTCTCTAAGAAGAAGCTTGGCTTCCAAGAAAAGAGTTCTCAACTAAAATCCTTCTCTCTTTTCTAAAAAGACTCTTCCTTTCCTAAAAACAAGCCTTTGCTTTTTGATGGTCAACTCTCCCACTTATTATTCAATTTTTACAACAAATTGACCATCCGAGGAGTATCTCGCCAACTAATGGAAACCGTAGCTAGACTATGCCAACCATAATATCCAGACATAATTATGACTTTTCCATACTGTCCCAACGTATTTACGATACCGCTTTTTTATAAAACATTTCCCGTAAAAATAATGTTTGGTCCCGTTTTTGCTCCGGGTGATTATTTTTAAAATCAGATCGAGACTAAAATTAATGGTTTTATATTTAAGTCATCTTAAAAATCACATTGTCTTTCAAAAAAACACCAAAAATAACGAAAAGCTAAAAACAATGAAATTTTTCAAAAATGAACCAAACGTTCGTTTAACCTACTGGAATATGGAAACGACCTCGCTTTTCACTTTAGAACCTTCCAACACTGTCAATCAAGCATCTTAAATTAAAATTCGGCGAAATAGATATTGAAAGTTATTTTTCTTATTTTTAGAAGAGACCCAAATTGAGTATCTTACATCATCCAAATTTCTGTGCTGCGCTTGTGGCACTAAACCATAAGCCAAATAGCCAAAAACACGCATGTGCTCAATAGATGGCTTTTTATCATGCCATGCTTCATATGGAGTCATAGACTTCAACGCTTTTGTAGGACACCTATTGAGTACATAAGTGGCACACATGACAGCCTCGAGCCAAAACGAATGTGGTAAAGCTGGACTCTTGACCATACATCTTGCCATTTTTGTAAGAGAACTGTTTTTCCTCCCAGCAACACCATTTTGCTGAGGCGTATACGGAATTGTACATTGGTGTTTTATCCCACAAAACTAGCCAGAAATGCATTAAATTCATGAGACATATAGTCCCTCCCTCGATCGGAACGGAGGGTGCCCAAAGTACATTTCGAAACATTTTCAACCATAGCAATAAATTTCTTGAAGCACATGAGCACTTCTGACTTAGCTTTCAATGGATATACCCGCATGCCTGGAGTAGTCATCGATGAAAGTCACGAAGTACAAGTAATTTTCCAAGGACGGAGTTTGCATAGGCCCACAAACATCACTATGCACAAGTTGCAATTTGCATGTAGCACGAACTGACCCATCCTTTGGAAACTTACCACACTGCATTTTACCCAAAATATAGCCTTCACAAACATGTTTGATAGGTGCTTCAAGAGGCGGCAAAGAAGAAACCATATCAGATTTCTACAAACGCAAAAAACTGGTAAAATTTAGATGCCCAGAACGTGCATGCCACAATTTTGCATCTGAAACAACCCTTGAATCTGCAATTGCATTTGCAAATTTTTGTCCACACTTGTTATATAAAGTGAGCTTATACAACACACGACACAAAAGGCTAGAATGCAACACTTTCATCACCAAAACTAAGATCATGAACTGTACATCTGTCATCCACAAATTTGACTACAAGTCCAAGTCTAGCAAGTGCAAATACAGACAAAAGATTCTTCTTGATCCCAGGTACATAAAGTGCATCAACAAGTGTAAAAGAACTGCCATTTGCAGCAGTAAGCACAATCTCTCCAACTCCTTGAACAGGATAAGAAGCATCGTTGGCACAAGTCACCGTATTCCCGTAAGGGACAGGCTCAATAGAGGTAAACAAATCATGATGTGAGGTAATGTGCTTTGTGGCACCACTGTCAAAATACCACACATGTGAATCTACAGCAATTGACATACATGCATCATGGACAATAGGATCATAAGTGCACTCTGCACTAAATGCCCATTCTGCATCAATATCAGCATCACAATCTCCTTTGACAGAAGACTCTACAATTGTTGCACTTGTATTGGACCATGTAGTGGATCCAACCTCTTTCTTCCTAGCCTCTCTTGCCTTCAATTTCAGACACTGCTTGATGACGTGATCATTAGCTTTACAATAATGGCAATGCATCTTCTTTTTGCCCTTATCCTCACCAGAATTTCCAGACAAAGTGCTTTCTGCAGAAGAATTAGGAACATAAGTTTTTCTACTCGCAGAAGAACCATAAGAAGTGGTTACATTGCTATTCGCACCTTTTCTTTGAGTTGCAATAAAATCCTATTCAACTACACGCTGCCTAGTCCCGTTTTTTCTAGAAAGTGACTCTTGCAACAACAATGTGCATAATGCATCAAACTTGACAACTTGAGGATTTCCTTGGGTCATAAGTCTCCAAGTACTAGAAAAAGTCTGGTAAGAATCTAGCAAAAGCATCAAGGATAGTCTGCACAAGTGAACTCTCTGAAATGACTTCTCTTGCAGGTATTAGTTGCACATTAACATCCTTAACACCGGCAAGGAAAGTGTCCATCTCATTTTCCTCATTCATAATCTTTGATTCTAGCTCTTTACGCAGCAATGCAATTTTAGCCTCATTGCGGCTTGCGTAAAAACCAGCCAGAATGTCCCAAGCCCGTTTTGCAGATTTTGCTAAAGAAATGTGAGGCATAATGGTGCGCTTCATAGACAACATAATCAATGCATGAGCCTGTGCATCCTTTACATCCCAACGAGCTTGTTCTGTCGTAGGCAAAACAACTCTAACAACAACAATCCTTGCAACAAGACCAACAACATCCTCAACATTGCCTACATCCTCAAAACTAGGATGTACATCAGTGCCCTGCACAATATTCCAGAAACCCTTTGACACAAGAACATGTCGCATCATGTAAGCCCACATAGGGTAATTGTCCCCATCCAATTTTTCCTCAGCAACAAACATCTTGAATACATTTGTATTGTTGTCAGCCATGGTAAATGTTGCACTTGATGTGAAAACTGCCCAAAAAGAGGATAAACAAAGTGGGAACAACACGTGGGATATAGCACAAACCGTAGAAGACTGTAAGGGACTTGTTATGCAAAAAAACGGCACTAACAATAATTCTACACAAAATGAAGAAATAGATTGTGCAGTACTGCCTGTATTGGAAACGGAGGCCGAAATGAGCCCGAATCAAAAATCTGAGGAGACTATGCTCTACGAGCCATCCCAAAAATTTTGTCAACTTGCAAACGCTTGCCAAATCTCACTGAAATCGGAGAAAGAAAGCAAGCATGTGCTGGAGCTATTGGCGACTAAGCCCAAGAGGACGCAACCTGCTCTGATACCAATTGTTGGAATTAGGGTTGCAGGAAAACAAACACAGCTTGAATAAGACAAAGAAAGCTCAAGAAACACAATAGAGAGTGTATTACTCAGTGTGTTATGGAAAGATAGATAGCCCTAGAGTGATGGGCGTATATACAATGCACGGGGAAAAAAACCTCCTAAAGAAGGAAAAAATGCCCCGATGGTCCTAAGCGTGTTGACACACATCACTACCACATGTATATGGTAACAACATGAAGCTGTTTGCAAATGGAAAGAGAGCACACCTTTTGCAGTATGAGATGTAATAATGATGGTCTTTTTTAATGAGAAATGTTGGGATCAATTACACACCCCTTTACATGGAGCAGGCTTTATGATGGATCCAAGGTTTCAAATGTACAATCAATCTGCTAATAATGAGGTCATCAATAATTTTAAGAAAGTGTGTGCATAGTTATTGGGTGATGCAGATGGTAGGGTAGCTTACACACAAAAGAAAACTTACACCAACAGACAAAGAATGTTCAAAGATCCATGGCACATAGATGAAATCAAGACAATCAGTGCATATATATGGTGGACAGAATATGGTAGGGAGAAAGTGGAGCTACAACGTGGCTATCAGAGTCTTGTTAGTGGCCACCTCTAGTGGAAGTTGTGAGCAAAATTGGTCATTCTTTGCCTTTGTACACACTAAGAAAAGAAATTGATTAACTCCTATACGGGCTATAGATCTAGTGTATGTCTTTTCCAATATGCAACTAATTCACAAGCCAACAACAATAGCATAGAGAAGATTTAGCTTAGATGTTGGGTGTAATATCACATGATCCTTGACAAACAAGATGAGAGGTCTTCAACACCCTGACTCTCAAGTCGTGATGGGGTCCTTGACAGGTCTCTAGGCCTAATCAAAATCAAAGACTTTAAGTAAGAAGAATCCAGGGAGTAGACCTTTTCCATTCAAAATGGCTTGGGACTATAGCCCTAGAAAAAGACCTAGTCCTATCTCGCCAAAAAAACGAGATAAAATCTTAAAGATCCAAAACTTTTTTGGCCCTATAACTTTTGAAAATGGGCTAACGCATTTTTCCCTCATGATTGATGGCACAGCCGTTGGTGGACTCCTCTTCCACTAAAGAAGTCTTCTCTAACGTTAGTACGCGGGAATGGATAGTCACCCAACTAATTGGGTCCACCCATCCATGATCAACAACCTTAGTCAATCCCCACTTACCACCCAACAGTTACGCATGCTTCTTGATTTTCTAACTACTACCACAATCTTTTAGCACTTAAAATAATGGTTCATTTCAACTTCCCATCACAATTATTCATCGTTAAAAACAAGTATTGAAAATAGCATTGAAAAATATTCATTAATAAACAAACATATTTAAACTTAAGACATGGTACGGTCACTTAGAATAATCCTTGAAAAACCTAACCCGTACTCAACTTGTCTCAAGCACACCTATACATGGAAACGGCACCCTTGCCCATACAAGTGGCCGGGTTCTCTAGGATAAAAATGATATCCTAAGATATATACAAACATACATATGCACGGAGTAAAAAAAGTATCTCAGCTTTCTAATAGAGTATTATTCCTCTATAAACTATCTTGGAAATTTTTAGTGGACTAATAAAATATCCCTTTTACTTTTTAAAAAAATAAAGAAAATAAACAGTATTAATTAGCAATCCTCATTGACTAATTATGAGATAATTATCACAATTTTATAGCACTATAATCTATCTCTCAAAACTATCTCACTAACTTCTAAACTTATTTACTAATTATCTTACTTGATTTTTTCTATAAAATCAATGAATTAAAATATTATTAATTAATAAAAATAATCAACTAATTTTGAGATAGTTATTAGGGATTGCTAACACTATAATATACCTTTAAAGATTATCTCACTAGTTTCTAAACTTATCTACTAATTATTTTGCTTAATTTTTGGCTAGAATAGAGAATTTAAGTTAAAGTAATTAGCAAAGCTAATGAGATAATTATGAAATAGTTATCATAAGCTAATAACTCTATAATATTTCTTTGAAAATTATCTCACTAACTTTCAAGCTAATTTACTAATTATTATTTCTTAATTATTTTTGGTTAAAATAGAGAATTTAAACAATAATAATTAGTAAAACTAATTAACTAAAGATGAGATAGATATCACAAATTCTTAACACTATAATGTTTCTCTTAAATTTTTAATACTAGATTATAAGCTGACTTGTTGATTATCTTGTTTAATTTTTAACTAAAAATAGAGAATTTAAGAAATAATAATAAGTAAAAAAATAATTAATTATAACTATCACATGTTTTTGAAACTAGAATATCTTTTAAGAAACCATGTCAAATAATTTTTAAGCTAATTTAATAGTTATTTTGTTTAATTTTCAATTAAAAATAGAGATTTAGAAAAAAACACTAAGCAAGAGGTAATTAACTAATTATGAGATAATTATCACAAGTTTTTAACACTATTATTTACGTTACAAAATTATCTCATGATGTATTAAGCTATATTTCTAAATTTTCCATGGATTTACAGTCTGCAAAGAGACAATTTCTATCTAATTAAATACAAAAACTAATAGAAAATTTTAAAATAATCTCGACACCTTTCTAATAGTGTGTATAAATTCTCAAAATTAACTCATGATTATTTAAGATTAATTGGTATAATTTCCCTTAATTAAGACTAAAACTAAACAATTTCAGTCCTAATATAGGTTAATAATTAATTAGATTACGAATCATAATCAAAGATTAAGTATTCTATAGTGTAATAATATATAAGAGTATAATTAATAGTAGAGAGAGATTTATATATGATAATTAGAAATTCAAACATAAATTAATTTACATTTTACTAATCTAACATGATTAGTGTAATTACTATTAATTAGAGAGAATAGGCCAAGGTCTTCGAGTCTAACTAAAAATGTGAGGCATGGGGCCTATTTTATAGGTTTTCCTAGCACACAAGGCCATAAATTGGCAGTTTCCTACACCCCAAGCAATCTCCCTTCTACAAAGGGTGCCCCATGCTGCTAATTCTGATTCGGACAAGTTCCGCATACCACCCTAGCACTAGCCCAACTTTAATTTTCAAATCTGCTATCTTCAGGTCAATTTTTTGCTTTAATCGGAAATATATGGTCCATGTAGAGAAATATCTAATAGGCCATGTGAGAATCAAGTGTGTTTTAATAAGTATTGAAGGTCTTCAATTATTTTTATGAATTAAAGTAGCTGCAAAAACTTTTAGTAAGGATTTGGGAGTCAATTTTTATTCGAATCTAGTACACAAAGTTTTTGGTTAAAAATACCAAATTTTGCTATTTATGGATAGTTTTTTAATTGATTTTTAGAATTCCAAACATTTTAATTGACTTGGTAAACCTTTTCTTTATTATAAAAAATGAAAACCTTACAATCACCCCAACTTAAGAACTTGAGATGTCCCCATCTCAACAAAAGTTGGGAAAATCTTTAAGAACAGAGACTGCATCTTCACAAGTAGCATCTTTCGTTTGATAGTCTTTCCACTTCACCAGATGTTCTCTGATTACTCTATTTCTAAGGGCTCTTTCTCTGGTTTCAAGGATACAATTTGGTTGGGAGTTCAAGTACATCTTGTTGTTGCATTACAATATGTTCATCATCCTAGGCATAATTGGGATTTGGGATGTAAGGTTTTAGAAGGCTGATGTGGAATACATCATGAACTTTGATGTTTTCAGGTAGCTTCATTTTATAAGCCTAGTCAATGAGTACTTTGATTACCTCGTAAGGATCACAATACCTGGGACTGAGCTTTTTGAATTTTCCTAAGGATAGGTTGCTTCTTTTTGGTCAAACTCAAACAAATACTTTATCACCCTACTTAAAGATTTGATTGAATCTCTTTTGGTCAGCATAATTCTTTTGATGATCCTTAGCAACCTAAATTCTTGCCGTATGGCTTTGGTTAGTGCTTCCATCTCTTCTAGCATCGTCTTTGAGGCCTCTATCCTTATAGTAGGATCAGAGAAATTCAAAGGTGACCTACATTCATGCCCATAAACAACATTGAAAGGTGACATCACAATGCTTCTATGGAAGCAAGAGTTAAAAGCAAAATCCACCAAAGGAAGAAATTGAATCCACTTGCAAGGTTCTCTATTGCAATAAGCTCGGAGGATATCTTCAATCACTTGATTTACCTGTATTGTTTGTCCATCAGTCTGAGGATAATACGTTAAACTAAAACATAGTTGTGTTCCTAAAGCTTCGAATAGAGCCTTCCAAAACTTGGAAGTAAACTTTGCATCCCTGTCAATTATAATTCTTTTTGAAAGCCAATGAAGTCTAAAGATCTCTTTAACAAAGAGACAGATTATATCTAATACTGTATAAGTGATCTTTACTGGTATTAGGTGAGATACTTTGGTGAGAATATCTACAACTACTATCAAGACGTTATAACCTCCTTGAACCATGGGAAGAACAGTGACAAAGTCCATGCTAATGAGCTCCCACTTCATTTGAGGTATGTCTAAAGGTTGAAGCTTTCCTGGCATCATCACCCATTCAGCCTTGTTCCTTTGACAATAAAGACATTGTATGATGTAGCAAAGTACATCACCCTTCACTCTGGTCCAAAAGTAACTTTTTCTTAAGGCATTAATAGATTTTGCATATCCAAGGTATCCCACTAGCGGGGTGTCATGTCCTTTTTGAAGAATTAACTCCTTTAGGGAGGAATCCTTAGGAATGTAGAGCCAATGCTTATAGTAGAGAAGGCCATCCTCTATAGAATGGTCCTTTAACCAATGCTATCTCCTTTGACATTGTGTTCTCTTGACCAAGGATCTATAGAATCTAAAGATAAACTTTATCTTCTTGTGAACATTCCCTAACCTTATCTAATATTGGATTGTTGGCCTAGAGATGGCCCCAAGGAACGCTTTTCTGTTGAGGGCATTAGCAACCACATTTTCCTTATCTAGTATGTACTTTATTTCAAAATCATATTCCTACAAAATCTCTATCCATCATCTTTGCCTCATATTGAGTGTTGGTTGGGAGAAGATCCATTTTAGACTTTGGAGATCGATGAACGAGATGAAATGACGTCCCCAAAGATAATGTCTCCACAGCTTGAGAGTGTGAATGACAACCAAAAGCTGAAACTGATGTCCCCAAAGATAATGTCTCCACAGCTTGAGTGTGCGAATGACAACCAAAAGTTCTAGATCATGAGCTGGGTAGTTCAACTCATGAATCCTTAATTTTTTGGAAATGAAGGCGATTGTTCGGCCTTCATCTGTTAAGACTCCACCTACAGCAATTCCACCACTAGCATTTGTTACTACTTCAAAGTCTTGAGTGAAATCAGGTAACTTGAACACAGGAGTAGAGGTGAGGTATTTCTTTAGTTATTGGAAACAATCTTCTTGCTCTTTCTCCCATTTAAGCTTGGATGATTTTTTTAGTAGGTGAGTGAAGGGTTCATTGATGAGCGGTCAACGATGAGCGGATAATCCTTGGCAAATATTCTATACCATCATGTAATACCCAAGAAACCTTGAATCTTGTTGACAAACTTGGGTTATGGCCATTCTATTATATCCTTAACCTTTGCAAGTCTATTGAGACCCCCTTAGAAGATATGATAAATCTAAGACAGCTGACTTCGGGGGTAAAGAAAATACATTTTCTCATCTTGGCATATAATTGATGTTGGCGAAGGAGACTCAACACTTTGCATACATGTTTTCCATGCTCCTTTGCATCTTAGAAATAAACCAGTAAGTCATCAAAGAATACCAGTACAAAATCATCGAGGTATTCTCGAAATATATCTTGCATGAACGGGTTAAAAGTTGCCAGAGCATTAGTAAGACCAAAGAACATTATATGAACTCATAGTCTCGTAGCGAGTGTTGAATGTAGTATTGTAAATGTCTGATTCCTTGATTCACATTTTATGTATCCTGATCTGAGATCAATTTTTGTAAACATTTTATCCCAGTAATCTATCCAGTGGTTCATCAATACGAGGGATAGGGTATTTATTCTTAAAAACACCTGATTAAGACCTTGGTAATCTATGCAGAGGTGTAGGAATCCATCATTTCTTCTTTTGGAATAAAACAAGTGCTCCCCATGGTGAAGTACTTGGCTGGATGAATCTTGATAAGTTGTCAAAGTTTACCCTTGATAAGTCTACTAGTCTTAACTACATGAGCCCTTGGTTTCCCATTACATCTTAGCATTAATACTTCTTTTCCTAATTTGTTTTAAAAGGAAAAACTACCCTATATGCAATGGATGTGGGCCTAGTTTTTGGATAACCAATCCATTCCCAAGATACCATCGTAAATCCCTAATGGCAGGGTGCGAATATAGGATGAGGTGGGAGTCCCTCCTAGTTAAAATTATACTTTCTCAACTCAATATTGGGAAAGAAATTCTTTCCTTTTTGCTAGCTCTCTTATTAGTTTTTTGACTGGATGGTGGCTCAATATGAGCTTCCTTAAGCATTTTGGAGAAAGAAAAGAAATGGGTACTACCACAATCTATAAGTAGCTCAAACTTTTCCTTATTGGTTTGCAATAGTTTGGATGATCGCATATTGCTGATGTATATGGCTCCATGATTGTCAATTGCGGTGAGCAGTGTAGCTCTTTCATATTCCTCATTCATTAGGGTAGGTTCTCCTACTATTGCGTATGCTCTAGCTGCTTCTCTTCCTCTTCCCCTGCCACACCCTCTATTTCTACCTTTGATTTGCTCAAGGTTGGCGGTTACACCTGATTGTAGCTCTAGAGTCTTCCTCTTGTGTACATCTACTTTATAGTGCCTCATTTGGTTACATCCATAACACCTAACATTGGAGATAGGTTGGTCCAAGGGTACTGCGGATGTTACTATACGTCGTTGATTTCCTTGATTGAAAGTTTTCCTAATTGTTAAAATTATTATAATTCCTAGTAGAGTTGGTTCCTTCTACTGCAAGATGTTTGGCCCTAAGAAAGGCATCTTGAATTGAGATAAGCCTCATAGCTTCAAGGCATGCACTCAAGGCTTTGTTGAGGCCTTGACAAAAATGGGCAATCTTCTGCTCCATTGTGATCTGAGAAGCATCGCATCATAAGGACACAAACTTAGTGTAGTATTCCTCCAGTGAGAGCCCTAGTTGGTATAAGCTGAAGAAATCATTCATCTTAATAGCCTGGTGTGCAAGAGGAAGCTAGAATTCTTTGATTGCCTGCTTCATCTTTCCCACGATGGGCTACAAGTGGGATTGTCTCTGCAATGTTGTTTCCACCAAATTTTGGCATCTCCACTGAGTCAGAACATACCTAACGTCGCTTGATTTTCTTGGATAGTTCCCACGGCTAGGAAGTAGTTTTCCATAGCATGAAGCCATGTTTGGCATCGCACTCTAATTTGGGTCCTTCTCCCTTGAAGGTAGGGAGTTTGAATTGCTTTAATAATATTTTTTTCTCTTGTGTAAATGTGTAGAGATTATTTATGTGAGTGTTACCCTATAACTAAGTAATGATGTTTAGTAGTACTGAATGAATATCTATTTTGTTTATACTTTCAACTTATTACTCATTCAAACAAAAAAGAAAATTGCACTTAACTTGAATTGCAATTGTCAAGCAGTAAACAAACTAACTTTATTTAAAATGTATATGTCATACAATACCCCAGAAAACCATAGTATATACAAGAGTTGATATAAACCATATAGATCCTAATATGTACAAGGGTAACAACAGTCCTATACTAGAATCATGTGGACCATGGGTGGGTCAGACATAGGATCAAAAAAATATAACATCTTTTGGCCCTCTAAAACTAGCGACTACACCCATGGTCTAATCCTACCTGGGTAGAATACTGTAGCCACCTGATCAAACACCCACTGATTTGAGATACTTGAACACCATCTATTGTAAGGGTTTCATATGGCCTAGCTATCCCAACGAAGAAGTAGAATTCAACAACTCAAAGTTCTTCAACTCATTTAAGTCTCTTCATATTCAGTGAAAAACCTCCTAGCTTTCCCACATCAATGAGGAAGAGTCCACCAGACCCTGACCAACTGATCCCCCAAGGGGGAGGAGAAAACATTCTATCTAATAAATTCATCACACTTTTCCGCATTGAGTAACGTCGGGATGTGCATGCTCCCATAAACATAACATTGAAAACCATGAATTTTTGGTAGGCCTGATAAAAATCTTTCGCAAAGATGGGGAAAAAACTGCTCTCTTTTCATTTATATATGTCACAATTGATTTGTCAAAAACCACTTATTTCAAAGTAATACGTTAAAATTTTCCTAGGTTCAGGATCTCAATTAACACATGCTTTGATACCAAGTGAGAGATCCCCAACCCACCAACTCTCAAGTCATGATGGGGTCATTGTTTTCCAGGTCTCTAGGCCTAAAAAAAAGTAACATCTTTGAGTAAGAAGAATCTGGGAATAGACCTTTGTCATTGGCGATGGCTTCAGACAAAATCTAAAAGCTCCAAAACTTTTTGGGCCCTATAACTTCTGCAAATGGGCTAAGGTATCCTCGTCCAACACTTTTTTTCTCTATGCAAGTGATGAGACACAAGCGTGGGTGGAGTCCTCTTGCCCTGTAGACGTCTTCTAACGTTAGTGCTCGGGGATGAATTATCCCTTGGATAGTCACCCAACTAATCAGGTCCACTCGTCCATGATTGACAATCTTAGTCCATCCCCACTTACCACCCCACACTCACACATGCTTACAAACAAACTCATTAAAGTTAAGACAAGGTGGTCACTTAGAATAACCTTGAAAAACCTGACCCATATTCAACTTGTCTCAAGCACACTTGTACATGGCATTAGGAAAAATATGAACCCTCTAGGGGCCCTTTGGGATTAAGGTTAATTAGAGGCCAGCCAATAGGAAGAGGGTGGTGGACACACTCTATACTCTCAAAAAAGTAGGGGGACAAGGTAGCCTTACACCTCTTAATGGCCTTTTACCTAGTGAGAAGCTAAGGAAGGTGGCTAGGGAAAAGGGATGGGGGGGGGGCACTTTGACCTCTTTTCCCCCACTTTTTGGCTTGGATTTAAAAATACACTAAAAAATTCAAATTTTCAAAAAATTTCAAAGTTCAAGTTTTCCCTCATTAAAAGATTCACAAACTTATTTCATGGTCAAAAAAGTAATTTTGACCTCCAAAAGTAAAAAACCGTGCACTACAAAATCCAAAAAATTGATTTTTTTTCCAAAAAAGTTCAAAACATCATTTTTCACCCTCCAAAGTCTTTTCAAACCTATTCTATAGCTAAAAAGTGATTTTCTCTCTCTACAAACTCTTTTTTAATCTCTCCATTGCTGCAACAACCACATGCACCCCCTCTGGTTTAGTCTAGCATAATCTGTTAGCTTTCTCCCACCTCCATTGTAGCACCAAGCAAGCTCCTCCCCATCTCTTCCCCTTTTCCACCACATAGTTTCACACCAAGTTAGCTCCTCTTCCTTCTCTCACCTCCATTACATCATGAAACAAGATTTTACTCCTTCTATTTTCATTCACTCACACTACATGGAAACCTCTACTCCCGAAGATGGCAAAAGTATGAGCTCACATGACTTGCATACCACAACAAGAGGAGGTGTGAATAGTGTGTAGGAATTGCAAGGGTTCATCTCCAACATAAAGATAAAATGGTAAGAAAACTACCCTTGTAGCTTACATTCAAAGCTTAACATCATCTCCATCTTTAAGTTTATCATGCTAGAGAGAGTAAACCTTTTTATGGCTTTCAATGTTTACGCTTCATACCTCATAACATTGGGTGGTGCTATTTTGTTGATGGCTTTGGTGCACCATCTATGGTTGTGTAGCATGTGATTGAGTCTCACAATGCAAGTAAGTTGTGTTATCTATGGTAAAGATTTTTCTTATAATATATTCTTTGTATAGTTGTCATTAGATTATCATACTTTATCATTTTGTACTTTATAACTTTGTGCTCACATAATCTGTTATTTCCTTACAGATTCAACTTCTTTTCAGAGGACATGAGCAAGCAACCATGTGCAGAGATAGAATCACTTTATTTTTGTTCCGTGAGGAACCTTTCACTACAATGTTAAAGGATTTTGATAAGAATAGTAGAATTTTTGTAGAATCTTGAACCAATAGGTACTCTCTAGGAGCTCTTAGAAAAGCCATCCATATAGTACTACTATCTTCCCTAGTGTAATAGACACACAAACACTCAATTGTATATGAATCTCTACATGAGGAAGACAAATACTAGTAAGAGAAGCCTAACAACAATAACATTGTTTCCGTTTGTAATTATTTTCATGAGGCTTGATTCTTCTATAAATGCAATATAAATATGTTTTTTTGTTAAATGGTGTCGAATTGAGTGAGAGTATTTAATTTAGATTACTGGAGTATCATATAAATTTGAGAAATATTGTTGACCTTTATGGATATTTTGATTTTCCTGTAAGATGTTTCAAGTCTCAAGTCTTAATCTCCACCATGAAAAAATTTAAGCAATATTTTATTTTAGTTTAATCATTAATGGTTATTCTTATTAAAGTGGATTATAACCTTTGTCAAGATGTCCTCATTTGGGGATACTGAATATATATCATTAGCAACATTTCACAAGTTAAGAAAACTAAATTCTTGCTTTCCAACATGTTATTGTTTCCATACTATGCCTATGCCAAGCTTGACTTAGAGAAATGACAACTTGAGATGGAGGTATCGATGTATAGGGGTGACTTATTATTGACTCGTATTTCATCATACATATAATGTAAAGCCTTTAAGTTTCCACCTTTTTGAGTAGTGTTGACAAGTTTTTGGTATCAAATCTTCTTAAATATCCCTATTCATGAGCTATTGGTAGCTATTTCTTTGGTATTGCTAAAGATGATACCAATAGCTATTCTTGTGAAATTAACTGTTAAATTGCGGATTTGATTTTTACTATGTAGCTCATTTGGATAGAAAAAGTGTAAACAATTATAGATACATGCATTGTTAACATAGAAGATATGTACCACTCGAGCCTATGTAAACTGCTAATCAAGAAACCTTTGGTTGGATACTATAACAATAGGGGTCACATGTGGTTTCAAATACCAAAGAAATGGCTTAACCAAAACATTCCCAAGAACATGGGGTGGACACAAGGAAGTAAAAATTGGCTCCTTGTTTGGTTGATTTCTAGTGCTGAATGTTTAGTGCACACGATCTGTGAGGCCTTAGACCTAGGGAATTCACTAAAGTATATGTAGCATAGCACACGTGTTCAACAGAAGGGATTTTATATTCTTGTAAAGTTACAGAAACATGTCTAGATAAGGCCTATAAGGGGTACTTTTAACACTAGGTTGATAACCTAACAGGACATAAACGTGTCCTTTCAGGGTTTTGAAAAAAACCTCCAAAACCATAGTAGATCCACTCATTTTGTAAATTCCTTTCATGAGGTTATAGTTCAAGGCCTACTAAACATGGAAAAAATAAGAAACTTGTAAAATTTCTCATCTTTTGGTCACACCAAGCCTCCAAAGTTGATGGACCAATGAATTTTCATCAAAACAGTCATTTCTTATGTTTTGTTGCATAAAAATAAGATTAGGGATTTTTGTAGGACAGGAGATAAATTCCCTAGTTAACTTCAATGGGTTGGTGATCAGAACATATGATTGCTTCTCACTCACTATTTTTTGTTTTGCCAAAATAAATAGGTACAAAAAAGTTGAATTTTTACCATTCTGCAAACCTATCATCAAAGTTTCTATAGCCACGCTCAATACAAATAATATATGCATGTTTTCTTAGTTTCCTATCGTCCTTTATGTTCATAAGGAGCCATGGAGCATGTCAAAAGAATAATACATCTCTTACCAAGGGGAATCTTGGGGACAAAGATGAAGTGTTAAATACAACAAACATGAAAAAACTGGGTTGAACATTATGAGTTGTATAATCCTATAGAAACTATTCAATATCTAGCCAAATTTGATCCTTATGACTAGATATGGTTACTACCTACAAAATGCATGTAGTTGTCACAAGAAACTAACAATATTGAAAAGCTATACTTGATATACTAGAATGTTTCGTCTTCTTCCATAATTGAAAAAATCAACCATCGTTGTTTACTATGCAAAATAGGGTATTAGGTGCCCCAAAACTCAAGGAATGTTAGCTTTATGTTACAATATGCGACATAGAAAATCAAAAATGAATTTGGATATCATGAAATCCACCAAAAAAATCATAGAAGAGCTAAAATTGGTTAAAAAACAGGATTTGACAATTTTTGTAATTTGGTCATAACTTACAACTTTAATATTTATTTCTCCCTAGAAGCATCAAGACATGTTGAGGAATACTAAAGATAGTTCTCTAGAATTATAGACCTCACAAACATGGTATAGTTGCAAAAAGTTGAAAAAAGCCAAAAGCAGGACCCGTTTTTTCACACAGTTTAGGTTGTGAAATGTTGTGCAAGGACAATGTTAAAGATGGAATTGATATTCCAACAAAATGTCGAGTTTTTTTCAGCTCATGAGACAACTTTCTAGATAGATAGCACCTCATTCCATTTTGAAACTCTTGACATAATTCAAGGAAAATGGTCACTTCATAGAACATAAAAGTGTCCCAGGACATAAAAGTGTCCCATTACCAACCTAGTGTTAATCCGTTTTGGTGAACGCACATGATATAGAAAAATTTTACATAGTGAATGTTCCAGACCTTTGAACACAGAGAAAAAGGGGCAGAGAGGGGGGGGTCCTCTAATTACATCAAACGCTACACTTCTATCTCATGGCCATGCATTAAAAAAAGCCTCTATTTGTCATTATAAGGCCCTAGGGGGGGGGGGGGGGGGGGGGAGCTCTTGCTCTCTTTACATATAACTTACATCCTTATCTCGTGCTCATACACAATAATTTTGTAAATTTTTGCCATGTAAAGGCCCCTAGGGCCCTCAGCAAGAGTGGCCACAAGGGCGCGCAAAATGCCCATCCAAAGGTCCCAGATGGTCATTTTGTGTACCCTTGCAGCCACTTTTGTTTTTTCTTTTAAGTGTTGAACTTTTAGGCTATGATGCAAAAAAATCATATTTGCTCGGATTCTCCAAAAATCAATGTGCAAGTTGGAAATTTCTTTAAAAATGATGTAAAACAATATTTCTTACTTTTTTCTTAATCTACGGCTTCCAACGAGCATTAAAACCATGGAATCTGAAAATACTCAAAGAATCAATATTTTTTATTGTGTTAAGGACTGTATTTCCTACATACAAAACTTTCCCAAAATCTCGCCCTCGCACCTTCAAAGGCCCCAAGGGGGAGCTCTTGCTCTCTGTACATCTAACTTACATCCTTATCTCATGCTCATACACAATAATTTTGTAAATTTTTGCCATGTAAAGGCCTTGAAGGCCCTCAGCAAGAGTGGCCACAAGGACGCGCAAAATGCCCATCCAAAAGTCCCGGAAGGGCATTTTGTGTGCCCTTGCGGCCACTTTTTTTTTTTTGGTTGAACTTTTAGGCTGTGATGCAAAAAAATCATATCTTGCTCGGATTCTCCAAAAATCAACGTGCAAGTTGGCAATTTCTTAAAAAATGATGTAAAACAGACATTTCTTACTTTTTCCTTAATCTACGAGCTCCAACGAGCATTAAAACCATGGAATCTGAAAATACTCAAAGAACCAATGTTTTTTATTGTGTTAAGTACTGTATTTTCTACATAAAAAACTTTCTCAAAATCTCACCCTAACACCTTCAAAAGTGGCTTCCAAGGAGTGCCCTCGGTTAAAATTTGAAACTGAAGGAAAATAATCAGAATGAGCTCCTAGACTGTGTACAAACTTTAAAAATAACCAGAATCTCTTTCAAAAAAAGTTTATTGCTTAAAATTTGAAAATAGGCTTCCCTTGGACTTCCCACAACAATAGAAATCAAAGGGTTCAAGGAGAGGTGTGGCATCGAGGTTTATTCCGTCAAGATCTCTTGTACTTTATCATGTCTTCCAATGTACAATCTTACCAAACAAAAACAGAATTTACACTTTAAATGACTACAAATCTTATTTAACTTATCAACAATCTAAAATATGGTAGACCTAGAGTGCTCTTACACATCAACAACTTTGATAAACATACATTCATGAACAACTTCCAAGGGGTAGTGCGGTCATAACTTTCTTACATCCATTCCATGACATGGTAAGCTCATGGAGTGACCTATCACATAAAAATATCTTTGGTGGGGGTGCCCTCATGTTAGGAAAGGGTGTGTTGCTGATGAAAAGCTGTTGTATTGTCCTACTAGGGATCTCTCCATGTTAGCATAATGATTTTTGGTGTAGTGAGAGCCACATTGCTTGAGGAGAGCTTTATGCCATCGTAAAAGCTTCGTGTTATGCCAGTTCCTTGAGCCATTCTTGCAAACAACACCACTCAACTAACATAGTAAAAGGTCACCTTGTATCATGACGTGTTAGAGACATGTTCTTCAAACAAAAACCTGTATGAATTCAACATTTGCAAGCTGTATAATAAAGACACTTGTTAAGTATATGTTGTACAAATTTGTAAGTATTTCCATCCAATAATCCTAAAATATACATTAGTATGATATTACCCACCTCTAATAAGCATGGATTTGAAGCACCTACCTGCAAGATATAACAAAGAAGGTTGTTTTAGAGGAAAAAGTGGTGACACTTGACCTCTCTAACCTGCATCCTTTCACTATTTGTGCACAAAAGCAACCTTTGTGCCAAACACTACAAAACAAGTAGAGGCAACACCTTAGACTTCAAAGTCTATGATAAGAAGAACACAACCAAAAGTAAGAAGTATATTGTTACCTTGCACCAAGGGGTGTTTCTTTTGACATGTGATGGTATTGGTAAGCTTCATAATGTACACATCCTTTTCTTGCAATTGTTGGAGAGTTTCAACCTCCCTCTTTGAAGAGGAAATACTTTCTTGTAATGCCACTATTTTGAGATAAGAGCTTGACATTTGTGCATCCATGAATGCAGCCATGCATCTGCACCCATACACAACCAATTGCAATAGCCTAATAAGCATACTTCTCTCTTTCCAAGATATTGAAGAAAGATCAACATTCATCTCATCGACAGTACGACGTTCCTGGGATGACCTCTTGTCACCCTCATGTGCGGAATTCGGTGCAAACGCCACCGACAAGCAAATATGTACGCTTTTGTTGTGCAGAGTACATGGTAGTGGAGACATATGACTTGTGATGTTTGTGAGCACCATGTCATATGTTGCGTGAGGAAGCAAAGGATGGAAAGAGAGAGGGGGGAGGGAGAGGGAGGAACATGAGAGGAGAGAAGGGGGCATGGGGGAGAGAGAGGGGAGAAGGGGGCATGGAGGGGAGAGGGAGAGAAGGGGGCAGGGTGGGAGAGGAGAGGGAGAGGGAGAGAGGAGGGAGGAGGGAGGAGGAGAAGGAGGAGAGAACAAAGGTTTTTTTTGTTTGGGGGGCGATTTTGTTTTGAAAATGTGGACTTTCAGTGGTTATAGGTTTAAAAAAGGGTCAAAAAATGTTTTTTTCATATGTATATATGTTGTGGGGAGTTTTAAGTCAAAAATCAGTAAAAATAACTTTTTTGAAAAAAAGTTAAATTTTGGCTCTTAGTGACCCACTTTTTTGCTGATGTGGCCACACCCCTTTACTCCCTTCACTTCAAAAAGTTAGAGAGAGAAAGTGACCTCTTAGGTCCACATCCTACATGTGTTTAAAAAAAAGGCTAGAAAAACCTACTCAAAACTAGCTTCTTGAATGCCCTTGTCCCCTTAACCCTACACAACATTAGCCTTAATCCCTAAAAATTAGGATTCCTTACAAGGCCCATGCAAAGTCCATATTTCTCATAATGGGTGAAAAACGGCACTCTCCCTTATTCATAGGTCGGGGTGGAAAAAATATCACCCAAAGGTCGAGGCGCCCATACACCAAACCAACTAGTTGCCCATACAATCGGCTGTTCCCCTAGGATAAAAATGGTATCCTAAGATATATACAAACATACACATGCACGGAGTTAAAACTCTTCGTACATGGGGGTAATAGACTCATCAATGGTTGAAAAGCCATCATTGCTTATCACCTAAAGTGAAAAGATTTCAAGGAATTAGAGGTGTCTTGAGACAAGTTGTCTTAAGGATGATCAATCAATCTTTCCTAGTTCAATCAACCAAATCAACTTTTCTTGGAAGGTATCCTTCCGTTTTGGCCAGTTCAATAATTCCTACTTACCTTTTCACTTTTGAACGAATGCAATGTTTTTTTTGGGTATGCAAGCCCGAGTTCGGTGGTGATCAGTTGTCAACCCGTGGGCACTATCCCCTATAGCATGCAGGTTAGCCTCAGCTAGAGTTGAGTGTTGCATGGAAAATCATCCTTTAAATGTAAGGTCATTTGGTTATTTTTGCATGCAATTCAATATAGCGTGTCTTCTATTCTATTGAATCTCTCTCTCTCTCTCTCTCTCTCTCTCTCTCTCTCTCTCTCTCTCTCTCTCTCTCTCTCTCTCTTCCTCGTCTCTTGCACCGCACCTGCATGCCATGCTCCAAAGGCTGTGTCCTCTATAGCTCATCTCCCTATCAACTGGTATCAAAGAGATGTGCTCTTGGAGGCTCGGCTCGACTCAACCACGGGAGCAGCCGCTTGCAGAGGGGAAAGTCAGCCCGTCGATGTGCAAAAAACCAAGCATAACTGCCGCCATGGTGGTCGCCTAGCCCTGCTGGTGAATATCTGACACGACAAGCCTGCTTGAATCATCACCTACAACCTGCTACATCCTTCATCGTCATCATCTATCTGTGCTGCTACAGAGCTCGTTTGTTTTTTTGTGTTCACACTATTTAGTAATGGTAGCCAACCTAAATTAACTTTCTAAGCAAGTGGACAAACACACCCGATTCACACTCTCGATGCTCAATGCTCGATACTCATAGTAGATAAACAAGATACAGACGGTTGTAGGCAAGCTGCAAGCTACCTGCATAACAAACTGCAGTTTTTTGGAGATCTTGTTGACAACCGAGAACTTAAACAAGGTTTTTTCAAAACAGCCAACGATGATAGGCTTTCAAGGTTTTTGGTTGAAATCGCGGCAGTCCTAAACGAGCAACCGCAAGATTCCATTATGGTATCAAAGTTGGACAAGTTCAACAGTTCCGGTTTTCATACTTGGCAAATCAAAGTCATAGGTTATCTGATATATTAGAAAAACCTATGGAACGTGGTCAAGCCTCTCGCAACAACTGACGAAGCAGGCACTACAGCTGCAGTAACTCGAGCCCTTTCTGTCGAGCAACAGAGGAAAGACGAACAAGCTTTTGTTATCATTCTAACTTCCTTAGAAGACTACTTTATTCATTATTTGGATGATGTTGATTCTTCAAGTGCTGCCTGGATAGAGTTAGAAAAGATATTTGGTGCAAAAGCTAAGTATCCAAGAATGAGTTTAAAAATGGAATTATATTCTCTTCGCATGCGTGAAGATGAAAACATAGCAGCTGTAGCTAATAGACTAAAGAGCATCAAAACACAACTCGTTTATGTTGAAGCCCCTGTGCCAGATGAAGATCCGATAGTCGTTTTTCTGAATAGTCTACCGACATAATTTCATCAAATTGTCACTATTTTAAAGGAGAAGGATCCTCTACCTTCTTTGGATGGTATTGTTAACTCATTGCAGGAAGAAGAGAAACTAGTACCACGAATTAGCTCTTTTGTACCGACAGTATATGTAGCCCGTGGTTGCACTTCAACTGCAAATTCAACTAGGCCTACTCCAACACTAGACCTTGTGTTGTATGTGGATGCAACAATCATTAAACCAAGGATTGTTTCAGCAAAAATCCTTGCACACACTGTGGAAAGACTAATCATCCGTCAGAAAAATGCTTTAAGAATAATAAGCGACATATCAATATGGTTGAAGGAGATGAAGATGGTGCAACACCAATGCTTTTCGTAGAAAGTGATGTCCTATAGTTTCTTTTTTTAGTTGGTCTTTATGTTTCCTTTATGTCAGTCAGTTATCAATAATTGTACGGGTTATAGACACTGCCACATAAAAAAGTGGTAAGACCACCCTTTTGTTGTTTGGTCAGGTTCTGGTATGTCTCACACAGATGGTTGTTTGAGGGAAGTACACACACACACACACACCTATGCTATAGTCACGGGGGGGGGGGGGGGGGGGGGGGGGGGGGGGGACTTCTACTCAAGGTTTCAGGTGATTGAACTCTGCCATGGTATATATCAAGTCCATTGTCAGTGGTTTGGGCTTGAGGGGAGGTTTGTTGGGTATGCAAGCCCGAGCTCGGTGGTGATTAGTTATCAACCCGTGGGCACTATCCCCTATAGCTTGTAGGTTAGCCTCAGCTAGAGTTGACTGTTGCATGGCAACTCCTCCTTTAAATGTAAGGTCATTTGGTTATCTTTACATGCAATTCAATATAGCGCGTCTTTTGTTCTATCGAATCTCTCTCTCTCTCTCTCTCGCTCTCTCTCTCTCTCTCTCTCTCTCTCTCTCTCTCTCTTCCTCGTCTATTGCACCACACCTGCACACCATGCTCCAAAGGCTGCGTCCTCCATAGCTCCTCTCCCTATCAGTTATAACTTAAAAAGAGTTTGAGCTACTTATGAACTTAATTTATAACCAAGACCCACATGTGACTGATCAAAAAGCTGCTGAGGCTCGGGGACACAAACACTCTTGCCCGTTGGCTTACTGTTCGGACTGCCCTCGCGAACCTGTGTGGCCCTGGCCCTCTTGGTGTGGCTATCATTATCTTTGGTTTATGGATGCTTAGCCAGTAGAAAAGTATCAAAACTCAACTTACCATAGAATTTTCCTAACATATTTCTATCCATTACCTTAATTCCACTTTTCTAAGAACCTAAAGCTATTCGTTGGATTATAGTATTAATTAGTTTTGTGTGTTGTGATATCATTCTTTGGGGTTCTTGGTACCTTAATTTAACTATAGGAATTCATGCCTATTTTTTGAATAATTAATTTGATAGCTTTTTCCTATAATTGAAGTAAAAAATAGTAACTTTTTAACATATTAATTTTCTAACTACTTATATGACGAATAAATTTTGATTAGCTTGCTTGTGAGTTTCTCAAGCTCTAGTAATTATCCTATAATTGTTTGAGTTAACTTCCTAATTGTTCTCTTTTAAATATAATAAAAAATAGATTAATTTTTGCTTAATAATTATTAAAATAATTATCTTAGGGATATATTTATCTCTCCTTTTTCAAAGTATTATATCTGTAGAAATTATCTTGGAAAATTTTAAGTGGATTTTCTAGTTATCTCTTTTACTTTTTTCCAAAAATAAAGAAACTAAGCAATATTAATTAGCAAATGTATTTATCTCATTATGAGATAATAATGAGATAATTATCACGATTTTATAGCACTATAACCTACCTCTCAAAGTTATCTCACTAACTTTTAAGTTGATTTACTATTTATTTAACTTATGTTTTTGCTAAAATTAAAGAATTAAAGTAATAGTAATCAACAAAACTAAATAACTAATTATGATTTAGCTATCATGAGTTGTTAACACTAGAATCTACTTTTGAAAATGATTTATCTAACTTTTAAAGTGATTTACTAATTATCTTGCTTACTTTTTATTTAAAAGTAGAGAATATAAGCCAAAGTAATAAGCAAAATAAATCAAATATTTATGAGATAATTATCATAGATTTTATCTTTTTAATATCTCTTAAAATTATCTCACTAACTTCTAAGATATTTTTCTAATTATCTTGTTTAATTTTTGGCCAAAAACAAAGAAATTAAGCAATAGTAATTAGCAAAAATAATCAACTAGTTATAAGATAGTTATCATGGATTTGTAACACTATAATCTTTCTTTAAATGTTATCTCACTAACTTCTAAGCTAATTTACTAATTATATTGCTTAATGGTTAATTGAGAACAAAGAATTTAAAACAATAATAATAATCAAAACTAATCCACTAATTATAAGATAATTACCACATATTCTTAATACTATAAAGTTCTTTTGTAAATTATCTCACTAACTTCTAAGCTAATCTTCTAATTATCTTATTTAATTTTTAGAACTTATAATCCATTAATTATACGATAATTACCACGTATTCTTAATACTATAATCTTCCTCTATAAATTATTTCACTAACTTATAAGCTAATTTACTAATTATCTTGTTTAATGTTTAGCTAAAGATAGATAACTTAAGCAAAAGTAATTAGCAAAATTAATTAACTAATTATGAGATCCTTATCATAATCAAAGATTAAGTATTCAGCAATATAATAATATATAAGAGTGTAATTAATAATAGATGGGTTTAACCTTTTCTAATTAATAAGATAATTAGAAATCTAAACATAAATTAATATGTCTTTCACTAATCTAATAGGACTAGTATTAACTACCTTGGTTAATGACCTAGGGTTTTTGTTCTCTAGTGATTTTTGTGTAGAGTCTCTGCTAGAGAGAATAGGCCAAGGTCTCCAAGTCTAACTAAACCCTAGGGCCTATTTATAGGTTTTCCTGGCACACAAGGCCTACAATTGGCAGTTTTCTGCACCCTAAGCAGTCTGCTAGCTACAGAGGGTGTCCCATGCTACTAGTTCTGACCCGTGCAGGTTCATCATACCACCCCAGCATCGGCCCCACTTTAATTTTTGAATTTGGTATCTTTAGGTCAATTTTCAGTTTCAACAAAAAATATATGGTCCATGTGTAAAGAGATCTTGTAGGCCATGTGAGAATCATGTGTTTAAATAATAATTGAAAGTCTTCAATTAGTTTTATGAATTAGGAAGCTCTGAAAACTTCCAACAAGGATTTGGGGGTCAGTTTTTTGCTCGAATCTGATTCAATTTTTTTTTTGGATGAAGTAAAGATGTGCATATGATTTAAAAAATACCAATTTTTGCTATTTATGGATAAGCTTTCAAGAATTCAAGGCACTTTAATTGACTTGGTAAACATTTTCTTTATTATAGAAAGTAGAAACCTTACACGAAATGCATTTGTTTCCATGGATTTGCTTGTCCCCTTGCTTGCTATATATCCTCTTTCAAGAAACCAAAATTTTCTTCGTATCCTTCTAGTTTTTACCTTGATTATGTAATAACAATTTGAAGAATGCAGCAAAGCTAGCTATGCCATGTGGCGAGAATTAAGTGGATCTTAAAATAGGAGAGTTTGTAAAATAAAAAACGCATGGTAAAACGTAGACAGAAATAACGAAAAATACAATGGCGCAAGAAGATCAAAGCACTGGGCCGCAACACATCATGAAAAGGAGATGGAAGCGCAAAGAGATATTGAGAGAGAGAGAGAGAGAGAGAGAGAGAGAGAGAGAGAGAGAGAGAGAGAGAGAGAGAGAGAGAGAGAGAGAGAGCTGTGTTGTGCACTAAAACACAGAATAAAGAAAGAGAGGTTATTGGCGCTGCCTTGGCTAACATGCTTTGATCGCGGCAGGAAGCTCTGGAATGTTTTCACAAAAAGTGCTTGGCACTGCCTTGGCTAACATGTATGACAAATGTGGTGTACTTCATGAAGCACAAAAAGTGCTAGACGAGCTTCCTCTACAGAATGTCATCTCTTGGACTGCTTTGATTGCGGGATATGCTCTGGACTGTTTTCACAAAAGAGAGATAGGTTATTGGCACTGCCTTGGCTAACATGCTTTGATCGCGGCAGGAAGCTCTGGACTGTTTTCACAAAAAGTGCTTGGCACTGCCTTGGCTAACATGTATGACAAATGTGGTGTACTTCATGAAGCACAAAAAGTGCTAGACGAGCTTCCTCTCCAGAATGTCATCTCTTGGATTGCTTTGATTTGCGGGATTATATGCTCTGGACTGTTTTCACAAAAGAGAGAGAGGTTATTGGCACTACCTTGGCTAACATGCTTTGATCGCGGCAGGAAGCTCTGGACTGTTTTCACAAAAAGTGCTTGGCACTGCCTTGGCTAACATGTATGACAAATGTGGTGTACTTCATGAAGCACAAAAAGTGCTAGACGAGCTTCCTCTCCAGAATGTCATCTCTTGGATTGCTTTGATTGCGGGATATGCTTTGGACTGTTTTCACAAAAGAGAGAGAGGTTATTGGCACTGCCTTGGCTAACATGCTTTGATCGTGGCAGGAAGCTCTAAACTGTTTTCACAAAAAGTGCTTGGCACTGCCTTGGCTAACATGTATGACAAATGTGGTGTACTTCATGAAGCACAAAAAGTGCTAGACGAGCTTCCTCTCCAAAATGTCATCTCTTGGAATTCTTTGATTGCGGGATATGCTCAATAGTGGCAGGGCCAGGAAGCTCTCTGGATTGTTTTCACAAAAAGTGCTTGACGAGCTTCCTCTTCGGAATGTTGTCTCTTGGAATGCTTTGATTACGGGATATTGCCCAATAGCGGCAGGGCCAGGAAACTTTGGGCTTTTCAGCACATGCAAAGAGAAGGAAGGTCTCCAAATGCATTCAACTATGCTTGTATCTTGAAGGCATGTGGCGTTATGCAAGATGCTGATATGGGCTTCCTGTCCAGAATGTCATCTCTTGGAATGCTTCGATCGCGGGATATGCTCAATAGTGGCAGGGCAGGAAGCTCTAGACTGTTTTTACAAAAAGTGCTTAACGAGCTTCCTCTCTGGAATGTCGTCTCTTGGAATGCTTTGATCGCGGGATATTGCCCAATAGCGGTAGGGCCGGGAAACTTTGGGCTATTTTCAGCACATGCAAAGACAAGGAAGCTCTGCAAATGCATTCATCTACACTTGTAGCTTGAAGGCATGTGGCGTTATGCAAGATGCTGATATGGGCAAAAGAATTGACATTGTTGGAAAAAACAGTGTACTTGGCATTGCCTTGGCATGTATGCAAAAAGCACAAAAAGTGCTTGAGGAGCTTATTGTTCGGAGTGGCATCTCTTGGAATGCACTGATTGCAGGATACACACAATAGGAGCGCCACAGCTAGAAAGCTTTAGGCTGTTTTTAGCGGTAGCAAAGTGAGGGCTTCTGTCCATATGCAATCACCTATGCATGCATCTTAAAGGCATGTGGCTCTACCAAAGATGCTGATATGGGCTTAAATATTTTATATGATATTGTTAACCAAGGGTTGTTGCAAAAATTGTTGTGCTTGGCAATTCCTTGCTCCACACACATCTGTTTTCTCTTGAAACGTCGCGCCAAGCAAGAAACAATAAAGGCTACACAAGCAAAAATAAAGAGTAACAAGATGAATCTTCCTTTTGTGAGCTCACTTAAAGACTGTGCTAAGGAGAAGGTTTGTACCAAGTCAGTAGCAGTTATGCTGATATTTGCGATAGTGGGTTGGTTACTTAAAAAGAATGCATACTTGGGAAATTTGTTGGTCAATATGTATGTCAAGTGCAGTGCACCGCACAAAAAATCTTTGACGAGGTTACTATGCAAGATGTCATCTTGTGGAATGCACTGATTGCAGGATATGCCCAACCGAGACAAGGCTAGGAAGTTGTGGCTATTTTCACCTGATGCATAGTGAGGGCCTGCTGTCTCCAGATGCAATCACCTACACGTGCATTTGAAAGGCAGGCGCATTGTGGCTCTACACAAGATGCTGATATGTACACAAATATTCATGATGATATTGTTAGTTAGAGGCTACTGAAAACCGATGTGCTCGGCACTGCCTTGGTCAATGTGTATGCCAAATGTGGTGCACTTGAGAAAGCATAAATAGTGCTTGAGGAGCTTTTTGTTTGAAATAGCGTCTCTTGGAATGCACTACTGTTTCAAAAAACTTTCGTGATTTGCTATGCCTTGCTTGATATGTATGCTGAATGTGGGACACTTCAAAAAGCACAAAAAGTGTTTGAGGATCTTTTTATCCGGATTGTTTTCTCTTGAAGTGCATTGATTGAGGGATGCGTGTAACAAGAGCAGGCCAAAAAGCTCAAGGCTATTTTCAATGGATGCAAAGCAAGAGCTTCTCTCTAGATGTAATCACATACGCATGCATCTTGACCTTCTGTATCAAGGCACTAGGATTCATGCTGATATTCGCGATAATGGGTAACTTGAAAAGAATGCATACTTGGAAAAATGTTGGTCAAGTGTTGTTAGTGCACAACAAGTCTTTGATGCGCTTACTGTATGGGACGTAGTCTTGTGGAACGCACTGATTGCAGGATATGCTCAACAGAGATGCAATCACCTATGCATGGAGGCATGTGGCTCTACCCAAGATGTTGATCTGCGCTTAAATATTTACTTTGATATTGTTAGCAAAGGGTTCTTGCAAAATTTGTTGTGCTTGGCAATGCCTTGCTCCACACACGTCCATTTTCTCTCGCAACACCCCCAAGCAAGCAGCAATAAAGGCTAGATAAGCAAAATTCAAGAGCAAGAGAACGAGTCTTTCTTTTGTTAGCTCACTTAAAGACTGTGCTAAGGAGAAGGTTTTGTACCAAGGCAATAGCATTCATGCTGATATTTGAGATAGTGAGTTACTTGAAAAAAATGCATACTTGGGGAAAATGTTGGTCAGTAAGTATGTCAAGTGCGGTGCACCTATCAAGTCTTTGACAAGGTTACCGTGCAAGATTTCATCTTGTGGAATGCACTGATTGCAGGATAAGCCTAGACAAGGCTAGGAAGCTGTGGGCTGTTTTCAGCTGGTGGGTAGCAAGGGCCTATCCCCAGACGCAATCACCTACGCGTGCATCTTAAAGGCATGCGCATTGTGGCTCTACACAAGATGTTGATATAGACACAAAAATTCACAATGATATTGTTAGTCTAAGGCTACTGAAAAGAGATGTGCTAATCTGTTTTCAGCATATGCGAAGCGAGGGCCTCTCTCCAGATGCAATCACCTACGCATGAATTAATGTGGCTCTACACAAGATGCTAATGCAAGGGGAGGGCCTCTGTCCATATGCAATCACCTACGCATGCATCTTGAAGGCATGCGACTCTACGCAAGATGTTGATATGGGCTTAAAAATCTACTCTAATATTATTACTGAGGGGCTGTTGCAAAAGATTGTTGTGCTTGGCAACGCCTTGGTCGATATGTATGCCAAATGTGGTGCATTTTGTAAAGCACACAAAGCTCTTGAGGACCTTCTGTCCAGAATGTCGTGCATTGATTGCGGAATATGCACAACAGAAGGAGGGCCAGAGAGCTCCAGGCTGATTCCAGCGACCAATGCAAAGCAAGGACTTCTCTCCAGGTGCAATCATATACGCATGCATCTAGAAGGCACGTGACTCTATGCAAGATACTGATATGGGCATGAAAATTCTTGCTCATATTGTTAGTCAAGGGTTGTTGAAAAAGGGTATTGTGCACAATGCCTTGGTTGATGTGTTTGCTAAATGTGGTGCCCTTAAGAGAGCACAAAAAGTGCTCAAGGAGCTTTTTGTCCTGAGTTTGGACACTTCGAATGCACTGATTGAAGGATTCGCCACACAGGGTAGGGCCAAAAAACTCCAGTCTGTTTTCAGCAGATGCGAAGCGAGGGCCTCTCTCCAGATGCAATCAGCTACGTATGCATCTTGAAAGCATGTGGCTCTACGCAAGATGCTGATGTGGGCGCAAAAAATCACAATTGTATTGTTAGTTAAAGGCTATTGAAAAATGATGTCATACTTTGCACTGCCTTGGTCGATATGTATGCCAATCACTGATTGCAAGATATGCACCACAAGAGCAGGGCAAAAAAGCTCTAGGCTATGTTCAGTGGATGCAAAGTGAGGGCCTTTTTCCAGATGAAATCACCTACGCGTGCATCTTGAAGGCATGTGGCTCTATGCACGATGCTGATATGGACTTCAAAATTCACTCTGATATGGTTAGTCTCGGGTTGTTGCAAAAAACTATTGTGCTTCGCAATGCCTTTGTCGATATGTAGGCCAAATCTGTTGTACTTTAGGGAGCACAGAAAGTACTTGAGGACATTTATGTCTGGAATGTCGTCTCTTGGAGTGCATTGATTACGGGATATGTGCAACATGAACAGGACCAAAAATCTCTAGGTTGTTTTTAGCGGATGCAAAGTGATGGCCTCTCGCCTGATGCACTCACATACGCGTGCATCTTGAAGGCATGTGGCTCTACACAAGATGCTGATATGTGCATAAAAATTCACACTGATATTGTTATTCGGGAAATGTTGAAAAAGATGTCATTCTTGGGAATGCCTAGGTTGACATGTTTGCTAAATGTGGTGCACTTTAGAAATTCACTTCTAATATTGTTAGTCCGAGGGTTGTTGCAAAAAATGTCATGCTTGGCATGCATTGCTTGATATGTATGCCAAATGTGGTGCACTTCAGAAAGCACAAAAAGTGCTTGAGGAGCTTCCTGTCCAGAACATCATCTCTTGGAGTGTATCGATTGTGGGACATGCACAAGAGGAGTAGGGAATAAATCTTTAGGTTGTTTTTAGTCGATGCAAATCGAGGGCCTCTCTCCTGATGCAATCACGTACGCGTGCATCTTGAAAGCATGTGGTGCAGTTTAGAGAGCACCAAAACTTCTCGAAAAGCTTCCCATCCGGAGCTAGAATGCACCGATTGCAAGATTTGGCCCAAAGGGGTACTTTTCGGTGGACAAGAAACGATGGCCTCTCTCCTGATTGCAGGATTTTCTCCACAAGGGCAACCAGGGACCATCCGGAAGATTCAACCTACCCTAAGACCACGGACATCAAAAGTAATGTAGGTTTTGGTATGCATGATAGAAAAAGTGAATGTGAGAGTCAACATGTTAGCAAAAGTCGAGCAACACATAATGGTGGGAAGGTGATGCAACAACGCAAGAGAGGTATGGCAGCCGATCCATCCAGCATTGTGCTTCATGCAGATGACGAATAGCAAAGGTACACTCATATTTTGTGTTTTGATTTCCTCTATGTGATGTCAAAGTTCTTAGATTACATCATGTATACAATAAAGCAATGAATTTATATCATTTTCATTGAAAAGATTTCAGATGAAGGTGACAATGACTTGTTATGCCCAACAAAGGGACACACGGACAATACAACAAGACATGGCAATGTGGAATGATACATGTCTTTATTAAACATCGGTAATGAGTTCTTCCTTGTATAATTATGATATTCTACAATAAAAAGTCCCTCCAACACTGAAGGAGAAGCATAAGTCCCCCTTCAACACTGGAGGGGATACAAGTGGCGGGGGAAGGGCACATTCCTTACGGTATCTTTATAAACGTGGAGAACTGTGCCAACTCCACACCATACATACGTGTGGTTTTTTTTTTTTTTTGGCACAAGCATTGCAAATGCACAAAATGCATCTTGCTCCGTTTTTATTATAATGTGGAAATTTTTACATCCATACTCTTTTTAATGCAAAATCTCATTTGTGATGCGAGGTCGTAGAGCTTATGGCGAAATCTTTGAGGAAAGATGTTGTGGAGCCTTCATCAAAAGCTATGCCATGTGGTAAAATCCACACTACTATCAATTTTTTACTTCTTACCATATACATAGTGAAGCAATCAAGGCAAACTAGTTTCTTTAATCCAATATTCTCAGCTTTTAGCTCTTTGCATCAAGCACGCAATGATTGCACAGTCTCTCCTTGGATGGAAAGCTTTAAGCCTTGGGTAGCCAATTACTTTAGGGTTGTCTCTTTGGGGAGGTAAGTGAAGCCCTACTTGTGCGGAGTCGATTGTTCCAATCTACTTTACGTCCAGAAACATAATAACAATTGCATTTCTGCACAAAGTAGATGGATTCTTGGTAGGATTTTGTCTGTACACCTGTAATAATCTAATGTGCATGTATTGTGCCAATATTGTGTGTTTCAGATTAGAAATCTTCACAACCTTCATGTTGCTAGAGGCTCTGAAAAGTGTGTACTATGCAAAATGATTTGGCACTATTTCTTGCATTCCTTGTAGCTCCACAGCTTTTCTTTGTTGTATTGGGACTCGCCAAACCACTTAGATCGCCTTTAGCTATACGAATCTCCCCGTCCTTGTAGATTTTTTGTGCTAGTTCATTATTCAGGCAGGGACCTTCATTTGGATTTTCATCACGCTGTGGTAGTACATCATCTTGCTCAAAAGGCATATCATCATGTTGGGGTGGTATGTCAACATGCTGAGGTACGTTTTCCATCTGCGCATAGCATGAAGCACACATTAGCGACATGAAATGCGCAATGACCTAAACCTTTAAAATTGCTTTAAAAATATTTTTGCAGTTGAACTTCCATAGACCAGAGTACGTTACAATATTATAGCCAACATTGTGGGCTCCATTCATACAAGGTGATAAATCCCATGTCTTTGGCTTATTTAAGGGATTCCTCTCTTTCCCTTGGGCGATCTAGTGTAATACATTGCGCAAAAAAGCTTGCTTTTTACATTCAAGAGGCTGTGGAATACACAAAATCAAACGTCTAAGAATTCAACCTATGCTATATAGATCACATGATTTAGTGAAAGGAGGGGTTTTTGTGATAATATTTTTGGGAGATGTCCATGGATAATCTCTTTCTTGATGTTCTCTTGCTTCTAGGCTAAGCTGCATCAAGCAAAGAAATGTCTCTTTGGTGTTTGCGATGGTGCTTGATCCCTAATCTGCAATGCCGACATAGACACCCTTAGCACCAAAGTGTATCATTATATTGTGAGAATGCAGATCATTGTTTCATGGTTGTGCGGGAATTTCAATGTCTATAAGAGGGCATCAATTATTGGCCAGATATTCTCAATAAATTACTCCAAAGATCTAGAGGTGTATTGGAACTCTCTTATAGCATCAGGGTGGCATGGTTGTATCCACTACTCTAGGTGACCACCATTCTACATTCTCAAGATAAGCATTGGCTTCATGCTATGATGCATAGGGGCTTTTGCAAGATCATACCATGATGTTGAATAGTCATTGCATTGCTCTCTTCTAGTACCATCTATATAGGAGATTTGTTGTGTGGCATGAGCTTCTAAATCTTGGCCATGTACATTGCATCCTTGAATTTTGGATGTGTCACTCTCTCTTGCTTTACAATAGCAAAGCACCCTTTTCCTAGTTGGGGATCTTGTAGGTGAAGAACTAAAATCTTGCCAAGCAAGTGAAGGATAGGGGGGGATAAGCTTTCATCCAAAGTAATTGCCTCTGTGATAGAGGAACATGTAGAAGATGTGACTACTCCTAGAGTTTGGGCTATAGATTCAATAAGCGCTTCATGAGTAATTGGACCTTCCTCTTCAGTCCTTGGACGTTTGGAGTAGTCTACTTGACTATTTTTTCCCTTAAGCTCTGAATGCATCTATGAATTTAGTTGCATTTGATCTATAATCCCTGGGACAGTCTTGATCTCAGGATGTTGGATACTCTTGAGCATCCTAAAAATCTTTCCTAAGAGTTTCTTGATTGTTATATGCACGAATTTATTGCTAGCATGATTGGGTCAAATTGCGATGAAGAAAATGAATCTTTGAGCTTGGTGAAATAGTGTCTCACAAGCTCTGTAATGAAGTCCTCAAATCTTAATGCAAGCAGATTGTCTCTACCATGGCTAGAATTTTGAAAAGGACATCAGAAAAGTAAATCTAAATGTTAATGCATGAAAACTCATAAACATAAATGACATCAAAGCATAAACGTAAAACGACCTAAATTGATGTAAGTAATTCAAAATGAAAAGCTTAAAATACATAACCCTTCCTATAGTACGACGTTGAGGTCTGCACAGCCAAGGACAAGGTGTATATTTAAAGAGCAATCTTCCTTACAGTGCAATGCAATGAGCTAAACACAAGTTGAATATCTTAGCTCCACAATCCCATACATGGTGTTGCATTTTTTTGCAAGAGCGAATGTTGTTTGAACTATCGTGCTTAATCCTGGTCGAGGAAGGTTGGTCGTTTTTGCAGTGCCCGAGAAACTCAAATTTTATAGAAGGATTGCAAATGGACGAAGTGGTCGCAACATGGATCAACATGAAATACCATAATGCTTCCTATAGTTTACATTCTGATTTCAAAAATCAAGCACTCATTCCATTTACAAAGTTATGAAGTTGAGTTTTTGGAGCAGGCATGATTAAAAAAATAAAATAAAATAAAGGGATGCCTTTGGAAGCTCGTGTCTGCTCGTGAGAGAGAAGAGGGAGATTGGGTTCCATTTGTGCTTTGTCGGCTGCTAGTGAAGCAAGCTATGAGCATTTCCATTTGAGAGCGTACATTGCGTGTGTGTGTGTGTGTGTGTGCACGTGCGTGTGTGTGTGTGTGTGTGTGCGCGCTTCATTGAGAGAGAGAGACTTAGAAAGAGTGTGAGTATTACCCTGTTGCAAATCGAGCTAGAGAGAGATTGTCCCTCTGAGTGAAATCAAAGAGAGAGAGACTAGATTGTCCCTCTGAGTGAAATCAAAGAGACAGAGACTAGACTGTCTCTCTGAGTGATTGTATTCGAAGAGAGTGAGAGATTGAAAGAGGGGAAGTCTCTCCAAGGTTTTGTATTGGAAGAGAGAGAAGAGATTGAGGGCGAGCCTCTGTAGCAAATCTGGAAGAGAGAGTGATTCTCTCTGAGGGGTTGCAGCCGGGCTTTGTAAGGACGGGGAGAGGAGCCCTGTTGAGGGCTACAGGCCATTCTTGAGGGAGAAAGGGGGCTCCTCTGTGTGCTGCCAAGAGCCGAAGAGAGATAAAGAGATGCTGCCAAGAAATGAAGAGAGAAAGAACGAGCCCTCGTGGGATGCAGGCCAATCGAAGAGAGAGAGAGAGAGAGAGAGAGAGAGAGAGGAGTCAGACAGGGGGTTGCAAACAGCGCGAGAGAGACAGAGAGAGAGAGAGAGAGAGAGAGAGAGTGAGAGCCTGTAGGCTTTTTTGCAAGCCGCACAAGAGAGAGAGGGCTCACCCTCTAAACCTGTCAAAACCGTGCAAGAAAGCCTGCGCACATGCGCCTAGGCAGCTGATGGAAGGGGGACGATCTCCTGGCCTCCATCGACCATAGGTTCACGCACATGCACAACTTGAACCGCCCAAAGGCTCCGATTGAAGATGGCGGGAGTCAACGTCCACAAAATCAGGAGTTTTCTGTGGTTGAGATGTAAGCCTCCATTGCAAACGGCACGCTACCGCCGGTGTCAAACGGTAACTACGGAGCAGTGATGTTCCGATAGCGGCGATGAGGAAGACGGGGAAGCTGTACAGGGGTGTGTAGACGTGTTGGTGGGCCAAGGGCACCTTTTCATTGGAACCATGCCATTACACTATGCATGTGTGCATCCTATCTGTAGCATTCGAAGACACAGAGAGAGAGAGAGAGAGAGAGAGAGAGAGAGAGAGAGAGAGAGAGAGAGAGAAACTTATCTTTTTTTTGCCTTAAAGTCATTAAACCCCCCCTCCAAGGGAGGATCCCCACAAAAAAACTGAAAGAAAGAGAGTCTCTATGCGGGCTTAAAACATAGAAAAAAAGAGATAGAAAAAGGGCGAGAGGGCTTTGCCCTAGGTGTAAAAAAAGAACGAGACACGAGAGAGAGAGAGAGAGAGAGAGAGAGAGAGAGAGAGAGAGAGAGAGAGAGAGAAGTATTCTCTCAGTGCTGAGTCAAAATGGAAAAGGGAGAAGGTGAGAGGGAGCGTAAAGCGCAAAGCGTTTATGAGAGTGGGAGCGAGGTTGTATCCAAATCAAAGGGGAGAGAGTGTCTCACCGTCAAACGGTGAGAAGTGCTCTCCCATTAGTTTCTGATTTCACTCACGGATTTCAAGTATTATTACAAAAGCGGCCATCAAAGCCTGGAGTACCGTCAAACCGCACAAGAGACGGCGCGATGACGACATCAAAGTGAAGGTTCCCTGCCTCTAGCTATTTACACACTTCACGCACTATTGCTTTCATATAGCCACTCGTAGCAAATTTCCGTCAAAATTTGTAAGTTATCAAAAATATTGAAGCTTTGTAAAATTCAACCCTCGTGGGGTTGTGAGAATCACTTTGAGCCTCACCATCGAGTTTCGACTTTTAACGCAGCGGTTTGAAAGCTAAGTTTTCTCTCTCGTGCTCCATTTTGATATAAAAACAAAGCAGATATTTGTAAAATCGGTTTATGCTCAGACATCATAATACAGACACAATTTGTGCCTATTCTCATTGTGCTGGTTCATAAGCATTCTCTTCATCATTTTGTTACCAATCATCACCATATTTGTGTCTGTGGCGTGTTTGTCATTTGCAAGTGTTTTTCTATACTCCAGCCACTCTAGCGCTCCCTAGCAGCGGACATCTAGCACATCATCTTATCTCTAAGTTCCCTCCATCTTTCTCATTGGGTTTTGGGGGTTCATATTGCACTTATCATACTATCTTTGTTGGGTATCTGGGGGGTGTTATGGGTCTTTGTCCTCTTTGCCTTGCTCGTCCATATATTTACCAAAAACATAGTGGTAAATTTTTTGCTCCAACCCCTATTGTAAGGACTCATCAATGCACTCCAATGTGTGTGCAATCAAAGGACGGCACTATGGCTGAATACTCTCCTCCTTATGCACTCAAGAACAACTACAAATTAGCTTCAAATAGTGCACAAAGCACTCACAACAATGAAGCACTCTTGGCGACAAACCAATCGACTTTGATACCACTTGTGAAGAGTGTGTGCACGGATGCATGCATGCTCAACATGTTGTGTGAGGAAGGAGAACACATAGAGTTTTGGTTGGAGCTCTAAGGATTATAATATCTCACTACTCCCTATCAATCTATATTACCAATGAAAAGTTAGTACATCAGTAATATGGGTTTCCAGCCAGCTAGATTGAACCCTAACAACAAAGCCATTTTGTAGGAATATATGGTCATTAGCTAGGAGCGGTTGCATGGATTGGGTCTTACATGACATCATAACTACAATCCATTTAGTTGTACAACAAAAATTTCCTAGGTTGATTATAATAAAAAATAGAATAGGTTTTCCTTTGTTACTCATTTTATCATGCTTGTTAATTTCTATTTCAAGTTCTAATTCATGTGGTGATTTGTTTTAATACAAAAACATTCTTCAATGTGCATGTGTCTCTCCCTTCTTCCTCTACAATGGCTATTAAATTATTTGATGAAGTATTCATAATCAAACTGCTAAGTTTTACATTGATTTAGCACAAGTTATGTTACAACCCAAGAAGTTGCTTCTAGAATAAAAATATGCTTTTCCTAGTGATTTACGTTCTAACTTACACCATGAACAAGTTCTGCACTAGCACAATGTAGATGTCTTTCCAAGTAGTAAACTAATCAACAAGCCACCATATTGGCATAGTCATAAAGAAGCATCTGAGATGATGCCAGCTTCCTAAATATCATAGTAGGGGTGTTGATTAACCCATTTCTTCACCATGAGCTTCTTCTATTTTATTGTTGAAGACAAAAAATGATTGTTTTCATGTGCGTAGATAACTAAGTGGATTGAACTTGGTTACTATTAAGAACAAGTATCTATTGCACCACAATTAGATAATTGTTTGATTACATTGGGCACAATATTTTATAGAAATAGACTTATGCTAAGGGTATCATCAAGTACACATAAGACTTGTAGATATACCAAAAACTACCTTTAGAACATGGTCTAGGCATTACAAGGTCTTGGTTATGATTTTTGGCATGACCCATGCCCCTTCTACTTATATGACACTCATGGATAGTGTCTTAAAACCATACTTGGGCAAGTTCGTTATGTTCTCCTCAATAACGTCCTTGTCTATAGTGCTACCAAAGAGGAGCACTTGAAATATCTCAAAAATGTGTTTGATTTACTATGTCAACACCAGATTTATGCCAAAGAGAGAAAACATGACTTTTTTAAGACATAAATCCACTATCTTGGGCTTACTAAATCATCAAAGGGCATAGCACTAGATGCTTCCAAAGTGGATGCTCTCCTTTAATGGCCTCATGCTACTAAGTTGGAAGAGCTCCAAAGCATTTTTTGGGATCGGCAAGGTTTTACCATGAGTTTTCTAAGGATTATGCAAAACTTGTTGTTCTCATGATGGACCAATTTCTAGCTAAGGATAAGTCGTTCTTTTGAGGAGAAGATTAGCAGCATAGTTTTGACAAGCTCGATACAACTTCAACATCTACATGTACTGGATAGATTTGATCCACTTAAACCATTTGTTCAAGAAATTGATATTAATGCTAGAGCTATTGGTGCAAATCAAGCCAAAGATGGCAAACCAATGGCTTTTGAGAGTAAGAAACTAGATTGTGCACATCACAAGTGATCTATTTACAAAAAATAATTCTATAATATAGTGGAGATAGTATTTGTATCAAGCTCAGTTTGACATTGTGTTTCACCAGCAAAGCATAAAATGGTTCACAAATCAAATTGAGTTAAAGACTCTAAAGGCCAAGTTGGCTGAGATTCTTCAAGAATATGATGCTCGACAATTATACCCCAAAGGTGGATACAACATTGTCGTAGATGTTCTTAGTCAAAAATACCAGAGATTAACCCTCTTTTGTTCATGGAGATAAAGTGAGTATTTTGCATCTCCTGAGAGAAAATGTGAGCATGATGGGGTATACTCCCAGGTGTGGAGCCATTTAAAATGAGGAAACCTTCTCATTCCACTAGTGGTAGTGGATCTAATACCTCCATGCACAATTATCCTCTTCAAGGATTTCGCTAACATGATCACGATCGTGTGATTACGTTAATGGCACAAGTAATTACACATGAAAAAGACGTGATCACGTTAATTATTAACGTGATGTTGATGAAGACTTGCAAAAACCAATAGAGTCGGTCAGCCTACTGGGTTTGTTTATTTTCCTTACAGGCTCATCAATATTTTTTATTTTCTCGATGGGCTTGTCGTGTTTTTTAAATTCTCGACGGGCCCACCGAGAAAAGAAAAGCCTGGCGGGCGTAGTTATATATAGTAAAAGCTCTTCTAACTTTGGCACTTTGACTAGGAAAATCTCTGGGATGTGTATCTAAGCGTTGGGTACAATCATCTCCTTGTGAATTGACCTAAGGTTAGAGAGTCACGGATCCCTTTTTGGGCCGAGCGTGATTACTAATCCGGTAACCACTTTTAAAAATATTTTAATCCTTCACCAAACATAAAGGTACGAAGGGAAAACAATTGAGAATTATAAGAGTCGTGTTCATTGCGACAAAGCCATTGGTCCATAAAAGGACCGAAGCTGGTTTTAGAAGATGAGCATATGTAAATGATGAGTCGATAGTTAAGGGTCGTATGCCCGAAACTAGTGTACTTGGTATATAAAGATCCTTGAAGTCTTGCATTTTACACCATCATAGATTTGAGTTGATATACATTGTCATTGCACAATATGAGAGCTATAATCCTTAATTAGGTGAAAATAGCTTTTATATATGTAATTGGATGCATAAGGGGGCTACAATCCTTGATTGGTGGGTACAAGAAGTCCTCAATTGTATAATTGTATTGAATATTTAATTCTCTTGCTTTATGCATTGGTTTTTATAGGGAGTGCATTATGTATTATGAAATATTGTTAGTGCATGACATGACAAATCATAGATATTATTGCTTTCCTATGTTTTTTGAAAATAATTATCATCGTTTTAGTGTAGAAATTGATTATTCGTAGCATTTGAAAATAGATACAAATCAAAGAGGATGTATAACTAATCGTTACATTTATAATTGCATTGACAAATTCATAGCATTGTTGTATGCATAATGCCATGTAGAGAGTGCATTGCAATGTGTACCTTTGCTCACAATATATGTGGCCAATATGTGGATTGACTAGAGTGCATTGAAAATCTTATACTGTGTAGATTTTATTCCTTTCTTAGTGATTGTTTTTCTAATATATATTGAAAAGAAGAAAAATGTTTTCAAAATTGAACTAGTTCTTGCGCCTCAGTATATAATTGAAAGCAATGGAGAAAAATGTTGGCAAAAGTGGTACGAAGAAGGCAAAGAATAAAAAAGCCCCTGGCAAAGAGTGGGATTATGATCACAACATATGTGATTGATATATGGAGTGGCAATGTAAATTTGCTTCACTACAAAATCAAGCAATGCACCACGTATTAGGGACCATTTTTTTGGTAGCATTACAAAGAATTGTAAGAAATGTGAACATCCTCAAGTACCTACAATTGCAAAGTGTTTGAGAGAAGAGCTCGCCAAAAAGGGTGGCAAGAGACAGCGGGTACATAGCTCTATTATGGATGCATGGCAAGATCAGACAGAGTCAAAATATCAACTATCCTAATCCTGTGGGGTGGTGACACCAACTAACCCTACAAAACAACATGCACAAGGAGAGTAAATGCCACGCAATGTTCCTTTACAATGAAGGTGGACTTGGGCAAATGCTTCAAAAATCATTGCATCAAAGCTTTTGAATGCAGTCTAAAGCTTTTGAATGCAGTCTCTAGAAGAAGCACAAACTGCACTCGTCAAAGAGATTTTTTTCACTGAAAGTGCTCTAGTCATGGTAGACGGCAATCATTTGAAGGCCGCATGGAATAAAATCGATGAGTTTGGTCCAAGATTTTTAGCCCCTTCGTACACACGATACAAAATGATCTCTTGGACAAATGTTACATCAAAGTCAAAGAGCACATTTCCAAAATAATACTTGGGAATATTGTTATCATATACATGTGATAGTGATGTGTGTGAACACACTTAGGACCGTCGGGGTATTTTTTCACTCATTAGGAGGTTTTTCCCCATGCATTGTATATACGCCCATCATTCTAGGGCTATCTATCTTTTCCATTGCACACAAAGTAATACACTCTCTGTTGTGTGCCTTGAGCTTCCTTCGTCTTCTCCAAGATGTGTGTGTTTTTTTGCAACCCTAATTCCAACAATTGTTATTAGAGCAGGTTGTGTCCTTCCGAGCTTAGTCACCAGCAGCTCCAACACATGCCCACTCACTTTCTCCAATTTTTTATGAGCTTTGGCAAGAGTTCGAGGTCGACTAATATTTTGGATGAGCTCAAAGAGCACAATCTACTCAAATTTCTAATTCGGGCTCATTTCAATCTCCGTTTCCACTACATGCACTACTACGTAGGCTATTTTGTGATTTTGTGCAAAACTTTTGTCAGTGCTATTTTTTCCAAAACAAGCTTCTTACAGTCTTCTACGGTTTGTGCTATATAGCACGTGTTGTTCCCGCTTTCTTTCTCCTATTTTTGGAAATTTTTCACGTCAGGTGCAACATCTACCATAGCTGACAACAACAAAAATGTATTCAAGATGTCTGCTACTGATAGAGAAATTTTCCCTACGGTTGAGCAAGCTCATTGTGATGTAAAACACATGCAGGTTCATGCATTGATTGCGTTGTTTTTGAAGCATTGTTGTTGCGTAGGGGATCTTCACGAGTAGTTCTATCAGCTTACCCTTCTTCTATTACGAATCCTGGGGTAGTTTCAACAATTAAAAGTGATGTTGATGATGACAATACTTCTACTTCTTCTTGTACCTTGATGCTATTGAGATTACCCTTGATGAGAATGAGGAGACTCCACCTTTGGCTAGAGAGGAAGACACCGTGAGGGTTCCTATAAAAGGGGAGGACAAAGTTGTTCTTTTGGGAGCTTCTTTAGAGTCACCATTAAGGGAGGAGGTTATTTGTTTATGTCAGGAGTACCATGATATTTTTGTATAGAATTACACGGGGTTGAAAGGTTTCCCACCTCAACTAGTTGTGCACCGCATCCCACTTAAGCATGGTGATGTTCCCGTGCATCAACGTCAACATCGGTTGCTTGAGCATTATAGAGAGGGGGTTTAGAGGCTGGAATAAACTTTCCTGTGGATAACACTGAGTGGGTTCCCCTATTGTTGTTGTACCTGAGAAAAATAAACATCTTTGTATATGTGTTGATTACAAACAGCTTAATAAGGCTACCATCAAAGACTACTATCCTTCGCCTTTTATCAATCAAATTTTAGATGCTTTAGCTGGGAGGGAGATTTATGGATTTATGGATGGGTTCTCAGGATACAACCAAATGGCTGTAGCTGATGAAGATAAGCTTAAAACCACTTTTACCACCATCTTTGTGACATTTGCATATCATATCATGCCATTTGGGTTATGCAATGTTGGGGCAGCTTATCAAAAGAATAAGCATGAGAGTTTTCGTGATGACCTTATAGACTTTCTCAAAATATTTATGGACTCGAGAAAATTTTCTTAAAGCCCTCCATTATGTGTTTCAAAAGTGTCGAGAGAAGTCCATTGCATTGAATGCTCACAAATGTGTGTTTGAAGTCTCCTATGGCATTTTATTGGGACATCTTATTAGTTCACATGGGATAGCTATGGACCCTACAAAGGTTCAAGCCGTCCTTGCATTTCCTGCACCTACCACTGTTCGTCAGGGGTTTTCTTGGGGTTGCTAAGCATTATAGATGCTTTATTAAAGATATGTCTTATTTTATTTTACCACTTAATACACTTTTGAGGGTTGAGCAAAAGTTTATTTGGGGGACACCTCAAGAGACCCCTTTTTCTTCCCTTAAAAGTGCCTTTACTAAGGCCCCATATTCTTAAGCCACCAGATGCTTTGAAACCTTTTCATTTATTTTTTGCTTGCTCACATTCAGTTTTATCTAGTTGCATGGCCCAACTTTATGAGACGAAATTGCATCACATTGCATATTATAGTCGCAAGCTTTAAGACGCGGAAACATGCTACACTTGCGTAGAACACCCGGGCTTGTTTAGCTATTGTTGAGAGTGCTAGGAAGTTTTGCACATATTTATCGATGTAGCACTCCATTATATATGTGCGAGAGGACTCATTATGACTTATGATGAATAAGTTGGAGCCCCCTGAATGTATCATGCGATGGCTTGTTGAGTTGCAGACCATTGATTATGACTTAAATCCAAACCTCCTGCATTGCAAAATCTTGTGGATTTCTTGATTGATGTGTCTCCCTGTGTTGATGAGCTTGTCGTACCTGAACCTGATTTGTTTCACATTGAGCCTTCTCGGGAGTGGTATGACCAAATTGCTCATTATTTGTCTACCCTAGAATTTCCCCCGGACATGAGTAAAGCTTCAAAGCAAAGATTAGTTACCCATGCACAAAAGTTCTGTATTATTGATGGGTCTTTATATCAAAAGGGGCTTGAGGGCATTTATCGCCATTATGTTGCACAAAAAGAGACCCCTCATATTCTAAAAGAGTGTCATGATACTACATGTGAGGGGAATTTTGCAGGGAAGTTGACTGCATCAAAGATTTTGAGAGCTGGGTACTGGTGGCCTAGTGTGTTTAACGACTTATTTGAGTGGTGTAAGAGGTGTGATGTTTTCCAAAGATCCACCGGCCTTGAGAATTGTTTGCACCCTAACAATCCTATTATGGCCACATTACCATTCGAGAAGTGGGGCATTGACTATGTTGGGCCTATCACTCCTACATCTAAGCATGGGAAATCCTACATTATTGTTTCAACTGATTACTTTGACAAAGTGGTCTGAGGCTAGAGAGGTGAGGAGTGATGATGCACGCACTACTGTTTCATTCTTGATTGAGCATGTTATTTGTCATTTTGGGGCACCAACAAAACTTGTATCCGATAGGGGGACACACTTTTTAAATGATGTTCTTGAGGATCTCACTTCTTATTTTAACATTAGACATGATAAAACCACCCCTTATAAGCCTTCTACCAATGGGAAAGTTGAGAGCACTAATAAGACTCTAGTCACTATTTTGAGGAAAATAGTGGCTATGAACAATAGCGAGATGAGAAACTACCAACGGGGCTGTGTGGGCATATAACACTACTTTTAAGGAGGCCACAAGTTTCACTCCTTTCTCTTTGGTCTATGGACAAGAGTGTGTGCTACCAACTGAGCACGAGCTTGGCACTTTGCGGTTTATGCGTGCACATTCCTTGCCTTTGGAAGAGAGTTTGAAAGAGAGGCTGGGGACATTAGAGCACCTCCATGAGTGGATTTTGAATGCCTATTTACACCAAGAGGTAGCAAAGAAGAGTCAAACAAAACAAAGAGCAAAGAAGGCTAAAACCTACGACTTTGAGGATGGGAAATTAGTCCTCTTATATGATGCACGTCATGAGTTATTCCCCAGAAAGTTGAGCCATGTGTGGTCCGGTCCTTATCATATTGTGAAGGTCTTTCCTAGGAACAAAGCCCAACTTGCAAAAATGGATGGGACATGGTTTTCCATGGAAACCAATTTTGTTAAAATTAAACCTTATTGGATGTGATCTTGTTCCTTGTTGGAGATGATGGTGGTGAGTCTTCTCTTTGGTCTCTCTACTTTGATGGAGCTTGCAACGGCAAAGAGAAGTTTGGAAGTTTTGTATTGTCATATACCCGAGGGGGATGCTATTTTCTTGGGGGTTCTTTTAGGAGATCATTTGAGTAACAATATTGTAGAGTATCAAGCACTTTTGATTGGTTTGAGAGCATTACTTATTTTGAGAGCAGCAGATGTTCATATTTATGGATATTCACAACTTGTGGTACACCAGTTTCATGGCCATGGCCACACTTTTCACCCTTTAATGCACTACTATAGCCTTTTAGCCCATGACCTCTTCACCAATTTTACCTCTTCCACCCTTACCATTTTGCCTCATCAAGAGAATCGTGTTGCTAATTCCCTTGCTTTGATGGCCCTATCTGGATCTTTCACCCAAAATTTTGATAGTTCCTTGACAGCCTCGTCCATCCATGATGACCCTTGGGATATGTTTCAAAATTTTAAATGCTTGGGATTAGAGGGTTTAACTAGTCATCTTAGGAGTTTGCAAACCACCCACCCTACCACTTTTGATTCCCTCATCTTATCCATGACTCGTAGACTTATACACCTTTCTGATATCACTTTTCTCACTATTGACCCATGTCATTTGCTTATGATTCTGTAGCCCAATGGATAAGGCACCGGTCTAACAAAATAATTTGGGTTCACACTCGCACGCTAGTTTTCCCCGTAGGACGCCATTGTTGCATTTTTTTTTCGAGAGCGAATGCTATGTTTATGTCCCCACATCATTGCACCACAACATGCATACACACTTTTGTCACCGTCGCTGTGCTATATATGTTTGCATCAGTATTATCACTGTCAATATTGTGATTGTTTGAAATGCCATGCTTAATCCTGGTTGAGGAAGTTTGGTCTTTTTTGCAATGCCCAAGAAACTCAAATTTTACAGAAGGATTGCAAATGAATGAAGTGGTGGCGACACGAATCAACATGAAATACCAAAATGCTTCCTATAGTTTACATTTTGATTTCAAGTACTCGTTCCATTTACAAAGTTATATGGTTGAGTTTTTAGAGTAGCCATGATAAATTAAAAATAAAAAATGAAGGATGCCTTTGGGGGCTCGTGTCTGCTTGTGACAGAGAAGAGGGAGATAGGGTTCCATTTGGGCTTTGCCGACTGCTAGTGAAGAAAGCTGTGAACATTTCCATTTGAGAGCATACACTGTGTTTGCGTGTGTGCGAGTGTGTGTGTGTGTGTGCGTGCGCTTCATTGAGAGAGAGAGAGAGAGAGAGAGAGAGAGAGAGAGAGAGAGAGAGAGAGAGAGAGAGAGAGAGAGAGAGAGAGAGAGAGAGAGAGAGAGAGAGAGAGAGAGAGAGAGAGAGAGAGAGAGAGAGAGAGAGAGAGAGAGAGAGAGAGAGAGAGAGAGAGGGGAAGTCTCTCTCTCTCTCTCTCTCTCTTTAAGTGATTGTATTCGAAGAGAGTGAGAGATTGAAAGAGGGGAAGTCTCTCCGAGGCTTTGTATTCAAAGAGAGAGAAGAGATAGATAGAGGGAAAGCCTCTATAGCAAATCAAGGAGAGAGAGTGATTCTCTTTGAGAGGCTGCAGTCGGGCTCTATAAGGAGGGGGAGAGGAGCCCCTTTGAGGGTTGCAGGCCATTCTTGAGGGAGAAAGGGGCTCCTCTGTGTGCTCCGAAGAGCCGAAGAGAGAGAAAGAGGGGCTGCCAAGAAAGAAGGAGAGAAAGAGAGAGCCCTCATGGGCTGGAGGCCAATTGAATAGCGAGAGAGAGAGAGAGAGAGAGAGAGAGAGAGAGAGAGAGAGAGAGAGAGAGAGAGAGAGAGAGAGAGAGAGAGAGAGAGAGAGAGAGAGAGAGAGAGAGAGAGAGAGAGAGAGAGAGAGGAGTCGAACAGGGTTGGAGGGGCTGCAAACAACACGAGATAGAGAGTGAGATTTTGTGGGCTCTGTTGCAAGCCGCACGCGAGAGAGAGGGCTCACCCTCTAAACCTGTCAAAACCGTGCAAGAAAGAGAGAGGGAACCCTTGTCTCTATAGCATTCAAAGAGAGAGAGAGAGAGAGAGAGAGAGAGAGAGAGAGAGAGAGAGAGAGAGAGAGAGAGAGAGAGAGAGAGAGAGAGAGAGAGAGAGAGAGAGAGAGAGAGAGAGAGAGAGAGAGAGAGAGAGAGAGAGAGAGAGAGAGACTGATATTTTTTTTGTCTTCAAGTCAATATAGTAAAGTCATTAAACCCCCCTCCAAGGGAGGGTCCCCACGAAAAAAACAAAAAGAGAGAGAGAGAGAGAGTCTCTGTGCGGACTTAAAAGAGAGACAAAAAGAGAGAGAGAGAGAGAGAGAGGGCTTTTCCCTAGGCGTAAAAAAAAGAATGAGATGAGAGAGAGAGAGAGAAGCACCTGCAGGGATGCACCTACACCCATACACAACCAATTGCAATAGCCTAACAAGCATACTTCTCTCTTTCCAAGATATTGAAGAAAGATCAACATTCATCTCATCGACAGTACGACGTTCCTGGGATGACCTCAAATCATCCTCATGTGCGGACTTCGGTGCAAATGCCACCGACAAGCAAATATGTACGCTTGTTTTGTGCAAAGTACATGGTGGTGGAGGCATATGACTTGTGATGTTTGTGAGCACCATGGCAGATGTTGCGTGAGGAAGCAAAGGATGGAAAGAGAGAGGGGGGAGGGAGAGGGAGGAACATGGGAGGAGAGAAGGGGGCATGGGGCGGAGAGGGAGAGAGAGGGGAGAAGGGGGCATGGAGGGGAGAGGGAGAGAAGGGGGCAGGGTGGGAGAGGAGAGGGAGAGGGAGAGAGGAGGGAGGAGGAGAAGGAGGAGAGAACAAAGGTTTTTTTGTTTGTGGGAGGGAGGAGAGAGAGAGAGAGAGAGAGAGAGAGAGAGAGAGAGAGAGAGAGAGAGAGAGAGAGAGAGAGAGAGAGAGAGAGAGAGAGAGAGAGAGAGAGAAGTATTCTCTCGGTGCCGAGTCAAAACAAAAAAGGGAGAAGGTGAGAGGGAGCGTAAAGCGCAAAGCCTGTGTGAGAGTGGGAGCGAGGTTCCATCTAGATTAAAGGGGAGAGAGTGGCTCACCGTCAAACGGTGAGAGGTGCTCTCCCATTAGTTTCTGATTTCACTCACATATTTCAAGTATTATTACAAAAGCGGCCATCAAAGCCTGGAGTACCGTCAAACCGCACAAGAGACGGCACGACAATGACATCAAAGTGAAGGCACTATCGCTTTCATATAGCCACTCATAGCAAACTTCCATCAGAACTTGTAATTTATCATAAATATTGAAGCTTTGTAAAATTCAACCCTCGAGGGTCGTGCGAATCACTATGAGCCTCGCCATCGAGTTTTGACTTTTGACACAGCGGTTTCAAAGTTAAGTTTTCTCTCTCTTGCTCCATTTTGATATAAAAACAAAGCAAATATTTGTAAAAGCGGTTTACGCTCAGACATCATAATACAAACACAACTTGTGCCTATTCTCATTGTGCCGGTTCATAAGCATTCTCTACATCATTTTGTTACTGATCATCACCATATTTGTGTCCATGGCGTGTTTGTCATTTGCAAGTGTTTCTCTATACTCTAGCCACTCCAGTGCTCCCTTGCAGTGGACATCTAGCACATTATCTTATCTCTAAGCTCCCTCCATCTTTCTCATTGGGTTTTGGGGGTTCAAACTTCACCTATCATTCTATCTTTGTTGGGTATCTGGGGGGGGGGGGGTTTGGGTCTTTGTCCTCTTTGCCTTGCTTGTCCAGATATTTACCAAACAATGGCAGGCTCGGTGGGACCTTGACTTAGTCGAGTTTCCCTGACATGAACCTACTTGGAAGGGGACGTATGCACAGTGATAAAGAGTGGTGAGAACATCTTAGGGACAACGAGCTAGATAAGAGATATCATAGAAGGGGAAAAAAAAACATTACAAAGGCATTCTAGCCCTACAACTCCTTCACAACAACAGATTCCTAAAGTATCAACTCCACCGGGGAAAAGTCCATCGGGTACCTCACTTTCTGTCCATATTCCCATCATGGCTCAACCCTTTGCAATCCAGTCACCCCTAGTGTTACCAGCTAATCTCGCTCACCCTGATGTACCACTCATCCCACTCCCAACATTTAATGGTTCGCCCTTGGAAGATCCTACAGCTCATGTAAACAATTTTAAAATTGCTTGTTTGACATCGCATATTGTCGAGGAGGGACATGTAATGACTTATTTTAGCACCACCCTAAAATGGTAAGCTTCAAATTTGTTTCCTAGTTTTGCCAATTTCGAGCAAAAATTCATAGCCACTTTTTGCAAGCCTCCAAACATTTTCTCATTTTTTGAGCAGTTACGCTCCTTTAAGCAAAATTATCCTCATGAAACCATTGAGCAAGCTGCCACCAGCTTCAAGAATTTTATCGACCATTATAGTCCCACTTTTAACATTGATCCTCTTACCATCATGGAATCATTTCTTAGGGGGTTGCATCCTAGTATTCAAATTTTAGTGAGGGCTCAGGTTCCACAAGATTTAAATACTACTATCACGTATGTTGTTAATGTGGAGAGTTCCTACAGGTGCGCTTATGAACCACAACTAGTTGTGACACCATCTCCATTGTATTACCCATGACTATCACCACACTCTTTACCCATATCCACTCCTAGTTTATCTTTACCAGCCCCATCTTATGTACCCCAATTACAATCGACACCACCTCTACAATTACCACATGTTACCCCACTCCAACTTCAAGCCACACCATCGCCTCTTTTGCTCCCAGCACCCACACCTGTCATTGACACTTCCTCTTCATCCACCTCTCCACATCTCCTGACACCAGCTTCTCCGCTCCCCAACCTTTTGTGACTTATCCTCAATCTACTTCAACCACTACACCTTCCATGCATCACAAGGGAGGGGATGGTTATGAGAGAACTGCATCTAGTATTGGGGACTTGAAAGACATGATGAATAATTACATGAACCAGTTAAATGAAAACATGAAAGCCATGACTCTAGATGTAAAATTTTGAAGTGCCAACAAAATTTGTTGTCCGCTCATCGCCCTGAGCCTAATCCCACCAAGATTGTGTGTCGTGCTTGCGGCGTACCTAGCCATCTTTCCAAAGATTGTCCCACAGTCATCTGCACTTATGAGATATGTTTGGGAAAGAGGCATACTAAAGAAAATTGCTATATTAAGATGCACCACGTGATGAATATAAATTCTACAATACCACCACATGGCCCCATGAACCATGTAGCGGGAATGAGAGACCTCCATGCCCTAGTTGGACATTTTTATAGAGAGAGTCTACTAGTTCTCCAACCATGGCTTCTTCTAGTTTGGCACCCACAACATCCAATAAAACATTAGTTAATATGATTGTTTCTGTTGCATTGCATGTGCATGCCATTACATGAAAGGGGAAAGAGATTGTTGTTGAGGAGGAGAGAGACCCTACACCTGATGTTTCTACCCACCTGTGTTATTGTTCCCATTCCCGACCCTTTGCCCCAACCTCGTCATGTTCGTATTAGCCCTATCCCAAGTAAGTTATTTTCTCCTATACCTTCTTTTGACCTTGTTTCTTCTCTTAATCGAGTGGAGTTTACCATGTCCCTACCACAATACCTTCTCACTTCTCCTTCTAGCCATGCCCTTTTGAGAAGGTACTGTAGAGATTTGCGTTCTTTGAAGAGGGTGATTCCTATTCTTCCTGCTGTTCAAGATGTGGATTCCCTTCTCGCTGAGCAAGAGTGTCCTTGAGTGGAGTGCATGATCCACCAGCTTGTGATCCCACATACTATAAATGATGGCGGGTCGGGCGTCAATGTTTTGAGTTACACCACCTTTTCCAAGCTTGGGTTATCTTTTAATGGGGTTCTTGTCACTGGGTTACACAAGAGTGATCATCGTTTTGTGAGTGCTAAGGGTTTCATCCAGGGTTTGCCCATTACTGTGGTGGCAGGCCAAACTGTGGAGATTGATTGTTATGTTTTGCGGCTTAGTCCTTGACTTGGGTAGTACCAGCTTTTTTGGGGGAGACCTTGGATATGGAGGACCGATTGCGTTATTGATATCCCTAGAGGACAGTTGTTGTTGGGTAGGGGATCTTCACGGGTAGTTTTGCTAGCTTACCCTTCTTCTATTACGAATCTTGGGGTAATTTCAGCAATTAAAAGTGATGTTGATGATGACCATACTTCTACTTCTTCTTGTACACCCAGTTCGTATTGTATTTACCCTGATTCTATTGAGATTACCCTTGATGAGGATGAGGAGACTCCAGTCACCATTAAGGGAGGAGGCTATTTGTTTATGTCAGGAGTACCATGATATTTTTGCATGGGATTACAAGGAGTTGAAAGGTTTCCCACCCGAAGTTGTGCACCGCATCCCACTTAAGCATGGTGATGTTCCCGTGCGTCAACATCAACATCGGTTGCCTGAGCATTATAGAGAGGGGGTTTATATGGACATAAAAGAACTTTTAGAGGCTGGAATAATCTTTCCCGTCGATAACACTGAGTGGGTTTCCCCTATTGTTGTTGTACCTAAGAAAAATAAACAGCTTTGTATATGTGTTTATAACAAACAGCTTAGTAAGGCTACCATCAAAGACTACTATCCTTTGCCTTTTATCGATCAAATTTTAGATGCTTTAGCTGGGAGGGAGATTTATGGATTTATGAATGGGTTCTTAAGATACAACAAAATGGCTGTAGCTGATGAAGATAAGGTTAAAACCACTTTTACCACCATCTTTGGGACATTTGCTTATCATGTCATGCCATTTGGGTTATGCAATGCTCGGGCATCTTATCAAAAGTATAAGAATGAGAGTTTTTGTGATGACCTTATAGACTTTCTCAAAATATTAATGGACGACATAGGCATGGGGACCACTCGAGAAAATTTTCTTAAAGCCCTCCATTATGCGTTTCCAAAGTGTCAAGAGAAGTCCATTGCATTGAATGCTTGCAAATGTGTGTTTGGAGTCTCCTATGGAATTTTCTTGGGACATCTTATTAGTCCACATGGGATAGCTATGGACCCTACAAAGGTGAAGCCCTCCTTGCATTTCCTTCTCCTACCACTGTTCGTTAGCTTAGGGGTTTTCTTGGGGTTGCTAAGCATTATAGCCGCTTTATTAAAGATATGGCTCATCTTATTTTACCACTTAATAAATTTTTGAGCGTTGAGCAAAATTTTATTTGGGGGACACCTCAAGAGACCTCTTTTTCTTCTCTTAAAAGTGCCTTTACTAAGGCCCCTATTCTTAAGCCCCCAGATGCTTTGAAACCTTTTCATTTATTTAGTTTCATGGCCCAACTTTATGACACAAAATTGCATCACGTTGCATATTATAGTCGCAAGATAAAAGATGTAGAAACACGCTACACTTGGGTAGAATAACCAACTTGTTTAGCTATTGCTGAGAGTGCTAGGAAGTTTTGCACATTTTCGTTTAGGAATATCCCATCTAGGCCTGGCGTGCTGGAGGTTTCCCTTGAAGTGGAAGCATTATTGCTCCCCATAGCTTGCCCCTCCGTGACTGCTACCTTGGGAGCACTCGGTTGCTCGGCTGGAATGATTGTTGTCATAGGAGCCTTTGCTTTCAGGGCTCGACTTTGTTCTAGCCTTCGTAGGTTCTCAATTTCCCTCTCCCTTGTTGCTTGCATATAGCGTTCGATCTCTTGTACTTCGGCAAGACTCCTACCATCGGGTAGTAAAACCTCAGAGGGAGATAGTCCTAAAGGATCAGGAGGTGCAGTGGATGGAACATTCACATGCACACTCTCAAGAAGCATAGGGTCCATTTAGGCATGAATGACAAATTTACTTCCCCACTCCCTTCATTTATTTCATTAACCACATGTTCGGAGCGAGTAGCTCTACTAAGGGTCTCTTTTAAGCGGCTAAACATGATGGACCCGGGCCGTGGGCCCATGGCATGCATGTCTTGACTTGAACTATCAGGGTTTGGTGTAGGATATCCCTCCATGACTTCGTAGTCAGAGGAAGAATCACTAGACGCAATATGAGGATCTTGGGTCGCGCTACCTTGAGTTCCGGCCGAAGGTCCAGAACCTAGGGTGGAGGAATAATGGGTGCCCGCGTAAATGGAGGCACTACCAATATGCTCGTGCTCTAACACTCGTCCAGAGCGTAGGTTCATATGACTTGGATCCCCTAGAAGTGTCAGTGAGGGCCCGTGAAGGCTGCTCACCTAGTAATTTTGGGTGTTTTGCAACCCAAGTCTTTTCTTATTTATTTATTTTTTGATTTTTTGGTCCTTTTTTTCTGATCCAGCTATAGAATAGAACGTATGATAGCTCAAAACGAGTGTCTCGATCAGTGGGACGTGCCGTGCTTTACAGCCCTCCGTTTGGTCACTTTATGCCCTCGGAATCCCTAAAAACATCAATTTCTAGTAGGGAACTAGGCCCAAATTAGAAAGTCTAAGGGTGCAAGTGGGAAGAGAAGGGAGGAGAGTGGAGGACTTGCCCCACATGCTCTCATTCCCTCTTGAGGGGATAGGGTATATATATAAGAGTGAGTATAGTATACATCATAAGACTGAGGACTGAGGCCTGGGCTTGGGCTTGGGCTTGGGCTTGGGCTTGGGCTTGGGGAAATGATCCCGATCAAAATTTTAGTGTAGCCCCCCAGTCACTCACGCTTAAATATTTTCGTTTTTTTTTTCTTTTTTTCTTTTTGGGCGATGACCGCGCGCGGTTTAGGTGACCCTTTCTTGGCCACACACACTGTCACCTACCTAACCTACCAGTCATGCTCACTACCTAACATAGGAATCTTGGTTTGAAGGTCACTACCTAACAGCTCATAGACAACTCACTACCTTATCTACTTACTAACAGTGCTGCTAACCACTAACTAATCTGTTAACTGCTTACTGACAGTGAGCTAACTGTCCACCTACTTCCTCTCTCACTACCTTACTGTGCAAAGACTGTGTGCAGATAAACCTAGACAGAAAACTGTGTACAGACTGTGTGCAAGCAGAAATTGCTAACTGCCTTCCTACTTATTCATTCACTGCAAACAAGCTACGACTACTAATTGTGCAAAGACTGTGTGCAAACAGAAAACACAACATTATGCAGAAATCACAGCACTTGCAGACAACACAGAAATTAACAACTTGCAGAAAAACAACTCATTCCTTCTCCTCTTCCTCTTCTTTCCTACTACAAACAACTCATAGGAGAAGCACAAAGTGCCTCTTGGGCTTAGTGCAGGGCGATTCCCCGGCAGCGGCGCCAAAAATGTGCGCTCCTTGCCGCACTGTCGATGCAAGGGACTTGCCTAACACTGTGTGCGAGCCATAGACGGCTCCAAGCACACAACTAGCTTAACTAGTAAGCTCAAAAGAGGGCAATTGTGTGTCACTCACCGCTCTATGCTCCTGCCGTGGAGAATTCCTCGCCGCGAAGAAGAAGGAGACGCCGCTACGTCGCGCTCAACTGCTTCACAGTCGTTGTGCCACCACAATGCTCGATCGTGCTCTCTCTCTCTCACATACACACACACACAAGGAGGTGAAGAAGAAGAAGATGGAGATGGAGATGGAACAAGAGCACTCTTCTATTGCACAAATGAGAGAATGAGTGAATTTTAGGTTTAGTTGGCTTTTATATGAGCTCACCCCATTCACACTTGGGCGCCCATGCTTAGCCAACTAATCCCTTGACTGTCCCGGTTAGAGTGCGCCTCTCATCGGCGATCACTCTTACCCTTTTCCTATTGGTCCGACAAGCCCGGTACCTGACTCTACCAAATACATAATACACATCCGTCGTAGGTGATGGGGTGTCCGTGAGCCGTGAGGGTTAACAGCAGGTTGCAGCTTGTGTATAGTGATGTTTGTGGGCCCATGCAAACTCCGTCCTTGGGCAATTACCTTTACTTTGTGACTTTCATTTGATGATTAATCCAGGCATGCATGGGTATATCCGCTTAAGCAAAGTCAAAAGTATTTATGTGCTTCAAACAATTTTCGACTATGGCTGAAAATGTCTCAAAATGTACTATGGGAACCCTCCGTTCCAATTGAGGGGGGGGGGGAGTATATGTCTCATAAGTTTAATTTGTTTTTGGCTAGTCGTGGGATAGATTACCAATGTATAGTGCCTTATATGCCTCATCAAAATGGTGTTGCTAAGAGGAAAAATAGGTCATTTACAAAAATGGCATGATGTATGGTCAAGAGTCAAGCTTTCTCGCATTCATTTTGGCTTGAGGTCATCATGTGTGCCACTTATGTACTAAACAAATATTCTACAAAAGCTCTGTAGTCTATGACTCCATATGCAGCATGGCATGATAGAAAGCCTTCTATTGAGCACATGCGTGTTTTTAGTTGTTTGCATATGCTGTGGTGCCACAAACACACTGCAAAAAATTGGATGATAAGGCTGTCAAATGTATTTTTGTTGGTTATAGCGCTGAAAGAAAAGGTTACAAGTTGTATTATCCACAAACAGAGTGTATCTTGGTCTCACGGGATGTTGTGTTTGTGGAAGATTTTGTCTATCCCTTGTTGTCATGTACTAGAGATAGTAATGTAAACTCACATGACATTTATGACACTTTGTTGCCTCTTTTTAGTGGTGGAATTTCGAATGTAAATTTCAATGAGGCAAATGTACAACCTATGGGGGTTTCTGAAAATGTTACAGTTCAGTCTATTACTGTTGCATATGTACATGATGTACTGATGAGGAAAGGGCTGAGAATGAGAAGTCAAGAGGTATGCCTAAATGGCTGGTGCATACTTTGCATGACAGTAAATTGGATTCACCTTTGTCTAGTTGTACTAGTTCAAGCTCTCGCAATGCACCTTATGCCTCAGATTGTTATGCTTTGGCTGTGTCTAGCTTACATGATGTTGAGGAACCTTTGTCTTTTGATGAAGCACAAAATTCAAAAAATTGGATGGCTGCCATGGAATCAAAATATGATGCACTTCTAGAAAATGACACATAGACTTTATGTGATTTGCCTCCGGGAAAAAAGGCCATTGATACAAAGTGGGTTTACAAGATGAAACAGAAGCCAGATAGTGAGATTGATCGCTATAAGGCTCAACTTGTTGCAAAGCGTTATGCACAGCAAAAAGGCATAGATTATGAAGAGAATTTTTCTCCCACTTGTCATATGACTACTGTGCGTTTTCTATGTGCATTGGCATCTCAGTTTGGTTGGGATGTATATTAATCATACATTGTTACTGCTTCTTTGAATGGTGGCATGTTTGAGGAATTTTATGTAACGCAACCTCACAGTTTTGTCAAGAAAGGACAAGAGGATAAAGTGTGCAGATGTAAGAAAGCTTTGTATGGGTTGAAGCAATCTCCTTGTGCTTTTGGTATGAGAAAGTTGACACTGATTTGGTCAAACGAGGATTTTGTAACACTCCAATAGAAAGCACATTGTATGTAAAACGTGAGGGTGATGTACTTCTCATTGTGGTTTATTATGTGGATGATTTGCTGATCACTAGACCAAATGATAGACATATTGTTGAATTTAAGACTGATTTGCATGCTACTTTTAAGATGAAAGATTTGGGACTGTTGCATCATTACTTGGCTATACAATTTAAGTAGTGTGATGGTGGTATTGCCTTGTGTCAGAAAAGTTACATAGAGACATGATATCCGTTTTTTGGGCTCTCAAATTATGTCATAGTAAGCTGCTTCACCCAACAAAATGACCTTAATACTATGGATATCTTCACTCCTATATTGTACATAGGCGTGTGTAAGTTAGTGGACTTTCCCATATCTCCTTAAAAACCCTCAATTAGCTGTTCATTGTGCTAGTTGAGCCAAAAATAATAAAAAAAGTGTAGTGTGACCTTTTTGTGTGTAAATATTTCATTGTATATAGGGCCTAAATATAGGTATTTTTTAATAATTATTTTGGTATCCTATTTAAATATTTATACATAGGTGTGTGTTTTATTAGACCTATGTATGCCTTCTTTCATCCTCTTGCACCATAAGTTTATTTTTGTGGCCAATGTGTACATCCTCTAATCTCATAAATATTTTTTTCTTTTATACAAATCACCCCCACATTTCCACCCTCACCCTTGTGAACACAAAAATTTGATTTCTACTTCCTTAGTCACTTTTATATTGCATGCATAACCCTAGTTGTGTGAGGATATTGTAATCTTTGAGAGCTCTCTATCACATTATACTCATATGTGCATAGAGATGCTTTGAGTCTATTGAGAGGAATTGAGTGATGCCCTACTCTCCATCACATTTGTAGCTTCCACTTGCTCATAAATAAGATTGATAGTTTGGGGTGAAATTGTGTACAATGGCTACGCCTCTTCACTCCAAAATCAACTCAACAAGTTGGCTCAATAGCTTGTTTAAGGTGAACTTGTCCTCAAGATTATTTGTGTCCTTTCATGCTTTGTGGTTTTAAGGGGCTTGTTGAATTGTTTTCCTAGGACTAATTATAAGAGGGTAATATGGTAAGAGGGCTCTCATCGTAACCCTAAGACAATGGTGTAATGGCAATAAGACCAATGCTTGTGTTGTCTCTTTAATTTTTCTAAGCTTGGAAGAATCTAATATTTTAGGCCAGGATCTAGTTGTTCAAGTTGAGTTGTGCACTCTACCTTACTCTCTTCCAAATCCCTACAATTGTGAAGGCCTGTGTTTGGTGTGTGTTTGTGTGGTAATTTTGCATTCCTCTCTTTGCATGTTTGGCTACATACTATTTGCGTCCTAGTTTGCATCCATAACTACGTGGTGTCCCTTTATTTTTTTTGGATTTGACTATGGGTTTGTTGTCGTCATGTGTGCTTGTAGTCGCCCCAGCCCCAATTCAGTAGCACAAGAGCCTTGAGGAGTGTTTAGAGGTCGCTTCTCTCGTTGCCCCACCCTAGAACACCTCACTATGTAAGTTTGAACTTGAGGATTGCAAACCTATTGCCGCTCCCATGGAAACATGTTTGGAATTGAGTCTTCATGATGCTAGTGATCCTACAGATGTCACTCTTTACCAAACCGCTATTGGATGACTCATTTATGTATGCAAACATGAAGCTGGATATTCAGTTTACAGTCTCACAAGTCAACAAAATTATGCATAGCCGAGGGTCTAAGCAAGAATGGCACTTTACATCTAGGCTTGTTTTATCCCAAGGGGGGATCATTTTCGCCAGACTTACATGCTTTTTCGGACTCAGATTGGGATGGTTGTTTTGACATGTTAGTGTCCACAAGTGGTTTTTGTTTCATGCTTGGCAGTTCATGTATATCATGGTTGAGCAAGAAGAAACCTAATGTGGCCACTTCTAGTTGTGAGGCTAAGCACAGGGTAGTCTTCACAACTATAATTGAGTGTGTATGGCTCAAACGCCTTATGGGCTGATTTGGGTGTTGGATAGGATACTGCCAACACTATCTACAGTGAAAGTTAGAGTGCATTGGCAGTTGCAAGGAACCCAATTTTTCATGCTTGTGCAAAGCACATTGAGGTGCATTACCACTATGTCTAGGAGAGGCTCTTAGCAGGAGAGATTAGCTTGGCTTATGTGCCAACACAGGACAACCTTGCAGATCTTTTCACAAAGGCATTAGCTTGTGAGAAGTTCAAAGCTTTGGGCTTACTCCCCTTTGTGGATTGATCATGGCATTAGGGCATGGCACTTCCCTTTAATCAATGTGCCAGCTCTCGTTCACCGCATCACTCTCAAGGAGGATTTGCGTCATAAAATCTAATATCTAGCTAACCCAAATGCTTTTCTCATATTAGATTGATCATTTAATGTGGGAGAATAAACGGAAACAAGAGTTAGAATAGAGACATGTGCTTCTATACCTATCTCAACAGCAGTGGACCAAAAGGAGAGATGGTTGCATCTCAATAGGGATCCAAAAGGAGACGGTCTACCAAAGATCAATGTGCAATAAGTGCTTCTAGAACAGGGGACCAAGAGGAGATATGGTTACATCTCAATACGGGTCCAAAAGGAGGTAGTCTATCAAAGAGCAATGTGCATCTAATGGGGCTTAAAAGACCTTAGGGTTAGCTTCATTAAAGACCTCCATTAGTTAGTGTTAAAAGTCCTTTTACCTTAGGCAAGCTAGGGCTCAGCTTGAGGTGGGAACCTGACCTAAGCTTGAGGTGCTTGTCGTGCTTGCTAACAAAGGTGCTTGGAGTGCTTGATGACTAAGGTGCTTGAGGTTCTTGTCGTGCTTGATGACTAAGGTGCTTGTCATGCTTGATGATGAAGGTGCTTGAGAAGCTTCCTACGCATGGGGGGTAAGGTGCTTGAGTCAAAAAGAGACCCTAAAAAGGAGGGGGTAAGTCCTAGAGTTAAGGGAATCTTTGACTTAACCTCCCACTCACCCAAAGGGCACCCTTTTCTCAAGGGGCACATGGGATACGTGTCAGACTCTCCCTATGCTTAGCCACATGGTGTGCTTGAATGCTATTGGCTGGGCTAAAGAGAGTTTCTAGTTACATTCAACAAATATCTAGATATTTTCAAGCTCTCTCTCTCTCTAAGGGTTAAGGAGGACACGTCCAAAGACTACCCATGTACTTGAAATGCATGGTGCATATGATTGGCTAGAGGGAGAGGGGTCCAATGATCTTGAGGCATGAGCAAGAAGTAGATTTCGCCCCAAGAAATAAAGGGGTGTGTTGTGGGGGTATACACCTCTCACATACTCATTTTGTGGATTCATTCTCACTTGGTGAAAGTAGAGGAACTCCTTGTTGAGAAGTGAGAGCCTACACCAACACTCTTGGCTATGAAATGCAAATCCAACCAAGAGCCATGCTTCAATGCTTAAGCTTTCCATTTTCTCCATCTTCATTAGTATGCTATTATGTATGCTAGCAATAAGAGTGATGATAAGTGAGGAACTATTTCTTTCTTCTATGGAATGTTTCTTCTTTCTCTTCCCTACCCTCATTCCCCGCTAGCTCTCTCCACCTTCGAAGGTTTTTGAGGCCTTGGGAATGAGGCTTGGGATAGTTAATGCTTTCTACAAAGTTTATGTTATGTTTGTGATGCATGATGCTTTCCATCTTCATTGCATCACCTAAGTCACAAGGAACACAAAGATTGTATTATACCAAGTCTCTCTTGATGGGAGAAACTATAATACAAATGGCTATTGGAGGGGAGACTAGCTGCGTATGAATCCGGTCCTCAACTGGTTTCATGTTCTCTAAACTCTCTCTCTCTCTCTTACAAAAGTATTGTTCATGTCAGGTTAACTAAGTACCATGTTTATGTTGCTACCATCAATAAAGTTCACCCGCTATGCTCACAAAGTAACCTCACAAAAGTGCTTTGTCTAATTCCCTAATTCCGCTACTCTCAAAGTTCATAGGCCATTTCCATTACATTGGTATCAAAGCATTTGGTTTCTCTTTTCTTGCTTAAGAAGAGAGGTCCTTAAGTAGCCTATTCATGGTTGATTTTGTTAATTATATTAGGATAAGTGGGACTAGGATCTATTATCGGTTTTGTTGAGCCCACTATGTGGGATATGGTGCACACCTCACTAGCTTTGGTCTCAATAATGGAGTCTTTTTAGACTTGCCTAAATATTTACCACTATTGAGCTATAAGAAGTCCAAAAGGAGCTATCCCTTGGCAACTCTACTATGTATACCCACTCCACTACTCTCTATAATTAACCAATTCGAGCTGTGGGTGTAGATACTTAAGTGTTGATTTTCAAAGGCTAAGAGGAGTAGCAACTAAGGTTTTGAATTGCCAAAGCATACACTAAGTAAACACATAAGTCTAATTAACATGGCTGACAATAACCAATAGAGTAGAATGAATATTGATAACTTTGATTTTGCACATGAAGGTGCTAATGATGATGCCCCCATGTTTGTTAATCATCTTGTTACTAGGTTGCCACAAGCTATGGGCAACCCCGCTTTGCAAGCCAAAGTTACTCAACAACTTCATGCTTATGGGATTTCCCTTCCTCTCCAAGAGGAGAGAGAGCTTAGGAGGCCTCTTGATGAGACCCCCAAAAGAAGACTCTCTTCCATAGGAGAGGAGGAATCCAAAGAACGAGAAATTAATGAATCCCTTAGTTCCTCAGAAGGTGTGGCTCCATGAAGGTGGCAGTCTAGATGATCGATAACTCCTCCCAAGAGGAAACAGTCAACCCATAGTCCTTCTCCTCATCACTCCAAAAGCGAAGAGAGGAAACAAAGGAAGAAAAGGGGAAGAAAGAGGTCACCCTCTTCTTTTAACTTACTCCTCTTCCGATAAAATCTATGGTTATTCTCTTAGAGAATACAAAATGAGAGGACATCACAAATCTTACCCTGCATGGTGAAGCTCACAAAAGCTCAAGAAGTTCAAAGAGGAGGAAAGAGTATCTCTTTTCTCACCTATGATAGCACCTTTTGTGCTACCGACAAAGTATTGGCCTTCATCCAACAATTTGATGCGGCCTTTGCAGACGAGGGCTTCACGGAGTCCTCCAAGCTATGCCACGTAGCTATGCACTTCAAAAAATTGGCTCGTCAATGATGGGCTAGCCTTTGTGGCAACGACGAATCCCCAAAGACATGGAAAACTCTATGAGTTTCCATCATGAAGCAATTCCTTGCAAGCGATGCAAAGGACAAAGTGCTCACCAAATGGCGGAGTTTGAGGCTTATCTCTCGTTATTCTATCCACAAGTATGTTACAAGTTTTTGGATTTATATCTCAAGGCTACTGTCTTTCAAAAGATAGACTTTGCCAAGAAAAAGCAACAATTCTATGCGGGATTATCCAAAGAGATGGCCAAGTATGTCAACTCTCAATGACCCGGTTCTATCATCGAAGTAATCCACCACACCATGGTTGCTTTAAGGGGCTAGACAAAATGTCAAGTCCATGGAAAATAAATACACAAGTGATTCCAAGGGGAAAAACCAATGCCCAAAAGTCTTACCAAGGCCATTCCAACAACAACAACAACAACAATCAGTCCAAGGAGAAGGGAGTTTACAAAGGTAGATATATACTCTCTCCTAAATAGCTAGAAGCTTTTTGTAAGAGGCACAAATGTTTTAAGTGTGGGGAGCAAGGCCATGGTATCGTTCTTGCCCCAAGAAAATTTCTTGCAATGAGACTCCTAGAGCCTTTATGTTTGAAGCTCCAAAAGAGGATGCTCATTGCCAAGGATTTCTCCTTTCCTATGCTTGGGAAAAGATGCAAGAGGATGATGCCTTTACTTTATTTGACCCTAGTTCAACTCACAAATTCATATCCACAGAGTTGACCACCAAGCTAGGCATACAAGCCCACGAGATGGGAGATACATTAAAAGTTGATGGATCTATCATGGGAAAATACATCTCAACTACTCCCTCAATTGGAAAATTGAGGCTTCATGTCCAAAGCTATGTGGACAAAGAGGTTTTCTTCATCTCCTCTTAAACATGAGGATGTTATTTTTTGGGCACCATGGTTTAACCACATGGCTTCCAACATGAAGCTCCTTGAAAGGAGAATCTACTTCACCTACAGGGAAAAGAGCATGTACATAGATGCTAAAGAGTTGGGGAACACCATATCCCTGCAATAAAGGAAAATCAAGAAGAAATAGAGTTGTCTAATTTCCTAAATGGATTCCAAGATGTTTTCATTGATGACATCCCTACTAAGCTACCTCTAAAATAAGGGATGATGACCATGCAATTGGGCTCCTACCAGGAAGCCATCGCCTAGCAAGCCTCCTTATTGATTTTCCCAAGCTCAACATGAGGAGATCATGAGGCAAGTGCATGATTTGGTGGAAAAAGGGATGGTGAGGCCTAGTTCCTTTCCAGTTTGTTCACCATTACTTTTAGTGCAAAAGAAAGACGACACATATCACATGTGTGTCGACTATAGATCACTAAATAAGATCACTATCAAAAATAGATTTTTCGTGCCATGGGAAGAAGATCTATTTGATAAGTTATAAGTTTTGACCTGACAAATGTTCCAGACGCATTTAACTCATGATGGACAAAAATCTTCAAGCCATTCAAATTCTCTTGAGGAGTACAAGCGACACCTCCAGGTAATCTTTCAAGTTGTGAGTGAGAATAAGCTTTTCATTAATCAAAAGAAAAGTGAATTTTTCCTACAAGAGATTCAATACTTAGGTCACATTATGAGAGAATAAGCTTTTCATTAATCAAAAGAAAAGTGAATTTTTCCTACAAGAGATTCAATACTTAGGTCACATTATCTCTAAAGATGGTACCCGTATGGATGCAACAAAGTTAGAGGTAATAAAAAGATGTCCTAATCCAAGGAATCTATAGGAGGTACGAAGCTTTGTAGGTATGTGTGCCCATTACGTGACTTATTGAAAAAGAATGTTAAGTATTCATGGACTCCAAAGTAGCAAGAATCTTTTGAGAAGCTTAAGAAGAAGCTTATCTCTCAATGTGTGCTCACACTACTAGATCTCTCAAAGCCATTTGAGGTCCAATGTCATGCTTGTGGTGATTGCCTTGGAGCTATTTTGCTTCAAGAAGGGCATGCCATAGCATATGAGGGTCAAAGACTCAACTCCCATATGTGAGTATTGGGCAAATACAAAAAAGAGCTACTAGCTATTCTATATGCCCTAAAGATGTGGAAACACTATCTCTTGGGGACTCCATTCATCCTACGAATGGATCACAAAGCCTCAAGAACTTCATGACGCAAACCAAGCTCTTCGACAAAAAAATGAGGTGGGAAATTCTTCTTTTGCAATTTAAATTTCATATTGCTCACATTAGCAAGCACAATCAAGTGGTCGATGCACTTTCACAACGACCAAGGGTAAATGTGGTGTCTATAGCAACTCACAATGATCTATCTTTTATGATAGATGAGTATGCTACTGACCAAAACTTTAAGCAATAGGGAAGAAAAAAGAATCATTCACCTTGAAGGATGGTTATCTTCCAAACGGCAATAGGCTATGTGTTACTCACCCATACAATAAGAAATTCATGTATGAATCCCATACTTCTCCTTATGTGGGGCAAAGAGGGATTCCATAATCTACTCTTCGAGGAGTAGAAATGTATTTCTGTTGGTCTACCATGAAAAGTAAACATACAAGAGTATGTTTCAAAATACGTGGTATACCAAAAGTTGAAATTTAATCGAGGGAAGCAACTTCGATTGTTTCAATCGACAGGCTCAGCAAGAAAACACACTCTATGTCCGTCAAAAAGACTATTAAGGCACATCAAACAGTAACCCTCTTTAGATCTCAAATTTTCAAGTATCATGGCTTTCCAACATCCATAGTGTCGAACAAAGATCCTAGAATGACTAGTAATTTCTAGAAGGGTCTCTTTTGGAATCTAAGAAGTAGATCAAATTTCTCTTTCAGCCTATCATCCACAAACTGATGGCCAAAGTGAAATAACTAATCTAATGATTCTTGAATCTACCAAAAGCCTATGTCATGGAAGTAGATCAACGTTCTCAATGATAGAAGCACCTACCTCTTATAGAGTATGCATACAATGACGTTGTACATACTTCTATGGGGAAAACAACTTTTGAGGTTAAAGAGGAAAGATCCAAAAGTTCCTTACTACTTAAAGTACATGGGAAGATCTTCGCCTGCTAATGAATATAGTCGAGGGTCACAAGAATTTTTTCCAAAGATTAAAGAGGTTATATCCATCTCAAAGCAAAGGCAAAAAGGGTTGCTCTGCTAATAAGCATAGAAGAGCCTTAGCCTTTAAGAAAAATGATTGGGTCTTGCTAAAGTTTCTCAAGGCTCATCTAAGGCATTCTACAGGCAAGAATCCTTCGGGCCACCAAGAGTTTTATGCTACACTAGCAAAAAGATACTATGGTCCTTTTTAAATTCTTAAGCCAATCAATGAGATGGCTTGTCGATCAAAGTTTCCCAACCATTGGCTCATGCACCATGTTTTCCATGAGCCTACGTAAGCCTTACAAAGGAGCGCCACTAAAAGAAGCAATAGTTGCAGACCCTCCAAAAATCGAAGATCAAGCGAAGTACTTCAATCTGAGTCCATCCCATGACAAGAAGAAAAGGTATTAAGAAACGGTAATATTATCATATGATATCTCACTAAGTTAAAGAATATCCTTTTAAAGATGCTAAATGGATGCAAGGAACCTAGCTTAAGGATAATATGAACCTTGTCAATGCTTACAATGTTGCACTAGAGTAAGCATATGAAAATGCATTTTAAATGAACAATGTTTTTGTCTTATAAGACTAGTTCTCTTTTTATTGTGCACAAATTTAAATAGTATGCATTCTTAGAATCATGTTTGTGGTGACGAGGTCTCCCAAACACCAAGTAAAACTTGTCACTCTACTTTGGAAGTATGATATGGACTAAAGAGCATACATGCTTGTGGCAGCTACGTCTCCCAAGCACCAAATGGATTAGTCATCCATCTTGGAATGATGTTGTATGGTAAAAAGAGATCCTCTACCCGCTAAGAAACATGGACTAATGACTAGGCTTATCTTCTCTACCTCATAGTTGAGGATGACTATGATTTCAAGAGAGAGGTAATGTCATAAAATATAATATCTAGCTAACCCAAATGATTTTCTCATATTAAAATGATCATTTAATACGGGAGAATAAATGGCAATAAGAGTTAGAATAGAGACATGTGCTTCTAGACCTCTCTCAACAGTGGACCAAAAGAAGAGATGGTTGCATCTCAATAGGGGTCCAAAAGGAGACAGTCTACCAAAGAGCAATGTGCAGTAAATGCTTCTACACTTATCTCAACAGGGGACCAAGAGGAGATATGGTTACATCTCAATATGGGTCCAAAAGGAGGTAGTCTATCAAAGAGCAACGTGCATCTAATGGGGCTTAAAAGACCTTAGGGTTAGCTTCATTAAAGACCTCCAATATTTAGTGTTAAAAGTCCTTTGACCTTAGGGCAAGCTAGGGCTGAGCTTGAGGTGGGAACCTGACCTAAGCTTGAGGTGCTTGTCGTGCGCTGACTAAGGTGCTTGTCGTGCTTGATGACTAAGGTGCTTGAGGTGCTTGTCGTGCTTGATGAATAAGTTGCTTGAGGTGCTTGTCATGCTTGATGATGAAGGTTCTTGAGAAGCTTCCTATGCATGGGGGGTAAAGAGATTGAGTCAAAAATAGACCCTAAAAAGGAGGGGAAAAGCCCCATAGTTAGGGGAATCTTTGACTTAACCTCCCACTCACCCAAAGGGCACATGGGACACATGTCAGACTCTCCCTATGCAACTGAAGACCCTTATGGTCTTTAGGATGTCCTTACCTCTATCCACATGTAGGTGGTGATCATCCCCCTCATCCACACATGGTTTCACCTCGGGTGCTATGTGAAAAGGCACAAGCTCCAAAGTAGCTTCTTGCCTAGCTGTCTCTTTATCTTCAATCATTGAACCCAACCCAATGTTTGTTCTCTCACTCTCATCAACATGATTATCAGAATCATTAATATCTTTGATGATGACAGACACTAAACTGACTTGACCATTTTCGAGAACCATGACCAGACGTGTACTACATAATTAAATTCCTTCATTGTTTCATTATTTAATTTTTATGTGTATGAGACATACACTTTCAATTTGCTAATAACGTGAACACATTTATATGACTATATTAATAATTAATGAATGTATTAAAGGTGATCACATTTTTATGGAAAAAAAAGCCCTTAGGCATTTTGGAGAAGCAAGACAGCTGTCTGAATGGGTTCTTGGCACTTGGAGAAGCTGAACAACTATCAAAACAAGTCCGCACCCATTTGGGCAACTATCCATTGGCTTCTCCCACATGCCTGTGAGCTTTTATTCCATACAAACGTGATTTAGTTTAACCAAAAGACATTTTTTTAAAAAAAATATACCACAGCACTTCTCGACCCCGCCCTAACACCACCTTGATCTGTCATCGACCTGGTGGTGACACTAGCCTATGCTACAACCGATTTGCGTCAGCATGCATTGTTTGGACTAGTTTCATGAATGCCATATGTGGTGATTATCTAGCTTCATATAGCCTATTGGAGCCAATTCCACATACCACATAATACTGGCTACTTCCAATTTATTAATAGGAATCGTGAGAGATTCCTTCAAGGTCTCTTGTTTTTTTTTCTTAATAGAAGGACCAAGAATTATGGAAATTGAACCCTTGTCATGGGTGAAGTAGAGAAAAGTTAAACCGCCAGGGTAATCCCTTGCAATAGCTCCCTTCTGCAACATCATGATAACAAAAGAAAAAAAGCGTAGCATGCACTCTATGGGTGTTCGCCTCCTCTCGTCCTTCTCAATCAACTTGCCCTTCCGCCACTCCTGCCACCCGTCGCCATCACCACTAGCTCCTACATGCCTACCTTACACATTCCTTCACTCATCAAGTGCATTGCTATGAGGTCCTACACCATCATCTCCCCAACCAAAAAATTCTCAGGATTCTTCTTTATTAAGCCTTTTTCAAAATGTGTTTCCAATGTCCCTATTTGAGCCCATTTTATTTAAAAAACAAAAGCCTTCATTGTATGTATAGAAACCTGCTCAAACTAGTCCGTGCCGGTGCAGACTGGTTTTGACAGGTTTCACAAAGGCGCCACATCACAACACAGGATAGCTTGGTGATACCGCCAAAGTGCATTCGTGCATGCTATACCGTAGAGAGAGAGAGAGAGAGAGAGAGAGAGAGAGAGAGAGAACAAAGTCGCGATCTCAAAGAACAAGGCGTGGCATCGTCATCCACAAGCTTGGTTTTATCATCGTGGCTCCGGCAAAGGTGAGTAGCAGCAATAAAAGTGGCAACGCGCAGGTGGTGTCTTGCCAAAAACCAAGAGTCCAGGCCAATCGCAGGTCATAGAGATGCAATGAACCTCGCAACGGCGCTACTACTTGGTGGAGTTGAACGACCACAAGCGGCTTGCCATCAGCTATGTGGACACGGCGCAAGCCTATACCGTCACTTTTGGAACTTGCAAGTTTCCCCAGAATTTTACCGGCTGCCAAGATCTTGCTAAGAAAACGAATGTGCCTTTCCTCACCGATGATCTGAAGATAGAGTGTGAAGGCAAGGAGAAGTATTGTGTGCATCCAATGTTTTCTGGAAGTGGTAAGAGGAGTTGTTGAATGGGTTGGGCAATGAGTTGCCTCTTGTTCATAAGTAAATTGCTGAGCCCCCGATTTCTTTGTCAAAATGATAGCAGATTTGGATGAATATAGATATGCTCTTTTTTGCTGTTACTCTTGGAGATATTTAGGCACCTCTCCTCCCATAATATTGATCAATGGTATTTAAATGTTCAAGTGGCGAGCAAAATTTCTTCATTGGATTTCCACCAGTGTTTATTATTATTGCAAAAAAACATTTTTTTAGAGAGAGACAGAGAGAGAGAGAGATCTATAGTTAGAAGCATTGGCCCCCATCCTCTTGATCCCTGCATGCACCTCCTTTCTTGCATGCACCTACTTGATGTTTCCATGGCGACTTAATTCGTGAGTTTGTACTAGCCAGCCACCTACACACACACACACACACACACACACACACACACACACACACACACACACACAGTTTTTTTGTGTGCCTTTTATTTTCGTCGGCCCTGCCTTTTATTTTCACCAGCCCTGACACTAACTTTTCTCAAGTTGAGATGAAGTTACCACGGGAGATGATCTCATTGGGCGAGCTCGATGAGACTTGTGCAAAAATCCTATAGCATATAGCAGGCTACTTTGACATAGAGGTGCAAAAGCATTGGCTCTCCATAGCTATTGTTGCTTACACACAGAGAGCATGTGGTAGAAAATTGGTTGAATCACCTTCTTCCACTACGGTTTCATCTAGCTCCCTCTCTTTGACCCTGATATATTTCTCCTTTTTTTTCCCAACTCCTTTGTTGGTGATTGTCTTGATGATGACAAAAGCTCTCTTCCACAATGCACTAGCATTCCTATTGTGTGTACCTCAAGCATGAGCTCCTTGTTACCATCTCTAGCTGCCCAATGCATTCTTCTTCCACCCTTGTCACTAGCATTCTCTTCTACACCCAATGTAAAGCATGGGCAGCGGCTTCCTAGAAATGCTGCTATTAGAATTCTAGAGCTCAATCTTTGAGTAGTGATTGGCATACATAAAATTGGTCAAATTTTTCATTGTGCTCATCCTTAATTTCTTTTGGTTGCTATATTATCTTAGCTCTAGAAGCAAATCTAAGAAATTAGAGAAAACTCCATCTGTCATGATTCCCATGATGTCCAACGAGATCAATGTGGATCATGTGAGGAATCCCAACCCTCCTCAAAACAGCTTCATCCATCCCTTTAATAGTGCACGGATTCATGCTTACCACTTGATTAAGAGAAAGCAGAGGTTTGTGCTAGTCAAAATATTGAAAAGGGGATACCAGATTAAACCACGCAAGTTGCGCTTCAGAGTCTCCTTCCTTTGTTATAGGCGAATAAAACTTGCATGACAATGTAGATACACCATATCCATGTACGTTGCAAGAAGAAAGATATCAGGACTGTTGGGATGGCTTATCTACACCATCCGTAGAAAAATCCAATAGAAGCTAAGAGAGCTTGTATGCACCACACTCATTCAAGAAGCCAAAAACACAAACACAGAGCACTCTATGTGTGTGTGTCTAAGTATACGACAAGTACATTAAAGTTGCAATTTTCAAGCCTAGAAAGAGTTAAAGGAAGAAGGCTCCCTCGATGTTGATTGTTGTTAACAGCCCGCAAGAAAAACACTTGGCCCACAGGTCCCAAAAAAAAAAAAACTACCCATTAGCCTCAAAAAAAGGTTCACCATGTCATGTTTCAACCCCTAAAGCCTTTGCACTTCTATGATGTTCTAACATGCAATACTTTTTGCCGGTCGATATGCATGTTTTTTTCCCATTCAATGAAAGGCAAGAATTTCAAGAGAAGCCAAGCTTAGGTTGATGAGGAAAGGGATTTCAAATGCACGGGTGGAAGACAACAGATGTCTACAGTGGCATTATTCTATTGTTGGGAACATCTAAGCATGCGAGGTCCTCTTACTTTTCCTAGAGAACATGTAAAGATTTTCCTGTATCCACCCTCTATTATTGAGGGACTTGCTCATTTTTTTCGTCGCTCGGGAAAACTCACTCGCCATCTTGTAAGACTTGGTGCATATGATTGGCTAGGGGGAGAGGGGTCCAATGAGCTTGAGGCATGAGCAAAAAGTAGAACTCGCCCCAAGCAAGAAAGGGGTGTGCTGGGGGGTTATACACATCTCACATACTCATTTTGTGGATTCACTCTCACTTGGTGAAAGTAGAGGAACTCCGCATCCTTCTCCAAGCTTGTTGAGAGTGAGGGCCTACACCAACACTCTTGGCTATGGAATGCAAATCCAACCAAGAGACATGCTTCAATGCTTAAGCTTGCCATCTTCTCCATCTTCATTATTATGCTATTATGTATGCTAGCAAGAAGAGTGATGATAAGTGAGGAACTATTTCTTTCTTCTATGGAATGTTTCTTCTTTGTCTTCCATTCCCCGCTAGCTCTCTCCACCTTTGAAGGTTTTTGAGGCCTTGGGACTGAGTCTTGGGATAGTTAATTCTTTCTACAAAGTTTATGTTATGCTTGTGATGCATGAAGCTTTCCATCTTCATTGCATCACCTAGGTCACAAGGAACACAAAGATTGTATTGTACCGAGTCTCTCTTGATGGGAACTATAATACAAATGCCTATTGGAGGGGGGACAGGGTCCGTATGAATCCGGTCCTCAACTATTGTCATGTTCTCTAAACTCTCTCTCTCTCTCTCTCTCTCTCTCTCTCTCTCTCTCTCTCTCTCTCTCTCTCTCTCTCTCTCTCTCTCTCTCTCGCAAAAGTATTGTTCATCCCAAGTTAACTAAGTACCATGTTTATGTTGCTACCATCAATTAAGTTCACCCGCTATGCTCACAAAGTAACCTCACAAACGTGCTTTATTTAATTACCTAATTCCGCTACTCTCAAAGTTCATAGGACATTTCCATTACAATTTGTTACCTTATACATTGTTAGTGATATGTGTGAACACACTTAGGACCACTGGGGCATTTTTCCCTCACTAGGAGGTTTTTCCCCGTGCATTGTATATACGCCCATCATCTTAGGGCTATCTATCTTCTCCATTTCACACTAATCAATACACTCTCTGTTGTGTTCCTTGAGCTTCCTTCGTCTTCTCCAAGTTGTGTGTGTTTTCTTGCAACCCTAATTCCAAAAAACATTTTCTTTTAGGATGCACAATTGTGAGTGATGGTTGGTCTAATGTTCAAAGAAGACCACTGATCAATGTAATGTTGGTTGTCCAAGGGGAGAAAATTTCATAAAGGCGATTGACAGTTCTGGTGCGAGTAAAAGTGGCAAATATATTTTTGAGGTCTTGATTAATTTAATTAAATAAATTGATAATGAACATTTTGTTCAAGTACTTATGGACAGTGCAAAGAACAGTAAAAATCCTAGAAAATTAATAAAAAAGAGTTTTCCACACATTTTTGCCAATGGTTGTAATACGCACAGTTTAAACTTGGGACTAAAGGATTGGTATACTAGTGAAGAAACCACATGATTCACCAAAAGAATTGACAAAGCACGACAAGTTGTGAAGTTCATCTTAAAACGACAGAGAGTTCTCAATTTGTACAAAATGCGTATGTCAGCTATGTTGAAACTACCTACTGAAACTCGATTTGCATGCACTTTTGTACATTAGAATCAATCCTCCGTAATAAGTGCAATGTAATTGACACTTTCAACTGCACGGCCTTAATGAATGGAAGCTTGAGTTGAAAGAAAAAGTGAAAGAGGAAATTACATGTCTACACCGGTCCATAAACAAGCCTGCTTGCTGGATGAGAGTAATGGATGCATACCATCTACTTATGCTCGAATTTGCAACCTTGATCAGAAGGTGTCAAATATGGGCAAAGTGTGGATGACATGGTGATCAGTCTGGGTGTATGATTGTCAAAACGATGACGAAGAGGAATTCAATGTCAATGTATCTCAATGCACTATAGGCAAAATAGAAGAGAATGTGACAATAGATACGGATGTTCAATTACAAGAAGGCCCACAATACTCAAACTCAGACCAAGATAAAAAATTCACAGATTCAATATAGCTTGAGGATAGAATGAAGATTGTGTCAAAAACCATTATTCAAGAGATTGTATTCAACGTGTTTTGATCATATACAATACTTCATAGTAGCGATTACACAAAATTTGACAATCTCAATTGTTGTGCTCAAAACCTACATCTTACCAAACATATTTCTAATTGTGATAGGGGTGTCTTGGTGAGCTTCCTTGAATTTACACTCATTTGTCATGCCAAACATATACTTGTGTAATATCTTGTGAACAGATTGCACATCGGCTACTATTTTGCATTAAACAAATTAAAGCACGAGGTGATAATAATGGCCACATGCCAATGTATAGAATCCACTCCATCCGTCAAAATTCTTGTAGCATATTGGTCACTGGGAAGATGAAGATGCATATGATTGTGATGCGGGAACTAAATCTAGATGCAAGACAAGGTGACTTATGTGTGTCCCTTGTCCACTTTTATATGAATAGCCCTCATGGCATCTTGATCGGGGTGGTAAAATACTTCTTCTGGGAAATAGACTTTGTTAACTGCACTCCAAAAGTCTACTAACATGTTGAATAGAAACTCTAATGCATTTATGTTGCTTGATTTTGAGTATGCATCTGCACATTGTGGATCATATATTTTTGGGGAAATCAACAGCCGCTTTGCGAGCTCCACTGTCCCTCCTTCCTTTGCCTCAAAAACTCCAAAGTCCGATTGAGCTAAAGGATGTAAAAAATATTTTATTCTCACTTGGTTGGCATTCTAAGCATCATGCCCTAATCAATGATACCAACGTCGAGTTTAATTGTGTGAGTAAAATCTAGCAATATGTTGAAAGGATGTAAGCCTTCGTGCACTATACCAGCTGAGTAAGCAGCTGCAACACCATCAATAAGAGCGTGTAAGATTGTTGGCATCTGCTCAATCACTGCTTTGAGCCATGTAGTCTCTATCTCTGGTAAGTATTGATTTGCTGGTGGCAAAGTCCTCCAACCATATTATAGCCTGTGCATGCAGCATCTGAACGCTCCTTGGACAAATGGCAAGTGGCACATAATGTCTCCCAAGGTGCCCCCCTTGTAGCATGGGAAGATTGTGATCAAGGGTGCCTTGGTGGTAAAGCCAATGCATCTAAAAGTAGAGGGGTAAAGTGTTTGCATTCCTTTCTCTGTCTAGAAGCTATCAAATTTTTCCCCATCCCCTCCCTTGTAGCACTTTCCTACAAATGCAATGTGCTCTAAAAGAAAGAAATGCTTTTAATGGTGTATAATGTGCATACACCAAAAAAGCCTACTCAAATCCTTGCACCTTCCACCAGCGCTTTGTGGGGAATGCCGATCAAATGAGCGCACTTGACATTCAATGATGTGTGTATAATTGTGTCGGTGCCGCTACCATCTGATCGACCACCTACAGCCGCTTGCGCATCTTGGGACATCTTTAATTGCTTGGGTAAGTAGGGTTGGTCTTGAGCTTTCTCCCGCTTCATCTTTACCTTCTGCTCCTCCCATTTTTTGTCCCACAACTCTATTTTTGCCATATTGCAAGTGGGAGGGAGATCTTTTAAGTCTATGCAACACACTTTCATATTGCCTAGGGCTGTCATAATCTTTTGATGGGGGTCAAATTCTCTGATCCTTGTAGGAATCAGCAATCCATACTAGCCTTTGCTTCGCAACCTATCCTTTGTGTTCTCCTAGATAGTGCTAGTGAGATCTTTGATGAAGACGTCACTTTCATTAATCTGCTATATGCGACCATTTTCACATGAAGATATTGCAAAAGTACATTCTTTTAGAATGGAACACAATAGTTTTCTTTTGCTCTCGCATCATTTTTTCATTGGACAAAAAAAAAACAGCATATCAAATATAGTTTCATGGGTGCACCGATACTCTCTCACTAGTTCAAACAAACCATAACCGTGACTTGAAGACTTCAAAAAATTGTTCATGATTATATTGATACAAATTGAAAACCATTTTCATGTTAACATGCTATTTTTAAATGTTTAAAATGCATTTAACACTAGTTCTGTAATTGGACACTTAAGTGTCCTGAGACACTAAAGTGTCCTGTTTTCCTACCAAGTTTTGGCAATTTATTTGTCAAGCTAGAAAGAAGTTTTTTACACCTTGCTTCTACCATAGGTTTGTTATGAGGGAAATAAACCACTGGATTTTTCTCCATTTCAAAATACAATCGGTATGGAGAGAAATTTGGTAAGCTCTAAGTCATAAATTTTAGTAAAATTTCAAGCTGTTTTGCCAAAAAAAATCATAGAATTCTTACATCTTTTTGTAGAAATGGTCTTTTTTATGTTTATAAAAGCCAAGTGTTAGCACTTAGTGTTCCAAAACAATGGAATTCACTTCAAAGAAAAGTTTCCAAGTCACACGAAAGTTATAGACATAGTTTCATACTTGAGCACGTGCTGAATAAGAGAATAATTTTGGTCTTCCAAAGGTCCCCTCATGAAATTGGTACTATTCTAGTACAATTTGACAACTACAAATGACTTTATATGTTTAAACCAAGAAACTACATATTTTTTGGGCTCCCTAACTCAATTAGATCTCATTGATTGAACTCTATCTTGATTTTTTTATCGTGCAAAAACTCTTGAAAATCTTGAGTTCTCCATAATAACATTGAAACCAAGGTTTTAGGCACCTCAATTGTGTATGTACCACGTATGTTGATACATTTAGTTGATCTACGTGGAAAGTTTGATATTATTTGAGGTTTTGAATGCTTATGTCTCAAGAATGAAAATATCAAAGTTTTCTCTTATGCAGTTTTGAAAATTTAAAATGATCCAGTAAATGTTGCATACCAAAGCCCTTCTACTTGCCACCTTGAGTACTCAATGGAAAGGGCAAGAAATGTATCACTTTCTAAAACTCACAAATACATCAAAAACATATTTTTATTTGTATACAACGGTATGCTTGAAATGGACATATCAAATACATGGAACTTTCCATTATTTTATATACTTCAAAGTCAATTTTTTTGCAATGAAACTTGCAGTTACCTATATCAAAATTGTGGAAAAGTGTTGAAAGGTCAACCTTTCAACAACGCTTCCACAAAGATTCCATGAAGATTCTCTAAAGGTTCCAAATAAAGATGCTGATGAAGTGATGAAGACAAACATAGATGCTTTAATGTGAAGATACAAGCTCATGGCCATCATCAAATATCCCGTTATTATTATTTTGAGCCATTACGTCCAATTTTGTAATGTTTACGGGAACTTCATATTTTAAATCGGGAATTGTATTTAGGCCACAAATGCTTGTTGGATGAGCAAAGCTAGCTCACGGTGTTGTAATTAAGCTCTATAGAAGCTTAGGGACAAATCAGGTCATTTTGGCCGGACATTAGGTTTTCTAAGGCTTAGTATATAAGCCAAAACCTAAAACTTTCTAAAGGGACTTCTAATAATCTGATCTTCTGTGTCGTCAGGAGACTACGAGAGAGTGAGAGAGTGTGTATGTGTGCTACAGGAGCTACGGTGGTCGAAATCGCAAACGGAGAGCAGCAGTGTGTTGCCCACGAGGAGAGCTACACGTTGATCCTTACATCACGCGCGTTCGTCTGTGTTTTGGTAGATTCACCCGCGAGCTACTTTTGTAGTTTTGATGAGTAACTGTTGTCCGTTTTTGCATTTCAGCATATCCACGCGATCAGAGCGAGTAGAGCTACACATTAGGCACTTTAGTTTTCGGAAACGTCGACCTGCAAAAACCGGCCAGACATCCTACGCGTTTTCTACATGGAGGATATTGGGTAGGTTTTTTTGGTCACGGACCTTAGGGAGAGTGGCCTATTGGTGTTGATAGGATATCCCTCAATTTTCGTAATGTTTCGAGAACGTCTAATGGGCTTTTGGCTTGCGGTAGCATCATAGGAGACTCTCACATTCACAGAACCGATGGCATGTAGATTTGATATCTCTGTAGGAAGTAGTCATTAGTCGGTCGAGTAGAGGTTGACACCCTTTGCTTTCTTCCACGCGCCTGCGGTTCGAGCTTCGTCCTCAGTTGACATTATATGTTAGGTGAGTTCTTGCTATGCTTACATCTGTCGCGGCGTATCCGTCCAACATTGGTCACCTAAAATTTTCTACAAGGTCGCTTCATTTTTTCTTGAGCTTATAAAGTCAATTTCTTTAAAGCATCAGTCGCAGTCGTACGAGGGTAAACTTGATGAGTATAGTTCTTCATCATGGTAGATTCTAAAATGCAAGGTTATATTTTTAAAAGACTCTCTTGCTAGCATATTTAAGCATATCAAGAGGGTTTTCTTAAATAAAACGTATAATGCAAGTAGCATTTAATTTAAATTTGTAAAAAAAGGACACTTAAGTGTCCTATTTTGGTACCAAACTAGTGTTAAAACAAGTAGCTCTTAAGAAAACCATCCAGATCAAACAATACAGGTAAAAACCCCAAAACATTTCAACATATTGTTATAAACCATAAGACATCAATCATATTTTTCACATTGCACTCTCACAATAGTTCAGACAAACCATACTCGTGTTGTAATTAGGGTGGCAAAGAAACACACATAGCTTGGAGAAGATGAAGGAAGCTCAAGGCACACAATAGAGAGTGTGTTACTTAGTGTGCAATGGAAAGATAGATAGACCTAGAGTGATGGGCGCATATACAATGCTTGGGGGAAAAAACCTCCTAAAGAGGGAAAAAATACCCCGGTGGTCCTAGTGTGTTCAAACACATCACTACCACATGTATATGGTAACAAATCCCCCCTGGAGTGATGCGGTGAACGAGAGCTAGCACATGAGTAAAGGGAAGTGCCATGCCCTGAGGACATGATCAGTCCACAAAGGGGAGTAAGCCCAAAGCTTGTGGAAAGCTTCAAGATTCTCACGAGACAATGCCTTTGTGAAAAGATCTGCAAGGTTGTCCTATGTTGGCACATAAGCCAAGCTGATCTCTCTTGCTGAGAGCCTCTCCTTGACATAGTGGTAATGCACCTCAATGTGCTTTGTGCGAGCATGAAAAATTGGGTTCCTCGCAAGTGCCAATGCGCTCTGACTGTCAGTGTAGATAGTGTTTGCAGTGTCCTGTCCAACACCCAAATCAGCCATAAGGCGTCTGAACCATACACACTCAACCGTAGCTGTGAAGACTGTCCTGTACTCAGCCTCACAACTCGAAGTGGCCACAGGAGGTTGTTTCTTGCTCAACCATGATATACATGAACTGCCAAGCATGAAACAAAAACCACTTGTAGACACTTGCTTGTCAAAACAACCACTTGTAGACACTCGCGTGTCAAAACAACCAGCCCAATCTGAGTCCGAAAAAGCATGTAAGTCTGGCAGCAATGATCCCCCCTTGGGATAAAACAAGCCAAGATGTAAAGTTCCACTAAGGTAGTGGAAAATCCTCTTCACAGCCTGCCAATGCTTGGACCCTGGGTTATGCATAAATCTGCTGACCTATGAGACTGCAAACTGAATATCTGGCCTCGTGTTGCATACATAAATGAGGCAGCCAACAGCAGTTTGGTAAAGAGTGACATCAGCAGGATCGCCAGCATCATGTAGACTCAACTTCAAACTTGTTTCCATGGGAGTGGCAATAGGTTTGCAATCCTCAAGTCCAAACTTACATAGCAATGTCTCTATGTAACTTTTCTGACACAAGGCAATACCATCATCACACTGCTTAAACTATATGCCCAAGTAATGATGCAACAACCCCAAATCTTTCATCTTGAAAGTAGCATTCAAATCAGCCTTAAATTCAGCAATATGACTCTCATTTGGTCCAGTGATCAGCAAATCATCGACATAAAGAACCACAATGAGAAGTACAGCATCCTCACGCTTTACATACGATGTGCTTTCTGTTGGACTGTTACGAAAGCCTCGTTTAACCCAATGAGTGTCAGCTTTCTCATACCAAGCACAAGGAGATTGCTTCAACCCATAGAAAGCCTTCTTACATCTACACACTTTGTCCTCTTGTCCTTTTATGACAAAACCACAAGGCTTCGTTACATAAACTTCCTCAAATATGTCACCATTCAAGAAAGCAGTAACAATGTCTGATTGATGTACATCCCAACCAAAATGATCTGCCAATGCACATAGAAAACGCACAGTAGTCATATGACAAGTGGGAGCAAAAGTCTCTTCATAATCTATGCCTTTTTGTTGTGCATAACCCTTTGCAACAAGTCGATCCTTATGGCGATCGATCTCACCATCCGGCTTGCGTTTCAATTTGTAAACCCACTTCGTACCAATGGTCTTTTTTCCAGGAGGCAAATCACATAAAGTCCATGTGTCATTTTCTATAAGTGCATCATATTCTGATTGCATGGCAGCAATCCAATTTTTTGAATTTTGTGCTTCATCAAAAGACAGAGGCTACTCAACATCATGTAAGCTAGACACAGCCAAAGCATAACAATCTGATGCATAAGATGCATGGCGAGAGCCTGAACGAGTATGACTAGACAAAGGTGCATCCAATTTACTGTCACGCAAAGTGTGCACCAACCATTTTGGCATACCTATAGCCTGCTCATTTTCAGCCCTTTCCTCATCAAGTACATCATGTACATCTGCATCAATAATAGGCTGATCTGTAACATTTTCAGAAACCCCCATAGGCTGTACATTTGCCTCATTGGAGCATACATTCGTATTTCCACCACTGAAAAGAGGCTTATATGAGCTTACATTACTGTCTGTAGTACATGACAGCAAGGGCTGAACAGAATCTTCCACAAACACTACATCCCGTGAAACCAGAATACGCTTCGTTTGCGGATGATATAACCTGTATCCTTTGCTTTCAGCACTATAACCAACAAAAATACATTTGACAGCCTTATCATCCAATTTTCTGCGTTGTGTTTGTGGCACCAAAGCATATGCCAAACAGCCAAAAACACGCATGTGCTCAATAGAAGGCTTTGTATCATGCCATGATTCATATGGAGTAATAGACTGCAAAGCTTTCGTAGGACACCTGTTAAGTACATAAGTGGCACACATGATGGCCTCAAGCCAAAAAGAATGTGGCAAAGCTTGACTTTTGACCATACATCCTGCCATTTTCGTCAGTGACCTGTTTTTCCTCTCAACAATACCATTTTGCTGAGGTGTATAAGGCACTGTACATTGGTGTTTTATCCCACAATTAGCCAGAAATGAATTAAATTCATGAGACATATAGTCCCCCCCTCGATCGGAACGGAGGGTGCCCATAGTACATTTCAAGACATTTTCAGCCATAGCCAGAAATTGTTTGAAGCTCATGAAAACTTCGGACTTCGCTTTAAGCGGAAATACCCATGCATGCCTGGAGTAATCATCAATGAAAGTCACGAAGTACAGGTAATTGCCCAAGGACGGAGTTTGCATGGGCCCACATCACTATGCACAAGTTGCAACCTGCATGTGGCCCGAACTGAACCATCCTTTGGAAACTTAGAACGCTGCATCTTACCCAAAATACAGCCTTCACAAACATGTTTGACAGGTGCTTCAAGAGGTGGCAAAGAAGCAACCATATCAGATTTCTGCAAATGCAACAAACTGGCAAAATTCAGATGACCAAAACGTGCATGCCAAAGTTTTACATCTGAAATAGCCCTTGAATCTGCAACAGCATTTGCAAAAAATTTCCCACACTTGTCATACAAAGTGAGATTATACAGCCCACAACACAAAAGGCCAGATGCAACAATTTCATCACCAAAACTGAGATCATAAACTATACATCTATCATCCACAAATTTGACTACAAGTCCAAGTCTAGCAAGTGCAAATATAGACAAGAGATTCTTCTTGATCCCAGCTACATAAAGTGCATCAACAAGTGTGAAGCAAGTGCAATTGCAGTAGTAAGCACAATCTTTCCAACTCCCTGAACTAGATAAGAGGCATTGTTGGCACAAGTGACCGGATTCCCATCAGGGAAAGACTCGAGAGAAGTGAACAATTCACGATGTGAGGTAATGTGCTTTGTAGCACCACTGTCAAAATACCACACATGTGAATCTGTAGCAACTGACAAGAATGCATCATGGACAGCAAGATTGTAAGTGCACTCTGCGCTAAAAGCCCATTCTGCATCAACATCAGCAACACTGTCTCCTTTCACAGAAGACTCAACAATGGCTGCATTTGTAGTGGAACTACCCTCTTTCTTCTTAGCCTCTTTGGCCTTCAACCCTCTTTCTTCTTAGCCTCTTTGGCCTTCAACTTAGGACACAACTTGATCAAGTGATCATTAGCTTTACAATAATGGCAACGCATCTTCTTTTTGCCCTTATCACCAGAATTGCCAGACAAATTGCTGCCAGCAGAAGCATTAGGAATAGAAGTTTTTCCACTCGCAGCACAACCATAAGAAGTGGCTGCATTGCTATTACCACCCTTTCTTTGAGAAGCAATAAAATCTTGTTCAACTGCACGCTGTCTAGTCCTGTTTTTTCTGGATAGTGACTCTTGCAACAGCAATGTGCATAATGCATCAAACTTGACAAAGTTCAGGATTTCCTTGGGTCATTAGTCTCCAAGGACTAGCAAAATTCTGGTAAGAATCTGGTAAGGCATCAAGAACAGTCTGCACAAGGGAACTGTCTGAAATAACTTCACCTGCAGAAATAAGTTTCTCATTGATATCCTCGACACTAGCAAGGAAAGTGTCCATATCATCTTCCTCATGCATAATCTTCGACTCCAGCTCTTTACGTAGCAAAGAAATTTTAGCCTCATTGTGGCTTGCATAAAGACTAGCCAAAACATCCCAAGCTTGTTTTGCAAATTTTGTTGAACGGATGTGAAAAAACAATGGTGCGCTTCATAGACAACGCAATCAGTGCATGATCCTGCGCATCCTTAACATCCCAACAATCTTGTTCTGTCGTAGGCAAAACAACTCTAACAGCAGCAAGACCTGCAACATCCTCAACATCGCCTACATCCTCAGAACCAGGACGTATATCAATGCCCTGCACAATATTCCAGACGCCCTTTGACACAAGAAGGTGTTGCATCATATAAGCCCACATAGGGTAGTTGTCCCCATCCAACGTGTCCTCAACAGCAAAGATCTTGAACACATCTGTGTTGTTGTTGTCAGCAATGGTAAATGTTGCACCTAATGTGAAAACTGCCCAAAAATAGGAGAAATGGAGCGGGAACAACCTGTGGTATATATCACAAACCGTAGAAGACTATAAGACACCTGTTATGCAAAAAATGGTACTGACAAAAATCCTACACAAAATGATGAAATAGCCTCTACAGTACTGCCTGTATTTGTCAACCTGCGAACGCTCTCTCTGAAATCGAAGAAAGTGAGCAGGCATGTGCTGGAGCAGTTGGTGACTAAGCCCGGGAGGACGTAATCTACTATGATACCAATTGTTGGAATTAGGGTGGCAGAGAAACCCACACAGCTTGGAGAAGACGAAGGAAGCTCAAGGCACACAATAGAGAGTGTGTTACTTAGTGTGTAATGGAAAGGTAGATAGCCCTAGAGTGATGGGCTTATATACAATGCTCGGGGGAAAAAACCTCCTGAAGAGGGAAAAAATACCCCGGCGGTCCTAGTGTGTTCAGACACATCACTACCACATGTATATGATAACAACTCGTGACTTAAAGACTTCAAAAAATTATGCAAGATTATATTCATTCAGGTGGATAACCATTTTCACTTTAAAATGCTATGTTTAATCATGCAAAATGCAATAAAAACAAGTAACTCCTAAGAAAATCATCCAGATCCAACAGAACAGGTTAAAAACCCAAAACATTTCACAATATTGTGGTAGAGCATAAGATGTGAATTTATATTTTTTGCGTTATCACTTTTTAAAAAATTCTTACAGTAAAAGACATGTGCATTATAATGTACATATTTCCAATCTCATTTTAGCTCATTTTAAAACATTAATAGTATAACATTCCGTTAGAAAACATTGAAAATTTGGTGCGATTTTAACAAACCATGCATAAATTGCATAGAACGTCTTGCTCCTTAAAAATTTTAAATGAACGTTTTACATGCAAAATGTGTGCATATACCTTTTTAAATTGAAATTACATTAGCTATTTGTAAACATAGAGAAATAGCATAGTGTGAATTTTAGTGAAATTGTAGCATTTGGTTTTGCAAGGATGTTATTCATTATTGTAGAGATTTTTAAGGTTGTATAAGTGATAACATATATGTTATAATTTTAGGACTTCTAAATGTAGCATTTAAAATAGCAATGATGATTAATGAATACAAAATTCTTTTTGAATATGATTGGATAGTATATATTTTCACAAGAACTCTTAAAAACAACAATTTCAGGCAATTCAAACATTTGTTTATGAAATACTCTTCACGATCGAGTTACCGACCAAGTATTTCATATACTTAATACTTTTAAAGAATGAATTGCACATGCACATACAAATTATATGGCATTCATATAGTCGGGTTAATGACTTGAGTGCCACATCTATGCAAAAACAAATGCTTCTAACAAACGACACTCCCGCGGCTACCGATAGAGTGCCGCTCAAATCTAAAGAAAAATAATGGCTTGCATACAGCATCATATGGCCGCATTACCGATCGATGCCCATATGTTTTTTTGGAAAGGGGAAAGGAGGTTGACTCACCATAAGGATACTAGAATCTCCACATTACAGACGTAGCACCCAGACAGTGAGCCAATACTTACCACAAGGACACCATATTCCCTGTGTAACCAAGGTGATGCCCCCATGGAAAGCATTGTTCCATAGAATAGCTTACACACACTCACATTGTGTGGTAAGGTGCCTTATGACTGTCATGCAATACAACAAAAGGCAGGCTACCACACAACACACACACACACACACACAGAGGTCGTGTGGTTAGGTACTCCACTGATGCCGCACACTATGATGTAGAGCATGCTCCCACAGGATGCCCTCTCTCCTCTTGACATACCTGCAAAAGTGGTCCTCTCTCTCTCTCTCTCTCTCTCTCTCTCTCTCTCTCTCTCTCTCTCTCATTTGGGAAATTTTGGACCCTTAAATGGGCCCTATAAGGACTTTTGACTTTCTCCCTCTTGTCCAAAACGGGCGCATGGTAAAATTTTTACAAATGAAATCAAAATTTGTGAGACCTTTTGGATTTAGAATGTACTCATCAAGATCTATCCATTGATATATAGCATGCCATCAGATTCCTTATATTTTAGAAGATTCCAATTTTTGATGTGACAACTTCGTCTTATAAATGGGATCTCTCCCCACATTTCAGCTTCAATGAGCGGAGGCCATAACTTCTACAAATCAACTCCAAATTTGTTATACTTTGGGGATTTAGAACCTACTTTCTAAGATCTTCCCAATGATATGTTGGTTGATAGGTTTTAGACAAAGCGTTTATGTACTTCACTGGGTTACCCACTTTGGACAAGAGAGGCAAAGTAAACCTCCTTATAGGGCCCCTTTGAGAGTCCAAGTATTCCCTAAAATCTCTCTCAGAGTGGCTCAAGATATAACGCCCAACGGGCCCGATCGGGGCCCTCCATATATTTAGTTGCCGGTCTGCCGGGCTTTAGGGTTTACCCGACGGGCCCGCAGGGAAAACATAAATGCCCGCCGATAGGCTTTTTGTGAGTTTCTAGGTCGCTCTCAATGGGCTAGTTTGTGATCATGTTGAGTGTGATTATGTAAAACCTTGTGATCACACAAAATTTTAGGTAATTACATAAATATTAAATCCTTGATTGTCTTTCAAGTGCTAAATTGAGGTGATGGAAGAACTTCTCCATTGAAGTTGGTTACCTACTCCAGAAGGAAGAATATATGTACTAACATGCATTCAACACCAAATTTCTTATGAATGTCAAATGCACGACATTAAGACATAAGGAAGACTTATGCACTCGTACGCCGACAATTTTATTGGCTAGTTTTACATCAACATGTTCAAGAATATGTCTTGCATTGTCACAATTGGCTCAACGAAATCAACCAAGACCTCTCAATTGACAGTTTTGTCATCCTGGTGTAAGTGTTTTCCATTAATGACTTACATGAAATACCAACAGGTGAACATGAGATTCTTATGGAAGCACTCATTTGTAAGCCACTTGTCCTACTTTCTTGAGTACTAGAAATTGTCCACTATATCCAATTTTTAGAATTTCTAAACTTGCTCTAGAGTTTTCAAGGAGACCTCGTCACCTTCTTTGAAAGTGACATGATGTCACTTTTCATTAACATAATTTTTGGAGCAAGCTTGCTAAACATTTTGGTGAGCCCTATGTAACACTTGAGGAAGTCCTTGACATGTTGAATTTTTTTTTTGTGGCCAACCGCACCAAAACTGGAGGCTTAGTTTGAAAGCCATACATAAGCATACATGGATTAAAATTGGCAGTTACATGTTTTGTACTATTGTAAGCAAACTCTAGGATGGGGCGATCATCTTCCCAATCTATTTACTTCCTCTTGATACACTTGTAGAATATTTTTTAGCACTTGGTTGACCCATCCACTGTCATCAAACGTAATTTGGGCCTAGTTAAATGATTTTCTCTCTCTAGAATTGGCCATTCTAAAGAGAGAAAATAAATAGTGGAAGGACCAAGATAATGAAGATGGTTGCAAGGTGCGTTTCAAGGCCTTAGAGTGCCAAAAGGACAAAGGAACCTTCAAAAGTTTCAAAGCAATTAGTCTGAGATTCATCTTAGGACCTTAAGGTGCCAAAAGGATGGTGAAGTCTTTAGAACTACCAATGGAATTCCTTTCAAAGTCAAATGTGCTTTTACCATATTAAAGTCCATTGAAAGTGGGTCATAAATTCCTTTAAAAGTTTTTTTGAATGCCAATTAAAAGGGATATGTGACCAGCTTGAACATGGCTTGAGGACCCCTAATCATCCATGCACACACATAGTCACACTTCTTAAGGACGAGTGGTGGATACTCCTCAAGAGTAAAGTAGTGGGTAAAGAATTGAAGGAAAAGAGATTAAAATGTCAAAATGAGACCTAGTGAAACTATTTGCAATATATCTCATGATTGAGAGCTGATATTTGAAAACATGTCACTTTTTGGACTAGAAGCAATAAGATCTACAGCTGTCATGTTGAATACTTTTCAAATGGAGGAGATAAAGAGGGTCAAAAACATGAATTAGTCCTAGAAAGGAGGCTAATCACTACATGAAAAGCAAGGCTTCTTTGTCTCAAAAGGCTCACTCCTCTCCCTCTCCCACAAAGCTCTCCATAGCTATTGTCTTCGAGGCTTTGAGATGGAGATCTGCTCCTTGCAAGTGACAAATGATATGATGTCCGATCTTTGAGTAAGCAATATGGCTCTCATTAAAGACTATATTAATGCAATCCTTTAGAGGGGGGTTGACTCCAAAAGTATGGTCCTCGACTGGTGTCAAGTGTCTTAATTTTGTGTTTATTTTTATTATCAATATTTGTGTGTGCTTCTGTGTAGATATAGGAAGGTATGTGTGGCAAAGGAATCAATGATCATGTAAAGTAAAACACATGATTACTAATTATCAATATAATTAGTTTTCAATGTTATCACCCAAATATCTGACATTACTAACCATCTATAATTATCAAAGGTACTTAGACTGAGTTGTGTGTCCAATCTTTAAGATATTAGAAAAACTTATTTACTTACATGTTATGAGGTAATAAAATAACCCCTTTCCAAATAGAAATCAAAAACCCCTTTTGTGAATGTAATCTGAGGTTTTTTGTCAATTAAGATATTCCTTCTTTTGAACTCTGTTGGTGTACTTAACACAACCCCACCCCCGCCCCCCCGCCAGAGAAACTAGCAATATATGGCAAAACAATAAAGGATCCATGCTTGTGGCAATTAGCTTCCCTCAACCACTAGGTAGACTTGCCATCTATTGCAAAAAGATGTCTTTGAGTGACAAGTTGAATTTAAAAGCAAAACATACTCTCCACTTTGCTTAATTAATTCATAGTCAAGGATGACCATGATCAAAGGGGCAAGTAGTGTCATCAAGATGGATTGTCAAGATGAAAGCAAAATTCCCTTGAGATTTAATTTATTATTTTGATTTCATTCCATGCCAACTACCTATGCAATCAAGATGCAAAAAATGAAGTTAAAACGGTGAGTTTTTCTCAAGATTATCTAGAGAAAAAAATGATCATAAATGCTTATGATTGAACTACAAATAGTGGAAATAGTCCATCTCCTCCACCATTGAAAAGGGGGTGGAACTTGCAGTTTAGCTTTTCCTTGTTAATGGATTCAGAAGAGGAAGCGTCCAAGTTTAGCAAACCATAGGAAGCCATGTAGGCAGCATGTATGCAAAAATCAAGGCTATTCGGGGACCCCTTCAATGGATTCTGAACCCACCACCTCATGGCCCATGTTTTGAGCCACATGGGCTAACCACCTCACTGGCGTCCACATTATGATCTTTTATTGTAGGTCAATATGCACTTCCTTGGCTAAGGGGGTTTAATTTCTTGCCCGAGTTTAGTTTTAATGTGACACCTGTGACTGCAATTGCCCTGGTTTTTGTGCATGGACTTGTGGACCGTGGATCCCCTCACCACCCCTCATTGAATGCATTGTGTTTTTTCATCATGAGGGTGATTCCATGACTATATTCCTTGTGATTGTGACAAGCCATTTTGATGGCATTGATGGTGCATAAGTCGGGCACGGGGAATGAGGCGTAAGTCGTGCACGGTGAGTGAGGGGCTCTCAATCAGACACATGGAAAGTTGCATGGTGGCAAAAGGGGCGGGGTTGCCCACTGCAAGATGTAAACCCAGGCGAGGTGGGATGCCAATGTGGGGGGGCTCTAGGGAGGTGACAAGGCATGCCACTATGGCATAAGTGGGGGATGACTAGGCAGGGTGCCCATCATGCAAATTTTAAAATGCACGACTAGGGGTTGTTTAGGTAGATACGCCTCAATGCTATGAATCTTCTACATGCATGCTCCATGGGGGACACACAGGAAGGGGGAATGCCATTTCCAAGCGAAGCTGCATCCCCATGCAACCATGACAAATGCTATGAGATTTGGCATTTTGATCAATCTGTTGCTGCTTGGTCATGGCCTTGTGTCCTCTTATAAGACTCATGTCCCCCTCGATCATATGGGAAGATAAAAGGAAACAAAAGTTAGAATATGGATAAGTGCTCCTAGATCTATTTTTGGCAGGGGACCAAGAGGAGAGATAAGCTTATCTCAATAAGGGTCCAAATGGAGAGAGATCTACCGAAAAGAAATGTACACTTAATGGAGCTTTAAAAGACCTTAGGTTAAGCTTCATTAAAGCCTCCAAAGGTCAGTGTTAAAAGTCCTTAGGGCCACGACCATTGGGCTAGACTATTGCCAATGCTAGGCCTTTTAAACCTTTGAATATGTGGACTAAGGTCACCTAGAGGGTGCAAGTGTTAGTGTTAAAATTCCTTAGGGCCACGACCATTGGGCTAGATTATTGCCAAATCTAGGTCTTTTAAACCTTTGAATATGTGGACTAATGTCACCTAGAGGGTGCAAGTGGCCAAGTGGTCTCCCACTTTCATGGGGCGAGCCCTTTTTGTAGGGAGATAAGAGAGAACACACACGCTAAGAGTCACCCTTTCACATAAAGCATAAAGGACACATGTCAGGCTCCTAGCTATGTTGCCCCCAACCAAGCCTAAGTCCTATTGGATGGCCAATATGAAGGACCAATGAGAATTAAGCTTTATAAAAACAAGCTTAAACCTTATTGGATAGACCACAAAAGAACCAATAAGAATGAGGACCTACTTTATTCCTATTGGACAGTCTACCAAGGGGTCCAATGAGAATTGAGCAAACCATGTGCAAGCTTAATTCCTGTTGGCCAGTTGACCTACTTTATTCCTATTGGTTGGATATTCTACCAAGGGGTCCAATGAGAATTGAGCAGACCATGTGCAAGCTTAAATCCTATTGGCCGGTTGACCTAGAGAGCCAATGAGAATTTAGCTTTAATTAGTTAATGAATTAAACTCTCTCTCAAAGGGGGAAAGAAGGACACTTGTCACAATGCTACACCCCTTGCTTGAAATGAACTAGAACTCTCATTGGCTAGCACCAGGCTTGAACCAATGAGCTTCAAGCCAGAGTAAAAAGGCTAGGCCGATCTCTCTCTCTCTCTCTCTCTCTCTCTCTCTCTCTCTCTCTCTCTCTCTCTCTCTCTCTCTCTCTCTTAGATCACGGGCCCTCACTTACACACATACACACACACACACACCCTTGTATGCATTGTAAAAGTTATCTCCTTCTCCAAGCTTGATAAGTAGAGAGCCTACACCAACAACTCTTGGCTATGTAATGCTAATCCAAGCAAGAGCCAAGCTTCAAGCATGCTTATCATCTTCTCCAACTTCATTACTATGCTAAGCTATGCTCTAAGAGTGATGATATGTGAGGAGAATACTTCTTTCTCATATGCTACATCATCTTCCTCTTCACTTCCCTCACTCCATGACAGCTCTCTCCACCTTTGAATGTGTTTGAGGTCTTGGGATTGAGACCGGGGACAAGTTCTTATCTATTGTAAGTAAGTTAATTGTTGTTTTGGGCATAATATTGGTACATGAATCTTTCCACCTTCATGGCATCAAAAAGGTCTTTAAGGAGAACAAAGATTGTATTGTACCAAGTTTCTCTTTATGGGAGAACATATAATACAAAATCTTTTTGGAGGGGGACCAACTCCGAGTAAATCCGGTCCTCAATCGTTGTCAATTTCTCTATTTCTCTCTCTTTTAAAAGTATTGTTCATGCAAAGCTAACTAGGTGTAATGTTTGTGTGCTATCTTCAATCAAGCTCTCTCTCTATCTTCATTAGGATTTTTTTAATGAAATGCTCACTATACTATCACTTTCATTCTGCTACAATCAATGTTATTAGCTTAATTCCATTACATTGGTATCAAATCTGATTTCTCTTTTCTTGCTTAAGAAGAGAGTTCGTTAAGATTTCTCCGAGAGGTTTTGAAGTTACCAAAGAACAAGTTAGCATACACATAAATTTTGTTAGCATGGCTGATAATAATAAAGAGAGTAGAATGAATATTGATGACTTTGATTTTTCATATGAGGGTGTTACTAATGATGTCCCTATGCTTATGAATTATCTTGTCACCAGGCTACAACAAGCCATGGGAAACCCCGCTCTACAAGCTAAAGTTTTCCAACTTTGCACAACATGGGATTCTTCAAACTCCCCAAGAAGAGAGAGTGCCTAGGAAGGCTCTTGGTGAGACTTCCAAAAGAGGACTCTCCCCGGTGAGAGAAGAGGAGGAACCATACGAATAATAACGAAATGAGTCTCAAAACCCTTTGAAAGATGTGGCTCCATGAAGACAACAGTTACAAAGATCTCCAATTCCTCCCAAGAGGAAAAGATCACCGCAGATTCCCTCCCATGTGCTTTCCAAGAGGGAAGAGAGGAATCAAAAGAAGAAAAGGAAGAGAAACAGGTCACCCTCTTCTCCATCTTCATCACCTTCCTCCTCTTCCGATGAAGGTAGCAGCTTATCCCCCAAAGAGCCCAAGAGGAGAGGGCATTGGAAGTCTTATGCTGCTTGGAAAAGGTCCAACAAGCTCAAGAAGTTCAAAGAGAGAGGAAAGAACACCTCTTTTCTCACCTATGATGGCACCTTTGGTGCCACAGACAAAGACTTGGCCTTTATCCAGCAATTTGATGCAGCCTTTGGAGATGAGAGATTCATGGAGTCCTCTAAGCTACAACATATAGCTATGCATTTTCAAAAGTCCGCCAGACAATGGTAGGCCAACCTATGAGATAATGGCGAAGCTCCAAAGACATTGAAATTTTTAAGAGCTTCCATAATGAAGCAGTTTCTTGCAAGCGATGCCAAAGACAAAGTTCTCACCAAATGGAAAAGCTTAAAGCTGTCTCCCTGTGAGTCTATCCACAAGTATGTAGATAAGTTTGGGGATTTACATCTCAAAGTCAATGTCTACAAAAAGATAGAGTTTGGAGAACAAAAAAATAGTTTTGTGTTGGGCTATCTAAAGACATGTCCGAGTATGTCGACTCTCAATGGCCTACGACCATTTCTGCTGTCATACACCCTACTATGGTTGCTTCACAAATTAATTTCCAACAAGGGGCTAAGAGGAATTTTAAACCCATGGAAATTAAAGACCGAAATGAGCCTAAAGGGAAGAACAATGCTCAAAATTCTTCTAAAGGCAACTCTAGCAACAACAACAACAAAGCTAAGGAGAAAGGAGTATACAAAGGTAAGAATAGACTCTCTCCCACAGAGCTAGAGCATTTTTGCAAGGACAACATGTGCTTCAAGTGTGGGGAGTAAGGACATGGCCATCGCACTTGCCCCCAAAGAAATGCACGCAATGAGCCACCTAGAGCTTCTATGGTTGAAGCTCCAAAAGGGGATGCTCATTGCAAAGGATCTCCCCTTTCCTATGCTTGGCGAAAGGTGAGAGAGCATGATGCCTATATCATTTTTAATTCTAGCTCAACTCACAACTCTATATCAATAGAGTTGGCTACCAAAGTAGGAGTACAAGCTCATGATATGGGAGACACTATGAAGGCCGATGGGTCTTTCAAGGGGAAAAATTCCTCCGTTACTCCCTTGATTGGGAAATTGAGGCTACATGTCTAAAGCTACGTCAACAAAGAGGACTTCTTCATCTCCCCTCTCCAGCACGAGGATGATATCTTAGGGGCACCATGGTTCACTTGCATGGTTGCCAATATAAAAGTTCCCTGAAAGGAGAATATATTTCAAGTATAGGGGAAAAAACATCTACATCTATGCTAATGAGTTGGGTAACACCATACCCCTTGTAAATACACCTGCTTTTGATAAGTCAATGAAAATCTCAATTTTTGCGTACATGATTTTTGTGAGGAATCTATAAATGATCCTAATGTTTTACTAGATAAAAATGGTCGGAATCAAGAGAAATGAGAGTTGTCTAAATTCCTAAATGAATTCCAAGATGTTTTTATTAATGATATCCCTAGAGAGCTACCTCCAAATAAGGGGATGATGATCATGCAATAGAGCTTCTATTAGGAAGCTCACCACCTGATAAGCCTCCTTATCGAGTTTCACAAGCTCAACAAGAGGAGATCATGAGGCAAGTACATGAACTAATAGAAAAAGGAATGGTGAGGCCTAACTCTTCTCCATTTTGTTCACCAATCCTTTTAGTACAAAATAAAGACGACACACATCACATGTGTGTCGACTATAGAGCACTAAATAGGATCACTATCAAAAATAGATTTCTTGTGTCGTGGGTAGAAAATCAATTTGATAAATTTCAAGGATCTACCTGCTTCAATAGGATTGCTCTTAAAAGTGGCTATCATCAAATAAGGATATTCAATGAAGATATTGTAAAGACCTCTTTTTGCACGACATTTGGTCTTTATAAATATCTTGTCATGCCTTTTGGCTTGACAAATGCTCCGGCCACATTCAACCGCTTGATGGAGAAATTTTATAGGTCCCACCGTGAGCACAGCTTAAGCATAATATGAACCTTGTCAATGCTTACAATGATACAATTGAGTAAAAAAATGTAAATGCATATTAAATAAACAAAAATTTTGTCTTATAAAACTCTCTCTTTCTTTTATTGTGCACATATTTAAGAAGTATGCACGCTTAGGATCATGTTTTTGGAAACAACGTCTTCCAAATACCAAGTAGAATTTGTCACTCTACTTTGGAATTATGATATGGACTAAAAAGCAGACATGCTTACGGCAGCTGAGTCTCTTGAGCACCAAATGGATTAGTCATCCATTCTAGAATGATGTCGTAGGGAGAAAGGAATCTTTTACTTGCTAGGAAACCATGGTTTTTACTTGCTAGAAAACCATGGACTAATGACTAGGCTTTACCTTCTCCACCTCATAGTTGAGGATAACTATGATTCCAAGAGAGAGGTAATGTTGGCTCCAAGTAAATCCGGTCCTCAACCGTTGTCAATTTCTCTATTTCTCTCTCTTTTACAAGTATTGTTCATGCCAAGCTAACTAGGTGTAATGTTTGTGTTTCTATCTTCAATCAAGCTCTCTCTCTCTCTCTCTCTCTCTCTCTCTCTCTCTCTCTCTTTCTTCATTAAGAATTCTCTTAGTGAAATTCTCACATCTATCACTTTAATTCCACTACAATCAATGTAACTAGCTTAATTCCGTTACATCATGTGTGCATAACATGAACCACACAGGTAAGCCAACACCATGCTGATTTGGTACCATTGCTGCATATAGGGGCATGCCAAATATGTTTGTCTTGAAGATTGATTCTATTGCCCATGAAGTATTGCTTGAGAAATGCACACACATGTGAAACATCCAATCATCTTGGATAACTAGAATGAAGGGTCGGCCTGTCTCCTCAGGTGCATCGAGGTTGTAGGGATGATACTGTAGCTCCGTGTTTTTCTCTTTCAACTTAAGATCCTCCATGTACATTGATGACTAATTGTCACTTTTGAGCCTTTTTGTAGCAATGAATATGGTTAACACAACTAAGTATAAACCCACGCAGGCAATACATAAACCCGGGCAAGTGTAAACCTAGTTGCATTTCAGTACATAATAAGTTAAATCAAGCATAAAACTACACATAGGTCACTACCTTCAATGCACAATGTATAGAACATCATCTGGATCTCCTTTGGAATCATGAAGAATCGATAGGATACTTGCTCCACAGGAGATGCCATCTTTTTGTGAACGATTTATTTATCTACACTCATCCTTGCAACATGGCGACATGTACCAATGTCAAACAAATCCTTCATGCACCACTTCTTCACCATAGGATTCACAAAAGGTGATATAGGTTACTCCACAACCTTGGAACATGACCTTTGTGACCTCCAAAGATCTGTATGGTGACCTTCTCCATGTCATGTCTTGGAAAAACCACGGAAACCATGAAGGGACATCCACACTTCTTGGATGTGCAAAGTCAGAGATGCTCTTAACCCTTTCTTTGTGCACCGCCCATCGATGGCACAAAAATTTCCATTCTATTTTTGCTACCCCATTTAGTATAACCAATCTAGATTTGTGGTTGACAGGTACACTATGTAGTGATTTTTGCTCACTGCCTGCTGCACAATACACACTTTACTCTTGCTAGCCCTCTTACCCCTGTCATGTAAACTTGAGCACTATGTCACATCTCTCATCTACCTATGTCCATCCTCCAAAGCTGAAATTGTAGCACAAGAGCAAAGGTCAAGGACCTCATTTGCAAAATCAAGTGAAATACCATGTGTCCTAATGTTGGTGCACCAAGTTTTTACAAATGTTGTTCTGCTTGTGGTCAATCAAGATGTCCACTTGTGTGGCATGAAAACACAATCCTTTCCCAACCTTCTATGCTGTTAAGTATGGAGCGTGATTTACCCTTGTAATTTTCTGTGGTAAAAGCGCACATTTGTAAGGCCCCCATTATGAGGAGAAGCCATCATGTGTGAAGGAAAATCACTCACCGGAAACCAAAATTTTCACGAACAAGAATCAGGGGCCACTTTTTTTTCCCTCGCCGGAATATTATGGCCAGACGATGGCCGAAAAGTGGTCGGAAAACAACCGTCGGTTGGCCGGTGGCCTGTAGTCAATGGCCGGTGGACGGTGGTCGAAAGTCAATGGCCGATGGCCGGTGGACGAATTCAAAAGCGGACTTGTCTTCTCAAGGGCAGCCACACATGGGCGGATTGGAGGGTCCAATTTGGACTTATTCACACAAGGGCGGCTACACATGGCTGCCTCTCATAAGAGAGGGCAGCCCTTTTGCCCTATAAAAGAAGGCCATTTCTACACACTTTTGATAGTGTGAAGTTGATGCAACAAGGTGAGTGTGAGGTGGTGAGAGTGAAGCAAGGCGGGAGCTCCATTAAGGGTATAATCCCTTTGTAAACTACTTCTTGTTTTAAAGTACTAAAGCCATTGAGTGGCTGCTTTCCCGTGGACGTAGCCCACATTGGGTGAACCACGTATATCGTGTGTACTCTCTCTCTCTCTCTCTCTCTCTCTCTCTACTCTATAATCTCGTGTATGTAAATCTGTCTCTCTCCATTAAGTAATCTACTCAATTATCTATTTAACTACGTCTTATTTCCTAACATATGCATGGAATCCTCTTTTCAGTTATATTGACAAGATACATGTCACCATCTTTATTGGTGACTGTGCGCAATGATGCTTGTATTGTTCCCCATTTTCTCAAGTCTAAGAGGCCCCGTTTTTCCACTTCTTTGAGAGAATCTACGGTGGGTCCTTGCCCTTTTTGCATGGAAGCAATCATCAAGATGTATGCTTGTCTATCAAAGGTAAAATACTGACTAGATGTAAATTAGTAGTGAGAACTTCTTGCCTCATATGTGCCATGTTCTCCCAATCCTCACGGCTAGGGAAAGGGCAAGGGAGGACACACAAGAGGACATTGGATCCATACTTGAAGCTCCTGATGAGCCTCCCAATGACATGGCCATGCAACGGTCCCTTTCATGGCATATCCTCAACCAATGCATTGAAGATTTAAAGAGTGTGTTAGATGAGACTGAGAAACTTATCCATCTTATGATGGGGTGCAGCTACAATCATTAAACCCAGGCATGCCCAAGACTAAGTGTAGAACCAGGACAGAGAGTGACTCACAGGACTTCCACTTAATGGCCAAGAGGGTTCGGCCTTCGCTCGCTTGGATCTAGACCCTAAATCAACCCCTTTTGCAAGAAGCTTTCTCTTATTACCTTTGGCTTATTTTGTGGTGGCAGTTGCAACATTTGGCTTGGGATGGGATTCTCTTGTAATTGAAGCTTTCCCTTCCCCTTTTCAATGGTCACCTTGGGCTACTTCTCTACTTCAAGTGGATAGTGAAGGGCTTGGGTTGGGCTTCTCTTGTAATTGAAGCTTTCCCTTCCCCTTTTCAATGGTCACCTTGGGCTACTTCTCTACTTCAAGTGGATAGTGAAGGGCTTTTGAGACACATCAGAACCCTTCATTGTGACCTTCTCCTTGGGCTTCACAAGGGGCTTATTTGAATCAGAACCCTTCATTGGGACCTTCTTGTTGGGCTTCACAAGAGGCCTCTTCGCATAGGAACCCCTTCATTGTGACCTTCTTGTTGGGCTTCACAAGAGGCCTCTTCGCATAGGAACCCCTTCATTTGGACCTTCTCCTTGGGCTTCTCCTACTCCCTTCTACCTCTCTCTTTTCATATCACTCTATAACCCCTATTCCTCTCTCTCTCTCTCTCTCTCTCTCTCTCTCTCTCTCTCTCTCCACCATGCCTTCCCTCCCGTCCCACACACACACACACACACACACACACAGAGTGAGTGGAAAGAGCTATTTTATTTTATTTTTTTAAACAAAGCACTACCGCTATCAGTAGTGCCTCTCTTTTTTTTACAAAAGAGGGAGAGAGGGGGAGAGAAAGAGAGAGCGATAGTAGCAGAGAGAGAGAGAGAGAGAGAGAGAGAGAGAGATGGGGGGAGGTAGACAAAAGGTGAAGGGGGAAAAGGGGGAGAGAGAGAGAGAGAGAGAGAGAGAGAGGGTTTGGAGAGGGTGAACAGAGAGAGCGAGAGATCAGTAGGGTGTGTGTGTGTGTGTGTGTGTGTGTGTGTGTGTGTGTGTGTGTGTGAGAGAGAGAGAGAGAGAGAGAGAGAGGGAAGACGGGGGGGGGGGGGGGGGGGGGGGGGGGGGTCGACGAGGGAAGGGAAGTGTTGGCCAGACGGGGGGGGGGGGGGGGGGGGGGGGGGAGACTGTGAGAGGGGGAGTAATGTTTACTTTAAATAGAAAAATAGGGAAAGAAATGGAGTGCAAGGGAGGCTTAGGCCAAAAAAAAAAAAAAAATATTCCAAAAGCACTAGTGATATGCAAGTATATATGATACGGTTATACAATGGGTGCCAATTTGGACCAAGGCAAAGGTCAAACAATGAAACTTGTTTCGACAAAGATATATCCAAAGAAACAAAACAAATAGAAATCCAAAGACTCAGCCAAAACATCATCCAAAACTGAGTGCAAATGTGAATACCGGAAGCTAAAGAAAACCCTCAAGGAGGTTTGGACTACCAAAATGGAGAGTGAATTGTTATACATGTCTAATTAAAACTATTAGATTAGCTACAACCCTATATGTGGAATATCCTCAACTTTTTTTGCAAAACTCACAATTGTGAGTGAATTATATTGATCATCTCAACAAATTACAAGAATTTGTCATGCTCGTGCCGAGCCATGACACCATCCAGAGACCAAACTTACATCAGCTATCAGGGGAGCCATCCCTAACGACCTGCCCCCATGCCCTTCATACACCAGGTTCATTAACATGTTCTTCACTAATCTTTTGGTTTCATGATTTTCCCCTTACCTAAGCATTCCGCTAACAACAAGACAAAGGTAACCCTAGACCAATCATCCGAGTTTTGCTTGCACCCGAGCGTCCATATTAGCACTCTGCTTTCTTGCATAATTTCTACAAAGATTGCCACCTCAGGAACTCCTTCGAACACACGGAGGTTCCTTGTTTGCCATACATTATGTAAAAAGCAAAACATGATAATTTGAGTGCAGATGAGGATGGCAGAGCTACCCAAGCTCTTACCTCCAAGGAGTAAATCAGTCTTGAAAAAATCAATTTTCCATGTTCTTTGGACCCACTTGCAAATTTTTCATGTAAGGCCTCTGATAGCTGGGCATTCCATAAAAAGGTGGGTCAGATCTTCACTAGCCATCCTGCATCCCAGGCATCAATCTGTCCCTATCCCTCTCTCCTGAATCTTCACCCCCGTCGGAAGAGCACCCCTAATTACTTTCCATAGAAATACCTTCATGTGATGCGTAACCTTTGGCGCCCATATGTTCTCCATTACTTGCTCCCATCTTTCCTCCGACCATTGTTTTTTCCATATCTTGTTAAGGGGGCTACACCAATTCTTCCTTAGTATCATTGTATGGTAAATGTCTTTAGAATAGGGCTTCCCTAAGAGGCTGCTTCCGGGCCATTTCCAGGCATTCCAGTCAAACTCTGAGTCACAGATTGGCATCACTGCACTATCAAGCTCTTTCATCACTTTGTTGACTAGCAAAACCTCCAAGCTATTAAGTTGGAATTGGGTTACCAGAAGTTCAGTGGTTTTCCAGCTCTTGTTATTACTGTCCCAGAAGTGCCCCAGTCGGTTCAGACCCTTATTATTCAATTTCCTGGCTACTTCTATCCAATAGGGATTTTGCGGCAGATCTACAACTTTGGAAAGCCAGGGGGACCAATGCAAAATGGATTTCTTGAAGTATCTGGTTTCTTTCCCCCACTTGCTGGGGCTAAAAATTTGTCATGAAACTCTACCCCCCTCCACTTTCCTCCTTTCAAACCAAGTTTAGCTGCTTCTAGCATATCTCTGATCATGATAGCCCAAGATTGGTCTTGTTTAGCCAAGCAGACTACAAATTTGGCACAGCAAGCTTCTGCATGGGCCACAAGGTTGAGAATTTCGAGGCCTCCTTGATTCACTGGCCGAGCGACTGACTCCCAACAGGCCCATTGCCATGGCTTGGAGGACTTTGTGTTATTTTTCCATAAAAACCTTTTTACTAGTTCTAAGGACTCTTTCCAGTGACATTTAGCCATCTTGAGAAGCGGGCTAGTGAAGGAAATATATGGGGAGCATAAAGGCATTAATCACTTTTATCCGGCTTGGGAATGGGAGAAGAACATACTCCCACCTACTCATTTTTGTTCTGATTTTTTCCAGGACCCACTGACATCTTTGTTTGTGGGTTACGTCCACCCCAAGGGGGCCCCCAGATGTCTGAAAATATTCCCTTTTGTAACAATCTCCCCCAACCAATCGGAAGGGTCAAATGAGTCATTTTTCGACAGGGAGATCAGCCTTGACTTCTCTATATTGCACTGGGACCCCAAAGCTATAGAGAACATTTCTACAATCTCTAGAGCTTTCCTTACGACCTCAGGGCGCGCCCTCAAGAAGAGGAGAGAATTGTCTGCAAACATTTTTGCAAGCAGTTGGTTGTTTCTTGGAAGAGCCAGGCCTTGCAGCTCCCCACGCTTAGCACTAGCTTCGAGCGTTGTGATTAAAGGATGTGAACCTATAGCAAAAAGCAGGGGGGCCAGAGGGCATCCCTGCTTAATAGACCTTTTGACCTCAAAAGATCCCACTATTCTATCATTGAATAGGAGCTCTGATTGGCTACCAGCCCCTAGTGCATGAATAAGACGACATAGGTGAGGACCAAAGCCCAGAGCTTCCATGACTGCTTCTATATATGTCCATGTTATTCTATCATAAGACTTATCCAAGTCAAGCTGCAGCAAAATGCATTCTTGCTTTGTGAAAGTTGCGTATTCAATACCTACCATTGCTGCCAAGATGTTATCGTATATGGACCTTCCTTTGATGAACCCATGTTGATGGGGAGATATGATCTTGTTAAGTAAGGGGGCTAGTCTGAGGGGTACTGCCTTGGCAACAATTTTGTAGGCCATCGTCATCATCGTTATGGGGTGCCAATGTTTTAGTTCAGAACAACAAAACTGTTTGGGGATGGGTTTGATAAGACCTCTCTTTACACTTATCTCCAACGACCCTTCGACAATGGCTTTGTTGGCCAAACTTGTGATTGGGACCTTCAGATCATCCCAAAATTCTCTAAAGAATTCTGTCATCATCCCATCCCAACCAGGGGACTTCTCCTTGCCAAGGGCTTGCAATGCTAGTGAGCATTCGTCTTCGGAAAATGCCCCTTCCAGGATTTTAGCTTCTGACTGGGGAATCTTCTTCTCGACACTCTAAAGTAAGGTTCTTCTGGTTTCATCTACTTCCCGGGACTGGATTTTTGGTCGTCCAATGATTTGGCTAAGATAGTTCAACATCAGATGGTCCATCTCATCTTGGTTATGAACTACTATCCCTTTCTCATCATAGAGCAAGTGGACGTGGCCCCGACTCTTCTTGATTTTCAAAGCCCTAAAAAAATGAGCTTGATTAGAGGCTTTTGGTTGTAAGGAAGTTTCCCTGGAGAGAATCCTTGCCTTTCTGATATCTTCCAATTGCTCGTTAGCCAGGCAAGCATTTGGCTTCAAGCCATTGCTTGTGCTCTTCCTCAGTAGCAAGCCCATTGTCTCTTGTGGAGGTAAGCCGTTGTACCTCACCTGTCAAATGAAGAAGGTGCACCTCCCTAGATTTTTTTTAACCAAGGGCCCGAGGTTTTGATTGGTTTCTGAATACTTCAAGAAAATAGGTCCCACACATTGTGTTTGTTGAGATATTTTCTGAGTTTACCCAGTGCTTTCTTGGTTAAATTCCTGAAAAGAGGATCTTTGAATAGGTGTGCCCCTGTAACTAGCAGCTTTTTCCTACCTCTTGGGGTCTGGTCCTCCTCTTTATTCTTCTTAAAATGTATGTGCAAGGGTATGTGATACAAAAGGATTTTTGTTGGGACTACCTTCATTTCTAGAATCGACAGTATCCAGTCAGCTTGGTGTGAGCAATAGCATCTGTCCAACCTGGAGGTAGTGCGGGCATACTCGAGACTTGTGTAGGTGAAACCTTGCATGCTGTTCCATGGGCCAACTTTCCATAAGTCGATCATCGCCCACTTTTCGCACAAACTGTGCCATTTAGCCTTTCCAATCTGGCCAGCATACCAAAGGATCCTATTGTGTCCTTGCTCTTTTCCACCATATTGAAGTCGCCAACTAACAACCACTCTCCTTCTATAGGAGTATCTCTAAGATGCATCCATTGTTTAGCTCTATCTTTTGCATTGCAAGGGCCGTACACATTCAAAATGGTGAAGGGATGCCCTTCCCATCTGATTCTAATTCCCAAGATTCTTCCGGAGGGGTGGTTCAGAACCAGCTTCGGCTCCAATTCCCTGTCCACAATACTGAGGACACCACTGAAACCATTACTTCCTTCTCCATAGAAAACAAGTTTCTTTCCTAGAGCCTGCTTTCTCTTGCTATGAGCATCCAAGTGATGTTCTTGGATGGCCCAACAGTTGACTGCCTTTTCATTTTTAATCTCCTCTCAGAAAAGGGTACTCTTCTTTCGGGTCTTCATTCCCTTTACATTCCAAGAATGTATAGTGAGAGACTCTATCATTAAAGAGGGGTCATTGGGATAGAGGAATGAATTCTTCAGCATCCAAATTGTGCGCACACTCCCTCTCCTTGGTCTCGGGAGAGTCCGGGGGTTTTAGGTGAGGGGATTTCTTTTCTTGCAATACTACAAATGGATTGTGAAGTGGGATAGTGCACCCCCCTCCTTGCAAGGGGGTGGGGAATGGAGCAGATCCTTTCCCCTCTAGTGTTCTCACGATTTCGAGCACTTTGGAGTCTCTTGCCACTGCCTTCACCCTTTTGGCTCTTTTCAGACCAGGGACTTGAACAGCTATCGCCGTTGTGACCGTCATAAATTTAAGGGGAGCAATGGGAGTAATGATTACATTATCCTTGCATGAGCCTTCTGGGGTTCGTTGCATGGGAATCGATTTCTCCACAATCTTTTCCTGCATCTTTATATTCATTTTGTCACATACATTAGCTTCTTTATCCTTCCCTGCACTTGCCCCTTTGTTACTGCCTCCTTGCTTCTCCAACCCTTCCATCAGGGTTTCCTTTTCACTGGGGACCTGTGTTGCCGGAGCTGCAGTATCATTAGCCTTCTTGGGGAAATCCTTGGCGAAGTGTCCAAAGATGTTGCATTTAAAACATGCTCCAAAGTATGTCCCAAAGTTTAGCGGAATAGTAACAAGCCCGGCTCCAACATTGATTACCATGCTCTTAGGTGGCTTTTTAGAAACATCTAGTTCTGTCAAACCCTCTCTTGCTAGGAATAAATAGGGGGGTGCCCAGCTAACTGGCAAGAATCCTGAGATTGTCCCAAAGCCAGCTCAGCAGACCCACAAACTCAACCCATACAGGATTGAACCCTTGAAGAGATTCAGCTGAGTCGAACACTGACTCCCAAGGCACCACACAAACCGTAGTCCTATTAAATACAAGGGGGCCTTTGTCAAGGATCATTACCACATCGGAGGCCTCTTTGAATCTCACTGAGCAAAAACCTTTAGCTAGGTAGAAAGTACTTTCAATTGCTCCTCCATGACCAAGAACTTGCGGGCCCTGAAGCCATTGAATCATCTCCAACCTGTTCGGGATTCTTCCACTAAACCCAAATACAAGCGTTAGCTTAGCTTGTCTAGCTTACTGTTTTTTTATAAGTGATGGTGGAATCTCCACAGAAATCGTTGTCAACTGCTTGGGAGCAAGTTCTTCTATTGTTCTTAGGGTCGGACTCAATCATTTTGTTGACTTCCTTGAGCTCTTGCTCGAGTCTAGCTCTTGCATTCTTCAGTTTCTCACTATTTGCTTCTGATGTACCTTTTCCATCGTCCTTAGAGTCGGGCCCCTTGAGTATGTGGAAAAGAGTTAATTCAAACCCTTAATCGCTAGTGCTTTTGGAAGATTTTTTTTTCTTTTTTTGGGCCTAAGTCTCCCTTGCACTCCCTTTCTTTCCCTATTTTTCTATTTTAAAAAAACATTACACTCCACCCTCCCCCTCGCACAGCCCCCCCCCCCCCCCCCCCCCCCCCCCCCCCCTCCTCTCTCTCTCTCTCTCTCTCTCTCTCTCTCTCTCTCTCTCTCTCTCTCACACACACACACACACACACACACACACACACACCCTACTGATCTCTCGCTCTCTCTGTTTCGTATGCTTTTTTTTCTTTTTTTGGGCCTAAGTCTCCCTTGCACCCCCCCCTCCCCCCCCCCCCCCCCCCCCCCCCCCCCCCCCCCCCCTCTCTCTCTCTCCCCTTCTCGGAAAGATATAAGAAGTGGTTTGGAAGCTGGGATGCATTACACTTGATGCTTCAACAGACTCCCAAGTGTATGAAGCTTTTATACAACACCGATGTATCATGGCTTCAAAGAAATCACGGGGGTCATGCTTCATACATTCCACCACCCATATTGCCCCCAACTACAAAACCATGTTCTTTGCTGAAAGAGGAAACCTTACTTACCCTTACATGCTTGAGCCGATCCCCTTGTCATTGATGCACACTATCACGGATAATCCCTTTGATGCAAGAAAGGGCGTTAGGGCAATGGAGAAGAGTCAAATCGAGTGTGCACATTATGCTCACTACAAGTTTGAGAGTCTAAGTACCACACACTACTAGAGTGATCAGCTTTTGATATGCTTCCCTCACATTTTCAACCATGACCTAGACCCTAACACTTTCCTCTACAATTCATTCCATTTCGTTTCCTTTCTCTCTAGGATTGGAGGGACTCGGGGGCAGAGAGAGAGAAAGAGAATAGGGGGTGAAGAGAGGGGTGGCAAGGGCCTAGAGAGAGGAGGGTGGGGAGAAATTATTTTTAAAAAATACGGTTTAGTGCCTCTTTTTAGAGAGAGAGAAAGAAAGGGGGGGGGAACGGGAAGGACCGAAGAGAGAGAAGAGGGAGGGGCGGATGGAGAGAAAGAGGTGGGGGGGTAGTGAGAGAAAAGAGAGGGGAGAGGGAGAGAGAGAGAGAGAGAGAGAGAGAGAGAGAGAGAGAGAGAGAGAGAGAGAAGAGGGTACAAGAGAGGGAATGGGCTGGAGGGATCATGAGAGAGAGAGAGAGAGGGGGGGGGGGGTGAGGGGGTCTAGTTTCTTTTAAAAAAAACTGAAGACACTAGCAAAATTACTAATACCTTGGGCTTTTTTTGAGAGAGAGAGAAAGAGAAGATAATTTTTACGTCATAGGAAGGAGAGAGAGAGAGAGAGAGAGAGAGAGGAGGTCCTTGGCTACTCCACTGGAGGGAGGGGCGGCAATGGGAGGTGGTGGTAGAAGTAGGGATGGCACATGGTGGTAGTAAGCTAGCTCCACTAACTCCCAGTGGTGGGCTAGGGTGGTGATGGTGATGGGAGCTATATTTAAAAAAATATTGCAATGTTATCTATAGAGGCAATGGGAGGTAGTGGTGGTGGGATGAAAAAAAATAAAAAAAGCTCGCTTCGTAACGATCCCCTTCCCGAGGCTTTTGCTCATGTGTTTCTTTGTTGTGTAGAAGCGTGCTTCACGCCTTTACGCCCCTTGATAGGGAGCTTACTTGGGTTCTTTTTCATAAGAGGAGCGGAAGGGGCACGGGGGATCCTCCTCCTCCCCTTTCTCGGACACCACCACTTGTATCGTGACTTGCAACCCGGTTTGTGTAAGGGTGAGAATTACATGCCTATCTGTGTCCTAAACCTATGCTAATAAGGCACTGTCCCTTACTTGTTGACTTTTTCCTCCTTCAAACATGTGTGCTTCCCCTCCTTGTGATGAAAGCTTGGGGATTCACTATGTGTAAAACTACCATATCACATATGTTCAGGACATGTTTGTAAAACCTCTTATCTCTGAATTTTTTGGCTTTCTAAAAGAGACCCTTAGTGTTGTATTGGGTTAGGGAGACTCCTTTCATTTCACATCGTGACATGATGAAGACTTACCTTTCATTTTACATCGTGACATGTCTTTACTTTTCTTGAATTCTATTGTTTTCACTGAATGATGGAGACTTACCTTTCATTTCACGTCGTGACATGTCTTTGTCTTTACGTTTCTTGAATTCTATTGTTTTAGAATGCTAAAGTGAAGCTTCACCTTGCATAAATTTTACACACACACACACACACACATGTTTTTTTTGCATTATATTGTTTTAGAATGCTAAAGTGAAGCCTCACTTTGCATAATTCTAATAAATTTTACACATATATATTAATTAGTTCTTTTTAATTCACCTTTATTTCACAACTTTACATGGCTTTACATTTCTTGCATTTTATACCTTGATTCCAGTCAGTGTTAATGTTCGAGAAAGTCTCTTTTATTAAGCGACTGCTGATGGAGTTTCTTCCTCACAAAGAAGAAAATCAGAAATACTAGCAGAAATTTTGAGATTTGCAAAATTTTAGAGGACTTTCTCACATATTTCATCGGTTTTTCTTCCGTTTACCATGGTTTGCAGTTAGCTAGTCTCCATTTTCAATCGGCTCAAGACTAAGCTGAGGCAATCCTTTCCCAAATACTGATACCATTTTAATTCAACCTAACAATTTTATCACTTTCTTATTGCTTTTGAAAGCCGTCATGACCCTTTCACTTGTTTAGAAATATAATGTACCCTTTTCTTTTAAAACCTTGTAAGTTCTTTTCAAATTTTTTAAAAAATAGTTTCCTTTTGTATGCATATTTTATGTAAGTTTCAAGAACTTTAAATACCCTTCTATTAAACTTACGTGATAGGTTATATTTTTCTTAGGTGACCTCCGTGTGGATAAAAGGTCCTCCTCCTAGATCGTCACCTGCAAAAAGGGAGCCCATATTAAAAGGCAAGCCATAATAGCAAGCAAGGTATGCAACCCATGCCAAGATGACGGTCCTCTCTCCCCGTTACCTGCAAGACCTCACTTCTACTTTTGTGGGTTCCTGCTTTTGCAACCTTAGCCGGGGTAAGCACCCCGCATGGTGGCACCCTTTGCCCTCCTTGTGGTTTTTCCACCCACCATTAGCCTTGGCACTGGCACTTCCCGCTTTGGTGATGACATGCGCACCCTGCCTTTGCTGGCAAGAGCAACGATACCGAGCCCTCTACATGCAATCCCAAGAGGAATGTGGAGCGAGAAGATTAAGTCTCTAGGGGGAGAGAGAGAGAGAGAGAGAGAGAGAGAGAGAGAGAGAGAGAGAGAGAGAGCGAGTGGGCATTGAATGCCTCCCTCAGGTAGAGGGCCGTTCAGCCTCAAGGTATGTGTCATGCGAATATATGTCATCCCATCCCCCTGTCCTAATGACCCATACATGTGGCACCCCACCTAGTCATCCCCCACTTATGCCACGATGGCATGCCTCGTCACCTCCCAATGCCCTGCTACGTCGGCACTCCGTGGTGCCCCGCCTTGCCCTGGTTTACGTCTTGCAATGGGCAACCCTGCCCCTCGCGTCGCCATGCGACTTGCCAGGTGTCCGATGTCAGGGGATATGTGTTCGAAACGTGAGCCGGGCAGGCGCCGGGCCTCTGGCTGTGGGAGGTGTCAAGAGAACAAGAACAACAAGTGAAAAAGGCTTTGTCAATCACCGTAACCTTCAATTAATCAATTTAAGCTCTGAGTACATTCTGCTAGCAATAGCCAAGTCGGGCTGTTAACAACACCGACACTTACGTTCACTGAAATCAAGGAGTTTAGGCTCCCGTTACAATTACCCGGGTTGTTAATGGCTCCGTGATTCATAAAAAGAAATAACTAATTTAAGTTGCCGGTTTTCTTAGATTGGTTGTTCTACTGCTTGATATGTCTGCAGTTACTGTCTTCAAATCCCTTCTTGCCCCTTCTTTAGCTCAAGAACGAGAGATTCTCTTGTCCAAGCTCGGAAGAGAGAGAGAGAGAGAGAGAGAGAGAGAGAGAGAGAGATATTTCCCTCTTTGAACTCGACTCGAACTTCTCGCCTTTGATTGCTTTGACCTTGGTTGCTTTTTTAATCTCGACCTTTCTTGGAATGTCCTCTTGCCTCGGCTTGCTCAAGCTTTGACAGCTTCTTGCTCAAGCTCCTTGCCGAAGCTTGCCTCTTTGCTCTCCTTTTTCCGCTTCCCTCGTCTCCCTTCCTCCTTTGTTAGCCGAGGATGAGAGTGAGAGAGAGCAAGCTTTGCTTGTTTGCTAGCCCACGACAAGAGCGAAGAGAGTGAGAGCCAAGCTCTCCGGTTCCCTTGCCTTCTCTCCTCTTCCTTCGTCACGCCTTGCCCCTCTTTGCTTCGCTTGGAGTCCTTCGTTACCCTACTTCTTCTTGCCCTCGTTTTTATCCTTTACATGCTCCTCTCTTGATTACGACCAAGTGAGAGAGAGCGAGATTGTTTCCTTTCCTTTACTAACCAAGTACGAGAGAGAGGGCCTTCCCTTCCCGAGAACGAGAGAGAAGGCCTTCCCTTCCTTGAGAACGAGAGAGAGATAGAGCGAGAGCTTCTCTTGCCTACCTATTCCTCTTCTTCTTCATGCCTTCATGCCCTCCTCAAAATCTCGTCCCATACTTTCCTCGCTGCCCTTCAAATCTGCAACCCTTCCTTCTTTTTGCACTCGTTGATGCCTTTCATTTCCCTTGCTATATTTTCCTCCAAAATAAGGCCCCACCACGCAGTCACGGCGCCGTGACTGATGTGGTGCGGTAAAGCCTGCTTGATGATGTGGTAGTGGGTATGATGGCCGGCATGGAATTCGGTTGGACCAACACGAAAACTATGTGCCCTGGCGAGCTCTTTGCTTCTCGTCTCTTGCTCGCCATCTCCCGAGCATCCCTGCAGCCCGCGCGAGCGAAATCATCTTCCCTCTTCCTGTTTTCGCTGCCTGCAGCCTCGCCATTGCCTTTTTCCCTATTCTCCTCTTTTCCCATTTTCCCTTATTAATTCCCTTCTTGGGCGGCCAATGAAAAGGCCTTTGGGCTGCCGGCCTTTATAAAGGGCATCACATTTGGCATACAAATCGGCCAAGGAAATTCTTTTTTCTCCCAGCAGTCCTTGGCTAATAATATCTTCATGAATTTCAATGTCGTAAAGTCTTGAATAGTGACACATGCCCACAAGATGCAAGTATAAGTGATTGCATTTGACGTAAGGTCTTCCCATCACATTCAGTTAAAGATGGTCAGACTAGCCAAGCATTGCCAATTACGACTACCGCCGGCCAACATTACGCGGGCATTGGCGTACATACCGGCCAAGGCAATGCAGTAGGCATCAAATTTGGCGTACATATCGATTAAAGCACTACTATCTCAAGCACTTATTCTACTGTATTCAAAACCCTTGGTGCTGCTCAAAACTCCCAGACGGAACATCGATCGAGCGGATCAGACTAGTACGGAACCGATCCTCGCGGAAACTTAAACGGCCAATATCTTGGCAGCTGCAACTCCGATCGCCGATCTGAAAAGACCGAGGTGCTCCACAAAGTGATCACTTCAGGCCCGTGCATTCATTTCATTTCTGTCACCTCAGTTGCAGTTGCCCAATCCGGTACGGATCTACAATCGACTTGAACTTTAAACTACCATAACTTCTGCACCGTAGCTCCAATCGACGAGCCGTAAAGATAGGCCGGTAGATAACTTCAAGCACTGCAGTTCTAGATCATAATCTTCCATCTGTACTCACTTCAAGCATTATCATTTTTGGCATCATTAAGGCATTTGTTGGCCCTTTTAAGCCGCATCTCGCATACATTAATCATTAAGCTTGGCCTGTTATCAAGCCCTAATCACTGCTCACTAAATGTCTAGGCTTCAAAGAAGCTTAGCTTGCATTTCTCTGCTCTTTTTCTTATCATGGAAGCGGAGCTGCACGACACCGATCGAGATCCCCTCACTCCCAAGTCCCCGCGCCACCATCGATGGCATCGAAATGGCTTGTCACAATCACAAGGCATATAGTCCTGAGGGCAGTGTTCAAGAAAAGTGTGCCTCAGCTTAGCCTTGATTTGGTTGCAAAATCAAAGTAGCCGGTTGAGGGGAGGGCAAGAAGGAGAAAATTTCGCTTAAAATACATGGAAAATAGTGTAATTTTGCAAAAATACTGGCTAGTATTGTAAAATTTCCGGTTTAGATTTGTCTTGGAGGGATTTTTACTTGGTGAGCCAAAGGCTCTTTTCCCCCTCTCTGATCGCACATGCCACCACGTGGCACATTCCCACTAGCAGTTTTCCACGCTAGCAAAAAGCTCAAAAACCCCGCTAACAATGACCGATTAAAATAAAAACGCCGTCGTGAAACGAGTACAACAGCTCGCAGACAGAGCTCAAAAGCACTTCGAACTTCTCCACACAGGCAGTTCGCAGGTTCCCCAAAAGCAGCAAGTTTGCGAGAGATATACAGCAGATCCCGATGCTTAATTCTCAAGATTCACACCAATTCTTTTTCGCGCAGTTTGCCTGTGCAGTAGTAAGCTGGGTAGAACCGGAAAGGGGTACCAGAGATCGGTTATATTTCGTAGATGATCAAGCTGGAGTGATGAGCATTCTCAAAGATCAAATATTTCATGCGATCAACCAATGGAAAGGGTCTGTTCTAGTGCTACTGAAACAGAAGATAATCAGATTGCAATCGATGATCAGTTGGCACCACCAAAACTCAATGCCTTCGCAAGCCCGTTCAAGGTGTTGGCGATGCAGATGGAAGAGGCAGAAGAAATGAAAAGAATAAACATCGAATTGGACATGAGGGTAGAAAAGCTTAGCAGGATCGATCATACCGAAGCTTATGATGGTTATCCTCAAGTAATTAAGCCAGCGGCCTCAGTGCTAGTTGCTTGTGCTTTTAGCAAAGAGTGCCGCTTTTAGTAGAGAGTGTGAGGGGATTAGTGGCCGCGACAGCTCAATGTCGAGGGAAAGGCATTGGGGAATATTGCTACTAGTGCAAGTCATGGTCTGTTGAGCTATTGTCTTCAGTCGCACTTCTCGTCCAACTCTATTGATAGCCTATCTGAAAATTTGATGAGGCAAGCAATTCAGAATGATATGCAAACAAACAGAAACATCTCTCATGACCAATTCAACGCAGAATATGGTGTCCGTGGGAGTTGGTTAATGTGTAGCTCCAAGGAGATGCAACAGCATTGCAATGGAAGTCAAGTAGTCCATCATGTAGGTGCCTACGCTGCCGGCCAGGATCAACAGAATAGTCAAAGAGCAAAAGCGGAAGCTACTCCTTTTCTCCACACAAAGAGCTTTGATGCTGCAGAAGCCGGAGAACAAGGACTGCGGAGCAATAGCATTTATGGAGACAAGCATACCAATATATCAGCACCTATTAGCCTCCAGCAGTGAACTACTGCTCCTCAAGCAGTGAACTATTGTTGGCCATTCAATGGGATAGCAGAAAATTTAATAAACAATATGGCCAATACTGTGTCCTGTAAAGAGATTCTCTTTCTAAACCGTGTGCACGTGGTAGCCAATGTGGTCGCAGTTGGGATTAGCAACAATAGTGTACTGCAATGTTGCTCTTCAGCATATGCATACAAAGCAGGGAATGCTATTCTATGAGCAAAGGTCCATGTACGCAGCAGCTATCGGATCAAGTTCAGATGGGTTGCAAATGTAGACATCAATTTGGCATCGATACATAACGCAGGTTAGTCAACAAGGAGACAAGAAAACATAATTGCTGACCGAAGCAGCTTACAACTCTGAGAGAGAGAGAGAGAGAGAGAGAGCGAGAGAGAGAGAGAGAGAGAGAGAGATAGAGAGAGAGAGAGAGAGAGAGAAGAAGGTAATATTGATCATAGGACATAGAGCATAAAGTTACATTTGCATGTTTTGTGTATGGCAAGGAGGACATATATTCACAACACTGCACGTTCCAATTACACAAGCGCGACTTCAGCTCGACAACATTGCAAGGTCTGTTATCTGCATCCAATTTTCCATGCGCATGCGATTGCTTGGCGCAACACATAAACGCTACAGGGCAGGGCACGGCTTCCGTTTCTTATAATTTTTTGGAGAGACCACAGTGCCAACTCTCCACCATACTTTTATATGGCACCTCTGTATGACGTGCACAATATACTTTGCACTTTCAATGTGTCGTTTCATTGCAAAACGATATGTTTAACTATTCACATTTCTTTTTTGTAGCTAACTCACATATCGGCTTGTAGATTGGACAATCAAAAGCAAGAGTGTAACATTGCAGGTCAGTAAAGCACCTCATTTTTGCAGTTCATTCATGCTTTATCTACTTACTTGTTTTAGAATTTTCCGCATTACTTTCTTTGCTTTGGTTTATTTGGATCTCGTTTTCAGAAGTATACACTCAATGTCGATCAACAGATGCACGTGAGTTACACATGTAACTTTTAGCATACGGTTGCTTGCCAAATATATGTGACGTATTACAGTAGTGAATATACAAGTAGTGAATGCATGTGGTGTATCACAGTAGTGAATTCACCTTGTGCATCTTTACTTTAGCTCTAAATAATTTATACCATACTAGCTTACCGTCCATATGCTAGGTCATGGTCATGGTTTTTCTAGCACGTATACTAAAAAAAACATTCATCTGTAGACAATCTCGCTTGGATATAATCTCAACTGTAACCATCCCTATAATCTCGAATAATTGATGCACTTAAGTTTGTCTCATCCCGTAAACATTATAGCATTTTTCAAATGTATATCCCTTTCATGCACTGCCGCCCTTGCCAAATTAGTCTTGCTCTTATTCCCTTCAGTGCTAGCTGCTAAAAGTCAATTTGCATATGTCGTGTTATATTCTATACATGTTATATATCAAGGCCCACCAAGCAACACTAGTTGTATGTTTGTGGAAATGATTTTTCCCGAACACTGCCCGAGGGCCCAGGGGTGATTAGAGCATTTGATCCATGCGACGTTGTCCTTCATGGTATTCAGTAACTTCCGGATTGATTGATTGATTAATTAATTAATGGTATCGCCTGTAACAGACAACGCTTCACAATTTACAACAGAGTCGGAACAGACATTAAAGGTACTCTCTCTCTCTCTCTCTCTCTCTCTCTCTCTCTCAGACTCGCTGTGTCTCGGGCGCTCTTTCTTGCGATGATCATCGTTGGTGGCTGAAGAGGAGATCGTACCCAACAGGAAAAGATCATTTTTAAAGGGCGCCACAGAGAATGGCTGAACAGGGGTGTCGTCTCATGTTCGGCTGTGAAAATGATGTATTTAAGTCATTAACTGCAGATCAACGGGCCGAGCATCGCGACAAATACAGTGTTGACTAGTATTCTAGGATTGCATCGTAAGAGGATTGTCAGGAACTCAGTACGCAGCTGTTGTTGCGATGGATGCATGTGCGTGGTGTGTGTTTGTGTGAGAGAGAGACAGAGAGAGATCATGTATTGATACCGAGTTGTGCACCTGCACCCTGTTATTGGCCAGTGCCGACATGAGTTGGGATGTTGTAGAATGTAGTCAATGCTGGGCGTGATGGACCGTGAGTTTGCAACTTGTATTTTCCTCTTAAGGTGAATTTTAGCTTTTCTTGGATACATTCATAACGTTGCTCCCAGCAGAGCAAAGAGCAGCACACTGGTCAAGGACCTGAGAGTTTCTTACCGAGGCAAGGACGCAGAATCTTCCTCTACCGACCTTTGTATATGGAGGGTGAGCCCATCCTGCTAGGTAAACGCTACTGTTGAGAAAGCTTCAAGTATGAAGCCCCACAAGTTCTGTTTCTTTGGAAGGAATGCCTGTTATGTCAATGCTCTATTTATCCATCTGCAAGCACTCTGGTCATTGTCCACATTCTTGAAGGCTGGACTTGTTTTTGGGGTAGGGAATGGTCATTAATAAGGGAATGGTCAATTAATGACCATGACCATTCCCCATAATATTGACAACCACATAGCCACCGGCGGGAGGGAGGAGCCACGGTGGGAGTCAATATTATGGGAATGGTCATTAATTGACATTTCTCGACCTTCAAGAGTCGGACGGAGGGGGCCAAACACTGCAGCAAAGCCACACATGTCGCAGAAGTGATACACTGCAGCACAGCAACACACAGCGCAACACAGTGGGAAGAGCACTGCAGCAACACACACACAGCCATGCACAATTGCAGGCGCACAAAATTCCATCAGCTGACGTGTCAGTACCTCTGGATTACACGTGCTGATTTGGAAGCGTATTACTGGTTGTTGATATTGAAAATTATGCGAGCTGACTTGTCAATCATCGAATGATTGTTGCATTGGATTCTTGTCAGGAAAGTGAGGGGAATGAACGGTGGAGATCTCCTGCCTCCGACATCCAACCTTGACGAACTCAACAGAGATTGAAGAATCTTCTTTTGCTTGATGTTACCCCCTCTTCTTCAACAGTGAACAGAAAACAGCACGGCCTTCAAGTTTGCTTAGTTAGAATCATGGTAACAGTGTGAGCTTGTTCTGTTGATTCACAAGTTGAACCAGAATTCTAATTAACTGGCTTTCCGGTCGATGTTTGTTTAAATGGTTAACCTTGAGAAAAATCAGGGAAGGAAGAAGAAGGTAGTGGATGGCGACGCTGGTGCTGGGGCAGGTGGCAATGATGATCAGGGTGGTGCAAATACCATTGCTGGTGGTGTGATTAGTACTGTGGGCGTTGGCGGGAGATGGGGACGACCCCCCAGCACAGGCCGGGGCAGCAGCAGAGGCAGGGGTCGGGGCGCAACACCCAAGTTTGAACCACCGAACATACGGGAAGAGGAAGGAACGCCAACCTTGGAGCTGCCCCCCGGCCGGGGCAGGGGCAGGGGCAGGGGCATAACTGAAGAGGCGGGAAGCAACGCAGTTAAAGAGGAAGGAACAACAACCTTGAAACCCGCACTTGAAGAGGAAGGAACGCCTACCTCGGAACCGGAAAAGCGTAGACGAGGGAGGCCCCGAAAGAGTCCCCTATTACCTCAACAACCCACAAAAAGTGGGAGTACGAAAAAGAATCTGACACCGCCTGCACTACTCTCCAATTCGGAGAGTGCAATGCCTTCACCAGACGCTTCAGCAGGCCCAATTCTAGATGCGATTACCAATCAATCGGCTCCTATTGCCCATGATAAGACGCCATCATCGGGGCGTAAGCGCGGCAGACCAGCCAAGAATCTGCAGGCACAAGTCTCATCCTCAGTTCCTTTAGATGGAACAGGGCTATCGCCTCTGCCTCCAGATCTATGTGACACCCCTGCAAAGGAGCCTAAAAAACATGATTGGCCTCCTCCACGTGATCAGGAGCCGTCGGCACAGCAGCCTCCAGGGGCTGAATGGACTGCGTGGGAACCTGAGAAATTTATCCCGAATTTGGGTACGCAAGGTGTGCAGGAACATGTTGTTGCCTGGGATAACCAGGATGAGCAGCCGCTTGTGTATGGATATAGTTGGCCAGTGTATGTCATTCATCATTTCTATCGCCCAAAGGCAAAGCGAGGGAAGCCTGCTACAGTCATCAACACACGAGTGCCGAAAGTTCCTTTTTCGACACAAGCACAGGCAGAGGATAAAAATGAGCAAGAACTACAAGCAGAGGAGACGAATGAGCAACAAGCACTGCAAGCAGATGAGACGAATGAGCAAGCACAAGCAGACGAGGCATCCAATGACAAGGTGATGCTACAAGCAGAGGAGACAAATGAGCAACAAGCACAAGCAGATGAGACGAGTGAGCAAGCTCAAGCAGATGAGGCATCTGATGATGAGGTGATGAATTCTGACGACATTTTGGCTTTACTTCATCCAGATGATCTTCCTAAGGAGCAGACTATGCGTGATCCATCTGCTGATGTTGCAGAAACTAGTGTGTTAGGAATTCCACTCTCAGCGCAATTCAATCCTTCTCCTAATTAAGGAGAGAAATCTTTAGGGAGAAATCACTAGGGCCACAGAATGTGACATTAAGCAGGCAAAAATCGGTGCATTAACATTAGGTGGGCATGGGAAAGTATAGGTTTTTATGAATCTTTTAGTAGCACACCGAGTACATCAATGCCATTTTATGAACTACTATGGCCGGCCGCCTTCGGCGGCCTCTCTCTCTATCTCCCCTCTCTCCCTCTTTATCATGTGCAAAGGGGCTTTTTTTAGTTTTGGACTTTAGCCTTCACGTCGCAGATTGCGACACGTGTAAAGGGCTCCCCCTTCCGCCATATTATGTTAGCAGATATTTACTGGCAAGCTTCAAGGTAATGGAGCGAGTTTTAGCGATGATGTATCATAAGTTTGAGGGAGCATTGAGAAACATCAATTTCCAGTGAATCTTCGTTTTTTATAATCTATCACAAGGGAGGCTACTGCACCCTTACATCCTTCATAAGTTAGTACTCTCATTCTTTGTCTATTTTGACTGAAAATGTGTTTCATAGTATTATACACAGGTGACTCTTTGAATTGCTCCCAAAGTTATGGCCTATGCACAAGAAGATTCAGAAATTTTCTCATGTAGGAAAAGGGAGCCTTTTTTAGTGTTTTTCATACAATGCATAACATCATGAGCTTCTGTTCGGGAGGCACTGCATACCTAGCTAGGTACGATTGGGGGTAGGGGACCACCGGCCCCCCCATCGGGCCGGCGATCCCCCCAATCGTACCTAGCTAGGTATGCCGTGCCTCCCTCACAGAAGCTCATGATGTTGAGGTAAGTCATAATGTGGAAATTATTGTGAGAATCTGTCCAAAACTTCTTGTGTATATGCGCTGCCACGGGATGCGAGATGTGTTACTATCAACATTCGTTTAATATCTTTGCCGCCATGCTGCCCATATGATTCTCTAAAGCACTGACAAATGTTAAGCACCACTAATTGTAAAATTTTAGCATGATACTTTAATCTCCTCAAAGGCATCCAGAGATGTTTAGCATCATAAGTTTGCCATATTGTCTTAACACACCCAAATTGGCAAAATTAGGATGGATTTGCAAGCAAGTTGGGGTCGGACGTTTTAATGATGATCTATGCACATTCAAGAATAAAATAATATTAATTAATTAGCATTAGTCCCTTTTTTTTGCCAATCTGCTATGATTTAAAGCATGCCATCAACCCATTATGTTCTTGTTGCAAGTTGGGTTCCCATGCTGCTACTACAAAGGCCCTCACTGATCTTGTGTGTGCGAGTGCGGGCGCTTGCCTCTGTGTGTGTGTGTGTGTGTGTGTGTGTGTGTGTGTGTGTGTGAGAGAGAGAGAGAGAGAGAGAGAGAGAGAGAGAGAGAGAGAGAGAGAGAGTCACGGTTTGGAATCAGTAAAAGTTAAGAGGATCTTCTTCACAAAATGTGATGTTGGTTGAATTGTTTACTCTGTATTTGAGCATTCCATCGTATCCATTTCAAGGGTGCATTTCCCTTGGCCACTTCATGATGGATATAGGCCGGAGATGAGCAATACTAAAACACTTGCTGCATGTTGGGAGGATTTTCGAACTCGAACGTCGATGGCGGCATGGTCCATAGCTTCTTTCTAAAATTCCTCAATCATGATTGGATCAGAAAAAAACACTTCTATGTGGAAAACTCTTGAGGTCAATTGATTATATTTGAAGAGAGTTATAGTAAATTTTTCCAAGTTCTAATAATTGAATCATCACCCCTAAGGAAGCAACATGTAGAGGTGCCATCACCACAGGTGCAAGGATTCCAAGGTCGTCTGCTACCTCTACCCACTTGTTCTTCCCCCGCCCCCCCCCAAAAAAAAAAATGCTTTTCACTTCAAGCTTGGTTGCTCTTATCTCTTCTTCCTCACTCCTCACTGTTGAAGAATACTACTACCTGGAGGTAAGCAAACATCTTGACCTCTCCAAAGAGCCCCAAAGAAACCCCTCGTATTGACTCACCGCCTCTCAAAGTCGATGATGCGGAAGTGTAGAGACCAAGGGGAGAGAGAGAGAGAGAGAGAGAGAGAGAGAGAGAGAGAGAGAGAGAGAGAGTCTAATGAGCCAATCAACCTTTCCAATGAATATCTGATACATTATACAATGGGGGCACTGGGTTGCATATATACCCATCTAAGTAAATTGCCCTACTTGAAGACTTTGAAATAAATAATGGGATCACATTGGGCACTTCACTTGAGATGTCATAACTTTAACACCTTCTCTGTAGCTCATAGTGGACATAAATGGTGAGACCAAATCTATGAAGAAGCTACCATGGACACCCCTCAACTTTGTACCGTGTCCAAGAATCTCCACTCGTGAAGTGCGAACACATCACGTCCAAAATACTCCAAGATCATTAATGAACTTTGGAACACATCCTGTCCATAATCCGGCCAAGAACAATGATTGATGCACTCACCCATAGTGTTTTAGATACGTCCCTGACAAATGCATGTGCCTTGAACTCCGACCCATGGGTTCAAACACTAGTAACTTGAACTCTTACACAAGGGTCCAAATTAATTATAGAGAGCACTGCTTGCCCCTCTCTACCACTCACAAATCTCTCTCTGGCTGAAGCTAGTGGCAGCAACGATCTCTATGTGACTAGAAGGGGGGAGTCCTTGCCAGTGTAGTCACCATCACACCAATAGTCTCTTTTCTATCCTTCCCTAAGTCACTATCACTGCTTTCCTCATGATTCTTGCTTTTGCCTTTGTCCTTTGTAGAACCTCTACCTTTGCCTTTGGATCTGCAATCTTTAGACAAATGATTATCCTTTCCACAATTGTAACAACGGTTCTTGGTCTTCTTTCTAAAATACAAAGCAGCAAGTACTTCCACACCTTTCTCAGAAATCTGAATTTTTCTTGAGTTAGGCTTCTTCCTCAATGAGAAAGAATTGAGATCATCAAATTTCAGCTTTTCCTTCATGATTTGTAGCCGAAGTGTCCTAGACATTGTTTCATAAGCCTCATGCAACTTCGTGACAACCAAAGCAATTAATTGAGTACTAGTCAGTGTACTTTTCATAGCCGAAGTTGATCATGAATAACTTTAGCCTTCATAAGAAATGATTACATGGAATTTCTGGGTGGAAACTCGATGGCAAATAATTGTCCAAGAATGGTGATTGGTCGCATCGTAGCATCTCGATCAAACCCCGGGGGATTCACTATTAGTAATGGAGGGATGTCACCTGCGTGCATCCAAATTAGAGAAACCCCCTTTATACGGTATCTTACATACTGACGTACACCCCTACATACGGACAAGATTTGGACGTTCTCACAATGAGCCATCCCCCTCATACGGATTTCATACAAAATGTAATGACCTACTATTTTATGCATACTAGTAACATGACAATTTAGAAGCACATTACATATAACCTCGTGATTGAGGTCGTGAGCTCGATATTGACTAAGTGCATGAGTGTGAGCCTTGAGGATTTTGCTTAAACCAAAAGACCTAACTGAAGAGGAAGAGTAATGTGGATAGATTGCATCCAATTGAGTATAGAAAGACCCCCTAGTAGGGAAGGAAAAACATATCTTCAAGATTAAAAGACTTTTCTTTGGGTTTAGCGATGAAAAAACAAATCATTAACAAACTACAACTTCTTTGGAGTAGAGATGAAAACAATTCTACCATTACTATTTAACAAACTGATTGGATGCTACAGGTGCCAAAGATTCCTTACTATTCTTGTGCAAAGCTTCTCGCACACTAGCAAGCGTCTTGTTGGCCTACCATGGATAGTGCCTATCCTATAGTAATATGTGAAGCAAGGAGCTTATGACACCTTCTCAATCTATCCACCTCCTTGTCCTTCCCTCAATAGTAGCATCTTCTTCACTCTCTCCATCCTCATTGTACTTCATTTCAACTTGGGATTTTCGTTCTACAAACAAAATAGGAGGGCATATTCACTCCATAACATAAAGAGGAGAAGCTTTGGCCTAGCTAGTGGTAGGATGACCATGTGGCAACTGGAGGCAAGTGGAGTGGAGCAAGTAGTGGACAAGATGGCAAGCATCCCAAGCACGGAGGCGGGAATCCCTACTACTTTATATGGCCTCAAGTTGCTCTCCATATAAGCTAGCTTCTTGCAACACTTCGAGCATGCAACCACCTTGACACGACCTATCAAAGCTGACCAAGCTCAATCTTAACAGCATCAACTTGCCTGACTTTTACAAATTTTGTAAGCAAGACCTCATGCATTTGTGAACCTAGCTGAAGGGGATCGGGGAGCACCACAGACGGAGAGTGAGAGTGTAATGGAATTTGCCTATTCAATTTGAGAGTAGCGGAATTTAATGAGAGTACTTTCAAGAAATGATTTTGTGAGCATAGCGGGTTGACATAATTGAAGATAGCAACATAATCATAGCAATTAGTTAACTTGGCATAGACAATACTTTTGCAAGAGAGAGAATTTAGAGAACATGACAACAGTTGAGGACCGGATTTATGTGGAGCCGGTCCCCCCTCCGATAGGCATTTGTATTATGATTTCTCCCATAAAGAGAGACTTGTTACAATACATTCTTTGTGTTCCTTGTGACCTAGGTGAAGCAATGAAGATGGAAAGCTTCATGCATCACCGTCATAGCATAACCTAAACTTGAAGAAAGCTTTAACTATACCAAGCCTCAGTCCCAAGACCTCAAACACCTTCGAAGGTGGAGAGAGCTAGCAGGGAATGAGGGTAGGGAAGAGGAAGAAGAAACATTTCATATGAGAAAGAGCTAGTTCCTCACTTATCATAACTCTTGTGCTAGCATACATAATAGCATAGTAATGAAGAAGAAATAGATGGCAAGCTCAAGCATTGAAGCATGGCTCTTGGATGGATTTGCACTCCATAGCCAAGAGTGTTGGTGTAGGCTCTCAACCTCTACTTGCTTCGAGAAGGAGAGGGAGTTCTTGCACTTTGCATAGTACACAATGAGAGTGTTTGTGAGTGTGTGTGGGTGAGTATACCCCCTAAGCACCCCCCTAGCTTGCTTGGGTCGACCCCCCATTGTAGCTCATGCTTGAAGCTCATTGGACCCCTCCAGGTCTAGCCAATCACAAGCAGGAGCCATTACAAGCAACATGGGTAGCCTTGGGACAAGTGTCCCCCTTTCCCCTTTGAGAGAGAGGACTTGATAAATGCAAAATCAATTAATTAAATATCCTAAATTATCATTGGACCCCTTGGGTGGCCAACCAATAGGCTTTAGGCACACCATGAGGGCAACATGAGGAGGAACTTGACAAGTGTCCTTGCTGCCTCTTCAAGCTGGGGCTTCCCTTGTGAGTGTGAGTGTGTGTTCTCTCTCTAATCCCTAGGAAAAGGGCTCGCCCCCCCTCTTGTAGGGATACTTTTGACTTTAGGAGCTCAAGCACCTTAGTCATCAAGCATGACAAAGAACTTGGACTAGGGGGTATTCCCACAAGCATCTCAGGCAAGCATGTCAAGGCACCTCAAGCACCTTAATCAAGCGGCAAGTCAAGCACCTCAAGCATGGAGTAAGTCAAGCACCTCAAGCACCTTAATCAAGCACCTCAAGGAGGACAAACACCTCGATCTTGGGCCGGGTTCCCACCTCAAGCTCAGCCCTAGCTTACCTAAGGTCAAAGGACTTTTACACACATTATTGGAGGTCTTCAATGAAGCTAACCCTAAGGTCTTATGCTCCATTGGTTAGCCTTGCTCTTGATAGACCATCTCCCATTTGGGCCCCTATACTATTGGCCCCGTGTTGAGATAGATCTATAAGCACATATCTATATCTTAACACTTGTTCCCGTTTATTCTCCCACATTAAGTGATCAATTTAATATGAGAAAATCATTTGGGTTGGTTAGATATTAGATTTTATGACATTACCTCTCTCTTGAAATCATAGTCGTCCTCGACTATGAGGTAGAAGAGATAAAGGCTTAGTCATTAGTCAATCGTACTTAGTGGGTAGAGGATCCCTTTTTTACCCTACGACATCTTTCCAAGATGGATGACTAATCCATTTGGTGCTTGGGAGACATAGCTGCCGCAAGCATGTCTGCTCTTTAGTCCATTTCATTCTCCCAAAGTAGAGTGACAAATTCTACTTGGTGTTTGAGAGACGTCGTCATCACAAACATGATTCTAAGCATGCATACTAGTTAAATTTGTGCACAATTAAAAAGAGGATTAGTCTTATAAGACAAAAACATGAGTCATTTAAAAGAGAGTTGTACATTTGCTTACTCTAATGTAGCATTGTAAGCATTGACAAGGTTCATACTATCCTTAAGTTGTACTCCTTGCATCCATTTAGCATCTTCAAAAGGATAATTTTTGAACTTAATAAGATACCGTCGGATTATCTTACCATGTCGTAGTACCTTGTCTTCATGCCGAAGGACAGCTTCGGGTTGTAGTACCTCTTCTTGGTCTTCAACTTCGGGAGGGTCTTCAATAATTGGTTCAGTTGGTGGCTCTCCTTTGTAGGGCTTAAGTAGGCTTACATGAAAGGCATTGTGTATAAGCCAATGGTTGGGCAACTTGAGTTGATAAGCCGTCTCATTGATGGGCTTCAAGATTTGGAAGGACCATAGTATCTTTTTGCTAGTTTAGCATAATACTTTTGATGGCCCGTAGGATTTTTGCCCGTCGTTTGCCTTAATCGAGCCTTAGGAAACTTGAGTAAGACCCAATCATTTTTTTTGAACATTAAGGCTCTTCTGTGCTTATCAACAGCAGCTTTTTGCCTTTGTTGAGAGATGGCTATAGCCTCCCTAATCTTTTGAAAAGATTCTTGTAGGTCACGGCTATACTCATCGGCGGCGAAGATCTTCCCATGTACTTTGAGTAGCAAGGGAATTTTAGGTCTTCCCTCTATGATCTCGAAAGGTGATTTCCCCGTAGAAGTATGTACAGTATTATTGTAGGAATACTCTACTAGAGGTAAATACTTTTCCCATTGTGAGCGTTGATCTACTTCGGTAACATAAGTCTTGAGTAGATCGAGTATCGTAAGATTGGCTATCTCACTTTGGCCATCCGTTTGTGGGTGATAGGCCGAAGAGAAATTCAATCTTGTTCCTAGATTTTCAAAGAGACCTTTCCAGAAATTACTGGTCATTCTAGGATCTCTATGTGACACGATGGATGTGGGTAATCCATGGTGCTTGAAAATCTGTGATATGAAGAGAGTTGCCATTTGATGTGCCTTAATAGTCTTTTTGACAGGAATAAAATGTGCTTGCTTGCTAAACCTGTCGACTATTGTCCATATTCCTGTATTCCCATGGATAGACTTGGGTAATCCAAAGATGAAATCCATGGATATACTCTCCCATGGTGAATTTGGAATAGGCAATGGCTGGAGTAATCCAGGTTGCTTCCCTCTATCATACTTGGTCTTTTGGCATACTATACATTTTGAAACATACTCTTGTATGTCCACTTTCATGGTAGGCCAATAGAAATACGTCTCTACTCCTCCGAGAGTAGGTTGAATACCTCTATGCCCTGCATATGGAGGAGCATGAGATTCATACATAACCTTCTCACGAAGGGAATGGGTAACACATAGCCTATTGCCGTGGAGAAGATAACCATCCTGCAAGGTGAATGGTTCCTCTTTCTTCCCCAAAGCAAGGGCTGACATTATGTCTCTAAAGTCAGGGTCATTAGCATACTCATCTATCATAGAGGATAGATCATTGTGAGTAGCTATAGACACCGCATTAACTTTTGGTCGTCGTGAAAGTGCATCGGCAACTTGATTGTGCTTACCAGCTATGTGAGCAATATGGAAATTAAATTGCGAAAGAAAATTTTCCCACCTCATTTGTTTGTCGGAAAGCTTGGTTTGCGTCATGAAATACTTGAGACTTTGGTGGTTGGTTCGTAGGATAAATGGAGTCCCTAATAGGTAGTGCTTCCATGTGTCTAGGGCATGTAGCACAGCTAAAAGCTCTTTCTCATAAATGCCCAAGACTCGTTCATCACTATTGAGCCTTCGGCTCTCATATGCTATGGCATGCCCTTCTTGAAGCAAAACCGCTCCAAGGCAATCACCACAAGATCACATTAGACCTCAAATGGTTTTGAGAGATCCGAAAGCAGGAGGACTGGTTGGGAAGTAAGCTTCTCTTTGAGTTTTTCAAAAGCATTTTTCTCCTTAGCAGTCCATACAAACTTAACGTTCTTCTTTGTTAAGTCGTGTAGTGGTCGTGCTACTTGAGAGAATTTTGCTATGAAGCGTCTATAGTATGCACACATACCAATAAAGCTTCTTAGCTCATGTAGATTCCTTGGGTTAGGCCATGATTTTATTACCTCTAACTTTGATGGATCCATACGAATACCATCGTGAGAGATAATATGACCTAGATATTGAATCTCTTGAAGGAAGAATTCACTTTTCTTTTGGTTGAGAAAAAGTTTGTTCTCCCTCAAGGCTTGAAAAATCACTTGGAGGTGTTTCTTATGTTCCTCCAAAGACTTGGAGTAGATGATGATATCATCAAAGAACACTACAGTGAATTTATGATATGGTCTAAAAATTTTCTCCATGAGACGGTTGAAAGTAGCTGGTGCATTAGTCAAGCCAAAAGGCATGACTAGATATTCATAAAGACCAAATGTTGTGCGAAACGCGGTCTTTAGGATATCTTCATCCACTATCCTTATTTGATGATAGCCACTCTTAAGGTCAATCCTACTGAAGTAGGTAGAGCCTTGTAGCTTATCAAACAGATCTTCTACCGGAGGCACGGGAAATCTGTTTTTGATAGTGATATGGTTTAGTGCTCGATAGTCCACACACATACGGTATGTACCATCTTTCTTTTGCACTAAAAGGACTGGAGAACAAAAGGGAGAGGAACTAGGCCTCACCATCCCTTTGTCTACCAATTCCTGTACTTGCCTCATAATCTCCTCTTGTTGAGCTTGTGAGACTCGATAAGGAGGTTTGTTAGGCGGTGAGATTCCTGGAAGGAGCTCAATACGATGGTCATCATCCCCTCGTTTTGGAGATAGGTCCATAGGGATATCATCAATGAACACATCTTGGAATCCTTTTAGAAAAGTAGACAAGTCTAACTCTTCTTGATTCCTATCATTTTCATTTGATGAAACATTATTAGCTTTTAGAGACTCTTTGACATAAATCATGTACGCAGAAACTAAGCTCTTCATTGATTTATCAAAAGAAACAGGATTTACAAGTGGAATAGTGCGACCACGCTCACTAGCATCTATATACATGTTCTTTCCCCTGTAGGTGAAGTAAATTCTCCTTTCAGGGAACTTCATGTTGGCAGCCATGCGATCAAACCATGGTGCCCCTAGGATAACATCCTGATGTTGGAGAGGAGAGATGAAGAAGTCTTCTTTGTCGACATAGCTTTGGACATGAAGCCTCAACTTCCCAATCAAGGGAGTAACGGAGGCTTGTTGTCCCTTGAAAGCTGCATCAGCTGTTACTATATCTCCCATCTCAAAAGCTTGAATGCCCAACTTGGTGTCCAACTCTATTGATATGAAGTTGAGAGTAGAGCCAGGGTCAAACAAGATGAAGGCATCATGATCTCTTACCTTTCCCCAAGCATAGGAGAGTGATGATCCTTTGCAATGAGCATCCTCTTTTGGAGCTTCGATGGTGGAAGCCCTAGGAGTCTCATTGCGAGTATTCTTCTTGGGGCAAGAACGATAGCCATGTCCTTGCTCCCCACACTTGAAACATTTATGGTCCTTGCGAAAAGCTTCAAGCTCTTCAGGAGAGAGTTTGTTTTTACCTTTGTAAACTCCCTTCTCCTTGGACCGATTGTTGTTGTTGGAAGTGCCTTGGGAATTATTTTGAGCATTGGATTTCCCCTTTGCATCATTTTTATCATTGTTTTCCATGGGCTTGACATTACATCTAGCCCCTTGATGGAAATTAATGCGTGAAGCAACCATGGTGTGATGGATTACTTCGGTAATAGTACCAGGCTCTTGAGAGTTGATGTATTCGGCCATATCTTCAGGTAATCCTGCACAGAATTGCTGTCTTTGCTCGGCAAAGTCTATCTTTTGAAAGACAGTAGCTTTGAGATGTAAATCACAAAAATTGTCTACATACTTGTTGATAGACTCATGAGAGAGAAGCTTCAAGCCGCGCCATTCGGTAAGAACTTTATCTTTAGTATCGCTTGGAAGAAATTGCTTCATGATGGAAACTCGTAGAGTTTTCCATGTCTTTGGGGCTTCTCCATTGCCACGAAGGCTAGCCCACCATTGACGAGATGATTTTTGGAAGTGCATAGCTACATGGCGTAGCTTGGAGGACTCTGTGAATCCCTCGTCCCCAAAGGCCGCATCAAATTGCTGGATGAAGGCCAACACTTTATCGGTAGCACCAAAGGTGCCATCGTAGGTGAGAAAAGAGATACTCTTTCCTCCCTCCTTGAACTTCTTTAGCTTTTGTGACCTTCGCCATGCAAGAAATGATTTGCGATGTCCTCCCCTCTTGTATTCTCTAGGAGAATAGCCATAACTTTCATCGGAAGAGGAGGAAGGTGAAGAAGAAGGAGAAGAGGGTGACCTCTTCCTAGCCCTTTTCTTCCTTTGTTTCCTCTCTTGCCTTTCAGAGTGATGAGGAGAAGGACTATAGGTTTCTCTTTTCCTCTTGGGAGGAGTAGGCGATCGTCTAGACCGCCGTCTTCGTGGAGCCACATCTTCAGAAGAACTTAGACTGTCATTGCTTTCTTTCTCTTTGGATTCCTCCTCTCGAATGGGAGAGAGTCTTCTTTTGGGGGTCTCTTCAAGAGGCCTCCTAAGCTTTCTCTCCTCTGGGAGAGGAACGGAAATTCCATAAGCACGAAGTTGTTGAGTAACTTCGGCTTGCAAAGCAGGGTTGCCCATAGCTTGCTGCAACCTAGTGACGAGATAATTCACAAACATGGGAGCATCATCATTAGCACCTTCATGTGCAAAATCAAAGCTATCAATGTTCATTCTACTCTCTTGATTATTGTCAGCCATGTTAACAAAATTTATGTTTATACTTAGTGTATACTTTGTTGAGATGTCGAGCTCTACACCTTGAGCTGGCATCCACTACGGGTCTTGGCCGCTTACGGCATTTACTCATTGGCGCGTTAGGTGACCGACACGGAGGATCTCTGCCAGTGATTCTACAGCTGGACTACACTTATAGTGCCAGCCTAGTACGCTTCTAGCGAGTTCACACTTAGTGACCGCATGTACATATGTGCTACTTTTCAGCTTTAGCACTTAGTCATTTTTGTACTCTCTTTTCTGTGAAGAAGAAGAAGAAGCTTTCCATCTCTGTGTGCTTTGTGCTTGTCTTGTGTAGCTCTCTTGCATCCTCATTCTTTACATGGTATCAGAGCCTGGTGCAGGCAAGAGAGGCTAAGAGAGCAAGAGCATCACAATCCCTTCGTTCGCACAAGTTTCTGAACAGGTCTCCAAAGTGCAGTATACAGAGATTTATTGTACAAGTACAGTGGTTGTGAAACGCTTGATTGTGGACACTCGTTGAGTGTAGAAAGCGTTACAAGAACCACGATAGCAAGTTCAGCAGATTTGCAGGTTTTTGCAGATTGCAGCTATTTTGTCTTAGTGCTTCAAGATGTCTGACGGTTTCAGTCAGATTGTTACTGAGAAGCTTGAGAAAAATAACTACCCTGCATGGAAGTTCAGAATAACAAATTTCCTAAAAGGAAAAGGTTATTGGGACTATGTAGAAGGAGACAATGAAAAGGAACTAGAGATTCCCGAGGCAAATGCTACAACAGAACAAAGGAAAGCTTTGAGGGACTGGCAACAAGGCCAGAGCAAAGTGATGTATTGGCTGTCTATGAGCATCACATATGGCATGATGGGCTATCTATAGGATGCTGAAACCCCCGCCATTGCATGGAGAAACTTAGGCAGAGTGTTCGAGGTGAACACCAAGGCCAGGAAGCTTCAACTAAAGTCGGAGCTAAATCAGGTTAAGAGGAACAACCTCTCAATCAATGATTATGCCTTGAAAATCAAGAGTATCATTGAGGCTCTTGGATCTATTAAAGTCTCAGTGGAAGACGATGACATTGTTCGTGCATGCTTGGATGGTCTAGGAGATGAGTATGTACATTTTAGGTCTTCCATGAATACAAGAGACGACATCCTCGTGTTCCAAGATTTGATTTCTATGCTTATTCTTGAGGAGAAGAACCTTGACACATCTTCTTCTCATGGCAGAAATAATTCTGAACAGGCCTTCTATTCTAACTCCAACAGAGGTAGAGGTAGAGGTCGTGGTCGAGGCCCAAGGGGTTGCAGGGGCCAATTTCTGGAAGGTCAATCAAATCAAAACAATACAGGTGGCAGAGGAAACCAGTCTCAAGGCAGGGGGAGTCAAAGAGGTCGTGGTGCAGGATCAAGCAGGCAGCAACATACTCCAGATAGTAGAGAATGTTGGACTTGTGGTGAAAGAGGTCACATGTCACGTGACTGTCCAAAGGGAAAAGCAAGTAGAAAGAGAGAACAGGGCAACTATGCATCTACTAGCAGAGATGCAGATGACAGAAAAAACGAGCGTATGTTTGTTATGCAGCATGTAATGAATAAAATGACTACAGAGAATTCCACCCAAGATGATGTTTGGTATGTGGATTCAGGTGCCTCTAATCACATGACGTCTCGTGGAGAGTGGTTTAGAGATATGCGCAAACCAGATGTGTCAGGCTATGTGCAAATAGGAGATGACACAGCTCACCCCATTGCTCATGTAGGGGACATACCTCTAAATACAAAGAGTGGGAAATCAAAGTACTTAGCAGATGTACTTCATGTCCCAAACATTACAAAGAATCTTGTTTCTGTTGGACAAATGGTTGAGCAGGGTTTGCAGGTTCGCTTCAATCCAAATGGCTGTTATGTAGAAGATTTCCAGAATGGCTGTAAGCTGATCACAGAGGGCAAATGTGTGGGCAGAATGTTTACGCTGAATGTAGACATGCCTGAGGTAAAAGCTGCATTATTTGCACAGGGCACAGGTGTTGTGGCTGATGTTGACATTTGGCACAAACGCATTGGCCATGTCAATGAGCAGAGATTGCGTAGCATGCAATCAAAACAGATTGTAAAAGGTTTGCCCAAATTCAAGGTGGATGGTATGCATAAAGTGTGTGCAGCATGCCAGTTTGGAAAACAGTCAAAGGGCTCATTTCCACATGAGCGCAATGTATGTAAAAGGCCACTTGAGGTGGTGCACACAGATGTTTGGGGTCCAACCGATACTGCAAGTATACATGGTTGCAGGTATTATGTCTCTTTCATTGATGACCATACAAGGAAAGTATGGGTCTACTTCATGCGTAACAAAAGTGAAGTGTTTGGTCACTTTCAAGACTTCAAAGTCATGATTGAGAAGGAGACAAATATGCAAATCAAGACATTGAGGTCAGATGGAGGGGGAGAGTACTTCTCCAATGATTTTTCAGATTTTCTGCGAATGCATGGTATACACAGGCAGTTTACATGCAGATATACTCCACAGCAGAATGGGGTCACAGAAAGGAAAAACAGGCACATTGCAGAGGTTGCACGTGCATTGATGAATGAGAAGAACATGCCTCATCATTTCTGGGCTGAAGCTGTAAATACAGCTGTGTACATTATGAACAGGACACCTACAGCTGCGGTGCATGATGTAACACCTGAGGAAAAGTTTACAGGTACAAAGCCTGATTTGGCACACTTGAAAGTGTTTGGCTGCATAGCTTACGTGCATGTACCAAATGAGTTGCGTAGGAAATTGGATTCTAAAGCAGAGAAATGTATTCTTGTGGGATATTCCCTTGAACAAAAGGGGTACAGGTGCTACAATCATACTACACGAGAATTACGAGTGAGCAGAGATGTAGTCTTTGATGAGATGAGCAGCTGGTACAGTAATGCACATGGCACTATTGGGGCTGATGTAAAAGATGATGTGGTTGTACAAAATGTGAGGCCACAATCACAGGTTTTGAGTGGACCACAAGAGTCCTCTTCTCGTGGCTCTGTTGAGAAACCATGGAATGGTAGACTACGTACGCAGGTTACTCCACCAACAGGGTACAGGGAATGTATCACGAAAAGGAAAGGAAAAGGTTGATGAACCTCCCTTTATGGTTGATGCATCATCAGGTTTTTCACATATAGACATGGATTCAGATGGTTCTGAACAAAGTCTTGATGAGGAATTTGGAATTCCGGCTGTCAGGACACCTGGTGTAAGGAAAGTACAAGAAGATGCTAGAGGGCAAAGGAGTGACCAAGGACCGCGCAGATCTAATAGAGTCAGAAATCCAGTTCAGAAATTGACTTATGATGGGTATCTAGCGCATCACCAAGCCTACATGGCTAAGGTGATACAGGATGTGGAGCCCACATGTTTTGAGGATGCAGTTGGAAATGTGCATTGGGATGATGCAATGAATGAAGAGATGGCTGCATTGGAAGCAAATGACACATGGGAGTTGGTGCCATTGCTAAGTGGCAAGAAAGCTATTGGCTGTAAATGCATAAGGCTGATGGTAACATTGAGCGTCACAAGGCAAGGCTGGTCGCAAAGGGTTATGCACAGACGTATGGCATAGACTATGAGGAGACCTTTGCTCCAGTGGCAAAGATGACGACTATGAGAGCTGTCATAGCAGTGGCTGCATCTAGAGGATGGATTATGCATCAAATGGATGTAAAGAATGCCTTCTTGAATGGTGAGTTGCAAGAGGAAGTGTATATGGATCAGCCACCTGGTTATGTCGATCCAGGTTACCCAGATTATGTATGCAGACTTCTCAAAGCTTTGTATGGTTTGAAGCAGGGCTCTAGAGCACGGTATGACAGGATTGCCAAGTATCTTGTCAGTATTGGTTTTAGGAGAGCTCATGCTGATCATTCACTCTATGTACGTGAGAGTGATGTGGGGATTGTGGTCATTACCATATATGTAGATGACCTTATTATTGTTGGTGACAATGCTATGGAGATTGACCATGTGAAGGGTCTTCTCAAATAGGAGTTTGAAATGAAAGATTTGGGCGAGTTGCGCTACTTTCTTAGCATTGAGGTGATCAGGACTCCAGAGGCTGTATGGCTGTCACAGAGACAATATGCTTTGGACATGTTGTCAAAGTATGGTATGGCTGATTGTAAGCCGATTTCCATTCCCTTGGATGTGAATGCAAAGCTGAGTGCAGAGAAGGGTGATGTTGTTGAGGATGTCAATATGTACAGGAAGATGGTGGGTAGTCTAATCTACTTGACTATCACAAGGCCAGACTTGAGCTACACAGTAGGCTTGGAGAGTCAGTTCATGCAGCTTCCGAGGAAGCCACATTTGGATGGAGTACGATGCACACTTAGGTATGTGCAAGGGACTCTTGACTACGCATTGTTCTATGCAGCAGATGCACCATTAGCATTGTATGGGTATACAGATGCAGATTGGACAGGTAGCATTGTTGATAGGAGATCTACGAGTGGCTTCATGTTCTCTTTTGGGAGTGCTGCTGTTACTTGGAGCAGCAAAAAGCAGCCTACGGTTGCTTTATCGAGCACAGAGGCCGAGTACAGAGGTGCAGCAGTTGCGGCGTGCGAGGTAGCTTGGCTACGCACATTACTTGAGGACTTGGGAGTGCAGGTGGACCAACAGATTGTCATTCATTGTGACAACCTCAGCAGCATGCAGTTGGCTAGGAACCCAGTGTTCCATGCTAGGACCAAACACATAGAGGTCCATTACCACTACGTTCGAGAGCGAGTGTTGGCGGGCGACATCGACTTGGTCTACGTCAGCACAGAGGAGCAGATAGCGGATATCTTTACCAAGGCCCTCGGAGCTGAGAAGCTTCGACGTTTCCGGACTATGCTTGGACTCTGCGACATGCAGAGCTCGAGGGGGAGTGTTGAGATGTCGAGCTCTACACCTTGAGCTGGCATCCACTACGGGTCTTGGCCGCTTACGGCATTTACTCACTGGCGCGTTAGGTGACCGACACGGAGGATCTCTGCCAGTGATTCTACAGCTGGACTACACTTATAGTGCCAGCCTAGTACGCTTCTAGCGAGTTCACACTTAGTGACCGCATGTACATATGTGCTACTTTTCAGCTTTAGCACTTAGTCATTTTTGTACTCTCTTTTCTGTGAAGAAGAAGAAGAAGCTTTCCATCTCTGTGTGCTTTGTGCTTGTCTTGTGTAGCTCTCTTGCATCCTCATTCTTTACATACTTTGGCAATACAAAACCTTAGTTGCCACTCCTCTTAGCCTTTGAAAATCGGCTCTTAAGTATCTACATCCACGGCTCAAAGTGGTTAATTATAGAGAGTAGAGGAGTAGGTCTAACATAGCAGAGTTTCCAAGGGCTAGCTCCTTTCGGACTTCTTATGGCTCAATAATGGTAAAGCCGTAGGCAAGTCTAAAAAGACTTCATTACTAAGTCCAAAGCTCCCGAGGTGTGCACCATCCCCCACATAGTGGGCTTAACAAAACCGATATTAGATACCAGTTCCACTTACTCTATTATAATTAACAACATCAACCATTTATAGGCTACTTAAGGAACTCTCTTCTTAAGCAAGAAAAGAGAAACCAAATGCTCTGATACCAATGTAATGGAATTTGCCTATTCAATTTGAGAGTAGCGGAATTTAATGACAGTACTTTCAAGAAATGATTTTGTGAGCATAGCGGGTTGACATAATTGAAGATAGCAACATAATCATAGCAATTAGTTAACTTGGCATAGAAAATACTTTTGCAAGAGAGAGAATTTAGAGAACATGACAACAGTTGAGGACCGGATTTATGTGGAGCCGGTCCCCCCTCCAATAGGCATTTGTATTATGATTTCTCCCATAAAGAGAGACTTGTTACAATACATTCTTTGTGTTCCTTGTGACCTAGGTGAAGCAATGAAGATGGAAATCTTCATGCATCACCATCATAGCATAACCTAAACTTGAAGAAAGCTTTAACTATACCAAGCCTCAGTCCCAAGACCTCAAACACCTTCGAAGGTGGAGAGAGCTAGCAGGGAATGAGGGTAGGGAAGAGGAAGAAGAAACATTTCATATGAGAAAGATCTAGTTCCTCACTTATCATAACTCTTGTGCTAGCATACATAATAGCATAGTAATGAATAAGAAATAGATGGAAAGCTCAAGCATTGAAGCATGGCTCTTGGATGGATTTGCACTCCATAGCCAAGAGTGTTGGTGTAGGCTCTCAACCTCTACTTGCTTCGAGAAGGAGAGGGAGTTCTTGCACTTTGCATAGTACACAATGAGAGTGTTTGTGAGTGTGTGTGGGTGAGTACACCCCCTAAGCACCCCCCTAGCTTGCTTGGGTCGACCCCCCCTTGTAGCTCATTCTTGAAGCTCATTGGACCCCTCTAGGTCTAGCCAATCACAAGCAGGAGCCATTACAAGCAACATGGGTAGCCTTGGGACAAGTGTCCCCCTTTCCCCTTTGAGAGAGAGGACTTGATAAATGCAAAATCAATTAATTAAATATCCTAAATTATCATTGGACCCCTTGGGTGGCCAACCAATAGGCTTTAGGCACACCATGAGGGCAACATGAGGAGGAACTTGACAAGTGTTCTTGCTGCCTCTTCAAGCTGGGGCTTCCCTTGTGAGTGTGAGTGTGTGTTCTCTCTCTAATCCCTAGGAAAAGGGCTCGCCCCCCCTCTTGTAGGGATACTTTTGACTTTAGGAGCTCAAGCACCTTAGTCATCAAGCATGACAAAGCACTTGGACTAGGGGGTATTCCCACAAGCATCTTAGGCAAGCATGTCAAGGCACCTCAAGCACCTTAATCAAGCGGCAAGTCAAGCACCTCAAGCATGGAGTAAGTCAAGCACCTCAAGAACCTCAAGCAGGACAAACACCTCAAGCACGACAAGCACCTCAAGCAGGACAAACACCTTGAGCTTGGGCCGGGTTCCCACCTCAAGCTCAGCCCTAGCTTACCTAAGGTCAAAGGACTTTTACACACATTATTGGAGGTCTTCAATGAAGCTAACCCTAAGGTCTTATGCTCCATTGGTTAGCCTTGCTCTTGATAGACCATCTCCCATTTGGGCCCCTTTACTATTGGCCCCGTGTTGAGATAGATCTATAAGCACATATCTATATCTTAACACTTGTTCCCGTTTATTCTCCCACATTAAGTGATCAATTTAATATGAGAAAATCATTTGGGTTGGTTAGATATTAGATTTTATGACAGAGAGAGAGAAGGAGACACACACGATATGGGTGGGGAGACTCAAAGAGTGAGTAGCCCCCTATACACTTATGCTATGTATAAGGTATACAAGTCAGTGGGCGCCCAGACTCTGGGTGGCCGGGCAAGGCACAAATGCCCATACCCCAACAACCTCCCACTTAAAGGCGACTATGCCTTTAAGCAAGGGAACCTAGTCTAAAGACTACAAAAGGTGAGAGAAAACCGCTCTCAATCGATGCCCACTGGCTGGCTGTGATCGTGTGCATCCGGCTGTCCTGCTCCCGTGTAAGTCCATACACCACCAGACGTACCGCACACGTACTGCAAGTATGTATGCAATACCTGCATATCTCCCTCATGCACTATGCCATCATCAGTCAACAAATGATTGACAACCCCAACTGCAAATGCTCCCACTGCAACTGCGATATCGGGTCTCAAGATCAACATCTCATACATGAGACCACCGAATGCCGATGCAATGCTAGCGGGCCCTGCTAGCTCTACGGATCATGCATCAACATATATATCCCTGGCAATAGGCATCTCTGACTGACAAGGCGTGTCAGCCACATGCATCTCCTGACTGTCCACAAAAGACGCATCAACCTGTCGTGCAACCTCAGAGCAAACCAACTGCTCTAGGTGTCTGCTAGAAGACATATCCTGCACAACTATATCCCCATGCTCACTGTCGAGCATAGAAAGGAATGACTGCATAATCGCTGACATCTCAGTCTCCTCTACAATCATCCACTGCAAACATGACCACTCAATCTGTTGTGACTCACTAGAGCTCTCATGCTCTAACTCCGTATGCATAGACTCTTGCACAACGTCCTCCTGTCGTGACTCACTAGAGCAAGACCGCTCTACCTGTCTATCCTGCATAGAAGTATCTCTCACAACTGACTCTCTGCTTTGCTCAGTCACTAGCAAAGCATGCATATCTGACTCTTTCACCTCTCTGTGTGACTGCTCAAGTCGTGCCCCAACTGTGTGCACAACAAGCTCACTACTCTGCACTCCATGCAAAGCATCCTGCAACCCATGAGCAAAAGAGACTCGCCTGCTCTCTCGCTCTCTACCTGGCTGCTTGATCACAGAGACAACACCGTCTCTCCCGTGATCCACATGCAATGGGTAACCTGTGAGACACTCCAAAATAGAGCTCCCGCAATGTCAATACAAGCCTCGCATGCTCTAGTATCTCAATGCAATCTGTGAGCTAATCACCAAGTCCACACTCTGCAGTATCGATGCATACACACGCACAAATCTCCCACCTGTAGAGAGCACCGCACGCAAATGCTGAGTGCAACCTGCAATCTCTACCTAGATCGCATAAATGATACGCATAAAACTCCTGGGAAAATTTCGCGAGAGTTTTGACGCATAATGGCTATCAACACAAAATAACCATTGTCCGGCAAGCTCAATACAATGAGCAATCAATGCGCATCAAACTACACTCAACATACATGCATAAGCTCTGCAAAACTATGGCAAACAATGCTCGAGATCACAAGACTCTCCCACCCGAGAGCAAACCACTGTCTCAAGCAAAGAAAGATACACAACTCCTCACTCTTGCGAGAGTGGATACAAAAAACACAAAACTGTGTGCAAACTGACAAAACCTGTCAAAGTGAGAGTAAACACTCGATCACAAACTATGGCGAGAATCTGGGAAAAATCGGATAGAATTTCCCCTGAAAACTGAGCAAAAACTCAAGTACAATCTCTACCATAAACCATAACACTACTCAATGCCAATGAGTAGAAATGCCAAAATGGCTCCACATTTTCACATACAATGGCAATCCGCACTCAACGTACATCAACGGAGTGACCGTGCATAAGCAAGCACCAAAAGATTTGCAATCCAGAAACTTATTCAATGCGAAAACAATGCTCTCAAGAGAGCTCACCGGCACTTGAAAGTGCTCGCCAAAATGCATGTATAATGGGCATCAACCATGCGCCATAACCATATGCAAACCATCCGCAAAGACCATGAATCCAAGCACAAAATCACTGCCAAAGTATTCTGTGAAAACCAGTGAAAGAAGCTCCACCTGTGTGCTCCAAAAAACTGTGTCTCTCAAGAGACCGCCTCGATGGTGTGTAAACGCCTCCGTACTTCGTTGCCCAAGTCTACCAAAAAACCCTCAAACTACAAGCTTAACACAAGCTGCAATTGCATCTTCAGCTCAGAATTTATGCACTCAACTTCAAGCATCTCCCGTGCTTCCAAAAGTGCATCAAACTCGCACACAATGCGACAACAGAAAATATGGAATTTCTGTATACATTCAGTCTGAGCTGAATATCAGCAAAACGGTGAGGAATTTGCAAAACATTTCTTCTGCAAAGTTGTAGACCACGTCGAAACGAATGGGCAAGGCAGACATAATTCTCAAATCTGCATTCTACAAGGAGAAAAACGAATCTAAAAACTGTGTTGCTGCGCACACAGTTTTAGGGCAGCACCTTCACTTACACACAATCTTCCACACTCCTTTCTGAGCTTCCACAAGAGCATACATCACTCTCAACTGAGCTCACAAGCTCCCATTGCATTCTCACAAAGCTTCCAAGCTTTCTTAATCTCTCTATCGTCGAGAGCGAGCGAGCTATCGCCTCGAAGCTCTCAAAGCCGTCATGCTCTCCGCGGTCACCATAGCTCTGATACCAATTGAAGAGGATCGGGGAGCACACCACAGACAGAGAGTGAGAGAGAGAAGGAGACACACGACACACAGATATGGGTGGGGAGACTGTGAAGTGGCAGCTCCCCCTATACAATATACTCACTATAAGTATAGGGTAACAGTGGGCGGGCGCCCATGACCTGGGCGACCGGTCAAGGCACATAGGCCTTAAACCCAACACTAGCTTGGAGCTAAAGCCAGATAAAGAATCAACAAACAGCTAGGCTTCATGATATTTTGGTAAATCACCCAAAGTTTGCAATACGTCAAGAAGTAGCAGCTCATCAATATGTGACCCTTGAGCCAAAACCGACAGTAGCAGCTCAGAAGCTTTATTGGGTAAATGAGCCTCTAAAAGTGTGGTGCAGACCTCAATGTGAGAAAATCCAACATTTAAGAAATCATTGTTGATCATGTCCACATCCTTATTGTGCCCTCTTGTGACAACCATTGTAGCGAAGTATCGTATACTTTTGAATCAGGCACAAAACCCTGCCTTCTCGCCTTTTGGTAGATTTTCATAGCTTTTTGGGGTAGGTTGATCTTTTGCAATACGTTTAGCAAGAGATAGATGCACATTATGCAAGGAACATATACACGAGGTCTACTAGAGGTCACTTTTGTTGGTGGTGCAGTGTCTTGGACTCTCATTGAGAGCAATGTACGACCTTATCTACCACAAAAATAAGTCTGATACAATTGTAAAATCCATATATATACAATATATATAATATACATATAGGTGTATATAATTTATTTATATTTATATTTATATATATAAAAGTACCCAATCCAAGGGTCTATTTGAAGGGAGGTTTTGTGTGCGCTTTATGTGTCCCTTTGTAAACTAAAATACTTCAATAAGCTTTAATGATACACCTCATGTGTAGATTCAAAATAATATTAATTAGTTGTTCTTTGTGAGTGCATATATATAAATATACATACATGCATGAATGCATACATAGGGATCTGTGTGTGTCTACGCCAGTTTTAAGCAATCAGCATCCTGTACATAGCAACAGTAGCTTGAATTTATTTCGAATGTCTATGCAACAATATTTTTCGTTCTCTTTTTTTTTTCCCGGCTTCCTTAACTTGGCATGTTTGCTAGTTAGTAGAGACCGAGCAAATACAACATGACATCAAAAGCACGATACCTACATATAGATATCGACCAGCATTTTCCACAATGACAGCTGACAATTAGAAATCTACTTTCCTCCAAAACATTTTTGAGTGCAATAAGTAAATAAAACATTTCCACTACAGAAACTTGGATGGGACTCAAGTATTGCCGATTCCTTGCCCCCATTCAGTCTGTTTGTATCCAAGGCTCTTCAACCTTTTCTTCTAAAATATTTTTGCTTTAATACAATTTCTTGCACCTTTATGGTAAAAGAAAAATACCCTCAGCAATAACTTCTCCCTTCTATATGTATCAAGCAAAGGGGGGAAGCATGCTCTCTCTACATCCACCAAAAACAGTGCATCCCTTATTGGGTCTATTAGTGCCACAGAAGAGACTTCATTTGGCCAGTCAACATGAGGAAAATATGTAATTCCTCTAAATTGGTGGGAGAAGGCCTTTACAAAATTTCCTCAACTAGAGATCTTACACTGAAAACATCCCCAAGATAATGTATTTATGTCTCGAGTAACTCACACTTGCTAAGAAGACGACGATAAATTTACAAAAGGTATGCATGTAGAGCATTGTCCATAAGCATAGCTAGGCCATTGGTTAAACCTAATCGCATAGCCAAAAATTTGTAATATCCAAAACATGGTTGAACGTTGTCTTAAGTACATCAAAGGGTGTAATACACACCTAATGGTATGCAGAGTGTAAATCAAATTTTTAAAAGTAGCATTTGCCTCAAAGCTTATCAAGCAAATTGTGAACTCTTGATAGAGAATGCTTATTATTGATTGTGATAGCATTTAGCCCTTGATGGTCTACGCACATATGCATAGAACCATTGTTTTCTTCACATAGAGAATTAGCAAAGCCCATGGAGAGGTAATGAACTCATGTTGAAGATAGTCAAAAAGTTGATGTTCTACTTACGGAGCCTCCCTAACACTAAGGCTATAGGGAGACTTTGTGTGTGTGCTTGCAAAAGCTCAAGTTCTCTCCTTCTCTATCTGTTAACATGGTATCATAACCTGATTGTACACCAAAATCTATGATTGTGTCCCTCTATTGTGTGCTCTCTTGGTTATGTGTGTGTGCTTGCAAAACCTCAAGCTCTCCTTGTCTATCTCTTTACATGGGATCACACCTAATTGTGGAATGGCAAGCGTGATCATTGAAAGAATCAATTGAGGGTAAGGGTTTCTTCATTCTCGTCCTCCTATGGCGGTACAACAACCACCCCTAGAATTTTTAGGAGGTGTCAATACGATCCCTAATTTGTGCATTTTTTGTGGAAGTCATATGGTTTGAGATTCTATGTAGTCCTTGGAGTGAAATTTTATATCGAGATTTTCATCTCAATGTGTGTTGCCATGTATATGGTATTTATGTGTGTGAACACATTTAGAACCGCAGGGTTCCACCATGGTGTGTGTTGCCATGTATACACACTTAGAATCTCCGAGTTTCCCCCATGTTTTGTCTATACGCCCATCATTCTAGGGCTATCTTATCTTGTATTTGCACAACAAGTAATACATTCTCTATTGTGCACCTTGAGCTTTTTCTCCATCTCCAAGTTGTGTGTGCATTCTTGCAACCCTAACTCCAACAATTGGTATCAGAGCAAGTTGCATCCTCCCCAACATAGTTGCCAACACTCCCTACTAGATTTTTCCAATTCTCACAATCTGTGATGAGCCTCAGTAGGTCGATAAATACTTTGGGATGGATCGTAGAGATTGGTGTGTTTATAATTTTGATGCAAGGTCAATTTGACATTTGTTTCCACTCATATGCATGTAATTATGTCCTTCTATGCAAGATTTCTTCCACTGAAATTTTTTGCATGAAGGCTTTGTTAGTCTATTGTGGTTTGTGGTGTATAACATGAACAATTTCCTTCAATTTTTACTCAGTTTGGGCATTTTCTACATCAGGTTCAGTCTTTCACTACGGGTGAGAGCATTAATGTTTTCAAGATGTTAAAGATGGAGACAACCATCCATTGTGGGATTGCATGATGCAAAATATCCTTGTTCCCAAGGATGTATGGAACATTGTTAAAGGTTTTGATCTACACCCAGGTACATCCTATGGAGGATGTTGCAGGTTCTACCATTCCTCCTTCTACTACATTACCTATATCTAAATAGGTTTGTTGGGATAGTAGAGATGGAGAGGAATATGTATTAATTGTGTTGCCTTTCAAGTGTACCATTACTCCTCACATTTGTTCATCCAAAATGGTAAAAACAAGCATGGGACGTTCTAGCTAGATTGTATGCAAGTAGCAATGAGGCTAAAAAAGCATATATGTGCCCCGGGGGATTCACTCGTTATATAAAACAGGACACCACCTACGAACGGACAACCTTGATAAAACCCCTATGTACGACTCATATTAGGGAATATGACCCCCCTTTCTACACTTATACGACAATCAATGAAGAAAACTATTATACCCCTATCTTACATATAAAATTTAGGTCTCACATGATCTAACTAAGTAAAACTTGTCAAAGAGTGTGTAGCATAGTGAATGGAAACGTACTAAGGAACCACTTCTATTGATAACTAGATGTACCCTCAATGTGTCTTAGTTTGAGTTTCAAACTATGTGCCCGATCAACCTACACTCTGGCTACTCGTCCAATTTTGAACCATCTAAATTACTAAAAAAATGGCTATAAAGTTATGTTAGGTTCTCTGTGTAAATTTGCATCTATACAAACTCTTTATACTTTCATCCCTCAACAAATGAGCTATATGGCACAAAACAAGAAATTGATATAAAGCAGTGTTAGTTCTTGCATGTATCTTTGTAGCTATTGACTCACAAGTTCAAGGGTAGACTCTTTTGGGAAGACATGATTTTGAAACAAAAAAACTTCCTCTCATTTTTCCCATTTCTCACTTCGCCCCCCCTGCCCCCCCATAAATATGATACCCCCTCCCTTATTTTTAAGCTTGGGAGATAAATTATTGGGGGCCTACCCCTAACTTATACACTTACTTAACTTGTAAAAAAAACCCCCTCCCCTGCACTTACGTGTTGCGGTAAGTTTTCCATGGTGAATCCCCCGGGATATGTGCAAAGAGCTAGAGTCAAAGATCATGCATGAGGAAAGTGAAATGGATATTTTTCTTGCTAAAATAAGAGATATCAATGAGCAACTTTTTGCTTTAGGTGAAATCATTCCCGATCATCCACTTGTGCAAAGTGTCTTGGATGCATTGCTAAATACATATTAGACTTTTGTTAGGCTAATTAGAGGATTGTTGCATAGAGCATGATAATGCTATTAAGTTTAAGGGGTTGGTCACTTTCTTGTTACAAGCATCTATGTCAACAAAAAATGTGGCTAAGCAATGTGTTGTTGATTAGGCTTTTTGTTGCTACACAAAGAAGATATAACAATATTCCTTCTTAAGTGTCTAGGTAGCAAACCATCTATTACAAGGGCATCCCATAGTAGGAATGCATCTGGTAAATCTATTGAGAGAGGAAAGAAAAATCTACATTTCAGCTATTGTAGAGCTATTGATCATCCGAGAAAGCAATGTCCTAAGCTAAAGGCTAATGTGGCACATAAGAAACAAAGTGAATCTTCTTCAAATGCAACCATTGTAGAATCCGCAAAACACTATTCCCAATGGGAATACTATCACTTGTTTCAACAATTTCTCTTATCCAGTTCAAGGATTTGAAAAGATTCTTCTCATTGCACTTAATGGCAATTCTTTCACACTTTTTGATGTACTTTTTGCGTATTGGATCAAGAAGAATATATTGTCTATTTTTGAATCAGCAAGATTAGGTCTTGTTCTAAAGTTTGTGAATGGCACATATTGTTCACAATCTTACTTTAGGTGATACTATTGTGACATTGTGTACCTTGTATCATGGGTTGTACAAGATCAATTAATATGACAAGTGTGTGGAAAAATTTGCAAAGAGGGTTACAGATTCTAAAGTTGTTTAAGATGTTGAACTATGGCATGCATGTTTTGCACATTCGAATTTTTCCAGTTTGATGCATTTGCAGAAGTCTTATAAAATTTTCTCATTGCCTCATTTGGAGGCACCATCTAAGAAAGTTTGTGTGCTATAGACGAGAGTGCAGCGAGAGTGCATCGTGCCTACAAAATATAGAAAATACCATGCTATGAGCATAGAACGAGTAGTTCTTATACTTGAAAGATCATAGTCACATGAAATCGAAAGCAAGATTGCTAGGAGAAAGAGGGAGAAAGATAGATGCATGAGAGAGTGTGCGAGTGCACCTCCTATAGCGAAAAATGACTACAAAATGATTACAAGCTATCTATCCCAACGTAAAGTGACCATAGCTTTTATAGATCTCTTTGATATTAAAATATCAACAAACTTTCTATCCTCTTGCACACACCATAAACCAAGCATGCATTTTCCATCTGCCAACTATAATAAATAAATCGTTAGGTCAAATTCCATTACATACCTCTCCATTATGAAAGTAATTGTCTTCAATTGCTAAGTTAAGAATCTACAAATCATACTTGTCAAAAATAATGGTTAAAATTATGTGTCAAAAGTATCATGTATCAAAATAAAACTCATAAACTTAAATAGACAAATTTTCTTATGCATGCTGCTGTCATCCACATGCACTACATATTCTAGTGTCCCATACCACAAGAATAGGGAGTATTGGTCATATCCTTATATATCAGGATATCATTGATCATAATCATTGTTGAATTGTAATGGCTATTGCCCGCACAGGAGCAATAGGCATTACGGGAATGATTACCCGCAAACTACATTATGTGAACATCAAACACATAGAAATAGGAGAGAAGAGAGTACACAGTACAGAGGCACAGAACACCTCCTGCTTCATTCATATGTAATCCAGACACAGAGTTACAACAGCAGATGTCATGAATAACATAGAGGTTGATTGGTTTTTTCATCAAAAGACAGGCATGCCCCTCCATATACAACCGTTGCTCCAGTGCAGATCGGAAACGATGCACACACTCCTGTCCCATGATATCTTGTGAAGAACTGCCGCCACGGCCGCCACATACCGCATGACTCTTGATCCGCAATGTCCAGACCTCCGCAGGACCGCATGTGGGACTCATGCCGTAACACCTGGCACGCACGGTGGATTGCGCGAACCCACACTCAGCCCCTCCGGTTAGAAGGTTCCGGTTGCTGCTCTTCAACCTGTTCTGGTGAAGAGAAAATGTCAATGTAGCCAAAGCCTCTAAAATCTGCAGTATGGGCTCGATAGACCTCATCCAAAAGATGTGGATCTATCTCAGTATGTTCCGGCCAAGGAGCCCGAGGAATAAACTGCGTTGGCAAAGAAATAGATTGCGGCGCCTGAGGCAAAGGAGCAAGAGGCATATGTAGAGGATAATAGCGAGAAAGGTATCTATTGAGAGCAGACCAAAATGGAGGTCATGGGGGTAGACTGAGGGAGAAAGAATGAGCCAAAGTCTCCACCCAAACACACACCCTGCGTCGCTCCTTACGAAATCGACGAATCATTTTCTGCAAACGAGATACATGAGCCTGGGCCTCAGCACAATCCTCTGTAGCTTACACCCAATCAGCAATATCAAAACCTTCTGGAACAACACTCTTACCTCTGTCAGTGTTGGATGACTCAGGTTGCTGCACCACAACCTGTTGAGTTGGTGGTTGTGCTCTCACCTCAGCAGATAAGCGTGTGCTCCAGCTCTGTAGTTGATTGTCCAAAAAGATACGGAGATCCTGTTGCATCTACACTGCCAATGCATCCAAATCATTCATACTGATCATTACATCACCAGGGTGCGAGGCTAAGTATGAGGCAAGGCTATGCTGCGTTCGCAATTGAAGTAGTTCTTCTTGAATGGATGCCACAAACGCAGCATTAGCCCCCCGAAGCGTTTGTATTTCTGCATTCTGCTGGCGAGCCGTTGCAGTCAAATCTTCGTTTTGGTTGGTCAACTCGACAATGAGAGCCTACAAGGCTGTTACCTGCGTTTCCAGCTCATTAACTCTACCCTCTGTTGCGGGGGTTGGCCAAGACGCACGAATAGACTCCGCAAGTCTGCTCAAAAAAGTGTCGCACGCCTGTATTTGGTTAGCAGGGTTTGCTGCCGTAGCCTCCCAGGGTAGCGCTGCGGGAAGAGTACCTCCCGTCGAGGCAGCCGCATTGGTGGTTCCAAAAGTTTTCGGTTGCAAGGGAACGTTCGCAGCCGAAGAGCCCGTCCTAGGCGGAGTAGAAATTGCCACTCTCTCCTGCATTCGGCGGCATCAACATGCCACCGCAGAATCTTCCGGCACAGGAGATGCAGTCGCAGGAGGTGGTGTAGAGAATTGTTGTTCCTCACGGCCGCGCTTGCGGGTTGCTGGTCCTGCAGTGGCCATCTCTTGGGCTCCAGAGGGTACCACTGCAGTCGATGGACCCGAAAATTCCTCAATGCTGCCCACATTCTGCTACTGTGTTTCCCGCCGAGCAGGAACTGCCAAACTCTGGGTGTGCGACAGAGGTGCTACAGTCCCTTGGACCACCAATCTGTCATCTTCAAAGTGGCATAGAGGACGCAGGGCGAGGGGAAAAACTTCCCTTAAGGGAAAGATCAGTGTGAGCAGTTGGCCGACTTTTGTGTTGGTTGGGGTATTTCGCCCAAATTGTGCCATCACTCTTTGACATTCTGCCAGCAGTCTTTCTCTGACAACTGTTGCCCAAGCCACTGGCCCAAAGTTGGCCGAATGCAAAACATTCCTCGCTCTGGTAGAGATGGTATAGGTTTTGGCTTGTAGCCAAATTGCCTCGAGAAACCATCTATACGCGTCCCTGGTCGCGCTACATCTGATAACCTTGAAAGCTTATATTCACCTTTCACTTTCAATCCAAACTCCTGCTCGACATCTGCAACAGGAATCACATGAGATTCTCGCACCACTCCATCATTAGGCAAACAACAACACCTGGAAATTCTTTCTGCTGTCAGCTGAATCTGTTGGTTATTCAGCTCCACCATATCTCCAACAGCCAGTTGCTCAATCAAACTTGCTGCCTGCGGGTGAACAGGTATCCCTTGCCAATACAAGTTGGCGAACACGCGTAGCCGCAAATCTTGCAGCCAGGCATCCACTCAGCAAAGCGCTAACTCTTGTACTGGAGTGAAGGGGATGCATTGCAGGAGAGAAGCCGTCATGGCGACGATGAGATGCAAGAACAGAGAATATTGAGCTAAGGACGCGCGATACACAAAATAGGAGAAGCCCAACAATAATCGTCTGCATGCAGTAACCCTCTCACAATGAGTTCCCAAAATAGGGCGAGCCACGGTGTCGCAACCATCATAGCTCCTTTCTCGCTTTCCAAGATTGCATGCAAAAGAATCCTCAATCATTATTAGGGCGGCTTCCGGCTCTTGTACCACAGCAAAGGGGCACTGAATCGGGGTAGGTGAGACATAATGGCGCAGCCTGAAACCATTGACTGGTACAGAAATAACCTCCCCCTGCAAATCCGCCAAATAAAAAGAGATGGGCCCGCATGCTTGAAAAATCCATAATGGTCATGACCACCGTAATTTAAGCTTCCCAGGCATCTTCCCGAGGTGGGAATTAAAGACAAGGACCAGCTGTCCCCGAACAAATTGCCGTGCTTTCGGGCGATCCAGCCATTTTTTCCGCCTAGACTACAGATCCTGCAGAACCGCAAAGCTATGCAACCGCTCTTCGTCTAGTTCTTTCAAAACATCCTAACGATAAATCACAGAATCTTCCGAAAGAAGCCGATCCGCAATCAGCATCCGCAGACTCAAAATCACATGCTCCACTGGGGTGATTGCCTCCATGCCAAATGCCAAGTTAAAAGGAGTCAATCATGAGAGAGAAAGAGAGAGAGAGAGAGAGAGAGAGAGAGAGAGAGAGAGAGAGAGACAGAGAGAGAGTCTATGTGTGTGTGTGTGTTATAGACAGAGGGAGAAATAGGTGGAGACAGGGGGGCAAGGAGAGAGAGAGAGAGAGTGTGTGTCTTCTCTCTCTTTTATCTTTCCTTTTCACTAATGGCATGTGGAGGTGTATTTTATGGTCAAAAAATTCTTTCACGCGCGCCGTTAGTAATGGGATAAGTTTTGCTGAGAGACAGGGAGAGTTTTGGGAGAGAGAGAGGGAGGGGGAGAGAGAGAGAGAGAGAGAGAGAGAGAGAGAGAGAGAGAGAGAGAGAGAGAGAGAGAGAGAGAGAGACTTCTATTTGTATACAGTGGAATGGCTAGAACAAAGGCCACTGCAAGAAAGGCGGGCAAGGGACTAGGGTTAGCAGCTAAGGCACATCCCAATCTATTCGATGCATATTCACTAACTTTGTTAATATCCGAATCAATTGCTTATTAGTTGATTCTGCTTGCCCATTCGCCTGAGGATAATATGGAGAAGATTTACTGTGCAATACAAAAGAAAACCGTAGCATTCTCTCCATCACCTTATTCAAAAAATGACTTCCCATGTCACTAACCAGCTCAATAGGGCAGCCATATCTGGAAAAGATATGACTTCCCATGTCACTAACCAGCTCAATAGGGCAGCCATATCTGGAAAAGATATCCTTATATAAGCATCCAGCCACAGAAATTGCAGTATTATCTCTCAAAGGCCATGCCTCCACCCATTTGGTAGTGTAATCCGTGGCTGTCAAAATATACTTATTACCTGTGTGAGCTGCAACTGGTTTAAAAGGTCCAACAAAATCCAAACCCCACTTTTGAAAAGGCTCCAAGGGAAAAACCGGCTGAAAAGGCATTCTGGACCGTTTGGTAGGTTGCCCCAACCGCTGACACACATCACACTGTTACACATAATTTCTCACATCCTGAAACAATGTGGGCCACCATAATCCTGATTGGAGAACCTTTCGAGCTGTGATTAATGCTGCAAAGTGACCTCCCGCAATACCGGTATGGACTTCCTCCAAAACTGCTTCCTGCTCCTATGGTAGCACACATCTGAGTAATACATCCGCCACCGTATGATAATAGAGCTTCCCCATAATAATCTCAAAATTCCTGCTTCTGATAGCCATACGTTTCCTCTGATGGCTGGACAAGAAGGAAGGCATTTTGCCACTATTGAGAAAATGAAACATCTCCTCACACCATGTCCATGGGATGCTAGGGATGACCCTTGCCTGTTGCGAAAGTGTTGTATCCTCTGCAACTACACCTGTTAAAAACAGAGACGCATCCGGAAATTCATCAGCCACACCCATCGACGGCTCACCAGAATCTAACCTGGATAGGTCGTCAGCCACCGCATGCTAAGCCCCTTGACGATGTATGACCTCAAAATCAAATTCCTGCACCAAAAGCACCCATCTGGCCAATATTTTTGTCAAATTCTGTTAACGTACCAGGTATAAAAGAACCGAATGGTCCACATGGAAGAAAAAACGTCGGCCCAACAGATAGTGCCGGAATTTCTTTCATTGAATAAATCATCCCTAAACATTCCCTTTCTTTTATTGAATAATTTCTTTCTGCGGATGATAATCGTCTGCTGGCATAATAGACAGGTCGGAACCATCCTTGACTTTGTTCCTGCATCAGCACACTGCCAATAGCTCGATCCGAAGCATCCACAAACACATGAAAATCCTGACCCCAATTGGGAGGAAGCATAATCGGAGCTTTGGATAGCTGAAGTTTTAATCTCCGAAAAGCCAAATCACATTCCTGTGTCCATTCAAAATCTATAGAATGCGCTGCCTGAGTAATCGGGATTACCAAATGCGCGACAAATCGCAAACGTCTCCCATGCCAACGGGCTTGACCCAAGAAAACCTGACACTGTTTCTGGTTCCGCGGTGGAGGTGCTTCCATAATTGCGGCTATTTTATCCGGATCCACGGAAATACCATCTTCAGAAATTATATGCCCCTAGCCTGCCACTGCCAACAGCAAATGCACACTTTAAAGGATTCAGACTGAATTTTACCTCTCTGCATTTCATAAAGCATAACCGTAATTGCTTCAAGTGCTCTAATTGCGCTCCAAAAACACTGAGATCATCCAGAAAAATTCTCATAAAATCCGTCAAATAAGAGCCAAAAATTTGGAACATATCCCTTTGAAAAGTTGAAGGCGCATTCCGCAATCCGAACCACATCACTGTGCAGGTAAACACACCCCATGCGGTAATAAAAGTTGTTTTTGGCTAATCCCGCAATGCCATTCGTATTTGGTTATATCCACTAAACCCATCCCGAAAAGTATACATCTCATGTCCGGCTACATCATCCAAAATGGAATCCGAGAATGGAAGAGGAAAAGGATCTGGAACAGTAGCCGCATCCAATTTCCGGTAATCCACACAAATTTGGATTTGCTTGTTTTTCTTTGGTACAACCACAATTGGAGAAATCCAGTTCGGATTATCAATAGGGGTAATAAAACCCACTTCCAAAAGACGATCAATTTCCATCTTAACTTGCTTTTCCACATTCGGTTTCATCCTATATGAGTGCTGCTTCACTGGCACCGCATCCGGTTTCAGATTTATTGTATGCTGATAAAACTTAGGATCCAATCCCTGCATATCCGCATATTCCCATGCGAAAACATCCTTAAATTTTGTCAGTAACTTAATCAAATCATCTCTAAAACTTGCCTCAAGCTGCTTATTAATGTATATGGGCTGCGACTCCGCTTGCTCCCCAAGAAAGACCTTCTCTAATTCATCTTCTTTAACACTAGAATGGTAACCTAGCAGGACATAAAAGTGTCCTTTCAGGGTTTTGGGAAAAATTTCCAAAACCATAGTAGATCCACTCATTTTGAAAAATCCTTTCATGAGCTTATAGTTCAATAACTACTACATATGGAAAAAATGAGAAACTTGTAATTTTTCTCATCCCTTGGTCACTACAAGCCTCCAAAGTTGATGGACCAGTGCATTTTGCCCAAAACAACAATTTCTTACGGTTGATTGCATATAAATAAGAGTGGAGATTTTTGTAGGACATGAGATAAAATGCCCCGTTAACTTCAATGGGTTGGTGACCAAAACATATGGTTGCTTTTACCTCACTATTGTTTTTTTGGGCAAAAAAAATAGGTACAAAAAAGTTGCATTTTTGCCATTCTGCGAACCTATCATCAATGTTTCTATAGTCACACTCAATACAGATACTATATACATGATTTCTTAGTTCCCTTTGGGCCTCTGGATTCAAAAGGAGCCATGGAGCATGTCAAAAGGATAATGGATCTCTTACAATTGGAACCTTGGGGGCAATGATAAAGTGCTAAATACAGCAAACATGAAAAAATTGGGTTTAGCATTATGACCTCTAGAAACCCATAGAAACTACTCAATATCTAGCCAAGTTTGTAGTCTATGATTAGATATGGTTACTACCTACAAAATACACACAATTGGCCTAAGAAACTAGCAATATTGAGAAAGTTATACTTGCTACTCTAAAATGTATCGTATTCTTTAGCAACAATAAAAAAACTCAACCATCATCATATACTATGCTATATAGCATATTAGGTCCCCCAAAACTCAAGGAAGATTAGATTTATGTTATACATTACACTTACACAATCAAAATTGAATTTGGATATCAAGAAAGCCACCAAAAAAATCATAAAAGTGCTAATTTTGTCCAAAAAACAGGATTATGCAATTCTTGTAAATTGGTCATAACTTTCAATTTTAACACTTAGCTCTCCCTACAAGCATCAAAACATGTTGAGAACTATGAAGGCCTAACCTCTAGCCATCTAAACCTCACAAACATGAAGTTTCGAGTGGTGTAGTTGCTAAAAATTGAAAAAAAAACCAAAAACAGAACCCGTTTTTTCACACAGTTTAGGTTCAAAAATGTTGTGCAAGAGTAAGGTTAATGGTGAGATCGATACTATAAAAAAAAATGCTAATTTTTTTTCAGCTCATAAGGCAACTTTGTGGATATATAGCACCTAGAAATTCATTTTCATACTCTTCAAATAATTCAAGCAAAATGGTCACTTAACAGGACACAAAAGTGTCCAAGGACATAAAAGTGTCCTGTTACCATTCTAGTGTTAACCCGTGTAATTTTTTCCATCTGCGCCTCAAACGCACGTTCTTGCTGAATAACGTCCTCCAATGATTCAGGACTTGGAAGCACATGTTGTTGCTCCCCTATTCCTGTTGGAGTTCTTGAATCCCCCACCAAGTTCCCCTTCGGAACCAGAGAAATATCTGCCAGGTATAAAGAGACCAAATCCGGATTAGCTTTCAGAAATTGCTCCTCTTCATCCTCTTCTAACCCTTCCACCATATTTACTATTTCTTATATCACCGGCCATGCTGCCTGAACTGGTTGCCTGCATGTTCCCAACATCACCCGCACTTTCCTTCTACCCTTCTTTACTGTAAGCATATTTGCTTCCCAATTATGCTTTACCCTCGCTTGTCGTAACCAGGGTCTCCCCAAGATAATGTGATAATCCTGATTATGATCCTCAATATTCAAGACTACTAAGGAAACAGCAAAAGATAAGCCCACCACATCCAAGACAATGCCCCGAAGTAACCCCACTGGTTGCACTCTTCTTTGATCTACCATGCGGACTACAAAGGGTGTAGGCTCCCAATCACTGAGTCCAAAACGCTCACAAGCTGCTTGAGTAATAATGTTTACTCCCGCTCCTCCATCCAATAGTACCTTGTCAATGTATGTTCCATGGTATCTAACTGAAAGCTCCGGAATGCGGGTATCCGTGATCCTATTTGTCGGCAACGGGCTGAATCATCCTCCTCGCTTTCAACTTTCCCGATGGCGACTTCCCTCAGCTCTGTGGACGTTTGTCACAGCAATGCATTATGAAAATTCAGGACCAATTTCAGCAATGAACCCAGAGGTACTTGTATTGGCAACATGAGGATCTCTTTCCAAACTGAATTCCAATCCTCCTCTTCTCGAATATCATCCTTATTTCCAAATTTTCCTTCCTTTATTTCCAGGCCCACAGTCGATGGTCCTGATGACTTCACTGGTGGTGCGGATTGTGGCAACCAGGACACAGTCTTTTTCCGCACTTCTTCATGAGCCGTCCATTCCGGAATCTTTACATTGGGTGTTGAAACCACATTTTTACCCGATCGCGTGATTAATGAAACCACTGGATCAGACTCCTCCAATCCTTCAATCTGAACCATAGCCACACTAGGCTGTTTCCCTGCAGCGCGTTCCTGCTTCTTTCGATCATATTCCATAGCTTCAGTACACTCGGATCGCCAGTGCCCATCCCCCAAACAGAAAAGGCATGTCTTGGGGCGATTAGGATCTCGGCCACCTCTTCCGCGACCTCGTCCTCCTCCTTGACCCCGTGCTCCTGCTTGACCTTGCAAAGGCATCTCTGAATAAGTGGTGGAGTAGACTACTTAGATTGCAAGTAATGATCAAGCCAAATTTGGGCTCTACATCCGATGGAACATGGATCACGATCCATGTACCTTTTTTTATTTTTGGGACAATGACCATAGAAACTTGTAGGAGAGACCAATGCAAACAAAATTTCCAAAAGCAAGGTAGCCAAAAAACTTCAAGAAGTGGGTCAAAAGAGAGCAAAAGTAATCAAAGTCCAAAAATCACTAGGAAAACCTAGGGTTTGACTTTTGGGTGACCTAAATTCATCCAAATCACATAAAAACCATATAGCAAGGATTAGTGGACTAAGAGGAACCTGTGTACCAAGTTTCAATGCAATTTGACACAAAGGTACATGGATCGCAATCCATATTCCTTTGTCATAGATTGAGCTTAGACTCATACCATAGCTAGGACTAGTCCCTAGGAGCATAATGATCTTTTCAAACTTCTGTTTGGACTTGTATTGTGGATTTTACAAGCAAAAAACAAGAGTTTCCACCAAAAGTGTGATAAAAGTTTGCTGGTAACATGTTAGGGTTTTGCCAAGTGAATTCTTAATGTATTTGCGATAAGGTAGATTATACTTCTAGAGACCAAGTGAGTCGTGTTTCAATTGAATGGAGTGTCAATCAAGGGCCATTGCCAATTCTAGAGACAATCTTAGAGGAGAGTCTTTCTGATAATTTTTTTAAGAGATACTATACCTTTATGGCTGAAGGATTCAAGAGTGTGAGTTTCAAGGAGGAAGCCAATATGGGAGCGGGACTATCAGAAACAACACCAAACATGAAACTTTTGCACGTGCAATACCAATTTGAAAATGAACAAGGTGCTAAACTCTACAAAGATGGTATGGATCGTTACCATGTGAAAATAGAAGAGATACCTAGTGAGGGAAACCTCACAGTGCTTGTAGACTATAGTGGCGATCGATACTTTGACGAGGAAGGAAATATGTATTTAGTTGTGGAAAATACCTTTATTGTGGACAAATGGAGGTTGTCAGGCACTAAAAGTAAAGGTGATGTGGAGCCTGAGGAAAAGCCTCCGAAGCTAGACATTCCCAATGCAAATCTTAGGCAAGTGAATGTGGCTACTCTCATTAACATGGGCAACACACATATGGGGTTGTACAAGTATGATAACAGAGAGAAAACGCTCTATTAGAGATGTGATGAACCCAATAAGAGAGTTAATGGAGCAAAAATGCTTGTATGTATTCATGTACAAAGTGGAGAGAGATACTCAAGTGATCATGTTGAACAATTATGGATGGAGGTATTATGCCATAGATTGTAAAGACTTGAGGGGTATACATACTATGGAGGGCTACTCCACCACTACTATGGCACCTATAGCACTCATAAATCAATTGTCTAAAAAACGAAGCTAGGAACGACGAGAGTGAGTCCTAGTGGAAGATTCATTTAGTCGACCATATTTTTCGGAACTTAGACCAATGGTATCCTTGATTTCCAAGGCTCCAATGACCACATATTGGGGCAATGATCCTCTAGACACGATTCACTCTATGGGGGGTTCTAGACACAAGAACCGAGGGTGGAGATGTAAGACCAGATGAGTGAGTAACGGATTGGCCTCCCTCTAGAGTGCCTACCAGTGAATATGAAGCAAGAGATTTTTTATTAGGGGAGCCTAGAATGGTGAGAATAGTGGCAGAAACATGCAGTATGTGACCATCTCAAGTGGCCAAGTGTGTGTCCAAAAAATACAATGGATCCGGAGATCCTTATGCACATGTTTCCCTTTTTAAGCAAGTCTTACAATCAAAACAAGTTGCAAATTTCCATACATAGTACGAAGGGTCTGGATTGACATTGGAAGGAGCAACATTGACTTGGTTTCAACCATTTAATAACACAGATTTCATAAATATTGATCAACTCTTGCGAGAGTTTGTTGAGGAATTCTCCAAAAGAGGAATCAAGCACAATACAATTTTCCAAATTTATGATTTCAGGCCAAAGGAGAATGAAAGCTGAAGGAAGCATCATTATATTGAGAGATATCATGTAGGAGAGTTATCGCAAATTAAACAACTATCAGTTCTCTTAAAGAAGGATTTACACTTAAAGGCATGCACCACATTTGAACAAGTCACTAGAGAAGAACTGCATCTAGTTGACAACTACAAGACACACAGAGAGGTAACAAAAGATGCAGACACAAACACTAGCATCACCTCTTCTACCATTAGTGAGTCATCTATGAAACGTAGTAGTGCTACTACTTCAATTACACAAAATGTTGATAATGAAGGAAGTGATTTGAAGGATGAATCAATCCTGCCAACAAAACCTAATCTGCAACAAACGCCACCACAAGCAACAAATACTCCAAGAGTATTATATTGAAGTGGTATGCAATTGAGAAAAAATACACTAACCACATTACGAATGAGTGTTTTTACAACCAAATATATGTGAGAGAGAGACCATATGCACCTCTAGTGGTGCAACCATTGCCACCACCTCTGAGGTACTAGATAGGGCCCAACAACATAGCACAAGGAGGAGACAAACCACAACCTGTGTTGGGCCAACAACCACCTTTATCTCAAGACAATCGGGTCATTTTTTGATACATGTAGCCGGTAGAACTTCTCATGAGTTAATAAATGATGCCGCCAAGGGTTTACCACAAAGAGCATTTAGAAACTCATATGAGAGAGCTTGAGGGTGTGGATTTTACCACAAAGGATTGTCCATTTTGGGCAAGCATGTATGAGGCTATGAAACCCTCATATGTGGCTCAACCAATGAGAAACCAATACACAATGGATGAAAATACGCTCATGTTCATAGTGAACCAAAATTACAAACCTAGAGGATCTCTTCCTAGGACAAGATAGAGAATGGGATCACCACCAAATGCCCAACTGGAGCTCCATGACATGAATGTGGAGGTGACCATTGGGCTAGAGTTTGCCCACACAAGGGAGAGAGAACAAAAATATTTGGATTTTGTGATGGTTGTGGAAAGGATCACCTCATCCAACACTGTGCTAAAAACCCAAACAACAAGGGAAAAGCGAATGTGAATGTCATTGGAGTTTTACCTTGTTCTAGAGAATCTGAGTCAGAGCTGACAGCTCCTCTCAAGGTGGTTACTCGAGCTCAAGCTCAAGAAGCAGCTAGAAATAAGCCAATGGTGGACGATCTAGAGTGTCTAGAACAAACCGAGTTTGGAAGTGGGTAAGTGAGGACTCAACAAAAATCATGGGAAGAAAAAAGTGATAGAATGAAAGCGAAGAGGTTGAAGGAAAAGACTACCTTAGAGATAGAACTAAACCAAATGAGGGAACAAATCAAATGTGAACAAGGGAATAAAGAAAATGTTAAGGGAGTGAAAGTGCCAAAAACAGTATCAAGTAGTTCAATCTTGGTTGATGAAGTGAACGAGCACTTAGATGCCATGATGCACGCCTACAAGGTGAGGCTAAAAAAAAAACCAAACACTAGAATAAAGATTGTTGAACTATTTGCATCCTAAAATTGAAATTAAACGAATGGAAATGTGCAGAAGGCTCATAGAGACAGCTCAAGCTCTAGTGCAGCCAGAAACATTGAAAATCCCTTAGCAACTAGTGCCTGTGCCAAAAAAGGAGAATGCAAGCGCACTAAAAGAAAACAACATGGGCAAACCAACCATATTGAGAAATGAAAAGCCATTGGATACAAAGGTGGATGCAAACACAATGGATAAATCCATGTCTCATGAGATGAAGCCAACTCCTGAAGTGGATGAGGTATGGCCACAATCTTTATAGGAAACAATCACAAACAGGAAAGATGGTAGTGCCACATTGCATTCAACACCAATTTTGAAGATCAACATAGACCATGAGATTTATGAGGGAAATATATAGTCACTGTATGGAGATGTAGGGACAGAAGTATTTGCAGAGAGAAAACCAAAAACTTTGAGGACTTTACTTTCTTTTCTAGGCATTTTTTGACTTTATCACATCTAAGAGGTGCTTGAGAGAAGGGATACTTGATAAGGATCTCGGGAGATTTAGATAATAGCATGGACTAGGTGGAGGATCCTTGAGGCTGTCTAGTGGTCGGTAAGGGTGTCAGCTAAGTAGAGAGTAGAGATTTGAGACCAAAAGCTGAAATTTCCACTTTCTGCATTCTTTTTCATGTTCAATAGGAGTAGGGTGAGTAGAAAACTACTAGGATTGCATCTGATCCAAGGTGCATTGAAGAAAACCAAAAAAATTGCCAAGTCTATCTTAGGTGCACCAAAGATAGACATGGGGTTTCTAGGATTGATATCAGCAAAATAGACTTGCACGGTGGTAGACTAACTTGAGTAGGCTACTCCCTTTGATTTTGAAAACATTTGGATCACTAAAAACTTGGTCAAGGCCAAAATTGGAAAAAACCGCAGACTCCAGACAAAATTAACAAACAAGGAAAAGCCAAATTTGGCTAAAACTTGAAACCAGGGTGGGGATAAATCCTAAAACTTGTGGGAAAATCAATTTGTAAAGTGAAAAGTGAAAAAGGTCAAAATCTAGTAGAATTTTATCTTCGGTGCACCGAAGATAGAAGTCCGTCCAGAGAGGGTATTTTGCCAAACTTTCAACTCATAGGGTTTCATGAGACCATAATACAGCTCCTAAGCAAGTTTCACCAAATTTGGAGCTGTGCAACGGTAAAAACACCAAGAAAATTGGAAACCTTGACTACGAGATCAAAAAGGGTGACAAAACACTAGTAAGTTTTCCAAACTTTGTGAAACTCATTGTACAAGCTTGAAATCACATGTAGAAACCAACCCATGTCACATTGACAAAAAATTTGTAAAATAGAGAACATATATCTTAGGTGCGTCGAAGATAAATCTCTCATTTGGAAGTTTTTTTTGTGAAATTGAGACCAAGAAAATATTTATTAAACTGTGGGGATCCCATGCATGTGATAAAACTTGAAATTACCTCCACATATAGGTGCAGCCATCTTAGGCGTGCCTAAGATAGCCAGAGCAAAACTTCATAGCCGGGGAATATTGGGTGTATCCATTGATTGAAACAAGGGATTTTTAGATATTTTGTGACTTTAGATTGATAATTGTGTAATCACATACTGTTTGAAGTGCTAGTGTGCAAGGATTTATGACTTTGCAAAAAAGGGCAAGACAAGGAGCGAAAGCACTGTATCTAAAACCAAGGACAACTTTCCAGGTTTGAAGTATTTGTTCGATTAAGTTGTGTGAGCCCATATATGAACTGAAGATCTGGTAGAGTTTTGGGAAACTTAGGTACGTTCGGGGAGAATAGAAGTAGAGCGTCCACGGAAGTGAGTGTAAACCAAGGGAGACCATTAGAAACTATTGGGGAAGAAGTGCCTGACACTTATCTCAACTCAAGCTCTAAGATGTCTTCCTTTTCAACTCAATCAAGAGGTGGAACTCTCTCAAGTTCAAGCATATCTTGACCTCTTCAAAACCAACAAGTACAAAGCCCAAATTTACATGGATCCTAACGAGGAGTTTGTAGTTAGGATAGATGACCATACCGTAGAGTTTAAAGATGAGGTTAGGGAAAACAAATAAGAAACTTTTATATGTACCAAAACACGGTGCAATACCTCAAGATACAAGATCTTGATTCAACAGACGAATGGGGATTGGAGGTTGATACCCTAATTCCTAATAAGGCTGTGAAAGAAGGACCTCTTGTGCTCAAATTAAAAGGATATGACTTGATAGATACCAAACCTTTGAAACACATACCCATGAACAACCCTAGGCTTGGAGTCTAATTTTAGGAAGCCTAGGCTTTGACAATCGAGGAGAGACTAGTGTCACTGTTCTTAAATGGATTACTAAACAAAGATTTGCATGCTATTTTGTATAGCAAGAAACACATGACATGAGAAGCATGAAGTCTGGATGTGATGATGTTGGGGTATAGGCGCCTGTGCCTTGCCCGGCTGCCCAGAGTCTGGGCGCCCACTGACTTGTATACCTTATACATAGCATAAGTGTATAGGGGGCTGCTCACTCTTTGAGTCTCCCCACCCATATTTGTGTGTCTCCTTCTCTCTTTCACTCTCCGTCTGTGGTGCTCTCCGATCCCTTCAATTGGTATTAGAGCGATAGGTGTGAGAGCGTAGATGGACGGCTTCGCGATGAACTCGTTGGCTATGGCGGAGAGGTCACAGGTCTGAGCAAAGAAATAGAGGAGTCTTGTGGACATCCATACAGAGGCTTGTAGGAGAGATCTCAGGAGCTTCCTAGTGCTCACAGATCAGTCCACAGTTCCTCTACAGATCAGCCCACTGTGTACAACATTTTCCCTCTTCTCGGAAAGCTTTGCAACGGCTACATCGGCTTGGAGCTTGGAGCTTCCATAGACATGGAAGCATTGTGAGATTGATACATTCAGCTCACGCATCAAGGTGGGAAGTGATTTTGAGCCTTTCTATGAGCTCAAAGAAGCACATAAGAAAGTCGTTTAGTTTTTGACAGTTTGACAGCAGTCCACTGTTTTGCTTATAACTTGAGCTACAAAGCTGGCTTCAAGCTCTACGACTTTGTAGAAGGAATCGTTTTCTGATTCGGAGTGCAGGTGGGTCTTTACCGAGTGGTGCATTGTACGTGCTAAGAGATGTGCGTCATGTGCCAGATTTGACAATGAGTTTGATCTCCGTTGGTCAGCTCAGGGATAGTGGATGTCGGGTATCGCTGCTTGAGCGATCTTTTGCGTTGCATTTGGGTTCGCTAGTGATTGCGAGAGGTGCTAGAGTTGTCACATGGTACCCATTGCACGTAGTACTGGTGCGAGATGGTCGAGTCTCAATCTTGTTACAGCCATGCAGAGAGCGAGAGACCCGGACAGTCTCTTTTGCTCATGGGTTGCAGGGGGCTTTGCATGGAGTGCAGAGTAGTGAGCTCGTTGTGCACATAATTGGGGCACGACTTGAGCAGTCACACAGAGAGGTGACAGAGGCAGACATGCATGCTTTGCTAGTGACTGAGTAAAGTAGAGAGTCGGTTGTGCGAGATACTTCTATGCAGGATAGACAGGTAGAGTAGTCTTGCTCTAGTGAGTCACGACAGAAGGACGTTGTGCAAGAGTCTATGCATACGGAGTTAGAGCATGAGAGATCTAGTGAGTCACAGCATATTGAGTGGTCATGTTTGCAGTGGAATGACTGCATAATCGCTGACATCTCAACCTCCTCTGCAATCATCAACTACAAACATGACCACTCAATCTGCTGTGACTCATTAGAGCTCTCATGCTCTAACTCCGTATGCATAGACTCTTGCACAACGTCCTCTTGTCATGACTCACTAGTGCAAGACCGCTCTACCTGTCTATCCTACATAGAAGTATCTTGCACAACTGACTCTCTGCTTTGCTCAGTCACTAGCAAAGCATGCATGTCTGACTCTGTCACCTCTTTGTGTGACTGCTCAAGTCGTGCCCCAACTGTGTGCACAACGAGCTCACTACTCTGCACTCCATGCAAAGCACCCTGCAACCCATGAGCAAAAGAGACTGTCCGGGTCTCTCGCTCTCTGCATGGTTGTAACAAGATTGAGACTCGACCATCTCGCACCAGTACTACGTGCAATATTTGCTACATTGTGCTCATGGCAGAGACAGGTGATCGCTCAGATTATGATCTCTCCGAAATGCGCATGTTTGATGGGTCAGACTTTGCAGCATGGAGAGACTGTATGCTTGATGCATTGACACAGAGAGGATTGCATGGACCATTGAGTGGTGATGCACGTAGACCTTCATGCTTGTCTGACAATCAGTGGCAGGAGCTAGATGAGATGGCATTATCTACGATATTTTTGCACCTTGCGGAGTCTATATTTGCTCTTGTTATGTATGAGACGACTACGAGAGCATGTTGGCAGAGATTGCATGAGATGTATGACAGATCTGAGTCATCTGAGACTCTTGTGAGACAACGGCATTCACATATGCGTCGACGGGTTATGTGTTGGCATTGTGGTCATTCAGGGCACATTAGACGGCGATGCTTTTGTCGTATGAGACAACACAGGAGACAGGCTAGTCTCAAGGATGCAGTAGATGCTATAGGCTCCGTTGACTTGACAGTTGCAGGATCAGATACAATGTCTGAGTACCCTAGTGACAGTGAGGTCACATTTTCTTACTGTATTACTCCTGATTTTTTGACGTCTGAGGATAGTGCACTTCTTTTGCAGTGGGTGCTAGACAAGGACGCTACTTTTCATGGCACTCCGTATCGTGACTGGTTCAATAGCTATTCTAGCAGAGTGCATGGTAGTGTGAGATTGGCAGATGGATCACTGCATGAGATTTCTGGTTCAGGAGATGTGAGACTGTCATTACCGAGTGGTGCATTGTACGTGCTAAGAGATGTGCGTCATGTGCTAGATTTGACGATGAGTTTGATCTCCGTTGGTCAGCTCAGGGATAGTGGATGTCGGGTATCGCTGCTTGAGCGATCTTTTGCATTGCATTTGGGTTCGCTAGTGATTGCGAGAGGTGCTAGAGTTGGCACATGGTACCCATTGCACGTAGTACTGGTGCGAGATTGTCGAGTCTCAATCTTGTTACAGCCATGCAGAGAGCGAGAGACCCAGACAGTCTCTTTTGCTCATGGGTTGCAGGGTGCTTTGCATGGAGTGCAGAGTAGTGAGCTCGTTGTGCACACAGTTGGGGCACGACTTGAGCAGTCACACAAAGAGGTGACAGAGTCAGACATGCATGCTTTGCTAGTGACTGAGCAAAGCACAGAGTCAGTTGTGCAAGATACTTCTATGTAGGATAGATAGGTAGAGCGGTCTTGCGCTAGTGAGTCACGACAAGAGGACGTTGTGCAAGAGTCTATGCATACGGAGTTAGAGCATGAGAGCTCTAATGAGTCACAGCAGATTGAGTGGTCATGTTTGCAGTTGATGATTGCAGAGGAGGTTGAGATGTCAGCGATTATGCAGTCATTCCTTTCTATGCTCGACAGTGAGCATGGGGATATAGTTGTGCAAGATATGTCTTCCAGCAGACCCCTAGAGCAGCAGGTTTGCTCTGAGGTTGCACGACAGGTTGATGCGTCTTTTGCGGACAGTCAGGAGATGCATGTGGTTGACACGCCTTGTCAGTCAGATGCCTATTTCCAGGGATATATATGTTGATGCATGCTTCGTAGAGCTAGCAGGACATTGCATCGGCATTCGGTGGTCTCATGTATGAGATGCTGATCTTGAGACCGGATATCGCAGCTGCAGTGGGAGCATTTGCAGTTGGGGTTGTCAGTTGTTTGTTGACTGATGATGGTATAGTACACGAGGGAGATATGCAGGTATTGCGTACATACTTGCAGTACGTGTGCGGTACGTCTGGTGGTGTATGGACTTACACGGGAGCAGGACAACCGGATGCACACGATCACAGCCAGCTAGTGGGCGTCGGTTGAGAGCAATTTTCTCTCGCCTTTTGTAGTCTTTAGACTAAGTTCCCTTGCTTAAAGGCACAGTCGCCTTTAAGTGGGAGGTTGTTGGGGTATAGGCGCCTGTGCCTTGCCCATCCGCCCAGAGTCTGGGCGCCCACTGACTTGTATACCTTATACATAGCATAAGTGTATAGGGGGCTGCTCACTCTTTGAGTCTCCCCACCCATATTTGTGTCGTGTGTCTCCTTATCTCTCTCACTCTCCGTCTGTGGTGCTCTCCGATCCCCTTCAATTGACTCGAGTGATAATTGCGAGATCTTCAATGAGTAGAGCATGGCTAAAGATACACAGAGCGAACGAACTACATCCACGGTGCCAACACAAGTAGGACCAACCGTTGTAGCTCCTACCAATGCTATATAAGACATGCTAAAACACATGAATGATATGGTGAACAACATGCAAAGGATACCCATGAGAGGCTTGAGATAGAGACCACATTAGAGACAACCTATGTGTTAGAAGCTGGACACACCCTACGGGAAATGACTGCTCGGCAGATTATTATTTTTTGTAATTATTCATTTATTGAGGAAACCCGATATTTTACCTTTGTAAATATTGGGGCTTACAGAAGTTTCTAGCTTGTATCCCAGTTTTGACATTTAGATTGAGTAGATGGTTAAATTGGAACATTAGGATTTGAGAATTGTAAGGTATTTATACCACTTTTTGACCTTAATAAAAAACCTTTTGTCATTTTAAAAAGTTTGAAGTCTGTGAGTGAGCGTACTGAGTGAGAGATTCATCTTGACGCTACATGCGCATCGATGGTCGGAATCGAGTGCCGAGAAGTGTAGCGTGTTGCCCCCAACGAGAGCTACGCGCCAATACCTACATTGCGTACGTACGGCCTGGTTTTGCGAGCTCCATCTACGAGCTTCATCTGGTGATTCGGTGAGCATACGTTATCTGTTTTTGCATTGCATCATATCCACGCGTTCGCATTGAGTAGAGCTACACATTAGACACTTTAGATTTTGGAAACGAACACCTGCAATTTTTGGCCAGACATCCTACGTGATTCTGCACCAGGTGTTTTGGGTAGGGATTTTGGTTCTTAGACCTTAGGGAGAGCGACCTATTGGTGTTAGTAGGGTCTCCTTCAAAATCTGTGGTGTTTCGAGATTGTTTGATGGGTGTTCGGCTCTAGAAAGCGTTGTAGGAAGTTTCCTCTTATGTACTCATGAAGGCTGTAGCTTTGACATTGGGTAGAGACCTCTGTAGGAATTAGTTAGGAGTCGGTCGAGTGTAAGTTGACACCCTATGCTTGCTTCCACACGCCTGCGGATCGAGCTTCGTCCTTAGCTAACAAATCTTGTTAGGTGAGTTCTCGATGTGCTGACGTCCGTCGCCGCGGCGTATCCGTCCAACATTGGCGCTGCTGTTGGGGACGAAAACCTTAGGTAGGTGACCGAGACTAGTCCTTGAGGAGAGGGATTCTTTGGCTTGCCAAGAGTTTCGTTTACATTTAGATAGGATCAAAGGGTGGAGGACTCTCTAGGTCTTAGGGAGCGTGTGTCTGGCCTAGATCCTTCGGCTTAGGTAAATTTAGGTAGACTGAGATAGACTTAGGTAGTTTTTAGTCGAGTTGTGTTGTAAAGAGTAGGAGTTGGAGTGGTAGAAGCGGTGAAAGGAGAGCTTGAGATTTCGGAGAGGCCAGGAAGCAACCAAAACACCATTATCACCATTTCACATGATGAGTAGGAGTAGAGTAAGTAGGACATCATGATTCAGGATCTAGAGCACTTCATGCATGTATACTTGCTTGTTAGATTCATCACAAGGTTGTAAAAGACGCAAAAGTGTGTTTGAAAGCTGAAGTGAAGTCCAAAAGTTACTGTGAGTGTTTTTGATAGAGCTGCAGAGCATTAGGAGCATTTCTGCGAGAAAAAAAATTAATTTTAAGCCAAGAGACATCCTACGCGTAGGATGTCTACAGGCTAATCTGGTGGGAATTTTGGAATTTTGAGTTGACCAGTGTGTTCAAAAGGTAGGTTTTACCCTATTTTCACCTGGAAAGTGGAAATTTGACCATATCTTGACAGGATAAGGCAAGATATACTGAAATTGCCAGACATCCTACCCAAATTGTGCCAAAGCAGGAGACATCCTACGTGTAGGATGTCTACTAGGGCCTACTGAAGAGAAAATTTGACTGAGCTTATACAATGTGGTTCCATTCGACTTAAGGGTTCCAGAACTTCTTTCAAAAGTGAATTTGGACCTTGTTTGACCTTTTGACGGAGCAAAGACTGAATTCAGACTTTTCACGTAAATTGACCAACATCCGAGGGAAGTACATTTCCAGATTAGCAGACCTAATCCAGAACATCAGCAGTGTATAAAATACAGTAGTGGTTGAGGTTAACTCTCCAGTTATACCAATCATTACTAAGATCACCTCTAGCGGATTAAATGCTTTGATTTGATTGCCGAAATTAAACGCTTGTGTACAGGTATATTCAGCAGCAAAGCAAGAAGTTGTGCGGAGACTGATCCTTTGCCGAGTGGTTGGATTTGTGATAAGTTGCATTGCTAAGTTTGATGAATTAAAGATCAGGAAGATACATTTTTAGAGACCAAATAGGTGGCAGGTGACCAAGGTAGCTTAGTGTCCACCGAAGAGAGTGTAACTCAGGCAAGGCTAGATCCACTAGCACCGATTATTGATGAGGGTAGTGATACTCACACTTCATCTGACAAATCCTTCTTCATGATGGGTAGTCAACAGCCAGGAGGTTTCACCTATAACGGACCAATGCCAGGAGGAAGCACCTCCCTAAATCCTTTGAATGATTCCAAGTTCACTGTGATCTTCTTAGAAGGAACAAACTCAAGAGGAGCCCTAGTTTATTCTAACTATCGAGGACGCAAGTGTATTTGTATTGAAGAAAGGCCGGCTCAGAGACTGGAGATAATTCGAGTCTATGATGATGGAGATAGATTCCGAGACGAAAAGGGGAACCACTATCTGATAGTTAGTAACCCTGAAGATTACAACAAATGAAAATGGTTTCAGAAACTCAAGAACCGCCTCCAAACGTCGATCGACCTGGAGCGATTTTTATGTATGATAAGAAAACAACCAGGGTTTCAACTTATAATGAGAACGTGGGAATTTACAAGCATGAGAGCGAGGGAATAGTCTCCTACTTTCATTGCAAAGAACCATACCCAACCGAGTTAAGCAAAGATAAGGTTCTTTACTTATTCTCTTATGAAATTGCTATGGGGAAGGATATCGTTTTTGTTGATAGGTACGTGCGAGAATACCATCGTATTCTCCCAGAGGAGGTAGAAAAGGCAACATTTTTAGGAGCATCAACATATGCCCTCGATGAAGTGCCAAGAGCCACCTATACCCCTAGAAAGTCGACAAATTCCTTTTCAGAAGAGTATGACGCGACCTCACATTCTACACGACAGCAGCCATTCAACAACCAAAACCAACCAGCAACTTAGCCATCATTGCAGGCATGGCTTCGACAGAGAGCAACATTGGAACAAGACCGAAATCAAGATGGTTATCGAGCCGCACGAGGGCTAAGGGATTTACAAGAACCACCACTCTATTCAAGGTATCAAGGAGAGAGTTAGCCAAAAACTCAAGGGTCAACAGAGCCTGGAAGACCACCCATAGAACAAGTTCGAAGAGATGAACTATCTCTTGCAAGAACTGTGAGAAATTATGGCTTAGGAGAACCGTTGGGAGAGGAACCAGCTTACTACAGAAGACCAGAGGAGGTATATCGACTAGGACGTGGAGATCCAATGATGAGATTTGTAGACCATCGTAGAATTAGACCTTTTCAAGTGCAAAAATGGGTAAACAAGAAATATACGGGAAACAGAGATCCGAGAGATCATGTAGCAACCTTTGTGCATGTAATTAGAGCTGAGAGGTGTTAGACTTCCCTACCCAATTTGCAGGGTTTGGACTAACCCTAGAGGATGACACTGCTACTTGGTTCGACTCTGTGGAGCGTAGAGACTTTGAGTCTATGGAGGAGGTGTTTGTTGACGAGTTTATCGAGGAATTCTCACAAAGGGGGATAGCTCATAATATAGTCTCACAAATCCATAAATTCAAACAAAAACACGGGGAATCTGTGCGAAAGGCAGCCCTACGACTAAAAAAATATGTTGAGTTCTGTCCTGTGGAAGAGCTGCCAACTCAGTTCAGACTTATGCTTATATATATCCAAGTACTAAGGAATGCAGATCTCCAAAAGGACTTACATATGAAGAGGAGCACAACGTTGAATGAGTTAACTAAAGAGGCTCTTTACCTTGTGGACAATTGTGCGGTCTACAAAGAGGGTGAGTTCAAGGATCTCGATGAAGATTCATCCTCACAACAAAGTGGAAGCAAGTCTTCTAAGACAGCACCAAAAGGAGAAGTAGCTGTAAACCAAGAGCAGCTTGTAGAGGAAGTGCTAAAAAAGATTAACTTGTACGCCAAACCCCAAGCTAAACAGCCCAAGTGGTGTGCTATTGAGAAAAAATGGACAAACCATGGGACGGAGGAATGTTATTATAACAAGGGATATGTGAGAGAGAGACCTTATGCTCCCCAAGCTCAGGTAGCTTCTCCTCAAGTTCCACCGATGCTTAGGTATCAAGCAGGCAACCTACTGGGACCTGTAGGTGTAGAAAGACCACAACCAATGTTGGGGAAACAACCACGCCTACCAGGATTACGACCAGTCGGCATAAGGTACACCGACAACCTTGGCAAAAAGAGTACAATGTGTAGATAGATTGGAATGCGAATGCAGTCAAGATTCAACATGCACAAGAACAACAGGTGGTAGCCTTTGCTCAACAACCCCGGAATAATCAGCTGCCAACAGTGCAATCACTGGATAAAAAGCCAAAAGGAAGGGTGCCATCAAAAATCAAACAAGAAACTGCCAACCATGCTCACTACATACATAAGAAGTCACCTACCGCAGTGAAAAGATCAAGGTTACCAAAACAAGAAAAACAAGTATGGGTGCGGAAAGATAGAAATGACATGGCAGACAAACCACAATACAACAGAAGAATTCAACCGAAACAGATAGTTCAACCAAAAAAAAAGGGAATAAAAAAGATATGGATCCCAAAGAAAATACTCAGCAACAACTCAAAAACGACTCACATCTAGATTCCAGAACCGAAGAAAAAGGAACTCCCTTCAGTACAAGCAACATTGGAAGGCAGACAACTGCATATGAAACCAACAAACCGACTTATGTGGATGCCCATCAGCAACAACACAATGGCAACCACGGCAGTAGCAATAAACCTACAAAGACTGGCAAAACAAAGCTACAAATGGAAAGCAAAAGAGACAATGTCTATGGCCAATTCCACCACGAAAATTCTCTCCAAAGAGACAACTATGGCCATATCAACAGTAGCAACAACGCAAGAGACTTCTGTAAGAAAGAAAATCAAACAAAGAGAAATAGAGTTACAGATTTTACTTGCAAAGAAAACAGGAAACCTCGACGACGAATTCCAATAAGCATCTTGCTTATCCCCTCCTCTTGCACAGCATTAATTTTTCCATGCACTGACCGAGTATGCATAAAATAGGGCCACATTACACGGCCAAGCATTAGCACAATTTTTTTCAACCCATGCACGACACATACTCCGAGGTGATAACTTGTCATTCGGGAGCACTACGGCTAGGAGGGGGGGAGCCATTCTCAAATGCGGACCCAATGGTAGAAAGAGCAAAAAAGGCCATGATTTTCGACTATATTTAAGGGTTGTTGTTGGATTGCAAATTTTTTTGGACTAACCCAAGAACATATGCCCTTATACAACATGAATCTACAAGTACATGGGGCCAAACGCCAAAACAAGCCCCTAAGTATGTGTATACAAGCATTTTTCGGGCAAAATATTGATAAAACAGAGAAGTCCGGCCATAAAAATTGCATGCGAGTATATATAATGTTTTGTGGTGATGTTTTTGATTTATTATGATTTTTGGAGATTTTTTGGGTTTGATTTGCTATTTTCCTTTTAATTTTGTTAATTTTCGACATCAAAACTTCAAAAATTCAAAAAGCAGGTGAAAAACGGTCGTAATGAAAAAAAAAATAATGGGGATGATCAGTGACTATAGAAAAACCTATGGTATAGTGGGGGTGTAATTATGAGACTGGAGCGGAAAGCGTGTTTTGGCCAGATCGAAGTGCCAAATTTCTCGAAAACTGGGCAAATGAAGTCCAAATCAAGAAATTTTTGCATCTTGCAAGAAGTTGGGAGCACATGTCAAATTTCATGAAAAGTGGTTCAGGGACCCCCATTATAAGAATTTTTCACTTCATTTTAAGCTCATTTTCACTATTGACTTTTGAGAGAGAGCTCCTGTCACCTAGAGCGAATGGAACTTCCAGCAGCTTCTACGACGCGCACGACTACCCGACGGGCTTCAGACATGAGAGGTAGACTCACCACCTTGAGCTTTTCGCGCATGTTTGTCGTTTTGTTGCGAAAACTAGCGTAGGGTTCACACAGAAAGCGGGCAGTAGAGACCTACAAGTAGAAGTGGCCACCTAACGGCTAACCCAAAAGCAATGAGACTTCATCGGCAGCTTACCCTAGCATAGGAGACCAGTCTTGGATGCCCAAAGACAGTGGAAAACCATCGGCAAAAACCCTAATTCCTAGAGCCCCGCAAGAGGCCACCAAATGAAAAATCGGCGGAGAGGCGCCCAAATGCCACCAAAATTCATGGGTAAGAGCATCTCAACATGCTCGACAAGTCTATGTAGCCCACATTACCAAAGGGTGACCTGAAGCGGCACTAAACTTCAGAAACGGCATCAGACACACAAAGCGTCAAATCGCTCTCGCGGCCAAACCACCTGTTCGTTTGCCACCAAACTTCACGAGCGGCTTTTCTAGACCATCAACAACCAAGTCCTATGGTGGTATACCACCACAAGTCATCAAAGACATGTAAACGCAACCATGGGTGCTTCTAGAGCGACAAATTGCCAAATGAGGCTACGATGAAGCCAAAGTCGACAAAAACCATACGGCAAGTATCCCCAAGGGATCGGGAAGCTATGGCAGACCAACATCAAGAAATTTCATTCGCCAAAAAGCACTCCAAAAGTCAGAAAATGGCTCGGAGACTCTGAAATCCACACAGGGAGTTATTTTCTATCTATTTGACTTTTTTTTTTAAAATAGGCTTAAAAGGGACTCAGGGGGACTAAGGGCAGGCACCAGTAGCAGTTTCCATACAAAATTCATCAGGAGACATCCTACACGTAGGATGTCTCAAGGCCAATTCTGGGCACAAACCCCAACAACTCTCATTGCACAAAGTTTCTAAATAGCCTTTACATGCTAGCCACCAAGTTTCATCACATTTGGACCAAAATTGACCTCATATGTATGAAAAAACACAAAGTCAGGGCATAGAGGCAATAATGGGCCATAGACCTATCAAAACTTGTCCAAATCACATGAAACTTGCACAATATATTCATGAGCACATAGCCAACCAATCTGTGTGGTCACCTGCAAAAAATGATGAAGGAGACATCCTACGTGTAGGATGTCTATTTGACATTTTTGGCCTACAGAGGGTGTTTTTACATTCCAGATCTATTCATACCATCTTCAAGAGCTCATATATCAAGTTTGAAGCCATTCTAATCATTTTTGACCCCCAACACCTCCAAGATACACTTTTTGAGCCCAAAAACACTACATAGGGTCTTACCCACATCAAATATTGTCCAAATCAAAATCCAAGAGCATGGCCATGTTTCACATGCCAAGGGCTACCCACATAACAAATCTCAAGCTATTTTGATGAAATAGACATCCTATGCGTAGGATGTCTCCAGCATGTGTTTGAACTTCTATGCAAACAATGACATCATGGGAGCCATTACCATGGTACAAGGAGCCCATATATCAATTTTCAACCCATTTGGATATCATTTGCTACCTGTTGTGAACTTTCTACCCAATTTGTGAGCCTAAAGCCTGAATCTGTCCAAAAATTCACTTTTTGATGCCCAAACCCAATTCCAATCACATAGCCTTGTTAGACAGGCCAAGGACCACCAACCTGCCAAGTATCACCAAAATTTGATGAAAAAGACATCCTACGCGTAGGATGTCTAAATGAAACTTTTTGGCTAGAATTGTAATGTGAGCACATGCACGGTTTCCTAAGTTCCTTTTAAGTTTTATTTTCAATTTTCAAGTCATTTGGATAGTTAAAACTCCGTTTCTCAGCTGATATGAAAAAAACGCTAACTTCGGACTACTGAGTTCAACAGGATCTATGGCAGCCGCAAAGTCACCACGCAAAGAAGAAGAGGATGACCATAAAAGATTACTTGGAAGAAGTAGAGCCGTTCGTCATATCAGAAGGAACTCTAGAGCCAACCAACACGTGGATCCAAGAGGACTTGCTAGAGTCAAATGATCTGAAGATCTACCAAGGCATGTTTAAAGACACGAAAGGAAATGTAATAGAGCTACCCATGCTACCGCGGGAGCTCAATGAGTTTGTTAGAAGCAAGATGGCAGAGTACCTGGAGAAGATTGATCTCCACAATTATTTTGAAGCTGTGCCGGCAGGAATTGACATACAAAGAGTATGGGAATTTGTGACGACAATCAAAGAAGATGAAGTGGCCCGAGTTACCGATCTGCAGGGCAAGCCAGACACGGAGATTATAATCACAGAGAAAGTAGTGGCAGCTGCACTAGACCTCTCTAACAAAGGGGATAGTGTAACCAAAAGAAGAGACGAAGTAAAGGTGTACACAGAAAAGAAAGGCAACTACACCTTTGAAGACATTGCCAACCCTAAAGTTGCAATCATGAGTCAGCTGTACAACCAGTACTTCCATATGTGTACAAAGAGGCCACAAAAGTACATAATGCCGCCTGGAGCAATTGCCAAAACCTTCACCTGGGCAATGCAGAAGAGCAAGCCGAAGGTGTATCAACTATGCTGCTTATATACATGACAATCTGATGAAGATGGGCAACAAGAACCCCACCTACATTGTGCCGGGTGAGGTAATCACGAAAGTGATTTATGGGGCATTGCACGCCTAGGGAAGATGGCCCGACCCTCCGTCACAAAATGACTGGCTAAGGCTCAAGGAAGATAAGGAAGAGGAATAGCCCAAAGCACCAAGGGTTTCCACAAGGTTGAAACGCCGGTTAGAAACTGTGCAAGAGGAGCAGCCAGAGTTGAAGTAAGGAAAGAAAGAGAGTGTCCAAGTGCCGGTCAAAGAGACAAAATCACAGAGAGCGGCACGGCTAGAGCGGCTAATGGAAAGTTTCAAAGCCGAAAGAGCCCTCAAGGGAGATTTGAGTGAGCTATGGAAGCCGTCACTAGAAGCAATGTTGGGATCATCCGAAAGGGTGCACAGAGATAGATTTGAAGATTATATTAAGAATTTTGAGATTCTGGATGCCACGGCGGAAAATATCCGACATGTACCATTTATAGAAGCAGAAGTGAAGGAAGTCCGACGGCAACTGCTAGAAGAGCAGGAAGGCGAAGAGAGAGAGAGAAAGACAAAGGCGGACAGAGACTTCAAGAAAAAGCCGGAAACTCCACCGTCCAGCCCTGAGTCCAGCCCACCGCCATCACCACCTCCTCGTAGCCCTCCACAAACTCAACAGAAGGAGGAGATAGACAAACCTGAAGATCAACAAGATTCAAGACAAGAACAGAGCCAAGAACAGAGCCAAGAACAAGAGCAAAAAGAAGAAGCTAAGCCCAAAAGTGAGCAGCCAGAGCCAAATGAAGAAAGGTATAACACATTTCTAGACCTTCTAGCTGCTGGATATTCAAAAGAAGAGACTACCACAGTCGCATTTGACTTGGCAAGCACAAGGCCCAAAGAGCAGATGCAGAGCCTGCGACGGGCGGTTAGTGGAGCTAAAAGAAATTGCCACTGATACAGTGGACCTGCACCCACCCACCAATGATTGGGATGTGGTGATGACCAAGCTAACTGGGCTAAGGGCACAATCATTGGCCACAGAAAGTGAAATGGCTAATCTCAAAGCCACTGAAGTGCAAATCAAGTCTGAAGTCGACACTCTACAAAAACAAAGCCAAAGGCATATAGAGAGAGAAGCAGAGCTGCAAGCCAGTCTGGCAAAGGCATTGCAAAGATGCCAAGATATGGAAAGAGAGAATCAGGCAGCAGCTCAAAGACTGCAAGGAGCCGAAGAAGAATATAGAAAACTCAGCAAGTCATTGACAGATACAGAGAGGGAAAGGGATAACCTAACCCTATAACTTGCTGAAGACTCCAAGGAAGTGGAAGCAATGCGGAATGCCAAAGAGAAGGCATAAATAGAGTAGGAGGCTAGCCAGGATGAGGTCATTGAGCTCAAGGACCAGCTTAAAGTTAAAGATCAAACCATCCAACGGCTACGGGCTTCTCCTGCCAGAGTCAGAGCTACTAGCTCGACTCACACCACTTTAGAGATTCAGATTTATGAAGAGCAAATGAAAGAGCTGCAGAAGGACCTTAGAGAAGAAGCAAAGGTTGATGATGGCTGAGGGGTGAACGACCTCCTTGTGAATATGGGAGAGCAAGCTGAAGCGGAAAAGAAGACATTCCAAAAGCAATTAGAAGAGCTGAGAGGCCAGCAGGTAGAAGAGCAATTAAGCACAGGGCAACCAGCCATGGAAGGAATAGATTTAGAGAATGTGGCAGATCCTATGGACACACCCATGCAAGAGGAATTCCTTGTAGACCCTCTCAAGAGCCAGAAGATCTGACACAAGAAGAAGAAGAGAAGCCACGAAAGGCCATAGAAGCAGAAATCAGAGAAACGGCCAAAGAAACCTTGGAATGGGAGCAAAGGGTGTTTAAATCAATGACAATTCAGCAGATAGACGCCAGCAACCTTCGGTGTGAATGGCTACAGCCCTCTCTCCCATATCCTTTGCTAAAGTACGAAGGCGCCACAATCAATAAGAGAATCAGAGAAGAGCCAACAGTGCCACTATACACAACAGAAATCTCCAAGCCTGAAGGGGTAAAGTTGATAGTCGACTCTCAACCCAGGTGGAGAAAGGCATGGCTAACAAAGTATCCACAGTATCTAATCCATTTGGTAGAGGCACCCAAAGTCATCAGAGATAACCTAAGTTTTTTCCCTCTACCAAGGATACGGACGTGGAAGGCGCATGAGCTATTGCAAAGAAGCCAACCTACTTGGCTAAACTATCCGAAGCTTCCAGGCTTGAAGGCAGGCAAGAGAATAAGTGTTCAATACATGGTGAAAACCCTAACGGGTGCCATCAAATTGTTCACCGGCTCGCTCGACCTCTCTTGCATTATGATGAGAAAGATTTGCAAAACCCTTTTGGCAGTCTTCGAGACGTTCAAATCAGGCCAGGTGACAAACAGTATCTTCTTCTTTCAAGATACATGCAGATGTGCATATGATCTGTCTGGTTAGCCTTCCAAGGAGGTGATACATGCATTGTATCAAAGGATCATGTTTTTGCCATCCTATCACCTCCAGGCCTTTGAAGAAGATTTCTACAACGGCTTCTTCACAATCAGCACTGACATTTTCGGCCCAACACTACTGGCTCAACATGAAAGATACGAGTCACTGCTCAAGATGCAAGAAACCCTAAGATGAAGAATCAGCTCAATAGCCATGTCGAGGACAACATGAGCAAGGAGGGGGGAGTGTCAGAAGCTGGACACACCCTACGGGAAATGACTGCTCGGCAGATTATTATTTTTTATGATTATTCATTTAGTGAGGAAACCCGACATTTTACCTTTGTAAATATTGGGGCTTATAGAAGTTTCCAGATTGTATCCCAGTTTTGACATTTAGATTGAGTAGATGGTTAAATTGGAACATTAGGGTTTGAGAATTGTAAGGTATTTATACCACTTTTTGACTTTAATGAAAAACCTTTTGTCATTTTAAAAAGTTTGAAGTCTGTGAGTGAGCGTATTGTGTACGAGAGAGAGTGAGAGCTTCATCTTGACGTTACGTGTGCACCGGTGGTCGAAATCGAGTGCGGAGAAGTGCAGCGTGTTGCCCCCGACGAGAGCTACGTGCCAATACCTACATTGCGCGCGTACGGTCTGGTTTTGTGAGCTCCATCTACGAGCTTCATCTGGTGATTCGATGAGCATAGGTTATTTGTTTTCGCATTGCGGCATATCCACGCATTCGCATTGAGTAGAGCTACACATTAGGCACTTTAGATTTTGGAAACGAAGACTTACAAATTCCAGTCAGACATCCTACGTGATTATGCACCAGGTGTTTTGGGTTGGGATTTTGGTTCTTAGACCTTAGGGAGAGCGACATATTGGAGTTAGTAGGGTCTCCTTCAAGTTCTATGGTGTTTCGAGATTGTTTGATGGGTGTTCGGCCCTAGAAAGCGTTGTAGGAAGTTTCCTCTTTTGCACTCCTGAAGGGTGTAGCTTCGACATTGGGTAGAGACCTCTGTAGGAATTAGTTAGGAGTCGGCCGAGTGTAGGTTGACACCCTATGCTTGCTTCCACGCGCCTGCAGGTCGAGCTTCGTCCTTAGCTGACAAATCTCGTTAGGTGAGTTCTCGCTGTGTTGATGTCCGTCGTGGCGTATCCGTCCAACACTATGGGACAACAAAGACAATTGAAATGGTGCACCATTGAAGGTAAAAGGACAAATCTCTACTACAAGCCCAAGTATGATGGAAATGTCCAGTATGTGCCAATGAGGCCTCAGGGACAACCCATGTATAAATACCCACTAAATGTGGCATCAATGCAAAGATTGCTTGTGAATATGGAGAAACCACAACTAGTATTAGGTCAACAACCACCACTCCCACGAAATAATGCTATACTAGTCAAGTATATGTTGCTTGCGGGACAAGTGGATGAACAAGCTCTAGTACTGTTACTCCATACCTTGAAACAAGTTTAGCAACAATGGGAATAGAAGAAAAATGGTATAATCAACCAACTCCAGTCCCTATATAACCAATGTACAAAGCATCTGTAGGTACATCATCGGTCTACTTCATTGCAAATCAGGGAGCTAGACCACCTATGATCAAACCAATGCCCAAACCAAAAATCGGAAATTGTGGAGTAGATGACCATTGGAAAAACGATTGTCCTGAACTAGATAAGAATGCAAGACCTATCAAGGCATATTGTGGAGTGTGTGGCTGCAAGGGTGGACACTTTTCTGAATATTGACCTAGGAATCCAGTGAACAAAGGAAAAATCATCATAAATATGGTTCAAATTGTGCCAAGCAATTCATCAAAAGGAGAACCTACCATTCCAGTTTGAGTAGTGACTGGAGCACAAGCCAAGGGAAACAAGCAGAAAAATGCAAGTGGATCTGACAAATCCAACAACTCTTCCAAAAACTTTAGAAAAGAAAGATGTAAACCATATGAAGTGAAGAGACAACAATTACAACAAGAAGTCAAAGACAAGATATGGAAAGAAGAAGAAAAGATGCAGACTCTTTCATCAGACTGTAAAGAACTTGAACCAAAATCAACTGGTGCTGGTTGATATAGTTTGCGAACCAATCAACATGGCCTTGGAAGATTTCCAAGCTGGATTGAAAGCCAATCAAACATTGGAAACCAAATAGAAAAACTATCCATCATCTAATATGGAAGCAACTAAATTAAAAGCTTACAAAAACTAGGTGCAAATCATGCAAACCATGCTGGAAAAATAGAAACCTCAGTTGGAATTTGGAAACTAGCAAAACTTGAGACCAAAACCATTAGAGAAAGAGATCAAGAAAAGGGTGAGTTGGAAACCTTGGAGAACGATGACACACAATCACCTAAACTAATAGTTTTTGATAGTGAGGAAGGGCGGGGCAAAGTGCCAATAGTTGAAGAAGATTGGCTAAACCACTTGTGGGAATTTTTTGAAGAGGCCAAAGATGGGAGTTTGACTTTGCAATCACCACCAATTGAAGAAAATTGGCTAGATAAACCATTTATGGACTAGATAACAATCTTCTTACCTAGGTGATAATGAAGAGAAATCAATTGTTTGCAAAATGACAAAACTAAATAGACCAGTCAACTCCAATTTAGTGCACAGTCACTTTGGATGAGCTACTGAAGTAACGACTACACCTATGGGGAGATTTACAAACCACCATGGAAAAGATGGGTTTAAAGGGAGCATGTCAAATGAACCTCAACAAAAAATTACCAAATGAAGACGCACGGACTAAACTTGTCAACTCTATGCCCATGAACAAAGTAGGGGACTACTGTGAAGGGAACAAGGGAAACACTACCCTTCTAGTACAAAACAATGATGTAACAACCTTGGCTGTTTTAGACAGTGGAGCATGCATTTTCATAGCAATCAAAGCTATCTGGGAAGCCTGGGGAAAGCCAAAAACCAAGCAAACAAAGATGAAATTGCAATTGGTGGATGGACACATAGAGAAACCAATGGGATTACAAGAGAATGTTATAGTCAACTCCTGAGGGATTGTCTACCAACAACACACCTTTGCCATTGTAGACTTTGGAAAGAAATTCAATTATGAAATCATCTTGATAAGACCGTTCATGAGACATATACAATTAATCCAAGATTGGGGCAATGATTATCTCTACTTGAAACAAGTAGGGACGATTACTCAAGTGAACTTGAAAGACCATTCTTACAAGGATGTCCTGAGGACACCTATACAGGAATTGGACTCTAAAACCTCAGTGGAGACTAAATTGCCATTGTGGATACATAAAGACACCAACTTGGATGTGTGGGGCTTTTGAATCAAGTAGTTTATGAAGGGAAGACTGTGTTTTGGACAAAGAAGTGAATGATGTGGATTACATACCTGAATCATTCCTTGAACATTTGTTTGAACCTTTTGAGTGGACCCAAATTTTGGACAATGGATGTGTGTGTTAATGAATCTACACCTATGTATTTTTGTGATGAGGAGGGTTATGATATAGTCCTAGATGGTATTCATTGAAATTATTGAATATCCACATGTCTTTTTTGATCACTACTATGATGCCACTAATGATTTGGAAGAAGAAACAATTACAACAGAGGAATCAGACTAAAAAAAAGAGCACAAAAGAGCAAAAATTGTACTTAGGGGAGGAGAAGATTTTTTTTTTCAAATTTCCAACCAAAATTGCAGATGCCAACAAATATATCACAAGAAATGGGACAATAACTTAACAAAGAAAACTCCAAAATCTACACTAGAAAACAAAACTCAATTCTTGATGAAAGTAGATGTAGTGGATTGCATGAAAGAAAAGATAACTGGAAGGTATCTAAACACAAAACATTCAAAGCAACAAAATTGAATGAGATCAAAGTCGTGCAAGCCTGATAAAACCGAAGGAAAAGAACCTTTGATGACAAAAACAGAACGTAAAGCAAAATACAAAGAGTTGAGATGGACTTTAAAAGAAGTGTGGAACACGTAGATGGAATTGGAAGTGACAAATTGGGAGAAATCAAGTTCCCTCTCATTATAAAAAAATACACTTTACAAGATTGATGGATCATTGTTGAGCAACCCTTGTGACAACCAAAAGAGCTAGGGAAATCCTAAGAAGGGCCCAAGAATGCCAAGTGAATTGACCTTGCTAAGCCTGGACTTACATAGCTACGGACTTGTCAAGCAAAATAAGAGATTCTCATTCGAACGTTAAAAGGAATATAGGGATGTCTTTGTATGGTCTTACAAAGACCTGAAGGGGGTGGATCCTGCCATCTGCCAACACACTATCCTTATGAGAGATGATGTTAAGCCGAGCAAACAAACACCATACACCTATAATGAGACATTTGCCAAAGAGATCAAGGAAGAGATTGAGAAATTCAAAGAATCCAAGTTCATCTATGAAATAGAAAACACTGATTGGGCATCACCAATTGTTGTGGTGCCTTTAAAAAAAGGGAAAATCAAAGTGTGTGTGAATCTCAAGAAGGTGAACGTTGCCACCATACGAGATAACTATCCTCTTCCTATCACAGATCATGTGCTAGAACAAGTAGCTGGAAAAGAGGCTTATAGATTTTTGGATGGCTTCTCTGGTTACAACCAATTGAATTTTGATCCCAAAGATCAACATAAAATGGATTTTGCCATGGAATGGGGAATTTTTGTTTATCGAGTCATGCCTTTTGGTCTAATCAGTGCACCGGTAACATTCCAAAGGTTCATGAGCCATGCTTTTAAGGAATATCTGTGTATTTTCTTAGAAGTATACATGGACGATCTTTGTGTACATTCCACAAAACAAGAGTCACTTCGAACATTGATGCTATGTCTTTGAGAAATTCCGTCTTTATAGGATTTTCTTAAATCTTGAAAAATTCATTTTTATGGTTAGAAAAGGCAAAATTCTTGGATATATTGTGTCAAAAAATGGCATAGGAAAGACATGGAAAAGGTGGCAGTGATTGTCAAAATGGCTAGACCAACATCAGTCAAAGAAGTTCAAGCATTTATGGTACATTGTGATTATTATCATAGATTTATCTACCAGTGGTATTCTCCCTTGTTGCAAAATTTCTTGAGTGTAGCCCCTTAGGTATATATGGAAGGAGAGTCACTTAATAGAATGATCATTTATCAAACCGAGTATATTATACTGGGGGATTGTCGTATAAGAAGATGTTGTAGGAGGTAACACAAAATTTGGAGATCTTACGATATATTAATAGAATATATTGAGAAATTATGTATCTAGAGGTTCTCTGAAGAAAGAGGTAGTAATCAAATTGATAATCAAGCCATCTAAGTTGAGTCTATGTACTTGTGTTTTTCTCTTTGAATGAAATTAGTAGACACATTTAAAAGAATTTAAGAGTGTGGAACGGCCTTGTATGAGAGAGTTACCATGCTAAAAAAACTCAAGACTATAGATTACCGGTTAGTCTGGATGTTTGACTATGTGACAAACATAGAATTGATAATAGAATATTGTAAAATATTGCTAGTGTAGTATCATCTCAATGTGCTAAGTGGCTTTGTAAAAGAAAAACCAATAAAAAAAGAGAGCTTATAATGTTTTTGTTGAACCTCATCACAAGTTATCCCATTCATTAGTGATGCAAGTAATAGTGAGCTTGTAAGATATACATACATAGAATAATCGTCAAACTAGAAAATCTAGAGGTTTTTGAAGCTTGAGGCTTGGTATAGTTTTTTGTGTTCAGCCCTTTTAGAATATGAATTGTTTGAGTACGGAAACAAGTTTTTACAAGGATTCCAAGTTACTTTAAGTCATGTGTTTAGGTTTACTTTAAGACAAAGCACTTAAGATGGTTTTTTGCTAGAATCAACAAGGGGTTTACCTGCCACACAAGCTGATGATGTAAGAGCTAAATAAATCTGTACAATGGTTTGTAAAGCTGGGTAGTCATTGAATACAGGGCTCATGTTCAAATGGTGTTGAGATCAAACAATGGCTCCAAATGAAAGACTAACCATGGGGCTTTATCCAAACAACTTCTAGGAAGTCCATTCCTAAATGACTATGCAGTTACATAACACTATACTTGGTAGTGAGTTGTAAGATTGATAAAGTGCAAAACTAATCCACAAAGATTTATTGAGTTTATGATGTACATAGATATATAATGGTTAATGACTAAATATTAGGGTATGCTAAAAGTAGGGGTAATAATACATATATATATAATGATTAATGAATAAATATTAGGGTATGCTAAAAGTAGGGGTAATGATACATAGGTTTTGGTATCAAATTTTGACATAAGAGTAAGTACCTAGCTTTGAGTAACCTTAGCCATCCACAAAAGAATATTGCAAACAATAGAAGAGATGCAATATACAAACAAATAAATGAGGTAGTCTCTAGTAAAATACAAGACCATATGGTGCAATATTAAAAATAATCACAAAGGTATCAAAGTATAAATCGCATTATGCTACATCACTAATAATAGACATAGTTGTACATCATTGGGCCAATGGCTCATGAAAATAGTGGGAAGAGAGAAATTTTCTCCTTTTCAATAGAGAGCTACTCACAAAGCTGTATTCACATTCTAATAATTGAGATAAGAGTCAGTCCACATAGTAGAGAGAGTATGAGAGGGTTCTAGTCCATAGTGACAAGCATAAAACCTAGTTCCAATGGGTTATTCTAACCAATCAATATGGAAGCTTGTGAATGAGAATACTAGATCAGTGATTGTTTATTAATAGTTTGGACTATTGGCCATAGATGGTGTAAGAACCCTAGGAGCTAGAGACCCTGGATCCTCCACCCAACCGCCCATACTTATAGGCTCTTAGCCCTAGGATCCCCTGTCCACACTGCTAGCTGGCCCGTGGCCGGGGTCCGTGACCCCCCTTTAGGGTAGGGCCCTGCCCGTAGGACCCATGTCCTGACAGATGGGTACCTAACCAAATGCATCCTACTTCCACTATGGCATGCCATACACATAGATCCCTCTACAATGAAGATTTTCAGTAGGAGTCATTGCCAAAGGTGATGCAGATAGTGTCATTATAGCTGCTTGCAGTGAGTCATAAATATTTGGTAGCAAGAGAGATGTGAGGGAGATTCTGTGTCTATTAGCGAGTGTATTCCTCATTGACCAACGTCTGCAACCACAAGTTTGTGTATGAGTCTTATCACTAGCATCACTATGGCTAGGATTTCTTCTGTATTCATTGTCTTTGTCACGGTCTCCTTGTCTTTTATTACTTCCTTTATGTTGATTATATCTAACATGAGCTCCATCATCAAGTCTTTTGTATCATATTGACTATCGACCATACTTCCAAGGTGGGCCTTTTTAGTTGGACAAGGTATTTTGACAAAGCTAAGAGAGTAATCATGAGGATATCATCATCTGATTATCCTTGAGTCTGGTTAGGTATTCAAGGTCCACAAGCATCACCATTTTCTCGCTACATCTATTATTGTCCTAGTTGATGTCAACTTTGCCACCGACCATGAGGTCACTTATTAACTAGTCAAGGGCATCTACGTGTGCTCCCACTAGATGGTGAATATTGGGATATCCTTAGCATCAATGCTAAAGATATCTCATCTGACTAGGGCCGTGTGGGGATCTCACATGTTGAGCTAATGTTTCACTCAGAGAGAGAGAGGGAGATGTGAGAGCCAATGGATGTCATGTAGGCTCAATATGGGGAAAGGGTAGGTTGTGCGGTTGTTGGAAATTGATGATAGATCATGTGTATCATGGGTTAAGAAAAATAGGAGATAGATAAGAAAGAAAAGGGGTTGTGTTGAGGTTTGAGTTAGAGGGAAAAAAATGAAGTTCTAGACGAGGGGTGATAAGGGTTTGGCATGATAGCATGGTAGCATGAGAGAGAGAGAGAGAGAAAGGGTTTGAGCTACTACTTAGGGGCATGCAACTAGAGCCACAAAGGAAGGGAAAAAATAATTTGAGAGGTTGACATGTGAGACCAGTGGAGATCCGAATGTCAACTCTCTCCACAACCATAGCCTCTAATAGGAGCCCCCTAGCCACGTTCAGATTGGATTGTGGCCTCTAGACCTTGGCCTTACATTATGCCCCCCTTGGAGAAGAGATTTTGTCCTAAAAGAAAAAAGTGGGATTTTTTTTCTTAATAACACTAATGTTTTCCCAAGTGGCACATTCCTCAAGTCTGTCTTTCCACTTTACTAATGCTTGTCAACGTACATGATGACACGTACATAAATCAATGTTATTGAGAATACACTCAAGCTCATGCGGTTGAGTAGGTGGTTCAATAAAATCAACCAAACTCTACTGATCGATAACATGTTATCCTTATGTAAGCGTTTAGGTAAATGACTTACATGGAATACCAAATGAATACAAGAGTGAACAACTACTGAGAGTTTGTAGGCCATATCACCAACTTGCTGGAGTATCTTAAAAGGTCCACAATACCTTGAAGATCATTTAGGTGTTGACCTAGTCTTCATAATTTTTGAATGCTATAGCACATGAAAAATGACCTCTTCCCCTTCTATGAAGGTAACTTGCTGACATTTCTCATCAACATACTTTTTATACCAATTATGTGCTTGTTGAACATTTTGAAAAGCCAGTCTCAACATATCATATGTCCTTGGAGGAAATCTTTGACTTGCTAAGGATTTTTAATCACCAATCCCACCATAATTGATGACCTAGCTTGAAAACCATACACAAGTGTGAAAGGACTAAAACCAGTCTTCACATGCTTAGCACTTATGTAAGCAAACTTGAGAAAAGGAAGATAATATTCCCAATGTGATTGCTTCTTGATAATTTATGATCATAGATAATGTATGAGCATTTGGTTGACTTGTTCAATATGACCATCCATTTCAGGATGATCTGCAGTGCTTATGTTGAGTTGTGTATCCAATTGTTTAAACACAACCCTCCAAAAGTGACTAATAAACTTGGGATCAAGATTGATCACAATGTTACTAGGAAACCCATACAACTTGTATAGATTATCCACTATAAATAACTTAGATAACGTTGGATTCTTAACCATGATTCGGTTGAAATAAGCTTACAAAGTTTAGTCGATCGGTCTACACCACCCATACAGAGTCATGACCTCGTACAATGGTTAGTAAACCCACAATAAAATCCATAGAGATACTTCTCATTTATGATTAGGAATTTCCAATAGATGCAAGAGACCTCCTACCTTGAAGCGCTCTGCTTTATTTTCTTAATACTTTTGTCAATGCAAAACATAGTCTTGAACATAGCAATTGAAACCTGGCAAGTAAATTTGTTATCGTATGAGTGAACAAGTTTTCTTTATACCTGGGTGCCCTACACTTGGACTGTTGTGACATTCATAAAGAATTTGGCACCAAATTTATGTGTCCATTGGTACACAAACTCTCCCCTTGTGGAGTAGGTACCCATTATCTATAGAAAAAATCTTCCATCTTTGCAACTCATAACTCAAAAGAGGAGAATTAGGTGTGGAGGTTAAAGGCACACTACCAGCATTGGAGTGAGAAGTATCCATCATTTTCACATGGCTCCACACTTCTCAATATGCATTGTCATGCTCACATTTTCCCTTGAGAGATTCCAAAAACTCACATTGAAGCTCAGTAAAGAGAAGAGAGTCGATCTCAGGCATATGACTAAAAACATATACTACCACATTGTATCGTCCTTTACGATACCAAAGCTTTGCATCATATTCTTGAAGAATCTCAGACACCTAGCCTTTCGATCCTTCAAATATGTTTTCTTTGCAAACCATTTTATGCTTTCATGGTCAAACACAATCTCAACTTGAGCTCCATACAAATAATGTCGCAATGTCTTCAAAGTAGACACTATTGCATAGAGATATCTTTTGTAAGTAAAATAATTCAGCTGTGATAAATCAAGCTTCTTTCTTTCAAATGAAATTGGCATTCCCTCCTATAGAAGGACTGCTCCAAAAACACAATTATTAGCATCCGTTTCTAATACGAATGGCAAATGGTTTCAAAGGATCCACAACAGCCAAAATAGGAGTAGTAGCTAAAACATCCTTGAGAGCATCAAAACTTTGTTGTTGAGCTTCACACCACTGAAAGGTTTTTCCCTTGGATTTTAGTTGGTCTGTCATCAAAACAGCAATATGAGGCATAGTTTTTAATGACCCTTTGATAAAAACCTACAAATCCTAAAAAGATCTGTAACTCTTCCAGGTTTTTGGGAGAAGGCAACCTACGAATTGACATCCACTTTGGATTGATCCATGTGTAGCCAATTGGCTAAAATACCATGTCCTAAGTAGTGAATTTCCTCCTTGAGAAAATCACATTTTGATTCTTTGGAAAATAACTTATTTTCTCGTAATAATTCAAACACTTGCTTTAGATGTTGTAAGTGCTCTCCCCCTCAGAGGCACTATACACTAAAACATAATCGAGAAAAACGATAACAAACTTGCCCAAATACAATTTCAAGACACTTTCCATAAGCGTCATGAAATTTTTGGGCACATTGGTCCCACATTGGTTAACCCAAAGGGCATAACCAAAAACCCATAGTGTCCAAACCTTGTTCATAATACAATTTTTGGTATATCACCAAGCCTAATGCATGCTTGATGATACCTTGACTGCAAGTCAGTTTTTGTAAAGATATGAGCATGTATGAATTTATCAAAAAACTAATCCACCCTTGGCAATGGATACTTGTTCTTAATCATAATTGCATTCAGCCCATAGTAATCTACACACATGCGCATACTACCATCTTTTTTCTTCAACAACAAGATGGGAAAGACCCATGGTGAGAAAGTGGGTTGTATAAACCCTCTATTGAACTTGTCTAAGAGGTGAACCCCCCGAGGTAGTCATAGGTGGAAAGTGGCCATATGCTACCACATGGAATACACATGCCCAATGCCATGTACGCATCCTAGTAGACTAGAGAAGATTCACACAAAGAAGCATAAGTGTAGGCCAAAGCCCACAAATCCCAACAATCCTCCCCTTGGGATTTGGGCTACGACAGATGGCACAATACAACTCTTAACAATCCACTCCAAGAGCACAATAATCTGATATCCCCAATCCAAGAGACATGCTCCAATCCAAGAGCTAAAGAATATCTCCAATCCAGAAGACCGGTGCTAGTCTTTGATCCAAGAGTCTACAGGCCTCTAATCCAAGAGAAAAAATGAAAAATACCTCCTCTCAAACCAATGTCTACAATTTCAAGACCAGACTGAGCCATCCACTCGAAGCTATCTCCAACATGTATCAACTACAAGAGGTGAAGGAAAAATGATTTGCCACTATCATGGTCCTCAAGAAATCTTTGATGATTTGACCTTTGCTCTTCCTTTATCCACTTTGGTTGCATGGTGCCTCTTTCCTCCCCTTAATGAGGATAATCTTTGTTTTTTTTAATTGAATAAAAATGCAATGCCGAACATGTAAAAAACCAAAAACATGCTTAAGTTGCCTCCCCTTGAATTGGAAATCTCTAGTTCCCAATACCTTGTAGTGATTTGGAGTAGCCTTTGCTCTTGGAAATTGTTTAAAGGCCAATGTCTAAGCCCCCTCACAATTTCACATATCCTTGGTGATATATGTAAAAACATACATGGAAAAACTGTGCTTGGATGCAAGCATTTTTACTATGAAACTCCCTCGAGAGACTATCCATCTACCTTGCTTGTGTTAAGTACCCCTTCATTGAGGTGAAGCCCTCTTCACACTAGGTAAGCAAGAAAAACACTTTATCCTTTGTCTTGTCTCTTAAACTTCCTTCAATACTCCTTGTGAGCAGTCATGGGAATGAGCGCTCTTGAAGTGTTGGTTCGAGTTGCTATGGAAATAGTCCCCCAAGAGGCCCCGACAGGTAGAAACACCATGGAATAGATTCTTGAGTGCCTTGGTGCCTTGGTGCACAAGAATGTAGGCTTACAGAGTAGCTGAGCACTAGTTGGCCATGAGAATGGCTCCTATGCAGAGAGGTTGGTGCACACAAACTGAAGGGCACATGGGAGCGGCCGCTTGTGGAGCCAATGCAATCGTGGACAAAAAATGAAGCTTATTTAGAGTGTGTGGATGCCCAATGGTCGAGCAAGTCTTGTAGCTCACTTGGTAGAGCCCGAGGCTACGAACTTATACACTTGAGTTTGAAACCCACAGGTTGCAGCGTTAATGTTCAATATTTAGCTTGCTAGCAAAGCATCCGAAAAATGCTGCACTGATTCCTGTTTGAACCCACACACTTCGCAGTCAAAATTGTATTTGGGGAAAAATAGCCACATAGCCGAGGCCTTGCTTGTGATCAAGACCTAACAATAGACTAATTATACTCAATTTTTATATTGGCTTCCACAAGGACACACACACCTAAATCGGGTAAAAGATTAAGTTGGCTAACGATGCTCAAATTAAGAGCTTGGGGGATCTACTCAGAGCTGGAATAGAGGAGAATAACACTAAGCAAATATAATTATGAAGAAAAATTCCTAATTCTAATGATAATATTCTTTCATTAGCTTAACAATGTGGATAGTGGAACATACTCAGTGAGGGTACATATCCCATCATTATCAAACCTCCAAAAGAGATTAGTGCAACTCTAATATGTAATGGAAAGAAGATTAATTTGTTAATTATGGAGCTTGATTTACCCCTTGTAACTTTTAGTCTAAAAAATGCACAGTTGTATGGCCCCCGTTATGAGGAGAAGCCATTGTGCTTAAGAAAAATCACTCACCAAAAAACCAAAATTTCATGCCCAGTCTCGATCTTTGCATTACGAATTTAAAGAAGAATGGATGAAGAGCATGCAAGTAGAGATGGACTCATTACATTACAACCAAACATGGGAGTTGGTTGAGTTGCATAAAGGTAAGCAGGCACTGCAGAACAAATGGGTGTACAAGCTGAAGGAAGAAGAAGGTGGGAAGAAAAGGTACAAGTCCAAGCTTGTGGTGAAAGGGTTTTCTCAAAAAAAAGGTATCGACTTCAATGAAATATTTTCTCTTGTTGTAAAAATGAACTAAATTAGGCTTGTGTCTTAAGCCGTGTGGCTAGTCATGGCTTAAATCTTGAGCAGATGGATGTAAATACGGCATTCCCTCACGGTGACTTAGAGGAGGAAATCTACACGCTTCAACCAAAGGGGTATGAAGTAACGGTTAAGGAGAAAATGGTTTGCAGATTAAAGAAGAGCTTGTATGGTCTAAAGCAAGCATCAAGATAGTGGTACTTGAAGTTCAATTGATGGATGTTGGACCACGATTCAGAAGATGAAACTCAGGTCACTACGTCTACATAAAGAATTTGGGAGATGGGAAGTTCATCATCCTATTGTTGTATGTTGATGACATGTTGATTGCAAGTGCTAACATGCAAGATATCAAAGACCTAAAAGAGGAGTTGTTTAAATATTTTTCAATGAAAGATCTAGGTGTTGCTATTGAGATAGGCATGTCCTTCTTCAACGACTATGGGAAACACCTCTACATGTGCATACCTATTGCTATTGACATTTAGCCTATGAGTTGTACGCTTCTAAAAAGAGCTACATGGAGAGTCATCATCCGGATAGCCACTCCAACTTTGTACATAAATAAATCCCAAGCCTATGTTGTACATACACTATGAAAAAGTATTATTAGCCCCTTTTTGTGTATTGAGTCTATATTTTCAAAAGTGTGTATACTTATCTCTCTAATTGTGTAGCTATGTCTACACACACACACAAACCTTCTTGAGCACACACACACACACACACACACACACCATCAGCCCCAACAACTGGTATTAGAGCCAGTGAGCATCACAAAAAGCTTAACAATCCTATTAGCATCACATAGAAGCTCAATTTGCTGATTTTCAAGTGCATTAATCACTGATCAGAAGGTGATAAAGAAGCCCAAATCAGCCCCTTGATCGAAGAAAAATCAAGAGCATGGCTTGAAGTTGCTTCGATCCAAGCTCACGAATGTTTTTCCCTCACTAAGGTGCTCTCTTTTGCAACTTTGGATCATGCAAAGCTGAACATTTCATCTTATCACCTCATTCGACGGCTTCGGCTTCGCTTCGGAATCTCTTCCCGGCCTTAGAGTTTCGTCAATCAGCCCTTACGGATGTAATCGCAGCTCAAAAACGACCCTCTTGCAATATCTGATCGCTAAATGGCTTCAAGATCAGCCCACCTCGCTTTGGACGGCAACTGCTCATCTCAGCAACTCTCAAGTCTCGTTTTCTGTGCACATAATGCCTTTTTTTGAATTATAATAATCTTTTGAGCCTTTGATTGGCTATCTACTGGAGCTTCACACCAACATATTACACAACTCCAACAATTTGCAAAGCTCCTATTATAATCTTTTTTATTGATTAAAACCCGCAAATTTACACATACTCAAAGTGGCAGCCAAGCTCGACATTGACAACACGCTCGACTTCGTCACCAAGCTCGACATAGTCAATATTTTATGGTCGATTTTTATTCAATCAAGCTTCCAAGCTGTTTGAACTTCAAAGAACGCTTCTCCAAGGCATACACACACTTCCACACACGTAATTTAATCGCCACTTCTGAAGAGGTGCTTCATGCATGTGAAGATTGACTTCACAATTTTGGCTTCCGATCATTGTGTACAGGGCAAGACACTGCCATAGAGAGAGTCTCTCTATTGTAGGACCAAGTCCCTTCATGTGTATAACCATTTTGCACCATGAAAAATTTAATGGGGACGGTTTCCATACATGGTAGACAAAGCTACATGGATACCTCATGAAAAAACAAATGTTTGTTGTAAAACCGAGAGTAAGCGAACCATCCACTTCTGTTGAAGGCACTCTCACTAGGGTCCAAATTGCACAAGCACAAGCTAAAGATGAATAATCACTCGGCATAATTATCACATCACTCCATGATAATTATGTGCACTTTACAGATAGTTGCACCACTGCAATCCAAGCATGGGATACTCTAGAACATAACTTTGGTGCTAAACAAAAGCAAAGTAAGATTAGCTTAAAGAAAAATCTTTTTAAACTTACTATGCTTCAAGAGGAGGATGTTCCAAGCCTCGTTAACAGACGGATGAGCATAATCACGCAGCTCACTTACATTCAGTGACAAGTCCCAAAAGAAAATCAAGTTGCTGTGCTCCTGAGTGCTCTACTTGAAATTTTTGACAACATAGTCACAGTCTTAGAGCAAAAGGAACCCATACCTTCTCTACAATATGTTCCAGGGGCAATCCATGAAGAAGAAAAGAAAAATAAGATGAAATCTGAATCAACGGGAGGAGCTTATTTTACATCATCATCATCATCATCATCATCTAGGGTGTCATCATCATCCCCTAGATTAAATGACAAGAAGTTTTATGAGTGTGGCAAGCCCGGACACTTCTCCAAGGACTGCTACAAGAACAAGTATTGTAGTAATTGCGGCATCAAAGGTCATCCACCATCAAAATGCCAAGGAAGAAACAACAAAGACAAAAGTAGAGTCAATCTTGCAAAAGAAGAGGACAGAGATGCAACTCAACAGGCAGAGAATTGTCTCCATGTGTGTGCCACCCCCAACTTACTTTTGCTAGTATACTGATGTATTGTAAAATGGATGGTCTTCCACCTTCTTTGTTTAAGGGGAGGATTTCTTAGTCTATGTGACACCATGTGATGAGACCACTCAGTCTGTGTGACTATAATTTGTGTGACTACCTTGGTCTCTGTGACTATTAGCCCTGTGTGGCTTTAGGTCTCAATCCAGCTTCATTCAGTATATTCCATGCCTAAGGGGAGGATTGTTGATGAGAGAGGCATGTACTTCTTTAGTGACTATGGGAAACGCCTCTACATGTGCATACCTTTTGCTATTGACATTTAGCATATGAGTTGTAAGCTTCTAAAAAGGGCTACATGGAGAGTCATCAGCCAGATATCCACTCCAGCTTTGTACATAAATAAAGCCCAAGCCTATGTTGTACATACACTCTGCAAAAGTATTATTAGCCCCTTTTGTGTATTGTGTCTACCTTTTCAAAAGTGTGTGTACTTCTCTCTCTAACTGCGTAAGCTATGTCTGCACACACACAAAAACCTACTTGAGCACATAGACACACACCATCAGCCCTAGCAGTGGATACTCATTATGAAGATATCAAGGGACAGGAAGAAGAAGACAATAAAGCTATCTCAAGAGGATTACATCAAGAAGGTACTCGAAAGGTTTGCAATGCAAGATGCGAAAATGGTTTCTCACCTTCGGCTAGTCACTTTAAACTAACCAAGGATATGTGTCCAAAGACACAAGAGGAGATAGCCTATATGTCTAAAGTTCCATATGTTGTAGCGGTAGGTTCTCTAATGTATTCTATGGTATGGACAAGGCTAGACATTGCACATGTAGTAGGACTTGTGAGTAGATTCATGGACAATCTAGGTAAAGAGCAATGGAAATCTGTGAAGTGGATACTTAGGTATCCAAAAGGGACAACAATAAATGCTTTGTATTTTGGAGGCACTAATATTTTCTTGCAAGGGTATGTTGATGCAGATATGGCAGGTGACAAATACACTCGAAGGAGCACTATTGGCTACATCTTCATAGCTAGAGGCACATCAGTAAGTTGGGCTTCAAAGCTACAGAAAGTGGTCTCACTTTCTACTATAGAAGCAAAGTATGTGGCAATGATGGAGGCAAGAAAAGAAATTATGTGGCTTCATAGATTCTTGGAGGAGCTTGGATACAAGCAAGACAATTGTGTCTTGTACAGTGATAGTCAAAACACCATTCATCTTGCAAAGAATCCAGCCTTTCACTCAAGGACAAAGCACATTGAGGTGAGATATCCTTTCATACATAACACTTAGAAACAAATGCATGTGCCCCAATCATAGGTCACAATGGCATGCTATCAATTCGTGTTGGTATCTTTGCTTGTAGACATTAATCACATCATCAAACAAATTCTTTTACATCGGCAAACAAAGCTGACCACCAGATACTTGCCATCAATATAGCTTTGGGTGTGGTTTCATGAGAGAAGTGACCCCCTGCAAGACTGTGTGTGCTTGCTCTAAGATAGGAAGATACTCCTCTTCATTGGCACATAGTCTAAGTTGTTGGTCTTTCCCTCATCAATAGAGTTGATTACCAATCATTGTATAGCTGGCTGCTTTAGTCTCTATTTCCCTTCTTCTTTGTTTACTCATATCTTTTGAGAATATTCTTTTAGTCAGATATTCTAATAGGTATCTATTCCACTGTGGTGTCACTCAAATATGAAATAAAGTGGCATGGGGTATGGTGGTTCTTTCTTTACATTGAGAGAAATAATTCATGTAATGATGAACGTCTCTCTTCATGGTAGGCCAGTAAACTTCCAACCAAGTTAACCATCGTAAGGTTTGATCTTGTGCAAAAAGCAGACCTACTATTGTGGTATGATTTTGACTCAATTAGGCTTCTTTCTCCTCAGGATTAATGTACAAAAGAAGGATTCCATCCTTGTTTTTGCAATACAACCTTCTAGCCAGCAATTGCTATAGGGCGGATTGCTCAATCAATTGTGGTGTAATAGGGATTGGTATTTGGGAATCTACTTGGTATGGTCATTAAAGATACAATATCTTTTGACTATCTTGAAATCATTTCCACAAAGAATAGATATGCATTTGGTAAATCATCATCTACCCCTTTGGGTGCTTCCCCTGTGCTGCATCTTGATAGATGAACTCCTCTTTGGTATGTGGTGCCTTTTTTTACTACAACTGTGAAGTCAAATTCAAGTAAGATGATGAACCATCTCACTATCCTTCCTGTACTGCACGTTTTGTTCACCAAATAGAGTAAGGCTTGATGGTCAGCAAAAAAGACAAACTTGTTAGCTCACAAGTAGTGTTGAAATTTCTTGATTGAATACACCATACCAAGATCCTCTCTTTTAGTGGTTGTGTAGTTCTTTTCCGCTAGTTTTAGTTGTTGACTAGCATAGGACTTAGAAAAATCCATGGTTTCCTCTCCTGGTTGTGCTAAGATGCAGCCAATAGCAAAACTCAAAGCATTGACATGCACATGGAACACGTTGTTTCAGTTTGGAGATTTCAGTATTAGTGTTGTGATCAAAACTTGCTTAAGCTTTTGGAATGATTCCTCACATTTGTCAGCCCATTCAAAATGAGTGATAAAGCTATAAATGGGTTTAGCAATTTTAGAAGACACGGCTCTTTTACTTACCTACATTATCTTATGAGGTGTGAAATCAACCATCAAATTAACATCATGACCTGTACTTGCATTGACTAGAATTACTCTTCACATGATCAATCATTAAGCTATAAAGCTGCTCACATGAGCTCATGTGATTTGGGATGATCGATAACACTTTGTATGTAGTTCACTATTCTGACCTACATCAATCTAGTGTCAAATGTTTTGGTTTTTTTAATACCTTGCCTAATCCATTGGTCACCTGCACAATTTTTTTTCAATTCAAGCAGTGTGTATATGCTCATCTTGGTGTAGGTTCACTAATTCAGGCAATATCAATTAACTAAATAGATCCACCGATTTAGACAACATGAGTGAAAATCACCGATTAAGGTAGCACATCAACAACCAATAGGTTCACTAGTTTAAAGAATACCAATGCCAATTTGTTGGTTTAGGTAGCACAAGTGAAGATTTGCCAATTTAGATAGCATGTCCTATTGGTGTCGATTTACCAATGTAGGCAACACCAATCACAAAATCATGCTGCAATGGCTAGCCACCATTGTCCTTAGTATGATTTTGTTACTTGAGTATATACTGAAAGTGATTTGGATTTGGATTTGGTTTATGATGATTGGTTCTCAAGATTGTCTATGGAAATGGACTTGGAATTTATGAGAATACATTATTCATGTTACGGCATGAGTCGCACATGCGGTCTTGCGGTCCTGCGGAGGTCTGGACATTGCGGATTAGGAGTCATGCGATATGCGGCGGCCGTGGCGGCAGTTCTTCACAAGATATCATGGGACAAGAGTGTGTGCATCATTTCCGATCTACGCTGGAGCAGCGGCTGTATATGGAGGGGCATGCCTATCTTTTGATGAAAAAACCAACCAACCTCTATGTTATTCATGACATCTGCTGTTGTAACTCTGTGTCCGGATTACATATGAATGAAGTAGGAGGTGTTTCGTGCCTGTGTACTGTGTATTGTCTTCTCTCCTATTTCTATGTGTTTGATGTTCACATAATGTAGTTTGCGGGTAATCATTCCTGTAATGCCTATTGCTCCTGTGCGGGCAATAGCCATTACATCTGGCGACCACGATGCGTGATTGACGACTTGCGATGAATATGCATGTGCACTAGGTCGCAGGGTCCGCCTGACCCTGTGGTTCCAATTGTAGGAAGACGTCGGAGGAGAGGCGGTTTGGATGAATTTGTTTTTTCTTCACCGCCGTAGGTTGAGGAATCTGTATCTCCATCACCAAGCTCAGTGCGTGGTAGGCGGTTGCGGCGTGCGAGGCGTACTCCACGCAGTCAGTCATGTCCTCCTGTCGTACATTCACCCTCACCCTCACCCACACGGGTTGCTCCACCACCGTCTCCGGTAAGCAGTCCGGGGGTGTCTCCGCCACTGTCCCCACCTCCCAGTGCTCGTCAGCTTTTTTCGGGAGGAGGTACAGTTGGGCAAGGGGTGATGGCGCATCCTCAGATTAAGTATAGTCGATTTCGAGGTCTTTCGAGAGAAGACCCTGATGCACATTTGCGCCAATTCAATAAAGCTTATGGATTGAATCATCCTGGGGTGGTGATTCCTCTCCATCAACAATCAGTGTTTGAATCTACACTCTCGGGGAAAGCTGCAAAATGGTTGTCCGAATACCCTGATGATAATTTTCAGACGTATGTCGACGGATCCAGAGCGTTTATATGAAGGTTTATAACGGAAAAGACAGTCCCTCAACATTTGGAAAAGCTTCGAACGCTGCGGCAGAAGTCATTGCCAGTGGAGGATTACGCTGCAAAATTTCGGATGCTTTTGCAGAGGGTACCTCAGGCACAAAGGCCGGCAGAAGAAGTGCTGAATGATTATTTTTTGCGGGGGCTCAACAAGGATCTCAGAACTGCTATGGCAACATTGGATAAGGTAACTACTCCAGTGGATAATGTAATTGCTAGGGTTGTAGTAGCAGGAGAAGCTTTAGAGGATACAGAATCTCCAAAGAAATCAAAGAAAAAAGATAGGAATAAATCTCATCGGAAGTCGCAAGACAGTGGGAGGGATAGTTCGAAGTCGGAATCCGCAGTATCAGATTCCTCAGACTCAGGCAACAGCGATTTGGGAAAAGAATCGGAAGAGACACCTCGGAAAAAATCCCAGCGTCACGGGAAAGGTGTTTCATCCGGATCGTCGGAATCGACTGCGGTGGCTAAAATTCTGAAGGAACTATGGTGTACCCAGTGTCAGAATCCGGGCCATGCTGCTCAGGAGTGCGCAATGAATCAGAAGTGGTGTGCGATTTGCACGACCAATACTCATAATACAGTGGAATGTTATTTCAATGGTCGAGGTCGTCAGAGTCGAGGAGACTCTTCTGCATGGCAAAAACCACATATAGGGCAGGGACAAGAGCCTGCTGTGGCGATGGCTCATGCTCATACATTTTGTGTTTGTCCTGTAGTTTTTGGCTAGCAACTGGTTCTTTGTGGATTTCGTCTACTTTTTTGCAATTTTTGCTATGGTTCCCTTTACAAAAGTTGTTCCAAATGTTGTCAGCTATCTACTACTTAAATCTTAGCCTCAGATGGTCAAAAGGTACATGGATCGTGATCCATGTTTCACCACATCCGTGAAATTTGGTCACTTGAATGTTTGCACTCTGTAGAGGTCAATTTTCTTGTCCTTTTTGGATTTGGAATTCAAAAGGTTAAAAAGCCCCAAATTTTGGTCAATTTCAAAAGTTTCTATGCCTTCTGCCTAATTTCTTGATTTGAGTGAATTTCTAGTATCAATTTCTCACCCAAAGTGTGTATTCAGTGATTAGGAACCGTGCTTGATCCAATGGACTCAATTTCTGCTCAAACGGTCATAGGGGGACATGGATCGTGATCCATGTGCTTGCACCATTGAAACTTTTCAAATTGACCTCTTTTTGGCTTGGTTATCCCCTTTTTGCACTTAATTTTGGATTTAGATCAGCTTTTGAGTTTTGACCATCAAAGTTTCAAATTTTTAGAGTTGTTGTCTCACTTACCAAATATGGTTCTTGTAGTTTTTTCCCTAAACTTCTCAACCCAATTTGATGGTTTTGGTTGTTATCTAACCTACTCCTAAATGTTGAAATGAATTCTAAGAACAAAAACAAACAAACAATAGAAAAATTGAAAGTAAAATGGATGATGGAACAATACTTTCAAGAAAAATGCAGAATGTTATGGCCTCACTTACCAATATATGGTTTTTTTAGTTTTTTACTTGAACTTCTCAACCCAATTTGATGGTTTTGGTTGTTACCTAACCTACTCCTAGGTGATTAACTAAGAACAAAAACAAACAAACGGTACAAAACTGAAAGTAAAATGGATGATGAAATAGTACTTTCAAATCAATGAGAAAAATGCAGAATGAAATGATTTTCGTCTCTTACTCACAAGACCCTATGCCTCTCAAGCATAGATCTAGCAAGTCTCTAAGTTCTAGCCTCTACCAAGCAATAAACCCCATGTCTAGCTGCTTGACTGCTAAGGTGTCAACATAATGGGAATCAAAATCTAAGGTCTCAAAAGTCAAAGCTATGACTAGGTCACTCACCACCTAAGGATCACTATCCCCGACAACACTACCAATGTTAGCAAGTCATCACGATCGAACGTCTACAGCATACCTGTCTAGCACTAGCATAATGTCAATACTCAAGGAAGCGACTCGGATGGGGCACAAAGACTCTTTGAGGGTGTCAACCTCAAGAAGTGAACCTACAGAATGAAGTCATCTCTAGCACTAGCAAATCTATCACTCTCTACTCAGGCAATCTATATATGTTTTGTCTCACTGCTCTCAATTGTCATGCCATTTTGGCACTCAAACGAAGTTGAAATGCAACAAAAGTTTAGGAGGAGGTCTATGATGTCTAGGGGCACTATCGTACCAAGTCTAGTTGCAATCCAACAAGGTACTAAAATCACAATCCATCATGGTGAAGGTCCTAAAAACTACAGAAGAACTATTCAGAAAGGTCACCCTATGGTCTAAGAACACTCTCATGTGGTCAAAACATCAAAAATAACCATTAATGCACTCAAAACAACAAATTTAGCTCGTCAACATGTAGTCACAAACCACAACAAAATTGAGATTGGATATAATTAAATTAAAGAGCATTAGACAAGGAACACAATGCAATTGTCAGAAACAAATTTGGATTATCAGAGCTCAAGAAAAATGGATTACAAGTTGCATGAGAGTAGCCGCTCTCAATCATGCACTTCAAACTCTCCAAAAACCTTTGATAATGATAAGTGTTGTGTACAAACTTACAAAATTAGGCTTTATATCTAGGGCTTCTTTTGGTCAGTGGTGGCAGGCTTACAAGGCTCAGACTCTAAATCAATTATTACAACTCAGGTTTTACAAAAGTTGGGCTCAATGGTCACTCGGCTAAAAATCATAGTTCCTCTTATTTACAAGGCCTTTCTCAAAAATAATGGGAGTAAAAAATTGGCGGCTTTAGGACGAGGTGGCTGACTAAGAGGGTGCACATGTGGTCCATTTGCTAATAGATACCAAAGGTTTGTCTTAAGGTGTGAATCACACTCATAGGGTTGAAAGTGCAATTTGACATTTTTCCACATAGGGCGGGAGAAAATTGCAATTTTCTCCTCATACCCTAGCTACATCAAGTTTGAGGAGCCAATATTTGTACCATAGGAAACCCCTAGGGTAAGGAACACAACCATATAGTCAAATCTAGAATTACTCTCTTATGCATGAGAATGAACCATTTTCCTTTTGGAAGGCAAACTAAAGGATGGCTAGGAGACCTTTGAGACCATCAAAAGAGTCAAAAATTTGAAAATATTGCAAGAGTAAGTTGGCTGGGTTAGGTAGTAAGTCTTTGAGATAATTGGAAGGAAAAAATGCCTCAAAGGACCTCAAGCAGGAGAAAATCGCAATTTTCTACCATAAAGTGTTAGGATCAAAAATATTTGACCAATTTTGGTTCAATTCTCTAAAATGAGATCTATAAAGCATTCCTAGGTCTAGAGATCGTTGAAGTTGTGCATGAAGTCTTGTAATTGACTAAAGTTATGTGCACATCAATTGCCAGCTTTTCTTAACTCTATCTATGTTCAAGTTTTTATTGAGCCTTGCAGAGGAAGGGAGACTGGTGCACGAGAAGAGTTGGAGTACAAGAGAAGATTCAAAGGATCTAAAGAACTCCAAGTAACAGTTCAGGTTTGAAATCACTAAAAAAATTTCATGTTCTTGAGATTAGGAGCTTGGTATCGGTCAGGTGTTAGTAGATTACCGAGAGACCAACCAAGTAGGGGATCTGCTGAAGAGAGTGTCAACCAAGCGAGCCTAGAACCCTTATCATCTATGCAAGAATAAGTAGTGTCAGACACTTCTTCTGAGCTAGCTTTTCACAGTTCTTATGGCTGAGAAATCATCAAAAATGAGCTACAATAGTGAGAGAAAAGGGGAGGGCACATCACAAAAACCATAAACTCCACCAACTAAACAACTATAATACCATTACACTAATGGTAAGGGAGTCAGAATCTATGTAGACATCCATCATAATTGCTATGCTTGAGAGGACTTGGGAAACCCTGAGTTTTGAGAGCAAGTTGAGGTTGTCAACTATGAACGTTGATGTATTGAAAAGAGAGGGGTTGCATATCTTAGGACATATAATCCTGATCTTGTAGATACTATGGGATGACCAAAACCAAACATAAAGTTTACAAAGGAATCGAGATACCTCCACTGGAGAATGACCCAAGAGCTAGATTCATTTTCATGAAAGAGCTAGAAACAATGCTTGTAGATTATCCTACGGTGCGATTGTATAAGTTCACAACCAAGGAAGGGAAAATCTATTACAAAAGGGAAGACGTGAGTCATATGGAGCTTATCGACATCAAACAGATGTACATGTATGTCTGCCAGTTCAAAATGGGGAAATGACCTATTTTGGTGGATATTAAGGGGCATGAGTATAGGTGTGCATATATAGTAGACATGGAAAATGTTTCTTACTGCTTGAGGAGAACCATTTTTTGTTATCTACTTAAACCCAATGGCCCATAAAAAACCCATTGAAAAGGAGGTAAGTTTTATGGATAGAATCACTGAGATTCCACCCCGTGTGGAAAGTACTCTTAGGATAGGATTAGGTAAACCAAAATGTCCAAATTTGTGGATGAGAAGGAGTCACTTGTCAAAAATAGAGCCTATTGGAGGTGGCTATATGGCCATTACAGGGTCATCCATGCCACACCCTACCAAAACGGCAAAACCAGACATACCTATAAGAGAAGGATCAAGAGCTAGTGACTCCAAGAATTGCAACATCTCCATAAGAGGAAGCTTGTGCAGGAGCTCTAGAAATGGTGAGATATGTCTATGAGCCAAGGTCCATGCATTTGTCTCAAGTTGAAAAATGCATGGCTTTGAAATACAATGGATCAAGTGATCCACCATGCACATTCAACACCTTTCAATTGAGACTTGAATAAGTCACAAATTTCCACATCTAGAGGTTTTGGATTGACCTTGGAAGGCACCGCTCTTCTTGGTTCTAGCCTTTAAAAAAGGAAGACTATGGGAATATTAGGATTTTGTCGAGAAGTTTTCCATGAGAGTAATTAAACGCAATATTGTGTTGTAGATTCATTCCTTCAAAGAGAAAGAGGGTGAGAAATTCTGAGAGGCTGCCTTGCAATTCAAGAAACACATTGAGAGGTGTCCAAACCCTCAAGAGGATTGTCAAGTAATATTATTCATACAGGGGCTCAAGAACGAACACCTCAAGAAGGATTTGAACTTGAAAAAATATATGACGTTCGCAAGGTCACGAAAGAAGCTATCTATTTAGTGGACAATTGCCAAATCTATGGATAAGTGTTGCGGGATGCAAATGCAAATTCAACAGATTCTTGATCTACAACCAACGGACCAAGCACTACTAAAACACTATCACAACAACAAACATCCATGAACACCGAAGAACTTGCTACTACAATCAAGGGCAAGTTAGGAAGAGGACTTATCAACCAAACCCTCAATACCAGCATAATATGACAACAAACCCTCAGTATCAAACAAATAGGCATGCACTGCCACCACGGAGATATGTCTCAGGGCTAGTAGACCCACAGCCAGGAGTAGAAATACCAAGACAGATGTTAGGCCATCAACCGCCACTATCAAAAGAAGATCATGCAGCAATGAGTTATATGTATCCGAATCAATACCTCGAGGAGAGTGCTTTGGTACTAGTACAGATGTATCACAAGGAAGAACATCACAAAAATTGTCATTAGACTGATCCTTATCCATCAACGGTCATGGAATCCTATGACCAAGAAAGTGTTGTTTCATCCTCTAGAGCTTCAAAGTCAATAAAAGGAAACTTAAATCAATGCAAAGGGTTTACCTTAAGTAAAGGAAGACTGATGTTCATAGCTAACAAGGAGCCAACCAGTGTGAATCTAAACTGGAGTCATATCCTCAAAGGCCATATGTTCAACAACCTAAACAACAAAGACCTCCGAGACCTTGTTTTAGGTGTGGTGAAGACCATTTGTAATGGAATTATCCTTTTAACTTGAGTTGGAGTGGAAAGTGAATAACATATTGAGCATTTCCTTGAGCATTCTTTTGAGTATAGATTTATAGTGAGAAATAAAGTGCTTGGATGGAGAGAGCAGCACTAACACATTACTTCATTAACATGGCATGATCAATACTTGTAAAAGAGAGTGAAAGTTTAGAGAAATTGATGCCAATAGAGGACCGGATTAGTTGGAGCCGGTCCCCCCTCCAATAGGCATTTGTATTATAGATTCTTCCATGACAGAAGACTTGTTTACAATACAACTGTTTGTGTTCCTTGAGACCTTCTTGATAAGATGAAGATGGTAAGATTCACTCACCAAGTATAAAAACAATAAAGATGATTAGCATGAACTTGGAAAATGCCCAGCCTCAATCCCAAGACCTCAAACACCATGAAAGGTGAGGAGAGCCGGCAGGGAGTGAGGAAGAAGAGAGAAGTATAAGTAGCTCAACGAGAAAGAAATAACCCCTTGCACATAATCACTCATAGATCTTGTAGCATAGCATAGCATAGTGTTAATGGAGATTAGAGAGATTGATAAGAAAGCATAATCATTCTCTTGTGTGGATTTGCATCCATAGCCAAGAGCTTGTGGTAGTAGGCACTCAACTTCTCAAGCTTGGAGAAGGAGATGGACTCCTTGCTTCACAAGAGTGTGTGAAGGAAAGAATGAGGGAGAGAGAGCTCATGGGATGCTCAAATGAGAGAGAGAGAGAGAGAGAGAGAGAGAGAGAGAGAGAGAGAGAGAGAGAGAGAGAGAGAGAGAGAGAGATAGGTCGACCCCCTTTCCTATGCTTCCTTAGAAGCTCATTGGGCCATGTAGCCCTCTAGCCAATGAGAGCTTGGCTCCCTTTGCGGCAAGGTGTGTAGCCTCTTGACAAGTGTCCTTCTTTCCCCTTGTGAGGCTAAGCTAGCACCCCCTTGCTTAAGCACAGCCCCTACTTGCTTGAGCAGTGTGTCTCTACACTTGACATGTGGCCCCTTTCCTCCCATGAGATTATGGGTCATTGGTGCGGTGCTCACATACTATCCACCTCCCTCCTTTGTAGGGCTTGCCCCCTCATTATTAGCAAGTACTTTGAACTTGGTAAGCAGGCAGCCCCCCTGCTTAAGCACAGCCCTAGCTTAAGCAAGATGTCCCCCTTGCCTGCTTGGACCTTAGTGACTAAAGAGTAAAAATCTAAAGACTATGTCTTAAGGCTTTTAACATTTACCTTTGGAGGCTTTAATGAAGACAACCCTAAGGTCTTTTGCTCTATTGGTTAACCTTGCTCTTTGATAGACCTTTTCTCATTTGGGCCCCTTTACCATTGGCCCCGTGCTGAAATAGATTTATAAGCACATCTATATCTTAACCCTTGTTCCCATTTATTCTCCCACATTAAGTGGTCAGTTTAATATGAGAAATCATTTGGGTTGGTCAGATATTAGATTTTATGACATTACCTGTCTCTTGAAATCATAGTTGTCCTTGACTATGAGGTAGAAGAGATAAAGTCGTAGTCATTAATCAATTTTACTTAGAGGGTAGAGGATCCCTTTTTACCCTATGACATCTTTCCAAGATGGATGACTAATCCATTTGGTGCTTGGGAGACATAGTTGTCACAAGCATGTCTGCTCTTTAGTCCATTTCATTCTCCCAAAGTAGAGTGACAAATTCTACTTGGTGTTTGAGAGACGTCGTCCTCAGAAACATGATTCTAATCATGCATACTATTTAAATTTTTGCACAATAAAAAGAGAATTAGTCTTATAAGACAAAAACATGAGTTATTTAAAGAAAATTTGTACATTTGCTTACTCTAATGTAGCATTGTAAGCATTGACAAGTTTCATACTATCCTTAAGCTGTATTCCTTGCATCCATATAGCATCTTCAAAAGGATATTTTTTGAATTTAATAAGATACCGTCGGATAATCTGACCATGTCTTAGTACCTTGTCTTCATGCCGAAGGATAGCTTCGGGTTATAGCACCTCTCTCTTGGTCTTCAACTTCGGGTGGATCTTCAATAATTGGTTCACTTGGTGGCTCTCCTTTGTAGGGCTTAAGTAGGCTCACATGAAAATCATTGTGTATGAGCCAATGGTTGGGCAATTTGAGTTGGTAAGCCATCTCATTGATAGGCTTCAAGATTTGGAAAGGACCATAGTATCTTTTTGCTAGCTTAGCATAATACTTTTGATGGTTTGTAGGATTTTTGCCCGTCGTTTGTTTTAATCGATCCTTACGAAACTTAAGTAAGACCCAATCATTTTTGTGGAATGTTAAGTCCCTTTTGTGCTTGTCAGCAGCATCTTTTTGCCTTTGTTGGGAGATGGATATAGCCTCCTTAATCTTTTGAAAAGATTCTTGTAGGTCACAGCTATACTCATCGGCAGCGAAGATCTTCCCATGTACTTTAAGTAGCAAGGGAATTTTTGGTCTTCCCTCAATGATCTCAAAAGGTGCCTTTCCCATAGAAGTATGTACAATATTATTGTAAGCATACTCTACAAGTGGTAAGTACTTTTCCCATTGTGAGCGTTGATCTACTTCTATAACATAAGTCTTTAGTAGATAGAGTATTGTAAGATTGGCTATCTCACTTTGGCCATCCGTTTGTGGGTGATAGACTGAAGAGAAGTTCAATCTTGTTCCTAGATTTCTAAAGAGACCTTTCCAAAAATTACTGGTCATTCTAGGATCTCTATCTGACACGATGGATGTGGGTAATGCATGGTGCTTGAAAATTTGACATATGAAGTGAGTTGCCATTTGATGTGCCTTCATAGTCTTTTTGACAGGAATAAAGTGTGCTTGTTTGCTAAACCTGTCGACTGTTGTCCATATATCCATATTCCCATGGATATACTTGGGTAATCCAAAGATGAAATCCATGGATATACTCTCCCATGGTGAATTTGGGATAGGCAATGGCTGGAGTAATCCAGGTTGCTTCCCTCTATCATATTTGGTCTTTTGGCATACTACATTTGAAACATACTCTTGTATGTCCACTTTCATGGTAGGCCAATAGAAGTATGTCTCTACTCCTCGGAGAGTAGGTTGAATACCTCTATGCCCCGCATATGGAGGAGCATGGGATTCATACATAACTTTGTCATGAAGGGAATGTGTAACACATAGCCTATTGCCGTGGAGAAGATAACCATTTTGCAAGGTGAATGGTTTCTCTTTCTTCCCCGAAGCAAGGGCTGATATTATGTCTCTAAAGTCACGGTCAGTAGCATACTCATCTATCATAGAAGATAGGTCATTGTGAGTAGCTATAGACACTACATTAACTTTTGGTCATCGTAAAAGTGCATCAGCCACTTGATTGTGCTTACCAGTAATGTGAGAAATATGAAATTAAATTGCGAAAGAAAATTTGCCCACCTCATTTGTTTGTTGGAGATCTTGGTTTGAGTCATTAAATACTTGAGACTTTTGTGGTCGGTTCGAAGATAAATGGAGTCCCCAACAGGTAGTGCTTTGTTTGGCGGACGAAGCTACGGTTTCCAGAGAAGGAGTCACATTTTAGTGGGAAACCCTTGTAAAATTCTTTTGTAAGAGAGCATCTCTAAGCCGAGAACTTGTAAAAGAATTTATGATTATTTTTTCTGAGAGCAATTGTATAGTGGAGATCCAGTTAGAAGTTTAGGACTTTTCGGCCGGACAAGCCATTTGTAAAGACCTAAACTATAAAGGTCAATTTTGTAAGTTTGAACATTATCTTCTTTTATGAAAAGTTTAAGAAGACAGCGTATGTTTGAGAGCTCTATCTTGCTCCAACTTGTAATCTTTGCTACTATGGCTACGGTAATCCGAATTCAGATTCGTTTATTGCATTGTGTTCCTCTTACTTTGCTCTTCCATTCAAGTGTAATCATTCAAGATTCGGTGTAGGTTTTCAACTACGTGTTTGGAGCCTTAAATTGCTATTTTGAGTGATTATATGCATATTTTATGTTGTTTTGACCCTAGGAGAGTCTTTAGGGTCCCTAAAACGACCCTTTAGGATCACCTGTTCACTGTTTTTGCTGACTTTGAGATGAACGATCGTGATCTTTGTACCTCTCCAGAATGCTATGAGACAGTGATAGGATAGATTCTAAATAGTCCCCTGTAGCTCCCCTTCAAGTTTCGTGCGAATCCGACATGATTTGCATGGTAAACGGGCGTGATGACTATAGAATTGTGTAGAAGGACATAGGCAGATTACTTGGCTTTAGTGCGTATGATTTGCTTGTAGAGTTAGTAGTTTCATCTCATCGAGTTCACTTCATTAGGAATGACACCCTAGTGAGTTTCCATGCCTCATCCTGGTCACTTCCCTTGTATTGATATTTTATGTTGATACGTGAGAGCTATGCTATGGACGTCCGTCACGGTGACCCGCAAACATTGGCTCCGTTGCCGGGGAATGCACCTTAGGTGATGAGTGACCGAGTGCGCAGTTAGCTTCCTTAAAAGAAGATCAATCCACAAATCCATTTTACACCTCAGTTAGGCTGCTAGACAGGGGTTTAGAGCTTAGTGGAGTCTAGAGTCAGTGGACCGGCTAGATCCTGTCTTAGGAGATTTAGGGAGCTGTGAGTGAGAGTGTTCAAAGAATTTTTGCTCTTCAATTTCTCTAATTCGATTGAGTACTGAAATCTCCCCGAAATCCGTCTTGTTTGTTTTGTTTAATTCATTTCTTTATGTTCTTTCATTTCTGTACTTAGGAGTAGGATAAGTAATTCGCATTCCAGTCATATTTGGGGCAAAAGTTAGAGTCGAGAAACCAGGAAACCATAACTTTGGAAAAAAGGCCATAAGACTCTGAAATTTAGAAAATGTGACCCAACAAGGTTGATATTGATTCAAATCACCAAGTGGTAGCACAAAACACTGTAAAACACTTGACAGAGGGAGCAGACTAAATTTCATCAGATTTGGCCCAAGTACTACGATCGCGATCGGTGTACTTTTGTGTCAGCATTGTACAAGATTTGACATGTGCCTTCTTGATAAGATTCTAAACAAGTTTGTCTAAAGCAACCACACCCAAAAACATCAAAAATCAAGGAAATCAGGCCACTTGGGTAAAACTAGCCTGACAGACCCAAAAACTGTAAAATCTTGACTTTTGGTGATCCAAATGCAAAAAGACTTGGGGGATAGCCTTAAAACATCAATGTCTACAAGCATGCCAAATTTGGTTGAATTTGGGCTCAGAACTACGATCGCCATCGGTGTACCTCTGTGCCAGATTTGACTCATTTTTGAACTGTTCATAGACCTAGACTATTTAAGATATTAGGAGTTGTCAAAACCCAAATTCGACATACTGTCAATCAAGTGTATTCATTTGCAGAGACTGATCAAGTAACAATCCATGCAGTCGTGAGAGTTAGAAGATCACTCCATCTCTAGGTAAGAGGTTTGGATTCAATCAGTAGATTCCACTTTCTTGAGATCGGGAAAACAAACCAACAACCAACACCGAAGTTTAGAGGATCAAGCAAGTGTTTTATCAATGGAGGAGAGTGCAAACCAAGGTGTAGTACGACCGTTAGAGCCGATCCCTGACGGAAGTATTTCCGATACTTCTTCAAAGAGATCTTACGAGTATTTCATGGAAAACTTGGGACATTTAAACCTAAACGAAAGAGAAAACATGGCAGCAGGACCATCAAACCCTTTGGCCACAATGAAGCTATTGTTCATCAAGTATCAGTATGACAAGAAGCAAGGTGCCAAGATCTACAAAGATGGTATGGACCGCTACTGTGTGAAAATAGAAGATAGACCAAGTGAGTTCAAGGACTTAGTGTCTGTGAGCTATAGCAGAGATAGGTACCTAGATGACGAAGGTATCATGTACTTGGTAGTCCTGAATCCTAACATTGTGGACAAGTGGGGATTGATGGGCACAAAAGCCAAAGCAGATGAGGAACCTGAGGAGAAAGCACCAACAATGAGCTTCCCTAATGCGAGGTTAAGTCGAGAAAACAAAACTTTGAGAGTCAACACAGACAACGTCTACGTGGGGTTATATAAGTATAATAATGGAGAGGAAGATCTCTATTATAGATGCAAGGAACCCTACGTCAGAGAGTTGACGGAGTGGAAAAGACTTTATGTCTTCACCTACACAGAGGGATCAGAAACGAAAATCGTCGCATACGAAAAATATGGAAGACGATATGCAGCAATCGATAAAAAGGAGTTGGAAGGATGTACGTACTTTGGGGGACCACTCCACCAGCATTATGTCACTCCAAGCCCATAGAGACCAGCACCTACAAATGTCATGCCAGACCCGATGGCAACAGGTGGAGAGAGGACTCATGTAGCTGATTCTTTCAGTCGGCCTCAGTATTCTATGCCAAATCCCCTGGGAACACTACATCCCAGAGAGTCAATGACTACAAATCGAGGTAGTGCGGTTCCTATCTCTACACATACCGTAGTAGGTCCGACATTCGCAGCCACACCATCCTATTTGCCTCCTAGTAGTAGATTCGTGGCAGGGGAACCAACGAGAGCAACCCACGACATCCATGATGTACGAGAACGCTTAAGTCGAGACACGGGAGCATTGAGATTGGTCGCATACCATAGACGGATGAGGCCATCCCAAGTAGCGAAGTGCATGCCAAAGAAGTATAGTGGATCAGGGGATCCATATGCCCATGTGTCGCTCTTCAAGCAAGTCTTAAGAGCAGAGCAGATCACTAATTTTCATACTCAATATGAGGGATTCAGGCTGACCTTGGAAGGGACGGCCTTAACATGGTTTCAATCTTTGAACCCTGAAACTTGTCTGAATATTGAACATGTATTGCGGGAGTTCGCGAAAGAATTCTCAAAACAGGGTATAAAGCATAATACTGTATCACAGATATATGCTTTTAAACAAAAGGAGAACGAAAAAGTGAAGGAAGCATCCTTGAGATTCAAGCAATACATTGAGAGGTGTCTAAGGAGAGATTACTGCAGGACGAGAGATTGTATGTGCTCTTCATTGAAGGACTTAGAAACGAAACCTTGAAAAAGGACCTTCACTTGAAATCCTGTAGCACATTTGAAAAGGTTACAAGGGAAGCGTTATATCTTGTTGATAATTGCAAAGCATATGGGGAAGTGTCAGAGGATACTGATTCAGTAACCAGTTTCTCTTCATCTATTAAGAGTGAACCCTCTACCAAGAAAGATGCTCAGGCTTCTTTGATGCCGACAGCTGACCAAATGATAGAGGAAGTAACGAAGAGAATGCAGCAACATATGAGATCAAATCCGGTGATGAGACAGTCTCAGACGAGGAAATGTGACATATGTGGGGGGGATCACTCGACACCGTGGTGCACACAACAGCCGAAAGCACCAGTTGCGAATGGACGAGTACTAAAATGGTGCACCATAGAGAAAAAAAGGACGAACCATGGCACGGATGAGTGTTTTTACAACAAAAAATATGTGAGGGAAAGGCCGTATGGACCTCCAGTAGGACCACCCCAGCCACCTCCTCCAAGATATCAAGTTGGGCCAAATGTGAATATTGTAGCAGGAGCAGACAGACCTCAACCTGTGTTGGGTCAACAACCTCCTTTACCACAGGAAAATAGGGCCATGATTAGGTATGCTCAACCTTACGAAGTATCACCAGGAACAAATAATACACCTCAAATTTCTTATTACGAGGAACCGAATGAGCCTTACATAACTGAACCTGAACCACAGATGTACGCAGACGAAGCCTATCAAACGTGGGGAAATAACGAGGGTATGGCACCACCAACGTATGTAGTATAACCTTCAAGGGATCAATATTTGGTGGACGAAAGAACTCTAATGTTCATGCAAACCAGGACTACAAACCAAGAGGATATCCTAAGAGGGTGGGACAACCTATGGGACCACCTCCTTAAAATCAACCACCAATTGGACCCATCTATAACTGTGGAAGTACAGATCATTGGGAGCTTAGTTGTCCTTTCAAAGGAGAAAGAGTGAAAAATTTTGGGTTTTGTGACGGTTGTGGTGTGAATCACATACTGCCAGATTGCCCAAGGAATCCGGACAACAAGGGAAAAGCAACTATGAATATTGTGGGGGTGTTACCAAGTGCAAGCAGTGGATCAGAAACCAAACCCATGATCTAGATCAATGCGGTAACCAGAGCCCAAGCCAAGGACTTAGAGAAAAACAAGCCATTGGAAGAAAAGGTCAAGTTGCCAATACCCATTGAAAACGAGAATTTATCTGTGAGAACACAGCGGAAATCTTGGAAGGCGAAACGAGACAGAATGAAAACAAGAAGGATAAAAACCCAAATTGCCATGCAAAATGAATTATATGAAACGAAAGAGCAACTGAAACAAGAGAGAGATAGTAAAATTGTTGAGGACAACAACAAGCCGAGGAAAGCATCCTCAGGGGGATCAGTCTTGGTCGAGAAAGTGCTAGAGCCTTTAGATGCTCTATTACAAGCATATGAAGCAAAGCTAAAAACAAACCAAACCTTAGAGCAGAGATGATTGACTTATCCTCAACCAGAAGTGGAAACGAAGCGTTTGGAAATGTGTAAACAGCTCATTGAAACAGCCCTGGCATTGATGGAACCTAATGCGATTAGAACCCCAAAACAAGAAATGTTGATTCACAAAGAGCGAGAAAAATTGAAGATCGATGAATCTGAACAAGTAAACGGACCCAGGCCTGAAACTATACTGTCATTGGATCACCGAGTGGTGCCGAACACCACTGATGATGCTAAGTCAATGACTATAATGCCAATTCCAGAAGTGGAAGAACCATGGCTACAACACTTATGGGAAACCATTAGAAATAGAAAGAACGGAAGTGCGATGTTACAGTCTACACCAATTCTTGAGGTTAACATGGGCAACGAATTTTATCCAGGAGATATACAATCGATGTATGGAGATGCAGGAACGAAGGTTTCGATGGAAAGCAAATCTCAATCCCTGAAAACCCTGCCTTCATTTATAGGTGAACATGAGGCACAATTGGAGATAAGATTAGTTCTATCCCATATGAGAGCTATTCCACAAATGATTGACTCAAAAAGTCTTCAAGAAATGTTGTCGACACCTATAACATGCACAATCACACTGTCAGAACTCTTGAGAGTCAGACCACACTTATGGGAAGACATGGGGAAACATTTGGAGAACAAAGGAATAAAGATTCCTCTCCAGACAAACCCTACAGTAGAAGAAAACAAATGGGAAGGTCGACCCAAAGCCCAACCTATTCCCATAAACAAGGTCGGAGATTACTGTGAAGGTGAGGAAGATAATACAACCTTACCTGTCGAATATCAGGATATAAAGATGATAGCTATCCTAGACAGTGGACCGGGAGTTGCGATTGCTACAAAGCAAGTTTGGGAGAAATGGGGTTGTCCAGCTCTCAGAAAGACGAGAATGAAACTGCAACTCGTAGATGGGTATGTAGAGAGACCATTGGGAGTCCTGGACCAAATAGTTGTAACTTCGTGTGGAATTAACTATGAGCACACCTTTGCCATGGTAGACTTCAGAAAAACGAACAACTTTGACATTATTTTGGGGCGACCTTTTATGCATCAACTCAAAATGATACAAGATTGGGGGTACGACCAAATTTACCTAAGGCATGAGGAGCTAATAACAAAAATCAACATGAAGGATCACAGCTATAGAGACGTTGCAAAAACACCAGTGCAAGAATTTGATTCAACCACAGTGAATGAAAAAGAAATACTTGCGTGGTTACAAATGAAAGCACATGTCTGGATGTGTGGAGCATCTGATTGTGGAGACTTAATCAAAGAGGAATGTGTGTTGGAAAGGTCCCTAGAAGACGAGGCTTATCTCCCAGAACCTTTCCCTAAACATTTATTTGAGCCATTTGGATGGACTCAAATATTGTCAACCTTGGATGTATGTGTTAACGAATGCACGCCTACAAAATTTTGTGACGATGAAGGATACGACCTAGTAACGTTGCAAATGGCTAGCATCATCCTTGAGTCAGGATCAGAGAGCGAGGAATGAGAAGAACCACTACGTGAGACTGAGTGTAAAAGAATAGTTGATGAGATATATGTAGTGGACGATAGGAATCAAACAGAGGAGGAATTCACAGATTCACTAAACGGTGACCTTCTATCACTGGGTGATGAAATCCAAATGATAGATGCTGATGACAAGATATCAAGTGGATCAGAGACAAATAGGAAGTATATATCGAGACCGGACAGGTTTTACGAGTTTCCTAACCAAAAACCTAGTCGACAAGAGTGGTATAAATCAAAGAGAACAAGGAAATCAGGAGCGAATAAGCATAAACCCATGCCTCTTGTCAATGACAAAACGGGATATCTAAGGCTTGTAAAAGCTAATGATTGTGTCAAAGACAAGGTCACTGGCCGGTTTATCAAAACTAAACCATGGAAAAACAACAAGAAGAACAAGTGCGAAAAGCAAACGACTGAGACACATAAGGAGGGGGAAACAGGGTCTAGAATGACCAAAACAGAGAGGAAAACAGCGTACAATAAGCTCAAACGGACCCTCAAAGACATATGGACAACTCAAATGGAAACAGATGAGTACACAAATACTGACAAGATGAATGTGCCGTCCCATTATAAGAAATATACCATACAAGATAGAAAAATCATAGTGCAACAATCGATGAGAGAATTGAAGGAACCTGGTACATCATACGACTGTCCTGAAAAAGCCAAACGAATAGATCTAGCAAAGCCAGGAGAAGATCCAAAACCTGCATATATTGACACGGATCTTACTGAAGAAGAGGAAAAGCTTTTGAAAAACAGTATAGAGATGTGTTTGCATGGTCATACAAAGATCTTAAGGAGGTGGATCCAAGTATCTGTCAACACACAATACCCCTTAACAATGATGCCAAACCAAGCAGACAACGTCCTTATACTTACAATGAGACGTTTGCAAGGAAGATCAAGGAGAAGATAGATAAACTGAAAGAGACAGAGTTTATTTACAAAATTGAGCACACTGACTGGGTTTCACCGATTGTGGTGGTCGTGAAGAAAAATGAAAAGTTGAGAGTATGTGTCAATCTCAAGAAAGTAAACGCTACTACAATTCGGGAAAACTATCCCCTCCCCATTACTGATCATGTAATAGAAAGAGTGGCAGGAAAAGAAGCTTACATTTTCTTAGATGGATTTTTAGGCTACAACCAACTCGCAATAACGCCAGAGGATCAGCACAAGACAGCTTTTTCAAGTGAATGGGGCATTTTTGCATTCAGGGTAATGGCTTTTGGCTTAACGAATGCACCAGTCACATTTCAGAGGCTGATGGGTCATGCTTTTAAAGAATATCTAAGACAGTTCTTAGAAATTTACATGGATGACTTGTGCGTTCATTCTCTCGTAAGATTGGAGCACATAGAGCACTTAACCAAAGTATTCAACAAATGCAGACTGTATCGGATTTGCCTGAATCCGGAGAAATGTGTCTTCATGGTAAGACAAGGCAAAATATTGGGACATATAGTGTCCAAAAATGGTATTTCGACAGACATGGAGAAGATCAGCGTAATTGTTGATCTACCACGACTAGTAAAGGTAAAGGAGGTACAGGAATTTATGGGCCATTGTGGATATTATCGCAGATTTATCTACTCATACGCTATAATTGCGAAAGTACTTTACGCGTTGATAACTAAATTTGAGTGGACAGGTGAGTGAGAGAAAGCTTTTCAAACTTTGAAGCAAATATTGATATCCACTCCAATTTTGAAGGCTCCGGATTGGGAAAAGATATTCCACATCCACGTAGATGCATCAGCATATGCTATAGGATGCATACTTGCACAACTTGGAGAAAACAACATGGATTTTCCAATCAGTTACTCCAGTAGATAACTAAACAGTACAGAGAAGAATTACACAACAACTGAAAGGGAGGGTTTGGGTATGATCTATGCTATGAAAAAGTTTAGACATTACCTACTTTCCAATAAATTTGTATTCTTCGTTGATCACCAAGCACTGTTGTACTTGGTAAACAAACCTTGCAGTATGTGAAAGATTGTACGATGGTTCATCATACTGCTTGAGTTTGACTTCACGGTTGTAGTCAAAAAAGGAACTACACACCAAAGAGCGGATCATTTATCTAGAATGGTGCATGGAGAAAACCCTGTAGGAGTTGATGATGATTTGCCAGATGCATATCTCTTCAACATAGAAATGGTTCCAAGATGGAGCGAGGATGTAATTCCTTTGTTGACTATTGGGTCATTGAATTTGACAAGACAACCATCTACCATTGCAGCATCTAGATCATTGGTAATGATGGCTGGAAGGCTATACAAACAGGGATCGGATCAAATCCTTAGGCTTTGTGTTGATCCAAGTGAACAAGACTTGTATCTAAACCAGGCTCATGTACAAACAACGGGGATTCACAATGGGCATGCACAGACGTATCAAAGATTGATGAGAATGGGTGTATATTGGCCAAAAATGCAACAAAGTGTTCATATGCATATCAAATCATGTGTTATTTGCACTTTTCAGAAGCCGATAGAACACGCAACTCTGTTCAAATTATCTATAGCACCCCGATGGAGTAACTACATTGTAGAATACCTCACCATCGGAATACTGCCTGAAGGGATGAGTAGATCACGTATCAAAACAATCACGAAAGAGGCACAAAACTATGTATTGATTGAGGACAATCTTTACAAGAGGGGAAAATACAATCAATTGAGAATGCGTGCGACGGAAGAGGAATACATTCCTATCTTAGAGCAAGCACATGGTGGACAAGCAGGAGGACATTTCTCAGCTGGACAAAACGGCCAAAGCAATTCTTATTGTTGGCATATAGTGGCCTACACTATTCATGGACGCCGAAGAGTTTTTGAAATGATGTGATGATTGCCAGAGGACAAAGATTCCTAGAGCACGAGATGACATGCCCTTGAGACCAATGATGGGGGCAAGAGTGTTTGCAAAATGGGAAATAGATTTTGTAGGAACAATTGCGTCTCCTGGATATAAAACACACGCTCAATACATTATTGTGGCAACAGATTATCTAACAAAGTGGGTTGAAGCGAAAGCAACAACCAAAAATGATGCAAAAACAACAGCACAGTTTTTGTATGAGAACATTTTCACCAAGTATGGCTTACCAATAGATACAGTGAGTGATAGGGGGACTCATTTCGTCAATGAAGTGATCGAATTCCTATTGGATGAATTCATGGTAATTCACAAGAAGTCAGCTCCCTATCATCCACAAGCTAACGGCCAAACAGAAAGTACAAACAAGATTTTGGTGACAATTCTCACGAAAATTGTTAGTGAATCGAGAGCCGACTGGGATCAGAAGCTGCATTCAGCTTTATGGGCATATAGAGTAGCGTACAAAACCTCAATCGGAACGACTCCGTTCAACATGGTTTATGGAATTCAAGTGATTTTGCCACTTGAATTTCTTATCCCCACACTTCAGGTAGCTAAATAATTAGAATGGACGGGCCATGAATTATCCAATCAAATAGATATCCTAGAAAAACTGGATAAAACTAGATTGAGAGCAGTTGCATCAATCTACGCACAAAAATGAAACATGAAATCATTCTTTGATCAACATGTTATCAGCAAGGAATTTGCTACGGGGGATAACGTCTTAATGTATACCCTGAAACAACATTCTCGGAAACTCAAAAAGCGAGGCAATGGACCCTATGTGATTCATGACATATCATCTAGCGGTGCCATTAAGCTTGCGATATTAGAGGGAGAGGAGATTCCTAATTGGATTAGTGGCTGCAGATTAAAGAAGTACAACCTACCACTAACCTCAGAGATGCTTGCCAAAATCCATGTTGCGAAGGAGCGCAAGAACAAAGAAAATGAGACAAAGTCTCAAGCACAAGAGGAAGCCAGAATCAAGATTTTAAAGCGAAAACAGAAATTACAACAACAAAGGCTTCCTCAACCAGCAGATACGGCTCAAATTCCTCTTTCTATAATTCACACTGACGAGCAATGGGAAATAGGAATCGAAGTTCGCATCAATGTAAGACTTTCGAATGGCAGATATCAAAGAGCATTGATTGACACAGGGGCAAGAGTCAATGTGGTCAACTTCTCCACTTACAAGATGCTTACCGATGAGCCCCTAGTGCAATCCACACGAGATTTACAAGCCGCAAACGGGGCAAAAATGCCAACATTGGGAATAGTAAACTTACCAATCAATATTGATGGAAATAGTTGCCCTCATCAATTTCTCGTAATAAAAGACAAAGGAATCAAAGAATCACTATGTTTGGGAGTTCCATGGATGAGAACGTACAATGCAGTTACCGAATGGTCAGAACATGCATTGATGTACACACACAACTCTAACACGTACATGACTCCATTCGCCAAAACAGATCACTCGTGGCCGATTATACCCATCGACAAAAAGCAATCAGCTCATCAGCCAGAAACACCGAAAATGGCTGTTCGGAAAATATGGATAAAGAAAACCGTCGTGCAAAAAAAACAGAGATAGATATGGCTGCCCAAGTCACAGCTCCCGACGATAGCAACACCATATCAAAGACCTTCAGGAGCTAATCCAGACTGGAAATGGCAACCAAAGTTGGAGACAACCAACAATTTAGCAAGACAAAGATCGAAGGGAGACCAAAAAGTCAACACAGGAAGCCTGAACTAACAAAATGGCAATGGAAAACTAAGAAAATTCAGGAACCTACATTAAAATCGGCAAATATGAAAAGAACTGAATACAAATGGGTTCCAAAAATAGTTGCCATCAAAAAACCAACAATCAAGGAGAGAGCAATTAAACTACAAGATCTTCTGTTCCATCAACAGCTAGCCTCGCCATCCAAAGCCACTGAAAATTACATTCAGTCCCCGCATCTTGCACAGCACTTTGTTACCCAATGCATTGTCTCAAACATGAGGTAGAGCCACATTACACGGCCGTGCATAGACAGAGATTTCAAAACCCATGCACATGCACACAACCTTCGTCCGAGACGACTCAGTTTAGGAAGGGGGGAGTAACTGCTGAATCTAGCAATAGTCAGGACCATTAAGGGGTCCAACATGTATATATGTACATAATGCGTGTGTTTGTTTTTTTTTTCATTTTTTAGAGTTCAATTTCGAACAAATTTGATCAAAATCTGACATTTTTAGCGTTTTTATCATCCAACCAACATAATAATGAGCTGTAAAGACAAAATCTGGAGCATTGGGATGCTTCTAGTGAAAATATATACTTGGGGTGAGTATAATAATTTTTGGCTAATTTTTGCCATTTAATAAGTATTTTTAATTTATTTTGTTTGATTTTCATTAATAATCTTCCAAAAATTAAAAAATATCACCCACAGTGTCGGAATCAAGTTCTGGAAGCAAACGCCGAAGTATCATGATAGGGTTATCAAGCATGTAAGATATGAAGCTAATCTGAAGATGTCGAATTTCAGCCTTAATGATCATGACCACTTTCACCAGAATCGCATCAAATGGTCATACGACGCCAGAATGACGAACGATTCGACCCACAGATGGTATGCAGATTATATCGGGATCAAAGGTAATGAAAATAATACCTATGTCACGAAAACCTCGGGAAGATATGGGTCAGGTAGGCCAAATTCTAGCTCATTGATCATTTTCACATTTTGAGAGAGAAGAAGAGAGCTTCTTGACCTAGAGCGATCTGCCAAATTTCTACCCCATACGGACGTTCGGAGCCAGCATTTCATACCAGATTTCACAGGTATGTTCCTTATCAAGTAAAGATCAAGTCTATTACGCATGCAAGCGCGAATCATTGCACAAACGGGCGCATTGGCCAAATCAAAGTCGGATTGAGTCAAATAGGTCAAGGGCCCTTAGAGGCATCATGACAAAACTTTTTCAGGGACAGAACACATCAATGTGCTCCCCACAATGTCAGGAACAAAGCCATGTGATCAAATCTTAGTTTGGTGGTGGTACAACGATCGCGATCCATGTACCCCACTGACCAAAACTGACACAGAATTTGCAAAAAGCCTCCCCTCAACTCCTGCAGGTGTCAAAAATTAATTTGGGATCTATAGTACGATCGCGATCGGTGCCCCCAGTTGCAGGTTTTAGAAATTTTGACATGGTCCAGGCTTAGAACTCATGGAGGAGCACACTCTCTTGAATTTTCATAAGAAATGCACAAAGTTTGCTCATAGAATGGGCCAAAATTGTCAAACACACCCGAATCGGGAAATTTAACCTACAACTACCAAAATTCGACTGAAAATTATGACGGGTGGTTTGAAAGGTATACCTGTCCGACTAGGAGTCAGCACAGTAGTAGAAAACCCTGAATGGAGCTCAGAATCTCCTACAAGGATGGAGATGACCATTTCAGTCTCGAGTGATCACACAAGGGAAGAATTTGGCCGAACTAATGTCAGAGACTAAAAGGCGACTTAGAGATGCCCAATTATCCCATTGGTATCCAAAGAATGCCTGAAAAATACCCAAGTCTGGAAAATCTCCAAAGACGGGGTAAAAAGTGCCTGATCAAGTCAGAATCAGACAGCGGAGTAGGCTGATGGTAGCAACACATCATGGAAGCACTAAAAGCTCAAAAACTAACATCAACTAAGTCCAGGCTCCAACCAGAATTCATCAGGAAAACCCAATATGGTTAGACTTAGTAGAATAAGGTCAAACAGTGAAAAATTGCTCTAATTTGTTCATTTTAAGTCCAAACTTGAAAATAGATCATCGATGGGCTAGGCAGGCATAGGACACTAAATCCATCTAGTTTTCAGCCAAAAAAGCCCAGGTACTACGATCGCGATCGGTGTACCTCAGCATCAGATTTTGACCAAAACCTAACAGATCCATCTTGTTCAAGTCACCCATCAAGTTTCAAGCCAATTGGACATCAAAAACCCATGAAAAATAAAAGTCTAGTCCAAAACTCCTTTGTAACCCAAAATTGGGACTTATAAACCTAAAAGTGGTTCAAATAAAAGAGAGAGTGGACCAAAATGGACTCTAGCTATCAGCAAACCGCTCATGTGATCAAATGTTAATGTGGGCTCAGAACTACGATCGCAATCGGTGTACCTCAGGCCCAGATCTGGCTCAGATTTCAATCAGTCATAGCTCTAGTGAAATATGGACAAGAATGGATGAGATTTGTTCAAGTTTTGATCAGTTTTAACTTTTGAACTGCTTTTTACTAAAAGTCTAAATGCTACTAGTTACGAAAGGAAAATCCTGATAGCTTGTGATTCTAATGACACAAAATGCCTCGCCAAAAGCAAGCAAGGCAGTGGACAGTAGCACCATATGAAGTGGATGAGCTCTCTACGGAAAAAAAAGCTCACATTTGGAATGAAACACTAGCTCATATCCCTGCTCATATTTTCATCGCGAAGTTTAGGGATGTTGATGGTGACATGGTAAAGACGACTATCATGCCACGGGAAATATGGAATCTCCACTGAAGGCCGGAGGTCACCGAAGCCGTGCAGGCTATTCATTTGGAGCAATTTTTCAGATTGCAGCCATGGGGAACAGACTACATGAGGGTCCACGAGCTCATGAGCTCGATACAGTATGATGGGCAAGCAATGCTCATCGACAAGGATGGTTCAAAGATAAAAGTAAATATCATAAAAGAAATCATCAACGAAGCTTTGCACTTCCTTCCAAGGCAACACAACTCGCTGGCAAAGACCAAGTCACTGGATAACGAGAAGGCATTTATCAAAGCAAAAGGAAATAAGTACAAGTACAGTGACATGATATACGGTGAGTTGGAGTTACCAATGAGATTGATCTCTCAACATTTCAGGGTACAAAGCCTCCTCGCTACACCGAGCCGATCCTGCACATTGTAGTGGTCATGGCTCTAGCAACAACTAAAAACAGGACCATCCGATGTGATTATGGTTCTTACATCTTGGAGAACTTGGTCGAAGCAAATTTGAAAAGCTCGGCAAAGAACAAAAGCTACATGAGTGCAGGGCCAATGCTAACAAGAATAGCATACCAAGCTTTGGGCATGATTGAAGACCTGCGGTGGCGGCCAGTTCTCAAACGGCCTTGATTCAAAAAGCAAAGTTGGTTGCTCACTCAGTAAGGAAGGCCACTAGCGCAACATCATCGCGCTCGGCCAAGGAATCCAACAAAAGCTCAAGTGATGATGAAGAGACGGAGACTAAAGATGAGGGAAACTCTCAAGGGTCAAAAGACAAAGGACCATCGGAATTTGAAGAAAGCGAGGAGGAAGACACGACCACACCGCTTGAGAGAAGAAGGAGGGAAATAAGTACAGTGCCGCAGTCTAAACTTCAAAAAGCATATGCAAAGGCCCAACAAAGAATTGAGGAAAGAAGGACAAAGTTGCGGGCCGACAGAAAGGCAAGGGCTACTGCAACACAACAAGCGGAACAACGAAGATTCGAGAAGGAGAGACAAGCAAGAATAGAAAATGAAGCTCGAATACGGGCTGAAAAACAAAGGTTAGAAGCGGAACAAAAGGCTGCAGAAGTGGACGTTTCTTCTCAGTCCACTGAAGGAACAAAGGAGAAAGAAGTGGTAGAAGACCCGAACCACGCAAAGCAATGGAAGAAAGCTCAAAGAGAGAAGAATGTGGAAGCATGACAAGCGGCAGAATGGACTCGCCAAAGAATAATAAATATTTAAAAGAAAAGAAAAGCGGACGTGTCTGTTTCACAGCCAAGGGAAGATGCATCAAAAAAGAGTCACGTACAAGAAGTGGAGAAATCACCACCTCCTCCCTCGCCAAAATCACCTCCTCCTCCTCCTTCATCCTCACAAAAAGAATCTATGCCTCCTACGGAGGCAATAGGATACCAAGAAGCCTGTCAGGCTATGGTTGATTTCGACTACAGAAAAACCTTGCAAGATCTGGAAACACACTTCCGATGCCAGCACGTGGTGCTAGAAGAAAAGGAAAGGCTAGTACAGGAGACTCGAAACATGCAAAAATCTGGGCAAGAGGAGTTAGAGAGCCTGTGGGCACAACTGGAGCTCGCAACGAAGGAAAGAGACACTGAGCGATTGCATGCTCAGTCTCTGATCAGAGACCTGGTGGAAGTCAGGACGAAGTTGACATTCAAGGAAAAGGAATGCCAAGATTTGACAGCAAGGGTAAAGAAAGCAACGGAGCAGCTTGAGTACGAAGGTGCAAGGTTCCAAAGAGTGACAAGTTCATACAACACAGTAAAAATCACGCTTACCACATTGCTGAAGAACCACAAACCTGCTGGGGCATTGGTCTCCACATCAAACAATGATGCAGCAGTGAACACCCTAGCGGCGCTGAAAGGGGAGCTAGAGCAAGAAAAACTTCAAAGACAGCTGCTCTTATCGGGAATGATGGGCGGGGCCAACGAGCAAAAGGTAAAAGAGCTGGAGCAGCAATTGGCAGCGGCGAGAGCAAAAATACAGACGCAGAAGAAAATCAGCGAGACCCTGCTGAAAGAAAAAGAAGACCTGATTTCTCAACAACAAATTAGAACAGACGAAGCCCAAGTGCAACCGCAACTGCTGTCTAGTCAAGACCTGCCTGACTTGCCTGAAACTTCACACCAAGGAGAACAAGAGCAAGGATCAGCAGAGGAAAATCTGGAAATAAGAGATGAGCTAACTCAGACCATCAAGGACATGCCAGAGGGACCAACAAAAGATTACATGATATACGAAAAGAAGATAATGGAGTCAGCAGCCCTAGCGTTCTTACAGCCAGAAGAGCAGGTGGAGGGGTTTGGCCATGAGTACCTACCTTTTCCCTTGATATGCCACGAAGCAATCTTATGGAAGGAGAAGATGCGGCCGACCCTGCCACGAAACAAAGACGGGGATTACGAAGGTGTAGCACTGACAGTTGAAGAAGCACAGGTACTCATAGATGACCACCCAAAGTGGAGGCAGAAGTGGTTGGACAAGCGGCCACAAGATCTACCCAACTACCACAATGCTCCTCAACACATTCAAATAGATCCTACTTTCTTCCCAGTCCCTAGAAGACGCACATCAAAGGAGTTTGCCACATGGAAAGGCTCAAGGCGGCAAAAGCTCAACTACCCAGTCCTGACAGCGCAGAACCCTCCTACAGTAGCATATGTAGTGAACACTCTCAATTCGACTATCACTTTGCTGCGGGATGTCCCCGAGGTAGCCTGTCAGATGCTAGTAAAGATAGCCCGGATGATCATCACCTGCATCCAAGTGTTCAAAGACACTGAAGGCGACGATCATCCGTGGAACCTGTTCCTAGAACGGCATAGAGGGATCTGCTGGAATCTCTAAGATTCGCCGCCACGACATATTCTGATGGCAATGTACTCAAGACTAATGTACTTGCCTTCACATTACTTGCAGACGTTTGAAGAGGTCTTCGTCACAGGTTTCTTCAAAATCGACTCAAAGATCTTTCATCCTATGGTGAAGGACCTCAAGGCACGGTACATAGCATACCAGCACACATTAGGTGAAAACCCTTTCAGACAGCAGCAAGAAGCCCTCGAGGTTGTACTCTGCACGCGAAGCTTTTCAGCAACTATTGCCTCCTTGGAGCCCAATCAACGACCAAAGCTCTGAACATGCACGAGGATGTGCAAGGATAAGGAAGGGGGGAATGTTTGGCAGATGAAGCTACGGTTTCCAGAGAAGGAGTCACATTTTAGTGGGAAACCCTTGTAAAATTCTTTTGTAAGAGAGCATCTCTAAGCCGAGAACTTGTAAAAGAATTTATGATTATTTTTTCTGAGAGCAATTGTATAGTGGAGATCCAGTTAGAATTTTAGGACTTTTTGGCTGGACAAGCCATTTGTAAAGACCTAAACTATAAAGGTCAGTTTTTTAAGTTTGAACATTATCTTCTTTTATGAAAAGTTTAAGAAGACAGCGTACGTTTGAGAGCTCTATCTTGCTCCAACTTGTAATCTTCACTATTGTGGCTACGGTAATCCGAATTCAGATTCGTTTATTGCATTGTGTTCCTCTTACTTTGCTCTTCCATTCAAGTGTAATCATTCAAGATTCGGTGTAGGTTTTCAACTACGTGTTTGGAGCCTTAAATCGCTGTTTTGAGTGCTTATATGCATATTTTATGTTGTTTTGACCCTAGGAGAGGCTTTAGGGACCCTAAAACAACCCTTTAGGATCACCTGTTCACTGTTTTTGCTGACTTTGAGATGAACTATTGCGATCTTTGTACCTCTCCAGAATGCTGTGACAGTGATAGGATAGATTCTAAATAGTCCCCTGTAGCTCCCCTTCAAGTTTCGTGCGAATCCGACATGATTTGCATGGTAAATGGGTGTGATGAATGTAGAACTGTGTAGAAGGACATAGGAAGATTACTTGGCTTTAGTGCGTATGATTTGCTTGCAGAGTTAGTCATTGCATCTCATCGAGTTCACTTCATTAGGAATGACACCCTAGTGAGTTTCCATGCCTCATCCTGGTCGCTTACCTTGTATTGATATTTTATTTTGATGCGTGAGAGCTATGCTATGGACGTCCGTCGCGGTGACCCGCAAACATGCTTCCATGTGTCTAGGGCATGTAGAATAGCTAAAACCTCTTTTTCATAAATTCCCAAGACTCATTCATCAGTATTGAGTCGCCGGCTCTCATATGCTATGGCATGCCCTTCTTGAAGCAAAACTGCTCCAAGGAAATCACCACAAGCATCACATTGGACCTCAAATGATTTTGAGATTCGGAAGCATGAGGACTGGTTGGGAGGTAAGCTTCTCCTTGAGCTTATCAAAAGCATTTTGCTCTTTATTAGCAATCCATACATACTTAACGTTCTTCTTAGTTAATTCATGTAGTGGTCCTGCTATTTGAGAGAACTTTGCTATGAGACGTCTATAGTATGCGCACATACCAATAAAACTTCTTAGCTCATGTAGATTCTTTGGGTTAGGCCATGCTTTTATTACCTCTAACTTTGATGGATCCATACGGATACCATCTTGAGAGATACTATGACATAGGTATTGAATCTCTTGAAGGAAAAATTTGCTTTTCTTTTGGTTGAGAAAAAGCTTATTCTCCCTCAATGCTTGAAAAACCACTTGGAGATGTTGCTTATGTTCCTCCAAAGACTTAGATAAGATGATGATATCATCAAAGAACACTCCAGAGAATTTGCGGTATGGTCTAAAAATTTTCTCCACTAGATGATTGAATGTAGCTGGTGCATTATTCAAACCAAAAGGCATGACTAGATATTCATAAAGACCAAACGTTGTGCGAAATGCGGTCTTTAAGATATCTTCATCCACTATCCTTATTTGATGATAGCCACTCTTAAGGTCAATCCTACTGAAGTAGGTAGATCCTTGTAGCTTATCAAACAGATCTTCTACCCAAGGCATGGGAAATCTGTTTTTGATAGTGATATGGTTTAATGCTCGATAGTCCACACACATGCGGTATGTACCATCTTTCTTTTGCACTAAAAGGACTGGAGAATAATAAGGAGAGGAACTAGGACTCACCATCCCTTTGTCTACGGGCTCCTCCTGTACTTGCCTCATGATCTCCTCTTGTTGAGCTTGTGAGACTTGATAAGGAGGCTTGTTAGGTGGTGAGCTTCCAGGAAGGAGCTCAATGCGATGGTCATCATCCCCTTGTTTTGGAGTGTAAGTCCATAGGGATATCATCGATGAACACATCTTGGAATCCTTTTAGAAAATTAGACAAGTTTAACTCTTCTTGATTCCTACCATTTACTTTTGATGAAACATTAGGATCTTTTAGAGACTCTTTGACAAAAATCATATACGCAGAAACTGAGCTCTTCATTGATTTATCAAAAGCAAGAGAATTTACAAGTGGAATAGTGCGCCATGCTCACTAGAGTCTATATACATATTCTTTCCCCTGTAAGTGAAGTAAATTCTCCTTTCAGGAAACTTCATATTGGCAGCCATGCAATCAAACCATGGTGCCCCTAAAATAACATCCTCATGTTGGAGAGGAGAGATAAAAAAAGTCTTCTTTGCGACATAGCTTTGAACATGAAGCCTCAACTTCCCAATCAAGGGAGTAACAGAGGATTTTTGTCCCTTGAAAGCTGCATCAGCCATTACCATATCTCCCATCTCGAAAGCTTGAATGCCCAACTTGGTGGCCAACTTCGTTGATATGAAGTTGTGAGTAGAGCCAAGGTCAAACAAGATGAATGCATCATGCTCTCTTACCTTTCCCCAAGCATAGGAGAGTGATGAGCCTTTGCAATGAGCATCCTATTTTGGATCTTCGATGGTGGAAGCCCTAGGAGTCTCATTGCGAGTATTATTCTTGGGGCAAGAACGATAGCCATGTCCTTGCTCCGTACACTTGAAACACTTATGATCCTTGCGAAAAGCTTCAAGCTCTTCAGGAGAGAGTTTGTTTTTACCTTTGTAAACTCCCTTCTCCTTGAACCGATTATTGTTGTTGTTGTTGTTGGAAGTTCCTTGGGGAGAATTTTGAGCATTGGTCTTCCCCTTTGCATCATTTTTGCCTTTGTTATCCATGGGTTCGACATTACGTCCAGCCCCTTGATGGAAATTGATACGTGAAGCAACCATGGTGTGATGGATTACTTCACTAATAGTACCAGACCATTGAGAGTTGATGTATTCGGCCATCTCTTTAGGTACTCCCACACAAAATTGTTGCCTTTTCTTGGCAAAGTCTATCTTTTGAAAGACAGTAGCCTTGAGATGTAAATCCCAAACTTGTCTACATACTTGTGGATAGACTCATGAGGGAGAAGCTTCAAGTTGCGCCATTCGGTAAGCACTTTGTCCTTTGCATCGCTTGCAAGGAATTGCTTCATGATGGAAACTCGTAGAGTTTTCCATGTCTTTGTGGCTTCGCCGTTGCCACAAAGGCTAGCCCACCATTGACGAGCTGATTTTTGAAAGTGCATAGCTACATCGCATAGCTTGGAGGACTCTGTAAAGCTCTCATCTCCAAAAGCCGCATCAAATTGATGGATGAAGGCCAACACTTTTTCAGTAGCACCAAGAAAGGTGCCATCATAAGTGAGAAAAGAGATACTCTTTCCTCCCTCCTTGAACTTCTTTAACTTTTGGGACCTTCTCCATGTATGGAATGATGTGCGATGCCCTCCCCTCTTGTATTCTCTAGGAGAATATCCATATCTTTCATCGAAAGAGGAGGAAGGTGAAGATGAAGGAGAAGAGGGTGACCTCTTCCTAGCCCCTTTCTTCCTTTGTTTTCTCTCTTCTCTTTTGGAATGACAAGGAGAAGGACTGTGTGTTGATCTTTTCCTCTTGGGACGAGTAGGTGATCGTCGAGACCGTTGTCTTCGTGGAGCCACATCTTCAGAGGAACTTAAATTTTTGTTGCTTTCTTGCTATTTGGATTCCTCCTCTCGTATGGGAGAGAGTCTTCTTTTGGGGATCTCTTCAAGAGGCCTCCTAAGCTCTCTCTCCTCTTGGAGAGGAAGGGATAGTCCATAAGCACGAAGTTGTTGAGAAACTTCGGCTTGTAAAGCAAGGTTTCCCATAGCTTGCTACAACCTCGTGACTAGATAATTCACAAACATGGGAGCATCATCATTAGCACCTTAATGTGCAAAATCAAAGCTATCAATGTTCATTCTACTCTCTTGATTATTGTCAGTCATGTTAACAAAATTTATGTATGTACTTAGTGTATGCTTTGGCAATTCAAAACCTTAGTTGCCACTCCTCTTAGCCTTTGAAAAGAGGCTCTTAAGTATCTACACCCACGGCTCAAAGTGGTTAATTATCGAGAGTAGAGGAGTAGGTCTAACATAGCAGAGTTGCCGAGGGCTAGCTCCTTTCGAACTTCTTATGGCTCAATAATGGTAAAGCCATAGGCAAATCTAAAAATACTCCATTTTAAGTCCAAAGCTCCCAAGGTGTGCACCATACCCCACATAATGGCCTCAACAAAACCGATAATAGATCCCAATTCCACTTACCCTAATATAATTAACAACATCAACCATTTATAGGCTACTTAAGGACCTCTCTTCTTAATCAAGAAAAGAGAAACCAAATGCTCTGACACCAATGTAATGGAATTAGCCTTTTAACTTGAGTTGGAGCGGAAAGTGAATAACATATAGAGAATTTCCTTGAGCATTCTTTTGAGTATAGATTTATAGTGAGAAAGAAAGTGCTTGGATGGAGAGAGCAACACTAACACATTACATCATTAACATGGCATGATCAATACTTGTAAAAGAGAGTGAAAGTTTAGAGAAATTGACACCAATAGAGGACCGGATTAGTTGGAGCCGGTCCCCCCTCCAATAGGTATTCGTATTATAGATTCTTCCATGACAGAAGACTTGTTTACATACAACTGTTTGTGTTCCTTGAGGCCTTCTTGATTAGATGAAGATGGTAAGCTTCACTCACCAAGTATAACAACAATAAACATGATTAGCATGAACTTGGAAAATGCCCAACCTCAATCCCAAGACCTCAAACACCATGAAAGGTGAGGAGAGCTGGCAGGGAGTGAGGAAGAAGAGAGAAGTAGAAGTAGCTCTACGAGAAAGCAATAACCCCTTGCACATAATCACTCATAGCTCTTGTAGAATAGCTTAGCGTAGTTTTAATGGAGATTAGAGAGATTGCTAAGCAAGCTTAAGCATTCTCTTGTGTGGATTTGCATCCATAGCCAAGAGCTTGTGGTAGTAGGCACTCAACTTCTCAAGCTTGGAGAAGGAGATGGAATCCTTGCTTCACAAGAGTGTGTGAAAGAAAGAATGAGGGAGAGAGAGCTCGTGGGATGCTCAAATGAGAGAGAGAGAGAGAGAGAGAGAGAGAGAGAGAGAGAGAGAGAGAGAGAGAGCTAGGTCGACCCCCTTTCCTAAACTTCCTTTGAAGCTCATTGGGCCATGAATCCCTTTAGCCAATGAGAGCTCGGATCCCTTTGGGGCAAGGTGTGTAACCTCTTGACAAGTGTCTTTCTTTCCCCTTGTGAGACTAAGCTAGCACCCCCCATTGCTTAAGCATAGCCCCTGCTTAAGCACAGCCCCTACTTGCTTGAGCAGTGTGTCTCTACACTTGACGTGTGGCCCCTTTTCTCCCATGAGATTATGGGTCATTGGTGAGGTGCTCACATACTATCCACCTCCCTCCTTTGTAGGACTCACCCCCTCATTAGTAGCAAGTACTTTGAACTTGGTAAGCAGGCAGGTTCCCCCGCTTAAGCACAGCCCTAGCTTAATCAAGCTGCCCCCTTGGCTGCTTGGACCTTGGTGACTAAAGAGTAAAAATTTAAAGACTATGTCTTAAGGCTTTTAACACTTACCTTTGGAGGTTTTAATAGAGGCTTTGATGAAGACAACCCTAAGGTCTTTTTCTCCATTGGTTAACCTTGCTCTTTGATAGACCTTTTCTCATTTGGGCCCCTTTACCATTGGCCGCGTGTTGAAATAGATCTATAAGCACATCTATATTTTAACCCTTGTTCCCATTTATTCTCCCATATTAAGTGATGATTTTAATATAAGAAAATCATTTGGGTTGGTTAGATATTAGATTTTATGACACCATTAGGCTAGAGGCTGCGTTTAGGATCAAACAAATGCTATAGTCAACACTCCTCACGGGAAGAAGAGTGATGGAGGATATTATGGAGAGTGCAAGATTAAACACATGTACCCAGATTGCCTACAGAACCTAGATAAAGTGGAAAAATGTCGATGAAAAATTGCAAAGGTTTTATCATCTTCAAGTGGATCAAAATCAGAGACAAAAATAGCATTGAAAGCGGTGATGAGAGCACGTGCAAAACAAAAAACAGCAAGAGAACAGGAAGGTAGAGACTCCCACAAATCTATTAGTGCAAAATCAGTTAGAAAGCCTACACGAGATAGAGTGAGAGCATAATACCACAAGAAGTTAAAGGCTATTATGGTTGAGCTCTCCCAAGCTCAAGAGCAATCACAACAACTAGCAAAGCCCAAGTCTAGTGTTGTACTAGAGGAAATACATAATATTGAACTAAACCCAAATAAAACCATGTCAAAGGATGTTAATTTTAATGGTTCGGTGCTGGTTAACAAAAAATCAAGCCATTGGAAGCAATTTTGAAATCATACGAGGCCAAGCTAGACAATCGCCAGACAAAGGAACATGAATGGTTGACTTATCCTAATGAGGAATGGGAAAAGTTGTAGCTAGAGATGTGTAAAAAGTTGATTGAAATGGCTCACTCTCTTAAGGAGCCTCCAGTGGCCATGCCTGTCTGAGAGAGGATCGTTCCCCAACCGTCTCTAGACCTGAAGGACCTTGATGAAATGAAAGAAACGAGTGATTGAGAATAAGATCCTAAAATTTTGATTAGAAATAAAAACCAAAAGGAAATAGTTGACAAACAAGATGAGAAGAAAGATCTCATACACCACCTAGAAAAGGAGTGGACAGACATATGTCATAAAGATGTGACAAATCAAGTGGTGGAGAATACTACAAATAACTTTGCTTACCAGATATCGCCTAATGTGCCAGAGGTCAGAGGCAATTGGCCAGAATAAGTGTGGAAGATAGTCATGAAGGCAAGAGATGAGAATCGGGACAGGAAAATGGCACCCATTATGGAAGTTGACGTTGACAAAGGCATGGTTAACATTGACATTCAGTCTATGTACATCAATCAAGGAACATAGAAATTGAAGGATAGTCAAGAGGAAAACTTCAAGGAGTTGCCTCCCTACTTAGGTCCTTATGAAGGAAAATCGGGTTTTGTGGTCCTACCATCACAATGGAGGACTTTTAGGCCCATCATAAACTCTCAGGAGTTGTAAGAACTTATGTCAACGTCAGTGAGATGCACACTAACCGTGGTTGAACTACTTAAAGCCAGACCACATATGTGGAAGGATGTTGGAAATGTCTTGAGAAAATGGGAATCGACAACCTAGATGAAGCTTTAGACCATGAAATGGAGGATTGGAGCCATTTCAAAAACAATGCCATGCCAATTTCCATAAACAAGGTGGGTGATTACTGTGAAGGAGAAGAAGGGAATATCACACTGCCCATAGAGCATCAGGGAGTAAAAACCATTGCCATTCTAGATAGTGGAGTGGGGATTGTTATTGCTACAAAATTGATTTGGGAGAAATGGTGAAAGCCTACCCTAAGAAAAACTCGGATCAAATTATAGCTAGTTGATGGCTATATTACAAAACCTATTGGTATTCTCAAATAGGCGGTGATGACTTCTTGTGGAATTGAGGATGAACATACGTTTGCTATATAGATTCTGGTATTGAGAATAACTATGATGTTATTTTGGGAAGTCCATTCATGTGCTAGTTAAAGATGGTTCAAACCTAGGGTTATGATTATATCTACTTGCACCACATGGAGACCACTACACATATCAACTTAAGTGACCACAGGTACAGAGATTTACAGAGGACTGCTACTACTACCGAGTCGGAAGTACGTGCATGGTTGAATTCTAAAGCTCACATGTGGATGTGTGGAGCTTCACATTGTGATAGTTTTGTCAAGGATGAATACAAGAGAGTGGGAGCATATGAGGATTTTGGTTCTGCAACTGCTACTAAGTCAAAAGTACCTGTGTGATTGAATTCTAAAGCTCAGATATAGATGTGTGGAGCTTCAGAATGTGTTAGTTCTATCAAGGACGAATACAAGAGAGTGAGACCATATGAGGATCTGGACTATATACTTGAGCCTTTCTTGAAGAAATAACGAAGCCCTTGGAGTGGAGTCAAATTTTTGCCACCTTAGATGTGTGTGTCAATGGGATCATACCTACCAAGTTTTATGACAAAGATGTCTTGGACTTGGTTTCCTTCTGGATGATTAGAGTGAATGCAGACACAAATCACCAAGAAACAATAGAGATCGGTAAGGTGTGAGAATTAGAGATTCAAGTGTAGTGTTTGCATATCCGAGATGAGATTTCTAATAGGGCTCTTACCATGGAAATTGATTCAAGTCATATCTTGGAGAAAAATAGAGAATCAAGTGATGGATGTTATAATGACACCCTTGATACTCAAGGATACTTGGATCTTAATGCAAATCTTGAAAAATCAAAAGGTCATGAAAGTGATTCCAAAACAAAACTCTTTGATTTTCCAAATCAAAAGCCGAGAAGAGAACAATGTTACATAAACATACGTGCAACAAAAGGGATGAGAAACAATTCAATGCCATATATCAAAGAGAAATAGTCATACTTGAGACTAGTAGGAGTCCATGATTGCATAAAGTCAAAGAAATTGGAAAATCGATAGCCTTGTTTCAGCCAAACAACCTGAAACCAAAAAAAGAACAACTGATGAAACCTCCAAAAGACACATCAAAGACAGTGGATGATGTTAGGGAACCTAAATGGACAAAGGTTGAAGGTTGAGCAAAAAATGAAGTACAGTGAGCTAAAACAAACATTGAAAGAGGTTTGGACAATAGAAATGGAAAGTGACAATAAAATGGGGAAGAGTCAAGGAAGGACAGAATAAGAGTACCCTCTCATTACAAGAAATACACTATTCCAGATCGCAAAGTTATGATTGAACAGCCAATGAGGGAGAAGGTTGAACCAAGAAAATCTTATGATGGACCTCAGGATGCTAAAAGAATAGATCTATCAGAACCAGGAGAAGAGCCTAAACCTGCTTGCATTGCTACAAATCTATCACCAGAAGAGGAAGAGTTGTTGATTCAAATGCTCAAGGAGTATAAGGATGTGTTTTCCTGGTCTTATAAGGACTTGAAGGGGGTTGATCCAGTCATCTGTCAGCATACAATTCCCTTAAAGCTCAGATGCTAAGCCAACCAGACAACACCCTTACACTTACAATGAGACATATGCAAAGAAAATCAAAGAGGAAATCGATAAGCTCAAGGAAGTTGAGTTCATTTACAAAATTGAACATACGGATTGGGTATCCCCAATTGTGGTTGTAACATTTAATGGTCTAGTAACTTGTGTGTAGCGGAAAATAACATAGACATAGTGAGAATTTCATTAGAATAGCTTCCTAATGAGCATAGCAAGAGTGCTTGGATGAAGAGAGCAACAAAAAGAATAACACCTAGTTAGATAGGCATGAATAATACTTCAAAAGAGAGAGAAATTAAGCTATTGACAACAGTTGAGGACCGGATTTACATGGAGCCAGTCCCCCCTCCAAAAGGCTTTGTATTATAGGTTTCCCCCATCAAGGGAGACATTTTACAATACAATACTTTGTGTTCCTTCAATAACTTGCTGGTGCAATGAAGACGGAAGCTTCAAGCACCAAGCTCACACTTGTAAAACACAACATCAATTCCCTCACGGTCTCAGACCCAAGACCTCACACACTTTTGAAGATGGTGAGAGCTAGTGGGGTATGAGAGTAGATCAAGAGGAAGAAGGAGTATTCTTACGAGAAAGAAGTATGTCTCCTCACATAATCACTCATAATAGCTTAGCATAGCTTAGTAATTAGCATGATAGAGGAGATAAGCATGCATTGGAGCTTGGCTCATGGTTGGATTTGCATCACAAAGCCAAGAGTTGTTGGTGTAGGCCTCCCTTCTCACAAGCGGAGTAGATGATGAGATTTCCATTAAATCTGGAGAAGGATAGAGAGTCTTCTTTTCTTCACACATGAGCTTGTGTGAGTGTGTAATTGATAATTCCTTGCAAAAATCGGCTCCCTCTCTCTCTTGGTCGACCCCTCTTGCTAACTGCACATGTTGGCTTCCTATTGGCCCCTGCAAAGCTTAGCCAATGACAACTAAGAAGCATAAGTGATAGCATTGTGACATGTGTCCCCCTTTCCCCTTTTGTGAGAGCTTTAGGTATTTAAAAAATTCAAATTAAACTCTCATTGGACCTCTTAGTCTTCTGGCCAATAGGAATCAAGCAAGCCATTGGGCTGTTGAATGCTCATTGGACTCCTTGGGAGACTGTCTAATAGTCTTCTAAAGAGCTTAGTTTTTATTGGTTCTTTTATCAAGTGTTTTAAAATAAATTAAACTAAATTTACTCTAGCCTAATTCTCATTGGTCCACCTCTATGGCCATCCAATAGAATTTGAATGCACCTTGGGGGCAACTGGGCTCAAGAGCTGACATGTGTCCAGTATGCCCTTTGTGTAAAGGGAGCTTGCAAAAGTGTGTGTGTGTGTGTGTGTGTGTGTGTGTGTGTGTGTGTGTGTGTGTGTGTGTGTGTGTGTGTGTGTGTGTGTGTGTGTGTGTGTGTGTGTGTGTTTCTCTCTCATTCCCTACTAAAAGGGCTCGCCTCCTCAAGGATAGGAATGTGGGAAGACTTTTGTGTCTTCCCACAAGCATCCAATTTACCCTAAGGCTAGACCATTGGCCATAACCTTTGAATTTTCAAACCTTTGCATTTTGAAAGTTTTAATGGGTTGAACCTTAAGGTATTTGAAGCCCATTGTTGTACATTGCTCCTTTGCATATGGCCCCCCCTTTAGATCCCTTGGATCCCTATTGTGACCAGTCTGTCAACCTAACCAATATTCTAGCTTTTTCTCCCCCGGTACTTCCCCATATTAAATGATCAGTTTAACATGAGAAAATCATTTAGGAGAATTAGATATTAGTTATTATGACATTATCTCTCTCTTGAAATCATAGTTGTCCTCAACTATGGGGTAGAGAAGATAAAGCTGTTACCATATACATGTGGTAGTGACGTGTGTGAACACACTAGGACCGCCAGGGCATTTTTTCCCTCTTTAGGAGGTTTTTTCCCCCGAGCATTGTATATACGCCCATCACTCTAGGGCTATCTATCTTTCCACACAGATGTGTTCAAGATGTTTGTTGTTGAGGACAGGTTGGATGGAGACAACTACCCTATGTGGGCTTATATGCTGAAACATGTCAAAGGGCGTCTGGAACATTGTGCAGGGCATTGATGTACGTCCTGGTTCTGAGGATGTAGGCGATGTTGAAGATGTTGCAGGTCTTGCTGCAAGGATTGTTGTTGTTAGAGTTGTTTTGCCTACGGCAGAACAAGCTCGTTGGGATGTAAAGGATGCGCATGCTTATGCATTGATTGTGTTGTCTGTGAAGCGCACCATTGTTCCTCACATCCGTTCAGCAAAATCTGCCAAACAGGCTTGGGATATTCTAGCAGGTCTTTATGCAAGTCGCAATGAGGCTAAAATTGCTTTGCTGCGTAAAGAGCTGGAGTCGAAGATTATGCATGAGGAAGATGATATGGACACTTTCCTTGCTAGTGTCAAGGATATCAATGAGCAACTTATTTCTGCAAGTGAAGTCATTTCAGCAGACAGTTCCCTTGTGCAGATTGTTCTTGATGCCTTACCAGATTCCTACCAGACTTTTGCTAGTACTTGGAGACTGATGACCCAAGGAAATCTTGAAGTTGTCAAGTTTGATGCATTATGCACATTGTTGTTGCAAGAGTCACTTTCTAGAAAAAACAGGCAGCGTGCAGTTGAACAGGCTTTTACTGCTTCTCAAAGAAAGGGTGGTAACAGTAATGCAGCCACTTCTTATGGTTCTGTTGCGAGTGGCAAAAATTCTTTTCCTAATGCTTCTGCTGGCAACAATTCGTCTAGAAATTCTGGTGATAAGAGGAAAAAGAAGATGCGTTGCCATTATTGCAAAGCTAATGATCACTTCATCAGGTCGTGTCCTAAGTTGAAGGCCAAAGAGGCTAAGAAGAAAGAGGGTGGTTCCACTGCAAATGCTGGTTCCACTACAAATGCAGCCATTGTTGAGTCTTCTGTGAAAGGAGACTATAATGTTGATATTGATGCAGAATGGGCTTTTTTACCATAGAGTGCATTTACAATCCTGCTATCCACGATGCATGCTTGTCAGTTGCTGCAGATTCACATGTGTGGTATTTTGACAGTGGTGCTACAAAGCACATTACCTCACATCGTGAATTGTTTACCTCTCTCGAGTCTGTCCCTCATGGGAATTCAGTCACTTGTGCCAACAATGCCTCTTATCCAGTTCAAGGGGTTGGAAAGATTGTGCTTACTGCTGCAAATGGCAATTCCTTCACACTTATTGATGCACTTTATGTACCTGGGATCAAAAATAATCTCTTTTCTGTATCCGCACTTGCTAGACTTGGACTTGTAGTCAAATTTGTGGATGACAGATGTACAATTCATGATCTCAGTTTTGGTGATAAAATTGTTGCATCTGGCCTTTTGTGCCGTGGGTTGTATAAGCTCACTTTGTATGACAAGTGTGGACAAAATTTTGCAAATGTTGTTGCAGATTCAAGGGCTATTTCAGATGCAAAACTTTGGCATGCACGTTTTGGTCATTTGAATTTTGCCAGTTTGCTGCGTTTGTAGAAATCTGATATGGTTGCTTCTTTGCCGCCTCTTGAAGCACCTGTCAAACATGTTTGTGAAGGTTGTATTTTGGGTAAGATGCAGCATTCTAAGTTTCCAAAGGATGGTTCACTTCAGGCCACATGCAGGTTGTAGCTCGTGCATAGTGATGTTTGTGGGCCCATGCAAACTCCGTCCTTGGGCAATTACTTGTACTTCGTGACTTTTATTGATGATTACTCCAGGCATACATGGGTATTTCCTCTTAAAGCGAAGTCCGAAGTTTTTATGTGCTTCAAACAATTTCTGGCTATGGCTGAAAATGTCTCGAAATGTACTATGGGCACCCTCCGTTCTGATCGAGGGGGGGAGTATATGTCTCATGAATTTAATGCATTTCTGGCTAGTCATGGGATAAAACACCAATGTACAGTGCCTTATACACCTCAGCAAAATGGTGTTGCTAAGAGGAAAAACTGGTCTCTGACGGAAATGGCACAATGTATGGTCAAAAGTCAAGCTTTGCCGCATTCTTTTTGGCTTGAGGCCATCATGTGTGCCACTTATGTACTTAACAGGTGTCCTACGAAAGCTTTGCAGTCTATTACTCCATATGAAGCATGGCATGATAGAAAGCCTTCTATTGAGCACATGCGTGTTTTTGGCTGTTTGGCATATGCTTTGGTGCCACAAGTGCAGCGCAAAAAATTGGATGATAAGGCTATCAAATGTATTTTTGTTGATTATAGTGCTGAAAGCAAAGGTTACAGGTTGTATCATCCGCAAACAAAACGTATTCTCGTTTCAGGGGATGTAGTGTTTGTGGAAGATTCTGTTCATCCCTTGCTGTCATGTACTAGAGAAAGTAATGTAAACTCACAGGACATTTATGACATTTTTTTGCCTCTTTTCAGTGGTGGAAATACGAATGTAAGTTCCAATGAGGCAAATGTACAGCCTATGGGGGTTTCTGAAAATGTTATAGATCAGCCTATTACTGATGCAGATGTACATGATGTACTTGATGAGGAAAGGGCTGAAAATGAGCAAGCTAGAGGTATGCCAAAATGGCTGGTGCACACTTTGTGTGACAGTAAATTGGATGCACCTTTAGCTAGTCGTACTCGTTCAAGCTCTTGCCATGCATCTTATGCATTAGATTGTTATGCTTTGGCTGTGTCTAGGCTACATGATGTTGAGGAGCCTCTATCTTTTGATGAAGCATAGAATTCAAAAATTGGATGGCTGCCATGCAATCAGAATATGATGCACTTATAGAAAATGACACATGGACTTTATGTGATTGGCTCCTGGCAAAAAGGCCATTGGTATGAAGTGGGTTTACAAGTTGAAACGCAAGCCGGATGGTGAGATCGATCGCCATAAGGCTCGACTTGTTGCAAAGGGTTATGCACAACAAAAAGGCATTGATTATGAAGAGACATTTTCTCCCACTTGTCATATGACTACTGTGCGTTTTCTATGTGCATTGGCAGCTCATTTTGGTTGGGATGTACATCGATCAGACATTGTTACTACTTTCTTGAATGGTGACATATTTGAAGAAGTTTATGTAACGCAGCCTCGCGGTTTCGTCATAAAAGGACAAGAGGACAAAGTGTGCAAATGTAAGACTTACATGCTTTTTCGGACTCAAATTGGGCTGGTTGTTTTGACACGCGAGTGTCCCCAAGTGGCTTTTGTTTCATGCTTGGTAGTTCATGTATATCATGGTTGAGCAAGAAGCAACCTACTGTGTCCACTTCGAGTTGTGAGGCTGACTACAGGGCAGTCTTCACAGCTACGCTTGAGTGTGTATGGCTTAGACGCCTTATGGCTGATTTGGGTGTTGGACAGGACATTGCCAACACTATCTACAATGATAGTCAAAGCGCATTGGCAGTTGCGAGGAACCCATTTTTTCATGCTCGCACAAAGCACATTGAGGTGCATTACCACTATGTCAACGAGAGGCTCTCAGCAGGAGAGATCAGCTTGGCTTATGTGCCAACACAGGACAACCTTGCAGATCTTTTCACAAAGGCATTGTCTCGTGAGAAGCTTGAAGCTTTCCGCAAAGCTTTGGGCTTACTCCCCTTTGTGGACTGATCATGTCCTCAGGACATGGCACTTCCCTTTACTCATGTGCCAGCTCTCGTTCACTGCATCACTCCAGGGGGGATTTGTTACCATATACATGTGGTAGTGATGTGTGTGAACACACTAGGACCGCCGGGGCATTTATTCCCTCTTTAGGAGGTTTTTTTCCACGAGCATTGTATATACGACCATCACTCTAGGGTGTTGGACGGAAGCGACTCACACACCCATGAAGTGCATGCAAACACTACCTATATCAACATAATGTCAATCGAGGACACAGATGACACGATAGGCACACAGAGGAAATCTCTTTAGCTTGTCAGGTTGAGACCATCCTACACATACAACACTCTGGAAGGCCAACTAAACCACAATCAAGAACCTCACTACTCTCAACTACACCACCTAGCCACATACACACATACGGAAGGTAACTCACCTAATCATGCCAGATTCATACGAAACTTAAGGAACACCATCCCCTCACTAGGATACACCTGTCCCTAAGCTTCTACACTTATTGGAGTGTGTGTAGTTGAACGTGCCTTTGGTATACGCTCTTATTGGAGTTGAGCAGTTGAACGTGAAGTACATGTTCATGAAAGGTGAGTGCTTGGGTGAAACACGAAAAGAGTGCCTGATGCAAGTGCCAATTATGGGACACTCTATATGCATGTGAGAAATTTGTAAACAAAAGCATGCAATGTGAAAGAAGGAGATGATGGGTGTTTCGAGGAATAAATGTAGCACATGTGACATCAAAAGATGTCTCAATAGCTTCCACCTTTCCAAGAAGGGTTTTCAATGTAGAAGTTTCTCCACTCGTATCTCACTGTGCTCAGTACGTGAGTGTCTTTTGGACCTTCTCCTTCACTTCACCAGACTTAAGTACTTAGACTTCGACTCTTTTGCTCACCTATACCAGCATGAGCGACACAACGTAAATATGCTCAACTCTTCTAGCTTGAGCAGTACCTAGAATAGCTAAGACGCTTAGACCATAGAGAATATTACTTGAAGCTTTGGGACTAACACCTCACTCATTTTTTGGCTTAGCTACTCGACTCTGACTTGTATGACTTGTCGGTTGCATGGTGACACTGCTTTGTGACAAGTTCTTCGGATGCTGTAGTGGCTGCTGAGACATACTTCATGAAGTTTCATCGTTTCCCTGTACCTTCTTCTCTTTGTAGTGCTCAGGCCTCTCGTCAGTCTTTTCTTCATGTGGATTATGGATTTTTTTATTTTTTCTTAATAATAAACCAAGAAAATCTTAAAACAACTCAACAAAGGAAAAATCATTCAAATAGAAATCTAAATGCTATGTACACTATACACATGTCCCTAGGGGCTCATATATGGATTTTGTCCCCATACTCCTCTGTAACACTACTATGAGGGCATATACTCTAAATTTCGTCAAAAAATTATCACAATAAAACACAAAAATTCAATGCATCTCACAAAACATTGCCCTCTAATAGTCATAATGTTAGATCCGCATTCAGAATGCCTCCCCCCTTCCTATTTGGAGTCATCCTTTACGACAGGGTATCGCAAAGGATATGTGTTGTGCTTGGGCAATTAATAGTTGTGCCTATGCATGCCTTGTAATGTAGCCCTATTATGCATACACAGTCAATGCATGGAAAAGATTTATGTTGTGCAAGATGTGGGTATAAGCAATTTGCTTATTGGCATTTGTTGGCGAGGCTTCCTATTCTAAGCAATGTAATGGTCTTTGAAGCTCCTGTATCGTTGCTTGATTGAAGCGACTTACTCTCTTCTAACCGTACTGTAATCTTAGGAAGAATTGTAAGAATTCAAGCGACGATGCACTGACAGCAGTTTTGTTGTTCTTCTTTGGGACCCATTTCTTTGCGATTATTGGATGTTTTGTTGCTGGCTCTGGTTTGGGAACCCATACTTGCCCGTGCTTCGTTTTTGTTTGAAGAGACTTCTTTGGGATCCACCTTTTTGTTGTGTGATTCAACAGTGGTCTTTGCTTCAGCCCTTGTACGCGTGGTTGGGGACGGGATTTAGGCTTTGAAAGTTGATATTGTGGTTGTTTTGGAATCCAAATGAATTCTTGATTTTTTTGTGCTTGAATCAACTGCTTTGGAGCCCAAACCTGAGTTGTGAAAGCTTGCGACTTTGTGATATTCTTACCCGTTCGCGCACGCTTTCCTTGTTTTTGTTTTGATGTTGGATCTTGTGATTTGTCATTAGAGATCTTTGTCTTCTTGATCCATATCTGTTTTTGGCCGATCTTGCTTTTTGGTATCCAGATTTGTCGAGCTTTTTGGCTTTGACTTGTTGTCCTGTTCTTTTGACCTATCATGGTTGTTGCTGAAGGGGTTGGTGATAGTGATGGCCTGAGTTGATGATAGGGGATGTCGTAAGATTCATCACTATCGCTACTATCCTCGGTAAGGTTGTCTTCTTGTACTTTCCCTTGATTTTTTGGCTGGTAGTGGAAAGTTACTGTCTGTTTGCTCGTGGGTGGTAGTTTCTTGGAGGACTTTTCTAGCCCATTGATTAGAGCATTGTTAGCTCGTTGCTCTGGTCGTATTCCTCCTAGATGAGTCTTTGCATCCTTATTAGGAGACATGTATGAGGATGCTTGTGGTGGTTGTGTTTTCACCGAGGACTTTGGAATCCACTTTTGATGCACATTATTCGTGTAGCGATGACATTGATTCCCGGGTCATTGATCTTCTTGAAGCTCGAAGTGTTCTACAGAGTCATAGAACTCGTCGTCTTCTTCATCTTTTGATTCTCCACATTTCTTTGTTTGCTCCTTATTTCGAGAGCTTGTTGATGTCTGGTTCTCTTTGTTTTCCTGGATTACACTCACTGCAAAATAAGGAACGACATCATAGCCATTGTCATCACAAACCTTTGTTGTGGGAGCATCCTCCACGGCGCACACGTCCAGAGTAGCCAAGATGTGTTCCCATCCAAAAGGCTCTAACTCTTCTTCAGGAAATGGTTCTGGGATATAGTCCATATCCTCTATAACCCGCTCTAGGATACATTCCTCACGTTTCAAGCTACCACATTGTGAAGCTCCACACATCCACAGTTCTTTAGGCTTACATAACCAAGCTGGAAGTTTTGATCCTGCTCTACTGTGGCGGAATCAAACTCATCAATCGGTGTTCTTGTCACATCCCTATAGCTATGGTCCCTCAAGTTTATCTTTGTTATGGTTTCCATATGTCTCAGGTATATATGGTCATAACCCCAATCTTGGACCATTTTCAATTGTCGCATGAATGGTCTTCCCAGAATGATTTCCTAGTTGTTCTTCTTGCAGAAGTCAACAACAGCAAAAGTGTGTTCATATTCAATGCCACAAGAAGAAACAAGTACTTTTTCTAGCAGTCCTCGGGGCTTTTCCTTGTGTCCGTCTGCAAGCTGCAAGGTCATTCGTGTGGATATCAAGGCAGGTTTTCCCATTTTTTCCAAACCTCTTTGGTTGCAATGGCCACACCAGCTCCACTGTCAAGGATTGCCATGGTTTTTACATTATTGAATTCCACAGGAAGGGTGGTGTTTCCATCTTCTCCCTCATAATACTCGCCTACCTTGTTTAATGGCACTGGCCTAGTATTTAGTTGAGGCATTTCAAGCTCTTTGATGCCTTCCTCGATTTGAGTCATTGGGGTTTTTACACCAAATTTCTCTAGAAATTTACCCACATTAGCCCACATGTTTGGTCTTATTCTAAGAAACTCGGCTAACATTATTGTACAGGTGACTGGGGTAGATAGAATATCTACTAGCCCCTTTGAATCGATGGCCTTGTTGGGAGACAGTCTCTGTGATGGGACTGCAACCACATCTGACTTGGTCTCGTACACTCCCACGTAGGACGGTAGTGTTCTTAGCGAATGGGGTTGACTATTCATAGATTGTACAGATCCTTTGTCTCCCCAATACGATCACACATCTAGATTCATTTGAGATCCCATCTCAAATTCCTCTATTGGTGGTAGAAACACTCCTCGTTCATCACCAGTCTTGTCTACTCGTCTTCTTACGTCATCGGCTTCATTGGCCTCTCTGACTTGTTTCCACAATTCGTCCACACCATCTATCTCTTTACAATCCTCAGGTATAGCTTGGTGAAATCCCTTGGAAGAGTTATTCGTGGTATTGAGTACTATCCTTGGTTCTAATGCTGGGTCTTTGAGGTTTGGTCTGTGCTCATGACTAGAATCTGGCTCTTTTAGTTCCCGGTTTGGTGGGATTACTTGTGTAGGCATGACACGGATCACGTCCTTAGGTTTTGCAACTGGTGGTTCTAGTAAAGCTTGGGCTGTTTGAATCATTTTCTGGCACATTTCAAACCATTGCTTTTCTAGTTCCGCATAGGGATATGTCATCCACCTGTGTTCTTGGGTTCGGTTGTTTTTGAGCCTCACATCATAGGCTTTCAAGAGGGCATCTAATGTCTCATTAACCTTCTCTGCCAACACAGATCCTCCTGAACTAGCACTTCTCGGTTTCTCATCCGTGGATGGTTCTTCTAGAGGTTTAACCATCTCTGTAAGAGAAGGTGCCTCCTTCTCCTCAGCTTCGGTAAGCTTCTCAGCTAGGGATTTTTTCTCTCGTTCCCTGCGTGCTTTCATCCTAGTCTTTCTAGCTTTCCAACTATTTCGTTTGCTCTTGGTTTTTTAACTAGGTGCATCTGTCTTTGGTCCATCATCTGTCTTTGGACTCGTGTCACTTTCCGTGTTCTTTGTCTCTGGATTCTTGTTAAGGCGGTTACGCCGCTAGCGGAAGCTAAATAGCGAGAACTCAACCAACAACAGAATTTGTCAGACGAGGACGGAGCTTGACCCGCAGGCGCATGGAAACAACTAGGTGGGTGTCAAATCACCTACTCAACCTTCTAATGACAATCACTACTAAGGAAATCAAATCTAAGTTCTAAAATACGCAAGTGACTGAAATCCGTACTACGAACGAATGCTATACGAAACAGGATCTAGAATCATCGAATCGATCTCAAACTCAAGGGAAAGTCTATACACTAGGTAAGAACAACACCCTAAAGACTTGAACTGCGAAATCAACCTATAATCACTCCGTGCGGTAAACGCGTATGAAGACAGGCCGAAAAATACAGGTGACCGAAACTTGACCCCGATGGTACTAATGTGTAGCTCTACTCGTTGTGGTTCTATAGATATGCTGCACGCTCTATTCCGACACACGAGTTGGAAGAAAACTCACACCGAAGCTCGTAGGAACTTACCACACGTAGAAGCCGATAGCGCGCACTCTTGGTATCTGTGCGTAGCTCTCACCGTTGCTAACGCAATGGTGGTGTCACTTCTCCAATGGCGGTCCCGTAGCTCGCGTAGCAAGGAGATAAGACTCTCTCTCTCTCTCTCTCTCAGACACAGTCACGACGCTCAAAAACTCCCTTTGATTAATAATTGAATCTCTTTTAGGTTACAAAACTTTGGCTTATATACCTCAGCCTTGGAGGTGAAAACATCTCTAATTATTTACATCAGCAGGTGAAATTACGTCGGGATTACAAGCTGGAAACTCAATTGAGTCCCGTTACTTAATGAATGGCTCAAATCAAAATTAAATGTCGGAAAGACATTTATTACAATCAATGGTTACAAAATGATGGGTGTGAGCAAAAATGCGGGTGTGATCCTCTACTGGCTCAACACTCCCCCCCTCCGCGTTCATGTCGTCCCTGACATGACTTTTAGGCTTGATCAATAGAGTCCTGTCGTCTTGAGCATCTGCAATTGTGATTCGTAGCGTAGGTTGCCGATGGTCAAGGTTGGGCCGAATATTTTGCTTTCGTGAGTGAAAAAGCCGGTGTAGAAAGCTTCTTCGAATGTTTGCATGTGAAAGCTAGGCAAAAACATAATTCTTTGGTATAAGAGATGTAACACCTTTGGTGATGGCTGCAAAGAAATATCATACATCATATATGTCACTGTGTCGGCCGTCGATAGTAGACTCGAGGTCGTGGCTTTATCTGGCGCGAACACTTCAATGCATGCTAAGAGAGTCCTGCAGATTTTCTTTAGCATCTGACACGAAAGGTCAGGAGAGCCAGTAAAGAGTTTGATGGTGCCCGTTAGGGTTTTCACCATGTAGGCTTTACCTATTCTCTCTCCTTCCTTTGGTCCTGGCATCCTTGGGTAATTAAGCCAATTTGGCTTCTTTTCTGCAATCCTGCCATGCTCTTTCCAGCTTTTGACTCTTGGCACCGGGCAGAAGGTTGCATCCTCCCGAATCTCCTTTGGAGCCTCTACCAAGTAGATGAGGTAGGCTGGGTATTTGTTCAGCCAACCTTTCCTCCATCTAGGTTGAGAATCTACAATCTTCTTTGATTGTTCATCCTTTGTGATGTCGCCTTCGTAAAGAGCGACATACTGCTCCTCCTCTATTCTCTTTTTCGTCTTTATCACTTCAAATTTCATCAGAGGGAAAGGCAGGCTAGGTTGCATCCACTCTTCATGGAGCACTTTTGTGTCTAAACCTTGAAGTCTAATGGAGATGAGGAGTCTCCTTTCCCATTCCATTTCCGCCTTGGCACTTTCCTCTGTTGACTTTTCTATTTGGTCTTGGAGCCTTTGTTCTTCTTCTTCAGAGATTGCTCAAGTCGAGGCCACTTCTTGAACTGGGGCTGGATCTTCAATTGTGGTTGCCTCTCCAGTTTCAGGTAACTCTATGGCTTCTCCCCCTGCTTCTTCTTGTGGTGGCTCTGTTTCTCTTCTTTGTTGCTCTTGGAGGTCTTGGAGCTGTTTGCGGAGGGCCTCATTTTCTGTCCTTAGTGTTTGGTTTTCTGATGTGAGCCTCTCCTCTGCAGCCAATGATCCCTCTGCCATGTGCAATCTTTGCACTTGCTCTAACCTCAGCTCTCTTTGCAGACTTCTTACCTGCTCCTCCAGAGCTGGTACGAGGGCTCCCTCTTGTTCTGTTCCTGCTCTGCTAGCTCTAGGGGTGGTCCTGAGTCTCATGATTGTCCTTTCTTGAAGTTCGACTCTTTCCCTTAGCTCAATGAGCTCATCCTTGGCTGCCTCCAGCTCATCTTCTATTCGCTCCTTTGCTTCCTGTGAGCTTGTTACCTCTCTTGAAGCTTCGGCTAGTTGGAGTATCAAGCCGTCTCTCTCGTTTTCTGCGTCGTAGAGTGATGCTTTATGACTTTCAGATTCAGTCATAGCATTCTCTAACTTCTTCTGCAACTCTGCTTCCTTTTGTTTTGCTGTCTCAAGTGCTACTTCCTTTGCTCTGGATCTTTCTTTAATCTTGCTGAGCAGTTCATGCACCATGTGCATGTCTTTTTCATCTTCATCTGTCAACTTGACAGCTCTTTCTGCCACCACTTCCAATGGCTTCGGCTCGTCCATTTTTTCTTCACTCTCCATTGTACCCTTTGTCTTTTCTTTCGTCCCTTTCCGATCATCTTGTTTTCGTAGGGATATCCCATAAACTGCCTCCAGGGCCTCTTCTTCACTGTATCCTATCGCTACCAGATCCTCGTAATCATCTTTCTTTTGCTGAACTGGATCTATCTTCTTTTCCTTGGTCCCGGCCTCCGGCTTTTCCATAACTTCTGTTTTTATTTCTATTGTGGTTTCCTCCACAATAATTTCCATCTTCTTCTGGCTTGGTACAACAGTAAAAGAGGGCTGATTGTCCTCAGTCATCTTGGCTTTCCCTTTGTTTGCTTGCCCGTCTTTCTCTTGAGGATCAGTAGACTCCTCTGCTTTCTTCTTCCCCTTGTCGTCCTTTTGCAGCTCAGCTTTTAAAAGATGTACTTCCTCTTCAGTATAAGGCTCGACAGGATTCTGCTCCAATATGGCCTCCGACTCCTCATAAGCTCTAATATATTGATCATATTGATCAACATGTGGCCTGGCTGAGCTGGTTCCGACTTTACTGGGGTCTGGCACCCACATTTCTTCGAAGTCCCCCTTTAGAGCTCTTTTGCAGCTCTAAACTGCTCCACCAGCCTTTCCATTCTTGCGGCTTTTTGACTTTTGGTCTGCTTGGGATCGGCCTTCTTCTTCACTTTCTTCTTGAGCGGCTCGTCCACAGCCTCTTCAGGTTCTGAAACTATTTCTAGTTTTCGGCGTGCTCTTGTGGACGCCCTCTTGGACACTTCTTGCTGTTCTTCCTCCTCATCGGCTTCTCTAAGCCACTCATTCTGGGAGGGAATTTGTGGCCCTTGATCCCTAGCTCCAATAGCTTCATAAGCGATTCTTGTTAGGATTTCTCCTCCTCCTATGTACTTTGGTTTCTGGTTGTGCATGGCGATTACTTGCTCGTGGATGTATTGAGCATAATTCACCTCTTTTGGCACGTTGCTCTTCAGTGCCCATGTGATGGTTGTCGCAATGGCATGGGGTGGTGTAGTATACTTCTGCGGTCTTTTGCTGCACACATGGAAAAACTGGTTGTATAATCGGCAAAGGGTTGCCGCTCGTTGATCTGCCATATCTCCGTAGGTTGTATTTTGTTTCTTTGATCCATAGACCTCTATGGCCTCCCTTCTTTCTCTGACAGAACTCCCTTTGTTGTGCAGCTTCAATGCATCTGCAATGAGCTGTGGAGTGATCTGTACTTCAACTGTTTCTCCATCCATGGCTGTCAACGTGGCTTTCCCATCCTTCTGAATGGATGTTGCCAACTCATACACTCTTCTTGTGTCTACACCTGATGGTCTCGAGGTGAAGAACCTGTGTAAGTCAGCCTTTTCCAGGTATTTGCTTATGTTCTCTGATCTGCTATAATCCACTAATTCTCGTGGGATCATAGGTACATCGACCGATTGCCCTTGAGGATCTCTGAAAGTCCCCTGGTAGATCTTTATTCCCTCTTTTTCTAGTACTGCTTCCTCCACCCAAGTCTTGGTTGGCTTGAGGGTTTCTGTTGGAATATCAAAAGGTTCTGCCTCTGCAAGAGCATCCTTGATGGTTGGTCTTTTTCTCTTAGTTGCCGATGACTTAGCGGAATCCATGGATCCTGTAACTCCAATTTCAGAAGTTAGCGTCTTTTTAGTACTGAAAGCCGAAATGAAGCTTTTAACTATTCAAATGACTTGAAAATTGAAACATGAGCTATTCAGGGCCTAAGGATGCAATGTAGGTGAAAAAATATGCAAACTGGGCTCAAAAACATGCTTGAGACATCATACGCGTATGATGTCTTTTGTGTCAGAATGACTTCATATTGGTTGTGCTTGTAGCTGATAGTGTATACATGAGTGTCATATGCTTGGATTTGAGTTTGGATACCATTTGGTCAAGTTTTGGCCAGTTTAGTCCAGTTCAGGCTCTTGGCAAAATTTTGAAAGGGAATTGGATTTTATGATCCAAATTGGGTAAAACTTGGTGGATTACCTTCAAATGGCATGTAGAACACTTCTGTTTGGTGGTTGAAGCCCTGAGGTGCCAAAATCACATAGTGAGACATCATACGCGTATGATGTCTTTTAGTGCATTTTTGGACCAAATTTCTCTATAAGCTTGGATTTGGCTTTAGATAGGCTTATTCAATGGATTTATCAAGTTTGGATAGAATTTGGGCTAAAAATGGCTCTGGAGACATCATACGCGTATGATGTCTTTTTCATCAATTTTTCATGGGATTGGTTCTGTGGACTCTCCATGTGCTAGTGAAGGACTGTTTATACTCAAATCTTGGTTTGGACTTGAATATGTTGGAATTGGGACAAAAATAGGCTTTGTATGAAGGATTTTCTCTTAATTGGGCTAATGGGGTGATCCACTTGACCAAATGGTTCCAAACTTCATATGTAGCATGTATTAGATATATATAATGGATGTATGATGACAAATGAGCATTTTTGGCTCTATAAGTGCAAATAGACATCATACGCGTATGATGTCTTTTGTGTCAAAATGGTGCTTTTTGGTTCCAGATAGCTTGTAGATGTGTTAATCAACAATCCTACAAAGTTTCAATGAGTTTGGAGTTATTTTGACAAAATTAGGACCAAAAATCAATTTTATGGCTTATTTGCGTCTTTTTGGTTTTCCTTGGGTTTTCTAACTCCAATTCTCATGATACTTGGTTCATAGGATGTGATTAACATGTGGAATGAGGCTATGCACTCAAATGTTGAAATGGATGTGAAAATCATGCTGTGAGACATCATACGCGTATGATGTCTTTTCTTGAAATGTTGGTCTTTTTGTGCAAAGAATGCTTTGTGCTAGTGCCCTAAGCCCTGCTAACTAGTTTTCAACTTAAAAAGTCATCAGTTTAGCTAAAAAGCCCCCTTATAGGCATTTCAGTCTCCGAAGTCGTCTTTTTGCCTTGGAGTTGAATTTCTTCAACTTTTCTTCTCGAGAGTTGCATTTCCAGCTCATTGGATATGTTGTGAAGCCACCTATTTGGTTGAACTTGACTTTGGCTCCCCGTTCTCCATCTTTCTCCATTTGGTTGCCCGAAAGCGTCTTTTTCACCATCGGTAAGAGAATCAGATTTCTCTTGGGTTTTGCTTGCAAACATAAGTCATCCATGTATATTTGAAGCTGCTTGTGAAGTTTCATGTCATTTGGTCGTCAATTTTAGCCGTTATGCCAAAATGACGCTTTGTGTGTCCGCCGCCGAATCGGTTGTTCCGACCTACTTTTGGTGATCCAAACCCGGAGATACGCCATGGTTGCATTGCCCTCGATGTTGTTAAGCTTCTTGAGAAGTTTTGTGTCGTTTCGACAACTTTTTTCTGTTTGCCTCTTGCAGGCTCTGTTGACCTAGGGTTTTTTCAGTCGTTCTTTCTCGAGCTTTGAGTGTTAGAAACTCATCTCCTATACTAGGGTAACCCACCTCTAAGTTCTTGCAAAGTTTGGTTAGGCGGTTGGCCCCTACCTATCGTTCTTCCCCATTCCCCGTCTGCTCTTGTTTCTTGGTTTTGGTGAGTTTTCGCGACAAAAGTTAACGATAAGCATCAAAAGCTTATGGCAACGAGTCTACCTCTCATGTCTGGTGTCCTCTGAGCTCTCGTAGCAGTCGTAGAAGGCGGTAGAAGGTCAGATGCTCCTGTGTGCTCTTTGCTCTCTCCAAGAAGGTAATAGTGGAAATGAGCTTGATAGTGAAGTGAAAAATACTTAACTTCGGGCTTCCCGGATCACTTGTTACCAAATTTGACATGTGCTCCTATCTCGTCGTGAAATGCACTTTAGGATTTGAAATTTCTCAATTTGGACTCCTTTTGACCTGTTTCTGAGAAATCTGTCCACTTTGCCAAAATATTGTCATTTCGGGCTTTCCGCAACTTTTTCAGAATTGTACCCAATTTTTATCCTGGGTTGCCCTTGTCATTAGGACCATCACCGTCTATTCTTTTCTTTTTTCCGATCTCATTTCACCTGTTTTTTTTTTATTTTTCTTTTATTTTTATTAAGAAAATCATAAAAAATAAAGGAAAATAGCAAATTGAAGCCAAAAAATTCCAACCATACACGATAAATAGCTAGTAACCCTGTGTATATGAATATACACTTCTTTGTGATTTTTGGACTTGGATTACCACTTTTTTCCACTTTTTAGCTCCAAAAACACTCTAATTTAGTGATATTTACACATCTAGAGACCCAAATTCATCATTTGATCTCTTCTTGTTGCAAAACAAGGTATATAAGGGCATAAATATTATCAATATCCGCAATCAAACATAAAAAATTGCAAAATCATGTAAGACACTGCCCTTGTAATATAATTTTTGTTTTTCTTTGTTTTTTCCGCTTGTAGCTGCTTTGTAGCTCCTGTATACCTCCCCCCCTCCTAGTCTGAGTCCTCCCGGACGACTATGAAGTGTCTGTGGGTGAAGCATTGTAGTTGTTTTGGTCATCAGTTCCCAATGCAATTGTAGAGCGATGATACAACAGTCTTTCCAATAAAGCTGCTCTTTGTTTGATTGAAGGATTGGTGGTCGGGTTTTGGGTTGGTTTTGGCACTTCGGTAGTAGAATCAGTAGATGGATTCTACGTTACCTTGTTGTCTTTTTTTACTATCCAAATCTGCTTCCGCTTTGCTTGTGCTTGCCACAAACTCTTTGCGACCCAAACCTGCTTTGTTCTGTGTGTTGATTTCCTCGCCTTGAAATACCTAGGAGTTTCCGTTGATTGTATTGAAGGGAGTTCCTGTTTACAAATCTTTGGGATCCAAATTTGCTTGCTATAGCTTTGTGCCGTCATGACCTTCTTTGGAATCCAGATCTGTTTCACTGTCCTTGATTGTCGGGGATCACTCTGTTGTCTGGTATTGAAGACTCTGTTTGTTTTTTCTGGCACCACCTTTTTTGGTCTCCATACCAATGTTGGCTCCGTTTTATCCCAAGGTTGAGCTGTTATATTATTGCTTGTCTTCCTTATCCAATGTTGAGAATTCCTCGTCGAAGAGTAATCCGGTTGTATAGAAACTTTTGGTTGCCATTGCTTCTTCTTTCTCTCTGTTTGTTGTTTGCCCTTGTTCGTGGATTCTTCCTTTGGAGTTGGCTCTGCTCCGTTGGTGAACTTGACTGATTGACTTTCACCTTCGTATTTGATAAGCACTGATTTAGAATTCCAGTCAATCATTGCATTATATTGCTTCTGCCATGGTTGTCCTAGCAATAATGGATGTTGTGTAGCTTGGTCTTCAACCACGTAAAACATATGAGGATACACATATTGGTTAATCTGTATATGTAAAACTGTGCATCCGACAGTTTTGATTGCATTCTCAGAGTAACTCTTTAACTCTTGCTTGGCAGCAGTTAGTTTAGTGTCATTTGTCAATTGTCTATACAAACTGAGTGAAAGTAGGTTAGCTTGAGCTCCTGAATCCAATAGTGCTCTGGCTTTGATTTGGTTGGTTCCTATTTTGCATTCAATGATGGGTTCTTCTTTGTCATTATCCATTTCTGTTATACTAACTGCGTTTATTCGCATTGCTCCTTCATTGCGCTGTTTCTGACGCAGTAGTCTTCTTTTCTCCATTCTTTCCTTCGCCTCGGCTTGCGCTTCCTCCACAATCTTTTTCTTTTTCTGGACACGCAGCTTTTCTTGATGTATTTTGAGAAGCATGTCTTGTGTTAGCGGCAACAGATACTTTTTCACTCTGCATCCACTAATCCAATTGGGCATTTCTTCTCCGTCTAATGTAGCAAGCTTGACGGCTCCACTTGGTGATAGATCTTTAATCACCAGAGGTCCCATCCCTCGCTTTTTAAGCTTCTTAGCATGCTGTTTCAGAGTGTAAACTAGGACATAGTCCCCAACTTTAAACTCTTTAGTCCGCACATGCTTATCAAAAAATTCCTTTTGTCGCCTTTTTTGAGCGTAGATGGAAGCTACTGCTTTTAGGCGAAGCTCATCTAGCTTTTCCAGGTCATCTATTCTATCAAAGAGCTCGTGCCCTGTCCACTCTAGATCCTTAGCCACCCTTAAGGTTGAAATCAAGAATTCTATTGGCAAGATAGCATTTAGCCCAAAAACCATGTTATATGGGGTCGTTCCTATTGATGTTTTATACGCTACCCTATATGCCCATAATGTTGAATGCAACTTTTGGTCCCAGTCAGTTCTCGACTTAGATACAATCTTCGTGAGGACCGTGCATATGGTTTTGTTTGTTGCTTCAGCTTGTCCGTTTGCTTGTGGATGATACGGGGCTGATTTCCTATGGATTACCATGAATTCATCTAGAAGGATCTCTATCACTTCATTTATGAAATGTGTGCCTCGATCACTCACAATTTCTATTGGCAATCCATATCGTACAAAGACGTATTCATACAGAAATTGTGCCGTGGTCCTGGCATCTGCTCTTTGAGTTGCCTTTGCTTCGACCCACTTTGTTAGATAGTCTGTAGCCACAACGATGTATTGTGCATGAGTCTTATATGCAGGAGGTGAAATGGGTCCGACATAATCAATCCCCCATTTTGCAAAAGCTCTTGCCCCCATCATTGGTCTAAGCGGCATATCATCTCTTTTAAGTGGTACTTTGGTCCGCTGACAGTCATCACACCTTTTAACGTATTTCTCAGCGTCCATATGTAATGTTGGCCACCATATTCCTGCGGCTAAGACAAGTTTTGTTGTCTTATCACCTGAGAAATGGCCTCCACCTACTCCTCCATGAGCTTGCTCCAGAATTATCACATACTCAGACTCTGATGCGCAAATCCTAAGCTGGTTGTCTTTACCTCTCTTATAGAGTTGATCTCCTATTAAAGCGTAATCTCTAGCTTCTGTCTCTACAGATTTCTGACGAGCTTTTGACGTTCCTCTGGGAAAGTTCTATTTGTGAGATATTCAACAATATACTGACTCCATTCTGGAGCGATCATTATCTGATATAATGTTGAATACTCGGCGGCGGTTTTGATGAACATACAATACATACTGTGACATATTCATGTACGCTTTCTTTCATTCCTGGCCAATAGACTCCCAATTGTAACAAATTCCTATATGTGTTCCTTCTTGAGCAATGAAATGCACATTCTTGAACATGTGCTTCGCACAGATATATATTATATTCCTCCGGATTGATGCATAGTCGTAAAACATGATCATTTCCCAATTGATACAACCTTCCTGCAATCAATTGAAGATTCTTGGATTGCTGAATAGCAATACATTTCAGGTTGTATTCTCTTCTATCGAACTCTCCTCCATAGGTTAATAGGTCAACGACATTTTGAGACCACTTAGGTATCATTTCTATGTTGAACAGGTACGCGTCTGGCATGTCGTCATCTACTCCTATAGGGTCTTCTCCATTCGTCAATCGCGAAAGATGGTCAGCTCTAAGATGTGTTTTTCCTTTCTTTACTACTACCGTGAAGTCGAATTCCAGTAAGATAATGAACCATCTCACTATTCTCCCGGTATTGCATGGTTTATTCACTAGGTAGAGCAAGGCTTGGTGATCCGTAAAAAACACAAACTTGTTGGCTAGAAGATAATGCCGAAATTTCTTCACAGCATATATCATTCCTAATCCCTCTCGCTCTGTTGTGGTGTAATTCTTCTCTGCATGGTTGAGCTGTCGACTGGCGTAACAGATAGGAAAATCCATGTTTCCTTCTTCTGGCTGAGCCAGAATGCATCCTATTGCATATGCCGAAGCATCTATGTGCACATGGAATATCTTCTCCCAATCTGGTGATTTCAAGACTGGAGCAGTAATGAGTGCCTCTTTCAATTTCTTGAATGATTCCTCACACTCCTCTGTCCATTCAAAGTTCACTATTAGCCTGTAAAGTGGTTGGCCTATTATAGCGTACATGTAAATGAATCGTCTATAATATCCGCAATGTCCCATAAAGCTCTGTACTTGTTTCGCATTGGTTGGTCTAGGCATATCCACTATAACTTTTATCTTCTCTAAATCCGTGGATATTCCGTTTTGTGAGACAATATGTCCCAGAATTCTGCCCTGTCGGACCATAAACACACATTTCTCAGGATTGAGACAAATGCGATATGTCCTACATTTCTCAAATACTTTTCTTAGGTGTTCTAGATGCTCATCTCTCAGTAGAGAATGTACACATAAGTCATCCATGTAGATTTCTAGAAACAGCCTTAAGTATTCTTTGAAAGCATGCGTCATAGCCTCTGGAAGGTTGCGGGAGCATTGGTTAGACCAAAAGGCATAACCCGATAAGCATAAATTCCCCACTCCGTTGCAAAAGCTGTTTTATGTTGATCTTCCAATGCTATGGCTAGCTGGTATATCCTGAAAAACCATCAAGAAAGGAGTATGCTGTTTTCCCTGATACACGCTCTAGAACATGATCAGTTATCGGCAGGGGATAATTTTCCCTGATTGTTGCAGCATTCACCTTCTTTAGGTTGACACATACTCGGAGTTTTCCGTTCTTCTTAGGTACTACCACAATCGGAGATACCCAATCAGTGTGTTCAATCTCGTATATGAATTCAGCTTCCATTAGCTTATCTATCTCTTCCTTGATTCGCTTAGCAAAAGTATCATTATATGTGTATGGTCTCTGTCTGCTAGGCTTTGCGTCTTGTTTCAATGGGATTGAGTGTTGGCATATCGATGGGTCAACTCCCTTTAAGTCCTTATAAGACCATGCAAACACATCCCTATACTCTCTGAGAAGACTCAAAAGTCTCTCTTCCTCGCCTTGAGACAAATCTGTGGCTATGTATACCGGTCTAGGCGTCTCACCTGGAGCTGCTAAATCAAGTTTTTTTGCATCCTCCGGTCCGTCATAAGATTCGTTCTCCTTCCTCTCTCGAATAGGTGGGGTTAATATCACCTTCCTATCCTCTATTGTGAATTTCCTATAGTGAGAGGGAACATCCATGTTTTCCTTGATTTTGACGTTTTCGTCCTCTCCACTCTCAATTTCCGTCGTCCAAACTTCCTTCAGAGTTTTCTTGAGCTCTCTGTACTTGTTTCTACGTTCTAACTTGGACTCTGTGTATTCTCTGTTGCGCTTGTTCTTTTCCGATTTTTCTGTTTCAGTTTTCGTTCCATTCTTTTGAACTTGATTTCTTGAGCCTCTTTTGTCTTTTCGTAAGCTCTTTTGATCACTGCCTCTCATTCTTCCAGAAATCTTATCCTTAACACAATCTTCAGCCTTTACTAGCATTAGAAATTGATTTTTTCCTCTTATTCTAGGTATCGGATTGGTTCTAACCCCTTTTGTTTTCTTCTTTGCTCTATAGTGTTTCTGGCGTTGTTTAGTTTGGTTCGGAAAATCATAAAATCGGACATCCATTATAGGTTCTTCGTTTCCGCTTGAATTGTCCGTTGACTCGTTGTCTGCTTCATTTCCCCACTCTGGATGATTGGGAATGTCGTGAAACACCTCTTCTTCATCTTCCTTTTCCAGTGTATCGTTCTTTTCAGTTTCTTTTTTGAGTACAGTTCTCACCATGAAATACGGAACCACGTCGTACCCGTCCTTGTCGCAAAATTTCGTTGTGGGACCATCCGGAATTGCACAAACATCTAGGGTTGCTAGAATGTGTGTCCACTCTAATGGTTCAAACGTATCCTCTGGAAAGGGTTCTCCTACATAAGTTTCGTCTTCGATAGCCCTTTCTAAAACACATTCTTCTCGTTTCAGACTTCCACATTTCGAAGCTCCACACATCCATAACTCCTTGGGTTTACCTAACCAAGCTGGAAATTCGGATCCCGCCAAAGTAGCTGAATCAAACTCCTCTACCGGTGTTCGGTTCACATCTTTGTAGCTATGGTCTTTCAGGTTCACACGTGTAGTGGTTTCCATATTTCTCAAGTATATGTGATCGTAGCCCCAATCTTGGACCATTTTCAACTGTCTCATGAATGGTCTTCCCAGTATGATATCATAGTTATTCTCCTTGCCAAAATCGACAATGGCGAAAGTATGTTCGTATTCAATGCCGCAAGAAGTCACTACAACTTTCTCTAATAACCCCATAGGTTTCTCCATGTGTCCATCTGCTAATTGGAGTTTCAACCTAGTCTTTCTTATTGCTGGTTTTCCCCATTTTTCCCAGATTTCTTTTGTAGCAATGGCTACCCCAGCTCCGCTGTCTAGTATTGCCATTGTGTTCACTCCTTGGAATTCAACTGGTAAGGTTGTATTCCCCTCTTCACCTTCGCAATACTCTCCGACCTTGTTTAAGGGTACAGGCTTAGCGTTCTTTTGTGGCTTGCTCAGCTCCTCAATGCTCTCTTGCAATCTCGATGTTGGATCTTTTATCCCGAATTTCTCCAAGCATTTTCCTACAGTGGTCCACATATGTGGTCTTAGCCTCAAAAGCTCAGCTAGAGTGATAGTGCATGTCACTGGTGTTGACAAAATCTCTATCAATCCTTGCGAGTCCATGACTTTTTCTGATGAGATTTTTCGTGAGGGAAGTGCTCTAATCTCGGATTTTGCTTCATACTCTCCTAAGTATGAAGGTAAGGTTTTCAGTGAATGAGGTTTGCTCTCCATTGTTCTAACAGAGCCCCCATCTTCCCAGTAAGATTGCAGATCCAAGTCCACTTGAGATCCTGCCTCAAATTCCACTATGGGAGGATTCCTGATGTCCTTTTCCCAATTTGTCTGATTAGCTTGGCAACTTAGCTCGTTTGCAAAGTTTGCCTCTCTCACTTGTTTCCAAAATTCATTGTAATCATCATCTCTTTCGTAACTCCTCTGTATGACTGGATGAAAACTCTCTATCTCCTGATCGGTTGTGTTCAATACTATGCGGTCATCCTTTTGTGTATTTTCAGGCTTTTGTGCACTGGGAGTCTTTTCAGCTACCCGTAAAACGATAGTCTCTTGCTGAATTGGGTTTTCCTTTCCACAATTCATTGTTTCTTTTGGTGGTTCTAATAAGGCTTGTGCAGTCTCGATCATTCTCTGGCACATTTCAAGTCTCTGCTTTTCCAATTCCGCGTTTGGGTATGTCATCCACCTTTGTTCTTGTGTTTGGTTGTTGTTCTTTAACCTAGCTTCGTAAGCTCTCATCAGTGCATCCAATGGTTCATGTACCTTGTCGACTAGCACTGATCCCCCGGAGCTTAAGCTCGTTGTTTCTTTGATACTCTTTTGTTTCGTCCTTTCCGGGCTCATCTCTCGTTTCCCGTTTTGACTCTCAAGTTTTTCTAATCTAGCTTTAGTTTGCTTTAGTTCCTCAGCTAGAATAGCGTCTTCACGTTCTTTTCTCAACTTCATGCGTGCTTTTCTAGCTTTCCATGTGTTTTTTTGACTCCGCTGTCCTTGACTAACTACGTCAGTCGCTAACTTTCCATTCTCAGGTTCTCTAGTGGTTTTCTTAGCTTGAGCTCTAGTAACAACTTGCGTTGGTATCAGAGTTTCATTTTCAGACCCACTGCTGGTAGGAATAGTTTCTAGCATATTCAATGTCGTCTTTTGCACTTTGTTTGGATTCTTTAAGCAATCCTCAATGAAGTGAGTAACCCCACACTCAGTGCAATAAGCGTTAATTCTAATGATTTCCGTATGTGGGCAAACATTCATCAGATGGTCACCTCCACACTTGTAACAAGGTCCTAGTGCTGGTCTTGGTCCCATTTGATTCGTCCTTTGTGGATAGGATGGTCTCTGTCCTGCTAACCCTCCATGAGCTATGAACATCAAGGTTCTTGCGTCCATATTGTATCTCTCTTCATCAGAAGCACTTGTAACTGTTGGTGTTCCAACATTCCCCATCATGCCCCATGGTTCTGGTTGTTTTGGTTCTTCTGGTGGGTAATAAACTGTCGGAGACATGTGTGCACCCGATTCTTCGTAATAGGCTTGAACAGGCACTAAGGCTTGTTCTTCCTGATTCTCTAAGGTTGGTGCATATCTAATGCCCACTGGTCTTGCTCCTGGTAAAGGTGGTTGTTGTCCCAATACCGGTTGAGGTCTTTCTATCCCCATAGGTCCTGGTACATTTCCCGTTGGGTATCGAGGTACTGGATGTATCTGAGGTGGTGCTAATGGAGCAGGAGGTGCATACTGGCGCTCCCTTACATACCCTTTGTTGTAATAGCACTCCTCTGTTGGATGATTTGTCCATTTTTGTTCAATAGCACACCATTTCAGTGTTTTTGGCAATGGTTTTTGGTATGGTGCCATCCTTTTTAGAGCATCTTCTATCATTTGCTCTACATTTGGCGTGGTTGTTGTTTGAACATTCTTTTTAGTGGTAGTCTCGCTCGCTACGGAGGAGGAGCTACTGGATGCAAAATCTGTATCCACTGACACCTCTCCATAAACCGTACAGTTATCCACTAAGTACAATGCCTCTCTCGTTACTTGCTCGAAACTTGTACAAGCTTTCAAGTGCAAGTCCTTCTTGAGAGTGTCGTTCCTCATTCCCTCAATAAAGAGAACAGATAGTCTGTCATCTTGTGGTCGTTCACGTACTGGACATCTCTCAATGTATTGTTTGAAGCGAAGTGAAGCTTCCTTCACTTTTTCATGTTCTCTCTGTTTAAAAGCATATATTTGTGAGACCGTATTGTGTTTAATCCCTCGTTTTGAGAATTCCTCAGCAAACTCTCTTAGCAAATGGTCAATGTCATGGAATCCCCCTATGTTCATTGGTTGAAACCATGTCAATGCGGTACCTTCTAGAGTAAGACCAAATCCCTCGTATTGTGTATGGAAATCTGTTATCTGCTCAGCTCTTAAGACTTGCTTAAAGAGTGACACATGTGCATACGGATCTCCTGAACCACCATACTTCTTTGGCATACATTTGGCTACTTGAGATGGTCTCATACGTCTATGATCTGCTACCAATCTCATTGCTCCTGTGTCTCGGCTAAAGCTTTCTCTAGCATCATGGACTTCATGGGTTACCCTTGTCGGTTCCCCTGCCCTGAATCTACTACTAGGAGGTAAATGCGATGGTTCCGCTTCAAACCTTGGACCTGGCGTGGTATAGGTGGGGATTGGAACTGCACTACCTCGATTCGTCTCCATTGACTCTCTGGAATGTAATGATCCCATTGGTCCGAGCTTCGAGTACTGAGGTTGACTGAAAGAGTCAGCAACCTGAGTTCTTTGTCCTCCTGTTGTCATTGAGTTTTGCACTCCAGTTGTTGGTGCTGGTCTATGTGAGCTAGAAGTAACATAATACTGATGTAGAGGTCCCCCAAAGTATGTATATCCTTCTAATTCTTTCTTGTCCATTGTTGAGTATTGCCTGCCATACTTATCGTAAGCGGCAATTTTCACTTCCGATCCCTCTGTGTAGGTAAAGACATAAAGTCTTTTTTGGTCTGTCAACTCTCTGGTGTAGGGTTCTTCACATCTATAATAGAGATCTTGCTCCCCATTACTATATTTGTATAGCCCCACATAGATGTTATCAGTGTTGATCCTTGTAGTTTCATTCTCTCTTCTTAACCTCGCATTAGGGAAGTTCATTATTGGTGCTTTCTCCTCGAGTTCTTCATCTATTTTGGCTTTGGTGCCCATCAATCCCCACTTGTCCACAATGTTAGGGTTTAGGACTACCAAGTACATGGTACCCTCGTCATCGAGATATCTATCTCCGCTATAGCTCACAGGCACTAAGTCCTTGAACTCACTAGGTCTATCTTCTATCTTTACACAATAGCGGTCCATTCCATCTTTGTAGATCTTGGCACCTTGCTCATTGTCGTACTGGTATTTTATGAACAGTAGCTTCATTGTGGCGGAAGGGTTTGATGATCGTGCTGCCATATTTTCTCTGTTGTTCCTTTTCGAGTGTTCCAAGTTTCCAGTGAAAATCTCGTAAGATCTCTCCGAAGAAGTATCAGAGACACTTCCTTCAAAGATCGGCTCTAATGGTTGCACCCAACTTTGGTTTACACTTCCCTCGGTTGATATGACACTTGATGGTTCCCCTTGTTTTGGTTGATTATTCCGGAGATTCCTGCCCGATCTCAAATTCATCAATTCCCCTAAAGGACTGTAACTTTTCCGTCTCGGCAATTTGTTTTCCCCAAGTTTTTGTGGTCAGAATTGATCCAAACTGACTGATACTTGGTCAATTGTTTAATCTTGTCAGTTGGAAAACTTCTGTTTCATCAAGTGAAAATTTTGTTACTGTTATGCTGAAAAAGACATTATACGCGTATGATGTCTTTTTTCACAGATTTTGACTATTTTGGTTATGCTCACTCTCAATAGCCCCTTTATGCTCTGTTCACTCACAAAATTTAGTTTGAACTCTGTTTGAGCAAGCTATGGCTAGTTCAGGCTTTTCTTGGCAATTTTCTGCTTTTGACTTGTTTTTTGGGTCAATTGTGATCAAAATGGGATGAAACTTGAAATATAACCTCTAGACAGCTATTACAATGGATCTGTGTTAGCAAAGTATCAAAATATGTCCAAAATTAGGTCAAAGACATCATACGCGTATGATGTGTTTTTCATCAATTTGGGTCCAAACTTGATATTTATGCTTTCTACAGTGTTTGTAACAATCTTGTCAGGTCAGATTTCAAAAATAAGCAGTGGAAGTGCCAAAAGACATTATACGCGTATGATGTCTTTTTTCACAGATTTTGACTATTTTTGGTTTTAAGCCTTCTCCAATGTTTATAATTGAGTTTCAAGTGTTTTTGTCAGGTTTGAATGTAAAAACAAGATCTGAATCCAAAATTTCCTATTCTTTGCGTTTCTTGGACTCCGACTTGTCTTTTTGGGTTTCTTTGAGTGTTAATGTTCTTGTTTTAAGTTGATCTTAGGGTAAAACCCCCCTTCTAAACACTCTGGCAATGTCAAATTTTCAATTTTAGTCTCTGTTTAGGTCTTAAGACATCATACGCGTATGATGTCTAAAGTTGCAGATTTCCAGTTTTTCAGCACAGAACTCTTCCAATAGCTCTTTTAAGTGCTCAGCAACAATCAGTTACACAGAAAATTTTTCTGAACTTGTGTATTGCATATTTCACTACCAAAGCGACTTTTTTCAGTGATCTAACATGCAATCAAACACATCAAGCAAATAGAACATCAATTCATAGCTCTAGATCAGGATCAAATCAGGCCCTACCTAAGCTACTTCTAATCATAAAATGGATTTTTTTGCAATTGAAAATATAAAGAGATTTACTACCACACAAGGAGTAGCAAATGCTTTTTATGTCAACAACCACTTAAACACCATCAAAAAAACAATCTAATCTAAGCTAGACTAAAAATACTGTCAACACGGAAGACCCAGGAATACCCCACTTCCTAGTATCTCTCGAGACCTTCGGAGTCCACCACTCCTAGATCTTTTCTAACTAAAGTATACAAAGTAGTTTATACGACTCACCTCGTAGGATTAGTCTAAGGTCACCTACTTAGGGCTCTCGTCCCCGGCAGCGGCGCCAAATGTTAAGGCGGTTACGCCGCTAGCGGAAGCTAAATAGCGAGAACTCAACCAACAACAGAATTTGTCAGACGAGGACGGAGCTTGACCCGCAGGCGCATGGAAACAACTAGGTGGGTGTCAAATCACCTACTCGACCTTCTAATGACAATCACTACTAAGGAAATCAAATCTAAGTTCTAAAATACGCAAGTGACTGAAATCTGTACTACGAACGAATGCTATACGAAACAGGATCTAGAATCAAGATCTCAAACTCAAGGGGAAGTCTATACACTAGGTAAGAACAACACCCTAAAGACTTGAACTGCGAAATCAACCTATAATCACTCCGTGCGGTAAACGCGTATGAAAACAGGCCGAAAAATACAGGTGACCGAAACTTGACCCCGATGGTACTAATGTGTAGCTCTACTCGTTGTGGTTCTATAGATATGCTGCACGCTCTATTCCGACACACGAGTTGGAAGAAAACTCACACCGAAGCTCGTAGGAACTTACCACACGTAGAAGCCGATAGCGCGCACTCTTGGTATCTGTGCGTAGCTCTCACCGTTGCTAACGCAATGGTGGTGTCGCTTCTCCAATGGCGGTCCCGTAGCTCGCGTAGCAAGGAGATAAGACTCTCTCTCTCTCTCTCTCTCTCAGACACAGTCACGACGCTCAAAAACTCCCTTTGATTAATAATTGAATCTCTTTTAGGTTACAAAACTTTGGCTTATATACCTCAGCCTTGGAGGTGAAAACATCTCTAATTATTTACATCAGCAGGTGAAATTACGTCGGGATTACAAGCTGGAAACTCAATTGAGTCCCGTTACTTAATGAATGGCTCAAATCAAAATTAAATGTCGGAAAGACATTTATTACAATCAATGGTTACAAAATGATGGGTGTGAGCAAAAATGCGGGTGTGATCCTCTGCTGGCTCAACAATTCTCATCAGCTTTCTTTTGAGCTTGTGCTCTTGTAACCACTTGAACTGGTACGATATTTTCATTTTCTGAGCTACTAGGTAGCTGAACAATCCCTAATACATTTGTCGTGATTTTCCTGATTTGGTTTGGGTTTTTCGGGCAATCGGGGATCAAGTGAGTGATGCCACACTCAAGACAATAGGCATTTACTTCAGTGATCTCCGTATGAGGTTATTGTTTGACCAAGTGGTTGTCACGACTTTTGTGAAAATCTGTCTTTGATTGAGGAGATTCTTTTAGCATTTCCTCTTGGCTATAAGCAAGCTTTGACCTAGATAAGCCGCTATTTGCAATGAATCGCAATGTCCTTTCGTCCAATTCATTCTTTCTTTCTTTCGACTGAAACCCAGGAGGTGGAGGTTGTACCGGCCTCACCACTCCATGTGTTTCTCTCACATTTTGTTGCTCCAAAGGCTAGTACTCACTTTGGTTGCTATACCACATTGTAGCTGGAACTAGCGTTGGTTTATTTGATGCTTCCATCATTGGCATGTATCTCATGTCTACCTGCATTCTAGCACCTGGCAGCGGAGGTTGTTGTCCTAAGACAAGCTGTGGCCTTAAAACTCCTACTGGTCTTGGCGTATTCCCCGTAATGTATCTAGGTGGAGTAGGTGCTTCTGGAACAGGTTGTACATACCTCTCCCTAGCATTTTCCATGCTATGATAGCACTCTTCTCCCGTATGGTTCGTCCATTTTTTCTCAATTTCACACCACTTCGGCTCTCCCGAATCAGACCTTACAAGAGGAATCAACCTCTTGACCAAGTCGTCGATAAGCTTTTCTTGATCAATAGGTGCAGTTGTCTTGGCAGTGGACTCACTTATCTGTGAAACACTGTGCTGAGAGGATGTGTCATCTCCTTGACTCTTTAAGTCCTTTTCTTTGTATGCCTCACAGTTATCCACTAGATAAAGAGCTTCTTTGATCAACTCGTTTAGCGTCATCCTCCTTATCATATGCAGATCCTTCTGAAGGCCCGCATGTCTCATCCCCTGGATAAAGATTAGCATCAGTCGTGCTTGCGTAGGTAATTCCTCTCTCGGACAGAGCTTAACATATCTCTTGAGCCGTAATGATGCTTTGCGTACTGATTCATTCTCTTTTTGTTTGAATCTATGGATTTGCGAGACCGTGTTGTGAGCAATGCCTTTTGGCAAGAATTCTTCAATAAACTCCTCAAACAACGCATCTAGGGTCTCAAAATCCCATTTTTCCACCGAGTCGAACCATGTAGCTGCATCATCTTCTAGGGTCAATCCAAATCCCGCAAATTGTGTCGCAAAATCTGAAACTTCCTCTGCTCTAAGCTCTCTTCTAAAAGCCGTTACGTCATCTCTCGGATCTTTATCTCCAGAGTATTTTCTGTTTACCCATTTCTAGACTTGGGATGGTCTAACTCGTCGATTGTCTACAATTCTAACCAGAGACTCTCCCAATCCTTCTCTCGTTATCGCTCTTGAAGGGAATCCTGGTGGCTCTCTTCTTGGAATTCCTATAGGAATTCTCATGTTTGGTGGAGGCATTTGTGGTCCTTCATTGACCAAATATCCACCTCTTTCTAGTACAGTCTGTGGATTTGTGCTTTCTACAACTCTGTATTCTCGTCCATACTTGTCGACAACTATAGATCTCCATTGACAGTCGACTCCGTATGTGTAGACATATAAGTTCTTGTAATCCGTTATCTCTTCTAGGTATGGATCTGAGCACCTATAAAGATTGACCTCATTGTCGTCAATGTATCTATATAGTCCTTCACTCTCATGACCAATCATCCAAAGTCTCTCAACAAGATGGATCTTTATCAATTGTAAGTTTGGAAGATCCATTGTGGGAGGATATTCCTCTATCGTCAGGATCTCCAAGCTTGAGTAAGCTGTGTTTGAATCTAGGGTAGACATGATTTCTGGGCTTAAGAGCTTTTGCTTGGTTCAAGTAGACTTAGTCCACTGTGTTCAAGTGCTTTGGTTAGGGAAAAGTCGAAACTATGTCCAAAACCGCAACCGTTTCTCACAATTCTCGCAAATTGTCGCTTTCAGACACCCCTAACTTGTGGATGCATTTTGAGGCCTCAAACGACGTTTTTTTCAAAGTTGAACCAGAAGGTTTCTGCGGGCATCATTTAGTTCAAGTTTTACTCTAAGATCTGTAGAGCCGCTCTCAGACTACGTTTTGATATAAAAACTTTTCCGATACGATACCGTTTGTGAAAGTTATGGCCAAAACAGTGAAATGCAGTTTAGAATGGTCAAAATGAGTCCAAATTCAATTTTAAAAGAAGATTTGGGATCTCTATGACACTGTGAACACTTTTGTATGGTCAAAATTATAGTTGCACCCTAAAACTGGCCTAGAGACATCCTACGCGTAGGATGTCTATATGCTCAGAATTTAACAAAATTTGGTCTAGAGACTCCCCTTAAGTCCAGCAACACAATGGTATGCTCAGACATTCATTTGGACCTAAAAATGGCTTTGAGACATCCTACGCGTAGGATGTCTTTTTGCTCAGAATGACTTAAAATTTTCACCCCAGCTTCTCCTTGATGTGCTTATCTCACAGCTATTTTTACTTTTTGATTCTGACACCTATAGGTTGGTCAAATGATCAAGAATCTGTTCCAAAAGCCTGACGTCTGTTCTGATGGATTCACCAGTCAAATCAACTCCAAATTGGACCAAAATTGACTAGGAGGCTTGCCTAAGGCTATACAACACCCTGCTATGTCCACAGTTTGAATTTGGCCTCTAAATCATGCCTTAGACATCCTACACGTAGGATGTCTAACTGCTCATAATTGCCCCAAATTTGAATCACAGGCTCTCCTTAAGGTGTTGATCATTGTGGTATGCTCAGAGGTTGATTTGGAGTGCTAAATCATGGTGAAGACTTTAATCATAATCAAAACTTTAGCGCTGCCGTTTACTGTGTGTGAGAGAGAAAGAGAGTGAGCGTGAGCTTTATCCTCTCGCTACGCCCGGCTCCCTCAACACATTGGAGATCCGACTGCACCATTGTTGTAGGCTCGAGGAGAGCTACGCTACAACGCCAACAATTCCATGCGAGACGAAGCGCACACGTCGATGCATCTACGAGCTATTTGTGGCCGTAAGTGTATCAAACGATGTCTGTTTTCTGTGTGCTAGTAGTCTATAGAATCGTGGCGACATAAGCTACACATCGGTACTCATAAATTTCAGTTTTTGGCACTTTCAAAATTCTGCTTTGTCATCCTACGCGTTTTCCGCAGATGGGTTTAGAGTGAGGGTTTTGAGTGTAGAAGCTTAGGGACAGGTGTATCCTAGTGAGGGGATGGTGTTCCTTAAGTTTCCTACGAATCTGGCACGATTAGGTGAGTTACCTTCCGTATGTGTGTATGTGGCTAGGTGGTGTAGTTGAGAGCAGTGAGGTTCTTGATTGTGGTTTAGTTGGCCTTCCTGAGTGTTGTATGTGTAGGATGGTCTCACCCTGACAAGCTAAGGATATTTCCTCCGTGTGCCTATCGTGTCATCTGTGTCCTCGATTGACATTATGTTGATCTAGGTAGTGTTCGCATGCACTTCATGAGTACTTATGCGTAGCTTATGTCGCCACGATTCTATAGACTACTAGCACGCAAAAAACAGACATCGTTTCATACACTTACGGCCACAAAATAGCTCGTAGATGTGTCGGCGTGTGCACCTTGTCTCGCGTGGAATGCTTGGCGTTGTCGCGTAGCTCTCCTCAAGCCTACAGCAATGGTGCAGTCGGATCTCCAATGTGTTGAGCGAGCCGGGCGTAGCAAGAGGATAAAGCTCACGCTCACTCCCTTTCTCTCTCTCACACAGTAGACAGCAGCGCTAAAGTTTTTGATTATGATAAAACTCAGCGACTCACACACCCATGAAGTGCATGCAAACACTACCTAGATCAACATAATGTCAATCGAGGACAGAGATGACATGATAGGCACACGGAGGAAATCTCTTAAGCTTGTCAGGCTGAGACCATCCTACACATATAACACTCTGGAAGGCCAACTAAACCACAATCAAGAACCTCACTGCTCTCAACTACACCACCTAGCCACATACACACATACTGAAGGTAACTCACCTAATCATGCCAGATTCATACGAAACTTAAGGAACACCATCCCCTCACTAGGATACACTTGTGCCTAAGCTTCTACACTCAAAACCCTCACTCTAAACCCATCTGCGGAAAACGCTGTGAGCGGGATGAAAACACACACAGCGCCTCTATAACAACCCGACACACACTCTTGGGAAGATACACACACACACTATGGGGCACCACTCGGCTTACACAACACACCTGGCCGAGACAGGGAACACACCTATGGAGTGAGAGGAGAGAGATTATCCACTTGCACACTCCACACAGAGAGATACACACACACACACACACACCCAAAAAACTCAGCTCAAAAGAGGAGAATTTCTGATGTCTAGATACAAATGAGCTTGGGCCAACACCAATGGGGCAAATAGCTCACACAATATGGGTAAAATAAACCAGATACAATCACAAACTGGAGGAGAAACTTTGCTCATAGGAGAAACTTACACAGCCAAAACAGCAGAAAAAGAGTGAGGAATTTGGCAAAATGGACAGCTCCATCGCGTCCGGAACGGCCCAAAACCCCAATCTACAATGTCAAAGTGCTCAAATCCGACCTCGGATAAGCAGTTTACGGCCAAAACAGGCTCCAAAAACCCCAAAAACACACCTGCGGCTGTTCCTCCTCTCTTCTCCACGTTTTTTATGGTCTTTTCTCTTGTTTTTCAGGTCCCACACTTAGCTTTATTATTTAGGCACCCTTGGCCTTTTAGATGACCTCAAACGGTGTTGGGATATAAAGCCCAATGTGGTCGCCCAGGTAAGTGGGCGGGCCGCCAGGTATGTACACATATTCTTTTGTTAAAACCTAATAAGAACTCACTATGCTCTACATATTACAGTAGAGCGAGTTCACCATATCATCGTGCTCTTCTTCTCGCACTCTCTCTCGCGTCGCACTTCCGCTCGCACTCCTTCAACTGGTATCAGAGCTCAGATCGAGGCTCGGGGCAGCACTGCAGGAGGCTAGAGTCACCAGCTCAGATTGGAGTGAAATTCGACAGGCAAAGACACGGCCCCAAATCCTGTGGGAGCACCCGAAGGCCTTGGTGTTCTCAGAATTTCATTCTGAGGTCATCTCGGCCACCGTTCGGCTTCGACAAAGTCCTGCGCAGGCCATTTTCGACTACGTGGTCTCGACGGGTGCAGATCCGACTCTGCAAATTTGGGGTTTTCGGCCTACGACTGTAGGTGCTGAGGATATCAACACTCCCAGAGTGTTGATTTGTGGCTGTCTACACATCGAAGGACGGCTCACAGTTCTTGGAGGCGTCTCACATACGACACGGGCGCATCTACACACAGACTGTAGGCGACATCCACTAGTTCATCAGGTAGCTTGTGTTTGCTGCTTGATATTCCAGATTTCATCCTGAGATTGCAGGTACTTCCACATGGGATGTATTGTCAGAGATGATGTATGTATGTTGAGGGTTTGCTGGCTGTGAGTCATGCAGCAAACAACCGCCGCAGCGGTTACAGCATACAGTGGGAAATTTGTGGATGTATGACTTTGTGGGAAGTCTATGTACTGTCAGATTTACTGCAGCCTTTGTTGAGGGTCGAGTGAGGTTTTATTGAGCTGGGGGATTCTCAAATGTTGAGATCCTTTCGGTGATACAGGTCTTGGAGCGATCCCTCGAGCACCCTTAGATAGGCAGCTAGGATGTATTGACTGTGAGTTAGACAGTTGGGATTTCATCTTTGCTTTACTGCCGTTGAGTCATTGTCGCAGTCTATGCTTACAAGACAGTGACAGGACAGTAAGAGACAGTACAGGTGCAGGACAGGTTTACCCACAGCTTACAGTGTCAGAGAGACAATGTTTTTTGAGCTGTTTTTTGGTCTGTTTTTTGAGTACACCAGAGCCATTTTACAAAGGAGACTTTGCCGAAATTTATGCAGAATCTGAAGCTTTCTTGGTTCATTTGACAGGTTGATATTGGTTCAGAGGTCAGTTTACAGGGGAAACTCTGCCGAATTTTTCCCAGGAAAGTAAACCACTGTGAAGCGTAGCTATGGCTGGATCACAGGACACTGCTCTTTACAATATCAAGAAGCTGGATGGAACCAATTTCCCATTGTGGAGGAAGAAGAAGATTTGGCACGTGTTGGTACAAAAGAAGCAGATAAAACCTATAAAGCTCAAGGGGATAAAACCAAAAGATATGGACGAAGATGAATGGAGCGAAATGGATGAATTGGCACTTTCTACCATTATGCTGACTTTGGTAGAAAGCGTTTACTTCAATGTGGCAGACGAGATGTCGGCTTATCAAGCATGGTTAAAGCTGAGTGATCTTTATGAGAATCAGAGTGCAGCTTCACAGGTATACTGGCTTAAGAAGCTTGTTGACTTGAAGATGAAAGAAGGGACACCTATGTCCAATCATCTGAATGAATTCAACACAATCTATAGTCAGTTGTCAGCTCAAGGTGTCAAGTTTGATGAACCTGTTAGAGCTATGTTCCTGTTGATCACATTGCCGGAAAGTTGGGACACTTTTCGCACAGCTTTGAGTAATTCTGCACCTCCAAATGGTTTGAACATAGCAGGTGTAGAAGGAAGTTTGCTTACTAAAGAAACCAATAGAAAGACAATAGACAAAGGCAAAGGAACAGCCTTAGTTGTCAGGGGAAGGACCAAAGAAAAGTACTAAGGTGGAAAGAGGAATCAGTCTCATAGCAAGTCCCGCAGTGCTAAAGGCAAGAGTGACATAGAATGCTACCATTGTGGCAAGAAGGGTCACATGAAAAGAGACTGCAGAGAATGGAAAGCAGAAAAAGGCAAAGAGAAAGCTGAAGACCATGGTGAGAAGAACAAGTCCTCAGTGAAGATTCAAGAAATAAATGTGACAAACACTGTTGCATAGGATGACAGTCTAGTGTCAGGAGACATCTACTTCTTGAAGAATACAATGGACTCAGCTCTTCTTACAGCATCTGATGGAAATGCACTGAGTGACTGGATTATAGACTCAGGGGCATCACTTCATGTGTCTCCAAACAAGAAGTGGTTTACCTCTTATGTGACCACTAAAGATCATGTTCGGCTAGGCAATGGGCAGACATGTGAGATCTTAGGTGTTGGAGATGTTCAATTGAAGTTTCAGAATGGCTCTTCTTTCACGCTGAAGAATGTGAGACATGTTCCCGCAATTACAAAGAGCTTGATCAGAACAGGTTTACTTGATGATGCTGGCTACGTCACCACTTTTGGACAGAACATGTGGAAGATATCCAAGGGTTCTATGACAGTAGCACATGGAGTAAAGTCTGGAGGACTTTACATGATTTATGTATCAAATGTCTCTAAAAATGTAATCAATGTAACCGAGCAGCCGAACGTTTCTTTGTGGCATAGCCGGTTAGGACATATGTCCAAGAAGGGAATGGAAATCTTGTCTCGTTCTGGTTATTTGCCTGGCTTTTCATTTAATGATTTTGAATTCTGTGAACATTGTCTGTATGGTAAGCAAACACAGCAGCCACATAAGCATAGAAGCAATAGAAGAGATACACAGTTGGCACTTGTTCATAGTGATTTGTGTGGACCTATGCCTAACCTATCTCTAGGGGGAGCTTCTTACTTTATGACATTTATAGATGATTACTCGAGGAAAGTATGGGTTTACTTTCTCAAGCACAAGGATGAAGCATTTAGTGTTTTCAAAACGTTTGTGACACTTGTGGAGAATCAGAGTGGCAAGAAGCTTAAATGCTTACGCACTGACAATGGTGGAGAGTATGTTTCAAAGGCCTTTCAGGACTTTTGTGAGTCAAAAGGTATAAACGTGAACTTACTGCTCCTTAAAATCCTCCTCAAAATGGTGTTGCTGAGAGGATGAATAGGACCATACAAGAGAAGGTCAGAAGTATGTTGTCTAATGCACATCTGCCAAATGGGTTTTGGGCTGAAGCTGTATCAACAGTTGTTCATCTTGTAAATAGATCTCCTAGCAAGGTTTTGCAGAAGGATTCAGTGCCAGAGATGGTATGGTCAGGCAAAATGCCCTCATACAAGCATCTCAGAGTCTTTGGCTGTGAGGCATATACTCACGTTCCAAAGGAATTTAGGAACAAACTTGAGCCAAAGAGTAGAAAGTGCATCTTTCTAGGCTATGGTAATTTTGGTGAGATGGGGTACAGACTTTGGGATCCCGAATCCAGAAAGGTTGTCCGCAGCAATGATGTTCACTTTAATGAATCCAAATATCATTCTAAACCAGAGAGGGTTGACGAGATTAGAAGATTTGTCTTCCAAGAAGATGGACCTGCACGTGCAAGACAAAATGTCAGGGCTCAAGAGGAGCAAGGACAGGATAGAGTGGAACCACAGGTTGTGGCTGAGCCTGAGCCACCTATTGTGCGTAGATCTGGACGTGTCACGCGACCTCCTGATAGGTTTGTTCCATCTATGAACTATGTCATGTTGACTGATTGCAATGAGCCTTCATGTTACAAGGAAGCAGTGCAAATGAAGGACTCCGAGAATTGGAAATTGGCCATGCAGTCAGAGATGACAGGTCTGCATAAAAACCAGACATGGAAGCTAGTTAAATTACCACGGGGCAAAAAGTCTCTACCCTATAAATGGGTTTACAGGTATAAGATCACCGCTCATGATAGTCAGCCAAAGTACAAAGCAAGGCTTGTTGCCAAGGGCTTTAAGCAAGAACAAGGCATTGACTTTGATGAAGCCTTCTCTCCGGTGGTCAAGATGACTACATTGAGATGCTTTCTTGCATTGGTTGCCATATTAGATTTGGTGTTGCACCAAATGGATGTCAAGACAGCGTTCTTGCATGGTGATTTAGATGTGGAAATTTACATGCAGCAGCCAGAAGGGTTTGTTGAGAAAGGCAAAGAAGATCGGGTATGCTAGTTGTTAAAGAGTCTTTATGGCTTAAAACAATCACCGAGGGCATGGTACCATAAATTCCACAAGTTTATGCTTTCTCAAGGCTACAAACGTAGTGAGTTCGATCACTGTCTATATACAAAGAAGGCTAAGGATGGTAGTTGGCTGATCCTTATTTTGTATGTGGATGACATGTTGATTGCTGGCAAGCACTTGGAAGAAATTTCAGCTTTGAAGTCAAAGATGGCAAAATCGTTTGACATGAAATACATGGGTGAGGCAAGTCATATACTTGGTATGCGCATTGAGAGAGACAGATCAAAGAAGTTGATTTGGTTATCTCAAACAGAGTATATTGACAAGGTTTTGCAACGCTTCAATATGGAGAAGGGAAAGGCATTGAGTGTTCCATTGCCACCATATGTGAAACTTAGCAAACAAGATTGTCCTGTGTCTGAGGAAGAACAGGCTAAAATGGATAAGATACCATATGCGTCTGCAATGGGTAGTTTGATGTATGCAATGATTGCTACTCGCCCAGACATTGCATTTGCAGTGGGAGTAGTAAGTCGATACATGTCAAACCCAGGCAAGAAACATTGGGAGGCAGTGAAAGGAATATTGAGATACCTGAAAGCTACAAAGAGTATGCGTATATGCTATGGGAGTTAGGAGCTAAGTGTAAAGGGTTTTACAGACTCAGATTATGCAGGTGACTTAGACAACCGAAGGTCTACGTCAAGGTATGTCTTTACATTGGCTGGTGGAGCAGTATCATGGCGTTCTAGATTACAAGATTGTGTTACTCAGTCTACTACAGAGGCTGAATATGTTGCAGCATCAGAGGCATGCAAAGAATCAATTTGGCTTAATCGACTAGTAACAGATTTGGGAATCAAAGAAGAGATGCCTGTGTTATATTGTGATAGTCAAAGTGCTATACAATTGGCTCGCAATCCAGTTTATCACTCAAAGACAAAGCATGTGGATGTGAAGTATCATTTCATCAGGGAAATGCTCGAGGATAAGCAACTTCAGCTTGTCAAAGTTCACACCGCAGAAAATCTTGTTGATCTACTTACAAAAGGACTTCCCTCGGAGAGCTTTGCGCATTTTTGCAAGCAGTTAGGTGTAGGGTAGTACATCTCTTGTATATTAGCTTGTATAGTAGCTTCTCTCACACTTAAAGTACCACATTGGACTTTAAGTGGGAGGTTGTTGGGGTATAAAGCCCAATGTGGTCGCCCAAGTAAGTGGGCGGGCCGCCAGGTATGTACACATATTCTTTTGTTAAAACCTAATAAGAACTCACTATGCTCTACACATTACAGTAGAGTGAGTTCACCATATCGTCGTGCTCTTCTTCTCGCACTCTCTCTCGCGTCGCACTTCCGCTCGTACTCCTTCAAACGGACCCCGAACAAGCCAAAAATTGACCTCGCAGTGCATAGTTGTCACCTTTTTGCATCATTCACACACCTGGCACTCAGCTTTTTTCCAATAATGCATCTGGCCCCAAAACAAGGTCCTCATGATGACCTTTCTGCATAATTCTCACAAGCAAACACCCACGTTGTGTCCGTACTTCTCCGCGTGCAAGTATTGACCCCATTCGCCCTCCTGACGCACCTGCTTAGCTCATGTCGTCGGCCTGCGGATAGCTTCCTCGAGAAGTTTTACGCGCTACCAACTCCTCCTTATTGTAGAAAAAATACACTATTACTGGTAATAGTGAAAATCGCTGCACTATGTACACCCTGTCCTACCTATACACACGTGGGCCCCACGTAACCACCTGGCTATGGAAATTGGGCAATCCTTTATTCGATGCACCATGCATGGATATGTACATATGCACAATCTCTTCCTCCAAAAAACTCCTGACATAATTTGCCCATCCCCTAGCCTGCTAGAGCATTCATGCTCAGCAGCAACAAAAAGAGATATTCATTCCACCTGGATCCCACACAAAAACACTTGGTATTCCCTGCCTTAAAAACTTAATCAAGCTTCCACCTGGTTCCCAAGGAAAACATGTAGAGATTCCATATATCAATCTTGCATCAAGAAAAGCATCAAATACTTTGGTATAGACCGGCATGTGCAAATATATTCCCTTCTCCATAGCTGAGAGGTCTCCACCACTGATCATTTGTGTCATCAATTCATGCTTCTTTGACAACTCAACCTCGGTTTGCATAAGCCCTTCAATCACTTCATAAGGCCCTTCACTTTCATCCTCGACTTCATTTGCAAATGCGATTAAACCAGACTCCTGGATTTCTTTATCCATCAAAAGAAATGCAACATCAGCATCCTCATCACTGCTGGTAGTGCTATCACTGTCCTCATCTGTCACTGTGAAAGAGTCTTCATCACTAGACTCATCCTCATCTTCATAAATCTCCTCTAATCGTTTCCTTGTGTCCATATTGTATAGCTTCTTGGTACCTGTCTTTCCATAGAGGCTAATCGTACCATGTCGCCAATCTTGAACAGCTCCCACTGCACGTAACCATGGTCTGCCCAGTATAATAGGATATGCTCCCAACCCTGTTGGCATCACATGAAAATCAACCACTGCCTTTGCATCATATGCCTCCACTTCTAAGCTCTTTACAACACCCAAGCATTTTACTTTTTGATGGTTTGCCAATCTAATCCGAAAACCTGACACCCCAGCCACTGTGAGACCCATCTTCTCAACGCATCAGTGTGTTATGACGCATATTTGGGCTCCGCCATCCACATAACCTTGTCCCAAATTTTTCCTTTTATGCCACACATCTACTATTGGACAAATGTCTGGTAGCTCATCCATTGCCAACACCTTTACTGAACCTCTCTCTGGCTCTTTCTCCATTGGGTTAACCATCCTCTTCCACTGTCGCTTTAGCTTAGGCACCATCTCTATAAGCTGCCCAAAAGTAACATCGGCTTTCCTGCTTGTCAGATCCTCCTTCAAGTCATAGCTTAATTGCCGATCCCCTAGTGGAAAATCTAAAACATGAAACTTTCGACGAGATCTCCTTTTCCTCTTGGCCTTGACATCCTCGCCTTCATGGCTCTTTCCTTTCTTCTTACTAGGACCTGGGGCACTTCTTCCTTCCTTATCCTCTGTGGTCCTCTTCCCAATAGGCATCACTAATGTATCCTCTAGCTTTGATGCCTTCTCCAAGGTGACTACACTTAGCACTTTTGTCTTTCCCTTTTCCTCTTGGGTTAATCCATTGGTTCCTTCATCTCCCTTAATTTTGATGCCATAATCATTTGACCTAGTTAACACCTGTCTTGGCAATGGATACATGTCTCCCCCCATCCTTGGTGGCTTATGACATTGCGGGCTGATGTGACCAAACTCTCCACAATTGTAACATGTGGGCGTCTGCCTCCAAAACCTACCATTGCTTTGTCCAACACCATTCCTAGGCCTTTCTTCACCTCCTGGCTGATTTGCAAACCTCCCTCGACCTCGATTATTTCCCACTTGACCTAGCATGTTTAGGCTGAGATTCTTCATCAAATCTACCACTTGCCTCATGTCTTGCCTTAGCCCATCATCTTGCACCGATGTAGTGACCATTGCTGGCATAACCTGAGTAGTAACAGGAACCACTGGTTCATGATGAACCCCTAACATGCGACCTTGTAAAGACTCTATAGGCTGAAATTCAGACCTCATGGGCAAAGACTCCACCCCTAATTGGCTCATTTTCCTCAACTTCCACTCTTTGTTCCTTGCTACCTCTAGTGCATCTTCATATGTCCTAGGCTTCTTTAGCTCCACTCTCCAACGTATATTCTCCCAAAGACCAGCCAAGAACCTGTCCTTCTTCATCATGTCAGGCAGGGGTACCTGTGGTTCTAAGGCCTTGCACATCCGCTCCCATGCCAATGAGAACTTACGTATGTACGCATCTACTGGCTCACCTTCCTTTTGCACCAAACCTTGTACTTCTTGCCACACTTTGTCAGGATCTTCTATCTTCACAAACTCCACTTCCAAATCATGCCTTAGATTGTCCCAACTCAATCTTACAGGTGGATCCACTGCACGCAACTCCTCTTCAAATGCTTTAGACCAAACTCGTGCATCACTCTTCAAACAAATTTGGAGAAGGCGTAACATTTGCGCAGGGTCATGAATCTGGTTGCTAATGCAGGCAACCTCCATCTTTTCCAAAAATTCTTCCACATCTTCATCACTTCTTCCATGAAACTCCGGATAAGAGAAAGCCATGGCTACCCAAGTTTAATGCTTTAAGAACCTCTTCCAACACACGTGCAAGAACCCAAAACTTTTCACTACCCAATCCCCAAAAACTTCAATGGAGCTCAGCTTTGGATAAGGACAAACACATGCACATCAAATGAGTTTTCATAGTTGATCATCGGAATTACAACAGGCAAAGGACATTCCAGTATCTCTCTTACTCTTCTTGGCCCGAACATAAAGACTAGGCGCTGCTGGAAAAAGATCTTTCTGGACACATGAACATTAATCTGGATTCTTTGAGTTAAATGAAATGGAGTGAATTGAGGGCCATTTTGATCATCCATTAAAGCCAACCATGCAGCTCCCAAGAAGGCACACCTGACTTATCCTCTGATTTTGCCAAAATTTCAGCAGCATCACAGCATAAATGTCTCAAAAGACCAAAATACCAGCCATCACAACTCGGAAAAATTTTGGCAGAGTTTCCCCAGAAGTAGAGCAGTAGGAACCCAAAATATAGACTGTATATGTATGCATAAATTATCAACAATAGAACCCGAGCATCAAATAGGACTCACTAGTACATAGCCTATGGCGAGGTCACGAAAAGGGTGCTCCAGCTACCTGTATCACCGAAAGGATCTCCACATTTGAGAATCCCCCAGCTCAATAAAAACCTCAAACTATCGACCCTCACACGAAGGCTAATGCAAATCACGTATAGTCAAGTCTCAGAAATGACTATCTTCCAGACCAAGTCTCAGAAATGGCTGGGACTGCCAAATAAAACCATATATGTCTCCACAAATGCGTACAATGGCAGTTTCCACAAGTAACGTACAATCCAGCAAACGATGCGCTCAAATAGGCGCCAAGTGATGCATACCCACAACAACTGCAAGTGACATCACTGCTAGTATATCACTGTACTCCAGCTACCTGTACCTGTGTGAATCATCTGTACCTGTACCTGTCCCTGTAACCTGTAACCTGTAACCCCGAATCTCGAAGCTTGAAGCTCGAAGCAGAAGGTACTAGAAGAAGATCCTCCGTGGGGGCGCCAAAAGAATGTGAGCGGGATGAAAACACACACAGCGCCTCTATAATGACCCGACACACACTCTTGGAATGATACACATACACACACTATGGGGCACCACTCGGCTTACACAATCCACCTGGCCGAGACAGGGAACACACCGATGGAGCGAGAGGAGAGAGACTATCCACTTTCCCACTCCACACAGACACACACACACACACACACACACACACAAAAAAAATCAGCTCAAACGAGGAGAACTTCTGATAATTAGATACAAATGAGCTTGGGCCAACACCAATGGGGCAAATAGCTCACACAATATGGGTAAAATAAGCCAGATACAATCACAAACTGAAGGAGAAACTTCGCTCATAGGAGAAACTTACACAGCCAAAACAGCAGAAAAAGAGTGAGGAATTTGGCAAAATGGACAGCGCCATCGCATCCGGAACGGCCCAAAACCCCAGTCTCCAATGTCAAAGTGCTCAAATCCGACCTCGGATAAGCAGTTTATGGCCAAAACAGGCTCCAAAAATCCCAAAAACACACCTGCGGCTGTTCCTCCTCTCTTCTCCACGTTTTTTCTGGTCTTCTCTCTTGTTTTTCAGTTCCCACACTTAGATTTATTATTTGGGCACCCTTGGCCTTCTAGATGACCTCAAACGGACCCCGAACAGGCCAAAAATTGACCTCGCAGTGCATAGTTGTCACCTTTTTGCATCATTCGCACACCTGGCACTCAGCTTTTTTCCAATAATGCATCTCGCCACCACGTGAAGTGGCCCCAAAAAAAGGTCCTCATGATGACCTTTTTGCATAATTCTCACAAGCAAACAGCCACGTTGTGTCCGTACTTCTCCGCGTGCAAGTATTGACCCCATTCGCCCTCCTGACGCCACTAGATGCCATCTGACGCACCTGCTTACCTCATGTCGTCGGCCCGTAGATAGCTTCCTCGAGAAGTTTTACGCGCTACCAACTCCTCCTTATTGTAGAAAAAATACACTATTACTGGTAATAGTGAAAATCGCTGCACTATGTACACCCTGTCCTACCTATACACACGTGGGCCCCACGTAACCACCTGGCTATGGAAATTGGGCAATCCTTTATTCGATGCACCGTGCATGGATATGTACATATGCACAATCTCTTCCTCCAAAAAACTCCTGACAACGCGTAGGATGACAAAGCAGAATTTTGAAATTGCCCAAAACTGAAATTTATGAGTACCTATGCGTAGCTTATGTCGCCACGATTCTATAGACTACTAGCACGCAGAAAACAGACATCGTTTGATACACTTACGACCACAAATAGCTCGTAGATGCGTCGGCGTGTGCGCTTCGTCTCGCGTGGAATGCTTGGCATTGTCGTGTAGCTCTCCTCGAGCCTACAACAATGGTGCAGTCGGACTCCAATGTGTTGAGCGAGCCGGACGTAACGAGAGGATAAAGCTCATGCTCACTCTCTTTCTCTCTCACACACAGTAGACGGCAGCGCTAAAGTTTTTAATATGATAAAAGTCTCCCTTTACAAAATGACTTAAGTACCTTATATACTAAGGCTACCTTAGGTTTAACCAAAAATGGGGTTGAAAGGGTCAAATGGCTTTGTATTTACAATCTAGAAGTGCCATTGCACCCCGGCTTCTGAAACTAGAATAACTACTCATTACAAATGACGTTTATAGCCATAATCCGCAGCATTTCATAACTCGCAAAAGATAAGACTTTGATACGAAACTTGAGTTATGTTGTGTTGTTGACCCAGCGGTCAACATAGGGCTATCTATCTTTCCATTGCACACTAAGTAACACACTCTCTATTGTGTGCCTTGAGCTTCCTTCGTCTTCTCTAAGCTGTGTGCGTTTCTTTGCAACCCTAATTGTAACAAAAGCCTAGTCATTAGTCCTTTTCCTAGCGGGTAGAGGATCCCTATTTTACCCTACGACATTGTTCCAGATGGATGACTAATCCATTTGGCGCTTGAGAGCCTAAGCTGCCGCAAGCATGTATGTGCATTAGTCCTATCAATCCTCCATAGTAGAGTGACAAGCTCTACTTGGTGAAAACTTGATCCTACACATGCATACTTCTTGAAATTTGTGCACAATAAAGAAAAAGAGAGTCTTATAAGACAAAAACTTGGTTCATTTTAAACATTTTTACATTTGCTTACTCTAGAAGAGCATTGTAAGCATTAACAAGGTTTAGGTTGTCCTTTAATTTTATGCCTTGCGAGTCTTCAAAAGGATAGTTCTTAAACATAATAAGATACCATTGGATAATCTTACCGCCTCTCAATACCTTGTTTTCATGTCGAAGAATGGACTCGGAGCTGCGGCACCTCTTCTTGGTCCTCGATCTCTGGTGGGTCTTCAATAGTTGGTTCTTGAGGTGGTACTCCTTTGTAAGGCTTTAGTAGGCTCACATGGAAATCATTGTGTATGAGCCAATGACTGGGCAACTTGAGTTGATAGGCCATCTCATTGATCGTCTAAGAATCTAGAAGGGACCATAGTACCTTTTTGCTAACTTAGCATAGTACTTTTGGTGTCCCATAGGATTCTTTCCCGTCGTATGCTTTAACTGAGCCTTGGGAAATTCAAGCAAGACCCAATCATTTTCTTTAAAGGCTTGGGTTCTTTTGTGCTTATCAGCAGCAGCCTTTTGCCTTTGCTGTGAGATAGAGATAGCATCCTTAATCTCTTGGAAAGATTCTTGTAGGTCTTGGCTATACACATATACAATGAAGATCTTCCCGTGTACCTTAAGTAGCAGGGGACTTTTGGATTTTCCCTCAATTACCTCGAAAGGTGCTTTTCCCATGGAGGTATGTATAGTATTATTGTAGGTATACTCAACTAGCATTAAGTACTTCTCCCATTGGGACCTTTGATCTACATCCGTCACATAGGCTTTTAGTATATTAAGAATTGCTAGGTTAGCTATTTCACTTTGGCCATCTGTTTCAGGGTGATAGGCCAAAGACAAGTTTAACCTTGTCCCTAAATTCTCAAAGAGACCCTTCCAAAAATTATTGGTCATTTTAGGATCTCTATCCAACACTATGGACATTGGCAAGCCATGGTACTTGAAGATTTGTGATATGAGGAGGGTTGCCATTTGATGGGCTTTGATAGTCTTTTTGACATGTATAAAATGAGCTTGTTTGTTGAACCTCTCTCTATTGTCCCGTATTCCCATGGATAGACTTGGGCAATCCAAAGATAAAATCCATGGATATGCTCTCCCATGGTGAATTAGTGATTGGAAAAGGTTGAAGCAATCCAGGTTGCTTCCCTCTTTCAAACTTCGTCTTTTGGCATACCACACATTTAGAAACATACTCTTGTATGTTTGCTTTCATGGCAGGCCAATAGAAATATGTTTCTATCCCTTTTAGGGCATACTGAATCCCTCTATGACCTGCATAAGGAGGACCATGAGATTCATACATTACTTTCTCACGTAGTGAGTTAGTAACGCATAGTCTATTGCCACAGAGAAGATAACCATCTTGTAAGGTAAATGGTTCCTCTTTCTTACCTAGTGCAAGGGCTAGAATCACATCTCTAACAATCGGGATCAATAGCGTACTCATCTATCATAGAAGATAGATCATTGTGAGTTGCTATGGAAACCGCATTTACTCTCGGTTGTCTTGAGAGTGCATTGGCTACTTGATTATGCTTGCCAGCAATGTGAGCAATATGAAAATGAAATTGTGAAACGAAATTTTTCCACCTCATTTGTTTGTCGGAGAGCTTGGTCTGCGTCATGAACTACTTAAGGCTTTGGTGATCCGTCTGCAGAATGAAAGTACTCCCCAATAAATAGTGCTTCCACGAGTCTAAGGCATGTAGAACTGCGAGGAGTTCATTTTCGTATATGCCTAAAGCTTGCTCAACAAGGTCAAGCCTTTGACTTTCATAGGCTATGGCGTGCCCTTCTTGGAGCAAAACAAGTCCAAGGCAATCACCCCAAGCGTCACATTGGACCTCAAATGGCTTTGAGAGATCCAACACTGTAAGCACAGGTCGAGAAGTAAGTAAGCTTCTTGAAGCAGACCATGTATACCTAACGTTTTTCTTTGTTGGGTCATGTAATGGTCCCATTATTTGTGAGAACTTTTCTATGAAGTGTCTATAGTATGCGCACATACCTATAAAGCTTCTTAGTTCATGTAGATTCCTTGGATTAGGCCATCCTTTTATTACCTCTAACTTTGATGGATCCATTTGGATGCCATCTTGAGAGATAATGTGACCTAAATATTGAATCTCTTGTAAAAAAAACTCACTTTTCTTTCGATTAATATAAAGTATATTCTCTTGTAAGACTTGAAATATTACCTAGAGATGTTGCTTGTGTTCTTCTAGAGAATTAGAGTAGATGATTATATCATCAACAAAGAACACTCCAGTAAAGGTTCGGTGAGGAGGCCTGAATAGTTTCTCCATCAAGCGATTAAATGCGGCTAGTGCATTAGTCAAGCCAAAAGGCATGACAATGTATTCATAAAGACCAAATGTAGTGCAAAATGTGGTCTTTACAATGTCTTGATCAACTATCCTTATTTGATGGTAGCCACTTTTTAGGTCAATCCTATTGAAGTAGGTCAAACCTTGTAGCCTATCAAATAGGTCTTCAACCGTGGAACGGGAAACCTATTCTTGATAGTGATCCTATTTAGTGCTCTATAGTAGACACACATATGATATGTGTCGTCTTTATTTTGCACTAATAACACGCGTGAACAAAATGGAGATGAGCTAGGCCTAATCATGCCCTTCTCAAGTAACTCATGCACTTGTCGCATAATCTCCTCTTGTTGAGCTTGAAATACTCTATAAGGAGGTTTATTAGGCGGTGAACTTCTTGGAAGAAGTTCAATTGCATGGGCATCATTGCCTCGTTTAGGAGGTAGTTCACAAGGGATGTCATTGATAAAAACATCTTGAAATCCCTTGAGAAAATTGGATAACTCTGATTCCTTGTGATTGTTTATACTTTCTTTTAATTTGGCGGCACTATCTTCAACTCGCTCGAGCTCCACACACACCTACCCTTGTAGTCACTAGGTGCTCTCGCCATCCCCTCAGAGCCTGACAAACCAGCCCCTTTTGGGCTTGTCTTAATTGTGAGCCAGTAGCTCTTTCTAATTGCACTCTCACTACACTTTGGTTGTAGTCCATCTTCTAGCTCCAACTACCACAAAAGCTCTACATCTCCTGCCTTGCCATCATCACACCAGTGCCATCAGCTTGGTTACCTCTCCCAATCAAAGCTTGCATAGGCTTCCTACACACATGCGGCAGCTCCTATCAAAATTTCTCCAAGTTTTGTCTTTACTAAGTCTCATTAGAAATCGGCCATGCTAGCCATTTTGCAGCACCCTATGCCAAGGCTTTGCTATCACACAAGTGCCTATAGCTTTGTAGTGGCCCTTGCTTCGAGTACTACGTCTACACCATGTCGTGTTTGCCACGACAGGAAGCAAACGTTCAAAATTATTGAGCATAATTTATTTTTCTTTAAAACTTTACAAACCTTTTCTATTTGATTTAAAAGAGTTGTCACACCTTTTATTTTCAATAACCTTTCTTTGAGCCAACCTCATGGCCGGCTATGAAGATGATTGCATGGAAAGTGGTGATTGTACTTCAAAAAATCAACCTCAAATTACAAAGACACGCACTCAAAGGGGGCAACAATATCAACCTTTCTAGAGGGTGGACTATTGACAACCAACTGTGAAGAATATCACCAACATGATGACTACGACACGACCAACGAGGATCACATTATGCTAAGAATGTATGATATTGAATCCCTACATACTAAAATTACCCTCTACACTTGCATGATGTATTTGAATGGGAGAACAACATGATGTATCTAGTTTGAGAACCATGTTTATGCATCCAAATGTGAACCCATGCATCTACCTAAGGAAGTCTTGTATGAACCATGACATGTTGAATCCATTGAGATCTAGGCATGATGTATCTTAGGCAATCCTAGGATAAAATCACGTTTAAGGGGGCAATTATGTTGCACGGTCCTCCAATTTCAGCCATAGAAATAACCAGGGAGCCAAAGTGTCTACCAAGGACTGTTTCTATTATTTGACAGTCTGGTCCTCTAACTTGGGAGTAATAAGCCAACTTCCTTCAAGGTTTTGGCACACTTTATAATTACTATCATCAATGATTAGAGTGTTTTTTGGCCGGAGCTCTATTAATCCCCTCCAAAATATACTCAAGTTCTTGAAGAAAATAGGCTTATTACATATCAGCCAAGGCACCTTACTACAATGCTCTTATGCAAGAACACTTGCCATCCTTGCCGGCTATGGTTTGAATATTTTATCTAATATTGCAATTATTTTACGTTGCATGTTGGTGATCCAAGGTACACATGGAAAAACTGGAAGCACCAATCCAAAAATTGGTGACTATTTTTGCGACAAAATACATACCGCATATGTTGCACATAGTACTTTTTCATTTCCCTTGCGTATTCAAGGAGAACTCCACCATGCTTTGACTCTACAACTATAACCAGCATGCCATTCAAATTAAGAACCAAAGTGTGCTTCTTCTCAGCCAATGGCTTGGGCACCCATATTGGTTCCAGCGACGGCAGATACCACTCGAGAAAAACGACTTCCCCCGAGAGATGAACAAAATTCAAGTACTCATCAATTTTCCTACGTGTTTAAGTTAGCAGTCCAAGTGCTTCTCAATCTCACCTTTTTCTCTTCTTAGCTATCTGGCCTTGGTGATACGCCTTTTTGTATCTTTTTCAATGCAATGCAACATTCATATCATGCAAGGCAATTTATTGTAGTTTCTCTTTCCGTACGACATTGTAAAGGTATTGAATGAAGAATCATAAAGGAAAATCTTACAAGTATTGAATGAAGACAACATAAAGGACAGAGACATAGTAATGCTAATAAGTGTTTCTCCATTATAAATATTCAAAGAGATATATGCCACAAGATGTGCATCTTGCTAGCACTATAAAATTTGGGCACAACAGAGAACAAGTTCAACATAGTTTCTTGCAAGCACGTGAGCGAGTGGCTTTCTTTTTACCTTTGGTAAGGTCGGTCATGTCATCGTGGGTTCTCTTTGGGGAAACATAGTGTCATCTCCAAGATCTTTTGAATTTTGTTCCAGAACACCTTTCCTCTTTAGCGTCAATTTGTTTACAAAACCCAAGAGAGGCATGTCATCACCAGCGTCTTGCACATTCTGCCCACTATTAGTCCTCACAGCTTCCTCTTACACACTCTTGACTGTTTTCTTTGAAGCACTTATTTCATTACTTGTAGCAGGCTTGGGTTTGGGATGAGTAATCATGATGAATTCATCATCATAATCCGTTTCTTTACTATCTACAGCACTCCCAAGAAATTTTTCTTGTTGTGGTGTCACATTTACCCTTTGTGCATTCTATCCAGCTCATTCAAGTAATCATTACATGGCTTCTCTTTTTCTATCATTTCCTTGACATGCTTCTTGTCATGTGCGCTTCCCACATCATTGATTCCTTTGTATTCCTTTCAGGCCTTAATTATCATATCCAAATTGCTAGTTAAAATTCAAAGTTGGATTGTTAACACTACAAGTAGCATACTCAAAATACTAGTAAGCATGGGATGTTTGGTAGTTAACATAATGACTTTGTACATGTATACAGTATGCTAGGTAGCATACCATTATGATTGCTTGTATGCTTAGTATGCCAATAAGCCTTCCATGTTTTGCATTCCATGTACTTGGAATGCTAACTGGCATAACTGGGTATGCTAACTAGCATACTGTGTATGCTAGCCACCAGACCCACTATGCTAATTAGCATATAATCTCCCATAGTATGCCAACTAGCATACAATGGCATGACTAACATAACTGGGTATGCTAATTAGCATATCCAACATATTGAGCACATGTGCTAACTAGCATAATTGGGTATGCTAGCTAGCATGCACAATATGCTAGCCAGAATAGCCACTATGCTAACTAGCATACAGACTATGCTAACAAGCATACATAGCATAACTAGCATGTATGCTAACTAGCATAACTGGGTATGCTAGCCATCATACCAACTATGCTAACTAGCATACAGACTATGATGGCTAGCATAGTCTGTATGCTAGCCATCATACCCATTATGTTGACTAGCATACATATCATAGTAAGTATGTATGTTGACTGCTATGTATGTTGACTAGCATACACAGTAGAATGTATGCTAACTAGCATAATTGAGTTTGCTAACTAGCATATAGACTATGTTGACTAGCATACACATTAACATGTATGCTAACTAGCATACTGGGTGTGCTAGCTAGCATACAGAGTATCATGTATGCTAACTAGCATAATTGGGTATGTTGGCCACCGTAGCCACTATGCTAACTAGCATACATAGCATAACTAGCATGTACGCTAACTACCATACACAATAGAATTTATGCTAACTAGCATAACTAGGTATGCTAAATAACATAAGTGGGTATGCTAACTAAACACAGTATGCTAGCCACCATACCCCCTATGCTAACTAGCATATAGATTTTAATAACTAGCATACATAGCATAATTAGCATGTATGCTGACTAGCATACACAGAAGCATGTACGTTGACTAGCATAATCTGGTATGCTAACTAGCATACACCGTAGCATGTTTGCTAACTAGCATAACTGGGTATGTGTTAGTAGCGGCTAACATAGGCTACACCAAATATGCATCAAGCGGGAGATATCTATGGATGTCACAATATTTCCCACACACTTTGTAAAGTCGGGCTCACTTGGAGTTCCAAAGTTGTATATGGTAGTTTGAGGGCTCAAGCTTAAACCCATAGTAGAAGGGATTGTGGGGAAAGCCCTTAAAAGGAAGCCTTTAGGCAACGAGGCCTCATTCTTGAGTATCCACTCTTAAGGACCCACTTTTGAGAGCTCCCTCTCTCTAGAGTGTTCACTCGTTGGCCTAGCCTTGAGCTTAATGTCTATGCTTGAGAGGCTAGTGCTAACCATTGTAAGTAGAGTAAGCTCTTCTTGATTAATCTAATTCTTATTTTCTCATTAGTCTCTTCTTCTCTACATTTCATCTTGTCATGAAGTAGTATTACACTTTCATTATTCTAGATTTGAGAGATGTATGTACTTCTTGCTAGTAACCACTCTTATCTCTCTACGAGCAATTGATTTGTGATATTTAGCATCACAAATTAGGGTGATTAAGTTGGGTCTTAATCTTTTGATTTGTGTGTGTGCCCTATTCTTTGCTTGTGTGTGTAGATAGGTTTTATGGAGCTCTAGCACCATTCACCTCGTGTGTGTAAGCTATCGATGAAGTGCCTTAATTGACGTGTGGTAATTAGTGTGTGCTTATCATCAGTGTGTTTGGAGTTTCTAGTCTATGGCAAGTCGGACTTCGGTGGGCTTGATGTGTATAGGAGATTAATTGATTAGTGATTAGAGTAGGTTTAGAGTTAGTCTTGCAATGGCTAATCTCTACTTGCAATGAGAGGTGATCTCTTGAATCCTCTATTCCATTCATTCTAGGCTCATGCTTCCATGCCCTAGCTGGGTTGTCAGATCCACGGATTTGAGAATTTTGTGTGGGTTTCAATTAGGTCATGCTCAATGCCTCCCTACATTTGGCCCCGTTGCCGGGGATTGTAGGGAGGCATTGTAGCATGACCTAATTGCAATCCACACAAAATTATCAAATTCATGGATCTGGCAACCCGGCGAGGTCATGGAAGCACGAGGCTAGGATGAATGGAATAGAGGATTCAAGAGATCACCTCTCCATTGCAAGTAGAGATTAGCCATTGCAAGACTAACTCTAAACCTACTCTAATCACTAATCAATTAATCTCCTACACACATCAAGCCCACCGAAGTCCGACTTGCCATAGACTAAAAACTCCAAACACACTAATGATAAGCACACACTAATTACCACACGTCAATTAAGGCACTTCATCGATAGCTTACACACACGAGGTGAATGGTGCTAGAGCTCCATAAAACCTATCTACACACACAAGCAAAGAATAGGGTACACACACAAATTAGAAGATTAAGACCCAACTTAATCACCCTAATTTGTGATGCTAAATATCACAAATCAATTGCTCGTAGAGAGATAAGAGTGGTTACTAGCAAGAAGTACATACATCTCTCAAATCTAGAATAAAGAAAGTGTAATACTACTTCATGACAAGATGAAATGTAGAGAAGAAGAGACTAATGAGAAAATAAGAATTAGATTAATCAAGAAGAGCTTACTCTAATTACAATGGTTAGCACTAGCCTCTCAAGCATAGACATTAAGCTCAAGGCTAGGCCAAAGAGTGAACACTCTAGAGAGAGGGAGCTCTCAAAAGTGGATCCTCAAGAGTGGATACTCAAGAATGAAGCCTCCTTGCCTTTTAAGGGCTTTCCCGACAATCCCTTCTACTATGGGTTTAAGCTTGAGCCCTCAAACTACCATATACAACTTTGGAACTCCAAGTGAGCCCAAGACTTTAAAAAGTGTGTGAGAAATATTGTGACATCCATAGATATCTCCCGCTTGATGCATATTTGGTGTGGCCTGTGTTAGCCGTTGCTAACAGTATGTTAACTAGCATACACAATATCATGTATGCTAACTAGCATAAATGGGTATGCTAATTAGCATAACTGGGTATGTTACTAGCATAATTGGGTATGCTAACTAGCATACATGGTATGCTAACTAGAATACATAGTAGCATTTATGCTTACTATTATAATTGGGTTTGCTTAGTAGAATACACAGTAGCATGTATGCTTACTAGCATAACTTGGTGTGCTAACTAGCTTGTTATGTATGATAACTACCATAATTGGGTCTGCTAAACAACATAGCTGGGTATGCAAACTAGCATACACAATATGCTAGCCACCATACCCACTATGATATTTGGGTATGCTAACTAGCATACAAAGTATGCTAGCCACCCTGCCCACTATGCTAAGTAGAATACACAATATACTAGCTAGCATACCAATATTTTCTTGTTATGCTGGTCTACTAATTAGCATGCTACCATTTATAATTATCTTAGCAGGGATTGGTGTGATTGGATGTCCTTGCCCTGTGAGCTTGCAACACCATTCTGTTGGTATCCTCTACTGTTAGGTGGAAGCTCTCCATTCTGTCCCCATGGACCATGCAATAGAAAAGCAGATAAGATGATAGCTATGCACACAGGGCATCTTGATCGTTGAAGTGATTTCTTGTACTTCTAGTTGTAGACCATATCCAGTACACCAGTTGATCATTATCCCATTGCATACCCCTCCTATTCTTTTTGTAAAAGTGTCCATAGCTAACTTTATAAAGGATAGCGGGGAAGAAGGAGCCTTGTAGCATCTTGCTTATATGCATGAGTAGCTACAATTGACTTTCACAGGCATGCACTTTTGCTTCCTACACCTCCACATTAATCTACAAACCAAATAAAAGAGAAGCATGGTAAGTACAAAAGATATTTGTGCACATGTTCCAAACATAAGGGGCGAGCACAAAAGTCACAGACACTTACACGATGACAAGTAATGTCAATTTCAGCATCAATGGGGGTGTCCTCACTGTGAGGAAACCCAAACCATCTAGTGTCCCTATTTTCACTTTGAGATCTATTTCCTTCTTTACATCCACATTGTAGCTCTATAGTATCCTCTGCAATTCATTGTCAGCATCACAAATCTTCTATCTCATAGCAACCACAATTGGGCTAACCCTAACATTGCTTGCTATCAAAACCCTCACAGCTTTGAACTCTTGTCTTGCATTCAAAAGATGTTGTTTAACATCCTACAATTGTTGTCTAAGATGATCATCAAAACCTTTATGTGTTGCAAATCCTCAAGGCCAAAATATGATAGGCTTTCTGCCCCATGGTGAGTGTTGTGGGTGAGAGAGTGGTGTCTCCTTGGTAGATTTGGCAATATTGAAAGTTACTCAGCCCGAGCTGTAGAAAAAATGGTGCACACAATGCTCTCTAGTGGTGGGATGCTCTCGATACAGCATGCCTGCGAACTCACAAGCTAGCTCAAATCTATAGACAATAGTGCAAAGACACAAAAATAGAACTGAACTGAACAATGAACAAAAAAATGACAATAGCCACAAGCCCTCCAAGGTAGCACCCTGTACATAACCAAAAAGGCCATGCAAAGACTAGTCTAGCTGCGGCCAACTCTGCCCAGTCTATGACTATCAACAAGGTACAATGGGGATGTAGAGGTTGAGGTGCAATGGAGTGTGCAATGGTGCAAGTACAACCGAAAACCACAATGTAACTAGGCAAAACCACAATATGACTAGCCAACAAGACTACAAGACTCACATACTGACTACAAACCACCAAGGTGAAGTGCTCCAAGACTAGTACTCAAGAGTGTACAAGACTAGGACAGACTCCAGAACTCTGGCTAGACTCTCTCAAGACTGTCTCTATATGTTTTCCACATGCTTTGTATATATCCACAAACTAGGGGCGTCGTTGACTACCACACATACCTAATCCAACTGGAAATGTCTAGCCAAGGAGACCCTTGGAAACTACAATTATCCTCTAGTGGTGGCCTAATAAAGCCACTAGTGAGTTGACCCACCAGTCACCTAGCTGGCCACTGGACAGCGTAGCCCAACGTTGGTCCACTACCACCCCGGCTACTAAAGAAGTGTTGTTTGGTAGCTCTTGAAAGCTTTGAAAGGGGTGGCCATTGACTGGCCACACTCTGGATGATCAATGCTACCTCTTTGGCCAATGTGGTATGAGCCCCACCCGGACTGGTCGGTGTATCCACATTGGGCACCCGTTGGTGGGCGGTCCAAAAGTGCCTGGGTGCCTAGACCATGGAAGGTCCAACTCAAAGATGATATCCTCTGGAGCACGTCCACCAAGGTGGCCATGCAAGCTGACCTTTGTGTAGCTGTGTAGCCCTACTACAGATGCTTGTCACTATTCCACTCACCGTCTCGAGAGTGGTGGTAAGCCAAAGACAAGAACTGCTAATCCAAGACTAAAGAACAAGAACTATTGAAAAACACCACTGCCAAGCACTGGAGCGACTAAAACCATACCAAAACTAAAATGAGGCAGCCAACTAAAAGGAAAAAAGTGGTTTGTACAATGGGTCCCAACGGTGGTGAGACCTAAGGGTGTTGTTTGGATGAATAGGAGGAAGATCCTGCTAGAGGTGGGGTGGAATCAGAGATAGGAGAGGCAAATGGTGCATGGAGTATGGCGGGAAGGGTTATGGTGGGAGAATGGAGAGGCTATTGTGGGAACTATATAGGGTAGTCAAGTGGTGGAGGTGAATAGTAGGAGGGTATCGAGGATGGTGCGGGTGAGCGTTGTGGAGGGTAAGCAAGAGGAAATGACTCTGCCACCAATTCGTACCACAACTTTGCCAGTTTTGGATGAATAGTGGGAACTATAAGTGCCCCACCTTTTTTTTAGAGAGATGAAGAGTTTTCCACAAAAGAAAGGAAACCAAAGGTAAAGAACAGAAAGTAAATTGTATCACTTGAGTTTGAGAAAACAAGGAGAGGGATGACTGAGTAAGAGATGAGATAGGAGGAAAACTTTAGAGAGAGCGGGAGGGGAAGAAGAACCAAAATTACCCTCCATGATAGAGATCCTTGAGGAAGAGAGATAAAGAAAGAGAACCATTGTAATAGAAAGAAACAAATAGATAGAGAGAGAATCCACCGGGATATAGATGCTAGAAAAGAGAGATAGAGAAAGAGACACAGGAGAGAGAGAGAGAGAGAGAGAGATGCACTTGCTTTGGACTGTGCACATAATGAGGAAGCTAGAGAGAGAGAGAGAGAGAGAGGGGGGGGGGGGGGGGGGGGGGGGGGGGGGGGGGAAGGTGATGAAAATAAGAGAAAAGAAGAGATAACCATATGTCCGAGCACACAAGAAATATAGTGAGAGAGAGAGAGAGGGGAAAGCAAAGATTCTTATGACTCGTATAACCTATCGAATCCCACATTCATGCTGGAGTAAGACAGTGATACCAAAAGCATAGCTTTTACAAGGAAGAACTGGTTTAAAAGCAGAAAAGCACAACTAGAAGAAGATCCTCATAGTATCGAGCAGTTCAAGTTATAATTATATCCCTTTCCAATAGAAAGCCATAAATATCCGGCATGAATCTTGATACCATCGGCATCAAGGAAAGTTGTCTTCTCTTCATCCTCTTGACTACGAAGCCTTGTAGCCTATTATTGATAGAGCTACGGAGCTGGCAGTTCCTTCCACTATAGTGTTGCACATGAAAGTCAATATATTGTGTGTCATTCACCACAAAACTTGCAGGGTTGCGGCCTAGAGTGGTTGGACGAAGAGAGATGGAGAGCAAGGCAAGAGCAAGGCGAGGGTGAGCCGTAAAGGGCGAGGGCATTGGGCAGGCCGGAAAGGGCGAGGCAAGGGGAGAAGGGTGGGCTAGAAAGAGCGGGTCAAATAGGGCGTGGGCTGAATTGGGCAAGTAGAGAGAAGAAAGAAAAAGGTGAGGCGAAGGGCGGGTTGGAACGGGCTGGCCGAAAAGGGTGAGGCAAGGGGAGAAGTTCGGGCTGAATTGTGTGAGTAGAGAGATGTTAGCAGCAAGCTGACGTGGACACCATTTTTCAAAGCTCTCCTTGTAAAACAATTATTATTTTGATAAATCAAGAATATTGTAACTCCTATTTTCTTGGTAAACTTTATAATTAATGAGCCGGGGCTACAAGCTTCCAGATTGTATCAGCCAGTCATTTCCCAACTTTGGTAGAACTCCAAATTATTAGTTTTGACCACCCAAAAACCTTGACTAAGGTATAAAAGCCAATTTTTGTAAGTTTTTTATAAGTTTTGGATAAGAAATACACAGTGTGAGCTAGCGGTGCTCACTTCTCTCCTTCTCTCGCTTCCTACTCCCTCTTCGGTTGTCACATTGCGATTGTGTTTGTTGCATTGCAACCACAAGTAAGAGCTCTAAACATTGACATAAGCCATTCACAGTATTTCGTAGCTTTTGGCGTCGCTGGACCCGCGGCCTAATTTCATCATAACTAGGAATTTAAATGTTCAAATCAAAAACTAATCATAGGCGGGGTATTGGGACATCATTGCTAAGCATTTAGATGCATTCTCGGTCGAAAGCGACTAGGTCAAAAATCCACTGTTGTTAATAATCGCGATTTTGGAACTTAACCTAAAGTGGGGTTTGAGGCCATAGGCATGTGTGCTTAGGTCTTATAAACTTGTCCTAGAAGTTTCGTTATATTTGGATGTCATTTGATGCTGTAACGGATGTGATTTGCTTGCCGATGAGCGATTGGCTTTTGGTGATTTCAGTCACTTGAGTGAAGCCTGAGTTAGATGCGAGTTGTTAGTTGTTTTCCAAGAGATTGACAACCTCTTGTAGCCTCTATGCACTAGTCGAGTTAGCTTCGTCCCATGGTTTGACAAATTAATCGTGGTTCTCGTTAATACTGCAATAAGATAGGATAGTGAGGTTAGACATGCGTCCCACATTTGGCGCCGCTGCCGAGGATCGAAGAGACCTAAACTAGGGAAAAACACGAGCATTTTGTGTAGTTGTCTTTAACATCCTCTAGGTTCGCCTAGAGTTCAAAACTTTCTTTTAACCCGCATAGCTTAAGATTGTCGTCTTTTGCTGTGTAGAGGTAGCTTGGAAGTAATCATACTTGCTGAGTACCTTTAGGACTGTAGGATTGTAGATTTAGATTAGGATTTGGAGAATGATTGGTAGACAAGACAAGTCTTAAGATCAAGACTCTGAAAAACATAAAAAACACAAGAAAACGAGTGTTTGTGGACACTTTCAACAATCCCATTGCATGAGAATCTAGGAGTAGGGTAAGTAGGACCCGTGGTGGATTTCAAAACATGGCTCTCTCTGAAATAATCAAGTATGAGTTGTTATTGGAAGTTGCAAAATTTCAGGTCTACGGCTAGAAATAGCTTGAAAAGACTCAAAGCCACTCAAGCCGACTGGAGAGTAAGCCTAAGAGTTGTCCGAACCGATGGGTAAGCTCAAAGACACTTTGAGATCAAAATTTCAAGAGTTGGCCAAAACTCAAATTATTTACTTTTTCTTTACATTTTGGGCCAAATTAAGTTTTGACTTGATTCATAGGCTTAAAAAACATCATAAAAAGACTGTCTTTGAGAAAATTGCAAAAAAGTGCTCATTTCAAGCCTAAAGTTAATAATCACGATTATTAACTTTTTGCTCTAAATTGGCCAAGGTTCATACCATTGACTCATTGCATGTGTACAAACAACTTTTGTAAAGGCCCAAAAGATTTGGATCACTAAACTGACAAAAAAGTGGGTAAAAACTAAAGTTTATACTGACTTTTTGAATCTTGAGTATAAATTTGAAAAAAATTTGTCCAAACTTGTTGAAATTTGATTCATAGGCTTATGTTGATGTGATAAACGTGTGTATATGCTCAGTTGACCAAAAATTTGCAAAAATTTGTCAAAAGTAACTAATCGTGATTATTTACATATGCCCTATTTTTCAAATTTTTTGACCAAGTCTGCATACCACTAGCTTCACCATGTTGTAATAAGCCCAGAAACCAAATTTGGTAAGATTTGGATCACTGGAGTGAAATTGGTGACTAAAATTGCAAAGTTAGTCTGCGGACAATAATTGATGACCATTTGACCAAAAATTGTCCAAACTTGATGAAAATTGGCTCTACTGACCTTAACTTAAGGTGCTTAAGATTGTGTCAAAGTTGGGGCAAAAACTTGCAAAAATATAGCTGGAGTCAATAATCGCGATTATTTACATCTGCTTCAAAACTTGATGATTTTGCAAATTTGAGTATACCACAAGGTCAAGCACATCAAGTAGACCTCACAAATAAATTTTGGTGAAATTTGGATCCCAAAAGGTGAGACTTAGGCCAGATTCTTGAAATCAGAGTCTACGGACACCGAACAGTTGATAAACTTGATCAGAATTGGTCCAAACTTGTTGAAATTTGCCCAGAGACTCTAACAAGTGGTATACTTGCCAAACCTATCAAAAAAGTGTAAAAATTTGACAAAAGTAAATAATCGTGATTAATTCCTTTTGCTATCCAGAGACATCATTTTGGACTTTTGAACTCATACAGTGATAGAGCAACATAATGTAAGGCCACAGGGCAATTCTGGGTTAAATCAGATCAAAATTGGTACAGATCCACTCAGTTTACAGGTTGCAGATTAGACCTTTGATTTTTGCTAAAGTTGAATTTGAAAGTCAAATTTTGATTTCCATAGCTCGGTTTGAAGTGATACAAAGAGACCAATCACGAGAGTTCTCAAGAGCTCCACTGTCTTTATAGAAGAATAGCTAACTTGATTAAATTTGTACAGGAATCAAGTTGCAGATGAGGAATCAGTGGCTTGACAGAAAGTTACAATTGAATCGAGTGAAAATTGACGACAAGTCAGTCCAAAGGTGAGCACTCTATCCAAGGCTTCATAAGTGTATATGAACCTTATATATGGTCGTGTACTAGGAAATCAGGGCATACTCGGAAAAACCTCCAGTAGAGTATCTACCGAAGAAAGCGTGAATCAAGGCAATTCCTTGCACACAATTCCTGAAGAAGTCTCAGACACTTTTTCAGATTCAACATCCAAAATGTCTTCTTACTTGACTCACTTGGAGACCGGAACGACAGTGCGCAATAAGCATATACTATCTTTTTACAAGACTAACCGTCATGGAGCCCAGGTTTACTTGGACCCTAACGAGGAGTATGCTATTCGCATTGATGACCATGGTATTGAGTTCGAAGAAGAGGTTGGGGCAAACAAACAAGGAAAAATGTACATGGATCAAAATGGAACTCAGTATTTATAGGTCGAAAACCCTGACGTGATAGACAAATGGGGGTTAGAAGTAAACACTATAATCCCAGATATGTCAGCAAAAGAAGGACCACCAACTTTGGAATTCGATGGATATGATCCAGTAGACTTGAAGCCTTTGAAATGGCTTAGTATGGATAATCCTAGGATCGGAGTCTATTGTTGGAAAGATAGAAACATAAAATATCTTTTGTGGACTTCTCATGCCAAACCAGGACAATTAACAATCATGAAGATCATCTATATCTTCAAGATCAAAGATACGGGATCAGCAGACCTATCAACCTACCTGTTTAGGAATTGTTATAACAACAGCTTTGTTATGATGACTCCGAGGAGGTAGAACAAACCAAATACCAAGGGTATTTCATACGGGATTGGATATCGGGGCAAGGACCAAAAACAAATCCAAGGGATGAACACCGTGAGAGATCATCTGAGAGTAATGTGAAGAAACCAGAAACCACCTCATCACGTAGAAAATCAGGTGACATTAAGGCCAGTCCAGGGCTACATGAGTCACTATTTCCAACAGACTGGTTTGAAGGACTTGGAACAGGACCAACTCTTAGAAGACCGGGAGTTGAACCAAATAGACGTGTCAGACCAGCTGATTTTCAAAAATGGGTCAGAAAATACAGTGGATCAAGGAATCCATATGACCACTTAGCAAGCTTTAAGGAAGTGCTAAGAGCAGAGCATATATTCGATTTCCATACTCAATTCGAGGGGTTTGGAATGACATTAGAAGGAAAAGCTTTGACATAGTTCCAAAACATTCCACCAAGGTCAATCATGGACTTGAACACATTAGCTCAAGGATTTGTAGCTGCTTGTTCCAAAATTGGGATTAAACATAATACGGTAGCTCAAATCTACAGCTTTAAACAAAAACATGGTGAGTCTGTTAGGGATTGTGCAGCTCCAATGAATCAATACATTGCCAGATGCCCAGAGATGGAGATACCTACAGAAGAACGACTTGTATCTTTGTTTCTAGAGGGACTGCTAAACAAAGAACTTCATGCTATACTCTATAGTAAAAAACATACAACCCTAGAAGCGTGTGTGTCTGATGCGATTGACCTAGGAGACAATTGCAAGATCTTCAATGAAGAAGATGTCCCTAAGGATAACCAAAGCGAGAAAACAGCATCCACAAAACCAGCACAAGTGGGAACGGCTGCTGTGGCACCACTCTCATCCATAGAAGATATGCTAAAAAGGATAAACAACATGATGAACAATATGCAAAAAGCACCACGACCAGGACAAGGGATACCTCCACGAGGACAACCAATTAGGCCACAAAAATGGTGTGCAATTGAGGGTAAATGGACCAAACATGAGACCCATGAGTGCTACTACAGACCAAAGTATGATGGGAATGTTCAGTACGTGCCCATGAGGCCACAAGGAACCCATGTGCAGATATCAGCCTAATATGGCCCAAGCTCAAAGACCACCAATGGGTATGGAAAGACCTCAAATTGTGTTGGGACAACAACCTCCATATCCAGGACATATGTAGTGCTTGTAAAGTACATGCACTCGGAAGGAGTCATAGATGAACAAGGATTAGTGCATGTTACACCCTATGCAGAGCCTAGTCCATCTACAATAGTGGTAGAAGGAGATTGGTATAGTCCACATCCACCACCAATGGAAGAAACCATGACTTATGCTCCACCAGAGCTTGCACCAATGTATTATATAGCTAATCAAGGTGTCATACCTCCCATGGAAAGACCCATGATGAAGCCTAGAACAGGAAACTGTCATAATTGTGGTGCTGATGACCATTGGAAGAACAAATGTCCAAAGCCTGACAAGAACCTCAAACCAATTGAAGCCTATTGCATACAATGTTGCAAAAAGGGAGGACACTTTTCAGAAGATTGTCCTAAGAATCCTTTGAACAAGGGAAAAATTTTCGTAAACGTAGTCCAAGTGATGCCTAGTAGCTCCTCAGAGAGTGAACCAATTGTTCCAATCAAGGTAATCACTAGATCCTAGGCAAAGAAAAAGAAACACAACTCCTCTGATGATTTGGAAAACACAAAAGTTTCTTCTCAAAGAATCAAAAGGAGCAGAAGCAAAAGATATGAGATGAGAAAACAAAAACAACGGATTGAAATCGAAGAGAAAGCAAAAATGCTAGCCTAGGACAATTTGAAAGAAACTCGTAGTGAATTCAAAGACACAACCATGAAATTTGGAGGATCCATTCTGGTTGATAAAATTTTTGAGCCTATTAATGCTGCCTTGGAGGCCTACCAAGCAAGACTTAAAGCAGGCCAAAACATGGAAAACAATTGGAAAAACTATCCATCTCCAAACATGGAAGTAGCGAAGCTGGAAGCTTATCAAAATCTGGTAAGAATCACGCAAGAAATGCTGGATAAACAAAAACCCAAGCTTGAAAGTGTTGGAATTAGGGTTGCAGAGAAACGCACAAAGCTTGGAGAAGATGAAGGAAGCTCAAGGCACACAATGGAGAGTGTATTACTTAGTGTGCAATGGAAAATATAGATAGCCCTAGAGTGATGGGCGTATATACAATGCTCGGGGGGAAAAACCTCCTAAAGAGGGAAAAAATGCCCCGGTGGTCCTAGTGTGTTCACACACATCACTACCACATGTATATGGTAACAAATCCCCCCTGGAGTGATGCGGTGAACGAGAGCTGGCACGTGAGTAAAGGGAAGTTCCATGCCCTGAGGACATGATCAGTCCACAAAGGGGAGTAAGCCCAAAGCTTTGCGGAAAGCTTCAAGCTTCTCACGAGACAATGCCTTTGTGAAAAGATCTGCAAGGTTGTCCTGTGTTGGCACATAATCCAAGTTGATCTCTCCTATTGAGAGTCTCTCTCTGATATAGTGGTAATGCACCTCAATGTGCTTTGTGTGAGCATGAAAAACTGGGTTCCTCGCAACTTCCAATGCGCTCTGACTGTCAGTGTAGATAGTGCTGGCAGTGTCCTGTCCAACACCCAAATCAGCCATAAGGCGTCTGAGCCATACACACTCAACTGTAGCTGTGAAGACTGCACTGTACTTAGCCTCACAACTCGCAGTGGCCATAGTATGTTTCTTCTTGCTCAACCATGATATACATGAACTACCAAGCATGAAACAAAAACCACTTGTGGACACTCGCGTGTCAAAACAACCAGCCCAATCTAAGTCTGAAAAAGCATGTAAGTCTGGCGGCAATGATCCCCCCTTGGGATAAAACAAGCCAAGATGTAAAGTGCCACTAAGGTAGCAGAAAATCCTCTTGACAGCCTATCAATTCTTAGACCCTAGCTATGCATAAATCTGCTGACCTATGAGTCTGCAAACTGAATATTTGGCCTCGTGTTGCATACATAAATGAGGCAACCAACAGCAGTTTGGTAAAGAGTGACATCAGCAGGATTGCAAGCATCATGTAGACTCAACTTCAAACATTAGGAAAATTTTGAACTCATTTTTGGGCCTTTAAAGAGTGCCACATCATCAAAGTTGTACAAAAGAAAGCAACCCGGTAGACCCCTCTAAATATTGCTTAGAACCCCATGATATGACCTATCATTGGAAAGTTCTTGAAAAATGGATTCTAAAGAGCCAAGGTCCAAAAAGTTTGGATGCCTTCTATGAAAGTTATGCCATTTTTTTTCAATCAACCAGGTTTTGTTACCGTTACGGTAATCTAAAATCACCTTTTTCTAGATCTACATGAAGGCAATGTCCGATACATGCATGCTATATATCAATAGATAGCATTTGAAGAGTAGATTCTAAATATCCAACCTCCGACAAGTTTGGATCTTATTTGCAAAAAAATTTACCGATCCCCACTTTTCTAAAGCTATGCCACATCAACAATTCTTACAAGGCCCATTTTTGAGTCCAAACTTTTTCTAATGCCTGTTTCCATGGGAGTGGCAATAGGTTTGCAATCCTCAAGTCCAAACTTACATAGCAATGTTTGTATGTATCTTTTCTTACACAAGGCAATACCACCATCACACTGCTTAAACTGTATACCCAAGTAATGATGCAAGAGCCCCAAATCTTTCATCTTGAAAGTAGCATTCAAATCTGCCTTAAATTCAGCAATATGTCTCTCACTTGGTCCAGTGATCAGCAAATCATCGACATAAAGAACCACAATGAGAAGCACATCACCCTCACGCTTTACATACAATGTGCTTTCTGTTGGACTGTTACAAAAGCCTCGTTTGACCAAATGAGTGTCAGATTTCCCATACCAAGCACAAGGAGATTGCTTCAACCCATACAAAGCCTTCTTACATTTGCACACTTTGTCCTCTTGTCCTTTTATGACAGAACCGCGAGGCTGCGTTACATAAACTTCCTCAAATATGTCACCATTCAAGAAAGCAGTAACAATCTCTGATTGATGTACATCCCAACCAAAATGAGTTGCCAATGCACATAGAAAACGCACAGTAGTCATACGACAAGTGGGAGCAAAAGTCTCTTCATAATCAACGCATTTTTGTTGTGCATAACCCTTTGCAACAAGTCGAGCCTTATGGCAATCGATCTCTCCAGCCGGCTTACGTTTCAATTTGTAAACCCACTTTGTACCAATGGCCTTTTTGCCAGGAGGCAAATCACATAAAGTCCATGTGTCATTTTCTATAAGTGCATCATATTCTGATTGCATGGCAGCCATCCAATTTATTGAATTATGTGCTTCATCAAAAGACAGAGGCTCCTCAATATCATGTAACCTAGACACAGCCAAAGCATAACAATCTGATGCATAAGATGCATGGCAAGATCCTGAACGAGTACGACTAGACAAAGGTGCATCCAATTTACTGTCACGCAAAGCCATTTTGGCATACCTCTAGCCTTCTCATTTTCAGCCCTTTCCTCATCAAGTACATCATGTACATCTGCATCAATAATAGGCTGATCTATAACATTTTCAGAAACCCCCATAGGCTGTACATTTGCCTCATTGGAACTTACATTTGTATTTCCACCACTGAAAAGAGGCAACAAAGTGTCATAAATGTCATGTTAGCTTACATTACTGTCTCTAGTACATGACAGCCCCGGGGGATTCACTCTACATACAAAACGGGATGCCACCTACGAGCGGACAACTTTGATAAAACCCCTGTATACGACTCAAATTAGGAAATATGACCCCTCTTTCTACGCTTATACAAAAGTCAATGCAAAAAACTATCATACCCCTATGTTACATATAAAATTTAGGTCTCACATGATCTAACTGGGATAAAACTAGTCAAAGAGCGTATAGCATAGTGACTAGCAATGTACTAACGAACCACTTTTGATAACTAGATGTACCCTCAATGTGTCTTAGTTTGAATTTCAAACTATGTGCCCGTTCCACTTGCACTCTAGCTATTCGTCCAATTATGACCCATCTAAATTACTCCAAAAACATGGTTATAAAGTTGTGTTAGGTTCTCCGTGTAAATTTGCATCTATACAAACTCTTTATAGCTTTCATCCTCAACAAATTAACTATAATAACAAAACAAGAAATTGATACAAAGCATTGTTGGTTCTTGCATGTATCTTGGTAGCTATTGATCACAAGTTTGAAGGAAGACTCTTTTGGGAAGCCATGATTTTGAAACACAAATACTTTCTTTCATTTTCTCCTTTTCTCACTTCCCTCCCTCCCCCCTAAATATGATACCCCCTCCCTTATTCTTAAGCGTAGGAGATAAATTATTGGGGGCCTACCCCTAACTTATACGCTTATGTAACTTGTAAAAAATACCCCCTCCCTTGCACTTAGTGGTGCAGTAAGTTTTCCATGGTGAATCCCCTAGGATGACAGCAAGGGCTGAAAAGAATCTTCCACAAACACTACATCCCGTGAAACCAGAATACGCTTTGTTTGTGGATGATATAACCTGTAACCTTTGCTTTCAGCACTATAACCAACAAAAATACATTTGACAGCCTTGTCATCCAATTTTTTGCGTTGTGTTTGTGGCAGCAAAGCATATGCCAAACAGCCAAAAACACGCATGTGCTCAATAGAAGGCTTTCTATCATGCCATGCTTCATATGAAGTAATAGACTGCAAAGCTTTCGTAGGACACCTGCTAAGTACATAAGTGGCACACATGATGGCCTCAAGCCAAAAAGAATGCGGCAAAGCTTGACTTTTGACCATACATTGTGCCCTTTCAGTCAATGACCTGTTTTTCCTCTCAGCAACACTATTTTGTTGAGGTGTATAAAGCACTGTACATTGGTGTTTTATCCCACGACTAGCCAGAAATGCATTAAATTCATGAGACATATACTCCCCCCCTCGATCGGAACGGAGGGTGCACATAGTACATTTCGAGACATTTTCAGCCATAGCCAGAAATTGTTTGAAGCACATAAAAACTTCGGACTTCGCTTTAAGTAGAAATACCCATGCATGCCTGGAGTAATCATCAATGAAAGTCACGAAGTACAGGTAATTGCCTAAGGACTGAGTTTGCACGGGCCCACAAATATCACTATGCAGTAGCTGCAACCTACATGTGGCCCGAACTGAACCATCCTTTGGAAACTTAGAACGCTGCATCTTACCCAAAATACAGCATTCACAAACATGTTTGACAAGTGCTTCAAGAGGCGGCAAAGAAGGAACCATATTAGATTTTTGCAAACGCAGCAAAATTTAGATGACCAAAATGTGCATGCCAAAGTTTTGCATCTGAAATAGCCCTTGAATCTGCAATAGCATTTGCAAAATTTTGTCCACACTTGTCATACAAAGTGAGCTTATACAGCCCACGGCACAAAAGACTCTGATACAACAATTTTATCACCAAAACTGAGATCATGAATTGTACATCTGTCATCCACAAATTTGACTACAAGTCCAAGTCTAGCAAGTGTGGATACAGACAAGAGATTCTTCTTGATCCCAGGTACATAAAGTGCATCAACAAGTGTAAAGGAACTGCCATTTGCAGCAGTAAGCACAATCTTTCCAACTCCCTAAACTGGATAAGAGGCATTGTTGACACAAGTGACTGAATTCCCATGAGGGATAGACTCAAGAGAGGTGAACAATTCATGATGTGAGGTAATGTGCTTTGTAGCACCACTGTCGAAATACCACACACGTGAATCTGCAGCAACTGACAAGCATGCATCATGGACAGCAGGATTCTAAGTGCACTCTGCACTAAAAGCCCATTCTACATCAACATCAGCATCGCAGTCTCCTTTCACAGAAGACTCAACAATGGTTGCATTTGTAGTGGAACCAGCATTTGCAGTGGAACCACCCTCTTTCTGCTTACCCTCTTTGGCCTTCAACTTAGGACACGACTTGATCAAGTGATCATTAGCTTTGCAATAATGGCAACGCATCTTCTTTTTGACCTTATCACTAGAATTTCCAGACAAATTGCTGCCAGCAAAAGCATTAGGAACAAAAGTTTTGCCACTCGCAGCAGAACCATAAGAAGTGGTTGCATTGCTGTTACCACCCTTTCTTTGAGAAGCAATAAAAGCCTGTTCAACTTCACGCTATCTAGTCCTGTTTTTTCTAGAAAGTTACTCTTGCAATAGCAATGTGCATAATGCATCAAACTTGACAACTTCTAGATTTCCTTGGGTCATAAGTCTCCAAGTACTAGCAAAAGTCTGGTAAGAATCTGGTAAGGCATCAAGAACAGTCTGCACAAGTGAACTGTCTAAAATGACTTCACCTGCAGAAATAAGCTGCTCATTGATATCCTTGACACTAGCAAGGAAAGTGTCCATATCATCTTCCTCATGCATAATCTTCGACTCCAACTCTTTACGCAGCAAAGCAATTTTAGCCTCATTGCGACTTGCACAAAGACCATCCAAAATATCCCAAGCCTGTTTTGCATATTTTGCTGAATGGATGTGAGGAACAATGGTGCACTTCACAGACAACACAATCAATGCATGAGCCTACGCATCCTTTACATCCCAACGAGCTTGTTCTGCCGTAGGCAAAACAACTCTAATAGCAGCAATCCTTGCAGCATCCTCAACATCGCCTACATCCTCAGAACCAGGACATATATCAATGCCCTGCACAATGTTCCAGACGCCCTTTGACACAAGATCATGTTGCATCATATAAGCCCACATAGGGTAATTGTCCCCATCCAACATGTCTTCAGCGGCAAACATCTTGAACACATCTGTGTTGTTGTTGTCAGCCATGGTAAATGCTACACTTGATGTGAAAACTACCCGAAAATAGGAGAAACAGAACGGGAACAACACGTGCTATATAGCACAAACCGTAGAAGACTATAAGGCACCTGTTATGCAGAAAATAGCACTGATAGAATTTTTGCACAAAATGACAAAATTGCATGTGCAGACCTACCTGTAGTGGAAACGGAGGCCGAAATGAGCCCGAATTAGAAATATTTGTCGACCTGCGAACGCTCACCAAACCTCGCTGTAATCAGAGAAAGTGAGCAGGTGTGTGCTGGAGCAGCTGGCGACTAAGCCCGAGAGGACGTAACCTGCTCTGATACCAATTGTTGGAATTAGGGTTGCAGAGAAATTCACACAGCTTGGAGAAGACAAAGGAAGCTCAAGGCACACAATGGAGAGTGTATTACTTAGTGTGCAATGGAAAAGATAGATAGCCTTAGAGTGATGGGCGTATATACAATGCTCGGGGGAAAAAACCTCCTAAAGAGGGAAAAAATGCCCCGACGGCCCTAGTGCGTTCACACACATCACTACCACATGCATATGGTAACAGAAAGTATTGCAAAACCTGCAGAGCTTGTGGTAGAAGGAACGAAAGAAAAATCCGATATGGTGGCAGAACCCCACCTTGAAACAAATGAACCAGAGCTTATAGTGCCAGACAACAAAGATGCCTTAGACAAAATTACATTCGTAGAGGAAGACTGGCCAAGACACTTATGGGAAAAAGTAAGAGAGATCAATGATGGGAGCCTAACTTTAAAGTCAGCTCCTATAGAGGAAGTCTGGTTGGATAACCTACCTTCTGATATGAATATGGTTTTACAATCCTTGTACGGGGATTGTGGATCGGAAGCTTCAGGAATGTCTAAACCATTGACATTAAAAACATTACCTTCTTAGTTGGGAGATAACAAAGATGAATCCCTCGTTTGCAAGACCACTCAAGTAAAAAGAGCTGAACAGACCCTAGAAGTAGACAACATTCATTCAATCATGTCTACACCCATCCAATGCACTCTTACTTTGGGAGATTTGTTGAAACTCAGACCATACCTGTGGAACGAGTTACAGAAAACCCTAGAGAAGGTGGGGATAACGGGGTTAATCTCTAAGAATTTGGAAAATTTGAAAAATGAAATGGAAAACAAAGAGATTCAATCAACTCCTATGAACAAGGTCAGAGAATATTATGAAGGGGAAGAAGGAAACACCACCCTCCCAGTGAAATATAATGACATTGAAACCATGGAAATACTGGATAGTGGAGCTGGCATAGCCATAGCCACTAAAGCAATATGGGAATCCTGGGGACAGCCAGCCATTAGACAAACGCGAATGAAATTGCAATTGGCTGACGGACACATTGAGAGACCACTAGGATTGCTTGAAAAAGTGATAGTCAATTCCTGTGGAATTGAATATCAACACACTTTTGCCATAGTAGACTTTGGGAAAAAACTCAATTATGAAATCATATTGGGAAGACCTTTCATGCGATAGGTACAGCTTATCCAAGATTGGGAAAATAACTATCTGTACTTGAAGTAGGTGGGATCTATAACAAGAACCAATATGAAAGATCACACTTGTAGAGATGTCTTGAAAACACCCATCCAAGAGTTTGATTCAATCTCTTCGACTGGAACTACACTCCCATCCTGGCTAAACAAAGACACTCCTATTTGGATGTGCGGAGCTTCAGAAAATGGAAGCTTAAGACGTGAAAATTGTATCCACAGACGAAGCCTACATACCAGAACCCTTTCCTGAGCATTTATTTGAGCCATTCGAGTGGACTCAAATTTTAGCGACAATGCATGTATGTGTGAATACGTCTATGCCTACTCAATTTTGCAATGAGGATGGCTACGACATAATTCCCATCCAAATGATGTCAGACGTCAACATTGAAAACGAAGATGAGGAACCCAAGGACTTGATGAAAGCTCAACAAGTCTTTTTAGACCTCTATTACGATGCAATTGATGAGTTAGATGAACACTCAGCTACCTCAGAAGATTCGGGGTCAGAAAAAGAGCATACGAGAGCTCAGTTACTCTTAAAGGGAGGGGAGGAAAAGTTTTTTGACTTTCCAAACCAGAAATCAAGAAGACAAAAATGGTATGGATGAAAGAGAGACACCAATATCATGAAAACACGACCTATGCCATTAGTCTCCAATAAAACATAATTCTTGATGCAGATAGATGTTAATGATTGTGTCAAGGACAAAAAAACTGGCAGATATCCTTCAAACCAAAACTCAGAAATGTCTTAGACATCAAGCAAAACAAGGAAGGATACTCAAGAAAAATCTCAAGATAAAAAAACACTCATGACCAGAGTCGAGAGGAAAAAGAAATATCAAGAGTTTAAAAAAGCTCTAAAGGAGATATACACAACCGAAATGGAAACCACGGAAGAGGATGTAAGGATGTCATGCATGTTCCATCCCATTACAAAAAGTATACTCTCCAAGATCGGAAAATCATAATTGAACAACCTGTTAGGAAACTACAGAAACAAGGCAAATCTTACAAAGGGCCTAAAAATGCTAAAAGGGTAGACTTGGCTGAACCAAGAGAAGAGCCTACCCTGCTTACATTGCGAATGACCTAATAGAAGAAGAAGAAAAGCTTTTGCTGAGCTTGTTAAAGGAATACCGGGATATCTTCGCTTGGTGTTAGAAGGATCTCAAGGGTGTTGATCCAGAAATCTGTCAACATACTATACCCATGAGAGATGATGCGAAACCAAGTAGACAAAGACCATACACTTATAACAAAACATTTGCCAGGAAGATCAAAGAAGAGATTGAAAAACTAAAGGAAGCTGAATTCATTTATGAAATTAACCACACAAATTGGGTGTCTCCAATTGTGGTAGTACCTAAGAAGAATGGGAAATTACGAGTGTGTGTTAATCTCAAAAAGGTGAATGCAGCTACCATTAGAGACAACTTTCCTCTTCTGATAACTGAGCATGTTTTAGAACGAGTTACAGGAAAAGAAGCTTACAGCTTCTTAGATGGCTTATCGGGATACAATCAACTTTTGGTTGACCCAAAAGATAAGCATAAAACTGCTTTTGCAACAGAATGGGGTATATTTGCCTATCGGGTTATGCCGTTTGGGTTAACTAATGCTCCAGCCACCTTCTAGAGGTTGATGAGCCATGCTTTCAAAGAGTATCTTTGGAAATTCTTAGAAGTATACATGACATTCGTCAATCCGGGTTGATCATTTTGTATACCTCAAAAAGGTATTGGAGAAATTTAGACTTTATAGGATTTGCTTAAATTTTAAAAAGTGCACATTCATGGGAAGACAAGGGAAAATTCTTGGACATATAGTGTCTAAAAAGGGCATAGCTACTGATATTGAGAAGATTCATGTCATTGTTGATTTGCCTAGACCAACAATAGTCAAGGGGGTACAAGCCTTCATGGGACATTGTGGATATTACCAACGGCTCATCTAAATGTATGCTATAATTGTAAAACCCATGTATAGCTTGATTATGCACTTTGAATGGACCGAGGCATGTGAAGAATCCTTCATGAAGCTTAAGCAAGCTCTCACCTCAGCTCCAATATTGAAAGCACCATATTGGGATAAGGTATTCCACGTACATGTAGATGCTTCAAACTTTGCTATTGGTTGTATACTAGCTCAACCAAAAGATGGGAAAATTGACTTTCCTATTTCTTATGCTAGCCAATTGAACATGGCAGAAAAGAATTACACCACCATTGAAAGAGAAGGACTAGGAATGATTTCCGTTAAAAAATATAGACATTACCTATTAGCCAAAAAGTTTGTGTTCTTTGTGGACCACCAAGCTTTGTTGTATTTGGTCAACAAGCCATGCAGGACAGGGAGAACAGTGAGATGGTTCATCATTCTTCTTGAATTTGATTTCACTGTGGTTGTAAAAAAAGGCTCTACACATCAACGAGCAGATCATTTGTCAAGGATTGTTTTAGGGGAATCACCTAAAGGGGTAGATGATGATCTACCAAATACCTATTTGTTCTCCGTGGAAATGATACCTAGATGGTCGGAAAACATTGTGTCATTGATGACAATAGCTCAAGTGGATTCACAAATACCACTTCCTATCACAATTGATTTAATTGAGCAATCGGTTATGTATCAATTACTAGCTGGAAGGCTATATAAAAGAAATCGGGACGGGATGTTGTTTTTATGTATTAGCCCTGAAGAAAAAGAACAATACCTAAGTCAAGCACATGTTACGATAGTAGGACTTCACTTTGCGAAAGACCAAACTATGCAACAAATCTTGAGACTTGGAGTATTTTGGCCGACTATGAGTAAAGATGTCAGATCTTTTGTAAAAGATTTCCCTCAATGTCAAAAAAAACCACCCATTCCTCATGTAACATTGTTTCAAATGTCACATGTTCCTAAATGGAGTAATTATCTAGTTACTTACTTATCGAGCCGAACATTTCCTGAGGATATGAGTAAACACTGTCAAAAAGCAATTGAAACTGAAGCAAGAGACTATGCTCTTATTGGGAACGAATTGTATTGAAGAGGTAAAGATCAACATTTGCGTCTTTCTGCAAATGAAAACGAGTACATTCTAATTATAGAACAAGCACATGTTGCATTAGCTGGAGGTCACTTTTCTAGTGAGACCACCGCAAGAGCAATCTTGATGGCAGGCATATGGTGACCAATACTTTTTGCAGATGCCAAAGAATATGTTTGAAGGTATGATGCGTGTCAATGAGCAAAAATGCCAACATGAGTAGACAGCATGCCCTTAAGACCAATGATGGGGGCTAGAGCCTTTGCAAAATGGGGTATAGATTGTGTTGGACCAATACAGCCACCTGCTTATAAAACCCAAGCCCAATATATCATTGTAGCTACGGACTATTTGACCAAGTGGACCGAGGCTAAAGTGACTCAAAAGAATGATGCCAGAACCACTGCTTCATTCTTATATGAGTATGTATTCATGAGATATGGACTGCCAATAGAGATTGTCAGTGATTGAGGAACTCATTTCCTCAATGAGGTAATAGAGGTATTTGCTTAATGAGTTTATGGTCATCCATAACAAATCAGCTCGCTATCACCCACAAGCAAACGGACAAGCTGAGCATACAAATAAAATTCTTAGCTCGGTGCTGACTAAAGTGGTTAGTTCAAGAAGGACAGACTCGGAAATGAATCTCCATGCTGCTCTATGGGGTTATCGAGTTTCATTCAAAACAGCTATAAATGCTACACCCTTTAACCTTGTTTATGGTCTTGATACCATACTGCCAATAGAATTTCTATTGCCGACATTAAGGGTAGCACAGAATCTTGAGTGGACTGGACATGAATTGTCAGCAAGACTTGAAGATTTGAAAAAGCTAGACGAGCAAAGGCTAACTGCTGTAGCTCATATCTATGCACAAAAGCAGAAACAAAAACAGTTTTTTGATTCCCACTTAATCACAAAAATCTTCAAAAAAGGGGACTTAGTTCTAGTCTATTCCCTTAAGCAACACATTCCCAAGTTTAAGAAAAAGGGAAACAGACCATTTATCATTGAAGATGTATCTCCAAGTGGAGCAGTAAAATTGTCCACCCTAGATGGTGAACCAATGGCTAATTGGATTAGTGGATGTCGTTTAAAGAAATACAATTTGCCACTAACCAATGAATTGCTAGAGAGAATGCATGCAGCCAAACAAAGAAAGATCAAGCGACAGCAGGTTATTGATGAAGCCCAAGAGGAAGCTAGACTTGGGGTACTCAAGCGTAAAGCTTCTCTCAAGAATCAACAGATACCGATTCCCATCAACACTTTGGAAATAGATGATCGACAATGGGAATTACCTAAAGACGCAGTTTCAACAGATAACGACTGGTTAGATGGAACGGACTGTGCATCAAAGTAAAGCTCAATTATCATAGCACCAATGCTTTGGTAGACACAGGAGCTAGAGTGAATGCATTCATTTATTCCACATACAAGAAGGAAAAAAGTCAAGCATTGGCACAGCAGGAATAGCGACAATCAAAGGATGCAACAAGAATCCAACTCCAACATTGGGAGTAGTCAACTTGAACGTGGTAGTACATGGATGTTCATGTCCTCATCAGTTTGTATGCTTGCCAGATGAACACATGAATGAGATGATGATTCTTGGAATTCCCTGGATGCGTACATACAAAGCAATACCAGATTGGGATACGAATCAACTAAAGCTAAGGAGGGCAACTCATTGTTCCAATTACACCAAGCAAGGAGGAATAGAGACGAAGCAATCAGCAGACCAATCCACGAAGCCAATCTTATCCATCCCCTTGACAATCAAATGCTACATGTAGCATGCAAGGAGTCATGCAGATTTGGGTACTAAAAGCATAGCTTAAGAATAAACCAATTCAGCTCTGGGTGCCTAAAACTTCACCAAAGAAACAAAAGAAGGTTCTACCGATTCGAACACAGAATTGAGCATCTCCAAGAAAGGAACCTAACATGAAAAGGGTTTGGAAGAAAAAAGAGCACTTATCTTCTCCACAAACTGTGAAACCAATCAAGCAAAGGCGAGTTAAGTCTCAACAGACTCAACCACACCATGCAGCACCAAGCCGACCAAGCTACCAATGGAGAGAAAAAGCTCAACAGCAGTCGAAAGTGCTACCAAGAGCTCAAGCAATCAAAATGCTAAAGCACCCTGATGGTACAATCAAACAAAGAGCAGAAAGCTACAAGATTTTCTCTTTGGAAGACATCAGCAGCAAACCTCGACATCGGAAACCCTTGAGTCAATTACTCAAGACCCAGCTCTTGCATAGCATATGGGTTTGAAGTGCATTGATCTTCATATCCTGATAGAGCCAATCATGTCTATGCATAGACACAATTGTTCAACCCATGCACGCAGTCGTCCCGGAGTACGCCACCTAGGAGGGATGGAAGGGCACTAAGTACTAAGTAATTAAGGGCAATGTTTGAAGAGGGAGGAAAAAGTTCCATGTTAACGTGTGATTTTTGCAAAATTACCTAATAATGCCCTTATAATTCATCATCAAGGGAAAATTCACTGATAATATCTTCCCAATGAGTGTAAATAGTGTATATACTATCAGAAAATCATCAAAAATAGTCCTTTTTTGGGTGTTTTTCATCATTTTTGTTGATAAGGGGGCTTAAAAATAGAGAAATCCAACAAAAAAAAATAAAGCTGTGTTTCTCAAGGGATTTTCTTAATTATTGGATTTTTACTTTACTTTTTTAGAGCATTTTGCTATTTTCTTTGAATTTTTTAAATAAACAGGTCAAAATTAATAATAAATAGCAGGGAAGCTTAGATGGAAAATTGAAAGACACGATGGTGATCAGAGAGACAAGGCGGACAAGCACAAAAATTTTCAATGAAATCAGAAGATGGAAGCAGGAAGCCTAAATTAGGCGGCCAGGCCTACGTTTGCAAAATTCTTGCAGAATGAGCTTTAGGAATCCGATCAGGGAAATTTTTGAGTCTAACATATATTTCAGGGCCTAATAGGACTAATGGGGGAATCTAGGGAAATTTGATTCGGGAAGTCCAAGTATAGATATCTATGGTAGGCTAAAACCACCCCATTTCCACTTGGAGCCTTTGCAGAGAGAGATTTCGGCCTCTTTCACGCGACATTTCCGGAGCCCACAGTTGACCATTTTCAGCACCGTCTCACACGAGACATGAGGGATAAGTTCTTTAGTCGATAATGATCCATTTTGTACAGTCGGTAGCTAGTCTAAAGCCTTAGAAAAAACCCTAGAAACCGAGCAGTGCACGAAGACCTACAACCTAAAACTGACCATAGCGGCCTGTCAGCTTTACCAAATCGGATGGTATTTGAACCATAGCATGCCCTAACATAATAGAACCTTTCTATACCATCAGATGACCATTCGACTGGGGTCAAGGGGGTCCCCAGTAGAAAAGTTAGGTTTTTGGCAAATGTCAGAATTTCGACCTGACTCCACAGATGGCTTGCTAATGAGGTCCATATACAATGTATATGATTGGTTTGGTAAAATCCATCAAGCAACACCCTCGAAAAGCAGAAAACGGCTCAAAGGTTACAAAGCGTCAAATTCGACATACGAAGCCAAACTGACTCCAAATGAGCCAGAATTGGCCACGTAGCTTCACGACTATGACACAGACAAGTCCAAAGCCTCAAAGTTGACCGACCAACCCAACAAACGGAGTAATCACAAAAAATGGTGATTTCAGAGTCGACAAAGCACAAAGTGATGCCGGCATGACCAAACTTGACCAAATTCAATTTAGGACTTGTATTAGGTGTATGAAACATGTCTAGGTCAAAATTTGGGGTTTTGCAAAGTTTTTGTCACTGAAGTTAATAATTGCAATTATTTACTTTTGCATCAATTTTGCTTGGAAATTGCCAAATCATCTCACCTATCATGTGTACACACCTATTACATGCCAAAAATCAAGTATGAGCCAAAATGACCACCCGTTACTTGTAAAATTGCCAAAAAATGCAAAGAAGTCTTTGCAAGCCAATATTTGGGTTATGAATAACTTTTCTTGATCCAAATCACCTCATATCTCATACCCAAGGTCCATACCATGCCTGGAACCAATTTGTACCAAAAAAATGTCAATTTTAGAAAAAAAAAGTTAATAATCGCGATTATTTACTTTTGGTCAAAATTGGGGAATTTCGATATTTGGCCATCATACATCCAAAGTACATGTTGTGATAAGCAGCCCACTAGCCAACTTTGAATCAATTTGGAGTTCAAAATCTCAAATTTCCTTTATATCTACTGTTTCAGAGACCTAAAGCCAAAATCTGGTACCATTTTCAACCTGTGCATCCAAATGAGCCCATATTTCACTCAGAGCATGTATTTGGTATATACTTCAAGCCTATAAAGCCAAGTTTGCAAAAAGTTGGAAATTTTTCTCAGTTGTAAATAATCACGATTATTTACTTTGGTTGCAAATTTTTGTTTTGACCATACAGTTTTGTTCCTTGCATGATTTTATGCATCTTTGCTTGTTCAAAAATTGATTTGAAGCAATTTGGACCAGATTGTCAGCATTTCAGTCTGAAAGGACATTCCAGAGAAAAATCCGACAAATCTGCTAACTTTGCACTCTATTCACTGAACAGGAGCAATGCAAGCAGCGAAGAGGGCCAAGAAGAAGCTAAACCAGAAAGAGAAACTACAAGAACTGCCTGCGTATCAACCTGACCCCGAGTCAGTCAGAGCGGCAAAAGCATCCTACCTTTCTAAAGAATAGTTGGAAGAGCACCACACTACGGTCTTCTCACTGGCAGGTTCAAAAGTGAAGAAGGGCATCAGGTGGAGTTGCAACTCCTGCCTAAAGAGGTCTATGATGAGGCTGCCAAGCCAGAGACCAAAGAGGCTAACCGCAGGTTAGGGCTCATGCATTTCTATGAACAAGAACCTTGCGGAGTGGACTTTTAGAAAGCTTACGAGCTTCTATCCACCATCAAAGAGGACGGAACCGCACAAATATCCGACACCCAAGGGAACAAGGTCGAGGTAGTAATCACAAAAGAGATAGTGGCTGAGGCACTCAGATTGCCCACTGAAGGAATGACCATGCGGGCAAGAGACAGGAAAACCGCAGGCACATTTACCAAGGAGACAGCCACGGCTACATTTGCCGATCTTATCCACAAACAGGTGGAAGAGCCAGCCCGTTTGTACCATCAACACTTTCATGTCCTGGCAAAAAGGCCACCAAGGTACACTATACCAAATCACGCCGTGGCCACCACCTTCACTCAGGTTCTTAAGTCAACAACAAGGCAGACTGTGGACCACGTGAAGTATGTCTTGACAACCTTGAAGGGCATCAAGAAGGAAGGAAAAATCACATACTTGGGCGTGCCAGAGGTGTTGACTAGAATAGCCTATCATGCCATCGGCATGGCCGACAACCTACCGCCTACCCCTGATCAAAATACATGGATCTTGGCAACACAACCCTCTCCACGAGCTACAAGGTCGGGTATAATCTCACAAAAATCAAATGATGAGTCAGCTGACAGCTCACCAGAGTGGCACAGCAGCGAGAGCTCTGACAACGAAGAAAAGAGAGCTCGGAGGGAAGAGATGAAGAGGAAAGATGTGGCTGCCCACCAAGAGGAGCCAGCTCAAAAACAAACGTGTTTTGAAAGAGAAAAAGAGGCTTACCAGTGCAGTAGGCAAGCACAAGGAAAGGACCCAGAAAAGTGAGTACCCACAGGACTGAAAGGACCTCGAACAAAGCATCATACAAGAAAAGAGGCAGATGATCCAACAGATTATTTAGAAAGAATGTACCAAGAGGCCGAAGCCCTAAAGCTGAAAGAGGCAGAAGAAGCGGCAACGAAAGTTGAGGAAACGGCTACACAAGAGCAGAGCCATGGATCTCCCCGACCCACCTCACCACCTCCGGAACAACAAGACCATCCCATGCCTAGCCCACCACCATCACCAGTAGGCAAAGGTACCAATGAAGAAGCAGAGACTGAAAAAGAGAAAGATTCTAAGTCCACCCCGCGAACAAAAAATCTACACAAAAACCTGACCACACCGACGGACATAAGGAAAAAGAAGCTGAGCCAGAACTGGAGCAGGCAGCAGAAGAGACTCAAAAGCCGGAAGAAGAAACCAATGAGGAAGCAGATATAGAAAAAGAGTCTACCACTGCACCTAAGACAGAGCCCGCGTCAGAGAAGGAAGAAAGGTCGGCTGATGAAGAGACAGTAAGGGTTGAGACCACTCTACTCAGCCAGAAAGTGCCGAGGCATCAAAGCCTCAGGATGGTCAAGAAGAAGACCAACCATCTACCTCCACACAAGAACCACCAGCAATTACGACGCAGCAAGAAGCAACACATGAGGCTGCAGGCACATTCCAGCTGGCAAGACAAGAGGAGTGGCAGTCAAATGATGAAGTTATAATACAGGTCAATGAATATGTATGCCAGATGCAGGGACGGAGAGACTCCGTTCAACAGCTTTGAACCGCAGCACAAAGGCCAAGGAATTAGAAATGGTGATCGACGCTCTTCAAGGAGAGCTCGAAGAGAGGATGATTATCATCATTGATCTCCAAAGGCAAGTGCAACAGCTGAAGACAGAAGCGGAACAACATCAGATAGCCAGGGATAAACAACAAAAAGAAATGGAGGAGTTAGGTGACCTCCTCACCAAATTATCTGATGCCTGTAAGGTAAAAGACAAGCAACTGACAGAAGTCACGAATGAACTTCTTACGACCTCTCTGTCAACTCAAAAAATTCAAGTGCAGTTAGATGTTGCCAATGCTTCCCTGCAATATTATGAACAAAGAATCAATGATCATGCCATTTTCTTACGGCAAATCAGAGAAAACCTAGCCGTGGCCTCGATCAAGGGAATTGATGAAGTGTACAAGGTACTTGAAAAGAAAAACATAGATTTAGAATTGGAATTAAAGCTTGAACAATCACAACACAAAGACCTGGCACTGATGCGGGTTCAAAGAGAGGAGGAGCTCCTAAAGAAGATAGCAGAACTCAAGTGCATAAATCAACTCCTCAAAGATGGAAAGCCAGACACGTAGGAAGAGGCAGGCACTTCAGAGCCGCCACAAATAGACATACCCTCGGACTCATTTGTTGAGTTTGAGACGTAGCCCACAGCAGAGCCGAGTGGTGATGAAGATTTTCAGGTTCACATCACAGACACAGATACAGTGCCAATGGTCCAGCTGTCAAAAGCTGAAGAAGACGCACTGAAGGAGAAGATCACCTTAGAGGTGGATGAGCAGTGGAAGACCACTATGGATTGGGAGTTGAGAGTTTTACACTCTGTCAACGTCACTCAACTCACTCCAAAACAAATCAATGCTCAATAGCACCCAACTATCCATGCCTTACCCTCTCATCAAAGTAGAACTTTTACAGGTAAAAGAAAGGCTGTACAAGGATATGCAAGAAGATGGCGCAAATAAAGACCACCCAAAGTGGAGGTTAAGCTGGCTGAACAAGAATCCGAGATACCTGATTCTATTCACAAGAGCACCTGCAACCTTACAAAGAGATCCAACATTCTGTCTTATACCCAAAGTAAGGACATGGCAAGCGCATGAAGCACTACAGAAGAAGAGGCCAACTTGGCTCAACTTCCCCAGGGTGCCAGCTCCAAAGAGAGGCCAAGCGACAGAAGAATACATGGTGAAAACCTTAACGGGCGCCATGTAATTCTTCAAGAGTCTGCCTGATCTCTCCTGTGAAATGTTATATAAAATCTGCATGATGCTACTCACATGCATACAAGGTTTTAATGAGCTCGAGCAGAGAGGAGCCCCATGGCACTCATTCTTGGAAGGAAACAAAGGCTTATGCTATGATCTGAGTGGGCAACCTTCAGAAGAAATCCTTTACGGATTCTATGCCAGATGCATGTTCCTGCCCTCGCATAATATGCTAGCCTTTGAAGAAGCATTCTACACTGGATTCTTCACCTGGCGAACGAAGATATTTGCACCGGTGATAAGCAACCTAACATCCAGGTTGGTAGGCTACTCAGCGGTGAAACTGAAGAATCAAGTCACCATGCAATTTCTGCAAGTCCCGACAAAGAAAGAAGAATCAGATACCAGAAGGCACAGGAAGCACTTAAAGACCGCCTCGCCCGCCGTCAACCCGAAGACTACTTCAACCCATAAAGCTTTGTCAAGGGACGACACAGGCGAGGAGGAGGGAATGTTAGTAGCAAGCTAACGAGGACACCATTTTTCAGAGTTCTCCTTGTAAAAAATTTATTATTTTGATCAATCAGGAATATTGTAACTCCTATTTTCTTGGTAAGCTTATTAATGAGCCGGGGCTACAAGCTTCCAAATTGTATCAGCCAGTCATTTCCTAGCTTTGGTAGAACTCCAGATTATTAATTTTGACCACCCAAAAACCTTGGCTAAGGTATAAAAGCCAATTTTTGTAAGTTTTTTATAAGTTTTGGATAAGAAATACACAGCGTGAGCTAACAGCACTCACTTATCTCCTTCTCGCGCTTCCTACTCCCTCTCCGGTTGTCACATTGTGATTGCGTTTGTTGCATTGCAACCGCACATAAGAGCTCTACACATTGACGTAAGCCATTCACAGTATTTCGTAGCTTTTGGCGTCGCCGAACCCGCGGCCTAATTTCATCATAACTAGGAATTTACATGTTCAAATCAAAAACTAAGCATATGTGGGGTATTGGGGCATCATTGCTAAGCATTTAGATGCATTCTAGATCCAAAACGACTATGTCAAAAATCCGCTGCTATTAATAATCGCGATTTTGGAATTTGACCTAAAGTGGAGTTTGAGGCCATAGGCATGTGTGCTTAGGTCTTACAAACTTTTCCTAGAAAAATTTCGTTATGTTTGGATGTCATTTGATGCTGTAACGGATGTGATTTGCTTGCCGATGAGTGATTGGATTTTGGTGATTTCAGTCACTTGAGTGAATCTTGAGTTAGATGCGAGTTGTTAGTTGTTTTCCAAGAGATTGACAACCTCTTGTAGCCTCTATGCACTAGTCAAGTCAGCTTCGTCCCATGGTTTGACAAATTAATCGTGGTTCTCGCTAATACTGCAATAAGATAGGATAGTGAGGTTAGACATGCGTCCCACAAGAGAAGAAGGGAAAAGGCGAGGCAAAGGGAAGACGGGTGGGTTCGAACGGGCTGGCCAGAAAGGGCGAGGCAAGGGGAGAAGGGTCGGGCTGGAAAGGGCGGGCTAAATTGTGAGTAAAGAGAAGAAGGGAAAAGAAGAGACGAAGGGTGGGTTGGAGCAAGTTGGCCAAAAACAGCGAGGCAAGGGGAGAAGGGTAGGTTGGAAAGGGCAGGCCCGAAAGGGGGTCTAAAATGGGCTAGCCGGAAAGGGCGGGCTGAATTGGGTGAGTAGAGAGAAGAAGGGAAAAGGCGAGGTGAAGGGAAGAAGGGTGAGTTGGAACAGGCTAGCCGAAAAGGGTGAGGGAAGGGTGTAAAGAATGAGGATGCAAGAGAGCTACACAAGACAAGCACAAAGCACACAGAGATGGAAAGCTTCTTCTTCTTCTTCTCAGAAAAGAGAGTACAAAATGACTAAGTGCTAAAGCTGAAAAGTAGCACATATGTACATGCGGTCACTAAGTGTGAACTCGCTAGAAGCGTACTAGGCTGGCACTATAAGTGTAGTCCAGCTGTAGAATCACTGGCAGAGATCCTCCGTGTCGGTCACCTAACGCGCCAGTGAGTAAATGCCGTAAGCGGCCAAGACCCGTAGTGGATGCCAGCTCAAGGTGTAGAGCTCGACATCTCAACACTCCCCCTCGAGCTCTGCATGTCGCAAAGTCCAAGCATAGTCCGGAAACGTCGAAGCTTCTCAGCTCCGAGGGCCTTGGTAAAGATATCCGCTATCTGCTCCTCTGTGCTGACGTAGACCAAGTCGATGTCGCCCGCCAACACTCGCTCTCGAACGTAGTGGTAATGGACCTCTATGTGTTTGGTCCTAGCATGGAACACTGGGTTCCTAGCCAACTGCATGCTGCTGAGGTTGTCACAATGAATGACAATCTGCTGGTCCACCTGCACTCCCAAGTCCTTAAGTAATGTGCGTAGCCAAGCTACCTCGCACGCTGCAACTGCTGCACCTCTGTACTCGGCCTCTGTGCTCGATAAAGCAACCGTAGGCTGCTTTTTGCTGCTCCAAGTAACAGCAGCACTCCCAAAAGAGAACATGAAGCCACTCGTAGATCTCCTATCAACAATGCTACCTGCCCAATCTGCATCTGTATACCCATACAATGCTAATGGTGCATCTGCTGCATAGAACAATGCGTAGTCAAGAGTCCCTTGCACATACCTAAGTGTGCGTCGTACTCCATCCAAATGTGGCTTCCTCGGAAGCTGCATGAACTGACTCTCCAAGCCTACTGTGTAGCTCAAGTCTGGCCTTGTGATAGTCAAGTACTTAGACTACCCACAATCTTCCTGTACATGTTGACATCCTCAACAACATCACCCTTCTCTGCACTCAGCTTTGCATTCACATCCAAGGGAATAGAAATTGGCTTACAATCAGCCATACCATACTTTGACAACATGTCCAAAGCATACTGTCTCTGTGATAGCCATACACCCTCTGGAGTCCTGATCACCTCAATGCCAAGAAAGTAGCGCAACTCGCCCAAATCTTTCATTTCAAACTCCTGTTTGAGAAGACCCTTCACATGGTCAATCTCCATAGCATTGTCACCAACAATAATAAGGTCATCTACATATATGGTAATGACCACAATCCCCACATCACTCTCACGTACATAGAGTGAATGTGATCAGCATGAGCTCTCCTAAAACCAATACTGACAAGATACTTGGCAATCCTGTCATACCATGCTCTAGAGCCTTGCTTCAAACCATACAAAGCTTTGAGAAGTCTGCATACATAATCTAGGTAACCTGGATCGACATAACCAGGTGGCTGATCCATGTACACTTCCTCTTGGAACTCACCATTCAAGAAGGCATTCTTTACATCCATTTGATGCATAATCCATCCTCTAGATGCAGCCACTGCTATGACAGCTCTCACTGTCGTCATCTTTGCCACTGGAGCAAAGGTCTCCTCATAGTCTATGCCATACGTCTGTGCATAACCCTTTGCGACCAGCCTTGCCTTGTGACGCTCAATGTTACCATCAGCCTTATGCTTGGTTTTATACACCCATTTACAGCCAATAGCTTTCTTGCCACTTGGCAATGGCACCAACTCCCATGTGTCATTTGCTTCCAATGTAGCCATCTCTTCATTCATTGCATCATCCCAATGCAGATTTCCAACTGCATCCTCAAAACATGTGGGCTCCACATCCTGTATCACCTTAGCCATGTAGGCTTGGTGATGCGCTAGATACCCATCATAAGTCAATTTCTGAACTGGATTTCTGACTCTATTAGATCTGCGCGGTCCTGGGTCACTCCTTTGCCCTCTAGCATCTTCTTGTACTTTCCTTACACCAGGTGTCCTGACAGCCGGAATTCCAAATTCCTCATCAAGACTTTGTTCAGAACCATCTGAATCCATGTCTACATGTGAAAAACCTGATGATGCATCAACCATAAAGGGAGGTTCATCAACCTTTTCCTTTCCTTTTCGTGATACATTCCCTGTACCTGTTGGTGGAGTAACCTGCGTACGTAGTCTACCATTCCATGGTTTCTCAACAGAGCCACGAGAAGAGGACTCTTGTGGTCCACTCAAAACCTGTGACTGTGGCCTCACATTTTGTACAACCACATCATCTTTTACATCAGCCCCAATAGTGCCATGTGCATTACTGTACCAGCTGCTCATCTCATCAAAGACTACATCTCTGCTCACTCGTAATTCTCGTGTAGTAGGATTGTAGCACCTGTACCCCTTTTGTTCAAGGGAATATCCCACAAGAATACATTTCTCTGCTTTAGGATCCAATTTCCTACGCAACTCATCTGGTACATGCACGTAAGCTATGCAGCCAAACACTTTCAAGTGTGCCAAATCAGGCTTTGTACCTGTAAACTTTTCCTCAGGTGTTACATCATGCACCGCAGCTGTAGGTGTCCTGTTTATAATGTACACAGTTGTATTTACAGCTTCAGCCCAGAAATGATGAGGCATGTTCTTCTCATTCATCAATGCACGTGCAACCTCTGCAATGTGCCTGTTTTTCCTTTCTACGACCCCATTCTGCTGTGGAGTATATCTGCATGTAAACTGCCTGTGTATACCATGCATTCGCAGAAAATCTGAAAAATCATTGGAGAAGTACTCTCCCCCTCCATCTAACCTCAATGTCTTGATTTGCATATCTGTCTCCTTCTCAATCATGACTTTGAAGTCTTGAAAGTGACCAAACACTTCACTTTTGTTACGCATGAAGTAGACCCATACTTTCCTTGTATGGTCATCAATGAAAGAGACATAATACCTGCAACCATGTATACTTGCAGTATCGGTTGGATTCCAAACATCTGTGTGCACCACCTCAAGTGGCTTTTTACATACATTGCGCTCATGTGGAAATGAGCCCTTTGACTGTTTTCCAAACTGGCATGCTGCACACACTTTATGCATTCCATCCACCTTGAATTTGGGCAAACCTTTTACAATCTGTTTTGATTGCATGCTGCGCAATCTCTGCTCATTGACATGGCCAATGCGTTTGTGCCAAATGTCAACATCAGCCACAACACCTGTGCCCTGTGCAAATAATGCAGCTTTTACCTCAAGCATGTCTACATTCAACGTAAACATTCTGCCCACACATTTGCCCTCTGTGATCAGCTTACAGCCATTCTGGAAATCTTCTACATAACAGCCATTTGGATTGAAGCGAACCTGCAAACCCTGCTCAACCATTTGTCCAACAGAAACAAGATTCTTTGTAATGTTTGGGACATGAAGTACATCTGCTAAGTACTTTGATTTCCCACTCTTCGTATTTAGAGGTATGTCCCCTACATGAGCAATGGGGTGAGCTGTGTCATCTCCTGTCTGCACATAGCCTGACACATCTGGTTTGCGCATATCTCTAAACCACTCTCCACGAGACGTCATGTGATTAGAGGCACCTGAATCCACATACCAAACATCATCTTGGGTGGAATTCTCTGCAGTCATTGTATTCATTACATGTTGCATAACAAACATACGCTCGTTTTTGCTGTCATCTGCATCTCTGCTAGTAGATGCATAGTTGCCCTGTTCTCTCTTTCTACTTGCTTTTCCCTTTGGACAGTCACGTGACATGTGACCTCTTTCACCACAAGTCCAACATTCTCTACTATCTGGAGTATGTTGCTGCCTGCTTGATCCTGCACCACGACCTCTTTGACTCCCCCTGCCTTGAGACTTGTTTCCCCTGCCACCTGTATTGTTTTGATTTGATTGACCTTCCAGAAATTGGCCCCTGCAACCCCTTGGGCCTCGACCACGACCTCTACCTCTACCTCTGTTGGAGTTAGAATAGAAGGCCTGTTCAGAATTATTTCTGCCATGAGAAGAAGATGTGTCAAGGTTCTTCTCCTCAAGAATAAGCATAGAAATCAAATCTTGGAACACGGGGATGTCGTCTCTTGTATTCATGGAAGACCTAAAATGTACATACTCATCTCCTAGACCATCCAAGCATGCACGGACAATGTCATCGTCTTCCACTGAGACTTTAATAGATCCAAGAGCCTCAATGATACTCTTGATCTTCAAAGCATAATCATTGATGGAGAGGTTGTTCCTCTTAACCTGATTTAGCTCCGACTTTAGTTGAAGCTTCCTGGCCTTGGTGTTCACCTCGAACACTCTGCCTAAGTTTTTCCATGCAATGGCGGGGGTTTCAGCATCCTGTAGATAGCCCATCATGCCATCTGTGATGCTCATAGAAAGCCAATACATCACTTTGCTCTGGCCTTGTTGCCAGTCCCTCAAAGCTTTCCTTTGTTCTGCTGTAGCATTTGCCTCGGGAATCTCTGGTTTCTTTTCATTGTCTCCTTCTACATAGTCCCAATAACCTTTTCCTTTTAGGAAATTTGTTATTCTGAACTTCCATGCAGGGTAGTTATTTTTCTCAAGCTTCTCAGTAACAATCTGACTGAAACCGTCAGACATCTTGAAGCACTAAGACAAAATAGCTGCAATCTACAAAAACCTGCAAATCTGCTGAACCTGCTATCGTGGTTCCTGTAACGCTTTCTACACTCAACGAGTGTCCACAATCAAGCGTACATACAACCACTGTACTTGTACAATAAATCTCTGTATACTGCACCAGGCTCTCTTGCCTGCACCAGGCTCTGATACCATGTAAAGAATGACGATGCAAGAGAGCTACACAACACAAGCACAAAGCACACAGAGATGGAAAGCTTCTTCTTCTTCTTCTCAGAAAAGAGAGTACAAAATGACTAAGTGCTAAAGCTGAAAAGTAGCACATATGTACATGCGGTCACTAAGTGTGAACTCGCTAGAAGCGTACTAGGCTGGCACTATAAGTGTAGTCCAGCTGTAGAATCACTGGCAGAGATCCTCCGTGTCGGTCACCTAACGCGCCAGTGAGTAAATGCCGTAAGCGGCCAAGACCCGTAGTGGATGCCAGCTCAAGGTGTAGAGCTCGACATCTCAACAAAGGGGAGAAGGGTGGGCTAGATTGGTCGAGTAGAGAGAAGAAGGGAAAAGGCGAGGCGAAGGGTGGGTTGGAACAGGCTAGCCGAAAAGGGTGAGGCAAGGAGAGAAGGGCTAGTTGGAAAGGGCGGGCTGAAATGGGCATGTAAAGAGAAGAAGGGAAAAGGTGAGGCGAAGGGAAGAAGGGCGGGTTGGAATGGTCTAGCCGAAAAGCGCGAGGCAAGGGGAGAAGGGCGGGCCCAAAAGGCGGGCTAAATTGGACGAGTAGAGAGAAGAAGGCAAGGGATGAGGGGCGAGACAAAAAGGGCATACTGAATTGGGCGAGTAGAGTTAAGAAGGGAAAAGGCAAGGTGAAGGGCAGATTGGAACGAGCTGGACAAAAAAGGCGAGGCAAGGGGAGAAGGGCAGGCTGAATTGGGCGAGTAGAGAGAAGAAGGGAAAAGGTGAGGCAAAGGGAAGAAGGGCAGGTAGGTTGGAACGGGCTGTCTGGAAAGGGCTAGGCAAGGGGAGAATGGCAAGCTGCAAAGGGTGGGGCAAAAAGGCGGGCTAAATTGGGTGAGTAGAGAGAAGAAAGGGATGGGTAGTAGAGAGAGAAGAAGGAAGGGGTAGGGCTGCTTTAGTGGGCTAGGGGAGAGAGAAAGAAAGGGATGGGTAGTAGAGAGAGAAGGGAAAGCGGGGTGAGTGAAGAGAGGAAAAAAGAGGGGCGGTTTATGGGGCGAGTAGAGAGAGAAAATGTGGTGAGGGCGAGTGGAGAGAGCAAATGGGATGAAGGGCGAGTGGGAAGAGGAAAAGGACGAGGAGCGGGTTATGGGGCAAGTAGAGAGAGAGAATGGGGCGAGGGCGAGTGGAGAGAGAAAATGGGACGAGGGGCGAGTGGAGAGAGGAAAAGGGTGAGGGGCGGGTTATGGGGCAAGTAGAGAGATAAAATGGGGTGAGTAGAGAGATAAAATGGGTGAGGGGCGGAGCGTCGGTATAAAAAGGTGGCCAACAAGGTAGGGCAAGCAAGTTGAAAACAGAGACGGGCTAAGTCTTGTGAGGTCCTTGTATGACCAGGCAAAGACATCCTTCCAACTGATGATAAAGGAAACCATTAGATCTAGTAATTGGGGTTGATCCCACATCCATGCAGCCAGCAATACTACCAGGTTGGGCTCTTCTTCAATACCTAAGTTGACTTCTTTGTCCGAGTTTTGATAGTTGTCTGGGTTCCACTCTTTAGCTACATCTTGGCCAGCTTTGGTCAATGCGTCCACATCATGAGCAGGACTCTGATCAATGGGAATGTCTTGTGCCTGCTCATGTAAATCCTGGAGTAAGTTCCTCCAAAGGCAAGCCATCTCTACTTTTCTTTGAGCTAGTCTGCGGACTCTTGGGTGGGGTGGGGTCAGATGAAGCCTTGCCTATGGGCAGGGAAGAATCATTTGTGTCAATTTCATGCTCTAATTCTTCTTCTTCTTCTTCTTGTCCTTGTAGGGGAGACTTCTTACCACGCCTATGGTGAGTGATGGGCTCTCCAAGACCAAGAGATTCCACTTCTTCAATACCTATGTTTTCCTCCATTTTGGTGAGGACTACAAAACAATGAGGGTCAGGTGTTGCTTCTAACCATTCTAGGAGCTCATTGTGTTCACAGGGACGTTGGGTAAGACCTCTTCCTCTGGTGGGTTCTCCTCGGCCGCTTTAGCTTCTACCTTCTGGTCATCATGTTGTGCAATGTTGAGGGAAGACTTTCTATTGGATGGGTCAGCTCCACTTTCTAGTTGGATTCGTCTATGCCCTGTACTTGGTGTAGTGATCCACATTGTATCATTGCCCCGGTCTTGATGTGCACAAGTATGTTGTAGCCAAGGTCTACCAATCAACAGAGAAAACCACCCATCCACTTTTGCTAGCTAGACTACCACAAAGTCAAGCCAAAAAGTGAAGTCTTCTACTACCATTGGGACTTGTTCCACCACTCCGATCGGGTGGACTTTGTGTTGGTCGGCTAAGATGACAATGGAAATGGCGCTCTTGGTGGGTACCAAGCCAAGCTGTCGCATGGTGAACTCTGGCATGATTTTGATCCATGAGCCACCATATACGATGAAACATGTAAACTTATGGCCATGATTGGACACTGTGAGGCAAGGACTTTTATAATCAGTGAGGGGTGCCGGTGGGTATGAAATCATGTATGACTCTTCAGAGGAAATTTTGGGCAAGTGCCCGTACTATTTGGGCATGAGGGGTAGAGAGCTTGAATTTCCTTGAGAAGGTCACCTCTAAAAGTAGGGTCTATTTGGAGAAGTTCATATAATGAGACGCTCTTGTAGGTGGTCTTCAAAATCTCCTCAACTGGCAATGATCTTAACATGTGAAGCCTTCCTTGTGGCAGAGCTTGGGCCTCCATGTCCTGTAGGGCTTTTGTGTATGCATGCTCCAATTCCGATGGCATAACTATATTCTCTGGCTCTGTCTCTTCTTCTTCCACTATCGGCCGCAACTGAGTTCACTCCTTAGGTTGTCTTGTAGGCAGAGGCTTTTCTATGGGCCAGGATAGGTTCTGGGCTATTCTTTGAGCTCTTGTGAGTACTTCAGTAGTGCCTGAGATTTCTTAAGCCAATGTAGCAGGTGAAGGTGAAGGTGAAGGGTGAGGAGTGAGGACATGAGTGGATGGTCAGGCCAAAGTGTACATAGTGGGCTCTTATGAAGTAAGCATAGAATTTATTGAGATCATGTTGAGAGAAGAAGATAGATGTTGCTTGGGGCAGTCTCTCAAATAGTGATCTTTAGCATCTAGACAATGTCTGCATGGTGGAGCTCCTTCTAGTAAAGAACATCTAGTTTGGTAGTGACCATAGTTGCCACACTTATAGCACATCATTGGGCGATTGGCCGTCCTAGGGTAGGTAGGGTGTGGAGGGCACGGTACCATTGGGGTGGAGACTTGGTCTGGCTAGGGGTAGTATAGAAGCTTTGGATCACAGGGCCACCATAAGGGGTCATACTAGGTAGGGTGGAAGATGGTCGCAATTGTGGAGATGTACTAGGGATGAAGTGAGAAGCCCAAGGTGAGCTGATAGAATGGCCCATGGGGGCTGCGTTCATGTGCATGGCCGAGGCCAAGTTTTGGTGCAGATGATGGACACCCTTAAGATGGTATCAATCCTTAGTTTCATGACTGCCTTTACCACAAAACTGACAGTGGACCATCATGGGACATTCTTGAGGCGCGTGGCTAGGGTTGTTGTAGTTTCCGCACCATACTTGGGCCCTGGCCTCTTGTTGTGCCTTCAATTCCTCTAGCTCCCTTTTGAGTTGTGCCACCACATGTGGCGGCTGAGACAATTGAGTAGACATTGCTAATGACGTCTTTTCATCTTGTAGTGCCCTCTGTAGCTTAAGGGTTTCTAATTCTCTTTTGAGAGCCTCTAGGGTGTCAACAGTAGGGTCATCCATAAGAACAGCAAGAAAAATTACCTGGTGAACCGGCAAGGTGAACCGGCAAATTGTAATCTGGCATTTTTTATTCTAGTGGTAGCCGCAACAAAATCATCCATGGTAGCTTCAGCTCGTAAGGATTCCGAAGCTTTAATTGAGTCAAAGTAGGCAAGGCTTTTATTGAAATCTCCTGGTTGTTGGGGTAACCTGGCTACCAGGGATCTAGCTTGGGTCATCGACTATGCAAAAGTCTCCCCAAGACCCAACTCCAAGCTTTCCAGTTGGTCCAGGGCCTTCTCCCTATAGTCACCCAATTGAAACTCAGCAGCAGCATTGAAACCCGCCTTGAGGGCATTCCAGGTGGTGAAGCGGCCCTCTGCAAACTAAGTATACCACTTGTCGGCCAATCCCTCTAGGATTGAAGGAAAAAGCACCATGTAGGCATCTTCTCAGTTTAGCCCACGGCTTTGGCAGAGTGACAAGAACCGCGTCACATGGTCGACTGCATCCTCAAGAGATAGTCCCTTAAGAGTAGGAAACCTGATGTTAACCCTCAAGAGAAGGTTTGTCAATTCCTCCACCATGGCAGGCTTCATGAGAGGGGTGGGAGGTAATTTTGGAGAAGAAGTTGCAGAGGTGATGATGGTGAAGATGGTGAAGGTGACGTCGGTGGCTCAGGATAAGGCTTGGACGAAAGTAGAGGCAATGGTGCAGGTGAGGTGGCGGAAGGCGAGTATCTTGGCGACGATGTTGAATCTTCATAGGACTTCTTAGATGTGCTCCACTTGACTTAGAGCGAGTAACAAGCATGCATAGATGCAAAAATTGATTTTCCTAAATTTTAGGCTAAAATTTAGGATAAGTGGTCAGAGCGACTGCAGGATGCCTATGGCACCCTAGAATGTGGCTATAGGATTGGCTTGCCTCAATCTAACTTCCCAGGTGATTGGGCTAGCTTGCAAGGCCTGATAGAGCAGTCCCACAGGGCGTGCCAAAAATGAGAGCAGTTGTAGATGAAAATGGTGCACACAGTGCTCTCTAGTGGTTGGGTGCTCTGAATGCAGTATGCATGCAGACTCACAAGCTAGCTCAAATCTACAGACAATAGTGCAACGACACAATTATAGAATTGAAGAGAACAATGAACAAAAAACTGACAATAGCCACAAGCCCTCCAAGACAGCACCATGTACATAACCAAAAAGACCATACAAAGACTAGTCTGGCTGAGGCCAACTCTACCTAGTCCACGACTATCAACAAGGTACAATGGGGATGTAGAGGCTAAGGTGCAATGGAGTGTGCAGTGATGCAAGTACAACTAAAAACCACAATATGACTAGCCAACAAGACTACAAGGCTCACAAGCTCACTATAGATCACCAAGGTGAAGTGCTCCAAGACTAGTGTCCAAGAGTGTACAAGACTAGGACTAGACTCCAGAACTTTGGCTAGACTCTTTCAAGACTGTCTCTATATGTTGTCCACATGCTCTGTATATATCCACAAGCTAGGGGCGTCATCGGCTACCACCCATATATGATCCAACTGGAAATATCTAGCAAAGGAGACCCTTGTAAACTGCAAGTATTCGCTAGTGCTGGCCTAGTAAATCCCCTGGTGAGTTGGCCCACCAGTTGCCTAGCTGGCCACTGGACGGCCTAGCTCATCCCTAGTCCACTATCGCCTCGGCTACTAGAGAAGTGTTGTGTGGTAGCTCTCAAAAGCTCTAAAAGAGGTGGCCATTGATTGGCCACACTCTGGATGATCAATGCTACCTCTCTGGCCAAGGTGGCATGAGCCCCATCCGGACCGGCTGGTGTGTCCAGATTGGGCGCCCGTTGGTGTGGACGATCCAAAAGTGCCCAAGCGCCCGGATCACGGAAGGTCCAACTCGAAGATGATATTCCTTGGAGCACGTCCACCAAGGTGGCCATGCAAGCTAAGCTCTATGTAGCCCTGTAGCCTGCTACACGAGTAGTCCTCCTTCATTTTAGCAAACTCCTCCTCAATGTTTTGACATGAACGATGGGAATTATGCATCCTCCTTGCTTCTCACTCTTCTAAGAATTAGTTGTCAGCTTCACTGCTAATGTGTTGCATCCTCTTTGAGGCTCTCACAACAATACAATCAAACTCAAGAAGAATTAACAACCATCGTGTAATTCTTCCCGTGGAACAAGGTTTATTTACTAGATACAACAATGCTTGATGATCAACATAGAAAACAAACTTGTTGGCAAGAAGGTAGTAGCAAAATTTCTTTACGCATAAATCATAGCTAAACTTTCCCGCTCTGTAGTGGTGTAGTTTCTCTCAGCATCATTTAATTGACAACTTGCAAAGCTAATGGGGTAGTCCAATTTAAATTCTCCTGGTTGAGCTAGAACACACCCAATAGCAAAGTTTGATGCATTAATATGCACATAGAAAATTACATTCCAATCGAGCACTCATAGAATGGGAGCAATATTCAAGGTCTTTTTCAATGACTCATAAGCATGGTCACACTCCGTGGTCCAGTGGAACTCAATAAGGAGTTCGTACAAGGGACGAGCTATCTCAGCAAAGTTTAAAATAAACCGTCCGTAATAACCAACATGGCCCATGAACCTTTGAGCTCCTTTATAGTTTGTAGGTGGTGGAAAATCAGCAATGGCTTTAATTTTGCTCTCATCTGTGGAAATCCCATTTTTGGACACTTTATGTCCTAAAATGACTCCATGTTTAACCCAAAATTGGCATTTTGAAAGGGTTTAAGGAGATGCGATACAATATGCACTTCTCAAACACTTTTCGTAAACATGATAGATGTTCTTTCCAAGAAGAATAAAATCAAAGGTCATCTAAAAAAGCTTCGCAAAACTCCCTCAAATATTCTCTAAAAGCAGTGTTTATTAATCTTTGGAAGGTAGCAGGGGCATTGGTTAATCCAAAATCCATAACACAAAATGCGAACACTCCAAATTCGGTTATAAAAGCCGTTTTAGCTTGGTCCTCTAGTGCAATTGTGATTTGATTGTAGCCAAAGTACCCATCTTCCTTCCCTGTAACTCTTTCAAGCACATGTTCTAAATATGGCAAGGGGTCATGGTCCCTCCTAGTGGCAGCATTGACCTTCTTGAGATCCACGCACACTTTGAGTTTCCCATTCTTTTTTGGCACATTAACAATTGGAGACACCCATTCTAAGTGCTCAATAGGGTATATGATTCCGCATTTGACAAGCTTTTCGATTTCTTCTTGAACAATTTTTGCATACTTAGGATTCATTGTTGGGTAGGGTTGTTGCTAACTGCTTTAGCCATGCTATTCATGGGGATTGTATGTTGCACCACGGAAGGTGGACCACCTTTCATATCATGATATGTCCAAGCAAATATGTCCTTGAATTCCTTGAGAAGTTCTTTTAAGTACATACTCCTCAGGCTCTCTCAGATCTTAGGCAATGAAAACAGGTTTGGACTCCTCACCTAGGTCTGCTAACTCTATTTCCTTAACTATTGTTGGACCATCATAGACTCCATTGCTTCCATCGATGGGTTTTCTTTGGGCCTTTGTATACACCACCTTACGCTCCTCCGTTGTGTAAGATTTGAAATGATCAGGTGCAGGATGTAAGTCTGTGGGGTCTTGTGGCTCTGTGGATTGTGATTTCTCTTCCGCTTCCTTTTGTTGTTGAACTAACTCTCAATTTTGTCATCTCCTTAAGGTACGGCTCAACTTTGGCTTCTCTGTAGCCTCTAGCTGTGTGATGTCAATGGATTGTGGACTACACCACATAACGCTTTGAAGGTATTCACCCCAGTTATCTACCAGCTTCCGATGAGCATCACATGCCCTATATAATTAAGTCAATCTGCGGTAGATTTCTTTTCATTTATTCTAGCACGCATATTTGCTCGATATCGTCACCTCTTATACCTCTTACTCTTTTTGTCTAATTTTTTATTACGGCCAATCTTCAATGAAGAGTCACTAGATGAATCGCTACTCATGTCTTCTCCTCTCTTGGATAGATTGTCATCTAGGGTACCACTGGGCCTTGAATGGTTTGTCCCCACAATTGCACCAAGATTTAACTCAGATTCTTCGTTCTCATAGTCAATTTTAATTGATGATTCCGTCTCCAAATCGTGTGGGCTATAGTCCTTTGAGACGCTACTGGTTCCAATGTCAGTCAAGCCTTCATCTAGTAGGTTATCAGAAGCTATATGTATTGCTCCTATCATATTTAGATGTACAAGGGGTGGCATTTCATCCCCCTCAGGTGTTACCCAGGTCGTCCCCCTATTTCCCCAAGCGTCTATGGTTGCTGCTAGGTGGACCCAATCCACATTGTCAGACTCAGTCATCCCAGGTAGAACATCCATATAAGGAGAATCTTCCCCAACATCAATGTCCATTTTACACGTGTAACAATAGTGCAATGGAGCCGAGTGAACTGTGGTGTCAAATCTATGATCAATTATAAATCTGTTTCCTAGAGGGTGTGCCCAACCAGTTACAAGATCAACTCGAATGACAGAGTCTTGGAAGCAAGTAGACATGGTTTTTAGACCAGTCATGCATCATTTTTGCTTCCCTCATGAAAGGATGTCCTAAGATCATCTCAAATAAGATAGTGTGCTTGGCTACATGATGTGGACCTCCACACTCATAGCATTGAAGAGGTGGTCTCTTGGTAGTGTAACTAATATTTTGGCCTCTTACCGCAAGAGCAGCTACTTGATAGATAGGTTTGACTTGTCCCCAATAGTCCTCCATGTAGTATTGTAGACTTTCTTCAAGTGCATCAATCCCATAGGCAATATTAGGCTTTATAACTTCCTCATAGCCTTCCAAACAAGCAATAAACGACTCACAACCCACTAGATTCACCGAAGTGATTCTTGGAAGTAGGGGAAGCATTGGAGGTGGTAAGGGTGTTGTTTGAACAACATTCTGGGTCCTAAGGACCATGTGTTGTGACATTTGTTCAAGAGGTGGGTCCGGCATCAATGCAGGCACTCAAGGTGTGTCCATCCATGCTAAGGTTGGTCTATTGGCCATTGCACGTTCAAATACTATGCAATCCTTAGCTTGATGACCATACCTCCCACAGGCATTGCAATTCCCTTTAAATTTACTCTAGAGTAGGGCATTCACTAGTACTATGCGGGCCATAGAAAACTGAGCATTATTGATGCTCCCTTCTTGGATACATATAATTGTTTTGTGGAGCATAATTGTCTCTAAGACTCTCTTGAATGGCCTTGGTGAGATCTGCTAAAGTTATCTCAGATATCTTTGGCTCTTTAGCAATAGGCTTTATGGTCATTGGCTCATGCCGTGATGCTTGTGAGCAAGTAGATTTAGGCATAACAGACACTCTTTCTCCTTGAATCATTAAGTAATCCTCCAATTGGATTGCATTGGTGGTGACTGCTTCCCAAGTGGTGATTCCTCTAATGACTAGGCCATTGTAGATATCCTCATATCGGAATTTCCTAATGAATCAATCAAGAAATTGGTTATTATTGAAGTGCTCATTTTGATTACAACGAGAATTCAAATACTTCAAGCAACTAATATAGTCTCTCGCAAACTCTCCTTCCTCTCGTTGGTTTTTCTAAAGCTGAGATGCTACACCACAAAGTACTCCCTCTCATATGTACTCTTTCAAGAACAATCTCCTAAGAGTAGGGTAAATTGTTTTTGCTTCCACCCTTAGGATTCTATACCAATCCCCAGCCTTTCTACTCAAGGTCAGGCTTAAAGCATTACTCTTATGCAGGTCATTGTGTTCTCCTAGGGAATCGCATATTTGTTCAAACACTTCGATACGCTTTCTCACATCCCTATCTCCACTAAATTTTTGTGTGAGCTTGGCAATTTGTACTGCCTTACTTCTAGGCTCTCTATCAGGCGTGTTACGCATATTTTCAGCAATGGATCGACCAATAGCTTGAGCAAATGTTGCCAAGTCACCTAAGTGAGCAAGCATCACGGGTAAAGGCATTCTCGAAACTACATGTGGAGTAGGTATTGGCATTGGGCTTGGCGTAAAGGAAGCCCTTGGGTTCCAAGTTTGGTACGATGTTGTGCCATGTGGTGGCCCAAAGTTCATATGTGTGGCCCTAGGCATAACAGACATTGAATGTGACATGCTAACGCTAGCAGGTATGGTCCCATTGAAATAAGGGCTTGGATGTTGTGGCTGTAGAGAATAAGTTATTGAAACAATGGGGGGGGTAGGAGCTATATGAGTACAAGGACCCATAGGTGCATATGATTGATACACACTTGTAGGTATTGTTGCAAGCATTGGGCTACCATGTAGCAGTGCTTTACTAACAAATGAGGTCCATGGCATGTTTTTTGTCATGCCCATCATTGGGGTAGGCATGGTAGCCATGGTGTCATCAAGACAAAGGTGAGCTAAACTTGGAAAGGTAAAGCTATCACTTGTGGGCTCAGATTGTATTGAGATCCATGGCAAAACAACATATGGAGGATCCATCAGGCTTACCGAGGGAGTCTCCATTTGTGATAAAGTCATTTGCTTAGCCTTCTCTGTATCCATGAATCTCATGAGACCTGTTGGAGGCATGTGGATCCCCTTGTTCTGCCTCTCCAGGTCAATAACCCTATGGATGACATCACAAACTCTTTGTTATTGGTCCTCTACGTTAATAGCACCTGTTGTGGATTGTAGGACATCTAACCATCCCACGTGATAGATGTGACCTGTGTATAGGTCAGTTAGAGTCTCTGTTTGTAGTTCATACTCTCAATTCTCATTTTGAAATGCTCCATCTAGGATTGAGGTGCTAGGGGTGTCCTTTGAACTAGATGCAATGTGGATCTCTATGGGTTGACCCTTAGTGGTTGCTAAGTCAGGAGCATTCGATTTCTTGACTAGCATGGATGTTGACATAGGGGCCTTCGCCTTAAGCTCTCTCCGTTGCTCTGCCTTGTGTAAGTTCTCGATTTCCTTTTCCCTCGCTGCAAGGATATATCACTCAACCTCTTACACTTCAGCAAGGCTTCTACCATCAGGTAATATAACCTCAAAGGGGAATAGCTCTGAAGAGTCAGGGGGTGTAGTGAATGGAGTATTCACATGCACACTCTCCAGGATCATGGGGTCTATGTTGGTTAAGAATGGCAATTTTACTTCCCCAACCCCGTTCATTCACATCGCTAGCTCCATGTTCGGAGTGAGTGGCTCTACTAAAAGTTTCCTTAAAGCGGCTAAGCACGCTCGGCCCGGACCATGGGCCCATGTCATGCATGTCTTGGCTTGAACTATTGGGATTAGGCATTGGGTAAACCTTCGGACGTTGTAGTCAGAGGAAGAGTCACTAGACGCAATATGTGGGTCCTGAGTGGTACTACCTTGGGTTCCCGCTGAGGGCCTAGAGCCTAAGGTGCACGAATGATGAGTGCCCGTGTAAACGGAGACACTCTCTATGTGATCGTCCTCTAGCACATGACCAGAGCGTAGGTGCATGTGACCTCAACACTCTAGAAGTGTTGGTGAGTGCCCGTGAAGGCTGCTCACCTAGTTTTTTGGGTGTTTGCAACCCAAGTTTACTCTCAAATTTTTATATATTTATTCATTTATTTTTATCTTTTTTATCTCATATTTTCTATTGTACTAGTACTTGTACTATATTTTTATCTCAAAGTTTTGAGCTAAGACTGTATTATACTGGTATTGGTACTCATACTGGCTCAATATTTTCTATTGTACTGGTACTGGTACTATATTTTTTATCTCAAAGTTTTGAGCTAGGACAGTATTGTATTGGTACTGGTACTGATACTGGCTCAATAATGGTATTGGTACTGTACAGTACTGATACTATACTGGTACTGTACTTTACTGTACTGGTATTGTGTATCGATACTACTGGCAGGGCACACACTGGATATTGGTACTAGTGGTCCAGACTGACACTGGTACTGGCACTGGACACTCACGGACTAACTCAACAAGCTCAATGGTCTAACCCAACAAACTGCACACACACAAACTGACACTAATACTGGCACTAGTACACACTGGCATCGATACACAGACTAGCACTGGTACTGGCACTAGTACACACTGGTACTAATACTGCTGGTCTCAAATTTTAGCGTTAAACTAGTACTGGAAATTCACAGATGTTAAACTCAACAAGCTCACTGTCTAACACAGCCAACTGCACATACACAGACTTTACTTGTACTAGTATACTATAGTTGGAACAGCTATACTGCTATAGCCAACTACGCACACACAAACTTTATTGGTATTGACTCTGGCTCTGCTACCACTACTAGTATTGGTACTGGTACTGTACTGTACTGTTCTGAGATTTTCTTTTTTGTTGTACTACAGTTACTCTACAGTACTAGTATTGGTACTTTTATATTGGTAATGGACTTTACTCGGACTGGTACTATACTGGACTTTAATGGTTCAATATTGGTACTAGTATTGTATAGGTACAGTACAGGTACAATACTAGTATTAGTACAGATATTCAACCAGCTCATCGTACTAGCACTACTGGTACTAGTCTCGGATTTTCAGTGTTGTACTGGTACTGGTAGTACTGGTAGTACTGGTACTGGTACTGGTAGTACTAGTACTGGTAAAGTTTAAAGGTTTTTTTTTTTTGGCTGGTTTATTGGTATCGGTATGCTAGTACACTGGTACTGGTCCTGGTGCACATTGCGTACTGGTATTGGATAATGTTTTTTAACTTTTTTTTCCTTTTTTTCTGTGGATAATGTCAATCTGCATGGCGCCTAGCTCACACATAGATCCTGTCTCAAGGGCGCACATTGTTGCACCTCTGGCAACTTTGTCTAAGCTTTCTACAGCTAAACAACACTATTTAATATGCATACACACTGTGTAACATAGCAAACTACACTTGGACAGACTCAGACAACCAGAAATGACAAAAGTGAATGACTTCATGAGGTAGTATTGAGTGCTCCTCAAGCTTAGTGCAAGGCAGTCCCTGGTAGCGACGCCAAAAAAGTATGGTTTGTCGTACGTGTCGAAGGCTGAGAACTTGTATGTGCACTGTGTGCGAGCCTCGAAAGACTGAAGCACACAACTAGACAGACCTAGCAAGCTCAAAGAAATTATGGTGTGTCACTCACCTCACAATGCTTCCATCATGAAGGATACTGTGCTGCAAAGAAGAAGGAGCCACCGTCAATGCCGCGCTCAACCGCCTCGCCGTCGTCAATGCTGCCACAATGCTCTCTCTCTCTCTCTCTCTCTCTCTCTCTCTCTCTCTCTCTCTCTCTCTCTCTCTCTCTCTCTCTCTCTCTCTCTCTCTCTCTCTGTCTCTCTCTCTCTCTCTCTAGAATACACACACACATGCCCGTGAGCACACGAAGGAGAAGAGACAGAGATGGAGCAAGAGCACTTCTTAGTTTACACCTCTCTGAATAATGATTTTTAGGTCAAATAGACCTTTTATAAGAGTTCGACCCATTCAGACATGGGTGCCCACAGTGGCCGGTCGTTGCAAAACTACTGTAAAAATAAGATAAGTGGTGCGCCTCTCATCGCCGATCACCTACACACCTATTGGACCAACAAGCCCGGTCCATGACTCAATAGAATAAATAATAAGGCTTTTGTCGAAGGTGATAGGGTGTCTGTGAGGATTAACACACACACCTTTTTCTATTAAAGATGTGGCCTTAAGTAAACAACTTTTGGCCGGCCATCTATTGGGCACCCTTTCCTTAGGGGTAATTCACCCCAAAAGCGACCCTCAAACAAATGATCAACCCTCAGGGTTTAATTCAAGCTTTCGACCTTGCCTAACCTCAAGACTTTTTATCCAATTTTAGTTTGATCACTCCTTTAATCTTTAACTGGGTTGCTCGACACAAAAGAGAAAAGAAGCATTGCCTTTTAGCTCAATTGATAGACTTGAATCTTGAAAAGTGGTTGCAATTAATTTGATACGGACAATTCTCGACTCCTCAAGGGTTAGCGGTCTAGCATTGACCAAGTTGCCACGCTTCTATGGATTACCATCTACTTTGGTACATGGAGATTGGATACCGAAAATTCAATCTACTTGCATTCGACTTGTTCGATCAATTGCCACTTTTGACCTTGTCATGGTCCTCCACATTTGAATTGGACGTCATGATTGACCGTCAAGCTAAGTACAAATTATTTTTTTATTTCCTTTATCTTCTCATTATTTTGCATACCAATCGTTTACATATGCATTTATAGTTGTTTAAAGATATATATACATACAAATGTATTGTAAAAATCTTCTAAAGAAAGAAACAAAAAAAAATTAAAAATAAAATTATATATATATATATATATATATATATATATATATATATATATATATATATATATATATATATATATATATATATATATATATATATATATAAAATAAGAGAAAAGTATTAAATTATTATTTTTTTAAAGAGAAGAGAAGAGAAAAGCATGCCATCATGGCCCATCTTCCACATCCACCCACTATCGTTGAACACCTCGCAAACTTGCATCAATCACCTGCATATGAATGCATGTGAAGGCAAGAATTAGAAGATAAGTTGTTGCACGTTGCCCGCACCAAATCTGCACCTGGTCCAAAGAAAAATAAAATTAGCAAAAAAACTTTCACATTTGAAGATTTTGATGGCACTAAAGATGCCAGCATAGTACTTGCATGGGTTAGTCAACTGGATGACTACTTCCATGATGAAGACTTTCTCAAGCCCGACATGGTTAAGTGTGCATCAAATCACCTTACCAGCAACGTTGCACTATGGTGGAATGCCACCAAACAGCACGATAGAAGACCTTGCACCTGGCATGCATTCAAGAAGTTGTTTTCACCCCATTTCCTACACAGTACAAAGCTAAAGCATGTCGCTAATGGGATTTAATTTGCTAAGGTAGAAATGAAGATGTAAAGGCTTACACCGACCGTTTTTGGAATTGTCTCATTTAGGTTCAAGCTATCAAACATGTCAGCCTCAAGAAACTAAAGTGTAAGTATATATCTGGGTTAGCACTGCAAATTGGTGCTAAACTGGACATGTTTGAGCCACATTCACTGTTAAAGGCCATGAATTTGGCACTCAATTTGGAGGAAAAGAAAGACGGACATCAACTTCACGTTAATCAATCTACTAACACTAATCGTAACAAGAAAATTCCTTTCTCTACTAACTTTGACAAGAACAAAAACCAAAGTCGTACCTTATTCAAGAGATGCAAATTTGACAACTCTGCTACCTCTTCTCAACCTCATGGCAACAACAACAACCCCATGCAACACAGGGGCACCTAGAATCCTTCCAATAATCAGTGCTCTAATCAATCTTCCAACGTTGCACGCAACCACAACCAAAGACCATTCAACAACCACCCAAATGGTGCACAAATTAATCTCATCAAAGATGCTAATCCCAATGACAATGCAGTTGAGGTCAATTATGGTGAGGGCTATGATCCTGCGTATGATGCCAATGATGATCCTTCTCCATGTATTCCTATATCTCCACACATAGTTCTCAAAGTGGAAGGCACAATTAAAGGTGAAGATATTACAATTCTTTTAGATGATGGTAATAGCCATGACTTCATCTCTACACGATTGGCACAACAACTTTCTCCTTCACAACTCTCTTCACCTCGTAAAGTGAAAACTATTTTTAATAATCAACATTTCAATCGTAAAACTCAAGTCGCTTTGAAGTTGACATTGGTGAATTTTATCATACACGTATATTTATAGTCAGACCTTTGCATGGTATTGATATAATTTTGGGGATGTCTTTTCGATATGAATTCAATCCACCAATCAATTACAAAACATGCACTTTAACTCTCACCTATGAAAACAAAACCTACTCCATCCAAGCAATCCTAGAACATCAAAAAAAATTGATACTCTCTCACATTCAAGTCAAACAAGCAATTCAAAATCAAGGAAAAACCTATCTAGTGCTTGTAAACCAACTTTCTGCTTAAGTCAAAACTTCTCACGACTCTTCACACGATGAATTTCTCTCACAATTTAAACATTGGTTCATCATGATCTACCTCCTGGGATACCACCATCATGACCTGAAGACCATAAAGTTTATATTATTCCAGGTTGTGAACCTCCTTGCAAAGCACCATATGGTGTAAACCCAATTTCACACAGGGAAATACAAATCAAATCACAGACTTACTTGATCGGGGCCTTATTATACCTAGTAGTTCACCATATGGAGCTCCGATACTTCGTTAAGAAGAAAAATGGAACCTTTCGTGTGTGTATTAACTACAGGGCTCTAAACAAGATCACCATTAGGAATAGATTTCCTATCCCCAAAGTGGATGATCTACTAGACAAACTCAAAGAGGCAAACATCTTTAGCAAAATAGACCTTAAATCGGGGTATCACAAGTTAAAATGTTTGAACAAGATGTTTACAAAACTACATTTAGAACACAAACATGGCACTATGAATTCCTTGTCATGCCATTTGGTCTGACAAATGCACCAGTTACCTTCACTCGTATGATGAACCAAATTTTCATTGACCATCAAAACTTTGTCATTGCATTTTTTGATGATATTCTTGTGTTTAGTAAATCTGAGCAAGAACATAAGGAGCATTTTTCGCGTGTCTTTGACCTTCTATCACAAAACCATCTGTACTTGAATCCCAAAAAGAGTTCATTTTTCCAATCTGAAATAGACTATGTGGGACACATTGTATCGGGTAAGGGAATACATGTAGACCCAAGAAAATTGAAGCTATACAATCATATCCTAGACCCAAAAACCTACATGAGCTACATTCTTTTCATTGGTCTATGCAGTTTTATCATAGGAAGTTTGTTCATATTTTTGCTTACAAATCTCATTATTTGATTCTCCTGTTAAAGAAAAACACTCATATGTATGAACTCATTTACAAGAAATCTTATTCATTGCACTCAAGAGTGGCTTGACTAATACACCTGCGTTACAATTGCCTAATTTTGACCGACCATTCTTTGTGGTAATTACTGATGCTAGTGGAAAAGGTATCGATGCAGTTCTTATTAAGATAACCATCCACTTGCATTAGAAAGTTGCAAATTTAAACCATCTAAATCTAAATTTAGCACATATAACAAAGAATTGATTGTCATAGTGCATGCTTTGAAAAATTGGAAACACTATCTACTGGGTGTTGACTTAATAATTAAGATTGTAAGTTGTAAATTTAAACCATATGAATCTAAATTTAGCACATATAACAAAGATTTGATTGTTGTAGTGCATGCTTTGAAAATTTGGAAACACTATCTACTGGGTGCTGACTTAAGATTGATCAGCAAAATATCAAGTCATCTTAACCCCTAATAGACGATAGTCATATTAAGTGGACTGCTATAATTCAAAGTTTTTACCGAACATTCAGTATCAACCTGGTAAAGAAAACGTTGTGATTGATTCTTTGAGTTGAAGATCCTCTCTTAATGACCTATCAATTATTGCGGGTACTTCTTTTGATTCTATGCATAATACTTATGCACAAGATGATGACTTTAAAACCACTTGGTTGCATATGCTTGAAAACGCATTGCACACTGTTAACTGAGTCAATGTCAGTTAACAGAAGCTACTAAAGACCAAAGATGTACGGATGTACATCGAGGATGAATACAAAGAAGCAGTAAAGATTGGAGTTACACATTTTTCATGTTTTTCCAAAATGGTCATGTATTGTAAATTCCCGATTTATTTCAAGCCATTGTAATATTTTAATGTGTTACGGGCTCAATGGGAGTTCCAAGCTATAAAGAATAGCCTAGGTAGCAGATTTAGTAAGTGGTGGAGCCCTAAAGACCTTGGGTGCTCGGACATTGCATATTTTTTTCCTAGGTATATAAGGCAGTGTGTAAAAGAAATTAGGGTTCTCAAGCTCATTTATTGAGAGCACTCTTTGGTGAGAGCTCTTGAGGTGTGTGGCTATGGAGTCCTTGAACTTCTCCTTGCTCATGTGACTTGGTTAACACTAATCAATGCTTAATTCTCTTTCACTATGCCTCGCTCATGCTTCTTATGATTGCTTATGATGCTTAGATTAGCTAGATCTTAACTAATTAGTGGTTAATCCCTCTCTAATTTTGTGTGATTGCCCTCTTTTGCTTGTGTGTACATGTAGGTTTGATTGGAGTGTGGTGCTCGATAGATCTATGTGTGTGTGCTTGTGATTAGTGTGTTGCATGATAGGATTAGTGTTGTGTGCATCTTGCAATCATTAGTGTGTGTGATTGGGTTGATTGGAGGTGAAGAGAAGCGGATGTGGAGATTGCCCTTCATTGTGGCTTAGCTCCTCCATAGGCCGAGAAGCTCACCTCGTAGAGTCAACCATTTGCGTTGCCATGATTAGCTCACTAATCGTGTGAGTGTTTCCATGCCCTAGTCGGGTAGCTCACCCCTCCGGATTGATAATTTTGTTGGTCATTGAAGCTATGCAACGATGGAGCAACCCAACATTTGGCATCGTTTCCGAGGACAATGTAATGGATTGCTGCAGCAGCAGTAGGCCAAGGGCCCTGTCGACACACACATGCATGAGCACACTGCCACTCAGGGGCAAGGCCCTTCTGATCATGGACAAGGTCCATCTCCGGATTCTTTGCACACTCTCATTGGAAAGGAGGGGGAGGAGTTTTTGAAAAACACCAAACCACCGACTTTTAAGGGAGAGGACCGAGATCGCAATAAGGATGCAGTGAATATCTTTCTCAACAAGTGGGATGGTATTCACACCTTACGGCGTACTTTGGAAGGCAAGGCCTACAAATGGTGGATGTCTCTCAAGGAGAGAATATCATACCACAGAGTTGGGCAGCCTTTGAGGCTATGTTTAGCAAAGAATTTTTGCCTACAAATGAGGCAGATCGCAATTGGACAGCTTGAGACACGTGTTCCACGTGCCAACACCCTTCATTACTTGAATATGTCTCTCACTATCGGGATGTTATCCTCAAGTTGGAAGGCCTAGACACCTTTCAACAAGTACGAGGGTTTATTCGCGGTCGGATGCCCGACCTTAAGAAGCACGTCAAGACTCAGGACCCTAAAGCAGGCCATAGTGAAAGCACACATTCATGATGATCCAGATGAAAAGAAATCACATAATAATCACGTGCCTGCTAATACACATGATAATACACATACACAGTATGGGCACAATAAAAGGAAATGTATAGTAGCCAATTCTAAAGCAACTAAAAACCCCAAGGGGTCCCGTGGTCCTCTCTCTCCTGAGGACTTTGATAAGGCTAAAAAAGAGAAGTTATGTTTTCAATGCTTGGGAAGACTCAAATTGCCCCAAACTCCGAGTTCCCACCACTACAAGGTAGCAATGATGAATGGTTATGATGTCAAAATCTGGGATACTCAAGTCCAAGCTGTACCATTGGAAATACAAGGCTATTCCACATCCTTGGATTTTCAGGTTATGAACATGGAGAGGGCAAATGTGGTACTTGGTAGGGAATGGTTGTATAGCCTAGGACCATCACTGAAGTATAGCTACGAGCACAACAGCTTGATGTTTGAATCTCATGGCGCACATGTGTTGTTGTTACGAGAGAAGGATGTGCCTTCCTCACCACTGATATGTACAGCCGAGCTTATGCAGCTCGTTTCTGATAATGAAATAGATCAAGTTTTCTTGTGTTACTCATTGTCTCATTTTCTTTCCAATATTGAATCTGTTGAACATTCCTCAACACCGCATGCTCTTCTCTCATCTCTTCCACCAACGGCTACTTCTCAACAAGCAAAGGTTGCTAGTGACTTAAAAAATTTATTGAAGGAATTTCACAATGTTTTTCCTAATGATTTGCCATCAGGATTACCACCGACACGATCGGTGCAACATAGCATCGACGTGGTTGCAGGCAGTAAACCAATAAGTAAACCACCCTATCGAATGAGTTATTCTGAAGCTGTTGAGGTGGAAAGTCAGCTTGCTGACTATCTTAGCAGAGAATTTATCCAACCCCGTTCTTCACCATGGGCTTCTCCTATCCTATTAGTGAAGAAAAAAGATGGTAGTATGCGCATGTGCATAGACTACCGTGGCTTAAATGCGGTTACGGTTAAGTACAAGTACCCATTGCCACGCGTGGATGAGTTGCTCGACAAGCTCACTCATGCTTGTATTTTTACGAAGATAGACTTGCGGTCGGGTTATCACCAAGTAGTATTCGACTTGCTGATATACCCAAAATTGTATTTCGAACAAGGTTTAAACACTACAAGTTTTTGGTTATGCCTTTTGGGTTAACTAATGCGCCCGCAACATTCATGACACTTATGGATAGTGTCTTGAAACCATACTTGGGCAAATTTGTTATCGTTTTTCTCGATGACATTCTAGTATATAGTGCTTCTGAGGAAGAACATTTACAACATCTGAGGTAGGTGTTTGAATTGTTAGGAACAAATCAATTATATGCCAAAGAATCCAAGTGTGATTTTTTGAAGGAGGAAATTCACTATCTTGGGCATGTTATTTCAGCTATTGGGCTACACATGGATCAATCCAAAGTGGATATCATTCGGCGGTGGCCTTCTCCTAAAAATCTGGAAGAGTTACAATTTCTTTTGGGATTTGCAAATTTTTATTGAAGGTTCGTTAAAAACTATGCTAATATTGTTGTTCCCATAACGGACCAACTGAAAGGCAAAGGCAAGACCTTTCAGTGGGGGACCCGCTCAACATCATAGTTTTGATACGCTCAAGGATGCGTTAGCTACAACTCCAATTCTAGCTATTGTAGATCCTTTGAAACCATTCATTTTGGAAATGGATGCCAGTAACCGTGCTATTGGAGCAGTCTTGCTACAAGAAGGGTGGCCAATTGCATTTGAAAGAAAGAAGCTTGATTCAGCACAACAGAATTATTATGCTTATGAACGCGAACTCTATGCAATAGTGTCTGCCTTGAAAACATGGAGACATTATTTGTATGGCGCTCAATTTGAGATTGTGTTTGACCATGAAAGCATTAAATGGTTTACACAACAAACCGACTTGAAGGGTCGAAAGGCCAGGTGGACTGAGATTCTTCAGGAATATGACGCAAAGCTCTGGTATCGTAAAGGACGATACAATGTGGTGGCTGATACTCTTAGTCGTATGCCTGAGATCAATTCTCTCTTGTTCATGGAACTTCGCAGAGAATTTTTGGACTCTCTGAAGGGAAAATATGAGCAGGATGACACATATTCCAAAGTGTGGAGCCATGTGCAAATGAGGGATCCTTCTCACTCCAATGCTGGAAGTGTATCGTTAACCTCCACACACAGTTCTCCTCTGTCGAGTGATGAACTACAACAATGGAAGAATTTCACCATCGACAATGGATACCTACTCCATAAGGGGAGAGTTTGTGTACCAATGGACACAGACATTCGGTGCCAAATTCTTTATGAATGTCATAATACTCTAAGTGCAAGGCACCTGCGTATTAAAAAGACATGCTCTCATACGACGATAGTTTTATTGGCGAGGTTTACATGGCTTTGTTCAAAATTATGTCTTGCATTGCCAAAAATGTCAAGTTAACAAAGCAAAGCGCCTGAAGGCAGGAGGACTCTTACATCCTTTGGAGATTCCAATGGGAAATGAGAAAGTATCTCTATGGATTTTCTTATGGGTTTACCAACCACTTACGAGGTCATGACTCAGTACCTTTGGTCGTAGAAGGGTTGACTAAACTATGTAAGTTTATTCCAACCAAATCAACGATTAAGACTCCAGAATTAGCCAAGTTATTTGTGGACAATCTCTACAGGTTGTATGGCTTGTGTAACATTTAATGGCCTAGTAAATTGTGTGTAGCAGAAAATAGCATGAACATAGTGAGCATTTCATTAGAATAGATTCCTAATGAGATTAACAAGAGTGCTTGGGTGGAGAGAGCAACAAAAAGCATAACACCTAGTTAGATAGCATGAACAATACTTCAAAAGAGAGACAAATTAAGCAATTGACAACAGTTGAGGACCCAATTTGCATGGAGCCGGTCCCCCCTCCAAAAGGCTTTGTAATATGGTTTCTCCCATCAAGAGAGACATTTTACTATACAATTTATTGTGTTCCTTCAATACTAGCTAGTGCAATGAAGAAGGGAAACTTCATGCATTAAGCAAAACACTTATCAAACACAACATCAATTCCCTCATGGTCTCAGACCAAAGACCTCACACACCTTCGAAGATGGTGAGAGCTAGCGGGATATGAGAGTAGATTGAGAGGAAGAAGGAGTATTCTTACGAAAAAGATATACATCTCCTCACATAATCACTCATAATAGAATAGCTTAGCTTAGTAATTAGCATGGTAGAGGAGATGAGCATGCATTGAAGCTTGGATCTTGGTTGGATTTGCATCACAAAGCCAAGAGTTGTTGGTGTAGGCCTTCCTTCTCACAAGCTTGGAGTAGGTGATAAGCTTTCCATTAAAGCTTGAGAAGGAGAGAGAGTCTTCTTTACTTCACACATGAGCTAGTGTGAGTGTGTAGTTTATAATGCCTTTCAAAAAAAATCAGCCCCCTCTCTCTCTTGGTCGACCCCTCTTGCTATTTGCTCTAGCTAGCATCCTATTGGACCTCCCCAGGCTTAGCCAATGGTATTTAAGCAGCATAAGTGATAGCCTTCTGACATGTGTCCCCCTTTCCCCTTTTGTGAGAGCTTTAGGTAATTATTTAATTCAACTAAACTCTCATTGGACCCCTTTGCCTCCTGGCCAATAGGAATCAGGCAAGCCATTGGGCTGTTGAATTCTCATTGGTCCTCTTGGGAGACTGTCTAATAGTCTTCTAGAGAGCTTAATTCTTATTGGTTCTTTTATTAAGTGTTTTTAAATTAATTAAACTAGATTTACCCTAGCCTAATTCTCATTGGTCCACCTCCAAGGCCATCCAATCGGAATTGGGTACACCTTGTGGGCATCTGGGCTAGGGAGCTGACATGTGTCCCTCATTCCCTTTGTGTAAAGGGAGCTTGTGTGTGTGTGTGTGTGTGTGTGAGTTTATCTCTCATCCCCTACTTGCAAGGCTCGCCCCTTCCTATGTAGGGATTTCCAAAGACTTTTGGGATACACACAAAGCATCCAATTCCCCCAATGTTTGACCTTTGGACACAACCTTTGAATTTTGGAACCTTAGCATTTTGGATGTCTTAATGGACTAAACCTTAGGGTCTTTTAAGCCCATTGTTGCACATTGCTCTTTTTCAGATGGCCCCCCCTTTGGATCCCTATTTTCCCTCCTTTGGATCCCTATTGTGGCCGGCGTCCTAACTTAACCAATATTCTAGCTTTTTCTCCCCTAGCATTTCCCCATATTAAATGATCAGTTTAATATGAGAAAATCATTTAGGAGAATTAGATATTTATTATTATGACATTACCTCTCTCTTGAGATCATAGTCGTCCTTGACTATAAGGTAGAGAAGATAAATCATATTCATTAGTCCTTTCCTTAGTGGGTAGAGGATCCCTATGTTACCCTACGACATCATTCCACAATGGATGACTAGTCCATTTGGTGCTTGAGAGCATGAGACTGTCGCAAGCATGTCTGCACATTAGTCCTATCATCTTCCATAGTAGAGTGACAAGCTCTATTTGGTGTTCGAGAGACGTCATCTCCGCAAACTTGATCTAAGCATGGATACTACTTCATTTTTGTGCACAATAAAGAAAAAGAGAGTCTTATAAGACAAAAACTTTGTTCATTTTAAACATTTGTACATTTGCTTACTCTAGGGAAGCATTGTAAGCATTGAAAAGGTTTAGGTTGTCTTTTAATTGTATGCCTTGCGCGTCTTCAAAAGGATAGTTCTTAAACTTAATAAGATACCGCTGGATAATCTTACCGCCTCTCAATACCTTGTCTTCATGTCGGAGAATGGACTTAAGCTGCAGCACGTCTTCTTGGTCCTTGATCTTTGGTGGGTCTTCAATAATTGGTTCTTGAGGTGGCTCTCCTTTGTAAGGCTTACTTTGCTCAGATTTCTGATTCGAGCTCATTTCGGCCTCCGTTTCCACTACAGGCAGGTTTGAACATGCAATTTCGTCATTTTGTGTAGAATTTCTATCACTGTCAATTTCTGCATAATAGGTGCCTTACAGTCTACTACGGTTTGTGCTATATAGCACGTGTTGTTCCTGCTCCTTTTCTCCTATTTTTGGGCAATTTTCACATCAGGTGCAACATTTACCATGGCTGACAACAACATAGATGTGTTCAAGATGTTTGTTGTTGAGGACACGTTGGATGGGGACAACTACCCTATGTGGGCTTATATGATGCAACATGTTCTTGTGTCAAAGGGCATATGGAACATTGTGCAGGGCATTGATGTACGTCCTGGTTCTGAGGATGTAGGCGATGTTGAGGATGTTGCAGGTCTTGTTGCAAGGATTGCTGCTATTAGAGTTGTTTTGCCTACGGCAGAACAAGCTCGTTGGGATGTAAAGGATGCGCAGGCTCATGCATTGATTGTGTTGTCTGTGAAGTGCACCATTGTTCCTCACATTCGTTCAGCAAAATCTGCAAAACAGGCTTGGGATATTCTAGCAAGTCTTTATGCAAGTCGAAATGAGGCTAAAATTGCTTTGTTGCATAAAGAGCTCGAGTCAAAGATTATGCATGAGGAAGATGACATGGACACTTTCCTTGCTAGTGTCAAGGATATCAATGAGCAACTTATTTCTGTAGTTGAAGTCATTTCAAACAGTTCCCTTGTGCAGATTGTTCTTGATGCCTTACCAGATTCTTACTAGACTTTTGCTAGTACTTGGAGACTTATAACCCAAGGAAATCCAGAAGTTGTCAAGTTTGATGCAATATGCACATTGCTGTTAGAAGAGTCACTTTCCAAAAAAAATAGGACTAGACAGCGTGCAGTTGAACAGGATTTTATTGCTTCTCAAAGAAAGGGTGGTAACAGCAATGCAGCCACTTCTTATGGTTTTGCTGCGAGTGGCAAAACTTATGTTCCCAATGCTTCTGCTGGCAGCACTTCGTCTGAAATTCTGGTGATAAGGGCAAAAGGAAGATGCCTTGCCATTATTGTAAAGCTAATGATCACTTGATCAAGTCGTGTCCTAAGTTGAAGGCCAAAGAGGCTAAGAAGAAAGAGGGTGGTTCCACTGCAAATGTTGGTTCCACTACAAATGCAGCCCTTGTTGAGTCTTCTGTGAAAGGAGACTGTGTTGCTGATGTTGATGCAGAATGGCTTTTAGCGCAAAGTGCACTTACAATCCTATTTTCCATGATGCATGCTTGTCAGTTGCTACAACGTGAATTGTTTACCTCTCTTGCGTCTGTCCCTCATGGGAATTCAGCCACTTGTGCCAACAATGCCTCTTATTCGGTCCAGGGAGTTGGAAAGATTGTGCTTACTCCTGCAAATGGAAGTTCCTTCACACTTGTTGATGCACTTTATGTACCTAGGATCAAGAAGAATCTCTTGTCTGTATCCGCACTTGCTAGACTTGGACTTGTAGCCAAATTTGTGGATGACAGATGTACAGTTCATGATCTCAATTTTGGTGATGAAATTGTTTCATCTGGCCTTTTGTGTCGTGGGCTCTATAAGCTCACTTTGTATAACAAGTGTGGATAAAATTTTGCAAATGCTGTTGCAGATTCAAGGGATATTTCAGATGCAAAAATTTGGCATGCACGTTTTGGTTCTGAATTTTTCCAGTTTGTTACATTTGCAGAAATCTGATATGGTTGCTTCTTTGCCGCCTCTTGAAGCACCTATCAAACATGTTTGTGAAGGCTGTTTTTTGGGTAAAATGCAGCATTCTAAGTTTCCAAAGGATGGTTTAGTTCGGGCCACATGCAGGTTGCAGCTTCTGCATAGTGATGTTTGTGGGCCCATGCAAACTCCGTCCTTGGGCAATTACCTGTACTTCGTGACTTTCATTGATGATTACTCCAGGCATGCATGGGTATTTCCGCTTAAAGCGAAGTCCGAAGTTTTTATGTGCTTCAAACAATTTTTGGCTATGGCTGAAAATATCTTGAAATGTACTATGGGCACCCTCCGTTCCAATCGAGGGGGTGAGTATATGTCTCATGAATTCAATGCATTTCTGGCTAGTTGTGGGATAAAACACCGATGTACAATGCCTTATACACCTCAGCAAAATGGTGTTGTTGACAGGAAAAACAGGTCACTTATGAAAATGGCACGATGTATGGTCAAAAGTCAAGCTTTGCTGCATACTTTTTGGCTTGAGGCCATCATGTGTGCCACTTATGTACTAAACAGGTGTCCTACGAAAACTTTGCATTCTATTACTCCATATGAAGCATGGCATGATAGAAAGCCTTCTATTGAGCACATGTGTGTTTTTGGCTGTTTGGCATATGCTTTGGTGCCACAAACATAGCGCAGAAAATTGGATGATAAGGCTGTCAAATGTATTTTTGTTGGTTAAAGTGCTGAAAGCAAAGGTTACAGGTTGTATCATCCGCAAACAAAATGTATTCTGGTTTCACGGGATGTAGTATTTGTGGAAGATTCTGTTCAACCCTTGCTCTCATGTACTAGAGACAGTAATGTAACCTCACAGGACATTTATGACACTTTGTTGCCTCTTTTCAGTGGTGGAAATACGAATGTAAGTTCCAATGAGGCAAATGTACAGCCTATGGGGGTTTCTGAAAATGTCACAGATTAGCCTATTACTGATGCAGATGTACATGATGTACTTGATGAGGAAAGGGCTGAAAATGAGCAGGCTAGAGGTATGCCAAAATGGATGGTGCACACTTTGCGTGACAGTAAATTGGATGCACCTCTGTCTAGTCGTACTCGTTCAGGCTCTCGCCATGCATCTTATGCATCAGAGCGTTATGCTTTGGTTGTGTCTAGCTTACATGATGTTGAGGAGCCTCTGTCTTTTGATGAAGCACAAAATTCAAAAAATTGGATGGCTACCATGCAATCAGAATATGATGCACTTATAGAAAATGACACATGGACTTTATGTGATTTGCCTCCTGGTAAAAAGGCCATTGGTACGAAGTGGGTTTACAAGTTGAAACGCAAGCCGGATGGTGAGATCGATCGCCATAAGGCTCGACTTGTTGCAAAGGGTTATGCACAGCAAAAAGGCATAGATTATGAAGAGACCTTTTCTCCCACTTGTCGTATGACTACTGTGCCTTTTCTATGTGCATTGGCAGCTCATTTTGGTTGGGATGTACATCAATCAGACATTGTTACTGCTTTCTTGAATGGTGACATATTTGAGGAAGTTTATGTAATGCAGCCTCGCGGTTTTGTCATAAAAGGACAAGAGGAAAAAGTGTGCAGATGTAAGAAGGCTTTGTATGGGTTGAAGCAATCTCCTCATGCTTGGTATGAGAAAGCTGACACTCATTTGGTCAAACAAGGCTTTCGTAACAGTCCAACAGAAAGCACATTGTATGTAAAGCGTGAGGGTGATGTACTTCTCGTTGTGGTTCTTTATGTCGATGATTTAATGATCACTGGACCAAATGAGAGACATATTGCTGAATTTAAGGCTGATTTGAATGCTACTTTCAAGATGAAAGATTTGGGGTTGTTGCATCATTACTTGGCTATACAGTTTAAGCAGTGTGATGGTGGTATTTCCTTGTGTCAGAAAAGTTACATATAGACATTGTTATGTAAGTTTGGACTTGAGGATTGCAATCCTATTGCCACTCCCATGGAAACAGGTTTGAAGGTGAGTCTACATGATGTTGGCGATCCTGCTGATGTCACTCTTTACCAAACTGTTGTTGGCTGCCTCATTTATGTATGCAACACGAGGCTAGATATTCAGTCTCACAGATCAGCAGATTTATGCATAGCCCAGGGTCTAAGCATTGGCAGGCTGTCAAGAGGATTTTCCGCTCCCTTAGTGGCACTTTACATCTTGGCTTGTTTTATCCCAAGGGAGGATCATTACCGCCAGACTTACATGCTTTTTCGGACTCAGATTGGGCTAGTTGTTTTGACACGTGAGTGTCCACAATTGGTTTTTGTTTCATGCTTGGTAGTTCATGTATATCATGGTTGAGCAAGAAGCAATCTATTGTGGCCACTTCGAGTTGTGAGGCTGAGTACAGGGCAGTCTTCACAGCTACGATTGAGTGTGTATGGCTAAGGCGCCTTATGGCTGATTTGGGTGTTGGACAGGACACTGCCAACACTGACAGTTAGAGCGCATTGGCAGCTGCGAGGAACCCAATTTTTCATGCTTGCACAAAGCACAATGAGGTGCATTACCCCTATGTCAGGGAGAGGCTCTCAGCAGGAGAGATCAGCTTGGCTTATGTGCCAACACAGGACAACCTTGCAGATCTTTTCACAAAGGCATTGTCTCGTGAGAAGCTTGAAGCTTTCCACAAAGCTTTGGGCTTACTCCCCTTTGTGGACTGATCATGTCCTTAGGGCATGGCACTTCCCTTTACTCATGTGACAGCTCTCGTTCACCGCATCACTCCTGGGGAGATTTGTTACCATATACATGTGGTAGTGATATGTGTGAACACACTAGGACCGTTGGGGCATTTTTTTCCTCTTTAGGAGGTTTTTTCCCCCGAGCATTGTATCTATGCCCATCACTCTAGGGCTATCCATCTTTCCATTGCATACTAAGTAACACACTCTCTGTTGTGTGCCTTGAGCTTCCTTCATCTTCTCCAAGCTATGTGCGTTTCTCTGCAACCCTAATTCCAACACTTTTGGTGTCCCAAAGGATTCTTGCCCGTCGTGTGCTTTAACTGAGCCTTGGGAAATTCAAGCAAGACCCAATCATTTTCTTTAAAGGCTTGGGCTCTTCTGTTCTTATCAACAGCCTTTTGCCTTTACTGTGAGATAGAGATAGCATCCTTAATCTTTTGGAAATATTCTTGTAGGTCTAAGCTATACACATCTACAGTGAAGATCTTCCCGTGTACCTTAAGTAGCAAGGGACTTTTTGATCTTCCCTCAATTATCTCAAAAGGTGCTTTTCCCGTGGAAGTATGTACAGTGTTATTGTAGGCATACTCCACTAAGGGTAAGTACTTCTCCCATTGGGATCTTTGATCTACTTCCATTACATAGGCTTTTAGTAGATCGAGAATTGTTAGCTTAGCTATTTCACTTTGGCCATCCGTTTGTGGGTGATAGGCCGAAGAGAAATTTAGCCTTGTTCCTAAATTCTCAAAGAGACCCTTCCAAAAGTTACTGGTCATTCTAGGATCTCTATCCGACACTATGGACATTGCTAAGCCATGGTACTTGAAGATTTGTAAAATGAAGAGGGTTGTCATTTGATGGGCTTTGATAGTCTTTTTGACAAGTATAAAATGAGATTGTTTACTGAACCTGTCTACTATTGTCCATATTCCCGTATTTCCATGGATAGACTTAGGCAATCCAAAGAAAAAATCCATAGATATGCTCTCCCATGGTGAATTAGGGATTGGCAAAGGTTGAAGCTATCCAAGTTGCTTCCCTCTATCAAAGTTCGTCTTTTGGCATACCACACATTTAGAAGCATACTCTTGTATGTTTGCTTTCATGGTAGGCCAATAGAAATATGTTTCAATCCCATTTAGGGTAGAATGAATCCCTCTATGCCCTACATAAGGAGGAGCATGAGATTCATACATTACTTTCTCAAGTAGTGAGCTAGTAACGCATAGTCTATTGCCATAGAGAAGATAACCATCTTGTAAAGTAAATGGTTCCTCTTTCTTCCCTAGTGCAAGGGCTAAAATCACATCTCTAAAATCAGAATCACTAGCATACTCATCTATCATATAAGATAGATCATTGTGAGTTGCTATGGAAACCGCATTCACTCTCGGCCGTCTTGAGAGTGCATCGGCTACTTGATTATGCTTTCCAGCAATGTGGGCAATATGAAAATGAAATTGCGAAAGAAAATTTGCCCACCTCATTTGTTTGTCGGAGAGCTTGGTCAGCGTCATGAAGTACTTAAGACTTTGGTGATCCGTTTCGCAGAATGAAAGGAGTCCCCAATAAATAGTGCTTCCATGAGTCTAAGGCATGTAGAACTGCAAGGAGTTCCTTTTCATATATGCCTAGAGCTTGCTCAACAGGGTCGAGCCTTCGACTTTCATAGCCTATGGCGTGCCCTTCTTGAATCAAAACAGCTCCAAGGAAATCACCACAAGTGTCACATTAGACCTCAAATGGCTTTGAGAGATGTGGTAGTGTAAGCACAAGTTGAGGGATAGGCTTTTTGAAAGCATTGTTCTCCTTGGCAGACCATGTGTACCTAACATTTTTCTTTGTTAGGTCATGTAATGGTCCTGCTATTAGTGAGAACTTTTCTATGAAGCGTCTATAGTATGCGCACATACCTATAAAGCTTCTTAACTAATGAAGATTCCTTGGTTTAGGCCATCCTTTTATTACCTCTAACTTTGATGGATCCATTTGGATGCCATCTTGAGAGATAATGTGACCAAAATACTGAATCTCTTGTAAGAAAAATTCAATTTTCTTTCGATTAACATAAAGTTTATTCTCTCTTAGAACTTGAAATATTACCTGGAGGTGTCGCTTATGTTCGTCTAATGAATTAGAGTAGATGATGATATCATCAAAGAACACTCCAGTAAAGGTTTGGTGAGGCCTGAATAGCTTCTCCATCAAGCAGTTGAATGTGGCTGGTGCATTGGTCAAGCCAAAAGGCATGACAATGTATTCATAAAGACCAAATGTAGTGCGAAATGTGGTCTTTACAATGTCTTGATCAACTATCCTTATTTGATGATAGCCACTTTTTAGGTCAATCCTACTGAAGTAGGTGGAGCCTTGTAGCTTATCAAATAGGTCTTCTACCCGTGGAACGGGAAACCTATTTTTGATAGTGATCCTATTTAGTGCTTTATAGTCGACACACATACAATATGTGTCGTCTTTCTTTTGCACTAGTAGCACAGGAGAACAAAATGGAGATGAGCTAGGCCTAACCATGCCCTTCTCAACTAACTCATGCACTTGCCGCATAATCTCCTCTTGTTGAGCTTGAGAAACTCTATAAGGAGGTTTGTTAGGCCGTGAACTTCCTGGAAGAAGTTCAATTGCATGGTCATCATTGCCTCATTTAGGAGGTAGCTCACAAGGGATGTCGTCAATAAAGACATCTTGAAACCCCTTGAGAAAATTGGATAACTCTAATTCCTTTTGATTGTGTATATTTTCTTTTTCTAAAACATTAGGTTCATTTTGAGAATCTTTAACGAAAATCATGTACACAGAAATAGAGCTCTTTATTGACTTGTTGAAAGCTTGTGTATGTACAATGGGTATAGTGTTACCCATTTCCTTAGCATCTATATACATATCTTTTTCCTTGAACTTAAAGGAGATTCTCCTTTCAGGGAATTTAACATTGGCAGCCATGCGATCAAACCATGGTGCCCCTAGGATTACATCCTCATGCTTGAGGGGAGAGATAAAGAAGTCCTCTTTGTCCACATAGCTTTGGACATGGAGCCTCAATTTCCCAATTAAGGGAGTGACTGAAGCTTCTTGCCCCTTGAAAGCACCGTCTGCGGGTAGGACATCTCCCATCTCGTAGGTTTGTATGCCTAGCTTGGTGGCAACTCTATAGATATAAAATTATGAGTAGAACCGGGGTCAAAGAGAATAAAAGCATCATGTTCTCTTACCTTTTCCCAAGCATGGCATAGAGGAGATCCTTTGTGGTGAGTTTTCTCCTCTTGGATTTCGACCAAGGTAGCTCTAGGAGGATCATGGCGGTTGTTCTTTTGGGGACAAGCGCGGTACGCATGCCCTTGTTCGCCGCACTTGAAACACCGGTTATTCTTGCGATAACGCTCAAGCTCTTCGGGAGAGAGTTTATTTATGCCTTCGTAAACTCCCTTCTCCTTAGCTTTGTTAAAGTTTCCCTTAGGAGACTTTTGGACATTGTCCTTCCCCTTAAGCTCATTAGAACCCTTGTTTTACATGGGCTTAGAATTTCTTTTAGCCCCCGTTTGGAAATTGATTCGAGAGGCCACCATAGTATGATGTATTACCGCCGATATGGTGCGTGGCCTTTGGGAGTTGACATACTCCGCCATTTCTTCGGTTAAGCCCACACAAAATTGCTGCTTTTGCTCTCCAAAATCCAACTTTTTGAAGACGGTGGCTTTGAGTTGTAGGTCCCAAAACTTGTCTACATATTTGTGGATGAATTCATAGGGAGAGAGCTTCAAGGTTCGCCATTGAGTGAGTACTTTGTCTTTGGCATCGGTGGCCAAAAACTGTTTCATAATGGAAGCTCTGAAAGCTTTCCATGTTCGTGGAGCTTCACCGTTGGCCCGTAGGCTAGACCACCATTTCCTGGTGGACTTTTGAAAGTGCATAGCTACATGGCGTAGCTTAGAGGACTCCGTGAAGCCCTCATCTCCGAATGCCGCATCGAATTGTTGGATAAAGGCCAAGACTTTGTCCGTAGCACTAAAAGTGGCATCATAGGTAAGGAAAGAGATGCTCTTCCCTCCCTCTTTGAACTTCTTGATCTTGGATGACCTCTTCCACGTGGCATAGGATTTCCTATGGCCTCTTCTTTTTTATGGTTCAAAGGTTGCATCATCACTTTCTTCAGAAGGTGAAGAATTTGAGGAAGATGGAGAAGAGGGTGACCTCTTTCTCACCTTTTTCTTTCCTTGATCTTCTTTGTCTTCACCATCACTTTCATGAGAGGAAGAGGATGAAGAAGATGGAGAAGAGGGTGTCCTCTTTCTCGCCTTTTTCTTCTCTTGCTTTTTGTCATCCCTCTTTGAAGTATGGTGTGGAGAAGTATGCGACAGTCTTCTCCGTTTTGGAGGTGGTGGAGAGCGTTTAGCCTACCATCTTCGTGGAGCAATCTCTGCCGAGGTGGCGGGAGACTCACTTCTTTCTCGTTCCTTTGGTGGAGGCTCTTGAGTTCTCCTTTGAGAAGGAGATGCATCATCAAGGAGCAAATTTATGAGCCCTTCATAGGGATCCTCTTCTTCTTCCCGAATCGGAGAGAGACCTCTTTTGGAAGCTCACAAGGAGGCTTCCTAGGTGTTCTCTTGTCATGGTGGGGAGCTTGGAGAATCCCATGAGCACGAAGCTGCCGTTGCACTTCACTTTGGAGGGATGGATTGCCCATGGCTTGTTGAAGCCTAGAAACAAGATAGTTAACAAGCATTGGGGCATCATTAGTAGCTTGCTCATTAGCAAAATCAAAGTTATCAACATTAATCTCACTCTCTTTACTATTGTCATTCATTCTAACAACTTTTAGGTGTAAACTTTTTAGGTGTACTTTGGCACTTCAAGCCCTAGTTGCTACTCCTCTTTACCCCTTTAGAAAAAGAACTCAAGCTACTTACCCGTGGCTTGAATACCATTAATTGCAAGGAATAGAAGAGAGGGTCGTTCAACACCAAAACAGCATCGGCTCCTGTCAAGCTTCTAATAGCTCAATAGTGGCAAGCCCCATAGGACTCCACTATTAAGACCATAGCTCTCGACGGTGATGCTCCGTTAACTGCACAAAGGTAGGCGCACTGCAAGGCTGAAAAATCCCTATTCTACTTACTCACATGAAATTAATAGTACCAACCATTTATAGCTAGCTTGAGGACCTCCCTTCTTGAGCAAGAAAAGAGAAACCTTGTGCTCTGATACCAATGTAACATTTAATGGCCTAGTAACTTGTGTGTAGCGGAAAATAGCATGAACATACAGAGCATTTCATTAGAATAGATTGCTAATGAGATTAACAAGAGTGTTTGGGTGGAGAGAGCAACAAGAAGCATAACACCTAGTTAGATAGCATGAACAATACTTCAAAAGAGAGAGAAATTAAGCAATTGACAACAGTTCGGGACTGGATTTGCATGGATCCGGTCCCCCCTGCAAAAGGCTTTGTATTATGGTTTCTCCCATCAAGAGAGACATTTTACATTACAATTTCGTGTGTTCCTTCAATACTAGCTAGTGCAATGAAGATGGAAACTTCATGCACTAAGCAAAACACTTATCAAACACAACAGCAATTCCCTCACGGTCTCAGACCCAAGACCTCACACACCTTCGAAGATGGTGAGAGCTAGCGGGGTATGAGAGTAGATTGAGAGGAAGAAGGAGTATTCTTACGAGAAAGATGTACATCTCCTCACATAATCACTCATAATAGCATAGCTTAGCTTAGTAATTAGCATGGTAGAGGAGATGAGCATGCATTGAAGCTTGGCTCTTGGTTGGATTTGCATCACAAAGACAAGAGTTGTTGGTGTAGGCCTTCCTTCCACAAGCTTGGAGTAGGTGATAAGCTTTCCATTAAAGCTTGAGAAGGGGAGAGAGTCTTCTTTACTTCACACATAAGCTTGTGTGAGTGTGTAGGTGATAATGCCTTTCAAAAAAAATCAGCCCCCTCTCTCTCTTGGTCGACCCCTCTTGCTATTTGCTCTAGCTAGCATCCTATTGGACCTCCCCAGGCTTAGCCAATGGTATTTAAGCAGCATAAGTGATAGCCTTCTAACATGTGTCCCCCTTTACCCTTTTGTGAGAGCTTTAGGTAATTATTTAATTCAACTAAACTCTCATTGGACCCCTTTGCCTCCTGGCCAATAGGAATCAGGCAAGCCATTGGGTTGCTGAATGCTCATTAGTCCTCTTGGAAGACTGTCCAATAGTCTTCTAGAGAGCTTGATTCTTATTGGTTCTTTTATTAAGTGTTTTTAAATTAATTAAACTAGATTTACTCTAGCCTAATTCTCATTGGTCCATCTCCAAGGCCATCCAATAGGAATTGGGTACACCTTGTGGGCATCTGGGCTAGGGAGCTGACATGTGCCCCTCATTCCCTTCGTGTAAAGGGAGCTTGTGTGTGTGTGTGTGTGAGTTGCTCTCTCATCCCCTACTTGCAAGGCTCGCCCCCTCCTATGTAGGAATTGCCAAAGACTTTTGGGACACACACAAAGCATCCAATTCCCCCAATGTTTGACCTTTGGACACAACCTTTGAATTTTGGAACCTTAGCATTTTGGAAGTCTTAATGGGCTGAACCTTAGGGTCTTTTAAGCCCATTGTTGCACATTGCTCTTTTGCAGATGTCCCCCCCCCCCCCCCCCCTTTGTATCCCTATTTTCCCTCCTTTGGATCCCTATTGTGGCCGGCGTGCTAGCTTAACCAATATTCTAGCTTTTTCTCCCCTGGCACTTCCCCATATTAAATGATCAGTTTAATATGAGAAAATCATTTAGGAGAATTAGATATTGATTATTATGACAGCTTGACAAGTAACATTGTGAGTAATCGTGATCCCAAGTTTAATAGTCGTTTCTGTGTTTGTTTAAACGATTGGGTACACAACTCAACCTCGGTACAACTGATCATCCAGAAACGGATGGTCAGGACTGAACGAGTTAACCAAGTGCTAGAGGATATGCTACGTGCATACGTTAGCAAGAAACAAATAGACTGGGAAGAATATCTACCTCTTCTTGAGTTTGCTTACAACAGTGCTAAGCATGTCACGACTGGATTTAGTCCTTTCATGCTCGTGTACGGTTTTCAACCTAGGTCACCAGTTACGGTGGGGTTGGCAATCAAAAAACGTCAACAGGTTAAAGATTTTCTCCAAGACCATATGGATATGCTGAAACTTGCTCGTCAGAATGTCCGACAAGCGCAGGATCCGGATAAGAAGTATGCTGATGAGAAACGTCGACAAGTAACCTTTGAGGAAGGAGAGGAAGTATTTTTACGTGTTCCAGAGCATTCAGAAAGTCTGAAAACTAGGCCAACACCTAAATTATCTCCAAGATATTGTGGGCCTTTCAAAATACTCAAGCAAGTTGGTGATCGTGCCTACAAACTATCGTTACCCACACATTCTCGTATACATCCGGTGTTTCATGTAAGCCATTTACGTAAGCGTGGAGATGACAATGTCATTGACCAACAGATTCTGGTCGATTTCGTTGAACCTCCTACCCTACCGCGAATTCTTGACCATCATGATTTACGTACGCGTCATCATGTACGTTGACAAGCTTTAATCAAGTGGAAAGATCGGCCTAAGGAAGGTGCCACTTGGGAAAACATTAGTGCTCTCAAGAAGAAGTTTCCCACTTTTGTTTTCGAGGACGAAAACTCTTTCTTAAGGGGGGAGTGATGTTAGGACAAGGGCAAGGCCAGGGAGTCACGGACTGGGCCAGGGGCCAGGCTAAGCAGTGTGGACAGGGGATCCGTCTAGGGCAAGAGGCTAGGAGCCTGCCTTTATATTGGGAGGTTGGAAGGAGGATCCTAAGGTCTAGTCACCCAAGTCTTTACATCTCCATCAAGCAAAACTTCAGAGCTTAAAGCAAATCAGGCAAGAGCAAGTGTCAGATACAATCCTCTATTGGATAAAGACGCAAATTGCAATATGGTTGCAGACAACATCCAGAGTATTCTAGAGATTACTCAAGGCAAACTAGATAATAGAGAAATCATGGGTAAGGCACTCAAGAAGAAATGATTGCTACCCTTAGCATCCAACAACATGAAGAGCAAGGAAAATTTCAGGTAAAGCCTTCAAAAGACATGTATGCAGATGTCATCCTTGGACATTAGTGGTTAGATCAACACAAGGCCTACAAAGAAGATAAAATCCTAAAATAAATACTCATCCTCACGGGCAAAACGTCTAAGAATATCGTCTTTCCCTAGCCTGTAGAGAGTTCCTGCAATGAAAGAAGAAGGTTCACATTCTTTTAACAATTTTCGAGCTATGTCCTTATAAAGCTCTTTGGGTGAAAAACCATTAACTAGAAAGTTCACAATCTTCTCACTCCATTCAGGCATTGTCTCGACTAGAAATAAGGAAGTATCGGGCAATTCATCATCAACTTCAGTAGGGCCTTCACCATTGGGTATGCGAGACAAATGATCCGCCATGACGTGTCTTTTACCAGGTCTCACCACAACGATAAAATCAAACTCAAGGATAATTAACAACCATCATGTAATTCTTCCCGTGGAACAAGGTTTATTTAGTAGATACAACAAGACTTGATGATCCACATAGAAAACAAACTTGTTGGCAAGAAGATAGTAGCAAAATCTTTTCACTGCATAAATCATAGCTAAACCTTCCCGCTCTGTAGTGGTGTAGTTTTTCCATGTCATATGCTTTTATAGCTACACCATCTTTCTGAAGAACCCCTCAAAATCTTTCATGCACGGCATATTGTTTTCCATGCATTTCTGTGTATGCATAAATAGGATGTCCCACCATTGGACATATGCATTAGACACTCTTTTTTGCTACCACATATGCACCTTGGGTGGACTACAACAGGCAAACCAATGTCATGCTAACCGGCATGTCATACAGTTGAGTCACTACTGGGCGAATAGGAAGCTTGGGGACTACCCAAAGCTCCCCATCACTTGGTGTTGACCTTGATGTTAAAGACATTACATACGACAGTTGAGTCACTATTGAGCAAATAGGAAGCTTAGGGACTGCCCAAAGCTTCCCATCGCTTGGTGTTGACCTTGCTATTAAAGACATTACATACGACAATTGAGTCACTACCGGGTGAATAGGAAGCTTGGGGACTGCCCATAGCTCCCCGTTGCTTGGTGTTGACCATGCTATTGAAGCCATTACAAGCAATAGCAAAGACCATGGGGCATGATAATCGACAACGGAAAGACAAAATTCAGTGGAGTCAATACTGGGCAAATAGGAAACTTGGGGACTGTCCAACGCTTCCTATTGCTTGGTGTTGACCTTGGTGTAACTGACAATGGCCATGGTGATATGCTTACAGGTCATGCAATTGAGTCAATACTAGGAGAATAGGAAACTTGGAGACTGCCCAATGCTCCCATCGCTTGGTGTTGACCTTGGGGTTAAAATCATTACATGCGACAGTGGAGTCAACAACGAGCGATTAGGAGGCTTGGTGACTGCCCAACGCTCCCCATCGCTTGGTGCTAACCTTGGCAAATTGGTGTCGGCCCTGTAAACTTCCACGGATATCACATTTTTTAATTCCATATCTATCAATGAATAATCTTTTCAGTACTTTAATAATATTTCCCATGCTAATCAGTATTCCAATAATGCGTGTATCCCAAAGGCACTATTTTCCTACTGGGTTTTTTCCCTTTGGTCATCCAGGTATTAGACCCTAATTAAATCCTCATCATTTTACTTCTTCTCTTGTACATACTTTTCATAAATAAACAGCAGCCTCATTTTGCTATTACAGTGGACAAATGCAACATCATCTCTCACATCAGACATATTCGGACCAATCAAGATGTTGAAGCAAATTGAACCTCATCAACAAATGAAGATAATCAGCCCATCAACAACCCAATCAAAAACCTTCCACAGCCTCTACGGACACTTTTCAACAGTACCCCGAGGACAAACACTAAAATCGGAAGGGGGGAATGTTAACTGAGTCAACGTCAGTTAACAGAATCTGCTAAAGACCGTACGGATGCACATCGAGGATGAATACAAAGAAGCAGTAAAGATTGGAGTTACACATTTTTTACGTTTTTCCAAAATGGTCATGTATTGTAAATTCCCGATCTATTTCAAGCCATTGTAATATTTAATGTGTTACGGGCTCAATGGAATTCCAAGCTGTAAAGAATAGGTCAATTAGTGTGCTTAGGTAGTAGATTTAGTAAGTGGTGGAGCCCTAAAGGCCTTGGGCGCACGTACATTGCATATTTTTTCCCTAGGTATATAAGGCAGTGTGTAAAAGAAATTAGGGTTCTCAAGCTCATTTGTTGAGAGCACTCTTTGGTGAGAGCTCTTGAGGTGTGTGGCTATGGAGTCCTTGAACTTCTCCTTGCTCATGTGACTTAGTTAACACTAATCAATGCTTAATTCTCTTTCACTATGCCTCGCTCATGCTTCTTATGATTTTTTATGATGCTTAGATTAGCTAGATCTTAACTAATTAGTGGTTAATCCCTCTCTAATCTTGTGTGATTGCCCTCTTTTGCTTGTGTGTGCATGTAGGTTTGATTGGAGTGTGGTGCTCGATAGATCTATGTGTGTGTGCTTGCGATTAGTGTGTTGCATGACAGGATTAGTGTTGTGTGCGTCTTGCAATCATTAGTGTGCGTGATTGGGTTGATTGGAGGTGAAGAGAAGTGGATGTGGCGATTGCCCTTCATTGTGGCTTAGCTTCTCCACAGACCGAGAAGCTCACCTCGTAGAGTCAACCATTCGTGTTGCCATGATTAGCTCACTAACTGTGTGAGTGTTTCCATGCCCTAGCCGGGTAGCTCATCCCTCCGGATTGATAATTTTGTTGGTCATTGGAGCTATCCAACGATGGAACCCCCCAAACACACACATTTTTTTAATACACCATACAATAAAATTTTGCTTTATTTCAAATAGAAACCGTGTGCCACAAAACCATTTCGTGTCTTACTCATTGAAGAATTACATAAACCACTTTATGCTGGACATAGAGATTTTACTGCTACTTTTCAGAACTTATGTCGTTATTTTTATCTTGTTTAATTTGCCAAAAGATTAAAGTAGCAACAAGTAAGAAATTAGGTATGTTCCACCCTCTCCCTATTTTTGAAAGACCTTGGAAACACATTTCTATGGACTTTGTTATTGGTTTCCAACTCACTATCCACAAACTTGACATGATTTGGAATGTTATTGATCGTTTTTCTAAGCAAGCATATTTCATTCTATGTAAGAAAACTCTCACTGCACATCAAGCATCGCTTCTCTTTTAGAAGTATCTGATAGAGATTCCAAATTTTATAGTGCTTTTTGGACTACAATTTTTGAAAATCTTGGCACTATACTTGACTTCACTTTTGCATTCCATCCTAAGTCTAATGGTTAAACAAAAGTCACTAATTGCACTATTATTGATTTATTGAAATCTTATGTGTCTTCTCAACCCAAGAAATGGGATGATTACCTGCATATTTTATAGTTTGCTTATAACAATACCACTCACTTTGCTACAAGTAAGTCTCATTTGAGATTGCGTACAATCATTCTCTTCCTACTCTTTCTTGAAAAGTTTCTAACATTGTGCCTATTGATGATACTTTCACTGCAGATTTCATGAAATTTATGAAAGTGTACACTTTTCTATTAAGCATTCAAAAGAATTGTACAATAAGCATGCTAATAAGCACCGCAAAGCACACAAATTTAAAGAAGGAGATTATGTTATGCTTCAAATTGAAAAGAGAGAAATTAAAAGTGTCAATACAAATGTTTTGTCAACCTTGCTCCTCATTTTTATGATCCATTTACAATTTTTGTTGTGATCAATGATGTTTCATTTTTCTTAAAAATACCTTCACATTGACACATCCACAATACATTTCACATTAGTTTATTACAACCCTTTTGAGGACCCTGACCTACACATCATATATATGAGGAACCATCTACACTTGTAGATTAAGAAGGGAAACTCATCCCTGATCAAATAGTTGATCATGAGATCACCACTACACGCACTAGCATGATTTATAATTGTTATCTTTTGACTTTTAAAGGCCACCCTAAAGAAGATGCTAAATGAATGTTTGAATTTTTTTTCAAAACTTCTCAAATCTTCTTCACACATTTCATCACTCATAGTTTAGTTGATTCTATATTGAGCCAGTGAGGATAGTTGCTATCCTTAGAGGAGGGATGTTACAAGACTGAGCACCCTCTTGTTGTATGTGGTAAACCAATCGAGATAGATGGACTGTAATGGTTAATTATTGTGCTGTCTTTCCATTTTTGCTGATGGTGAGCTGATGAATTTTAGATTGGAATTCTGGGAGTTGAGGAGGGCGTCGGCAATAAATTATTCTGGACCATTTTACATTTACAAAATGTTTTATAATTTTTTAATCAATAAGCCACTATGGCTGCATTGTAAATAATTAGTGAGAACTCACCCTAAGAGGGACATGCAATAAGTGATATGCTCCACTCATCAAATAAAGTGGAACTAAGTGTAAAAGAGAGGCCTCCAATTTTTGGCACCATTAAACAATCTCAAATATTAAATACCGAAATCCACAACAGGTGCTGTGGAGTTTAGGGCTACAATCTTGAGGTCATTGATTTGCAAGATTCCTCTCTCTCTCTCTCTCTCTCTCTCTCTCTCTCTCTCTCTCTCTTATGCTATGTTGTGTACTCTCTAATCTTGTCTACATCACCTTCTCCTTACAACCTTTCATCATCAAGTCTATGCTTTGTGTGTGTGTGTACTTGGGATTTGGGAGAGATGGTGAGAGATTGATAGGTAAATGTGCAAGTGAATTGAAATTGTGAAGCAACCATTCTTCCCTTCAAGTACCAATAGTTATTGAGAGGAAAACCAGGTTACTTATGGAGATGGCATGATGTATGGTCAAAAGCCAAGCTTTGCCACATGCTTTTTAGCTAGAAGCTATCATGTGTGTTGCCTACATACTTGATAGGTATCCCAACAATGCTTTGCACTCTATGACTCCACATAAGACATGGCATGATAAAACGCCATCTATTGGTTACTTGTTTCTTTTTGGTTCCTTGGCTTATGCTCTAGTGCTGCAAAAACAACGAAAAAAATGCATCTTTGTTGATGTTTCTTTTGTGAATATGTAGTCTAGCCCTTGTTGTCTATATAAAGAGATGTTTGTAAGCTCATATGACATTTTTGATACCTTTTTGCCTTGTTTCGGAATACATATATAAGTCCAAATGAAGCAAATATTTGGCCTACAAAGGCTGAAGTGATGTCACAAGTCAACCTATTTTTGATGCAAATGTGAATGATGCACTAACGAGGGCAAGGCTGAAAATGAGGAAGCTAGAGGTATGCCAAAATGTTGGTGCATACTTTGCATGACAACTTATAGGACATACAATGTGGGACAAATAGCTCAACAAAACGTTAAGCGCATAACCATCTACGCAAATAGTGAGCAAACACGCTCAAAATGCATCCCACAAGATAGTTGCCTGCAAAAACTTTGCAAAAAAAACTGTAAAGCTAGTGTTTTTCTGTAATCTATAGCCACACGAGCATATGCAACTCTCACTCCTATGAGAGTTGGTACAAGAACACTAAACTGTGTCCAAGTTGACAAAATTTGTCAAAGTGGGAGTCAGACTCGACCACTAAACCATCACAGAGTAAAATTGCTGATACACATAAAACATGGCAAGAATCATGGAAAAATCCGGTAGAGTTTCCCCTAAATCTGAGTAAAAACTCAAAAAATCTCACCAAAAGCGCAAAAAGCATAAATAGACACTGAGTGTCTCAATATCAAAATCCACTTGCGATATACATGAAGGTGCCAAAACCCTAGGAATGAAGCTAACTCCTGAATGAGTGAATTTAATGCTTGTGAACTATACTTAGCTCGAGCTATAACCACATATGCATACATAACATGGATTGCACAAAATTGTGCTAAAACCACTCTCTGGAATGCCCCACATAGATCATACATGAGCACTACCAGTGCCACATCATCTACATTGCAAGGAATGTGCAACCCTTAAGAAAAACGGATGGAAATTTTGCACACACTACCTCATTGGTCAAAAAGCACGTCGATCGAAGACCAGACACAAACATCATCCAAAAGCCGAGCTTGCTCGTGAAAAAACTACTCTGGAATGGTCTATAAGAGCCATAGGTAGAAAGTAGGGAATGGTCAAAGCCAAATTGTCAAATTGAGGGTAGGAGGGGAGAGCCGATGCTGCTCTCTCTCATCTGTCTCCTGCTAGGTTGAAGCCGAGATGTCAAGGGGGAACTATCAAAGCAAATCTACTTCGGATGAGGACGTGGGAGGAAAGCAGATGGCGTAGCTATGTTGGAGGAGAGTCAAACTACTATCTCTTAGTCTCGCTTGAGGCCGAGAAAATGTTCAATGCTGCGTTTTGTCGTCGAACAAAAGTTGCTATAGCTGAATTGTCAATACCGATATTAAATCTAAGAAGAAGATGCCTTAGATGTTGAGAGCCGAGGCCACTGTCGAGGAATCCATCTTGCCGATGACCGAGCTTATCGTTGCTGTCAAGAGCTTGTGATAAAGGGGGGGTTGCCACCCCCGCGATTGTCACCACGGCTCTGAGACAGATTGAAAGTGCACGTATTGTGCGCAATGCGGTGCAATACATGCAGGGGAAGGGGAGAAGCAAGAAACTAGTGTTGTGTGGGTGGAGCAATCTCCACAAAGTTTGAGGAGCCCCTTATTCTTTATTATGTGAAGAATAAGGTAAGTAGGTACAATGGGCGGGCGATTGGCTACCCACCGACCGCGGGCAGAGGCGTAACGCCTTTACCCCAACACTTCTTGCTTCAACGAAGATATGCATAAGCCACCAAGCATGAATAAAAAACTAGCGGAAATTCTCGTGTCATAGCAAATAGCCCAAACTTGTAAATGTGGCAGCAATGATCCCCCCTTGTTATAAACCAACCCAAGATGTATAATGATAATGAAAGATCCACTTAATTATCTTCCTATGTCTAGACCCTAGGCTATGCAAAAAATTTATCACTCATGAGACTGCATACTAAACATCTAGCCTCATAATGATCTCCCCTTGGGATGAACCAACCCAAGATGTATAATGCTAAAGCAATGAAAAATCCATTTAACTATCTTCTTATGTCTAGACCATAGGCTATGCAAAAAATTTCTCTCTTGTGAGACTGCACACTCAATATCTCGCCTCATAATGCATACATAAATGAGGCAATCAATAGCCTATTGATAGAATTTGATATCAAAGTAATCTCCAACATCATGAAGGCTGAGCTCCAAACATTCTCCAAGCATGTCTTCATATGAGTAGCAATAGGCTTGCCATTCTCAAGTTTAAATCTAAGCAGTAGTGTCTCAATATAAGTTGTTTAGCACAAGCAATGCCCCCATCAACCTGCTTAAATTGTATGCCCAAATAATGATACAAAGTCCCAACTATGACATCTTAAAAGAGGCATTTGAATTAGCCTAAAAATTAGTAGTATGTTTTTTATTTGATCCAACAGTAAAGAGGTGCCAGCCGCAACAACAAGCATAATCTTTCCAATTCGATGAACTTGATAAGAGGCAATGCTGGCATGTGTGATATTATCACGTTATGAAGAGTTTGACGAGAAGTGAACACATAACGATGAGCATAATGTGCCTAATTGCACAACTATCAAAGTATCACACATGATCTAGAGATTTTGCAATACATGCATCATGAATAGGTGGGTCATATTGACATTGCACATCAAAATCTCATTCTGAATATTGCACAATGTTTGCCGAATCTGCACAATTAGAAACATCTGCAATGGTTGCATTTTCCTCTTTCCTCATTAGCTTTAAGCTTAGGGCATTGCTTAATGAGATGATCATTTGCCCTATAATAATGACATTCCCACTTCTTCTTGACTTTATCACTAGTTTTCATACCTATTTTTTCTTGAAGAAGCAACACTTGTATGGGTAGGCCTGATACTTGTAGAAGAAATGGAAGTAGCAACAACAACATTCTTCTTTTGCTACGAAATGCCTACTTAGGAGCATGCTACTTAGCCCTTTTAAAAAAAATTGCACCTCTTGTAGCAATACAGAGACAAGACCATCAAGCTTCACATCATCAAGTTTACTCTCTATCACAAGCCTAAAGGTGGAGGTATAAGTCTGAGAAAAATATGGCAAAGCATCAAGAATTGTCTACACAAGAGTATTATTAGTAATAATCTCATCATTCCCAATTAGCTGCTCATTTTTAACATTGTAAGAAATACATCCATATCACCTCCTTTGTGCAACATTGAATTCTATTTACCAAATATGTACCTGCATTCAAAGAAGCTAGACTATCCTATGCCTGTTTTGCTATTCATGTTGAGCAAAAGTGTGCAGTAACAAAAAGTGCAATCAATAAATGAGCTTGCATATTCGTAGCATCCAAATGGGCTTGCTCAAGTATAGTAGGCAAAAAACTATAGCAAAAGAATTGCTAGAACCTACACCAACATCCAAACAACTTGCATCCACCGAACCTCGTCTTACATCACAACCTTGCACAATGTTCCAAATGCCTTTGTGACAAGAACATGTTGCATCTTGTATTCTTAAAGTGGATAGTTATCTCCATCCACTTTTGTCCTCAACAAACACAATGAGAAAAACATCATTGTTGTCAGCCATGGTCTATGATTGCACCAGATCCGAGAGCTATATATATTAGAAAAGGATTGCATAAAACCAACATGTGCAATATAGCATATTCCACAATAGACTACAAAGTGCCTATTTTGCAGGAACCTGCATAGTAAGAAAACATGCACAAAAGGATAAAATTGCTTGAGCAGTACTGCCAGTAGTGAAGATGAAGGTCAAAATGAGTTCGAGTCAAAATTTTGATAGCCCTAGATCAGAGATCAATAATTACTCTATGAATGCTCACCAAAATCACCTCACTTTGAGAATGTGAGTTGAAGGGTTGTTGGCGACATTACCCTAGACGTTGAAGGCCCACTCTGATATCAATAATTGAAAATATGATTACATGAATGCACACAAAGATGGAGAAGGTGAACGAGAAGCTTTATAGCACACAACATAGGAAGTAGAATTATTGAGTGTGCTAATACAAATACAAGACTTGCCCTAGAGCGATGGGCATATATAAAATCTGAGGGAAAAAAACCTCCTAAAGGGAAAAAAAGCATCCCATCGGTCCTTTGTGTGTACACACACACACACATCACTACCAAAATTTGACAACATCTCTATCTCTCCCTCTCTCTCTCTCTCTCTTTCTCTCTCTCTCTCCCCCCACCCCCCCACCCCCCGTCCATTGATGTGAATTTTGTGGATTTTTGTAAAGCATGAAATGATCCAAACCTTCTACACTAAGTACACGTTCTCTTGCATAGATCAATTTCATAGTTTTGTATTACAAAGATGTTGACCAATTATTGGCTACTTTTCTTCTCCCTTCCCAAAAAGGACGATATAAATATACACGATGATTTTTTGATAAGGTAGGCATCATCATTTTCTTTGTCAAGGTTGTATAATGACTCTCTCGTTGTGTGTGCGTGTGCGTGTGCGTGTGCATGCGTGTGTGCGTGTGCATGCGTGTGTGTGTGTGTGTGTGTGTGTGCTTTGGTACGATCGCACTAGATTCCATCTTTTGCTCCTCTCTACAACATTGAAGCCTTGAAATTGCATGAGATGGCTAGGAGGATTTGTGTTGACGTAAGCATTTTGGATCATGAGATCATATTAGCCATGAGATCCATAAACAAATTAAGGGTGGCCTAATTTACAAATTGATTGGTGAACCACAAATCCCATTTGAAGGAACTCCTGGTGCAAAAATGCGGCTCATTTGTTCCAAGTTTCCAACTTGCATGAATATATACACGTTGGAGGTGGCTCCTTCTCAAACATGTTATATTTTCAAGACGACTACTCTCCTCTTTGTTGCAAGTCACCATTTCAAGTGCAATTGTTCCACTATCTTTATGCTCCAAGAATTTGTTTCAAATGCTCAATGTAAGGGATTGGTCACACGAGCCTAGTTAGCTGTCCTCAATAATTACAGGCAACTATTCAGCTGCAAAATGGAAATAGAAAACTATGCCTTTGGCATAGTCACACACAGATAGAATAGTATCTGCTACGAAAAATGGCACTTGGAGGTCGTATTCAAGCTTGAGGTTGGTGATGCCCACGGACGGAGAGAGAGAGAGAGAGAGAGAGAGAGAGAGAGAGAGAGAGAGAGAACTTGCTCATGGTGGGACAATGAGAGACTGCCCACACTACATACACCTCCCTCATCGATCGCTTTTATAAATTCGCAATCAACAACTCATTGTAGGGTCTAGAAATGTTGTGCATAGTTCTACTATGCCTATAGCCTTTTTGCATGTCACCATGATTGAGGCATAGTAAGTGATAACTATGCTTTGCATGACCACCACCTGTCGTAATTCTTTACACACTCATTCTGTGTGCATGAGGGGTTCCTGTATCATTCACCAACGAAAGCATTTAGCACCAAAAGCTCTGCCCTTTTGGGCAGGCCAAAAAAAGCATTTGGGAGTACATACCAGAAGGTGCACATATATCTGTTGACTACTTTTTGAAATCACCCTCCGCGTGCATATACGCCATAGCCAGGGAAACCTTCTGTCGAACGTCTGCCTAGCAGCGTTTAGGGCTCTGTTTAGAAGGAATGGACAGTGAATTGTGGGCTTCCTTGCTGTCCGCGACAAAAAGACGCATCGCTCTTCAGCCTTACCGCTTGGGTACTCTTTCTTCGATTAATGCTCCATTGATCAACCAGGGTTATGAGAGTTTTCTTGCGACGTGAATGGGGTGTCTTTCCCTGTACCAGGGTGAAGTCCAGAAGTCCGTCTTTTTTGCATATTTCTGAATGTAAATTGTAGAGAAGTTTAATGAGAGAAATCAAATGCCTGCTTCTGGGGCTGTTCTACAGTGTTCTTTATATTGATGGAGGCTCAAGAGTTGAATTTCTCGTATGGGTTTGTCTTTTTGTGTATGATCATGGTTTCAAGCGGCATGATTGTGTGTGAGTGTAATGAGGGATGGTGTCTAGGGTAATGGAGAGAGAAGGATACTGTGGTCTTGTTTTGCGTGCACAACAAGCAGAGAAAGGAGGTAGGACTTCTCATGGCTTTTGTCCTCATGATATGTTTTAACTGCCAATATACTGCTATTAAATGGTTTTCATCTAGTAGGAGTTTCTCTCAAAGGCTTTTGACATGGGGGTTTTCACCAGGGATTTTAGCAGCCAGTAGCAAACTTAGTTGAGTACCACCATTTGCGTGCTTGATATAATACACTAGTGTTGTTCATGAATTTAGATCGGACTCTCAGCCATGATGATCTAGAGGCCCATGGAGACATGCAAGTCGAGTTTAACTGCCCTTTCTGCTCTGGCTCGTTTGACATTGGTTCCCTTTGTTCGCACATTGAAGAGGAGCATTGCTTCGAGCCAAAAGCTGCGGTAATCTTGATGAACAAACATTAAATCATGTTTTTTTTACTTTGGTTAGCAGGCTGAGGGCTTACGGCATCTGCTTTTTCGTCCTTGTCTTTGTGTTGAAGTACAGGTTGTGTAAGAGCTCTAATCTTTTTTAATTTCTCTATGCAGGTTTGCCCTGTTTGTTCCACAAAAGTGAAGAAGGACATGGTTGGCCATATCACATTACAACATGGGCATCTTTTTAAGATATCCTTGGAGTTCTATACAATGTTTTGTCCCTCATTGCACATTCTTTTGTGTTTTTCATACAAAGTTTCAATTCCATCAGCAACTTAGTGAACCCCAATAGCTGAAGTTCAAAAAAACGAAAATACACAAAAGTGTGTTGGTTTCTTTAAGCCATTTCTCGAGCACATGCAGCGTAGGAGGTTTCGCATGGCAGTCACATCGGTTGGTTCGACCTTTTCTTCAATTGTCAAGGAACGGGGAGTAGCCACTCTTCAGGTCCATGCAAGTGGTAATAATTATTCCCATCTTGGCACAGATTCTTTAGCAAATATCCTCTTTGGTCTTCAACCATCAGAAGGTGGAGAAGTTTGTAAGCCAGCGGCAACTAGTTTAATGGACAAAGAGTGCACAACGCATCAGTCAAACAGGTTTCGCTCATTTTGTAACCACATAATTTTTTTTTTTTATGTTTGAACTTATCTTGACTATCTTAATTGATATTTATCATTCATGAGCTTTGTTTTTTTTTATGCTTCAAAATGCTACATATGAACCATAGTGGCCTTGGACGGTCCCGTACGTTTTGTACATGTACGAAGATGTGCGGTATTAAACGAACTAAAAAAATATAAGATGTACGACAATGCTATGTACGTTCAAAATTAAAAAACAAATAATTCTTAAGTCTAAGGCCTAGGCCCTGTGGTTTAAACTTTACACTTAAAGAAACTTGACATTTGTACAAATTACAATTTACAATACTATAATGTAAAGAGTCAAGACTCAAGAGAATGAGCATTACATAATATTATGAGCAATGGTATCTTGTTTTAACATTGTTTTGTTTTTTGGTTGTTGTGTTATGACATGTGCACTTTTGTGTGAGAGTGAAAATAATATTGATACCTTGTTCCACACCCACAACTAGGCTTTAATGATGGTAGAGGTGATGCAATATTTTAACTTGCACCTCCTGTCATATAGCACATCACATGTCAGAATCTCCACGATGCTACGGGAAGTCCAAAGAATGGGACAACCAAAGCTATTGAGAAATCAACTGTCCGATTATGAAGAACCAAAGAATTGCACCAACCACTATATACAATGATAAACTGCAAATTGTATCTGTAGGAACTTCATCAGAAGCGAGAGTGAAACTGCTATCGATCTTCATCTGTCTCGAACACATCTCGAGTGGATATCACCCACTCGCAAAGTGAATCGGGAACAAACATCGAGCAAAAAGGAATACACGTCAATACTGAGACCGTAGCTAATATTGCAAGATCAAGAGACCTTGCTCCCAAGCTCTTGAAGAGATGAACAAGGTGCTGTAGAAAGCCACCAAATAGACTGTCAATCATGTCGAAAATAATGCTCGAGCTAACTGTAATTGGTTACTAGTCCAAGAAGGACCACTATCCATGTAACAAACTTGGACACTCCAAGTCAAGAATCAACCGCGACAGCACCAAATAACCACTTCAAAACAATTCACAGATCACAATAGATTTGCACTGACCCGGCGGAGTTCCGTGCCTAGAGATATTGGCCCCAAAGACTGGCGCCCCTTTCGGTATTTCTTTTTATATTAATCAATCATCAAAGTACAAGAGAGCGGTAGGGTTTCACTCTCAGACTCTGCGTCCAGATGCTCTGAGAAGTGAGGCCCTCACCACTAATTTAAAGGTTACAAGGGATGCCCAAAAGCAGAGCCCCAAAAGCTTTTAAAATCAAAAGCATCAGTTCTCTCTCTCTCTTAGAGAGTCTTTTCTTTTTTTTTTTTATAAAAAAAAGCAAAAGCAAAATTCGCGTCGCTCATCATTTTCCAAAAAAAAAAAAAAAGAAAAGACTCTCTAAGAGAGAGAGAGAACTGATGCTTTTGATTTTAAAAGCTTTTGGGGCTCTGCTTTTGGGCATCCCTTGTAACCTTTAAATTAGTGGTGAGGGCCTCACTTCTCAGAGCATCTGGACGCAGAGTCTGAGAGTGAAACCCTACCGCTCTCTTGTACTTTGATGATTGATTAATATAAAAAGAAATACCGAAAGGGGCGCCAGTCTTTGGGGCCAATATCTCTAGGCACGGAACTCCGCCGGGCCAGTGCAAATCTATTGTGATCTGTGAATTGTTTTGAAGTGGTTATTTGGTGCCGTCGTGGTTGATTCTTGACTTGGAGTGTCCAAGTTTGTTACAATCCACCTATACGAAACATGCCAATCTAAGGATAAGGGAAGTAGGTGTGACCACTATCCAGGGATCTTGAAGACAAAAACATAGGAACTACTGCACGGATGCACCGGGAAGAGCAACCGTCACACCATAAATCTAAAAGATGAAGCAACCACTGAAATGGCTCAAGAAAACATGTGCAAGATACTAATTGCACTATGCGCTAAACATCTACAAGATATTAATTGCACTGTGTACCCCAAGAACTGGGCAAGGAAACGAAGAACGGGAATACACCGTGCATGGTATTCCGTTGAATGAAGCATCGGTAGTCCACTAAGATAATAACTTGGAAGTCCTCTTTGAAAGAGAAGTATCCTCAAAAGTACGCTCTGATATAACAACGGACTCAACCCCACGTTGGAACAAAGCAAACATAGTCACTGAAAGCTCCAGAGCTAAAGCCGAGAACTTTTTCCAAGATAGGAAGCCCCCTTCCCGTTCAATCCTGGGAAAAGAGAATAAGTACCACCGGAAACAAATTTGAGACAACTTGGAGTAAAGCTGCTTCCTTTGTAACTGAATAGCAAAACCTGAATCTCAAGTAACTCGAGACCCAGAGAGAATCACATCATCAGTAAACTTGGATTGCTAAGAATTAGGAAGACCTGAAAGGTCGTCAAGTGAGGATCATGTTTGCCAAAGAAGTCGTTGAGGTTTAGAATACAGACTCAGAAGAGCACATATACTCCCACTGTTGTAACTTAAAATTTTCACCAAAACTGTCCTTTCCACTTGTGGTGAAGAGAAGGTACCCACAACTAAAGTGTGCAATCAATATCCAATACACAACATGATATCAATACTCAATGGAAGAGTAAAGGAACTGGCTCGGGGAACAAGTTTGTGAAGAACGTTGGGGCTGATGATTAATTTGTAACATGCCACAAAGGTGGGCAAAAAAGTGCAAGGGAAGAACCTGCTATACTTGCTAGACGTGGCCAGGTTTGCATCGATTGATGGCTCCCAAGGTTGGAGCTCTCCAAAGGGATATATGGAAGAAGCATCCAATTGTTACTGACTGCGGGAGTAGGAACTAGATGTCCCCACTAGCTACCGGCTCTAAGTGCAAAACCTGTCTTCCAAAGGATCTCGACAAATTTTCTCTTGAACAACAAGAAACCACCCATAAAAGGTTGCAAACATGTCCAACAATTGGTACTGACAGGCTCACAAGAGATTGTAAACTTGTCTCACAATTGGTACTGACAAGCTTGCAAAAGGTCAAAGGAATGACCAAATCGGTAGGGCCATACTACCGAGAAGGAGAGAACATGGAGATAGGAGACGTCCACACTCCAACAAAACCTTCTCTAACTATTGTCATTATCAGCCAAGTATCTGACACCACATGCTCCAGCTCTAAACCTCATCCAAAGAAGTCGGATGATCAAACACGAAGTGATTCTAGAAATAGAAGTATCCCCGAAGTTTGCAACCTAAACTGATGCATACTGGATGAACAAGGGTCAACTGAAGGCGGAACAATAACTTCCATCCTCAGATGGACAAGGAAAACCAAAGAGCATCCTTTACTTCAAGAAGGAAAGAGATCCCATAATCTGCAATCTGGTACAAAAGTGCAACCGAATCATCAACCTGCTACCCAATGGATAGGTAGCTCCGTCCACAATTCGAAGAGAGACTTGCATTTGCAAAAGACACAACAAATTTGCCAATCCATCTCCTTCAAGAAAACACAGCCGTAGAAACCTACTCGAGAAAAGTTGAAGAAGATTTTACTGCTGTTTAAACACTTCTCTGTGAAGAAGAAGCTAGAAATAAATGGTTCCCTCCTATGGAATCAAGTGTCAAAGTCGACAATGCGGAAGCATAGAGGCCGGGGGGGGGGGGGGGGGGAGAGAGAGAGAGAGAGACTCTCTTCAACCACTCAACCTTGGCAATGAATAATTGAATGTGTAATACAATGAAGGCAAGGGGTTGCTTATATAATACATAGGAACCTCACTAAATTGCCCTACCTAGACTTTGACAAATAAGTAAAATAAATACCTAATAGCCAAAATAAATAATGGGTTACATTGGCAGTTCACTTGAGATGACAAAACTCTTTACACCCTCTCTGCAGCTCATAGTGGACATCAATAGTGAGACCAAGTCGATGAAGAAGCTACCATGGACACCCTAGTAGAAGGCCTTGGACTACTGGATACACCTCGGTTTTGCTACCCTCAACTTTGTACTTTAGAAGAATGCCATCTTGAGCATCGGTTGCCTTGTTAGAAAATTTGAACTGTAGACCCTACTACGCCCAAGAATCCCATTCGTGAACTGTGAACACATCATGTCCAAAAAATAATACTCTTAAGATAATAAACTGTGGAACACATCCTGTCCATGATCCAACAACAACAATGGATTGGTGCACTCATCCATAGTGTTTTAGATACGTCTGATTGGTTCCCTGCCAGATGCATGTGTCTTGAACTCTGACCTACCGGTTAAAACACCGATAACTTGAACTCCAACACAAGGGTCCAAATTAATTATACGAAGCACTGCTTGCCCCCCTCTGCCATTCACAAGCCTCTCTCTCGCTGAAGCTGGTGGCTGCATTGGTATACATGTGACTATAAGGCGGGAGACCTTGCCAGTGTAGACTCCATTACACCAGCAACCGCTTTGCTGTCCTTCCCTGTCACAAATTGCTGACATATCAAGCCACTGAAGAATAGACTGAATGTCACAAACTGCTGACGTGTCAAGCCACTGAAGAACGGAGCCAACCTTCAGATCCCGGCCAAGGGGCCAAAACCCTAAGAAGAAACAGCAGAAGAAGAAGAAGAAGAAGAAGTTTTACAGACTTACAAAGTTGATGAGTGGCCTATTTTTAAAGAAGAGTTCCCACCAACATACGGGTTTTCGTCCGATGGGGCCCAAGTGACATAAAGGCATCAAAAAATAAAGCAGAACACACTTAGAAGACTTTGCACAACAAAATATGATGACGTGGCACTTGTGTGGACGTTCCGCAATTTGCGACGGATTTTTAGGAAAATCCTGAAATTTTAGGAAAGTGTTTTTTTGGGGCCAGCTTTTCATATTTGATGCTTTTAGGCTTTGGGCCTTCAAATATGAGCCTTGGGGGCCCTCTCTGGCACTCTTCAATGCACAGATTGCAGAGGAGGTGCTCCTTAACTGTTGTACTTTGCGAATCAGCAATAATAAAGAAATACAAGGGCGCCAACGTTTGGGGCCAATGCTCTCTTGGGGTGGAACTTCGCCACTCGTCTCGTGTCGTGCTCTCTCTCTCTCTCTCTCTCTCTCTCTCTTTTAGTTCGGTTGTTATTGAAGTGCTAAAAGTCTGTTCAGTCTATTCTTTTCTATTGGCACGTGGTGGCCGTCTTGTGTCAGTGGTTTCAGAGCATCAGACGTGTGCTTTTCTGAAAGCATATTGGTCCTACAAAAGAGTAGACAGAGCAAACCAGAGACTATTGGAATTTTATTTGAAGTATCTTTGGGTCTCGACCCCGGACTTATTAGGCACTCCCACCCTTGCTTCATCGCGCATCGGGCGCGCTCCCGTCTTCATCGCTCGTGTCTTACATGGCATAAGCCAAAAAGATCACTTGCAAGAGAAGGATCCAAGATTTGTTTGGAGTCATTGTTTTTCTCAAAAGCAGTGCCATGCAATTGTTGATGTCTATAGCTACCAAGCCGCACGTTCGAAAGACTTGGCAAGCTTTCAAGAAAATTTTTGCCCGAAGTTTTGCGGGGGGAGTGTTCATCGGCGGCCCTATGTTTCTATGTCTTGTAACATGCATATGTGAGCATTTGTGTTGCATTGTGATGAGCCAATTACTGAATTTTCTAATTGGATGAGATTGCCTTGGTAAGTAATTTTAGTGCATCAAGACACCCGTGGAAGATCAGTGCGATCTAGGTGTGATGGCTAATTTTACTATGCTGGAATATCAAGAATTCCGATCTGGATGAAAGGAGAAGCCAACTCCTTAACAAAAAAAAAAGAGCAAACTGGGAATGACCCTCGGAAATGTTTGAGCTAACTTGAGTTCTTTTGCAGATATGTTGTAATCATGGACGATTACTTTCTTTGAAGAACGGGGGATGTCACAAATTGCTGACGTATCAAGCCACTGAAGAACGAAGCCAACCTTCAGATCCTAGCCAAGGGGCCAAAACCCTAAGAAGCAGCAGCAGTGGTATCAGAGCATCAGACGTATGCTTTTCTGAAAGCATACTGGTCCTACAAAAGAGACGACAGAGCAAACCAGAGACTACTGGAATTTTATTTGAAGTATCTTTGGGTCACGACCCATGACTTATTAGGCACTCCCACCCTTACTTCATCGCGCATCGGGCGTGCTCCCATCTGCATCGCTCATGTCTTACATGGCATAAGCCAAAAAGGTCACTTACAAGAGAAGGATCGAAGATTTGTTTCGAGTCACTGTTTTTCTCAAAAGCAGTGCCATGTAAATGTTGATGTCTATAGCTACCAAGCCGCACATTCGAAGGACTTGGCAAGCTTTCAAGAAAATTTTTGCCCAAAGTTTTGCGGGGGAGTGTTCATCGGCGGCTTTGTGTTTCAATGTCTTGTAACTTGCATAAGAAGGGGGGATGTCACAAACTGCTGAAGAACAAAGCCAACCTTTAGATCCCGGACAAGGGGCCAAAACCCTAAGAAGAAGCAGCAATTGAAGAAGAAGAAGTTTTACAGTCTGACAAAGTCTTGCCGAGTGGCCTAATTTTAAAGAATAGTTCCCACCAACTTACGGGTTCTCGTCCGATGGGGCCCAAGTGACATAAAGGCATTAAAAATAAAGCAAAACACACTCAAAAGACTTTGCACAACAAAATATGATGACATGGCACTTGTATGAACGTTCCGCGATTCGTGGGATGGTTTTTAGGAAAATCCGAAAATTTTAGGAAAGTGTTTTTTTGGGGTCAACTTTTCATATTTGATGCTTTTAGGCTCTGGGCCTTTTGGGGGCCCTCTTTCGCACTCTTCAGTGCCCAGATTGCAGAGGAGGTGCTCCCCGACTGTTGTACTTTGCGAATCAGCTGTCACAAAGTGATGACGTGGCTACCCGATTGAAACCCTAATTTTTGCTAGAAACCCTAATTTGCAAAAACCCTAATTTCAAAAACCCTAACTGTTGAAACCCTAAATTTTGCCAGAAACCCTAACCCTAATGTTGGGCATGACACGTGGCAGCAATACGGACGCACGCAAATTGCGGCGGGAATTGCGGAGGCTGAAAGCTTGCGGCAGATTTGCTTTTTCTTGGCAATTTTTGGATGCTGCTTTTTTCCTACGCAAAGGATGAGGGAGAGAGAATCTTTTGCTTTATTCTCTATTGGCTCAAGAGAGAGCTTGTGAGAGTAAGAGCCTTTGCTTTGTTTTAAGGCTTTTGATTTTAAGCTTTTGGGGCTCTGCTTTTGGCATCCCTTGTAAACAAATAAATAAGTGGTTTGGGCTCCCGCTCTGCGGAGCATTTGGACGCAGAGTCTGAGAGTGAGACCCAAGCACTCTTGTATTTTGAACTCAGATTAATACAAAAAGAAATACCGAAAGGGGCGCCAATCTTTGGGGCCAATACCTCTAGGCATGGAACTCCGCCAGGCCAGTGTAAATCAATTGTGAACTGTTTTGAAGTGGTTATTTGGTGCTGTCGCGGTAGATTCTTGACTTGGGAGTGTCCAAGTCTGTTACAGTGGTATCAGAGCACGACCGATTTCTCTTCTACAAGAAATCCGATCCCAATTGTTTTTCCACGACACCTATGGCTTCACGCAAGGATCAGTCGACTCCCTCTCGACTCCCTCTGCATCCGGAGATGCGGTAAGGGATCACAATGAAGAATCCGGCAAGGAGTATGGCCCGCCTCGGCCTACTCAGGTGGAGCGACGAGAGATGGAGCGTCGTCAATTGATCAACGATGCAACAAAGATGATGCTCAATTTTGCGAAGGACCCAAAATTTGCAAAATATATGAGCGAGACTTCTTTTCAGAAAGTGCACGAGCAGTGGCAGAAAACCACAGAACCACCCCCGAAACCCGCTCTCAAGAAGCCTTCTGCTTACAAGAAATATTCAGAGAAGGAATTAGAAGAGGTGGTTGATGCACAGATTCACAGCTTTTTGACGCGCAGATTGAAGCTAAAAAGCACGACAAAAAGCAGAAGAAAGACACTGACTTCCCGGGTTATTTGGGTCATCAGTCGACATTTGAAAAGGCAAAGAAACAGAAGAAGCGTTTTCGATTTGAAGGAGTACCCAATTCTACTTCTTCTTCTTCTTTTGACAGTTCTTCTAGCTCTTCTAACTCGAGCGAAGAAGACTGAAAAGGCAAAAAGCGAAGCAAGAAACAACGCTTCGGAAAGGGCAAGAAAAAGGCAAAGAAGTCTAAATCTCGCCCAGTGAGTGACAGTTCTACAGAGGACTCGTCTATAGACAGTTCAGACTCTGACGATGGCAACTTTTATGCAAAGAAGAAGAATTTTTATAAAGCCAACCAATATCACTTTGGCTACTCCATCAAAGAAAATGAGGGCTTCCTGATCTTTAACTTTGCCCTAAGTGCGGCAAAGTTTTGTACTTTCGTTCATCTGATTCGGTTCGGGCCCCACGCAATGTGGTACGAGTTCTGTTTTCATCTGCCTTTTCTGCCACATTCCTCTGCTGCTCTAGAACTCTCTCGCCTGTCTTCAGTCTGTTCTTGCTGTGCCTTTTTGGGGCACTTTGCGGAGATGTTGATGAGTGCGCAGCAGTGTGTGCAAGTGATAGAGCACGAGGAGAAGTGCAGGGCTTGAGGCTTGGAGAGAAGGCGTTGTTCTGCAGAGGTGAAGTGCTAGGGAACGAAGTAGGAGAGAGAGAGAGAGAGAGAGAGAGAGAGAGAGAGAGAGAGAGAGAGAGAGAGAGAGAGAGAGAGAGAGAGAGAGAGAGAGAGAGCGCACGATTTCTTGAAGGGGAATGTTGAGAGTGTGTAAGTTTGGGCTCTCATTCCCTTTATTAAAAGTATAGGACCAATTTTAAGTTAGTGGCCAAGTTCAATGTGAACTTGGCCATTTCTAGTAACCTTTAAAATATACATTAAAGGGGTCATTTGGGCCTTTAACCCAACAACCTCCCACTTAAAGGCATAAATGGCGCCTTCAAGCTACGTGACTCCCACCATCTGTATACATAGCTGATGTTGTGCTTTGGGTAAGCACTTAGTGAGAGCATCTGCAGGATTTTGTGATGTATGGACCTTAATCAATGTGATAAGGCCATCCTCAAGCACTTCTCGAATGAAGTGATACCGCACATCAATATCCTGTGCATGCATGAAACATGGCATTCTTTGCCAGACATATGGCACTCTGGCTATCACAACCAAGCATAGGTGCCGTGTTAGGCAAACCAAAATCACTGTATAGACGTGCTAACCAAATGGCTTCTTTGGAAGCCTCAGTGGCTAAAATATATTCAGCCTCTGTAGTAGACAATGGAACGATCTTTTGCAATCTAGAACACCATGAAACAACACCTCTTGCAAGAGTAAACACATAGCCACTTGTGGATTTCCGTGTATCCACATCACCAGCCATGTCAAAGTCACAAAATCCCTTCAACTCCAATGGTCCTTTACCATAGCAGCAGAGGCATTTGTTTTTAGTCCTTTTCAAGTACCTCATAATGGACTTCACTGCATCCCAATGCAACCTGCCTGGATTGGCCATAAACCGGCTCACAACTCCCACTGCATGGGCTATGTTAGGCCTAGTAGCAGCCATAGCATACATAAGTGAACCACAAGCTGAAGCGTAAGGCACACTTTGCATGTCATTGGCTTCTTCTTTTGACTTGGGGCAATCATCCTTGGAGATTTTGACATATGGCTGTAATGGCACGCCAAGAGGCTTTGCTTCAGCCATGTTAAATCTGTCCAGTACCTTTTCAATGTACTTTTCTTGCGACAAATACAATATGCGCTGGTCCCTTTGCCTTCTAACCCTTACTCCAAGTATATGTTCAGCTGCCCCAAGGTCTTTCATCAAAAATGCCGATTTCAGCTGCCCTTTAAGAGCATCAACAGTGCTTCTTTTCTTTGCAACTATCAACATATCATCCACATAGAGCACAAGAATGATAGGGCTGTCATCCTCATCACGTTTGGTATACAAACAATGGTCTGCATGGCTTCTTTTGTAACCATGTTTGAGCATGAAGCGGTCAAACTTCTTGTACCATTGTCCATACAAGCTTCTATTGAGCATACATACCAAATGTTCCTTGCCAGGAATAACAAAACCCTCGGGTTGCTTCATGTAAAGCTCTTCCTCCACATCACCGTGCAAGAAAGCGGTATGTACATCCATTTGGTCCATTTCCAAATCAAGGGCAGCCACTAAGGCAAACAATGCACGCAAAGTGGTCATCTTCACTACAAGAGAGAACACTTCCTGAAAGTCTATGCCCTTGTTTTGAACATATCCCTTTGCAACCAGCCTTGCCTTATACTTGGGTTTTGCATCAACTGTCTTGATTTTATACACCCATTTGTTAGGAATAGCCTTCCTTCCTTTGGGCAATTCCACCAAATCCCAAGTATGATTAGCATGCAAAGCTTTAATCTCTTCCTGCATAGCAAGCTCCCACTTGTCGCTGTGCTCACATGTCTTTGCCTCTTTATACGTAAGAGGCTCTCCCTCATTTGTCAACATAATGTCTACTCACAGTCCGTCTTGGACGAGTAGATTGCCTCACCCAATGATCCACATTATCCGGTAATGGGTCTACATTAGGTGGAATGATAAAATCATCAACAATGGTCTGTTGTACATCATTTTCAGCACCATTTTCAGCATTGTTTCATGGCTGCAAATGCCCTTCAGTAGCCTCAATTTGCTGCCCAACATCTTCTGGCTCAAACACCACTGGATCATCTACATTTTCAGCCATATGTGGTGCATCCTGAGGGTCAATAATAGGTCTAACAGGTGGCTGGTCATGCTGAAATTTGACCCTTCTATGGTCATGCTTTGAGGCACAATTGTTTTGAAGCAGTCTTGCCTCATTAAAAGCAACATCTCGGCTACGTACAACCCTTTTGAGTTGAGGTAACCAAATCTTGTAACCCATTTTGTCTTCTTCACCATATCTTATGAAAAGGCCTTTAATGGACTTGGCATCTAGTTTGCTCCTCAACTCAGGTCAAATATGCACAAAAGCTTCGCAACCAAAAATGCGTAAGTGATAATATGAAGCAGGCTTGCTAGACCAAACCTCTTCAGGGGTGTCACCTTTCAAAGACATGTGAGGGGATCGATTGCATATATGCACTGCAATTTTCAAAGCTTCTTCCCAAAATCCATGAGAGAGATTAGCTGTGGACAGCATGCATCTCACCCTCTCACAAAGTGTCCTATTGAATCTTTCAGCCACACCATTAGAAGAGGGGTTGTATGGCACAGTAAGCTCCCTCTTAATGCCCAAATTTTCACAAAATTTGTAAAATTCAGCACTTGTGAACTCCCCCCATTGTCCATACGCAAGCATTTTAGCTTTCTGCCTGTTTGGGTGGTCATAAATGCATGAAATTTCTTAAACGCAGCAAAGGCTTCATCCTTAGATTTAAGCAAATAAACCCAAATTTTTCTAGAATGATCATCAACAAAGGAGACAAAATAGCATGCACCTCCCATAGACTTAGTAGGCATGCTACATACATCAGAATGTACAAGATCAAGCACACAAGATTTACGAGAGACACCGGAGTAATAAGAACGCTTTACTTGCTTGCCATATTGACATTCATTACAAAAGTAAAGCTTTGTGCCTTCAGCATCAAGCTTGTTCAAAGTACAAAGCTTAGAAAGGCCCTTTTGGTTTATATGGCCAAGCCTCTTGTGTCATAACTCTATGTGAGAGTTAATTTCAGCTAATGCAATAAACTTGCCCAACACAGCCTTTCCATGCATGCAGTAAAGTGTCCCTTTCTTTGTGCCCTTTACAATTAGCCTTGAGCCTTTAGTCATTTTCCATGATCCTCTCTCAAACAAGATGCTGTAACCATGCATATCCATCTGACCAACAGAAAGCAGACTCTTCTCGACTCCTGGCACATATCTAACATCATGCAAGACAAGCTCATTTGTGCCATCTATGGAGAGATGTACAGTGCCAATACCCTCAATGGAACATGCATGATTGTTTCCAAGCTATACATGGCCATGCTTGCTTGCATCAAAAGTAGAGAAACACTCCTTGATAGGAGTCACATGAAATGAAGCACCGGAATCAACTATCCAAGTCTGGGATAATGCATCATTGACAGTCAACAAAGCATCAATAAGATCACTCTTTGTGATCTGCATGTCCTGTGAATGCTGTGTTGTGCATCTGTCTTGAATTCCTTCTTCTCTTTCTTTTTGTCTCCGCCATTCTTTTTCCGTCCTAACTCGGCTTTGTAGTACCTGCAATCGGGTTTCTTGTGACCTTTCCTGCCACATTGATAGCAAGTCACATCACCCTTGCCTTTTGTTGGCATTTCCCCTTTCTTTACTCTTACTCTTACTCGTATGTGCATAGACATTCTTCTTCTCTGTCTTGCCTCTAACCATGTTGACAGAGCTGCCTCTCTCTCCACCTGCTTTCCTTCTGATTTCTTTATTCAAGATAGAACCCCTAACACCATCAAAGGTCAAATTGGGGTTATTCGACAATGAAACCACCAATATTTCCCATGAATCAGGTAAGGTCATAAGCAAGAAGATAGCTTTTAGCTTATCATCAAAAGGAGGCAAATCTGAATCCTGTAACTACGACAAAGTACCTGTAAACAACGACAAGTGCTCTGCAGCGCTCTTGGACTCATCTAGTTGTATGCCAACAAGTTTTCGTATCAAATGCACTTGGTTGACAAGCGTTGTATTCTCATGTCACGTGACACATCCCAATCCTATGTGTCCGTGGACAAGCTATACCACAGCAGGGTTCAGTCAGTCAAGTTAGTCTAGATTAGCAATGATCTAGCACTTTTGTGAGTCTATTCGTAGACCGTGCATGCCCAGTCACTTAGCATAGATGCATATCCTCCGGTTGCACACAGCATGATCATCGGAATTCCCATCAGAATCCAATAGCATCAGTTAGGGGAATTTTCCAGTGCATTTAGCCTATTTTTCTATTTTTGGTTATTTTCACTTATTATTTTTAAGTGACTTTCCAGCAAAAGTAGGAAGGGCAATTTTGCTAAGTTAATATATAAGCAAACCCAAGTTAGCACTAAATGGCAGAAGAGGCAGCAGGAGCTTCTCGCTCAATAGGCAACTTCTCAGCAGTACCCTCCTCAGCAGTAGACCCTGGCCATCCACTCCTTCCCTTTGGCGTTTCCTCCCAGCAAGCCATTGCCTACAAGTCCTCTTGCATGGCGTTTTCCAACCTCAGCAGATACATCCCAGCCAGCGTTTTTCAGCCTTGACAAAAACGCCAGCATCACTTGCAGATTCAGCGTTTTTCCAGCCTTGTCAAAACGCCAGCTCAGCAGTAGAAAAAACGCAGAATTCAGGAGTTGGATTCTCGCAGTTTTCAGCCTATGACAAGTAGCAGATCAGCCCCCAGATTGGTTGCAGATGATCCCCCATTTTCAGCCATAAAAACGCAGCCAAAACAGTCATTTTCAGCCACCGAAACAGTCCCGAAAAGTCGTTGTCGTCATCACCGTCGTCGTCATCGGCATAGTCCAAGTTGCATCAGTCCATTGCATACGCATTGTACACCTTTGTGCAATCAAAGTAGACCACTCTCGCCGACGAGAGTGGGGCCTTCGGAGGAGGGTTTTACAACCTCTCGGGTGTCGTATCTCTTCTCTCTCCTTCTCTCAGTCTCATTCACTTGCACGCACAATATCCACTCTCTTTGTTCGTGATCATAGCACTCTCCATAAGACGGAAGACTCTCTTCTTCCCTAAGAACTAAAAGGAACCTTGAGCAATAAAGATCACTAATCTTGAGAAAATACAACATTCATTCCGCTGCACCTAACATTGGTATCAGAGCTTTGGAAGTGTTCTGCATTACTCAAGGAAAGAACCACAAGAACCACAAGAATGTTTTTTGCTTGTTGCGATCGCACGAACCCAAGTTTACTTGGGCGTGGCGATTCCTAATCGTGTTTTGTTGAAGAGTGACAGGAATCCCAAGAAAGAAGGGCTTGTCCAGTCTCCCCTTGTGTCTCTTTTCACTCATTGAGAGCGGACCGTGCACGTAGCGGCCGGCCAATCGACGTGAGGTGGGAAAGAGCAACCTTGGTGTGAGCGCAAGGCCGCCAAGGGGTGTGCTCGTAGAAAAGGGTAGAACTCGGGTAAAGAGAAGATCCTTCTCCAACGCGATTTGCAAGCGAAAGAAAACCTCAAGAACCTCAAGAACCCATGACCCTCAAGACTCAAGAACCTCAAGAACCCAAGTTCCTCGTGAACTTAAGAACCCAAGACCCCCAAGAACCCACAAGAACCCACGATTGCAGAATGGTCGTCACTCGAAGCGGAATGGATACTTCGCTTGGAGGTGATGAGCATGAGAGAGGCGAAGAAGAATTTTCCCCACCAGGAGGTTTTTCCGACCCTTCCCCGTCTAAGACAAAGTTTGCACTAACTCCTATGGAGGAATTCAAGCAGATGTTTAAGGAAAGAATGGCAGAAATGAAATGTAGACACGCAGAAGAAAAAGCAGAAAGAGAAGTAGAAAGAAAGGCAAGAGAAGTAGAAAGAGAATCAACAAGAAAGGCAAGACAAGAACAATGCGATCGACACATGCAAGAGTTCTTGCGACTCTTGTCTCCAGTGGCGGCACCGATGCAAGAGATTCGGGGAAAGGAGACTCTCTCAGTCTCTTCTTCTCCAAAGCATGACCCACAGGATTTGCATGATTGTGTGAAGCATAATGATGATTTGATTGACAATGACTTGCATGATGATTTGAAGCACAATGATAAGCATGATGATTTGGATGCCAATGATTTGCATAATGATTTGGATGACAATGACAAGCATGATGATTTGCATGATCAAGATGTGATTTCTCACAAGCATGATGATTTGCATGATCAATATGTGATTTCCCACAAGCATGATGAGTTGCATGAACAAAATGTGATTGTTCACAAGGATGATGTGTTAATTGATGCTTTTTCTAGCGAAGCTAACCTTGTTGTAGATTCGATCAATCACCAAGAATCGATCTTGGCTTTCGAATCGAGGTCCACAGATCCCCCGCAAGACGATTCGATAGATCCCGAAGAAGCGATCTTGGCTCTTGAGCCTTGGTCCAAAGAACCATCACAGGAAGTATTATGTGTTTGCATGATTGATACACACGCATTGTTCGAGTGTTTCATTCGTGAGGGTTTCCTGTATTTTAGTCAGCATCGTTATGTGATCCCTTTTCCTAGGCATGACATATTGTATGTTGAGCACGTTTCTCTCATGGATGAGCACGAATGTATGCGGATTGTTCATGAAAAGCTGAAAAGTTTGTATGTCAGGAAGTCACATTCTATGTCTCTTCCTTGGCATGACACAGTTTTCGAAAGAGCACATGATAGTATGAGCACCAAGCATGGGCATTTCCATTGTGATTTGCCACAGTTGATTGATTTCGATCAAACAGAAAAAGATTCGAACGCATTGTTTGCATGTGTTTGATGAACGGGTTGTCACTCTATCTCTATGTTCATCTACATTGCATGCACAGTCTTTAGAGAAGACAAGATTTTTTCCCTTCACTTTACATGGAATGGGTATGTTCATGGTTTTGTGTTGGAGATGGTTTCAGGAATTTTCAGCCATGGAGATTCTTAAAGACGAAAGAAGCAGGACTCTAGACGAAGTTGAAGCATCGAAGGAGCCACAGAAGACTTTGTCTCGCTTTCGGCGCGGCCCAAAGAAGCAAGCGTTGCAGACCTTTATGAAGTTCAAGTACCGCTCGACCCACACAACAGAGTGGCCGGCGAAGAGTCCCTTCCAGGATTCCGGATGCTATTGGCGATCTCCCTCGACGCCATACAGTTCGGTACCAGTACCTCACTTTGAAAAGGATGGGATGTCACGTGACACATCCCAATCATCTTATGTGTCCGTGGACAAGCTATACCACAGCAGGGTTCAGTCAGTCTAGTTAGTCTAGATTAGCAATGATCTAGCACTTTTGTGAGTCTATTCGTAGACCGTGCATGCCCAGTCACTTAGCATAGATGCATATCCTCCGATTGCACACAACATGATCATCGGAATTCCCATCAGAATCCATTAGCATCAGTTAGGGGAATTTTCCAGTGCATTTAGCCTATTTTCCTATTTTTGGTTATTTTCACTTATTATTTTTAAGTGACTTTCCAACAAAAGTAGGTAGGGCAATTTTGCTAAGTTAATATATAAGCAAACCCAAGTTAGCACTAAATGGCAGAAGAGGCAGCAGGAGCTTCCAGCTCAACAGGCAACTTCTCAGCAGTACCCTCCTCAGCAGTACCCTCCTCAGCAGTAGACCCTGGCCATCCACTCCTTCCCTTTGGCGTTTCCTCCCAGCAAGCCATCGCCTACAAGTCCTCTTGCCTGGCGTTTTCCAACCTCAGCAGATACATCCCAGCCAACGTTTTTCAGCCTTGACAAAAACGCCAGCATCACTTGCAGATTTAGCGTTTTTTCAGCCTTGTAAAAAACGCCAGCTTAGCAATAGCAAAAACGCAGAATTCAGAGGTTGGATTCTCGCAGTTTTCAGCCTATGACAAGTAGCAGATCAGCCTCCAGATTGGTTGCAGATGATCCCCCATTTTCAGCCATAAAAACGCAGCCAAAACAGTCATTTTCAGCCACCGAAACAGTCCCGAAAAGTCGTCGTCGTCATCACCGTCGTCGTCATCGGCATAGTCCAAGTTGCAACAGTCCATTGCATACGCATTGTACACCTTTGTGCAATCAAAGTAGATCACTCTCACCGACGAGAGTGGGGCCTTCGGAGGAGGGTTTTACAACCTCTCGGGTGTCGTATCTCTTCTCTCTCCTTCTCTCAGTCTCATTCACTTGCACGCACAATATCCACTCTCTTTGTTTGTGATCATAGCACTCTCCATAAGACGAAAGACTCTTCTTCCCTAAGAACTAAAATGAACCTTGAGCAATAAAGATCACTAATCTTGAGAAAATACAACATTCATTCCGCTGCACCTAACATTGGTATCAGAGCTTTGGAAGTGTTCTGCATTACTCAAGGAAAGAACCACAAGAACCACAAGAATGTTTTTTGCTTGTTGCGATCGCACGAACCCAAGTTTACTTGGGCGTGGCGATTCCTAATCGTGTTTTGTTGAAGAGTGACAGGAATCCCAAAAAAGAAGGGCTTGTCCAGTCTCCCCTTGTGTCTCTTTTCACTCATTGAGAGCGGACCGTGCACTTAGCGGCCGGCCAATCGACGTGAGGTGGGAAAAAGCAACCTTGGTGTGAGCGCAAGGCCGCCAAGGGGTGCGCTCGCAGCCAAAAGGGTCATTTTCAGCCACCGAAACAGTCCCGAAAATCAACAGTTAGAAGACCACAGATTTCAGCCACAAAGTTGTCGTCGTCATCACCGTCGTCGTCATCGGCATAGTCCATGTTGCATCTGTCCATTGCATACGCATTGTAAACCTTTGTGCAATCAAAGTAGACCACTCTCGCCGGCGAGAGTGGGGCCTTCGGAGGAGGGTTTTATAACCTCTCGGGTGTCGTATCTCTTCTCTCTCCTTCTCTCAGTCTCATTCACTTGCACGCACAATATCCACTCTCTTTGTTCGTGATCATAGCACTCTCCATAAGACGGGAGACTCTCTTCTTCCCTAAGAACTACCTTGAGCAATAAAGATCACTAATCTTGAGAAAATACAACATTCATTCCGCTGCACCTAACATCTCATACATCGCCTTTAACTTCTCCAACACATCAAAAGCATTTGTGAGACCTTTCAAATCAATGACTGTCTTATCGGTCATGGCCATTTTGATGTATGTAACTGCCTTCCCGTTCAGGCTAACCATGCTTCGTCCGACATATTCTGTGGCTTTACCTGTTCAAGTGCCCCTTTACAATCCTTAAGAGATAGGGTTCCCTGGATCCTGTCTTTCCAAAGGTTGAAACCTGTTCCATCGAACCTCCTATTCTTGAAGAGATTCTTCACATCCGAAGAAGATGAGGCCATAGTTGCACGAATAAGAGGGCTTATACGCTGAATTTTTTGGCAAAATGCACCAAAACCGGAGTATAGCCTCACAGAAGTGTGCACTACAGCTCCAAATGGTCACAGGAGCAATTTGGGGCAAAATGGGTCAATTTAGGCACAAAAAACAATTTCTGAAATTTATGCGCAGGAAATTTCAGCGAGTGAATTTGTGCTCAAAAACAACAATTTTAGTTGTTTTTAGCTTCACAAAACATACATAAAGCTAATGCACAGCCTTTAGAAGCATGTATGAGCAAAAGCCCCAATTTGTAGCATCAAGTTGTAGAAAATTGAGCCACAAATGGTCATACATAGCCAAAACTTGTCCAATGTGCATAAATTGCATCAATTTGCACTTTTCTCAATGTAGATACATCAAAAATACACTTGCAAAAACCTGCGTAAATCTGAAATTTGCTGAAAACACCTGTTTTGGGACCTGTTTTCGGCAATTTCTTTGTTTTCGGGTAGCGGGGACTTAGTAAAGATGTTCCCACACCTTAATGCATGATTTGCAAAACCTGTATTTTGCTGTCATAACCTGTAATTTGCTGATTTTGACCTAATTTCAGTCTGTTTTAGGTCAATTTGACTAGCCGGGAGCCCTCTAGTGTTTGGGGACGAGTCCTTCGGCGATAAAATTGCAAAATCTCGCGTAAAAGTTGACCTCCTTGGCTGAAAATCAGCGTTTGCGGGTTTGGAAGCAAATTCTAATTTGGCACTGATACCAGTTGATGAGTGCGCAACAGTGTGTGCAAGTGATAGAGATAGAGCACGAGGAGAAGTGCAGGGCTTGAGGCTTGGAGAGAAGGCACTGTTCTGCAGAGGTGAAGCGCTATGGACGAAGTAGGGGGGAGAGAGAGAGAGAGAGAGAGAGAGAGAGAGAGAGAGAGAGAGAGAGAGAGAGCGCACGATTTCTTAAAGGAGAATGTTGAAAGTGCGTAAGTTTGGGCTCTCATTCCCTTTATTAAAAGTATACGACCAATTTTAAGTTAGTGGCCAAGTTCAATGTACATTGAACTTGGCCAAAGGTTAGTAACCTTTAAAATATACACTAAAGGGGTCATTTGGGCCTTTTAACCCAACAGATGTGTCGAAATTCCCTGCAACCAAAACACTTTCCCTCTTTGAGATAGATAGTCCTTTCTCTAAGAATCTGTCGGGGACGTGTATCTTTCTTTTCTTTGTCCTCGGAACTCTTTCTCTTTTAACTCTCATTGTGAGAGGTCTGTTGGGTTCTTCGAGTCAAGATCTTATCAGTGGGGTAAGTCAAATTTCCGGAATGTATCGCAAAACCCCGTTTCGCATGACCCATCAATTCTTGAAAAGAATTCGACTTTTGTTCCAAGCAGTAGTCTCGTATCTCTGTAGGAAGTCCGCAGCAAAACCGCTCAATCTGTTCCTTAAACAAGACCACCTTAAATGAAGAGGTCGGTAGAAAAGAGTTCCAAAATCTCTTGTAATAAGTGTCCAGAGAATCTCCCTTGGTCATCCGAAGATGATTCCAAGCAGTTCAGATATCTCGTTCGTACTCCCGAGTCAGCCAAGAAGAAATAAAGAGCCTTTCGAATTTCAACCAGTTAACTGGAGCTTCCTTCCTTAGAAGAAGAGTGGACCAGTATCTTCGAGCATTTCCCTTGAAGAGAGATGTAGCCCTCCTAATCTTGGAGTGCTCTGAGTAATGCCCTCCAAAGAAAACTATGTCAAACTATTGAATGAATGCCAAAGTCCTCGGAGCATCTTGGAACCCAGAAAAGGATTCAAATGTAATCTATTGTTCACCTTCTTTGAATTCTTTTGTTTTCTTGCTGTTGTCTTCGAGGAAGTCATACTGGTTGGCTTTATAAAAGTGCTTCTTCTTTGCATAAAACATGTGATCGTCGGAGTCCGAACTATTAGAGAATGAGTCCTCAGTAGAACTGTCAGAAACTGGGCGAAATTTAGGCTTCTTTGCCTTTTTCTTGCCCTATCCGAAGCTTTGCTTTTTCCCTTTTGTCTTCTTCGCTCGAATCAGAAGAGCTAGAAGAACTGTCAGAAGAAGAAAGAAGAACTGTCAGAAGAAGAACTCGGTAGTCCTTCAAATCGTACACGCTTCTTCTGCTTTTTCACCGATACAAAAGTAGATTGACGATCCAAATAACCCGGGAAGTCAGTTCCTTTCTTTTGCTTTTTGTCGTTCTTTTTGGCTTTATTGTTTACGTCCAAAAGCCGGTTGATCTGTGTTTGAACTACCTCTTCTAATTCCTGCTTTGTAAATATCCTCGGAGGAGGTTTCTTGAGTGCCAGTTTGATGGGTGGCTCAATGGCCTTCTGCCAATGGGTGTGCACTTCTTTGATGTTAGGTGCAGCGGAATGAATGTTGTATTTTCTCAAGATTAGTCATCTTTATTGCTCAAGGTTCCTTTTAGTTCTTAGGGAAAGAGAGAGCTTTCCGTCTTATGGAGAGTGCTATGATCACGAACAAAGTGAGTGGATATTGTGCGTGCAAGTGAATGAGACTGAGAGAAGGAGAGAGAAGAGATACGACACCCGAGAGTTTGTAAGACCCTCCTCCGAAGGCCCCACTCTCGTCAGCGAGAGTGGTCTACTTTGATTGCACAAAGGTGTACAATGCGAATGCAATGGACTGATGCAATGGGACTATGCCGATGACAACGATGGTGGTGACGACGACGACTTGATGGCTGAAATCTGGGATCTTCTAATCGCTGAATTCGGGGACTGTTTTGGTGGCTGAAAATGATTGTTTTGGTTGCGTTCTTATGGTTGAAAATGGGGGCACATCTGCAACCGACTGGGGGCTGATCTGCTACTGAGTCATAGGCTGAAAACTGCGAGGATCTGTTGCTGGTGTGGCTGAGAGTCAAAACGCTGATGTGGCTGAAAACAAAACGCTGGAATCTGCAAGTTGGGCTGGCGTGTTTGTGAAGAAAAAGCTGGGCTGGTCATGTAGCGTTTTTGCAAGCCAAAACGCTAGGCTCTTTACTGCAAGCACGGGGAGGAAACTGCAATGCTGGGGGATCCAGGTGATGAAGGCGATATCTGCAATGAGGAAGCGCCAATGGCTGAAGGGAGGTCGATCTACTGCTTGGAAACGCTAGGGGATGCTGAGGGGGGGTACTGCTGAGAAGTTGCATGTTGAGCGGGAAGCTCCTGTTGCCTCTTCTGCCAAAAAGTGCTAACTTGGGTTTGCTTTTATATTAACTTAGCAAAATTGCCCTACCTACTTTTGTTGGAAAGTCACTTAAAAATAATAAGTGAGAATACCAATAAATAGGAAAATAGACTAAATGCACTGGAAAATTCCCCTAACTGATGCTAATGGATTCTGATGGGAATTCCGATGATCATGCTGTGTGTAACCGGAGGATATGCATCTATGCTAAGTGATTGGGCATGCACGGTCTACGAATAGACTCACAAAAAGTGCCAGATCACTGCTAATCTAGACTTGACTGGATTGACTGAACCCTGCTGTAGTGTAGCTTGTCCACGGACACATAGGGTTGGGATGTGTCACGTGACATCCCCTCCTTTTCAAAGTGAGGTACTGGTACCGAACTGTATGGCGTCGAGGGAGATCGCCAACAGCATCCGAAATCCTGGAAGGGACTCGTCGCTGGCCCACTCTGATGTGTGGGTCGTGCGGTACTTGAACTTCATAAAGGTCTGCAATGCTTGCTTCTTTGGGCCGCGCCGAAAGCGACACAAAGTCTTTTGTGGCTCCTTCCTTGCTTCAACTTCGTCTAGAGTCTTGCTTCTCTGTTCTTCAAGAATCTCCATGGCTGACAATTCCTGAAACCATCTCTAACACAAAACCATGAACATACCCATTCCATGTAAAGTGAAGGGAAAAAATCTTGTCTTCTCGAAAGACTGTGCATGCAATGTAGATGAACAAATAGACGGAGTGACAACCCGTTCATCAAACACATGCAAACAATGAGATCGAATCTTTTCTGTTTGATCGAAAACAATCAACTGTGGCAAATCACAATGGAAATGCCCATGCTTGGTGCTCATACAATCATGTGCTCTTTCGGAAATTGTGTCATGCCACGGAAGAGACATGGAATGTGACTTCCTGACATACAAACTTTTCAGCTTTTCATGAACAATCCGCATACATTCGTGCTCATCCATGAGAGAAAGGTGCTCAACATACAGTATGTCATGCCTAGGAAAAGGGATCACATAACGATGTTGACTAAAATACAGGAAACCTTCACGAATGAAACACTCGAACAATGCGTGCGTATCAATCATGCGAACACATAATACTTCTTGTGAGGGTTCTTTGGACCAAGGCTCGAGAGCCAAGATCGGTTTGTCGGGATCTATCGAATCTTCTTGTGGGGGATCTGTGGACCTCGACTCGAAAGCCAAGATCGATTCTTGGTGATTGATCGAATCTACAACGAGGTTAGCTTCGCTAGAAAAAGCATCAACTAACACATCATCCTTGTGAACAATCACATCATCTTTATGCAATTCATCATGCTTGTGAGAAATCACATCTTGATCATGCAAATCATCATGCTTGTCATTGTTATCCAAATCATCATGCTTATCATTGTCATTCAAATCATCATGGAAATCATTATCATTCAATTCATCATGTTTCTCATCATCATGCAAATCATTGTGCTTATCATTGTCGTCAAAACATCATCATGCTCCATACAATCATGCAAATCCTGTGTATCAAGTGATGGAGAAGAAGAGACTGAGAGAGTCTCCTTTTCCCGATCTTGTTGCATCTGTGCCTACATTCGAGAAAAGAGTCGCAATATCTCTTGCCTTATTGCTTTGTTCTCGCGATCTAGGGCTGCCATTCTTTCTGTGTAGGTACGCTCTATGGCTGCCGTGTCTTCTTCGTAGGCTTTTCTTTCTGCTTCTTGTTCGGCATCTCTTGCTTTGTCTTCTAACTTCTTGTCCATCATCCTCTTGTCGAAAGCCTCCATAGGAGTTAGTGCAATCGATGTCGTAGATGGGGAAGGGTTAGAAAAACCTCTTAGTGGGGAAAATTCTTCTTCGCCTCTCTCATGCTCATCACCTCCAAGCGAAGTATCCATTCCGCTTCGAGTGATGACCAATCTGCAATCGTGGGTTCTTGGGGTCTTGGGTTCTTAAGTTCACGAGGAACTTGGATTCTTGAGGGTCTTGGGTTCTGAAGTTCACGAGGAACTTGGGTTCTTGAGGTTCTTGAGTTCCTTGATTCGTGAGAATCTTGGGTTCTTGAGGATCTTGAGATTCTTGAGGCGTTCTTTCGCTTGCAAATCGCGTTGGAGAAGGATCTTCTCTTCACCCGAGTTCTACTCTTTTCTGCGGGCTCACCCCTTGGCGGCCTTGCGCTCACACCAAGGTTGCTTTTTCCCACCTCACGTCGATTGGCCGGCCGCGCTAAGTGCACGGTCCACTCTCAATGAGTGAAAAGAGACACAAGGGGAGGCTGGACAAGCCCTTCTTTCTTGGGATTCCTGTCACTCTTCAACAAAACACGATTAGGAATCGCCACGCCCAAGCAAACTTGGGTTCGTGCGATCGCAACAAGCAAAAAACATTCTTGTGGTTCTTGTGGTTCTTTCCTTGAGTAATGCAGAACACTTCCAAAGCTCTGATACCAATGTTAGGTGCAGCGGAATGAATGTTGTATTTTCTCAAGATTAGTGATCTTTATTGCTCAAGGTTCATTTTAGTTCTTAGGGAAGAAGAGTCTTTCGTCTTATGGAGAGTGCTATGATCACCAACAAAGAGAGTGGATATTGTGCGTGCAAGTGAATGAGACTGAGAGAAGGAGAGAGAAGAGATACGACACCCGAGAGGTTGTAAAACCCTCCTCCGAAGGCCCCACTCTCGTCGGCGAGAGTGGTCTACTTTGATTGCACAAAGGTGTACAATGCGAATGCAATGGACTGATGCAATGGGACTATGACGATGACGACAACGGTGGTGACGACGACGACTTGATGGCTGAAATCTGGGATCTTCTAATCGCTGAATTCGGGGACTGTTTTGGTGGCTGAAAATGACTGTTTTGGCTGCGTTCTTATGGCTGAAAATGGGGGAACATCTGCAACCGACTGGGGGCTGATCTGCTACTGAGTCATAGGCTGAAAACTGCGAGGATCTGCTGCTGGTTTGGCTGAGAGTCAAAACGCTGATGTGGCTGAAAACAAAAAGCTGGAATCTGCAAGTTGGGTTGGCGTTTTTGTGAAGAAAACGCTGGGCTGGTCATGTAGCGTTTTTGCAAGCCAAAACGCTAGGCTCTTTACTGCAAGCACGGGGAGGAAACTGCAATGCTGGGGGATCCAAGTGATGAAGGCGATATCTGCAATGAGGAAGCGCCAATGGCTGAAGGGAGGTCGATCTACTGCTTGGAAACGCTAGGGGATGCTGAGGGGGGGGTACTACTGAGAAGTTGCCTGTTGAGAGGGAAGCTCCTGCTGCCTCTTCTGCCAGAAAGTGCTAACTTGGGTTTGCTTATATATTAACTTAGCAAAATTGCCCTACCTACTTTTGTTGGAAAGTCACTTAAAAATAATAAGTGAAAGTACCAATAAATAGGAAAATAGGCTAAATGCACTGGAAAATTCCCCTAACTGATGCTTATGGATTCTGATGGGAATTCCGATGATCATGCTATGTGCAACCGGAGGATATGCATCTATGCTAAGTGACTAGGCATGCACGGTCTACGAATAGACTCACAAAAGTGCCAGATCACTGCTAATCTAGACTTGACTGGACTGACTGAACCCTGCTGTAGTGTAGCTTTTCCACGGACACATAGGATTGGGATGTGTCACGTGACATTTGAAGAATTGCTGAGTCAAATTTTTCAAATTTTGGATCCTTCGCAATGTTAATCATCATCTTTGTTGCGTCATGAACCAATTGTCGACGTTCCATCTCTTCAATCTCAGCTTGAGTAGGCCGAGGTGGGCCATACTCTTCTGACTCCTCATGAGAATCTTCCCCACGATCTCCTCGCGTATTGCCAGATGTAGAAGAGATGCAGAAGAAGTTGACTGATCTTTGTTGGAATCCATAAGTGTTGCGAGAAAACGATTGGATTTCCCGGTAGAAGAGAAATCGGCCACGCACTGATTCCAATGTAACAAACTTAGTTTTTGCGTGCGTTCCAACACGGCACTGGCTAAGTTGGTCCAAAGTTGCTTAAGGAAGCGAATCCAGTCAAGGTTGAGAGACTTGAATTCACCGGCCGGCAATCTAAACTTTTACATCCATATCTTTTCTTGAGCTTCTGATCCCAGCTAAAGGCATCAACAAAATCCTTTTGGACACCCCAAGTCAAGATTCTATCGTGACACAACAGAGATTCACAATTAAGTCGACACGGCCCAACGGAGTTCCGTGCGTAGAGATATTGGCCCCAAAGACTGGTGTATTTCCTTTTCTATTAATCTGTGTTCAAAGTTCAAGAGAGTGGATAGGTGCTCACTCTCAGACTCTGCGTCCAGATGCTCGAAGAAGGAGGCCTAGCCCACTTGTTTATTGGTACAAGGGATGCTCAAAAGCATAGCGCCCAAAAGCATTAAACTCAAAAGCGTCTCAAAATAAAGCAATTATCTTAAAAGCTGTCAGTGATTTTGAGCTAGCATAAATCCAGGAAGTCCGTATGCAATTCCACGTCAGCAGCTCCGCCAATTGCGCCGCGAAATTCGGAATTTCCATACGGCAATCCACGTCAGCATTTTAGCATGAATTGCGACGTGATTTCCAGGACTGTCCACGCGTAACTGCAATGTGTCCGGGGTTTGCTGCCATGTGACCCATTTGTGACATATATGGTAACAGCCCTTTCTGTCCTCATCACTCGAGTCAGAAAAGGATGAGCTATCCGAGCTGTCAGAAGAAGATGAGGACGAACTCAACAATGCTTTGAAGCGTACACGCTTCTTTTGTTTTCTTGCTTCCTCGAAGGAGAATTTTTGGCCCAAGTAACTAGGGAAGTGAGCTCCCTTTTTACGTTTCCTCAATTGGTTTCTCCTTTGACCCAAATAGTTGGTTGACTCGCTTTTCAATAATGTCATGGAGTAAATCTGCAATAAACATCCGTGGGACAGGAGGTTTCTTGATTGTCGGGTTTATTGGCGACTCAATGGCTTTCTGCCAATAAGTATGCATTTCATCCATCGCGTGCCGGGTAAAAAAATTGGCATACTGTGGATCCTTGGCAAGCTGAAGCATCTGCTTTGCGCACTCGTCAACCTGTTGTTGACGTTGCACCTCCATGAGTTCATATTGTGAAGGCTGAGGTGGCCCGTCCCTTTCGTGCTAATCCGCTTGAATTTTCCATATCGCCTCCCGCTTCGGAGATGGCAGATAGAGTCGTTTGATTCTTGTCGGAATCCATATGTGCCCCGAGAAGGATTGGATTTCTCGGTAGCAGAGAAATTGGCCATGCTCTGATACCACTGTAACAGACTTGGGCACCCCAAGTCTAGAATCTGTTGCGACACGAGAGAGAGATTCATTGATAATACTTCACAACTTTAAATCACAGTTCAATTTTGAAACCACACGGCCCGGCGAAGTTCCGTGCCCAGAGGTATTGGCCCCAAAACCTGGCGCCCCTTTCGGTATTTCTTTATTTTATTAAATCTTGAGCAAAGTATAACTCCCGTCGGGGACCTCTGTTCTTAGACTCTGCGTCCAGATGCTCTGAGAAGCGAGGCCTCTAAGGGTCCTTTTATTCTAACAAGGGATGCCAAAAGCAAAGCCCCAATAGTAGTTAAACTCGAAAGCGATTGGTTCTTAAAGCAATAATCCCAAAAGCATCTTAAGTCAAAAGGCTTCTGGCCTAAAAGCTGTCCAAAAGTCAGCCAGCGCAAAAAGTGGAATTCCGTATTGTCCTGCCATGTCAGCATGCTGTCAACGGAAATCACGGCGCAATTTCACGGATCTGCCATGTCAGCAGTCTGTTAGTGCGAAAATTGGGCCCTGTCCGTATAGTCAGTCGTACCGTTTCTGCCATGTTATCATCTGGCCTGCGGGTGGTCATGCCACGTCACCATTTTGTGACAGTGAGCCTCTAGCAGGACGTGCATGTCGAGGCTGGTCATAGTTGCATACCCTCTCTTGCACAGGATAACATTTCAGCATATAGGCATTTTACCGCGTGTGAACCGCCTGTTAAGCCATTTTATTAATAAGTGACTTTTCATTTACCCTTGTTGGAATGTGGGTAGGGCAAATGGCTAAAGGACCTATCGAAGAAATCAGCAGCAGAGGAACCTGCAGACTAGGGGATCGCAGGCTAGCACCTAGCGTTTTCTGCCTTCTTCTCCATCATTTCAGCCTTGATGTTCAGCGTTTTCAGCCAAGACAGCCAGCGTTTTTACCTTTTCCGGCTTCTCGCCGCAGCACCCCCAGCAGATCAGCCCTTCTCTCGTCTCACTCAATCGTTCCATCACGGCCAAGTCGACGGAACAGTTTTCAGCATTCAGCCATAGTCACCATCACCGTCACCGTCATCGACACAGTATCCCAGCACCTAGTACCCCTTGTGCCTTGGCTCGGCATATAAATCCACAAGACCCTATCAGCACCCCGTCGTCGACAGCAGTACCTCGTTGTCGACATCATCACAGTACCTCATCGTCAACATCGTCGTCGTCAACATCGTCGTCGTCGTCATAGACCTAGTAGTACCCGTCGTGGTCATCATCATCGTCATAGAACCTCTTAGTAGTACCCAACATCAATAGCATCAGTTCAGTACCCAACATCAGTAGCATCAGTACCCATTAGCATCAACATCTCAGCATTGCGACATTGTATCTAGCATTGTGCATGATAAAGAAAATACTTGCTTCGACAACAGAGCAAGGGGTCCCTGGAGGGTTTGGGACCTGACATTCGGTGTCGTTTCTTTTCTCTCTTCTTGTGTCTCTCTCAGTTCAGTCTTTCAAGTGAAGTAAAGTGTCCCTTGTGTTTATGCGAAGTACTAGATCCATAAACACTTCCGCTGCACCTGGCAGATGGTGATCGGCCACCTTTTTTTTTTCTGCGCATCAGTTCTGCGGTTTTGCAGGCAGCACTCAGCCTTTGAATCCTCTCACATGGGCGGAAAATGGCTCCCAATCTCCTTGGTGGCCACACGCATAGCATGTGTACTTTTCTTTAAATCATGCTGGTATACACATTATTTGCATTACTCTCTTTGCATTGGGTGCCAAGTGCTCTTTGTAAATGATGAAGAAATTAACATACTTAAAATGTCCAATAAGTTGCAGGAGAAATTGGATAGTCTCAGTGGAGTGTGTTCTGGGAAGTCACCATTGATTTTCGGTGGGTCAGATAAGCGTTTGTTCACCCACTCATAGTCAAGGCCATACTCACGGTCTTTCATACTTCTTGTCTATTTGGCCTAAATGAAGCAGTTTATCTTGTTAATAAGCAAAAACAATGCCTTTCATATTGATCATTTTCATGATATTTTTTTGAGCATTCAAATTAATTTTGGCTCTATCTGAGTGCATAAAATTGATGTTTGCTTGCAATATACCTCAGTTGTCCATAGAGTTCATGTAATCTGGAGAATGAGAAATTTATGGTTATTTTGCAGTTCAAATTTTACAACATCGGAAAAGTCCCAAAGACAACTGGAGGCAGCTACCTTGCGTGCCAGTTTCGTAGAGCAGCTAGTTTTCTCCACTATATTCACGGATGCGTAACTTCTATTAAAGCAGCCTTCTAGGTTTGGACATGGAAATGCCAAATCTTGAGCATCAATTGCCTGAAGAGATGGAACATGCACGGTGCCAAAATAAGTCTGCAACACCTATATAGATATTCAGCCATGTGGTCCATGATTGTCTCAAGGTTGTGACTGATGACGAAAGGTTGCAAATTGCAATGTGCAAAACGATGGTGGGTGTCAAGATGCGTGGCAGATTGTGTGGAGAGCTCTTGTATATTAGTGTTGTATATAATATATTGTAAGAAGAAATAATTTATACTTCTAAAAGATATTCTATCTCTCAGCATGTCTTGTTTCTTCTATACCAATGAAGTGCATAGCCATTTGTCAACATGTGAACAATCCGGATCTAGGTTGGACATAGTTTGATATATTTGTTATCATACTTGAGTTACAAGGGGCTGAAACCTCTAGTGGCCCTTAACAAAGTAAATCAGAAAGGCACAAAGATATTGAAGTTTTTTATACTCAGGTGGCAATCCAGCTGGTAAGACTTGACGGATATCATTTACGGATATTCATGTGCTCATGCACATGTTTGGCTTTGATTTCCAGGGTGTAATTCCAAAGCTAAGACCCATTTTATCTTTTATACTTAGTGTGTACCGGGGGGCTCTCCCCTTGTAGAAGCTGATTGATGTGTTTAGCCCCTCCATAAAGGTAAACCGTCTCAGCATTTCTGTGTATGGCCCAAGGCAGTCTGCCTAATGACACATAAATGGTAATATATTGCATTATATATATGGATAATGAAATGGGTGGTCCCTTTGTATTTAGTTTTATGCCAGAGAGCTTTCAGACATGTTAGTAGCACACACCCCACCTCAATCTGTCATTGTATTTGGCCAATAATCTGAGTGTTGGAGCTGATGCTTGCATTATCTTGTATTGAGTATGATGGGGGCTTCCGTTTAATTCGTGTTGTTATGCGTAACTCTTGATGCCAAAACGTCCATCAAAGTTCTAGCTATCTGATTGAAAGAAAATTCCAATCTTGAAGATTTTAAAGAGCTTTCGGGACATATGCATCTAAAATCATATAATAGCATGAGATGGACATGGAGAGTTTGTTGTGGTATAAGAAGCCCTTGATTAGTAGGGATGAAATTATTTATGCCAAGATGCATCTCTTGGGACTTAAAATTCCCTAAATTCTAAAATGGCAAAAATTGCCACTAGGAACTTTTGAGTAATTAGGCCAAATTTTACCGGACACTTAACACTTCAATTGAAACTTCTATACCTTGCTTTGAGAAGTATGAGCTGCTTCAGAAATCGTATTGTTTTGCAAGATAAATTGCTTCACCTAGGACTGGGGGCATGGCCCTAGCTATAAAGCATGCTCACACGATTTTGCATGCGTATATAAACGCTTAAGAGATGACCCACCCAGCATCAATAGCGGTTCAATAGACCATGCTCCGTTGAAACTACCCAATTCTTCCTGCAGCCTATTGGATCATAAAATCTAAGCACAACCACGCTCCAAAGGATTTTTTTTTTTTTTTTTTTGTGGGAGTTGTTAAAGCTCGTAAATTCGTATTTACTTTACATTTGTGAACTTTGCTTTTGTGTGCTTCATATTGCTCACCTCCTCAAAAGTATATGTCTTCTTACCATGTGTGTCATGAGAGCAACCTTCATGACTCAAAAATTTATCAAAGAAGGTGTTCCCTCAACTTGGAGTTCCGTGTCGTTGAGGACATTCCAAAAGATGTTCCCCCCCCCCCCCCCCAAAACAAAAAATCCATCGAAAATCCAAATAGGTTGAGCAATATACATCCACTGGTCAACCTATTTTCCATAAACCCAAGCCAAAATTTTAACTTTTTCAGTCTTTTAAACTTTTTTGATTGACATGCTTGTAAGTAATTACAATCCATTGATTTTGTCTATTGTTGTTGTCCAATGTTAAGTATTGTGTTGTCTCATAATCATTCCTACGGGAGGGTTAGGTCCTCTAAAGATGAGATCCTATGGCATTGCCCAACCTTTGTGAAAGCTTATTGTTGAGCAAGCTATGCTGCCTATCGTGGCTACTATGACATACTTTGTTCTCCACTTCAATCTATTGTGGCTATTGTGACATACATTGCATATGCATGGTGGGACCTCTCATCATTTCTCAAGATTTTTTTCATACGTGAACCTCAACTATATCTTCCATGTGCATGGTAGATCCTTGGCTACATCTTTCACGGGCATGGAGACCGGATCAAAGGCCCGCATGAATCTAGGGGCCCAACGTCCATATAGGGCTCCTAACGTTGTCATGTGTTGGGAAGGGCTACCCAAAGGTTGAGGAAGGTGGTCTATTGGAAGGAATACTAAAGTCACGATGGAAGGACCATCAAAGTGGTTGGAAGGTTCACCTTGTTGTTGCAAAGGATATCAACATTTATTTTCTGAAAGGTGTTCTTGCTCAATAGAAAATGCTATTATGGAGGCTTGTCTTGTGATACGAACTCCTAATCTATGACCCATATTCATTCTCATTACAAGGATAGTGGGGTGAGTCCCAACTATTGCCTTCTCATGCTCTCCAAACGTAGGCGGTAAATGTACACTCCATGCAAGCTCTCCCCTCCATAATTGCCACTACATTTTCCTTGTGTGCTTTCATCTATAGGTGCCACCTTTACCTTTCTTTCTCATCCCTTTGTTCCTTCATGAGAACTTATCCTGTCTCCTTCAGTTTGTCAAATTTCCAACATTCAAGGGGATCTCTAGAAAGATGCCAAGGACCATGTCAAAAAGCTTCATCTCATCTCTGTTGTAGTTGTCAAGGCCTCAACCACTAAGAAACCTACCTTCTGTTGTTCTAACCTCGGTAAAGTGGATAGCCTTGTCGAGAAGTGGGCGGGGGATCCACTTTGATGATAGGGGTGCTCCCAAGACAACGCATGGAGCGGACTCTACATGAACTTGAAAGCCTCGCACCCAAACCACATTGCCTTCCACTATCCAAGGCCTTTGTCGTTCCCAAGAGGGCTTGCCAAAAACTATTTTCCTAACCACATCCAAAAAGGGAACACTTAAAATCTCCTAGATTTTAGGTCAAAGTTTAAGGATTTGTAAACTTTTACTCTAGAGCTTGTAAAATTCTACTAGTTTTCTTCAAGGCAAACTTAGGATCAAGTGACTTTTTGCAACTTTAGCTATTAAAAAATACACTCAACCCTAGTTTGAACTAACACTGGTTCACAAGTGGGTAGAGAAGGCCCTCTTAAATGCTACATAGCAAAAGATGAGAAGGCTTTGAGACCAAAGTTCACCACCGTTGAGGATTTCATCATTGTAGCCATTAGGATTGAATATGCATGACTCTTCTTTACAAATGCTCCAAGTGATCCCCATGCAATTGTCTTGTTAGAAGATTTATATGTCCATTGGTCTCACACATAGAACTAGAGGCATTAAGGTTACAATAGGTTGACCTAGCAGTAGAGGTGAGGGGCTTTAAACGTGTTGGGGCAAGCTTTTAGCTTACATGCTAATGTGACCAATCCAATAGTAGTAGTCACTCATTACTTTTTCCATTTTAGTAACATGAAGGGAACACTTTCCCAAGCATACACGCATGCACATCTATGTGCATGGATACACCCTCTTAAATATAACACATGCTACTCATGCTATGCACACATGCTACACATTGTGACCCTACTTGCCCTCTACCATATGTGGTGCATATCACTCCTCACCTATATTTCCACCTTTCATATTGAGCCTATAAAGCCACTATGCATTGCTTGGATCATCTCTTTCTCTCTCTCTCTCTCTCTCTCTCTCTCATGACTCTCTAATCAATCAAATAACTTTTCAATTCCATTGTATTGAGTACACTCTATCTAATTTAGCTATTCTATATTTCCATGGTACCTACGAAATGATGAATGCCACAATGGTCTTGCATGTGGTATCAGAGCTAACAAATAATCAACATTTTCTAATTACATTGGTTAGGTCGCTATGCTAAACTTAGTGCTCTCTCTCTCTCTCTCTCTCTCTCTCTCTCTCTCTCTCTGTGCACTAAGTTGATTCACAATTATTTAGGCTAATTGCTACTCAATTCTAATTGTCTCTAGAAAGAACTAGTCCCTGGGCACGTCTATACGGCCACTACCCTTGCCAACCTTGATGCCCTAGAAACGATGCTTTCCATCTTGGATTAGGGGGGAAATAACAAGGAGCAAGTCATGATGAAATGATAACAAAGAGAGCGTAGCTATTGTTCATCAAAGTCAATTCAAAGGGATCCTTATAAAGGGGGTATATTTGACTCTTGCGCATGCGTAAGATAACTTTTTTACATTGGATGGCTCATGAAATAGATAACCAGTGGTCCATAAAATTCTCCTTAATTACTTAAGTTCCGAATGGAGTTTTCGTCACTTTCCTCAGTTGGTGTTCCATGTTAGTGAATGCTCATTCCAAAAATTGCTCCATTTTTCTTTTAACAAAATATCCCAAAAATTTGAATTGTGTAAATGATATATATCCACGCCTTTACGTATTTTGAGTACTCAATTTCAAAACAATGTTTTCCTTTTTCAAATCTCAATTAGAAAACTTCAACAACCACCTACGAGCCCCCCGCTATGGGGAAATGCTTGAGAAAACTCCACACACTACACCAACATAGTGCATTAGTAGGCATATCCAATAGGCCTCTTGTGGCTTGTGTGACGAAGGAGTCAATAAAAGAATTTATATCCTCTCTTAAGGAGTGCGTATCTCTCTCTCTCTTTCTCTCTCTCTCTCTCTCTCTCTCTCTCTCACACACACACACACACACACACACACACACACACACACACACACACACACACACACACACACACACACACACACACACACACACACACACACACGGCTAGTTCTGGCATGTTGCTTTTTCCTTGGTATAATTTGCTAGGACTGTTGGCCGGGGATGCCCTTGGTGTATAACCGGACTGAATTCACTAGGTAATTTTTATATATAGTAGGTGGTACCTTAATGGTATCTAACCCTTTGTTCTTAATTGGGTTAAGTGGGGTGTACTCATTGCCTTGCTATATCCTTGGTATAATTGGGCTAGGTTTGAAAACCTTTTGTGAATAATGGCTTGAATTCACTAAAGGATATTAGAGGGTGGTACCTTAATGGTACATAACCCTTGTAGTTAAAAGGGGTTATGATCATTTGGCGCTTTTCTTGGCTCTGTAAACCCTTTCATTTTTTGCTTAACTTCACGATGGCTCCCTCCTGAGACGGGTCTATGCTACATCACCCTCTAAGTGCTATCTCATTCTCTCTCTCTCTCTCTCTCTCTCTCTCTCTCCCCCCCCCCCCCCTCTCTCTGTACTAGGCGGCGCTGCTATATACCTATACCTCTTGATGATGGGCCTGCCATAATGCGCTGGAGGAATGAGGCCACTAGCTCCAAACGCTATAAAAGGTGATCTCCCAGCCTCCCATACTCACTTAGCATTGGTACTGCATGCTTCTATAGTGTATGTGTGTATTTGAGAGTTGTTGTTTGTACATCGGAATTGTGAGGGTGTTACCCGCAAGAGGTGTTGTGTTAAAGTTGTCGGCTCTATGGAAAAAGACAACGATAAGCAAGCTATTGTAAAGCTGGCTGCTCCAACTCAATCTCAGGTGACCTATGGCATTAATATGGACTACTGTCCAAACTGTTTGGATGTGATATGATTCACTTGTTGTTATGGTCTTCATGCATATGCCGAAATATACATAAATGGAAACTTCTATTGTAACATTTACGGCATTGGTCTTTTTCACCTTACGGGTTTAGGAAAGGCTTTCAATTTATGATTAACTTATCATTGGCATACATAGTGCATCCTTTTGTCTGTGGCTTTTGTTTTGAAATTCCTTTTGAGGTTAGGGATACCTGGCAATGCATATCTACGGGCTTTTTCATAGGCATGTTTTAAGAATAACTTTAAAAGGTGATATTCTCTTTCAAACACTAGATAAATGGTACCTTGAATTGCTATTTTAGCTAAAAATGAAATGAAAGAAGATTTTGGTGAATGGCCTTATATGATAGGGTTGACCTTTTTGTGGGGGGTAAACATACGGCCTAGTATACTCTATTATGGTTGGCGCCGCTAATATGATACTGATGTTGTGCCTTTGAGGTTGTTATCGAGCTTACCATTACCGCTCGATTTTGGTCTATACTATTTTAGTGTTGTGGATATAGAGCTTTAACATTTTCTCACTTAGCCATGAATGGGTAGTTGTGTACAGGGTTATGGTTGATTGTGGCCACAATGGTTATTCTAATGATGTGTGCTTCTGGGGCTAATACCGAGCTTACCATTCTTGCTCAGATACGGTCTATATCGATTTAGTGTTATGTATATTGATCCTTTGTAAAATTGCTCAACATGGCTGAATATGGTTAGTAACGGTTGTGAACAGGGTTATGATTGATTGTGGATGATTATGGTTATGTTAATTGTTATGAAAGATTGTGGATTATGGTAGATACAATTGTAAATGGGCTACTCATGAGGCTATAAATGGTTGCTTATTGCATCAAAGTTATGGGCCATGGCGACTCACTTTCCTAGCTTTTTGAACAAATGTGGAGCTATGGAATATCCCATCTATATGTTGTATGTTATAGGGGAGTATCACTCATACTTACTACCTTACATGTGTTTTGGACTCCGTCTAGGGAGGTGTAGGACTTACTAACATCCTTTTATGTTACAGGTGACTCCAAAAGTATAGATTGACTACACGTATGAGCACTGTCACACTGACCTTGAAAAAATAGCGGCAATTAATGCCAAACTATATATAAAGTCAAGAAACATGTATATGTGGCCCACTTTGAGGCTAAATTGCCTCATAAAACTCGTCTCTGGCCTTATGGGTGAAAGCATGTATTGGGGGTACCACTATTTCACTTTTTGGTGGTTGGCTTAGCAAAAAGTAGGACACGGTAAATTATTTACGAATCCTATCAAAATTTTGCGGACATTGCAATTTTGGATTCCCCTTGTCAAAAGCTTTCCAATGATATACAACATAGTTGGTATGTTCATACAGGACACATGAAATTGGGATCCTTAAGTTGCTATCAAAGTAGTGTCCAAGACACCACTTATTGAACTACCAATACATGCTTTGGCTCTTATCTCATGAGAGCTTGCAAAGCTAAAGGGGCTCCAAATATTTTTTTCCCTTGTAAATGAAACCATCTCTGAATATATGAGTAGCTTCACATTTCTTATTATTTATCTTTGAAAACATTTTAGTTAAGTGACATCTATAACATGTGGGATAGCCATGCATCACCTACAAACGGTGCCAATGCTAACTGAAACTTGTGTTGTTTCTATGGGTGCAGGTGAGGGTTACCTTCTTAACTCTGGTTTTCAAAATTCCTTGGCTTGAAGATGGCGAACTTATATAACTTCAGGCTCTTGATTCTCTTGTACTTGTGTATAAAGTTTGTTTTGTACTATCAATGGAATTATACCACCTTTTCATTGACATAGTTTCTAGTGTCTTTTGTAATTTGAAAGGATTCTTTGGTATTTATGCTATATTGTTACTGCAACACCCCCCCCCCCCCCCCCCCCCCCCCCAATAATAGCAAAAATTAGGGATTTGATTAACTAGGCCAACGGAGGTCAAATGCAGCATATTGGGCTTTATTGAAAGCTTATGGCCTTCGTTTTCACTACTGATAGTACTTCACAAGAACTTTTTCTCTTTTGTTAAATATTTTTTGATAGTTATAGCCTAAAGTGGGTTGTGTTACATAGCACCTGTTGGTTTTGGACATTTTTCTCTCTCTACAAAAAACATTTGCATTGTGCAGCCACACTAGCAATGGCTAGCTATCTCCTAAGAACAAGTTGAATGGACTTTGGGCATACACTCCGCAACATCTTATTACAAGGGTATTTGGAACATTGTGCAAGATTATGTTGTAAGACCAAAGTCATGGATACACATTCTTTGAATAATGGGGCAGGTTCTAGCGGTTCTATTGCTAAAGCTGTTTTATCTATCAATGGGCATGCATCTCGGGATGCTAAAGATATGCAAGCTCATGTATTGATTGCACTTTTGTGAAGTGTTCCACTACTCCACACATTCATTCAAGCAAAAACAACAAAACAAGCATGTGATATATTAGCTTCTTTGTATGCAAAACTTAATCTGGAGAAAAATTCTTAGAAGTGTAAGGAGTCAGAGTCCATGGTTATGCATCAAGAGGACCATATGTACATATTTCTAACCAAGATAAAAGATCTTAATGAGTAGTTAATTGCCATTGATAAGGTCATTCCTGCCAGTACTCTTGTGCAAACAATTCTACATGCTTTGCAAGATCCTTATTAGACTTTTGCCTCCATGTGACAAAGAAAAAATCTAAGATCTTGTCTCTATATTGCTGCAAGAGGCCCGGGTAGGTGCAAAGTGAGGGGTTGGTTGCATGGAGGTGTGTGCCATGGCGGGTGTACGTACCCAAGTTGACTTGGAATTGTCGGCATTTCTTGGCGGTGAGCGATGCTATCTTTTCTATCATGTGCATTTGGTGGCAATGCTTGTATTGCTATTGGTTATTGCCAATGTGGGTGCTGACGATGAGCTCACTTACTGATGCCATTGTCATTGCTCTATAGCCATGGATGCTGGTGCTAGTTGTCCCTTTCATTTTATTTCACAATAACCCGTTCTTCTTTGTTTTCCAAACCTAAATACTTTGTTGTTCATTAACCCTAATTGTTTATATCTTTTCCTAAGCCCTCCAAGCGCACACAAACTCTCAAGGTATAAATCTTTACCATGATTATTCATGTACATAGTAATCACGTGTAGGTGACCAGTCATGAGGTTAATGATGTTGGTTATTTTTTGATTCACTCGATTAGTGATATCTGGCCTTCACCCACCAAAAGAGTTAATTCTTTTGTCAATTATTTTGTTGAAATGGGTATGCTTGGTTATGAATTAATCAAGATAAGTTGCATTCAAATGAAGATATTAATTCAAAATAAAATAAAAAATAAAAATCACCAACATAATGATAAGATTGATTACTCAATTGTGATAGCTTGTTTATGAAGTTATCCATAGCTATGGCTGCTTCAAATTCAAGAGCATAGTCACTATTCTAATACCACTGGAACAACTAGAAATTTGGAGTGTGAAAATATATACAGTAGCATGAAAAGAGAAATAGCACCATAAATCTTCATACCTGTAAATTCATATACACTCATAATCCATCACAAGATCAATAAGAGAGAGACAAAAAGTGAGAGAGAGCACAAAGGGATGTGCACATGCACCTCTTGGAGTGGAGTGTGCTACACATGCACAAAGGGATGTGCACATGCACCTCTTGGAGTGGAGTGTGCTGCACATGCACAGAGAGAAGAGAGGTGAGAGAAGAGAAGAAGAACATAGGGCATTGGGTGCAATAGCTAAAACCAAGTTATGAGCTTGTCTACCTAGCCATGAACCTATTAATGATAAGTGAAAATCTACAACTTTGTCTAGGAATAATAATTCAAGGTGATTAAGAATGTACCAGACTGCATGATCAAACCATATGATTCTTGATTCGCAAGCTGCTTTGTTGTCAAGGAACTTACACGACATTTGATATAAGACATGTAAATATTCCAAATATAATCTGAATAGTAGTCTGCATTTGGCTTGAAGAAAGACATAATACCCTTTGTGCGTCCATAATTCTAGTATTGTAGAGCATTTGCTAGGATCCAAAAAGTTCATGGTAAAGGGAGCATTGATTAACTCTCCTTTATCCAAGAATTGGGTACCTTTAAGAATATAAACCCTACATTCATCCATGCAGGCAGCAGGCAAGTTGGCGAAGAATATCCATGATTCAAGTGAGATAGGTGCCAAAAAGCCTTTGTTGGGAAGGGTCCAATGTTGATTGTCCATACTTGCTCCTTCTACCTCTACTTGTTTTGGAGAAAGAAATGGGAAACATTTTGACACTTTAGGAACCATTTCTAAAAGAGTGGACTCACTAAGCGAGCACAAGTCATGTTGAAAATTCTTAAAAGCTTCAAGTACCACCGGATTGTGACTGAAGATACTGCTTGTCACATTGACAGAAGGAGCAGCCGGTGTAGTGATGAAGGCCGGGTTGAGTCCGCATAACTTTTTAAGAAAATTGGTTAACTATGCACCAAAGGAGAAAAAGGTAGCAAGTGACTGTGTGTGAATTTTTTGAAGCAAAGGATGTTGTTTTAATTCCTCTTCTAAGAATTTAAGTCCTTCTTTCTTGTTTTTTACCAGAGCTGCCAAGAGCTTGATCCAATTGTTAAAAAGAAGTTGCAGTAAAGAACATGAGGATAATTCTCTAAATTTGTTGACCCAATAATAAGTTTAGATGTGGTTGCATCCTCAATGAAGCGTAAAACATAGACGCTAGCTTTAGAAGAAGTTAACTCAACAGGGAATTCCATCTTGAGGGAAAAGGATCCAGTCTAAAACATAGAGAAATCATCATAAACTAGAGAAAAAGAGCAAAAGAAAGAATCCAACCAAAATTTTTTTTTTGGCAGCTCAAGCAAGAAAAGGTATGTATCTATTTGCAGGGTACATCAAAGGATGCCTAAGGGTATGTTTGTACAATTTGGCAAGGGCCATCTCAAATTTTTATTGATATCTTTATATTTTTTAGGGAATTAAGGATCCGCATTCTGGCAGTGTATTTGTAGAGTTGAGATATCTGACAAAAAGTGAACGAAAAAATCAAAGTAGGTAATACATACAACCTTTAAACCAATCAATCCGAGGATATAATAACTGTGTGTATGTATCCCAATTAGACAATTAGGTCAAAATCTAATAATATAATTTTTATGTATCTTTGTCATTCTGCTGGTCACAAATTGACAAAGCAATTTACGCCCTTGTGCTTGTGTGTGTGTGTGTTGGAGTTTTAATCTTTATACTTTATTCACAATTTGAACAATACATTCAAAAAAGAAAAATGACAAAGATGAATAAAAGTGATTACATACATATTTAAAAAAATAAATATATGTACATTTGAAATGGAATTTTGATGTTTTATTGCATCTAAGAAGTAAAAATGAAAAAGGAGCAGTAGAAGTTTCCCTGCCAAAAATTGGTTGAACAATACTTGAATTCAAAGATAAAAGAAGTCGGAATCCTTACCTACAGTCAATCATGCAAACAAAAAAATCATCAAAAATTTTGTTTCAACATGGAATGCAGGTATAGGGGAACCAACAGTTGTCATCCATGTCCCTCTTATCCTTGCATTCAAAACTATTCTATGAAGACAAAGGATATTGTCTAGAACTATATATGTCTATGGCAACCTGGAGTAATTACTCTTGACTTGTAGGTAAGTAAAAGAGAGGATTTTCAGAATACTTTATTAAACTTAGTAAAAGAGTTGGAGTAGATTTTAAAAGCCTAGTACTAAGCTAAATTAAGAGCAGGAATAGGCTCAAGCTCTCAAGGTTATGGAGATAACCTTCCAAGAAATATTTTGATTTAAGCTTAGTGCTAAGCTAAATTAGGACCATGCATTGACATTAATTTGTTTGCTAATGGAAAAGGAAATTTTAAACATACAGACAAGCATTATAATACTTGATGCTATGTTCAAGAGGATTAGTAACTATTTTGTACTATCATGTCTCTCTAGAAAACAAGAATAATTTTAACATTTTAGCAACATATGGTTAAGTAAACCCAAAGATTAGACTAAGGTTATTTCCATAAAATATAGCAATAACTATATTTCTATACTACTACTTATCATTGGTAGTTTCAAGCAAGTAAAAATATCTCTTAATTGCCACATTTATGCATGTTTGTGACTGAAATGAGAAGGGCCGCTTTTTTTTTTTGGTCAAGAGTACCAAGTATAATGTGAAATCCAATTAGAAGGAAAAAATCACATGAGCTATTTATATTTGGATACTTAGGGAGGAAAAATACCACATAATAATGAAGAAACCTTCCACCCGAGAGGAGGAAGCGTCGATGACTTCATTCTCGGTTCGTTTCTTGGCCATGAGAGTTGCTGTAATGTAAGACGACACTAAGAACAAGAGTTCTTGCCTATGTGTGGACCTTTTGAGGTTTCGACCTTCGAAAGTAGCTCAATCGAGGTAGTGTGGCGTTAGTGCTTACAAATAAAACTTGCTTGTGCGATTTGTAGGCTGACATGACCAAGATGTTTGTGTAATCAATAGAAGCGAGTGGACTGCTTGTGCACTGATTGCGACCTTTGTATTATTAAGCAAAAATTAAGATAAATATGTAAACATCTCAACGACGGAGCAAGTACTCGCTAGCTGCTCTTTAAGTAGCTAGTGTGTGTGTGTGTGTGTGTAAGAGAGAGAGAGAGAGAGAGAGAGAGAGAGAGAGAGAGAGAGAGAGAGAGAGAGAGAGAGAGAGAGAGAGAGAGAGAGAGTTATTTTGAATTCAGAGAATGCCAAAAGCAGTTTTAGCATAGCTCCAAGCTTTACGATTTCTCTAGCATGAGGCCAGGCTAAGCTCCAATCTGTTTCAAAACGTTTTTTGGTAAAGTAAAACCACCTGTGCAAGTCTGCAGCACTATCAAAACGGCATGGCAACGATGCATTGTAGGGAAATTTTGTCACTAGCGCAGGTTGCAGAAGATCAAAACCCGCTTTGCAGAGAATAGAATTTAATAAAAATTATATGCAAATAATTGAATACTAGAGCTAGGTGTTGATCCCATAGTCAAGAGAGGCAATATATCACGTTTGGGTGTAAAAAAACCCGTCTTACATTTTTTAAGGCCATTAAGTGTGTGTTTGTGTGTGTAAAGCCCCAAGTATTTGATGTTACCTAGTGAAAATCCGAGTTTGGGAATCAAAATTTTGGGTTGTCAGAGACCATGAGGCATAGACTAAGTTTCTCTCTAGTAATTTCATTGCTAGGGTTATAGAGACTTATCCACAGGTGGATACTTATACCTCTGAGGCCGTTGTTGTGAGCATTCTATTCCGTCTCTAGCTAAAACTTATTGGTAAGGAGAGTCTGGAAGGACCTCTTTATTTACATTATGACAAGTAGGTGCATGCCATGTGTGCAAGAATGGTGTGTGTGTGTGTGTGAAAGAGAGAGAGAGAGAGAGAGAGAGAGAGAGAGAGAGAGAGGTGTAAGAGTTGTAAAAGGACGGACTTCTTGCCAAAAAGAGCCTGTAGCGATTTAATATTTACGTGATCACTCAAAAATTTAATGTGATAAAAAAGCATTGATTAACGTTAACAACCATATATATTGGAGTTGTTCAAAATTGGATTCTTCCCCATGCATCCAATAGTCTAAACTTTAGGGATTTAATAATCATGTAATCATGTGAATTTTTTTGTGATTACCATGTGTTATTATTATAATCACACTTTACATGATCACATTTAAGCCAATGAATGGTGACCTGATAACCCACCAAAAGTCCGTTGGGCTATAACTTTTTTGGGGTGGGTCCACTAGGATATGGAAAAAACCCACCAACGAGCCTACCAGGATATGGAAAAGCCCGGTGGGACTACCAGTTTGGGTGATTTTTGCAGGTTGATAGGAAGGTCACGTGAACATTTAACATGATCATGTGTTTTAAGAAATTATTCTTCAACATTATTAACATCTTCACGTGTTTGTGATCACATTAATGAAATCCCTATTCTAAATGCATGACTTTGTTAATGTTAACAAAAGATTCACCTTACCAACTATATGTTCACTCTAATGTCATTTTGGGTAATTACATGAATGTTAAATCCCTCAAAGGATGTGGACAATTTCATGGTTTTTGGCCTTCGATAACTCCTACATACAATTTGTGGTCACATGCTAAGCTCTTTTTGTAGATATGTTCATGATATGGTTTTACCTGCTAGAGTTAAATTTCATTTGGGGGAGGAAAATTTGTATTCAAATAAACTAGCCATTTTGCCAGTTTGAATTCAAAAGGTTTCCTTCAATTTGTTTTTTAATACTAAAGGTTTGGATCCCTTAAAATACCAAATAAAGAGGCCCTCATGGACCCCATTCTCTTCCTATCTGTGTTAATTTTTCTTTTCACAAGTTTTGGGCGTTCCCCTAAGCTTATAGACATGTTATACATCACTATGAAAATTTATAAGTTGAATTTTTTATTCTAATTTGCCAAAGTATGTCTATTGTGTATAGTACTCTAACTTAAAATTTTGACTTGACACTTGGTAAAGTTTAGAATTAACGTCTAGCCAAGAGTCAACTATTTTAGGATCAACGTCTAGCCAAGAGTCACCTCCCAAGAAGCTGAAAAAAATGATAGAGGCTAGAGAACTACATCATGATGAAGAAACTATCAAACAAGCAACAACATGCTGGCTTGATAAGGATGACTACTATAGGAACACACAACCACGGTGTTTGAAAGAGAATGCAAGAATAACCAAGGCACATTACTAGAGCTTCCCATTATTCCTAAAGAGATAGAAACCTTGCCCACGCCAAAAAATGTCCAAATATATTCAATAAGGTTGGGTTCAATGGCTACTTTCAGTTACCACCTTGCATGTTGACCTTAAAAGAGCTCATGAATTGGTCACCAACATCCTAGTTTATGGCACTATCACACTAATTGATTCAAACTCAGAGTAGATAGTAAATAAGGTCATAGTGGAAATGGTGGCTGGAGCTCTAAATTTTCCAAGACTCAAGGAATCTTTAAAAGCCAGAGAATTAACTACCATGGGAATATTCACAAAGTTTGAATCATTAGTGACTTTTCCAGATATAAAGAGGCTCAAAGTAGAAGTAATTCTAGAAGTTTATCATCAACACCTCAACATCTCCAAGTCTAGGCCTATCAATATACAAACCTAAACCATGCTATTGCCAGTCCAATGGGACATCCAATGAAAGTAGGGACAAAGAGGCAATTCGACTTAGCCAAATATGTGCATGAAGGTTAGTCAAGCTACCAATATAGAAATATAAAAGATAAACTACGTTGGTGGGAAAGAATCCCTTAGACAACTAGCATACTATGCCTTTGGAATGGCAAGTAACTTACTACCTACACCTAAGTAGAACCTGTGGATCAAGCCCAAGGAGGAGGTATAGAGAAAAAAGCACTAAGGTCGGACAATAGGCTTGGAAATAATTTAGATATAGTCTAGGCATCCATTGAAGAATATGAGCACTCTAAGTAGAAGAAAGATGAGTACTCTAGTCAAGATGATGATCAAACACTCAATTCTATGAAGTCAAAGATTATTGGAAAAACCAAATTTACCTCAAGAGATGAAACAACCAAAAGAAACGTTGAAGAGTTAGAAGTAGCGGCTCAAAAAAAGGAGAAAACAAGAAAGGTTCAAAGCTAAAAGATTTAGAATGGAACAAATCCACAAGGACGAAGAAGATTGTTAAGGACCATCGACGAAGAAAGAGCTGCCAAAGTGGCAAAAAGTTCAAAGTTGAAGTTAACACTACGGATAGGGCACAAAAAGCTATTTAAGAGTTGAAGGAAACATATTCAAGAGAGGAGAGGAGAAAAGGATGAAGGTGGAAGAGGAAGATCAAAGCTTCCGTGTGCATGCTCCACCCCATCAACCCTCTTCAACTCTAGCTAAAGAGATCCCTATCAACCTGCCTACTCAAGTAGAAGAAGAAATGAAAGAAGAGAGAAAGGGAGAAACTACAAAGAAAGAAAAGAAGAAGAAGCCTATTGCAACATTTGAAGATCCCGTTCATGTGGCCACGAGACTTAAGAGAGAAAATCTGGCCTATGTGTTACCATAGACATGTGGTAGTGATGTGTGTGAACACACTTAGGACCGCCGGTGCATTTTTTCCCTCACTAGGAGGTTGTTTCCCCCGTGCATTGTACATACTCCCATTACTGTAGGGCTAACTTATCTTTCCATTGCACATTAAGTAATACTACACTCTATTTTGTGCCTTGAGCTTCCTTCATCTTCTCCAGGTTGTGTGTGTTTCCCTGCAACCCTATTTCTAACAATCAATATGAGAGCAGGTTGCATCCTCTCGGCCTTCGTTGCCAGCATCACCAACACATTCTTGCTCACTTTCTTTGATTTCTATGAGCTTTGGTGAGCTTTACTAGGTTGAAAGTTACTTTGGAGAACACAAAGAGCTTAATTTGCTCATAATTTCCATTCAGGCTCATTTCTCCCTTGTTTCCACTACAAGTAGTGCTGCACATGAATTTTTTTAATTTTGTGCAAATTTTTTGTCAATGTTTTTTTGCTGCATAAAAGGTCCCTTAAAATATTCTACGGGTTGTGCTATATAGCACGCGTTAGTCTCGCTTTGTTTCTCCTCTTTTTGAGTAGTTTTCACATCAGGTGTAGGCATTCGCCATGGCTCACAACAACACAAATGTGTTCAAAATGTTTGTTGCTGAGGATAGATTGGATGGGGACAACTACCCTATGTGGGCTTACATGATGCAACATGTCCTTGTGTAGAAGGGATTTTGGAATATTATGCAGGGCATTGATGTACATCCTAGTTATGTGAATACATGCGATGTTGAGGATGTTGCAAGTTTTGGTGGTAGGTTTGTTGTTGCTGAAGCTACTTTGCCTACGACTAAGTAGGATCGTTGGGATGTAAGAGATGCGTAGACCCATGCATTCATGGAATTATCTTTGAAGCGCACTATTACTAGTACCTCACATTCATGTAGCTAAATCTGCAAAACAAGCTTGGGATATTATGGTGAGTCTTTATGCAAGTCGCAATGAGGCTAGAATTGCATTGTTGTGTAAAGAGATGGAGTCAAAGATTATGCATGAGGAAGATGAAATGGACAGTTTCCTTGCTGGTATCAAGGATATTAATGAGCAACTTATTTTTGTAGGTGAAGTCATTTCTATTAGTTCCCTTGTGCAGACTGTTCTTGATGCTTTGCCAAATTCTCACCAGATTTTTTGTAGTACTTGAAGACGTATGACCCAAGAAAAATCCTGAAGTTGTCAAGTTTGATGCATTATGCACATTGTCGTTGCAAGAGTCACTTTCCAAAAAAAAAGGGCTAACTAATGTGCAATTGAACAGGCCTTTATTGTTGCTCAAAGGAAAAGTGATAACAGTAATACAACCACTTCTCATGGTCCTTCTACGAGTGCAAAGGCACATAATCCTAATGCTTCTACTGGCAACACTTTGTTTGAAAATTCTAGTGAAAAAGGCAAAAAGAAGATGTGTTGCCATTATTGTAAGCTAATGATCATTTGATCAAGCAGTGTCCAAAATTGAAGACAAAAGAGGCTGATTCCACTACAAGTGCAGCAATTGTAGACTCTTATGTGACAGGTAATTGTGATGCTGATGTAGATACAGAATGAGCTTTTACTACGTAGTGCATTTATGACTCCTTTTGCCCATGATGCATGTATGTCAGTTGCTACAGATGCCCATGTGTGGTACTTTGACAATGGTGCTACAAATCACATTATGTCTCATTGTGACTTGTTTACCTCTCTCGAGGATATTCCTCACGGGAATATAGTCACTCGTGCAAACAATGCCTCTTATCCAATCAAGGGAATTGGAAATATTGTGCTAATTGCTGCAAATGGCAATTCTTTCACACTTGTTGATGCACATTATGTACCTGGGATCAAGAAGAATCTATTGTCTGTATCTTCACTTGCTAGACTTGGTCTTGTAGTCAACTTTGTGGATGACAGATGTACAATACATGATCTTAATTTTGGAGATGATATTTTTGTATCTGGCATTTTATGCCATGGGTTGTACAAGCTCACTTTGTATGACATGTATGGGCCAAATTTTACAAAAAAAGTTGTGGATTTAAAGGCTATGTCACATGCAAAACTTTGGCATGCACATTTGGGCATCTGAATTTTGCTAGTTTGCTGCGTTTGCAAAAATCTGAAATAGTTGCTTCTTTTTCGCCTCTTGAAGCACCCGTCAAACATGTTTGTGAAGGCTATATTTTGGGTAAAATGCAGCGTTCAAAGTTTTCGAAGGATGGTTCAGTCAAGCTACATGCAGGTTGCAGCTTGTGCATAGTGATGTTTGTGGGCCATGCAAACTCCGTCTTTGGAAAATTACTTGTACTTTGTGACTTTCATTGATGATTACTCCATGCATGCATGGATGTATCCACTTAAAGTGAAGTCTGAAGTGTTTATGTGCTTTAAGCAATTTCTGGTTATGGCTAAAAATGTCTCTAAATGTACTATGGACACCCTCTGTTCCGATCGAGAGGGGGAGTATATGTCTCATGAATTTAATGCATTTTTGGCTAGTCGTGGATAGAACACCAATGTACAGTGCCGTATACACCTCAAAAAAATGGTGTTGCTAAAAGGAAAACCAGGTCACTTATGAAAATGGCACATATATGGTCAAAAGTCAAGCTTTGCCACATTCATTTCGGCTGCAGGCCACTTATATACTTAGCAGATTTCCTACAAAAGCTTTGCAGTCTATGACTCCATATGAAGCATGGCATGATAGAAAGCCATCTATTGAGCACATACGTGTTTTTGGTTGTTTGGCTTATGCTTTGGTGCCACAAAGGAAGCACAAAAATTTAGATGATAAGGATATCAATTGCAATTTTATTGATTATAGCGATGAAGAAAAGGTTATAGGTTGTACCATCCGCAAACAAAGCGTATCTTAGTTTCATGCGATGTTGTGTTTGTGGAAGCTTCTGTTCAACCCTTGCTGTCATGTACTAGAGATAGTAATGTAAGCTCACATGACAATTTGTTGCATCTTTCCAATGGTTGAAATTTGAATGTAAACTCAAATGAAGCAAATGTATAGCCCATGGGGGGTTTTGAAAATGTTACAGATCATCCTACTATTGATGCAGATGTACATCCTATTACTGATGCAGATGTACATGATGTACTTGATGTGGAAAGGGCTGAGAATGAGCATGCTAGAGGTATTCCAAAATGGTTGGTGTATACTTTGTGTGACAGTAAATTGGATGCACCTTTGTCTAGTCGTACTCATTCAAATTCTCACCGTGCATCTTATGCATGAGATTGCTATGCTTTGGCTGTGTCTAGCTCATGTGATGTTGAGAAACCTGTGTCTTTTGATGAAGCACAAAATTTAAATAACTGGTTGGTTGCCATGCAATCAAAATATGATGCACTTATAGAAAACGACACATGGACTTTATGTGATTTTTCTCCTGGCAAAAAGGCCATTGATACGAAGTGGGTTTACATATGTTAAATCGTAAGCCGAATGGTGAAATTGATCGCTATAAGGCTCGACTTGTTGCAAAAGACTATGTAGAGTAGAAATGCATAGGTTATGAAGTGACTTTTTCTCCCACTTATATGACTATTTGTGTGTTTTCTATGTGCATTTGGCATCTCATTTTGGTTGGGATGTACATCAATCAGAAATTGTTACTTCTTTCTTGAATGGTGACATATTCGAGGAAGTTTATGTAATGTAGCCTCGCGGTTTTATCAAAGAAGGACAAGAGGATAAAGTGTGCAAATGTAAGAAAGATTTGTATGTGTTGAAGCACTCTCCTCGTGCTTGGTTTGAGAAAGGTAACACTCATTTGGTCAAACGAGGCTTTTGTAACAGTCCAACAGAAAGCACTTTGTATGTAAAGCATGAGGGTGATGTTCTTCTCATCATTGTTCTATATGTGGATGATTTTCTAATCACTGGTCCAAATGAGGCACACATTGCTGAATTTAAGGCTGATATTAATGCTATTTTTGAAAGGAAAGATTTGGGATTCTTGCATCATTACTTGGGAATACGTTTAAGCAGTGTGATGGTGGTATTGCCTTGTGTCAAACAAGTTACATAAAGACATTGCTATGTAAGTTTGGACTTGAGGATTGCAAACCTATTGCCACTCCCATGCAAACAGGTTTGAAATTGAGTCTTCATGATGTTGGTGATCCTATCGATGTTACTCTTTACCAAAATACTATTGGCTGTCTTATTTATGTATGCAATACGAGGCCGGATATTCATTTTTCAATCTCACAAGTCAACAAATTTATGCATAACCCAAGGTCTAAGCATTGACAGGATGTCAAGATGATTTTTTTCTACTTGAGTGGCACTTTACATCTTGGCTTGTTTTATCCCAAGGAGGGATCATTGTCGTCAGATTTACATGATTTTTCGAACTCAGATTGGGCTGGTTGTTTTGATATGTGAGTGTCCACGAGTGGCTTTTGTTTTGGGTTGGTTGTTTTGATATGTGAGTGTCCATGAGTGGCTTTTGTTTTGTGCTTGGTAGTTCTGTATCTCATGGATGAGCAAGAAGAATTTGTGGCCACTTATAGTTGTGAGGCTGAGTACATGGTAGTCTTCATAGCTATAGTAGTTGAGTGTGTATGGCTCAAATGCCTTATGGCTGATTTAAGTGTTGGACATGACACAACCAACACCATCTATACTGAAAACCAGAGCGCATTGACAGTTGTGATTAACCCCATTTTTCATGCTCTCACAAAGCACATTGAGGTGCATTACCTCTATGTCAGGGAGAGGCTCTCAGCAGGAGAGATCAGATTGGCTTATGTGCCAACACAGGACAACCTTGCAGGTATTTTCACAAAAGAATTGTCTTGTGAGAAGTTCAAAGCTTTCCGTAAAGCTTTGGGCTTACTCCCCTTTGTGGATTGATCATGTCCTCATGGCATGGAACTTCCCTATACTCTATGTGCCAGCTCTTGTTCACCACATCACTCCAAGGAGGACTTGTTACCATATACATGTGGTAGTGATGTGTGTGAACACACTTAGGACCGTTGGGGCATTGTTTCCCTCACTAGGAGGTTTTTTCCCCGTGCATTGTACATACTTCCATCAATCTAGGGCTAACTTATCTTTCCATTTCACACTAAGTAATACTACTCTCTGTTGTGTGCCTTGAGCTTCCTTCATCTTCTCCAAGTTGTGTGTGTTTCCCTGCAACCCTATTTCCAACACTATGATGGAGAGAGAAGTCTTCAAGGGAACTTGGATGAGTAGTAGAAGTTGCATCACAATAAACAAAGAATCCTTCAATGGTGCTAGCTATGAATCTACGAGAAGAAGTAGAGAGGCTTGTTAGGGTTAGCCCAAACTTGGGCAGCCAATCCTTGTGTGAACTACCTCTAATTGCCTATAAAAGGCCTTAAAACCTTATGATAACTCCTTTTTATTTTGTGCTACTGGTCGTGCAACCTGATCTTCTTCTTCTTCTTCTCTCTCTCTCTCTCTCTCTCTCTCTCTCTCTCTCTCTCTCTCTCTCTCTCTCCAACACTCACACTCTTCCAAGCTATGTCTATTCAAGAGTGCATACGCTTATGCAAAAACCTAACAAGTGGTTCATATACATAGGCCTCATTCTCTTGGAAAATCCAATGCAAGGAGTCGGGCAACAACTTGGAGACAAATAATAGGGAGCTCAACCAGCATAGATGGGAACTCAACCAGCCAAAGGAAGAAGCCCCAAAGGGGGGGCGATATCACCCTTCTCACATTGCTCATTTCCGCTCTGTTGGAGCACTTGTGCAAATTGGACCCACTACACAGATTAGCCGGGGGGTGGAAGACGCCCAAGGGGCAGTGGGGGAGACATACACATCAACCAAGATCACCTGCTCAACCGACAACATGTGTAGTGGTAGCACCGTCACGGGGAACACACACACACACACACACACACACACACACACACACACACACACACACACACACACACACACACACACACACACACACACACACACACACACACACACACACACATCATTGCTGAGGCTCACAAAACATGAAGACTACATGTCATTTATAAAACAAATTGGTCTTCTTTTATCATAATTTCAAATAGCCTTGCATTATTTTTGGAGGATGTTCACACAAGAAATGTATGCCAAACCCGTTTTAGAAAAGGATGTATATAATGAAGTGATGAATGTTAATGTAAAGAAACCCCCATATGATTATGACAATTTATAATGGTACTAGACACTACCCTGATGAAGATGAATGATGTAGAAGGTAAGACCTTCCTGACGACCTAGTCTTGTGAGCCTAGGATGAATGTACTTGTGAACCTTGGCGATGTATCCGCAATGAGACCCACTATGATGTATCAGACACTACACCTAGATGTATCAATAGTCGCTAGGATTAATTTGGGCACCGAGTCTGGTTGAAGGGGGCGATTGTTAGGGTCAGCCCAAACTTAGGCGGGCAATCCTTGTGTGAACTACCGGGGAACTACCTCTAATTGCCTATAAAAGGCCTAAAAACTTAATGATAACTCCTTTTTATTTTGTGCTACTTGTCGTGAAACCTTATCTTCTTCTTCTTCTCTCTATACAACACTCACACTCTCCTAAGCTATGTCTATTCAAGAGTGCATACGCTTTTGCACAAAACTAACAAGGCTTTACCAAGAATAGGAAGCAAAGAGGTTTTATAAAGAGGTAGAAGAGTAGACCAAGAAAGATGAAGTACCAATACCTAAGGAGCTAACAAGTTCTCAAGCTCAACAACAACTAGAAGCAAAGCCTACCAAGAAGACCAAAGAGATTGGTACATAGCAAACAATCAAAGGTTCTCAAGTTTTAGAAACTTTATAGAGCCCACATAAGAATCTTGGTTTGCCAAGGATTGAAGATGCCACGACAAGTGAAGCTAAAGAGACAAGCAAAGAGGGTATTGCTACACTAACAACCACAATAAACAATCACCACGACACGACGAGGAGTTGAACTCAAGACCTGTTATTCAAGAGGGAAATGGCAGCGACGCATTGTAGGGAAATTTTGTCACTAGCGTAGGTTGCAGATGATCAAAACCTGCTCTACAGAGAATAGAATCTTAAAAAAATTACATGAAAATAATTGAATACTAGAGCTAGGTGTTGATCCCATACAAGTCAAAACGGCATGGCAGCGATGCAATGTAGGGAAATTTTGTCACTAGCGCAGGTTGTAGATGATTGAAACCCGCTTTGCAGAGAATAGAATTCAAAAAAATTTATATGCAAGTAATTGAATACTAGAGCTAGGTGTTGATCCCATAGTCAAGAGAGGTAATATATCATGTTTGAGTGTAAAAAAACCCGTCTTACATCTTGTAAGGCCATTAAGTGTGTGTTTGTGTGTGTAAAGCCCCAAGTATTTGATGTTACCTAGTGAAAACCCGAGTTTGGGAATCAAACTTTTGGGTTGTCAGAGACCATGAGGCATAGACTAAGTCTCTCTCTGTTAATTTCATTGCTAGGGTTATAGAGACTTATCCGCAGGTGGGTACTTATACCTCTGAGCTCGTTGTTGTGAGCATTCTATTTTGTCTCTGGCTTGGAATTTATTGGTAAGGAGATGTATTAAAAATAAGGTAAATTCCCTATTTTTTATAAGTCCCAAGTTTAAAAGTCATAATAAAGTATAGGAGTAAATATTTTGTCAGAAGATAATGGTGTGCATGTGTGTTTTGTGTGTGTGTGTGTGTGTGTGTGTGTGTGTTTGTGTGTAAGAGTGGTGTAAAATTTCCATACAACTAGCCCTTCCACAAAATTCCACTTCCTTATTAAAAAAAATGTATTTGTCATGCACAAAAAACCAAGTTTCTCATGGTAATGGTCCTACATTAGGAAGAGGATGGGGTCTAGAAGGACCTCTTTATTTTCCATGAGATTATGGAGGTTAATAACATTATGACAAGTAGGTGCATAACATGTGTGCAAGAATGGTGTGTGTGTGTGTTAAAGAGAGAGAGAGAGAGAGTGAGTGGTGTAAGAGTTGTAAAAAGGACGGACTTCTTGCCAAAAGGAGCCTGTAGTGATTTCATATTTATGTGATCACTCAAACATTTAATGTGATAAAAAAGCATTGATTAACATTAACAACCATGTAAATTGGAGTTGTTCAAAATTGGATTCTTCCGCGTGCATTCAATAGTTTGAACTATAGGTATTTAATAATCACGTAATCACGTGAATTTTTTTGTGATTACCATGTGTTATTATCATATTCATATAATCACACTTTATGTGATCACATTTAAGCCAATGAATGGTGACCTGATAACCCACAAAAAGTCTGTTGGGCTATAACTTTTTTGTGGTGTGTACACTAGGATATGGAAAAAATCCACCAACGGGCGTACCAGGATATGGAAAAGCCCGGTGGGACTACCAGTTTGGGTGATTTTTTCAGGTTGATAGGAAGGTCACGTGAACATTTAACATGATCATGTGTTTTAAGAAGTGATTATTCAACGTTATTAACATGTTCATGTGTTTCTGATCACATTAATGATATATTCTAAATGCATGACTTTGTCAATGTTAACAAAAGATTCACCTTACCAACTAGATGTTCACTCTAATGTCATTTTGAGTGATTACATGAATGTTAAATCTCTCAAAGGAGGTGGACAATTTCATGGTTTTTGGCCTTCGATAACTCCAACATACAATCTTCAGTTTGAGTGAAGATTAATAATTTGCATGAAGGTTTAGTCAAGCTACCAATAGAGAAAATAAAAAAAAGATAAACTACATTGGTGGGAAAGAAGACCTTACACAACTAGCATACTATGCCTTTAAAAGGGCAAGTAACTTACTACCTACACCTAAGTAGAATCTGTGGATCAAGCCCAAGGAGGAGGTACAGAGAAAAGCACTAAGGTCGGACAATAGGCTTGGAAATAATTTAGAAATAGTCTAGGCATCCATTGAAGAATATGAGCACTCTGAGTAGAAGAAAGATGAGTACTCTAGTAAAGATGATGATCAAAAACTCAATTCTATGAAGTCAAAGATTATTGGAAAAACCAAATTTACCTCAAGAGATGCAACAACCAAAAGAAAGGTTGAAGAGTTGGAAGTAGCAGCTCAAAAAAAGGCCAAATTAAAGCAAGAAGAAGTTGATGCTACCAATACTACCAAAGAAATAAGAAAACAAGAAAGGTTCAAAGCTAACAGATTTAGAATGGAACAAATCCACAAGGATGAAGAAGATTCTTAAGGACCATCGATGAAGAAAAAGCTGCCAAAGTGACAAAAAGTTCAAAGTTGAAGTTAACACTACGAATAGGGCACGAAAAGCTATTGAAGAGTTGAAAGAAACATATTCAAGAGACAAGAGGAGGAAAGGAGGAAGAGGAAGATCAAAGCTTCGTGTGCTTGCTCCACCCCATCAACCCTCTTCAACTCTAGCTAAAGAGGTCCCTATCAACCTGCCTACTCAAGTAGAAGAAGAAATGAAAGAAGAGAGAAAGGGAGAAACTACAAAGAAAGAAAAGAAGAAGAATCCTATTGCAGCATTTGAAGATCCCCTTTACATGGCCACAAGACTTAAGAGAGAAAATATGGACTATGTGTTACCATATACATGCGGTAGTGATGTGTGTGAACACACTTAGGACCGCCGGAACATTTTTTCCCTGACTAGGAGGTTGTTTCCCCCGTGCATTGTACATACTCCCATCACTGTAGGGCTAACTTATCTTTCCATTGCACATTGAGTAATATTAATCTCTATTGTGTGCCTTGAGATTCCTTCATCTTCTCCAGGTTGTGTGTGTTTTCCTGCAACCCTATTTCTAATAATCGATATTAGAGCAGGTTGCATGCTCTCAAGCTTTGTCGCTAGCATCACTAGCACATGCTTGCTCACTTTCTCTGACTTCAATGAGCTTTGGTGAGAGTCAGTAGGTTGAAAGCTACTTTGGGAGAACTCAAAGAGCTTAGTCTGCTCATAATTTCCATTTAGGCTCGTTTCTCCCTTGTTTCCACTACAAGCAGTGCTGCATAGGATTTTTTTTTCATTTTGTGTAATTTTTTTGTCAATGTTGTTTTTTGCATAAAAGGTCCCTTAAAATCTTCTACGGGTTGTGCTATATATCACACGTTAGTCCCGCTTTGTTTCTCCTCTTTTCGAGAGAAGTTTTCACATCAGGTGAAGGCATTCGCCATGGCTGACAACAACACGAATGTCTTCAAAATGTTTGCTACTGAGGATAGATTGGATGGGGACAACTACCCTATGTGGGATTACATGATGCAATATGTCCTTGTGTCAAAGGGATTTTGGAATATTATGCAGGGCATTGATGTACATCCTAGTTCTGTGGATACATGTGATGTTGAGATGCTGTAGATTTTGGTGGTAGGATTGTTGTTGCTAGAGCTATTTTGCCTACGACTAAGTAGGCTCATTGGGATGTAAGAGACGCACAGGCCCATGCATTGATGGAATTATCTGTGAAGCACACTATTACTAGTACCTCACATTCATTTAGCTAAATATGCAAAACAAGCTTGGGATATTATGGGGCGAGTCTTTATGCAAGTCGCAATGAGGCTAGAATTGCATTTTTGTGTAAAGAGATGGAGTCAAAGATTATGCATGAGGAAGATGAAATGGACAGTTTCCTTGCTGGTATCAAGGATATTAATGAGCAACTTATTTTTGTAGGCAAAGTCATTTCTATTAGTCCCCTTGTGCAGACTATTCTTGATGCTTTGCCAAATTCTTACCACATTTTTGCTAGTACTTGGAGACTTAGGACCCAAGAAAATCTTGAAGTTGTCAAGTTTGATGCATTATGTACATTGTTGTTGCAAGAGTCACTTCAAAAAAAAAAGGGCTAAACAATGTGCAATTGAATAGGCCTTTATTGTTGCTCAAAGAAAAAGTGATTACAGTAATACAACCACTTCTCCTGGTTCTTCTACGAGTGCAAAGGCACCTATTCCTAATGCTCCTACTGGAAGCACTTTGTTTGAAAATTCTAGTGAAAAGGGCAAAAAAAAAAAGACGCGTTTCCATTATTGTAAAGCTAATGATCATTTGATCAAGCAATGTCCGAAATTGAAGACAAAAGAGGCTAAGAAGAAAGAGGCTGATTCCACTACAAGTGCAGCAATTGTAGACTCTTCTGTGAAAGGTAATTGTGATGCTGATGTGGATACAGAATGAGCTTTTAGTGCAGAGTGATTTATGACTCCTTTTGCCTATGATGCATGTATGTCAGTTGCTATAATGTGTGGTACTTTGACAATGGTGCTACAAAGCACATTACGTCTCATCATGACTTGTTTACCTCTCTCGAGGATGTTCCTAATGGGAATATAGTCACTTGTGCAAACAATGCCTCTTATCCATGTAGCAGGGCTACAGTGTCACTTCACAGGAAAGACAGACAGACAATTGGACAATTAATTACAGTTGGTCTGGTTCACACTGGACGGACCCTCTGGGCTGGGGGGTGACAAGTGGCAGGGTACTGACGGTGGTCTAGTGGACATCGTGGTCAGGTCACCACTACCACTCAGTTTGGAGATAGACTTAGTTGACTGGACATTTATGAGCCGTTGGTGGCTCTTTATGGTTGTACATATGAGTAGTCGTTTTGGGCTAGTTGCATTATCTTCACATAGTCGTTTAGAGTGAGTCTATACACAGAGCACGTCTTCACCATCCCTGCACATCTGAGCCTCGACACCCCATTGTACCTGAGAGTCATGGGCTGGACCTGAGAGTACTGCCACGCCAGAGTCTGTATCAGTTCTTTGAGATAGTTGAGTCATTTGTTGTGGTCTACTGTTGCTGTTGTGTCTCTGTGAGCTCATTTGTTGTCTGTTGTCTCCCTTCTTTTCAGTCTGTTGAGTGATATTGTCACGCACATTGCACTGAGGACCACCCACTGTAGAGAGCACGACACATTATCCGCGCTACAGGTGCTTTTTGGAGCTCATGCTAGGGATCTCAACTGAAATCTCACTCTGTGAGGTGCAAATCTTGAAGCTAGTTGGGTCTATCTAGCTTCACCTACCTTGCCTAGCTTCGCCGACCTTGCCTTGCAATGTTCTCCTCTCGCCTGGTCCAACTGGTCTAGTCCTCTCTCGCCCTGGTCCAACCTGTCCTCGTCCCTGGTCTAGACCTCCTCGACCCTAGTCTAGACCTCCTCGACCCTGGTCTAGTCCTCCTCGTCCCTGGTCCAGCTAGTCTAGTCACTTGCCTGGTCTAGTAGAGTCTAGACCAGTCTTCAGCCAGTTCAAGGTTTTCTTGCCCAAAGGTTGGTTGGATTGGTGGTCACTGCATGACACATACAAGGCGGTCAGTCGAGCGTCAAAGCGCACTACTGAGCCCTCTGAAGTACTATAATAGAAGACAACCTTTGGTACCTAGTAAAAGTCCATCAATCTCATCACCTATACCTCCACATACATCACCCATTCCTTCATCCGGTTCCACATCTTCCAGATCACCTTCTCCAGTAAAGCTCTCTTCTATTCTGCTACAGCAGGCTACTGAGCAACAGGCTCAGGCTCAGCAAGGGGCCATGGAGCCGTTGGCTAGCGTTTTGGCTAAGGTAAACATCAAGTTCCCTACATTCAAAGGACTCTCTTCAGAAGATGCCGACGACCATGCAAGGAGATTTGTATCTCTCTGTAGGGGTCGTGGTCTTAACATGGAAGATGCTTATTTGGTACTCTTTCCATCCACCTTGGATGGCTTAGCAGACAAATGGTACAACCAATTTGTAGAGAACCATTTTGCAACCTGGGCAGCCTTAAGGCATCAGTCTTGTGCAGCTTTCATGCCCGGTGACTACTAGGAGAAGGTGTTGGATGAGTTAGCCAACATGGTGCTCCAGCCAGAGGAGACTTTTGCAGAGCTTATGACTAAGACCAAGTCTCTGGTTGCCAAGCTTCCTTAGCAACCCTGTGAATTCATGGTTAAGAAGTGGGTGGAGAAGGCGCTTCCCAAAACTTCTCAACAAAAACTCCGAAAGTGTCTCCGACCCGGTGTCTCCAACCCGACGCCACTTTGGAGGAGTTCATCGCAGCTGCTACTAGGATAGAGGGGGCTAGGAAGCTGTTCAACAACTCCCCTCACATAGAGACCCCTTCTGTGTTTTCGAAAAGTCCTGCTGATCCATTGACTTCTTTACGTAGAGAACTTGAAGCCCTAAAACTACAACGCGCTCTTCAAGAGGAGAAAAATATCTCTCTTTGCCAGGAGAAACCCCCACATCTTGAGGCTTTGGATCAAATCAAGAGAGAGCTAGAAGAGCTTCGGTCTCAATAGGAGACTAAGGCTATGGTATGGTGCAGCTCGTGTCGCTCTCCAGGACATCCTCCAGAGGACTATCCCCTCGGGCTTATTGCCACTTTTGCGAGAAGTCTGGGCATGAAGACAAGGATTGGTACTATATCAAGGGATTATGGCAGATACAACAAAGTCTAGGTCCTTCTCTCCAACAACCAGGGCTTACACCTACATCAAACCTGGTGTCACCATATAGCCATCAGAACCCGATGCCACCGCTGCTGACAACACCTCCTATGCAAGGTATGCACAACAACTTTACATCCCCCATCTTTTATCATGCTAGTACTCCTTCAGTTCCCCAAAGCTTCTACACGTCAGCATCCGGTCCAATGCAGCAAGGGCCGAGACCACCTCACCCCTCAAATAGGACAATTTTGTGCTGCAGGTGCGGGGAGTATGGACACTATCAGAGCAAATGCCCCTTACTAGAAGGGTCCCCTCCTTGCCAACATTGCCCTGAAGCTAAGGATCACTATAGTAAGGATTGCCCAAAACAACGAGCGTCCACATCTGCAAGCACAAGCCAAAACCAGCAGGAGTTTACATTTCCAAAGCTTAACCTCATCACAGTAAGCTCCATTTCACAGGCACCGCCTTCCACTCTTGTAGTTGCCTCTCAAGAAGGGTTGAAGCAAGTGGAAGAGCCGGTTGGGGTGCTCACACGGGCACAAAGAGCTGCTCTTGGCCTCAGCCTCCCTGGCGGTCCAATATTTCCATCTCTTGTCACACAAATGAGTCAAACTCTAGTAGTAGCTGACAAACCAGCAGGTAGTGTCAAGAGCCAACCTACCTCGCTTCTATCAGATATTGATGGTGCTTTTATCGAAGCAGTAGAGGACTTGCAGAAGCTTAAGATACCAAAGCAAGCTCTAATAAAAGGAAACAAGCCCACAACAGAGTCTATCTTGAAAAACACTTTTTAGCAAGTGTCACTGTACGACATGCTTCGACTTGATGCAAATTTTAGAAGTGACACCCTTTCCATCATCTAGTCTCTGTACCCTGGTGCAGGGCCTAGTGGCGGGCACCTACCTGTGCGGCCCTTAGAGTCCTACATGATTTCATATCCAGCTGCTCCCCTCACCGACTACAAAAGTCCTCGTCTCACTGTGTCTATTCTTGGGCATCAATTCTCAGGCGTCATAGTGGATGGTGGATCTGGGATCAATCTGATGTCAGAATTTACTATGTTGGCCTTAGGTTTGCAGCCTACCCACCCTGCTCCATTCACTGTTACATTGGCAGACCAGAGGACAGTCTACCCTGTGGGCATAGTAGAGAAGGTGCCTTTGATGATACAAGACTTCACATTTAGCTTGGATTTTGTGGTGGTCAGTCTTCCTCAGGTGGAGGGAGGATTTCCTTTGCTGATTGGTAGACCATGGCTGAGGCATACTAAGGCACTTCATGATTGGGGCAACGACGCCATGTGGATACATACTCCTGGCTCCCCCATGCAACCAATTCAGCTCGAAGGAGGTATGGATCCAGTGGTTCATCACAGCTCATTGTCAGTACAGTCCAACCCCGACCCTGAGCAGCCCATCCCACCTGACGGGTCTGATGAAGACCTGTTGTGCAGTGGTTGGAAGCTACCGCCTCGATGCCATGCTATGTGGTCTCTATTCAAAACTCACATGTGCCGGTAGCAATCTCTCTTCCAACTCCTCAGGCGGACACAGATGTCACAAGTCCTACAGCAGACAGTGGTCCAGTCGAAGAAGTAAGTGGGTTAGCCCCAAATTCTCATGATTCAGATGATCCTCCTATGAAAGCCCTCGGCCTTGGGGAACCTATCACACATCACGGAAGGGGAAATAAATCTCCTCTGCATGAACTCGCCAATGATTCCCCCCTTTCTCTAACATCTCCCAGGTCGGATGCCTTGCCCACTCAAAAGCACGCTGTTATGTCTGTGTCTGAAGATTTACCCTTCGATGAGCTTCCACTAGGATGGTTACAAGAAGAGTATGCGGAGTTTCCAATCGATAAAATGCCAGCACATGATGTCTCGAAGCTCCAAGAGGCAGCTCATTTTTCAACTTCTAAAGTACCCTCCACAGTTACACCTCCTGACCCTGTCAAAAAAGTAAACCTGGGCGACCCTGACAACCCTCAGCACTTCCTCTTAGCAGCTTGGTTATGGAAGCATCCCGCATTACTTGATCAGGTAGTTTCTTTTATTCACTCTTTTAAGGATGTTTTTGCTTGGTCCTACAAGGATTTGGAAGGGATCCCACCCGAATTGGGTCTCCACACAATCCCTCTGGTTGAAGGGGCTAGGCCTGTCAGAGGGCCGAGCTTATAAGCTCAACCCAAAGTATGCAGAGGCTGTCAAGTCAGAGCTCGAAAAAATGCAAGAGGCAGGAATCATTGTACTTGTGGAGCACTCTGAGTGGTTATCACCCATTGTGATAGCGCCTAAGAAGCAGTCCAATAAAATTCGGGTGTGTGTAGAGTATCGCGCGCTGAATAAGGTAACTATTCCAGATGGTTTTCCCACACCTTTCACTGAGCGTGTGCTCGAAGATGTAGCAGGGCATGTTTTGTACAGTTTTATGGATGGGTTTAGTGGATACAATCAGTTGGGCATCCATCCAGGTGATCAGCTGAAAACGGCTTTTGTGACTCCCTGGGGTATTTTTATCTACACTAGAATGTCTTTTGGGTTGAAAAATGCTCCACCTTCTTTCAATCGGGCGGTATATCTCATCTTTTGTCCTCTGCTTACGGATCATCTTCGCATCTTCATGGACGATTTTTCAACCTTCTCAGGTGCTCAATGTTCAACCCCAGTGGAAAATCTAGAGGAACACCTCGCTCAACTCTCTACTGTCTTCCTCGGGTGCAGAGAGGCACGGCTAAAACTCATTCCTAACAAATAAATATTTTGGTCAATGAGGGCACACTTCTAGGCCATGTGGTGTCTGCCAAAGGTTTAGCACCTGACCCAGAAAAGATCGTGGCAATCTTGAAGTTACCACCTCCCATCAACCCAAAAGGTGTTCAAAGCTTCGTAGGCCACACAGGCTATCATCGAAGGTTTATATGTATGTATGCACAAGTGGCTCAACCATTAACCCGACTCACTAGTGCTACAGTACCCTTTAAATGGTCAAAACCCTAGGTTGAAGCATTTGAATACCTCAAAAAGCGCCTCACTGAAGCACCTATTTTAGTGGCTCCAGATTGGTCTCTACCTTTTCATGTGCATACTGATGCCAGTCAACTGGCTGTGGGGGCTGTGTTGACTCAGCCTAGTAAAGAGTACAACCTAGATCGCCCTGTTCACTATGCAAGTCGCCTGCTCACCAAAGCAGAGTGCAACTATAGCACCACGGAAAGGGAAGGTTTGGCTATGGTGTATTATTTACAAAATTTTTGTCATTACTTGTTAGGGGTTCACTTCACTATCATCACTAATCATCATGCGCTACGCTATCTTCTTAATAAACCCCAAGTTGCAGGAAGAGTCTGGAGGTGGCTACTGATATTCCAGGAGTTCGACTTTGAAGTAGTCCTTAGTCCAAGCAAGCGGCACATCATGGCTGACCATCTCTCTCGCATACACTCAGGTGAGCCCGAAACTGGGGTTGATGATAATTTTCCTGATAGTCATCTCTTTAAGGTCGACACGACCCTAGAATGGTATGGAGATGTGTTACATCTGCTTTCTAGTGGCCTATATCCTGAGAATGCTTCTCCCTTGCAAAAAAGAAGACTCTTGTTGAAGTCTAGACCTTTCTCCTTGATTGGTGGACAACTCTATAAATCGGGGCCAGATGGTGTGTTGTGAGGGTGCGTCTCGCCTCATGAGGTAGACCACATTCTAGAGGATGCACACAGTGGTCCTACAGGTGGCCACTATCCCGGTCACATCACGGCACAATAAATCTTACAGACGGGCTTGTGATGGCCCTATATATTTAGAGACGCTATTGCTCATGTCAAGATTTGTAATGTCTGCCAGCAATGTGCGCCCAAGCCTAGCAAGCAATCAAATCGCCCTCTGCAGGTATCTATGGCGTGGTTGCCCTTTGAGAGATGGGGCTTGGACTTTGTTGGTCCAGTTACCCCATATGCTCAACCAGGCAATCGTAAGTATATCTTGGTAGCAACGGATTATGCGGCAAAATGGGCCGAAGTGGTGGCTACCATCGACTGTACAACCGCCACTGTCGCAAAATTTTTGTATGAAAATATTTTGTGCAGGTTTGGGTGTCCTCTGGAAGTCACCAGTGATCGAGGTAGTCATTTTGTCAACGACTTGATCTCCACTCTCCTCACAAATTACAAGATTTTTCATCACAAATCTTGCTCTTACTATCCTCGAGTAAATGGGCAAGCTGAAAGCACTAACAAAGTGCTAATCGCGCTTCTCAAGAAAGCTTGTCATCTGCATCCAACATCTTGGGCTCAGGCTATCCTTGGCACAGTTTGGGCTTATCTCACCTCCTTCAAGGCAACCACTAACTACACCCCATTCGAGCTAGCTTTTGGCTTAGTAGCAATTGCACCATATGAGTTCAACTCAGGTTCAACAAGAGTGGGAAATGTTCGTGTCACAGCTGGGATTGCTTCAGCAAACTTCCCTCGTCTCTCAAGAAAGCAGGAGGTTAGATTCACATGCTGTCCAAGCCGAGTAGATTCGTCGCAAAATGTGGCATGATCGCCATCTCCGAAGGCCGAAAATAACGAAGGGCTCCTTGGTGCTACTCTATCAAGCTAAGTATCTAAAGAAAGCTAAAAAGCTGGTTCCAACCTGGCAAGGGCCATTCAGGGTACAAGAAATTTTGCCACAAGGAGCAATCCAGTTAGTAACTTTGGATGGTGTTCCATTGCCTCTGGTAAATGGATCCAGAATCAAGTGCTATTACTCCTCTGAGTAAACGGTCTGCAACTATTCCGCCATCTATAGGTTCTATATCCCACTCTCTCCTCACCACTATCTTTCCACCAGAACGGGTGTTCTGTTACTGTCTCAATTATGCTCTCCTCCCCACTATCTTTCCACCAAAATGGGTTCTGCTCTCCTCCCCACTATCTTTCCACCAGAATGGGTGTTCTGTTACTGTCTCAGTTTCTGCTATGTCTGTAGAAGTTTCCACCCTTCCTCCTAAGGTATCTTTTCTCCACTCAGTCTTGGTAATTGGGTATCGTCTTGAACTTCTTCAGTCCAAACACTCCTTCTCTAATTGTTTCTATCCTCAGTGTTATTTGCCGTTAAGTACTAAGGTCTTTCCAATTAAGCTTCTAGTCGGGATTCTCCAAGGGTCGTGGTTTTGTTCAGTTTAAACAAGTGGAATCTGCTCAGATGGCGATTGAGATAGTGAATGATATGTAATCAAGGACTTGATGAGGCTCAAAATTCACTAATGTCTATGTGAAGAATATGGCAGAGTTTATGTTAGATAAGAATTTAGGACCGTCTTTGAAACCTTTGGTCCCATTAGCAGTGCAATTATTATTCTAGCTCCAGGAATGGGCCATTCGAGCTTCTTTACTTTTGTGCTCCAAAACTTGCTACGAGTAAAAATTGCTTGCGAGCCTTAATCTCCTAATACTTGCCTACCAACCTTCTTTTCTCTAAGCTTAAACTTCCACAAGCTTTAATTCTCCCACTCTACAAGCATCAACTTCTCGGTATATCTACCCACTGTGTCCTATTCCCTACCGTCTCTCTACCTCGCCCGTAACCAATCCCAGCCCTACTCTCTCGCTCGCCCCTACCCTCTACCCAACCCCTCGCCCCTACTCTCACCTCTCGGCCCTACCCTAACCACCCCCTCGTCCCTACCCTCTACCCACCCCCTCGCCCATACTCTCTCCCTCGTCCCTACCCTCCCCCTCACACCCCCTCGCCCCTACTCTCCCCTCGCCCCTACCCTACCCCAACCCCCTCGCCTTACTTCCCTCGCCCCTACCCTCCTATTGGCCCTCGCCCCTACCCTCCCCTTAAACCCTCTCCCCTACCCTCCTATTGGCCCTTGCCCCTACCCTCCCCTTAAACCCTTGCCCCTACCCTCCCCTTACTCCAACCTTGCCCCTACCCACCCCCTCACACCCCCTCGCCCCTACCCTCCCCTTACTCCAACCTCGCCCCTACCCACACTCTCTGACCCTCGCCCCTACCCACCCCCTCACACCCCCTCGCCCCTACCCACCCTCTCTGGCCCTCGTACCTACCCACCAACCCCTACTCGCCCCTATCCAACATAACCCTCGCCCCTACTCGACGTACCCTACCCAACTTAATTTTAACTTCATCCTCCTCCTGCATCTGCTGCTTGACTCTTCTTCCCTACGTAATCAAGCTTTTTCTAAGTGCAGCATTTCCAAGTCAGCGCTACACCTCAAGATTTTCCAAGTGCAGATTCTCCAAGTTAGCGCTACAGCTAGGGATCTGGGAGTATTCATCTTCACACTAGCCAGAGAGTGTTACATCTCACACTGCACGATGGCTGGTACAAGCAAACAAGCTAGGAGGAAGAAAGCTTTGTCTCGACAGAGGCCAACTGAAACATCCCATGAAACATCCCATAGTTCTGCAGAGGAAGAGTATGTGGATACCTCCAACCATGGCCTCACCGATGTGTCCTCCACTGATCACAGTGATGAGAATTACAAAGCATCCGACTCAGGCTCTGCTTCTGACTCTGACTCAGAGTCTTCTAGCAAAGAGGAAGAGGAAGATGATGAACACGAAGATGCTGTGAAAAGCCAAAAGAAGAGTAAAGCCATCATGCAGGTACCGAGTCATCAAATTCCTCGGCCTCCTTCTTCCAAAACCCAAACCAAGTTCACTTTGAACTTCCATCTGCAGCAGCCTCATCCGTGTCTTATCAAATGATCAGCTACATACGTTGGGTCTGTCAGCATTAGCAGACACCGATTTGCCTTCTGATATTCCCATGGATATGGTGCATGAAGTTCTCAAGTTTTTTCCCAAAGTCAGAGGACACCCACTGGCTGCTACACGCATTGGTCACGCTTTGGGATGACAACCTTTCCTGCAGTAAAACCGGCTACGAGAACCTATTCACAACTTTCGAAAGATGCGACAATCAAGGCATGCAAAGAGATACTTAGTACAAGTCATGCTGACTATGCAAGGAAAAAGCTTTGGGCCATTTTCAAGTACTACTTTTTGGTCAGAGCTACTAAAGTCAGCAAGGGCAAGGGCAAGGGCAGAGGGCAAGGGCAGATGTGACGTGCCTACTAAATTCTCGCACTACGAAGGCCTATACTGCCTCATCCACACCATCTAGTGTGGCTTTCATCAAATTCTATTTAACTCTTTACAGTCGCGGGCAAAAAGATTCAGAGCTCAGGTGCAATCTAGATTTCAATGCTTTGCAGCTCCCATGTTGGCCTGGGTCATTAACATACCTGTTAGTCCTATGGATGTGGATGCAGATATGCGGTGTAAAAGCTCTAAGGCAAAAGGGAAAGATATTGAACAGACAATGGATCTCCCTGGGAAGCCAAAGAAAGAGGGCAAAGGTAGTGAAGGACACAATAGAATCTTTAGTATCTGTGCCAATTTCAGAAAGCCACCAGCTTCGAGTGAAGCAACCTGTTTGACGTTCCTCGCATACTGCCGCTACTGATTCGATGGTAAGTTCAGGTGTTGCAGATCACACTATGCATGTCACAACTGTGGCTTCTACAGTGTGTGTTCCTATCTCTATTGCTGCTATTTTTACCCCTACCACAGTGACTAGCTCCCATGTCCCAGTGGGAGTTACTTCTTCTCCTATGCCTAGTCTTGCTGCAACCACTCCCACCATCTCTACTCCTACAGAGAGGCATGCTCCCAGCCACCACGAGTAGTGCCACTTGCCACACCAATCCCACCAGCTGTACCACTTGCCAGCTCTCTTCACCCTGACACTGTTACAGGACCTTCCACAGGGTCGGAGTCTACATCATTTTTTCGACTATCTGAGGATATAGTGCAGGAGTCTAGGCAAGCCATTGCCACCATTGAGCTTGGAGCAGAGCGTTTAGCAACCACACACCAACGCCACACAGCTATGGAGGGATCTCTGCGAGTTGCTGAGAGCGCCATCGCCGATAGGGATGCCACTATTTTCGCACTCCAACAAGCCCTGAAGTTAAAGTCTCAAGTGATTAGTGACCTTCAAAATCGAGTACAAGGATTTAGAGAATTGCTCTTACATGAAAATAGGGCAACCCAGCCTACGATGATGGGTATGGGGTATGGGTGGACTGAAGTAGGTACACCAGTGCAGCATGCAGCAACGGGTCCTTCTCAGCAATTTATGGGACTTTACTCACATACTCCAGTTCCCGTTTAGTACTACAATCAACAACAACAGTATCCTCCTCAGGGGTTTCAATCATCACCATTGCCTCAGATGCAAAATGTGACTTGTTGTGATGGAGTTGCTGGAGCACTTCGCCATGGCTGTGTTACTCGACGTCCTCAGTACACTACAGGACATGTGCTACCATCTGCCCAGCAGAAGGTGGCTGGTCCCTTCCCACTTACTGATAGGAGAGCTCACATACAGCAGGGCCCCACAATTGATTTGATGGCTCCACCTCCAGAGGCTGATACTTCGGATGCAGCAGGCCACCACTCTATCTCTTGGATGACAGATTCAGGAGCTTACCAATGTACATATGAGTTGCTAGTAGTTTTCTTTCACAGTTTCAGTCTTCCTCTCACCGAGACGGTGAGCGGTCTTGTGGCGGACAACCTGTAGCAAGGCTACAGTGTCACTTCACAGGACATGCAGACAATTGGACAATTAGTTACAGTTGGTCTGGTTCACACTGGACGGACCCTCTGGGCTGGGGGGTGACACGTGACGGTGGTCTAGTGGACATCGTGGCCAGGTCACCACTACCACTCAGTTTGGAGATAGCTGACTGGACATTTATGAGCCGTTGGTGGCTCTTTATAGTTGTACATATGAGTAGTCTTTTTGGGCCAATTGCATTATCTTCACGTAGTCGTTTAGAGTGAGTCTATACACATAGCACATCTTCACCATCCCTGCACATCTGAGCCTCAACACCCCATTGTACCTGAGAGTCCTGGGCTGGAACTAAGTCTATATAAGTTCTTTGAGATAGTCGAGTCAGTTGTTGTGGTCTACTGTTGCTGTTGTGTCTCTGTGAGCTCAATTGTTGTCTGTTGTTTCCCTTCTTTTCATTCTGTTGAGTGAGATTTTCACGCACATTGCACTGAGGACCACCCACTGTAGAGAGCACGACACAATATCCGCGCTACAATCCAGTCAAGGGAATTGGAAATATTGTGCTAATTGCTGCAAATGGCAATTCTTTCACATTGTTGATGCACAATATGTACCTAGGATCAAGAAGAATCTATTGTCTGTATCTGCACTTACTAGACTTGGTCTTGTAGTCAAATTTGTGGATGACAGATGTATAATACATGATCTTAATTTTGGTGATGATATTTTTGTATCTGGCATTTTATGCCATGGGTTGTACAAGCTCACTTTGTATGACATGTATGGGCCGAATTTTACAAAAAAAGTTGTGGATTTAAAGGCTATGTCACATGCAAAACTTTGGCATGCACATTTGGGCATCTGAATTTTGCTAGTTTGCTGCGTTTGCAGAAATCTGAAATAGTTGCTTCTTTTTCGCCTCTTGAAGCACCCGTCAAACATGTTTGTGAAGGCTATATTTTGGGTAAAATGCAGTGTTCGAATTTTTCGAAGGATGGTTCAGTCAAGGGTACATGCAGGTTGCAGCTTGTGCATAGTGATGTTTGTGGGCCATGCAAACTCCGTCCTTGGAAAATTACTTTCACTTTGTGACTTTCATTGATGATTACTCCATGCATGCATGGATGTATCCGCTTAAAGTGAAGTCCGAAGTCTTTATGTGCTTCAAGCAATTTCTAGCTATGACTAAAAATGTCTCTAAATGTATTGTGGACACCCTCCGTTCCAATCGAGAGGGGGAGTATACGTCTCATGAATTTAATGCATTTTTGTCTAGTCGTGGATACAACACCAATGTACAATGACATATACACCTTAGACAAATGGTGTTGCTGAAAGAAAAACCAGGTCACTTACGAAAATGACACATATATGGTCAAAAGTCAAGCTTTGCCACATTTGTTTTGGCTTGAGGCTATCATGTGTACCACTTATATACTTAGCAGGTGTCCTACAAAATCTTTGCAGTCTATGACTCCATATGAAGCATGGCATGATAGAAAGCCATCTATTGAGCACATACGTTTTTTGGTTGTTTGGCTTATGCTTTGGTGCCACAAACGAAGCGCAAAAAATTAGATGATAAGGATATCAAGTGCATTTTTATTGATTATAGTGCTGAAAGAAAAGGTTACAGGTTGTACCATCCGCAAACAAAGCCTATGTTAGTTTCATGGGATGTTGTGTTTGTGGAAGATTCTGTTCAGCCCTTGCTGTCACGTACTAGAGATAGTAATGTAAGCTCACATGACATTTATGACAGTTTGTTGCCTCTTTCCAATGGTTGAAATTTGAATGTAAATTCAAATGAGGCAAATGTATAGCCCATGGGGGTTTTTGAAAATTTTACAAATCATCTTATTACTGATGCAGATGTACATGATGTACTTGATGTGGAAAGGGATGAGAATGAGCATGCTAGAGGTATTCCAAAATGGCTGGTGCATACTTTGTGTGACAATAAATTGGATGCACCTTTGTCTAGTCGTACTCATTCAGGTTCTCGCCATGCATCTTATGCATGAGATTGCTATGCTTTGGCTGTGTCTAGCTCATGTGATGTTGAGAAACCTGTGTCTTTTGATGAAGCACAAAATTCAAATAACTGGTTGGCTGCCATGCAATTAGAATATGATGCACTTATAGTAAATGACACATGGACTTTATGTGATTTTTCTCCTAGCAAAAAGGCCATTGATACAAAGTGGGTTTACATATGTTAAAGCGTAAGCCGAATGGTGAAATTGATCGCTATAAGGCTCGACTTGTTGCAAAAGACTATGCACAGTAGAAATGCATAGGTTATGAAGTGACTTTTTCTCCCACATATATGACTATTGTGTGTTTTCTATGTGCATTTGGCATCTCATTTTGGTTGGAATGTCCGTCAATCAGACATTGTTACTTCTTTCTTGAATGGTGACATATTCAAGGAAGTTTATAAGTGTGCAAATGTAAGAAAGCTTTGTATGGGTTGAAGAAGTCTCCTCGTTCTTGGTATGAGAAAGCTAACGAAAGCTAGGTATGGGTTGAAACAGTCTCCTCGTGCTTGGTATCAGAAAGCTAACACTCATTTGGTCAAACGAGGCTTTTGTAACAGTCCAACAGAAAGCACTTTGTATGTAAAGCATGAGGGTGTTATACTTCTTATCGTTGTTCTATATGTGGATGATTTGCTAATCACTGGTCCAAATGAGGCACATATTGCTGAATTTAAGGCTGATATGAATGCTACTTTTGAAATGAAAGATTTGGGATTGTTGTATCATTACTTGGGAATACAGTTTAAGCAACGTGATGGTGGTATTGCCTTGTGTCAACAAGTTACATAGAGACATTGCTATGTAAGTTTGGACTTGAGGATTGCAAACCTATTGCCACTCCCATGCAAACAGGTTTGAAATTGAGTCTTCATGATGTTGGTGATCCTGTCGATGTTACTCTTTACCATAATACTATTGGTTGTCTAATTTATGTATGCAATATGAGGCCAGATATCCATTTTTCAATCTCACAAGTCAACAAATTTATGCATACCCCAAGGTCTAAGCATTGACAGGATGTCAAGAGGATTTTTTGCTACTTGAGTGGCACTTTACATCTTGGCTTGTTTTATCCCAAGGGGGGATCATTGTCATCAGATTTACATGCTTTTTCGGACTCAGATTGGGCTGGTTGTTTCGATATGTGAGTGTCCACGAGTGGCTTTTGTTTTGGGCTGGTTGATTTGATATGTGAGTGTCAACGAGTGGCTTTTGTTTTGTGCTCGGCAGTTCCTATATCTCATGGATGAGCAAGAAGAAACCTATTGTGGCCACTTCTAGTTGTGAGGCTGAGTATAGGGTAGTCTTCACAGCTACAATAGTTGAGTGTGTATGGCTCATATCTTTTCACAAAGGCATTTTCTTGTGAGAAGTTCAAAGCTTTCCATAAAGCTTTGGGCTTACTCCCCTTTGTGGAATGATCATGTCCTCATGGCATGGCACTTCCCTATACTCTATGTGCCAGCTCTCGTTCACCACATCACTCCAAGGAGGATTTGTTACCATATACATGTGGTAGTGATATGTGTGAACACTCTTAGGACCGTTGGGGCATTGTTTCCCTCACTAGGAGGTTTTTTCCCTGTGCATTGTACATACGCCAATCAGTCTAGGGCTAACTTAACTTTCCATTGCACACTAATTAATACTACTCTCTGTTGTGTGCCTTGAGCTTCCTTCATCTTCTCCAAGTTGTGCGTGTTTCCCTGCAACCGTATTTCCAACACTATGATGGAGAAAGAAGTCTCCAAGGGAACTTGGATGAGTAGTAGAAGTTGCATCACAATAAACAAAGAATCCTTTAATGGTGCAAGCTGTGAATCTACGCGAAGAAGTAGAGAGGCTTGTTAGGCTTAGCCCAAACTTGGGCAACCAATCCTTGTGTGAACTACCTCTAATTTCCTATAAAAGGCCTCCAAACCTTATGATAACTCCTTTTTATTTTGTGCTATTGGTCGTGCAACCTTATCTTCTTCTTCCTCTCTCTCTCTCTCTCTCTCTCTCTCTCTCTCTCCCCCCAACACTCACGCTCTTCCAAGCTATGACTATTTGAGAGCTTATGCACAAACCTAATAAGTGGTTCAGATACATAGGCCTTATTCTCTTGGAAAACTCCGATGCAAGGAGTCGGGCAACAACTTGGAGGCAAAAAATAGGGAGCTCAACCAGCCAAAGGAAGAAGCCCCAAAGGGGGAGGTGATATCACCCTTCTCACATCGTGCACTGCCAAGCTTTGTTGGAGCACCTGTGCAAATTGGACCCGCTACACAGATTAGCCGGGGGGTGGAAGACGCCCAAGGGGCAGCAGGGGAGACATACACATCAGCCGAGATCACCTGCTCAACTGACAACATGTGTAGTGGTAGCACCGTCAAAGGGAAGACACACACACACACACACACACACACACACACACACACGTCTTCGCTGACGCTCACAGAGCATGAGACCGTCATTTCTAAAACAATTTGGTCTTCTTTAATCATAATTTCAAATAGCCTTGCATTATTTTTGGAGGATGTTCACACAAGAAATGTATGCCAAACCCATTTTAGAAAAGGATGTATATAATGAAATGATGAATGTTAATGTAAAGAAAACCCCATATGATTATGAAAATTTTTAATGGGATTAGACACTACCCCGATGAAGATGAATGACATAGAAGGTAAGACCTTCCCGGCGACCTAGACTTGTGAGCCTAGGATGAATGTACTCGTGAACCTTGGCGATGTATCCGCAATGAGACCCGCCATGATGTATCAGACACTACACCTAGATGTATCAATAGTCACTAGGATTAATTTGGCCACCAAGTTTGGTTGAAGGGGGCGATTGTTAAGGTCAGCCCAAATTTAACAAGGATTTACCAAGAATAGGAAGCAAAGAGGCTTTATAAAGAGGTAGAAGAGTAGACCAAGAAAGATGAAGAACCAATACCTAAGGAGCCGACAAGTTCTCAAGCTCAACAACAACTAGAAGCAAAGCCTACCAAGAAGACCAAAGAGACTGGTACATAGCAAACAATAAAAGGTTCTCAAGTTTTAGAAACTTTATAGAGCCCACATAAGAATCTTGGTTTGCCAAGGATTGAAGATGCCACTACAAGTGAAGCTAAAGAGACAAGCAAAGAGGGTATTGCTACACTAACAACCACAATAAACAATCACCATGACACAACGAGGAGTTGAACTCCAGACCTGTTATTCAAGAGGGAGATGGCAGCGACACATTGTAGGGAAATTTTGTCACTAGCGCAGGTTGCAAATGATCGAAACCCACTTTGCAGAGAATAGAACTTTAATAATATTATATGCAAATAATTGAATACTAGAGCTAGGTGTTGATCCCATACAAGTCAAAGCGGCATGGGAGCGATGCAATGTAGGGAAATTTTGTCACTAACGCAGGTTGCAGATGATTGAAACCCGCTTTGCAGAGAATAGAATTTTAGAAAACTTATATGCAAATAATTGAATACTAGAGCTAGGTGTTGATGCCATAGTCAAGAGAGGCAATATATCACGTTTGGATGTAAAAAAACCCGTCTTACATATTTTAAGGCCATTAAGTGTGTGTTTGTGTGTGTAAAGCCCCAAGTATTTGATGTTACCTAGTGAAAACCCTAGTTTGGGAATCAAAATTTTGGATTGTCAAAGACCATGAGACATAGACTAAATCTCTCTCTGGTAATTTCACTGCTAGGGTTATAGAGACTTATCCACAGGTAAGTACTTATACCTCTGAGCCCGTTATTGTGAGCATTCTATTCCGTCTCTAGCTTGAAAATTATTGGTACGGAGATGTGTTAAAAATCGGGTAAATTCTCTATTTTTTATAAGTCCCAAGTTTAAATGTCATAACAAAGTACATGAGTAAATATTTTGTCAAAAATGTGTGCGTGTGTTTTATGTGTGTGTGTGTGTGTGTGTGTGTGTGTGTGTGTGTGTGTGTGTGTATAAGAGTGGTGTAAAATTTCCATACAACCAGCCATTCCACAAAATTCCACTTCCTTAAAAAAAAAATGTGTTTGTCATGCACAACAATCAAGTACCTCATGTTTATGGCCCTACATTAGGAAGAGGATGGGGTCTAGAAGGACCTCTTTATTGTCCATGACATTATGGAGGTGAATAAACATTATGATAAGTAGGTGCATGCCATGTGTGCAAGAATGGTGTGTGTGCGTGCGTGTGTGTCAGGGGGAGAGAGGGAGAGAGAGAGAGAGTGGTGTAAGAGTTGTAAAAGGATGGACTTCTTGCCAAAAGGAGCCTATAGCGATTTCATATTTACGTGATCACTCAAAAATTTAATGTGATAAAAAAACATTAATTAACGTTAACAACCATATAAATTGGAGTTGTTCAAAATTGAATCCTTCCCCGTGCATCCAATACCCTAAACTTTACAGATTTAATAATCACATAATCACGTAAAATTTTTTGTGATTACATGTGTTATTATCATATTCATATAATCACACTTTATGTGATCACATTTAAGCCAATGAATGGTGACCTGATAACCCACCAAAAGTCCATTGGGCTATAACTTTTTTGTGGTGGGTACACTAGGATATGGCAAAAATCCACCAACGCGCCTACCAGGATATGGAAAAGCCCGATGGGACTACTAGTTTGGGTGATTTTTTTAGGTTGATAGGAAGGTCACGTGAACATTTAACATGATCATGTGTTTTAAAAAGCGATTAATCAACGTCATTAACATGTTCATGTGTTTGTGATCACATTAATGAAATCCCTATTCTAAATGCATGACTTTGTCAATATTAACAAAAGATTCACCTTACCAACTAGAGCGAAGATTAATAATTTGTGGTTTACATACTAAGCTCTTTTTGTAGATATGTTCATGATATGGTTTTACCTACTAGAGTTAAATTTCATTTGGGGGAGGTAAATTTGTATTCAAATAAACTAGCCATTTTGCTAGTTTGAATTCAAAAGGTTTCAATCAATTTCTTTTTTAATACTAAAGGTTTGGCTCCCTTGAAATACCTAATAAAGAGGCCCTCATGGACCCCATTCTCTTCCTAATGTGTGTTAATTTTTTCTTTTCACAAGTTTTGGGCATTCCCCTAAGCCTATAGACATGTGATACATCACTATGAAAATTTATAAGTTGAATTTTTTATTCTAATTTGCCAAAATATTTTCGACTTGACACTTGGTAAAGCTTAGAATCAACGTCTAGCCAAGAGTGAGCTCCCAAGAAGTTGAAAAAATTTATAGAGGCTAGAGAACTACATCCCCTTTCATCATGATGAAGAGTCTATCAAACAAGCAACAACATGCTAGCTTGATAAGGATGACTACTATAGGAACACACAACCACGGTGTTTGAAAGAGAATGCAAGAATAACCAAGGCACATTACTAGAGCTTCCCATTATTCCTGAAGAGATGGAAACCTTGCCCGAGCAAAAGAAAGTTCAAATATATTCACTAAGGTTGGGTTGAATGGCTACTTTCAGTTACCACCTAGCACGTTGACCTAAAAAGAGCTCATGAATTGGTCACCAACATCCTAGATTATGACATTATAGCACTAATTGATTCAAACTCAGAGTAGATAATAAACAAGATCATAGTGGAAATGGTGGCTCGAGCTCTAAATTTTCCAAGACTCAAGGAATCTTTAAAAGCCAAAGAATTAACTACCATGGGAATATTCACAAATTTTGAACCATTAGTAACTTTCCTAGATTTAAAGAGGCTCAAAGTAGTAGTAATTCTAGAAGTTTATCAACAACACATCAACATCTCCAAGTCTAGGCCTATCAATATACAAACCTAAACCATGCTATTGCCAATCCAATGGCACATCAAATGAAAGCAGGAACAAAGAGGCAGTTCGACTTAGCCAAATATGTGCATGAAGGTTTAGTCAAGCTACCAATAGAGAAAATAAAAACGATCAACTACATTCGTGGGAAAGAAGCCCTTACACAACTAGCATACTATGCCTTTGGAATGACAAGTAACTTACTCACCTAAGTAGGACCTGTGGATCAAGCCCAAGGACGAGGTATAGAGAAAAGCACTAAGGTCAGACAATAGGCTTAGAAAGAATTTAGAAAGAGTCTAGACGTCCACTGAAGAATATGAGCACTATGAGTAGAACAAAGATGAGTACTCTACTGAAGATGATGATCAAAACTCAATTCTATGAAGTCAAAGATTATTGGAAAAACCAAATTTACCTCGAGAGATGCAACAACCAAAAGAAAGGTTGAAGAGTCAGAAGTAGCGGCTCAAAAAAGGCCAAATTAGAGCAAGAAGAAGTTGATGCTACCAAAACTACCATAGAACTAAGAAAACAAGAAAGGTTCAAAGCTAAAAGATTTAGAATGGAACAAATCCACAAGGATGAAGAAGATTCTTAAGGACCATCGATGAAGAAAAAGCTGCCAAAGTGGCAAAAAGTTCAAAGTTGAAGTTAACACTACGAATAGGGCACGAAAAGCTATTGAAGAGTTGAAGGAAACATATTCAAGAGATAAGAGGAGGAAAGGAGGAAGAGGAAGATCAAAGCTTCCGTGTGAATGCTCCACCCCATCAACCCTCTTCAACTCTAGCTAAAGAGATCCCTATCAACCTGCGTACTCAAGTACAATAAGGAATGAAAGAAGAGAGAAAGGGAGAAACTACAAAGAAAGAAAAGAAGAAGAAGCCTATGGCAACATTTAAAGATCCCCTTCACATGGCCAAGAGACTTAAGAGAGAAAATATGGCCTATGTGTTACCATATACATGTGGTAGTGATGTGTGTGAACACACTTAAGACCGCCGATACATTTTTTCCCTGACTAGGAGGTTGTTTCCCCCGTGCATTGTACGTATATACTCCCACCATTGCAGGGCTAACTTATCTTTCCATTGCACATTAAGTAATACTACTCTCTATTGTGTGCCTTGAGCTTCCTTCATCTTCTCCAAGTTGTGTGTGTTTCCTTGCAACCGTATTTCTAACAATCGATATCAGAGCAGGTTGCATCTCTCGGGCTTCGTCGCTAGCATCGCCAACCCATGCTTGATCACTTTCTTTGATTTCTATGAGCTTTGGTGAACGCAATAGGTTGAAAGTTACTTTGAGAGAACTCAGACCTTAGTCTGCTCATAATTTCCATTCAAGCTCGTTTCTCCCTTGTTTCCACTACAAGCAGTACTGCACATGACTTTTTTTTTTTTGTCAATGTTGTTTTTTGCATAAAAGGTCCCTTAAAGTCTTCTACGGGTTGTGCTATATAGCACACGTTAGTTCCGCTTTGTTTCTCCTCTTTTCGAGAAGTTTTCACATCAAGTGCAAGCATTCGCCATGGATGACAATAACACAAATGTGTTCAAAATGTTTGCTGCTGAGGATAGATTGGATGGGGACAACTACCCTATGTGGGCTTACATGATGCAACATGGCCTTGTATCAAAGGGAGTTTGAAATACTATGCAGGGCATTGATGTACATTCTAGTTATGTGGATACATGCGATGTTGAGAATGTTGCAGGTTTTGGTGGTAGGATTGTTGTTGCTTTGCCTACGACTAAGTAGGCTGGTTGGGATGTAGCACACTTGGGTGATAGAAAGGTTATACCATTTTCTTCTTTTTATTAACGTACACACACACACACCCACATACACACCCAAGAAGAAGAGAGTTCTAACGTCATAGGAAACTATTCCAAGAGACCTTAAAGACCTAACCGACGAGAACTTGAGCTCTTTTCATTAGGGCATGCACACACACCCAAATACACACCCGAGAAGAAGAGAGTTTTAACGTCATAAGAAACTATCCGAAGAGACCTTAAAGATCTAGCCGACGAGGAGTTGAATTGAAGACTTGTTATTCAAGGGGGAAATGGCATAACCAATCTACCACACTTGGGTGATAGAACGGTTATACCATTTTCCTCTTTTAATTAGCGCGCACACACACACCCGAGAAGAAGAGAGTTTTAACGTCGTAGGAAACTATCTCAAGAGACCCTAAATATCTAGCCAACGAGGAGTAACGAGGAGAACTCAAGACCTGTTATTCAAGAGGGAGAGAGAGATACAGTGATATATTAACGTCTTCAAACGGCCAAAATGATCTATGAGACCAATCCGTTACAAACTCGTGAATCTGTCACAATGTCTGGGTACAAAAAACAAGAGATACAAAAAGGAATCTAGAAGTGTTGCAGTTGGAACGGGTATGTGTGCCCATTGATACAATGGGTGCGTTGCGCAATACAAGCGGGTGCTATAATGGGATGTTGAGATAGTATGGCTCGAATCCTCTTTTGTAGTCTCCGTCGATGCTCTAAGCGACTCTCCTTAATCATGGGCGTCTCAATCTCCCTAGCTCCAATGCTTGGTCAATGGAGTAACACGGGTGTGAGTATGAGCTGAGCTTTGTAGGTATGAGACAAAGCTATGTACAATGGTGTCCACATCCATATGTATCATCATATGAGAGAGAGAGAGAGAGAGAGAGAGAGAGAAGCCCCAAGAGGCAACCTCCTATTTGAACGTATGCAAACAGGTCACCCACACACCTCTTTGAGAATGCAAGATGATGCACTGAAACTCAACAATTGATCCCATAATGTACTCATTGTATGCCCTTTTAACAAAATAGTGTTTTCTTTAAGTCAAGAAAGAAAGAATAATGAGAGGTCCTTGCATTCTTTTTGGCTTCTTAAAACAAACCTAAGTGAAAATACATATGAAAATTTCATTTATTTTTACATTTTTTGGACCTGCCTTTGCATGTAATGCATTGAAATTTTCTTGGTTTTACTTATTTTAGAGTGCAAAGGATCTTCTATAAGCACAATCATTAAAAGGTTCTCAAAATGGTGCCAACCCCAAGCAGATAAAGGGCAGATCACAAGCACAATAGATTAATACAAGGTGAAGTATATTGAATGCACAATAGCACAAGGTAGGTCAACTGGCCTTTTACACAAGTTATATCACAAATTGCACCCTATACATGTAGGTCTCAGTGTTCAATGGGTCTTTTACTACAAATCAGATGCTAAACCAGACTTTCAAACTATAGAGATGGCTTTATTGTTTCTTAAGAGTTCAATCAAGTGCTAGAAGAGATTTAAAAAGACAGAGATGACTCTTCTGTGTTGCAAAAGCAATGGTGGACAAGTTTGTTAAGAACTATGTGATCCAGGTATAATGATCGAGAGAGGAAACTACGTGATCGAGAGAAGAACCTTGTTTATGATTTGAACCAGGAGAACTTACTTGCTGCTTTGTTGTGCTCTTTCTATGTACATGATGAGTGGAAATCTGGCTGATTTTAAGTCACCTCCTCCTCCGCTTGCTGGCTCCCATGCAAAAGACCCTCCTCTGTGAATGTGCCGGATACTAACGGCTGCTGCTGCTTTGCCTGCCGAGACTGCAAAGTACAAGCACGAAGGAACCCAGGCCTTGATGTAGCAGCATTCACTTGGCTTACTCCCCTGCCAAATGCCCCATTTGAAGAGCATTCTCTCCGGCTGTCTGAAGTCTGCAAGAGATCCTTCTCACGAGCTGAAAGGCTAACAGCATGATTCATTGTATTACCATTGCTACTCAATAAGTTTAACCTCTCCAGGATCACTTTCTCTTGCTTCGCATCTGTGTGCAATGTCAAAATCGAATAACATGAGCAATCAAAGATAAAGAGAACACGATGGGACAGTCTTATGAGAACAATGTTAATTAGACAAAGAGCAGTTCAGTAGGATACATTCTTCATCAGGATTATTCGCAAAACTGGAATGAAGGGCATTGCCAACATTGTCTAGAATTGCTGAGGTGGTCATGGATGACTCAACACAGAAAATAGCTGCAATGGCATCTGCCCTTGTAACCTTGTTCCGGAACATTAGCCTCGCATGAGCTGCATGAAAGGTATGGATTTGTTAAATTCTGAGAGCAGCTATCAGTGGATTTGTACATGAAGCACCCGGCACCTTACCTTGTGCCAGCCTGATCAAACTTTCCAGCATTCGAATGGTTATCCTTGCTGAAGGAAGATTATTTACAAGACACCTATCAATAAGAGTTCTACCTTGCCAGACTACATAAGCTATGATTGAATGACTTAGTCTATAGTCACTAAGCCAATAAGTAAGAAAGACCACGAATGCAGGATGCACTCTTAAGCACACGAAGTGATGCATGTTCTAGCTATGACTTAATTTCTTGTAACCTTGGTCTGAAAGGGAATCTGTGCAATGACCCATGATTTTTCCTCAAATGACAGTTCATGAAAACATGCGTAGTACTGGAAACATTGTGTGTTTCAGTGAAGGGACCAATAAGGATGGAACATGAAAACTCACAAGCATTCTGCGTTCCAGACCGCCTTTGCAGCTGGTAGTAACTAACTATCACAGACTCTGCTTCGGTCGTCAATGCAGGCTGGAAATGCTCCTTGACATACTGGATATACCTGAAAGTGGTGTTAGGTCAAAGGATGATATCAATCACAGAACAATCCATACTTCACACACATGAGACGATACCTTCGAAGTATGGCAAGATTCCAAAAGCCTCCTGAATGATTCATGCGACTGCGGTCTTCATGCTTTGCATGCTGATAGAACGAATACCACCTTTCAAAATTAGATGCAGGTAACAAAAGTCTTTTGGAATATAATAAAATTGTTGAAATCAAGTACCTCTTCTAGGATATGAGACGATACAATCTTGTCCCAGTCAGGGTTCTTGGTGTCCAGAAGGACCAACACTATGTCGAAACGGCTCAGTAGAGGCCCCGATAATGTCGTGTTCACGGTAAGAGCTTCTCAAGTAGTCAAGAAACCATTGAAACAATCTCTATATATCTTTATATCTTGCTGGAAAATTGATGTAATGCAATATACACAAACCTGCTGAAGCTACATGGGTACCATCTAGAGTAGAGTATCTTGATAAGAGATCAATTGAGAAATAGCCAATGGAACACCAAACCTATACAACCCTCTCTTTTTTATTGGAGCATTACAATGCCACAATCAAATCATTTGGTGGCAGCACAAAGGGAGGCCAATGACAATCTTTCCAGTGCTCAAGAGTGAGCCCTCATTACACTATGACATTTTAAGGGATCAAATCATCAAACAGGAGCTAGCCATGTGGTTTGAGAAGCACTCGACTAGATAACAAGACAGTTAAATACAACAGCTTCTCAGGCAGAGATTTCCCAGACACTAGCGCCCCACACATTTTTTTTAGTAAACCTGATTTGGTTACTTTACCTATGGGAAACCTCAAAGCGAGGAAAATCCACCAAAAAGATCAGATACAAAGGGCGGAACACAAAAGTGTTCAGCGATGTGAAAGCGCTACAAGCAAACATAGAAGAGTTGCAAGATTTCCAGGGATATGCCCCCAATATCAAAGGCAACATGTAACGATTGCCTCAGTGAAATCTTGAACGATGGAAAAGGATTTGCCTTATGCTAGTGAAACATGCGGAGATTGCGATGGTGCCACAAAGACCATAGCAACCACCAAAATCTGATCCATGTGAAGACGATGGCAAATCGTTGGAGGGAAGTCGGAAGAATGACAAAAAGCTAGAATTGTTTGTGGAAAACCGCCGAGGGAAATCGAAGGTGCAAACAAGTAGAAACTTTGCGAAGGAAAGCCCTAGTGTAGTGAAAATCCCAAAACAGATTCATGACAATCTCATCAATAGCGAAGCAACTGACACAGCGAGAGGAGCTAATGCGACGCGCCGCAAGGAGAGTTCCAACCGGAAGAACTCCTAGAAACAGCGCCAAAGAAACAGACGCTCCTTGAGAGGCAAGCGAGACTTTCAGATTGCAGTAGGAGCCTGTCTCCACCATTGATCAGATTTGTGTAAAGCCTAGAGCACATTACAGTGATCAGCCAACCGAGTCTTGCATAAGAGAAGCATAGATATGGCAGGTAGAGATTGCATCCAAAGGAGTGTCCCATAAATTGCAATCCTGCATACGGCGTCCACTGGCCAACGGCGGAATGGGGAGGAAAACAGCCAGCATATGCTGAACAATCTCCAAATCTGACGATAATGCAGGCCCAACCCAAAGCGTACCGCTACCTGAGAAAAAGTAAGTAAATTCCCACATGAGTCGACCACATCATCTACCGTGCGTATGCCATGACCAGAGAGGAAGTAGGCTTGATGAGGCGACTGATCAACCAGGGTAAGAGAGAACACTCTACTCCAATGAATGCTTTCCAAATGCAACGAATTCCTATCTGCTTGCTGCCTACCATGCTAAGAGAGATGATCCGTAACAACTTTCCAAACAGAGAGTAAGCCAGAGGTGATCAAGCAACCAGGAATACAACCGACCATCTTTGCCAAATACAATCTCCAAAAGGGAAGCCTGCCAATGACCAAAGGCGGGCGTGGTAACGTGCCGACATAGATCAACAACCATAATAGTCCATGGCTGAGATTGTCGTGCAAGAGTAGGCAAGAATGTAGCCTTCCTTGCCAATGCATGGCGATGAAGGTCCAATATTCAGCCCCCCAAGACGCTTCGGAGTGCAAAGTTTCTCTATTGCCAACTAACCGAGGCCTTTCTTATGGGAACTAATGCGCCACAAGTGAGATAAAATACTAGACATAAACAATGAGAGGCGGGAGCGAGGCCAATGCAACAACAGCAAGTAAAATTGAACATATGCCATCATGATACTTTGCACAATACGAAGTCAGACATGTAGCGGCCATGTAGACAGTTTCCAATAGTGCAATTTGACATTCAATCGTTGCATGACCCAATGATTTGCTGGGTATTAGTTACCTGTCAACCGATAGGATATCCTAAGTGCCTGACCACCACATGCAGATCAAGAATCTCACCAAGCCACAAAAGATGATGCCAATCACAAACACCAAGAGGCAAGAGTTTGGATTTCCAAAAGTTAACCTTAAGGCCTGCTGCCAGGCCAAATGTATCCAATGCCTACATAATCTCACGCACGTCATCCTGGTTGTTGCGGGGCATGAACAACGAATCATCAGCATAGGCTTGCCCTGCGACTCCCCATTGGGTAATTTCATCCCATGAAGACGATCGAGCAAAGTCAAGTGATCCAAATACAATAACAAAGGGTGAGTGGCAATGGCATACATCAAGGCGCTAAGCGGGCAATCCAATCTAGCAGAGCATCCAAGGGACCAAGGTTCTGTTAGCTCCCCATCAAGGAGGTCGGAAGATGTACTGCAAGCATACAAGTATACAACATTGACCATCTTCGGACCAAATCCAAGGGTCCGCATTGTGGCGGCAATGAAATCCCATTGTACCGTATCGAAAGTCTTTTCAATGTCTACTTGCATCACGAGAACATCCTGCTGGGTATACTTGGCATATTCCATTCCAATCAATACATTGGCCAGATTATCCAAAATCTGGCAACGAGGAATGAAGCCATACTACGCGGAATGGATACCAGCCATAAGAGGTTCCTTGATACGGTTCACAATGATTTTGGCCAAGATTTTATAGATGACCGGCATAAGAGTAATCGGCTCCCAATGCGAGAATTGCTCACAAAGCGCTTGTTCAAGCAACAACTTCAACAAACCCTCTTTCCAAGACATCGGTAAATTTTGTTTCACCCATGCAGCATTCATCATGTAAAGTAAAGGTTCTTTCAAAGGCTCCCAAAAGGAGAAAAAAATTTCCATAGTGAGCCCGTCCCAAGCAAGCAAACGCCACCTTCCAAGAGCAAGCAATGCTCAGTGCAATTCATTTTCTGTAAAATCTGCCTCCATGGCCAAAACATCTTGAGGCACGACAATTGAATGCACTGTAGATAATAAAAGTTGACGTGCATGAATAACTTCAACGGATGCCGCAGGGGGAGCGGCAAAGACATTCCTAAAATGAGACATCATGACATCCACAAGCTTACACTTTGAGGCTGTCCAGACTCTTGGTTGGAGCATAACCACTTAATAGTTTGAGGAGCCCTTGAATGATGCAAGTGCTTAAAAAACTGTTTTGAGGCACATCCCTTGTCTACAAGCCCTCAATGGCAAGCACGAGTTTGCCATTTGTCCAATTTTTGTTTGTCATTAAGCTACAAACACACCCGGGCCCGACAAAGCGCTATCGATTCACTTTCCGACAACAAACGTGTGTCAGCTAAGAGTTGGAGCTATTGATGCACATGCTTGGCATCCTCAACATCACGACGTAATTGAAACATGTAATGCTTGCCATAATCCTCAATCACACTTTGCACACGCAAAACAAAGCGAACCCAAGCCACATCAGGATCAAGATACATTTGGGCAACCAGAGGGGGAATAACATCATAAATCATCTCACGGAATGCTTCATGTGAAAGATATGCATTGTTGATGTGCAATGGACGTTTTTCTTAGCAAGAGGCCGATCATAGTGTAGTTGCCCAAAGCACAACAACATCACAACGGGAGCATGATCAGATAAAAGCAAAGAATGGTCTATGCTCATTTCGCATACAAACTCATCAAATTGTTGCATGTCGAGGACATACCACCAATCTAATCTTACATGATATGCAGAGAGAGCATTATGTTGAAATGTGTACCTCGAGACATTGAGATGCAGGAGGGTCCACAAGTCCAACATCCATGTGCATGCAACAAGATCTATCCAGGCCTGTAATTCTATGCTCAGCATGTGCGAATGTCCTGTGGTGTTATCTGATAAAGCGGGTGCATTGTTAAAATCACCACAAAGCAACGCATTGGAAAGCCATGGATAAAAAGATATCTCATGCCACAAAACAGCTCGTTGTCCCGGGGCCGTATGTGCATATACACCACCAAATTCATAAATCCGGTCATTGATCGTGCCTTGGACCACCATCAAACGATCCGCTAGATCATTATACCATAGTTATCCGAAATGCGGAATGGGAGCGGCGACGGGCCTCCCTGCGAAACGGGAACGGGAAGACACGGAACGGGAGGCTTAAAAACACCCAAATAATGCAATTTTTAGCGTTATGTGTTTGAATACAAGTAGTACTAGAGTCCTTTGACTCTAATACCCACAAAAAGCAAGATTTGAAGACCATTCAACCTTATTATGACTTGATTGTGATATGCGGCGCCACGGTCATGGTGCATATAGAACAGACACAATGCCCATACACAATAACACATGCAATTACAAATTAGAGCTCTCAAATAATTGCAAGAGTAGAAGTTAGAGATAAGACTTGAAAGTTGAGCCATAACATTGAGCAAAACACACTTTTCACTTAATTTTGGCTAACAAGGCCCGCCAAGGTGCTACAAAATACCGTATGGCATAATGAGACTATAAAGGGAGCAAACCACAATACAAAAAGACCTAAGGTGAAAAATACCATATGGCATAAAGATGCTACAAAGAGGGCAAGCCGCAATACAAAAAGGTAAGTACTAAGGATGATGGAAGTCCTAAAGTCTCAACTCTAGAGTCTCAAGACTCAAGACTCAAGACCCACTAGCTTGAGAAGCCTCCCAATTTGTAGTAGCCGGTTGTACGTCATGCACATCCTCCCATTCCTCATCATCGAGCTCTAGGCCCAGCTCATCGACCTCAACCATGGATGAAGTACCTGGTGTCGGTGCCTCTGTATCTCCACCTGCCCGATGAGCCTCTTGCTCCATCTCCCACTGTGTAAAAGTATCTGTCTGTTTACCTGCACTCTTGCAAAGAATTTTCAATTTGTGCTGACAAAGACAAGATCATTTGCCTTCTCCACTCCAAGCCGATTCCTCTTCTTGGAAGCAATGTGGCTAAAGGTACTCCACAATTGCTCCAAGCATGAGGTACTAATTGACTTGCTGAGGATACGGATTGCCAATCTCTGAAGCTCAGGGCCATCATAGCCATAGTCCTCCCACTCCATCAGCAATAGCTTGCATGCCCATGCCCGAGAACCTCCCGTCACCGACAAGGTGCCCTCCGAGGTCACTTCGTCCCACCACGACCATTCCTTTGCCTTTGAGTGTTGCGTGCATGAACGGAGGGGGTTGTACGAGAAGAAGAGTCCATGGATAATTGGATTATCCAAGAAAGAGAAAGCTTGATCCTTGAGGGTTTGAGAGAGAGGCTTGACTCTGTGAGTCCATGAGAGCTTGAGAGGGAGGCTTCACTGCTTGAGAGTCGAGACCAAGGGAGAGAGAGCTTGAAGCCTTGAGGACAAGCCCAAGGGAGAGAGCTGAAGAGCTTGAGGATAGAGCTTGAGAGCAAGGGAGAGAGAGCTTGATAGCAAGGGAGAGATAGAGAGCTTGAGAGCTTGTTACACTTGTGAATGAAACGGGTGAGGGGGGGCAATTTATAAGGACTGCCAGAGAAAAGACACCCAAAAACTGCCTGTTTTGCTCGTTTCTGGCTGTTGGAAGCTGCCTGACCGTTGCCCGTCGTTCCCTGCCACTTCCGGTCCCCGTTCTCGAACGACCGTTCCGGTACCTACCTGCCTGCCGAAACGCCCACCTGTTCTGGGACGTTACCTACACCTAAGACCGGCCGGAATGCCGTTCTGACGTTCCAGGCCTTGTAGAAGGCGTTCCTCAGTAACTATGCATTATACGCCAGAACTGGCTGTAACTCATGCTTAACAATAATCAAAACACCTGAAAAGCCTGACAAACCTGCTTATGCTATCCAGTTTCCCGCAAAATACGAGCATTGCCTAGCATATTCATGCTGATTATGCTCTTGCAAGACCACAATGTCTGCCTTACATGTATGTACATAGTGTCAGGTTAATTATCACTTATCAGGGTTATATAACCCATGCACATTATATGAAATGCATTTAACACAACTATGCATTCAAGAGATATGTACAGAGGCAAAGTAAGAAAGGGACTAAGTTGACGTGCCCATTAGCGCATCAACATCAGCAAGCCGCGACTCAACCACGATCCACACTATTCTGCATGCCTGTCTCAGAGGAAACAAAGCCTGCAGGTGATTGAGAGGTCCCATGAACCACTACATCTCTGTAAGAGTGCACCACCTTATTCCATGCATCCGCAAGAGTGCGATTATCATTCCAAGGAAGAGGTTTTTGCCCCGCAGATTTCACTTCAAGAGGTACATAATTACGAGAAGAGAGTTGCGAACGCATCTTAACATTCTTGGGGGTCACATGAGATCCTTCCGCTGAGTCCACATTTTTCCCCCTGTTTTTAGTTTCAGGAGTAGGTACAGACTTTCCTTTACCCGGATGATTTGGGGAAGCAACAGGTTTGACCTTGCCTTTATCCACAGGTAAAGCATCAGGCAACGCGGAAGCCGCAACAATGGCAGATCTAGGATTAGGGACTTCTCTCTCAGTAGAAATCGCAAGCTGAGGGACAACTGAAGGAGGGGGTTGCAAAATAGGCTCAACACATTCAGATTGCATGTCCAAATTCCCACAACAAAAACAAGAGTTTGCAAATTTTCCCCATCTGAGCTTGAAAGGGCGTTTCCCAATAAGTGGGTCCCCCGAATTGACAATAATACCTTCAGGGGTGGGAACATCCGTATCCCGAAGCACACAAAAGCGATTTGGCATCAAGTTTGGGGGGACAAATTACTTTTCCCAAATGGGAGGCGAGAATAGGAAGAAAGTGACGCCAAGTACGTGGAAATCAAGGATTTCCACCCATATCGGGCACTTATAACGGATCGGGCTTTGATAGTCCTTGGTAAGGGCCCATGGCAATACATGTGTCATTTGAGTACCAAAAAACAACGGAGACAACTCAAGCAGCAAATTACGGGCGTCACTGTCCGCTAGCAAAACTTCATAGAATCCTCCGGCACCAAAGTAAACGCCTCAAATTGCATGGCGTTTAAGAAGGAAGTCTATCCACTGACCCACGTCTTGCGCAGTAGGCATCTTGCCCGCGAAGAACAGAATAATTGCATTTGAAGCATATTGCATCACTAGATCCATCAAAGCTTGAATAGGAATGAGCACTTCAATAGCGGGTTCCTGCCTCTCCCAAGCATTCCGTGCACCTTCAAAATCCTCTAATAAACAGGCTCGGATTTCTCCCATTTCCAAAGACTCGGGTGCCATCTGTTTTCTAGGTTTATGAGCTAAAGAAGGCGCGCCGAAATCTGACACACACCGAGAACTTGGCATTTATGTAATGCTCACTACTGTATACCAATTCAGCCTAGGAACTCAAAGAAAGGAAGCTTTGTACACTGTCCAGAATACTGTACCAAAAAACTTTATTGTACACAAGTCGGCTTATTGAACCTCTCACGCACACTTCGTTTGCAAATCGGATTTGATTAATTTACCTGTTTTCTGTACATAAGCCTGCTTACTGAACTCTCTCTCTCTCTCTCTCTCTCTCTCTCTCTCTCTCACACACACACACACACACACACACACACACACACACACACACACACACACACAAACACACACGCACTGTTTTTTTTTGTAAATCTGCTTTGATTAATTACAAGTGGGAAACCTCAAAGCGAGGAAAACCCACGAAAAGAAAAGGATACAAAAAGCGGAGCACTATGAGGCTCCAAAGGCTAGAAACAGTCAAAGTAAATCCTGTAGGTATCAAGAGTGATGTCTCCAGCATCATAGGCAAAATGCAGCACTTGACTAAGAGATAATTTGAAATAAAGAAAGGGATCAACAGAAGTGGCTTGGAACATTAAGGAGTTCCTATGGTGCCAGATGGCCCACATAGTCCAAAATTTGACCCAGCTGAAAAACACCGCAAACTGAGATTGCGGTGACTGGAGCACCGCAAAAAGCCAAAAAGCGTCTGTGAAAAGAGCCGGAAGGAAAACGAAGCCAAAGAGCAGTCGACACTTTCCGAATGAAGCCTCTAGAGTGACGACAACGCCACAATAAGTGTGGCATGGTCTACTCAACTTCAAGGCATCTGGGACAGCGGGAAGGTGCAATATGCCGAGCATGTAACACACTGCCAACAGGTAGAGCTCCCACCAAGCAACGCCACAAGAAAACATGTTCCTCAAAGGCAGATGACTACCAAATTCGAGACAATGTGTGTTGCCACCACAAGGATGACTCGAAAAGCAACCATAGCTGATTACCCTGATGCACAATCCATACATCAGACTGAAGGATGGCATAGACACTGCTAGCTGAGATGCAATCCAATCTAGTAGTAGCCAGATTCCAGTCAGAGAAGCGAGAGTCCACATCCAAAGGAGGAATGGGTGAATGAGCAGCAAGCATCCTTTGAATCTCCCTCCAGAGAGGAAAATAGTGAAGACTCAACCGAAAGCAGGACACTGCATCAACGAACGAAAGAACATAACCCGTGTCATCAACCACCTGATGCACCTGACAGATTCCTTTTTGGGAAAGAAAATACGCTTGGCGAGGAGACCATTGAACCAAAGTCGAAGCAAAATCCCTACTCCAATGTAGACTCTCTAAGCAAAAAGAGTTACCCACAGAGGATTGTTTACCATTCCGAGCCAAATGCGAAGTGACCACCTTCCAATCAACAATTAGAGAAGATGTAAAGGGACATCCAGGAATGTGTCCTTCAAGCTTCCCAAAAACAACATCCTAATAAGTCGGTTTCCAATGACCGAAAGATGGGGTGACAATGTGCGTACACAAATGTGTGATCATGAGAGCCTAGGGTTGCTACTGCTCCACCAAAATTGGCAACAGCATAGCTTTCCGAGCTAGAAGATGACGTCGCAAGTCCAAAATATTTAACCCTCCAAGCCGCTTGGGAGAACACAGCTTGTCCATAGATAGAAGCCGAAGACCCTTCTTGCTAGAGGTGGTCTGCCAAAAATATTCTAAAATATTGGACATGAGGGACTGCAAACGCAACTGAGGCCAGGATAACAAAGGCAAGTAAAACTACACATAAGCCACAAGGATGCATTGGACAATCCTGAGACGCACATGAAGTGGCCACGTGGACAGTTTCCAATAATTCAACTTGGAATGCAGACGTTGGAGAACCCAATCAAGTTTCTGCATAGCCGATACATTCCAACCTAGCGGATAACCCAAATGGCGAACCAGAACATGTGGAGGAACAATCTCCCCAAGCCACAATATCTTATCCAAGTCACAGTCTTTCAAAGGCAGTAGCTTGGATTTGCAAAAGTTAACTTTGAGACCTGCTGCCAATCCAAACAAGTGAAGAGTAAGCATAATTTGTTGTGCATCGTCATAGTTACTGCGAGACATGAACAAAGAGTCATCCGCATAAGCCTGACCAGCAAACTGTCGTCCAAAAGGTAAAGTCAAGCCATGTAGCCTACCGGTGGAAGTCAAGGAGTCCAAATACATAAACAAGGGATGAGTAGCAATCGCATAAAGCAAAGCACTCATAGGGCAGCCCTGCCTTACCGACCGTCCCAAAGGCCAAGATTCTGTGAGAGATCCATCCAGCAAGCCTGCAGAAGTGTTGTGTGCATACAAGAAAAGCACGACACGGGATAGCCTAGGCCCAAAGCCCAAATGTTGCATGGTATCCGCAATATAATCCCATAGAACAGTATCAAATGCCTTTTCAATGTCGACCTGCATGACCAAGACATCCTGTCAAGTATATTTTGCATATTCCATTCCAATGATGACATTCGCGAGGTTATCAGTAATTTGACGTCGTGGAATGAAGCCGTATTGAGATTGATGCAAGCCTTCATGCCAAAAGCATTGAGTCGGTTAGCAAGCATTTTTGCCATTAATTTATATGCCACAGGCATGAGTGTAATAGGCCACCAATGAGAGAATTCTTCACACAATGCATGCTTAAGTATCAGCTTGAGAAACCCTTCTTTCCAAGAGGAGGGCAATTCCTACTATTCCCAAGCTGTATTCATCATGAACAACAGAGGCAGCTTCAAATAATCCCAGAAAGACAAGAAAAATTCCACAGAGAGACCATCCCAACGAAGAGCTCTCCATCGACCCAAATCAAGCAAGCTGGCATATAATTCGGACTCAGTGAAAACAACTTCCAAGTCTTGAGCCTGCCGTATCGAAAGAATGGGAGCAACATGCGATAGAAACATGTGACACGCTTGGCGAGCTTCTCTCGTGGGAGAAGAAGGGGGCTCAAAAATCTTGCCATAATGAGACTGTAGGGCTAGTGCCAGCTCTCGGAAAGTGGAGGTCCATTCCCCTAACGGTAATTTAACTCTCCGTATAGCTTGAGACTGCATGGAGTGATGCAAATGCTGGAAAAATTGTTTAGAAGCACATCCTTTATCTGCAAAAGCCTGTTGATGAGCTCAATTCTGCCATTTGGCCAATTTCCTCCCATCATTGTGCCGTAACATAACGCGAGCAGAAAGCAACTCAGTCATTTGAGTGGGGCAATAAGAGAAGAATGATTAGCCAAGTGCATTAATCTGCTACAAGCATCCTTTACTTGATTAACTTGTTCCCTTAATCGTGACAAATAATCCCTGACATAATCCTGGATAACACATTGAACACACATAACAAAGCGGAACCAACTATGTCCATATCAACATACATCAGGGAGATCAAAGGCGGAATGACATCCACAATCATAGCGCGAAAAGGTTCTTGCTTGAGATAAGAATTATTGATATGCAAAAGTCTCTTCTTGGATAGGCAATCATTGACATCAAAAGAGCCAAAACTAAGTTTCAAGCATACGGAAAAATGATCCGAGAGACACATAGCATAATCAATCCTCATCTCGCATACAAAGTCATCATACTGTTGCATGTGAAAAAGATACCAGCGATACAGCCGAGCGCGATACATAGATTGAGCATTATGTTGAAAAGTGAATCCTGGATCAGTCGCATGCAAAAAGGACCACATATCAATCCCATTACAGGTCGACATAAATTGGTCCCATGATTGTCGTTCCATATGAAGCATGTGAGAATGGCCTGTAGTATTATCCGCAAGGTTTGGTGCATTATTAAAATCCCTGCAGAGGAAGGCATTGGAACGTCAACAATAAGAGGAGATAGCACTCCATAATTGTGCCCTATCTGTAGAAGTTGTGTATGCATATAATCCTCCAAATTCGAGAACTTCCCCATTAACAATACATTGGATGACCATCCATCTCCCAGTCACGTCATTGAAAACCAAGGTCGGGAAGGGTTCATGTCGAACAAGTATAAGCACTCCAAAATAGGCAGCTAATCCTGCATAAGCTATCCATAGCCCGCAAAGTAAGAAGTCTGTCCTGCAAATTGATGTTGGTTATGCTCTTGAAGAACCACAATGTCCGCTTTACATGTATGTACATAGTGCCAGGTAAGCCGCCACTTGTCGTGATTGCATAACCCACGCACATTATAGGAGATGCAATTCAAAGAACTATGCATTCTATATGGTATATACAGTGGGCGAGGAAACGGGAAGAAGGGGAGAAATCTCAAGTACCAGTGCCCATCGACACATCCTCCCCAGCTATAGGTACCTGATGAGGTGGGTCAAGACCTGGATCCAAATGATTAAAAATAAAGGCACCTTGCGATGAAGAGGCTTCTCCTGTAACAACTTCCTTGTAAGAGCGAACCATTTTGTCCCAAGCTTCAACCAAAGAAGTGTTGTCATTACAAGGGAGTTTTTTCTGAACAACATTCTTCGAAGGGGGCACATAATTACGAGAAGATGCTGAGATACCGGCTGTAGCAGCTTTAGCGGGTTTCTTGGGCACCAACCAAGTTTGAGAGGTCAAAACCTGTTCTTTTCCCTTGTCTTTAATATTTGGAGAAGCAGAAGTGCAGACAATTGTAATTGTTTCCTTTTGCCTTTATTCACCCCAGCTGTCAGGGAGGAGGTTGAAGCACCTTTGGTTTGAACCTCAGAAGATTTTGGAGGTGAGCGAGGTTGAGGAGTAGGGACAACGAGGTGGTTGCAGATTTGGTTCCGGACATTCGGACTGCATATGACCAAATTTGCCACAGCATAAGCAAGAATTTGCAAACTTGCCCCATTTAAGCTTCTTGAATGGATGCTTTCCAACCACTGCATCCCCAGAATCGATCGAAATACCTGCTGGTGTGGGGATATCTATGTCCCACAGGATACAAAAACGGTTAGTGTTTGCGTCCAACTTAGGAGGGCAAATTGACTTTGCCCAGCTGAGCAGCCAACAAAGGAAGAAAGTTACGCCAAGTGCGAGGAAAGTCAACCACATCAATCCAAACGGGACACTTCTGACGAATGAGACTCTGATAATCCTTGGTGAGAGCCCAAGGCAGTACATGAGTCATTTGGGTATTGACAAAAAGAGGGGACGTTTCAAGCAGAGCATCCCGAGCATCTATGTTGGCCAACAAGACTTCATAGAACCCTCGCGCGCCAAAGTAAACCCTTCGAACTGCTTGCCGTTTGAGTAGGAAATCAACCCACTGGCCTACATCCTGAGCCGTAGGCATTCTACCCGAGAAAAAAAGAATCACTGTGTTAAGAGCATATTGAGCAACAGGATCCATAAGCTCCTGTACAAGGATGCGCACTTCCATGACGGGAGCGGATCCTTCCCAGACTTCACGTGCATCCTCGAAGTCCTCATGCAAACATTCTTTGATAAGGCTTAAAGCATCCATATCCGAAGATTCCATGGCTTTCAGACGCTTGTATATACATTGATCACTTGAATCCATGTGAAGGTCACACACACACACATACACGCATTCCTTTTTTTGGGGGGTTTTGATATTTGACTGCTATTGATACAGACAGACACATACGAGGCTGGCTGCACAGAAACACTCACACCTCTCTCTCTCACACACAAAACGACAGGAGGATTGCGTGCAAGCGAAATAAACCTTCAACCAACGGCGTGCTGTGAAGGGCCTGCACAGGGTAGATATTGTGCAGAACAGAGTTGCGCGACAAACGAGTGGCCGAAGGATTTACCACACACCCAAATCCCCCACGCGCACACACAGACACACACACACACACACTCATACACCCACACCCACACGCACAAGTATACATACACACACTCACACCCTCACACACACACACACAGAATGGGGAGCGAAAGCTGTACAAGAACTGCTGAGGGCTCACAACGCTGGGGGCATCTACAACGTCTCTACCTCTGCTACAGTCACAAGACGGGTTGCTGATTCCACTCAACACACACAACACACCCTGTGCGACAGGAAGACTGCACGCTCGCGGCGAACAGGTGGTAGATAAGGCGAGTCACGCTGCTCGTGGGAAGGTGCAGGTCATAGACCCGTGAGTCGGGGCTACCTATGTCTCTACACACACACACACACACACACACACTTTTTTTTGTAATGTCATTTTGAATTACCAATGGGAAACCTCAAGACGACGAAAACCCACGAAAAATACTACAAACGGGAAATCAAAAACAGTCAAAATAGAGCTCGTAATGACTGACAGGAATCTCATCCAAGTCATAGGCCACTCGGAGAGACTGCAACAGAGATGTCTTGAAAAAGAAAACATAGTCCACTTGCATCTGCTGAAACATGAGGGAATTACATGCTCTCCACACCGTCCAAAGCGCCCAGAATCTGACCCGGCCAAAACAGTATGCATACGGCCGAATCAATGGCGGAAGTGCTCCAAAGATCCAGAAAGATCTACCAAAATGCATGCCAGGAAAACGCGTGCGAAGAGCAGTAGAGATGCAATCCACAAACTGTAGCGCATGAGAACAAGACCACAGTAAATGTGAAATGGTCTCAACTAAATATAGTCCACTTGCATCTGCTGAAACATGAGGGAATTACGTGCTCTCCACACCGTCCAAAGCGCCCAGAATCTGACCCGGCCAAAACAGTATGCATACGGCCGAATCAATGGCGGAAGTAGCTCCAAAGATCCAGAAAGATCTACCAAAATGCATGCCAGGAAAACGCGTGCGAAGAGCAGTAGAGATGCAATCCACAAACTGTAGCGCATGAGAACAAGACCACAGTAAATGTGAAATGGTCTCAACTGCTGCACCACATCTAACACATCGTGAAGAGGCCAATTTCCTAGAACGTAGAAGTTTGCCAATCGGGAGAACCCCAAGTATGCATCTCCACATAAACAGTCTCTCCTTCAAGGGCAATTTCGCATGCCACACTTTCATGACCTTACTCCGCCACCAAGTAACACTCTTGTTCATATTCCATACCTTATTACACTGTTCGTATATCCAAGAGAATGATTGCAAATGGCCGTACACTTTCTTTGTAGAAATCAAAGAGGCCGAACAACCACTTCACCAATCCTTCCTTCCATGATTGCTGCAATGACTCTATAGCCCATGCATGATTGATCATGAAAAGTAGAGGGTGCTTAAGGGACTCCCAAAAGCGAAGGAAAAATTCAACTGTAAGACTGTCCCATCCAGGGGATTTCCAATGCCCAAGATGCAACAAGCTGTCATCCAGCTCAACCTCAGTAAAACTATCCTCAAGGGTAGCTGCATCATTCATTGTCAATATAGGATGCACATACGATAGCAGTAGTTGTCTGGCTTGCAAAACCTCACTTGAGGAAACCCCACACTCAGCAAAAACCCGTTGAAAATGATCAACCATGAAATCCGCCAATTGACTTTTATTGGCCGTCCATTGCCCGCTATCAATCTTAACCCTTTTAATAGACACGGATAACCTCGAATGATACAAATGCTTAAAGAATTGCTTCAATGAACAACCTTTATTCATAAAAGCATATTGTCTTGTCACGTGACACATCCAACCCTATGTGTCCATGGACAAGCTACAACATGATCAGGGTTCAGTCAGTCCAGTCAATTTAGAATAGGAAGTGATCTGGCACTTTTGTGAGTCTGTTCGCAGACCGTGCATGCCCAGTCACTTAGCATAGATGCATATCCTCTGGTTGCACACAGCATGATAATCAGAATTCCCATCAGAATCCATTAGAATCAGTTAGGAGAATTTTCCAGTGCATTTAGACTATTTTTTCTATTTTTCACATTTTTCACTTATTACTTTTAAGTGACTTTCCAACAAAAGTAGGTAGGGGAATTTTGCTAAGAAAATATATAAGCAAACCCAAGTTAGCACTAAATGGCAGAAGAGGCAGCAGGAGCACATGCTCAACAGGCACCTTCTCAGCAGGACCCCAAAGGCTTCTAGCGTTTTTGCTTCACAGCATCTTGGCTAGCGTTTTTGGACAAGACACCGCAGATCAGCCAACGTTTTGCATTTGCAGAACCACAGCGACAAGACCACATCAGATCAGCCTAGCGTTTTTGCATCTGCCAGCAACCTCAGCGTTTTGCAGATCTATCGTGACAGAATCAGCCCTAGGATCAGCGTTTTCAGTTTTCAGCATTGCCTGGATCGTCATCCTCACCAGCAATACCTAGCGACTGCAGATCCCTCTCATCGCCATCAAATCCCAGTTTCGCTAGCGTTTTCCAGTTCAGCCCATCAGCGTTTTTGGACTTCATCAAGCTAGCGTTTTTGCTAAGGACATCAGACAGCCAGCGTTAGTGGTTTTCAGCCATTGAGCGTCAGAGAGGAAGCGTTTTTCAACCTATGGGACAGCAGTAGAATCAGCCCCAATTGGATGCAGAAGTTCCCCCAATTTCAACCCATAAAAACGCAGCCAAAACAGTCATTTTCAGCCACCGAAACAGTCCTGAAATTCAGCAGATAGAAGACCATAAATTTCAGCCCTAAAGTCATCGTCGTCATCACCGTCGTCGTCGTCGGCATAGTCCCAGATTGCATCAGTCCATTGCATCGTCATTGTACCACTTTGTGCAATCATAAGTAGACCACTCTCGCCGACGAGAGTGGGGCCTTCGGAGGAGGGTTTTACAACGTCTCTGGTGTCGTATCTCTCTTCTCTCTCTATCTCTCAGTCTCATACACTTGCACGCACAATGTCCATTCACTTTGTTTGTGATCATAGCACTTTCCATTAAGAACGGAAGGGCTCTCCCTTCCATAAGAACTAAAAGGAACCCTTGAGCACAGTTCGGAGCACTCATCTTGAGCAAAGCGCAAACAATCATTCCGCTGCACCTAACATTGGTATCAGAGCTTTGGCAGTGTTCGGAATCACTCACGGAAAGAACCACAAGAATCACAAGAATTTTTTTGCTTGTTGCGGTCGCACGAACCCAAGTTCGCTTCTGCGTGTCGATTCCTAATCGTGTTTTGTTGAAGAGTGACAGGAATCCCAAGAAAGAAGGGCTTGTCCAACCTCCCCTTGTGTCTCTTTTCACTCATTGAGAGCGGACCGTGCACTTAGCGGCTGGCCAATCGACGTGAGGTGGGAAAAAGCAACCTTGGTGTGAGCGCAAGGTCGCCAAGGGGTGCGCCCGCGGAAAGGAGTAGAACTCGGGTGAAGAGAAGATCCTTCTCCAACACGGTTTGCAAGCGAAAGAAAACCTCAAGAACCCAAGTTCCTCGTGAACTTAAGAACCCAAGACCACAAGAACCCACGATTGCAGAATGGTCATTACTCGAAGAGGAATGGATACTTCGCTTGGAGGTGATCAGGATGTTTTTTCGACCCTCCCCCTTTTCCATCTACGACAAGGATTGCGCTAACTATCACCAGGAGGTGTATTTTTCCTATTTCCTTTCGTAAATAAGTACTAGATATTTTTATTTTTACTTGTTTTCCTCGGAACCCTTGAAAAGGTGCAAGTGGACATTGCATGGCAAGTGTGAAACGGCTGCAGCCAAATGGGTTTCTCACATCGGGGATCTAGGTCGGTCAGACAGGGACTGCCCGGGCCAGTTAGCACTGAATTCTGATGAGTATGGAAGCTCGTGTGCGCCAAACTGGAATTTGGGCCACTCGTCAAGTCACTACAACTTTATAAGTTGAAAGGCGCCAGTAAATTAACCCACATTGTAGATGGTGGCCAAATGGTAGTCTTCAATGATGGTCAGGAGACCGATAGGAACGCCATGGAAGCATCTCCTAAAATTTAGGGAACTGCTATTTTTTACCAGAAAATGTGTTCACGTCATTAGCTCTAGAATGACAAGGGGAACATTTTATTGCTCTGCTGCCAAGTCAACTGACGCATCAGTTGAGATATTTTTAGCAAGGCAAGCCCAAACTCGGAAACTGGGCGACGTGTCAGCTTGTGAGCGATTCTGCCACTCTGGGAGGCAAAAACAAGCTGCATATCAACAAAGGGGGCACCATTTTCAGCCTCAGGTGGATTGTAGCAGGTACAGAAGCTATGGAATGCTTACCTTGCCCTCTATGCACAGTATGGTGACGGGAGTGATGCCCCACACGCTACATACTGCTCTCTTTCTCCCCTACGTACAGTATGTTATGCCCCACTAGTGGGCTTCTCATTTGACCTATGTACAGTTCTGGGAGTTTATGCGTGTTTGCCAAGGCAAGAGCCTTTTGAACAAGAACCGGATTAGCTAATTGCTATGCCCCCACAGGTACGCACAGTTCCATCACGAAAGATTGCGAGTTTGGAGAGTTTTCTCGCGTGAAAACTCGTCCAATTCACACGGGAACTGTCCCATTGCGTGCGGGAGCCCTTGGGACACGCGTAGGCGTGTTCGCTCCGCTAAGAACGATCCGAAACAGGGAATTACAGCCTGCTGTGTTTTTCTGCAGGTTTAGGGTTTCGCACCTAAACTGCAAGGGAACATCGGGGGAGCCTCGTGAGAGCCTTGGGATGCGTGTACAGGCTTTTGGGCTCCCGGCAGTGAAAAACAGAGAATTACAGCCCGCTGAATTTCTGTGACAGCTCACCAAAAAGCTTCCAGATATCGAGGAAATCCGTCCTAGACAGGTGTTTTTGACCTATAGGGGTTTTTGCACCGTTATGCTGTCGAAATCCGGTCGAAAACCTGCGTTTTCAAGCCTCGCCAGGTTTGGACAGCTTTGTGAAAGCTTATGCTAAGTGGTCGGATCGTCTATCTTAATTTGAATAAAGAAATACCGAAAGGGGCGCCAGTCTTTGGGGCCTACAGGGTGTCGGTCTTGTGTGCGCAGTGACATTCTAGTCGCTGGACGCAACTGTGTTCTCTTCCCTTCTCAGTGCTCTGTGTAAAGTTAACAGGTAATTGAAATAGTACCGCCCTCTACGTTGTACGGGCCGGTTATATGGTTCCATCGACGGGATAGTCACTTTTTCTTCAAAAAGTGCAGCGTGGATTGTTGTGGGTGAAAGCAACACAGAGCTTGTCGATATGGCAGAGAAGAGAGACCAAGTACCTGAAGAGGGATCTTCCTCACATGGCACAGAGAAAATTCCTTCAACTCTTCAAGAAGAGGACAGGTTGTTTAGAACTCAACTGCGTTGTTGCATGGACATGTTTCAGCAGTTGGCTAACAACCCAAGGATGCAGGAATTCTTACAGGCTCCGACACAGGGTTTTCAGCCTCCTACACAGGGCATGACTGAGCCGTTGCAGGAAAAGGAGATTTCCAATGCGCAGAGGACTCATGATGCTCGAGGGAAAGCCCATGTGGTTGAGCAACTAGCGGTGTCCAATGATCCAAAGCAACTTGCTTTAGCTGGACAGGAACCGTTTGTGAATGGTCAAGGGAGCAATGAACAGGCTATGCGTCAGACCCTTCCATTACCTAATACTTATCCTGGTTATTTTGGAGGTGGTTCAGTGTTTCAAGCTATGGCTGGACCTTCCACAGGTTATATGCCAGGGAATGTGTTCGGGACAATGCAAACAGGCATGGGTAACCCTATCTACGCGAACATGGGTGTCCAACCAGGTTTTTAGGGTGCCTACGGCCAGTTTCGAGTGCCTGGAACACAATTTGGTATGGCTGGTTTTTCGCAGCCATGCGTACAAAATGCAGATATGACAGGGAAAACAGTTGATGCGAGTGCTCGAATGAACACTCATGGAGCACCACTGTTACAGGCACCTGTTTATGATAATGTGGCTCCTTTGAGTCAGCCTAAGGATTACAAGGAAGGTGGGCAGGGAGTAAAGTTTGAAACTTTCAGAGGAACTGAGGACCAATTGAAGGCTTTGACCTTCATACAGCAGTTCGATGCAGCTTATGCTGGAGGCAACTTCACGGAATCTTCAAAGATACGCAAGGCTGCCACTTTCTTAAAAGGGAATGCGCTTCAATGGTGGACCGCATTGTTGAACCAGGGTCAAGCCCCAACAACGTGGGTCCAATTCAAACAGCTTTTTGCGCCTGCATGGTTGACAAACACTTTTGAAGTGGATGTAATGACGGAATGGCACGAGTTGAATGCTAAACAGTGTGCGGATCTGGAAGAGTACAATAAACGGTTTTGGGCCGCACTGTTGCCAGTCACCTCTTACAGGTTTGTGCCTTTGTCATAACAAATTGAGAAGTACTGTTGCGGATTGCCCAAGAAAATCAGGGACTACTGCACAAAGACTACTGTCATGAATATGTTTCAATTGATAGAGAATGCAAGAGTGGCCAACAATCTGTCGAAGGGAGATTCCGATGGATTTAATAGCCACAAGAAAGGGGCCTAGGGCAAACAGTTTTCAACCAAGGGCAATGTTGCATAAAAGCCTTCTGAGTCTCCTACAAAGAAGCCCTCCACTGAAGAAGCTGATACGTCCAAGAAGCAGTCTAAATCTTCTTCGGAACGAGGACAAGGACAAAAAAGGCATTTTTCTGGCAAAACTTTTCAAGAAAGGAAAGCTCTTAGGGAGGCCAAGAAATGCTACATTTGTGAACAGGAAGGACACTTTGCAAATGAGTGCCCACAAAAGAAGTCACAGGATAAGGATGACAAGTCAGACCATAAAGGGAAGAAGCCAAAGCCGAGTGCACGACTTGTTCCAGATTTGGTTGGAGATCAGCCAAACACAGATGCCACGGAGCTGTGCAGAGCTTGGGGCAAAGTTAGAGACCAGACAGTGCTGGTTTTCTTTGATCCAGGAGCCCGTGCAAATTTCATATCACCAAAATTGGCATCAAAGTTGGGCATTCGTGCAGAGGAGATGGGTATGACAAGCGAAGCAGGTTTGGCATGCCCAGGACATTCAGAGCCTGTTACTCCCATTCTGGGAAAGCTTCGTCTGCACATTCAGAGCTATGTGGATGCGGAAGAATTTCATATTATGCCGCTTGAGGGTTGTGATGTGTTATTGGGTATCCCATGGTGTTACAGGTTGCATGCTATGGTGGATACTTACAACAAAAAGATTACCCTTGTACATAGAGGAAAGACTCATGTCCTTGATGTAAAGCTTAAAGGCGAGTCTGTTCTAGTTGTTTCTGCTTGTGCTATTTCATCTGTAATAAAGAATCATCTTTCTGCGTACTTGGTCTTTGCAAAAGAAGTACATCAAGTTGTATCTAATTTGTCTACCTTAGATAAAGACAAGTCAACTTTTTTGAGTGGTTTCAGTGATTGTTTTTCGGACTCTTTGCCAGGGGAGTTACCTCCTGAGAGACCTGAGGATCATACTATAGATCTTGTGCCAGGTTCAAGTCCACCGAATAGACCACCATACAGGGTTAGTGCAGCCCAGCAGAAAGAGATTATGGGTCAGGTCAATGAGCTTTTAGAGAAGGGGCTGATTCAGCCCAATTCATCCCCTTTTTGTTCGCCTGTACTCTTAGTGCAGAAGAAGGATGGTTCATGGCGCATGTGCATTGACTATCGCGCCTTGAATAAGAATACCATCAAGAACAGGTTCCCCATACCGAGGATAGATGACATTCTTGATCGGCTTGAGGGAGCGTCATTGTTTACAAGAATAGACCTAAAGAGCAGGTATCATCAGATACGCATTAGACCAGAAGATGTCCATAAGACTGCGTTCAGGACAACATTTGGTTTCTATGAGTTTCTTGTCATGCCATTTGGTCTCACAAATGCTCCTGCTACATTTAATAGAATGATGGACAGAATTTTTAGACCACATAGAAAGTTCGTGGGTACCTTCTTTGATGACATAATTGTCTACTCTAAGTCTGAAGAGGAGCATAGGGATCACTTGACTGCAGTTTTCAATGAGTTATGTAAGAACAGGCTACTCATTAATGCGAAGAAGAGTGAATTCTTTTTGCAAGAGATTCACTTCCTTGGGCACATTGTTTCAAAGGATGGGGTACGCATGGATCCCGCTAAAGTGGAAGCAATTAGGTCATGGCCAGACTTGAAGTCCGTACATGACATTCGAAGCTTTCTAGGCTTATGTTCCTATTACAGGAGGCTCATCCGAAATTTTGCTGAGATTGCTTCTCCACTCCATGCACTGCAAGGAAAAGGAGTTACTTTCAAGTGGACAGCCAAGGAAATTTTAGCGTTCAAACACTTGAAAGAGAAGCTGACTTCAGATCCGGTAATTATTTTGCCAGATCTTTCTAAACCTTTTGTGGTTCAATGTGATGCGTGTGGCCATAGTCTTGGTGCAGTTTTAATGTAGAATGGCCGAGTAGTCGCATATGAGAGCAGAATTCTTTTGAAGACTGAAAGGAACTTGCAAGTCCATGAGAAAGAATTGCTGGCAGTAATTCATGCTCTCACTAGTTGGAAACACTATTTGCTAGGGGCTGATTTTGTTGTCCAAACGGATCATCAAACCTTGCGATATTTTCTTACACAGACGAAGTTGTCTGAGAAGCACATGCGATGGGCAAACATCTTGTCAATGTTCCATTTTCAGATTGTGCATGTGCAAGGGAAAAAGAATGTGGTGGCTGATGCGTTGTCACGAAAGCCCCAAATTTTAGCAGTGTCAATTCCGTACCATTGTGAACTAGACGAAATGAAGACACGATATGCCGAAGATTCAGATTTTGCAAGGATCTATGACCAGCTTGTTGATGGGCAACATCATGAGCACTATATGCTTAAGAATGACTTTCTCATGATGCATGGAAAGTTATGCGTTACTAAACAGTTACGGCCAAAGATTTTGATGGAAAGTCATGCTCCACCTTATGCTGGGCATCGTGGAATTGATGCGACAGTGAAAGGGGTTGAGGCATTCTTCTATTGGCCAGCTTTGCGTCAAGATGTTGACACATTTGTAAGATCATGCTTAGTATGCCAAAAATTAAATTTGACAGACAAAAGCAACCGGGATTGTTGCAGCCATTGCCGATCCCTGATAGGCCATGGGAAAGTAAAGCAATGGACTTTATCTTTGATCTTCCAAGGACGCAAACAGGAAATGATGGGATTTGGACTATCATTTGTAGGTTCAGTAAGCAGGCCCATTTCATTCCTGTTAGAAAGAAGATAAAGCCAGAACACATGGTCAAGATATTCATGAGCAATATCTTTAAATATCATGGGATGCCTCAGTCAATTGTCAATGACAGGGATCCACGTATGACGAGTCTTTTCTGGAAGGCATTGTTTGAGAACATGGGCACTACGCTCAAGTTCTCTTCTTCGTTTCATCCGCAAACTGATGGACAGTCAGAAGAGGCAAATTCTACTGTCTTGGATCTGCTCAAATGTTATGTCTCAGAGCACAAGGCAACTTGGGAACACCATCTCCCATTGGTTGATATGCTTACAATAACACTGTGCATACATCAACAGGTAAGGAAACATTTGAGATAGTGGAAGGAGGGAAGAAAGTCCCACCCATTTTGCAGACTAAGGACAAGATTTTTGAGGCAGACAAGTATGTGCAAGATATGGATGAAACATACAGGAAGATAAAGATTGCTCTTGAGAAGACTCAGGCTAAGCAAAAGAAAGCTGCTGATCGTCACCGTCGTGAACTTGTATTTTCACTTGGTGATTGGGTACTTTTGCGCTTTGAAAAGGCCAGGTTAAGGAAAAGGAAAGGCAAGGAACGCTTGTTTCCTAAGCTCAGTATGCGATATTATGGTCCTTTTCAGATTTCAGAAAAGATCAACGATGTAGCTTACAGGTTAAAGCTACCAGAAGGCTGGAAAATACATAATGCTTTTCATGTCAGCCTTCTAAGGCCCTTTGTTGGTGATGTGCCAGAGAATATGCTTGATGAGGAACAACCCGAAGTGGAAGAATTGGATGAAATCCTTGTTCCTGAACAGATATTGGCACATAAAGAAAGAAAGGTTAGAGGAAAAGTTGCAAGACGCTATTTGGTGAAGTTCAAGAACTATCCATCATTAGATGCCAAATGGATGGAAGAGTCTCAATTGCTTGATTCACCTCAGCTATTGCAATTGTATCTTGAAGCCTTTCAGATAGAACCCACAGTGACTTGATGCAGCCTTTTTGGAGCAAGGCAAGAGCATGGTTCATGATGCTCAAGAGAGTAGTTAAGCAATTGTATCTACTCTTTCCATACAGAATTTAGCTAGAGAAGTTTGTGCTCAAGAGTACACTAGAAGACTTCTATGCTTGATATATGTGTCGTAGCCAGGTTGGTGGGATTGTTTAATCGTCCAACGCTACATTTCCGGAAGCATGTATATCTTGGATTCCCATCATAGAATATATGTGATATCAGGAGATATCTGCATGTATTATTGGCATGCAAGCGAGGTCGCTTGCAGTATTTCAAGGGTGGGGTGTGTCACCAGGAGGTGTATTTTTCTTGTTGCCTTCCGTAAATAAGTACTAGATATTTTTATTTATTTTTATTTTTACTTGTTTTCCTCGGAACCCTTGAAAAGGTGCAAGTGGACATTGCATGGCCAGTGTGAAACGGCTGCAGCCAAATGGCTTTCTCACATCGGGGATCTAGGTCGGTCAGACAGGGACTGCCCGGGTCAATTAGCACTGAATTCTGATGAGTATGGAAGCTCGTGTGCGCCAAACTGGAATTTCGGCCACTCGTCAAGTCACTGCAACTTTATAAGTTGAAAGGGGCCAGTAAATTAACCCACATTATAGATGGTGGTCAAATGGTAGTCTTCAATGATGGTAAGGAGACCGATAGGGACGCCATGGAAGCATCTCCTAAAATTTAGGGAACTGCTATTTTTGACCAGAAAATGTGTTCGCGTCATTAGCTCTGGAATGACAAGGGGAACATTTTATTGCTCTGCTGCCAAGTCAATTGACGCATCAGTTGATATATTTTTAGCAGGGAAAGCCCAAACTCGGAAACTGGGCGACGTGTAAGCTTGTGAGCGATTCTGCCACTCTGGGAGGCAAAAACGAGCTGCATATCAACAAAGGGGGCGCCATTTTCAGCCTCAAGTGGATTGTAGCAGGTACAGAAGCTATGGAATGCTTACCTTGCTCTCTATGCACAGTATGGTGACGGGAGTGATGCCTCGCACGCTACATACTGCTCTCTTTCTCCCCTACGTACAGTATGTTATGCCCCACTAGTGGGCTTCTCATTTGACCTATGTACAGTTCTGGGGGTTTATGCGTGTTTGCCAAGGCAAGAGCCTTCTGAACAGGAACCGGATTAGCTAATTGCTAATCCCCCACAGGTACGCACAGTTCCATCACGAAAGATTGCGAGTTTAGAGAGTTTTCTCGTGTGAAAACTCGTCCAATTCACACGGGAACTGTCCCATTGCGTGCGGGAGCCCTTGGGACACGCGTAGGCGTGTTCGCTCCGCTAAGAACGATCCGAAACAGGGAATTACAGCCTGCTGTGTTTTTCTGCAGGTTTAGGGTTTCGCACCTAAACTGCAAGGGAACATCGGGGGAGCCTCGTGAGAGCCTTGGGATGCGTGTACAGGCTTTTGGGCTCCCGGCAGTGAAAAACAGAGAATTACAGCCCGCTGAATTTCTGTGACAGCTCACCAAAAAGCTTCCAGATATTGAGGGAATCCGTCCTAGACAGTTGTTTTTGACCTACAGGGGTTTTTGCGCCGTTATGCTGTCGAAATCCGGTCAAAAACCTGCGTTTTCAGCCCTCGCCAGGTTTGGACAGCTTTGTGAAAGCTTGTGCTAAGTGGTCGGATCGTCTACCTTAAAGAAATACCGAAAGGGGCGCCAGTCTTTGGGGCCTACAGGGTGTCGGTCTCGTGTGCGCAGTGACATTCTAGTCGCTGGACGCAACTGTGTTCTCTTCCCTTCTCAGTGCTCTGTGTAAAGTTAACAGGTAATTGAAATAGTACCGCCCTCTACGTTGTACGGGCTGGTTATACTAACTCCTAGGGAGGAGTTGGACCAAGAAAGCGAAGCAAAAAGAAAAGCCTACGAAGAAGACATGGCAGCCATAGAGCGCCAGTACCAAGAAAGAATGGCAGCCATAGCGCGTGAGAGCGAGTAAGCACGCTTGGAAGCCAAAGCAAGAGAAGCAGAATTTGATCGAGAGAACAAAGCCCTCAAAAAAAAGAGCGACCACCACAACCATAGTGGTCTCGTACGGTCCCGTACGTTTTGTACACGTACGATGTTAAGATGTACGATGACGTTACGTACGTTCAAAATAAAAAAACAAAGAATTCTTACGTCTAAGGCTCAGGCCCTTGGGTTTAAACTTTACACTTAAAGAAACTTGACATTATGAGATCTTCAATGGGAGCTTGAGAGGGAGAAACCCAATGGAGAGAAGATGGAAAGGCAAGACTGTAGTCTCTAGAGCTTGTCACTTGAGAGCTAGAACATGGGAGCATTGACCAGTGAGAGCATTGAGAGCTTGAGAGCAATGAGCATTGAGAGCTTGGAAGTGTTGGAGAACAAGATGGAGAGGCATTGCTTAAATAGGAAGAGGCTAGAGCATGAGAGAGAGAGAGTTGGGCTGCTCAATGTAATCCATTCACAATTGTGAATTTTGCCCCCCCCCCCAAAAAAAAAAACCGTACAAAACGTACGAAACGTACGGGACGGTACGTGACCCGCAGTACGGAACGAGACGTTCCGTACGTCGTACGAAAACTACCCTGACCACAACAAAAAGTTTTGGCGACTCTATTCTCAAGTTCAGGCACAGACGCAAGAGATTTGGGGAAAGGAGACTGTCTCAGTCTTTTCTTCTCCAAAGCATGATACACAGGATTTGCATGATTATAAGAAGCATGAAGATTTGAATGATATTGCTAAGCATGATGATTTGGATGACAAAGATAAGCATGATGATTTGAATGATATTGCTAAGCATAATGATTTCGATGTCATTGACAAGCATGATGCTTTGCATGATCAAGATGTGATTTCTCACAAGCATGATGAGTTGCATGAAGATGAAGTGATTGTTCACAAGGATGATGTGTTAGTGGATGCTTTTTCTAGCGAAGCTAACCTCGTTTGTAGATCCGATCAATCACGAAGAACCGATCTTGGCTTTCGAGTCGAGGTCCAAAGAACCCCCACAGGACGATTCGATCATTCAAGAAGAACCGAACTTGCCTCTCGAGCCTAGGTCCAAAGAACCCTTACACGAAGTATTATGTGTTCGCATGATTGATACGCACGCATCTTGGCTAGCGTTTTTGGACAATATACCGCAGATCAACCAACGTTTTGAATTTGCAGAGCCACGGCGACAAGACCACAGCAGATCAGCCTAGCATTTTTGCATCTGCCAGCAACCTCAGCGTTTTGCAGATCTATCAGCGTTTTCAGTTTTCAGCATTGCCTTGATCGTCATCCTCACTAGCAATACCTAGCGACTGCAGATCCCTCTCATCGCCATCAAATCCCAGTTTGGCTAGCGTTTTCCAGTTCAGCCCATCAGCGTTTTTGGACTTCATCAAGCTAGCATTTTTGCTAAGGACATCAGACAGCCAGCGTTAGTGGTTTTCAGCCATTGCACGTCAGAGAGGCAGCGTTTTTCAGCCTATGGGACAGCAGTAGAATCAGCCCCAATTGGATGCAGAAGTTCCCCCAATTTCAGCCCATAAAAACGCAGCCAAAACAGTCATTTTCAGCCACCGAAACAGTCCCGAAATTCAGCAGATAGAAGACCACAGATTTCAGCCCTAAAGTCGTCGTCGTCATCACCATCGTCGTCATCGGCATAGTCCAAGATTGCATCATCATTGTACCACTTTGTGCAATCATAAGTAGACCACTCTCGCCGACGAGAGTGGGGCCTTCGGAGGAGGGTTTTACAACGTCTCTCGTGTCGTATCTCTCTTCTCTCTCTATCTCTCAGTCTCATACACTTGCATGCACAATGTCCATTCACTTTGTTTGTGATCATAGCACTTTCCATTAAGAACGGAAGGCTCTCCCTTCCATAAGAACTAAAAGGAACCCTTGAGCACAGTTCGGAGCACTCATCTTGAGCAAAGCGCAAACAATCATTCCGCTGCACGTAACATGTCTTGATCAAACTTTCTATTTTTCAAGTTTCCTTCTGTTATTATGCATCAAAGAGGCTTTAGCTGCTTTGGCAATTAACTTCGAGATTGAGCTCTAGGTTGGACCCACAGTCTGTAATCCCTTGAATGGTTGACTGGTTCTAGGTGGTCCTTCATAGACTCTATTTCTGGTCCCCTGCTCATGGCTACTATAGTCTTTCATTTTGCCCGTTTAAGGTTTGCGGGCCCAAAACTACAATTACTGTTTCTACTTTTATTTATGTTTATATTGTTCCTTTTTCAGGATTGCATACCCTATAGAAAGACAGCCCGCATGAGTACTAAACACAACCATGAGAATCATGCAAAGATTCTCGAACAGATTAAGCTATACCTAGATTAAGCTATACCTTAAGGACCATAAACCAAAGAATGGTTTGGCAGTTAGAACTAGACCCTTCCTTACTAGGAAAGCCAAAGATTGTATTACTTACTACGGTAAGAAAAAATAAACCTCACCACACTTCTTTGTAATATTGCAGACTCTTGCTCTCTCACAAGGATTGGAATTAACCTCGAGCCCCTCTCAATGGCCATATCTCTTGTACTCAGATGTATTAGCAGCTTGGATGCTTCTCAACTAATATATGACTCGGCTCTTTTGTCTGTGTTACATATGCTGTCTTTTAATGATTGGGTCAAAATTTTGGCTACTCTGGATAAAAACTACATGGAAGGGGTGAATTTAATTACCCAATACATAACCCAACTTCCCTTACTGTCTTCACAATACCAACAAGAGCTTGCCCTATTCTCTTCCTCAGGTGTTGATCTGTTTAACTTTCTAAGGAAGCTGTGCGGTCTCAATCTCTCTTTTGTCTATGCAGTGGCTACTCTAACTATCCCACAAACTGGTGGTATTTTTTGTCGAAATAGTGCAACCCTTGAAGCAGTTAAGGAATTTCAGAGTAATCTTTGTTCCCTCAATGACTCTAACCTCTTGGAGATGGTGCCTAAGATCTCTAAAGTTTTTCCTTTCTTACATGTTAGACAAATTGAAATTGAATGCCTTGGGGTTGACCATTAGCTTTGGGTCCTGCCCAACAAAGCGTTCTTAGCACCCATTTTAAGTGAAACTTGGGTTTACCTTGCCAACCTCCCTGCCTCTATTGTGGAGGACTGCAAACTCAAGATATTGAAAGGAGGACAATTTCTGGACAAAGGGGAGCTCATCAAAGCACCCTTCAACCTCAATCCCATTGACCACTCCAATGTCCCTCCAATACCGGCCTCTACATCCGTACTAAAGGAAACATGGAATTTGCTAAGAGTAACTCGGATTTCTACACGGAATCCATCTAGAATGTCTTTCGACCTGATGTAAAACGTGCTTGCAGATTTCTTGACCCTAAAGCCTCTTGTGAATCCAGCATCATGTGGTTCGATCATACCATTTGGTTTATTCTCAACCATCCGGACCTACTCTTCCCAAAAAAACTTGTGGATTTTCACCTCTCTCATTTGCTCTTGGTTGGGTGGCCAAGGTAAGCAAATCGTAATTGCACAAATTGCCTTTAACATCTTTCATGGACTAAGGCTGGACATCTTGAAAATGTTAAAATATGATGAACCTGGGATTTACTTAACTACTTATGCAAATTATGAAGGTGTTAAGATCATCACTAGTTTACTTAAACCATGTATTGATGAAGATGACTCCCCTGCTCTTAAAAAAACTAACTTTTTGACTACCCCCAACTCCTTCACTTCCTTTTTAACACCTAGCTCATCCTCTAACTGGGGAAAAGCTCGTAGCTACACTAGGGGAAGAGGCAAGATTCCTCCATTAGGAATTTCCTTGAAATGTAATCCTTGGTGATATTGCAAGTTACTATTAAGCCCTTGCGGAAGATGAACTCTAGACAAAGTAGATCCTAACAAAGGATTTATCTACATACACTGTCTCTTTCACAATGTAGTTCTCAATTGGATTCAACCAAAAAATCCTTTTTGTGAGTGCTTTGACCTATTTTTTGGCAATCACAAATTACTTGATAATATACTCATAGGATGGACGTATCAACAATTTGGTCTACAGTAATGACTTTCTACGGCGTGATTCTATTCCCGAATGTACTTCCTATCGTTTTGCGACCTTTTGCAGGAACTTTGAGGCATATAGAAAACATATTTATACCTGTGATCTTAGCATTATTGAAAATATTAAAAGTACGTAGAATCTTGGCCAATGGGCTTAATCATATACCTAACTTTCCCAAAAACCCCTACCTTGCTCTATCAGCTATACTAAGCTGCCTCACTGACCTTGTCAATACTCTCCAACTGGAGATGACAATCCTACCGGACTTTAAGAAAGTTGTGAAGGAATGCTTCCTTCAAAAAATATCACAAATACCTACAAAATGGTTATCCTCGGATGAATCCTGGCTTACATCACAGCTAGCTTTTGATTTTCAATATATTTCTGATAAATGGTTTGTTGTCGGGCTTGACAAAAGCTCTCACTGCCCCACTCTTATTTGCAAATACCTTGCTTGAAAGGCTGCCCGCGATCGAGTATCTCGAAAGGAATTCTGCAGTATTAACTCTTCACTACAAACAGTGACCAATAACATCTCAAAATGCCTAGGGAATCTAGGCTACCTTGTACAGTACACTAAGCTACCAGTATTATTTCCCACCTATAAGATTCATAAGCATAAGTTCATATGGATATCTGATGCTTCCAATGGTATCTTTACTGATATCACCAAGGATATTACGCTTTGCTTTGATCTTATACTAGCCGAATTTGAGCTTATTTGTGCCACTAAACAAAAAATATGCCATGACTTCCTTCATATACAATACAACCCCTTTTGGCTTACGAAAAACTCTACTGAAGACTCGCTTAATCTTTCACATTTTTTCTGCTAACATTACACAATGCTACGAAAACATTCCCCTTGATGGGGATCTTGGCCTTAAGACCGTTCTTGCCAAGGTGATTAAAATGGCTTTCTCCAATGCTAGGAAGAAGAAACTTTTTTACATCTCTCTATCCAAAAAACCCCGGTGGATTAGAAAAACTCACTCCGTACACTCCTTACACTTCAATGAGGAAAAGCTTTGCTTTTACATCTCATGGCTGCTTATTAATTGTACTATAGTTTCTAGCGATCTTTGCTTCAACCAATGCTTAGGCATCCCCATGGGTTCTCATGTTCTCCACTTATGTGTAATATCTACCTTGCTTTCTTCGAGTACGAATGGTTTCTCAAAGCCATGGAATCTTGCGATAATAATCTTTCACAGTTCAGACATACCTTTAGATATAGTGTCAACAATAAGCTTTCCTCAAAGAAATTAGACTAATTTATCCTCACTGCCTTAAAATTGAACCTACATCTTTACATGGGATTATTACACCCAATGGGGCTTTTTTCACATTAGTCCAATTCCTCAACTTTTCTATCTCTCTTCATGTTCCGTCTGTCGAAGGCTATGACCTAAGGTTTGTTTGGAAAAGAGATCTCCTGAAACTGCCACTTGTGGAGTTCGTAAAAAGAAATAGCAATAGGCCTCACAAAGCTGCCATTAGCTCATGTATCAGCCTACTACACTTAATTTGCTATTCATCCTCTAATTATTTCCTTGCTTGGGAGGATGTTAATTTACTAATCAGAAAGTATTGCCTCAACGGGTTCAATAGAAACCAGGTCTGTGACATAACTACACAATCTCTCACCCAACATAATTGGCCTGGGTTACACTTTAACCAAGATAATCTCATATCTCTAATTAGGTAGTAGACCCATGCGCAATGGGCCTACTACCGACCCATTGTGTATGGCGCCTGGGTTAGGGCGGGTACACACACACACACTGTAGTACTTTGCTATAGTTTCTATACCCCACACCATGGGACTAGGCCCGTATAATTACCTACAAGTAGGTTTTGCTTTATGGTTTTGTATCAGGCTACAATGTCACTTTCACAAGACACACAGTTAGTACAATTGGTCTGGTCTGGTTCACACTAGACGGACTCTATGGGCTGGGAAGTGACACGTGGCAGGATACGGACGGTGGTCCACTCAGTTTGGGGATAGACTTAGATGGCTGGCATTTATGAGCCGTTGGTGGTTCTTTATGGTTGTACATATGAGTAGTAGTTGTTGGGTCATCGGATTATCTTCTAGATATATGGTCCAACGTCGTCGTCGAGAGTAGTGAGTCTATACACACAGCACGTCTGCATCATCCCCGCACATCTGAGCCTCGACACCCCATTGTACCTCTGAGTCCTGGGCTGGAGCCGAGTGTGCTGCCACGCCAGAATATGTATCAGTTATTTGAGATAGTCGAGTCATATGTTGTGGTTTGCCGTTGTGTCTCTGTGAGCTCAGTTGTTGTCTATTGTTCCTTTGTTTTCAGTCTGTTTCGAGTGAGATTGTCACGCACATTGCACTGAGGAGTACCCACTGTGGAGAGCATGACACACTATCCACGCTACAAGTGCTCTCATTTTGGCGATCACGGTGGGACCCAAACCCACAATCTTTTGCTACCACTGTCACCCGACCACTGCAGTGCCTCTTGGGCACACTGCTACTACTGTCACCCCGACATCGACTAGAGTGCCTCGTGGGCACTCCACCTCCAGGTGCTACTACTGCTTCTTCTAGTGAAGGCGACTCTACTTCGTTGTTCAAAATCTCTGAAGAAAATCTGCAGGAGTCAAGAAATGCTATTGCAATGATTGAACTTGGTGCAGAGAAATTAGCAGCTACCCACTAGAAGCACTTGGCCATATATGCGGCCATGGAAGGCTGCTTGCGAGTTACAGAGAGTGCCATTGCTGATAGATATGCTACCATTTTTGCCTTGCGTCAGGCTCTGCACGTAAAGTCACAGATAATTGATGATCTCAAAGCTCAAATGCAAGGATTTCGGGACATGCTAGTCCAAGGGGACATGCTGTTTCAGCAGCAACCTCACGCTACCATGGGGTACGGGTGGGTTCGTCCAGCTAGATCAGTACAGACGTCTATGGGATATGAAGAGTACAGTCATCAACAGTTTGGGGGAGGTGCACCTTCACAGCAGCAGTTTGACTACTACCCTCAGGCATTTCAACAGCCTGGCACCTTTGGCTCCTTACCACACATGTCATCCTCACAGACGGCTCCCTGTGACGGCTTCGCAAGCGCACATCGACATGGGTGTGCGAGTCGGCGGCCTCAGTACACTTCAGGCCAGGTTCTCCCATCCGCCGAGCAGCAGGTGGCTGCTCCTTTCGCTGAGCGACGGGCTGTGGTGGACACTCATAGAGTCCAGAGTTTTCCCATCGATCTGATGGCTCCACCTCAAGATTCTAATACTTCGGGTGCAGCAGTGGCCACAACTCTATCTCTTGGATCACAGATTCAGAGCCCACCATTGTACATATACAGTACCTAGTGGCTGCTCCTTTCGCTGAGCGGCGGGTTGTGGTGGACACTCATAGAGTCCAGAGTTTTCCCATCGATCTGATGGCTCCACCTCCAGATTCTGATACTTCGGGTGCAACAGTGGCCACAAATCTATCTCTTGGATCACAGATTCAGAGCCCACCATTGTACATATGCAGTACCTAGTGGTTTTTTTTTCATAGTTTTCAGTATTCCTCTCACTGAGACGGTGAGCAGTCTTGTGGCGGGCAACCTATAGCAGGCTACAGTGTCACTTTCACAAGACACACAGTTAGTACAGTTGGTCTGGTCTGCTTCACACTAGACGGACTCTCTGGGCTGGGCAATGACACATGGCAAGATACGGACGGTGGTCCACTCAGTTTGGGGATAGACCTAGATGGCTGGCATTTATGAGCCGTTAGTGGATCTTTATGGTTGTACATATGAGTAGTAGCTGTTGGGTCATCGGATTATCTTCTAGATATATGGTCCAGCGTCGTCGTCTAGAGTAGTGAGTCTATATACAGCACGTCTGCACCATCCCGGCACATCTGAGCCTTGACACCCCATTGTACCTGTGAGTCCTGGGCTGGAGCTGAGTCTGTTGCCACGCCAGAGTCTGTATCAGTTCTTTGAGATAGTCAAGTCATATGTTGTGGTCTGCTGTTGTGTCTCTGTGAGCTTAGTTGTTGTCTATTGTTCCTTTGTTTTCGCTCTGTTTCAAGTGAGATTGTCACGCACATTGCACTGAGGAGCATCCACTGTGGAGAGCACGACACACTATCTGCGCTACAGTTTACTATCCTACTACCATTATTTGCCGTGAAGACGTAGGGGCTCTCTCTACTACTAGAGGCGGCCTCACTGTCGTGTAACACAGTCGGTATACTCATGGCGATTCTACTCATGGCTTCGATCTAAGTGGACCGCCTCTCTCCCTCCTTCCTCTATATATTGAGGTGAGGGCACCTCTTTGGGCCTCACTTAGCTTTGTTTTGTTGCCTTGCCTTGAAATTTCTGTGTGGTACTGAAGCATGGAGCTCACTTCGTCTAACACACAAGTCCGCTTCCTCGGCCATATGTTTTATGATTGCAGGTTTTTTTATAAAAAAAAACTACTGTTGAGAACGGTTTTTTATGTTGCTCTTGCTATGTTATCGGGTTATGATACTCTTTGATTAGAAGCACACATGGCTTATCATAACATGGCATAGTGACTATGGTAATGTCACGGACACTGTTAATGTTTAAGATGATTTCTGGTTGCCTATTACATAAGGTTTCTTCTGTGTTGTGTTTTTCTGTTAACGATAATGTATTGAAATGGTTTTTTTTTCATATCAGTGGCTAGACCACTCGTTTGGCTATGGCCTTGTGCCCTGCTAACTGACTGGCCGGCTAATAGGCGCCTTGATTACATGGGTTGTTGCCTTTTAACTGGGCTTGGATGGTGAACTAGGAAATGAAGAGGGTATGGTATCCCACCCTCTCCACACCGATTGTGTGTTTTGTGTTGTGCCAAGCTGTACGTTACGACAGTTTTTTAACTAATCTTCATTTTGGAAAAATGTTGTACTCTACGTTTTAATCTGCCCACTGATAATTGATGTTCCCTTTAAAGGGCTTGATGCTATGGACTACTGCTGGCTGCGTTCTTTTACTGATTTTTTAGGGGCTTACTGAGCATCAAATAAACTTGTGACTTACTTGATACTGTCGCTTTTGCACAGGTGTTTTTAGCACTATCATAGGAAGCCGTTTACAGGCCCTATATATGGGTTGGCTGGTGGTGGTGTTTTCTGTCCGATTGCGGAATGACATAGAATGGTTTTTTTAGGGGCGTTGGGCCCTATTGCGCACCGTTGCAGTACTTGCTCTTTACTTTATTCGGTTAGGATGTAAATTACATTCACTTGGGCGGATGTTGCTCCTTTTTTAAGCCTTGAGTGTTGAGGTGGAACTAGCACTTTAAAGCATGATATATGTTTTTTAAAACCTAATGGTTCGGCTCATGGCCTGGCTTTTATCAAGGCTCCTTGTTACTTGGTTTGCTAAAGAGAGATATATGGTTAGTGATAGTAGGATGATTCAGAGTCCATTTTACCATAATGGGCGTCTGACCTGAAAACAATCTTAAACAAAGCTTGATACTGTATGAGAACTTTAAATGGAATTTTTTAAAAAAATACTTCTTGTATAAACTTCATTTGGTAGAGCTTTAATGAACTGATAAAACTAATGAATTTTTTTAAAAAAAAAGGGGAGAGTGGATTCAGACACTTGGATTAGAAGGGGTGATGACCTTCTAATCAAAATGATATTCTTTTACTATAATCTTTGGGATTTTTAAAGAAAAGTGATAACATCTTTACATAAATACTCTTGACTAAGCTTGTAAAGTTAAATTTTTTTTTAAAGATGAACATGGATAACAACTGGTATAGTCCATTAATACCTGTAAAACACATCCAAGGCTAACTGAATTGTTGTCTTGTTTGGATGGATGCAGGTAAGGACTCTATCTTATCTTGAAGGTTTTTTTTTTTACTTTGGCAAGCTGACCTACACTGGATTGCACACTCACTTATGATTTGGTAAGTTTTTCTACTATCTGTATACTGGAATAGGACCTCATTCCTACAAACATTGTACTTAAATGATTCTAATACTGAATTGTTTCTGTACTTAACTGTTCTTTGTTCCATTGCCAGCTGTCTTTTGAATGTAAAAGTTCAATTATGTCTTATTATCTAAGATTAAATAGCTACACACACACACACACACACACATACACCCCCTAACACACACACACTAGCGAAACAGTTGCACAGGACACGTAAGGAGAGCAGAACGTGAAAAGCGTTGCCTACGCGTAGGGAAAGCTGATCACGCTGCAGGTCACGTTGCCACACACATGCGAGAGGCTGCAGGCTGGCCACTCCAGCAAGCGAGGGCGACAACAACTGCAAGGGCTGCGAGGAAATCTCCCAGCGCAGGGGCAAACCAGCACGCAGGAGCAGAGGTCATGCAAGAGAACAGTTCGCGCAGGCAGGCAAACTTCGAGCACGGAAGAAACCACACACACCAGCACAGAACCTTCCCTCACAATATCTCTCTTCTCTAACTCTAGCGCCCCACACACGCGCAAACACACACACACTTTTTTTTGTAAATCTGATTTGATTAATTTACCAATGGGAAACCTCAAAGCGCGGAAAACCCACCAAAAAGATCATATACAAGGGAGAGAACACAATTGTGTTCTGCGATGTAAAATTGCTAAAAGCAAACATAGAAGAGTTGCAAGATTTCTAGGGATATGACCCCATTGTCAAAGGCAAAATGTAACGATTGCCTCAGTGAAATCTTGAAGGATGGAAAAGGATCCACTTCTCGACGGTGAAACATACGGAGATTGCAATGGTGCCACAGAGACCACAACGACCAAAATCTGACCCATGCGAAAAAGATGGCAAAACATTGGAGGGAAGTCGGAAGAATGCCAAAAAGCCAGAAACGTTTGTGGAAAACCATCGGGGGAAATCGAAGATTCATACGCGCAGAAACGCATCGAAGGAATGTCCTGGTGCAGCGACAATCCCAAAGCAGGTGTCTGACATTCTCATCAACAATGGAGCAACTGACACAACGAGAGGAGCTAATGTGACGCGCTGCAAGGAGAGTTCCAACCGGAAGAACTCCCAACAAACAACGCCAAAGAAACAGACGCTCCTTAAGCAGCAAGTGGGACTTCCAACTCACAGTGAGAGCCTATCTCCCCCATCATTCAGATTTGTGCAAAGCCCAAAGCGTATTACAGTGATCAGCCAGCCAAGAGTCTTGTACAAGAGAAGCATAAATCTGTTGGGCAGAAATCGCATCTATAGGAGTGTCCCATAAAGTCCAATCTTGCATACGACAACCACCTGCCAGCGGCGGAATAGGGAGGAAATCAGCCAGCAATACGCTGAAGCAGGCTCCAAATCCGACGATAATGCATGCCCAACCCAAAGCGTGTTGTTGCCTGAGAAAAAGTAAGCAAATTCCCAGATGAATCCACCACATCCGCCACTGTGCATACTCCACGACCAGAGAGGAAGTAGGCTTGACGAGGCGATTGATCGACCAGGGTAATAGAGAACACCTTACTCCAATGAATGATTTCCAATCGCAAGGAATTCGCATCTGCTTGCTGCCTGCCATGCCAGTAGAGATGATCCGTAACATGTTTCCAAGCGGAAAGCAAGGGAGAGGTGAATAAGCAACCAGGAACATAACCATTCATCTTGCCAAACACGATCTCCCAAAGGGAAGTCTTCCAACGACCAAAAGCGGGAGTGGTAGCGTGCCAACATAAATCAGAAACCATAACTGTCCATGGCTGAGATTGCCGCACAAGAGTTGGTAATAACATTGCCTTCCTAGCCGATGCATGTCGACGAAGGTCCAAAATATTCAGGCCCCCAAGACGCTTCGGAGTGCAAAGCTTCTGCATTGCTAACAAATGGAGGCCTTTCTTATGAGAACTAGTGCACCACAAGTGAGATACAATATTAGACATCAGCAATGAGAGACGAGAGTGAGGCCAGTGCAACAAGGGCAAGTAAAATTGAACATACGCCATCATGATACTTTGCACAATACGAAGTCGAACATGTAGCGGCCATGTAGACAGTTTCCAATAGTGCAACTTGACATTCAATCGTTGCATAACCCAATCAATTTGCTGTGTATTGGTTACATGCCAGCCGATAGGGTATCCTAAGTGCCTAACCACCACATGCGGATAAGAATCTCACCAAGCCACAGAAGATGATGCCAGTCACAAACCTCCAGAGGCAAGAGTTTGGATTTGTGAAAGTTAACCTTAAGGCCTGCTGCCAGGCCAAATGTATCCAATGCCTGCATAATTTCATGCACATCACCTTGGTTATTACGAGGCATGAACAATGAATCGTCAGCATAGGCCTGCCCTGCAAAGTCTTTGCCATTCGGTAATTGCAACCCATGAAGACGACCAAGTAAAATCAAATGATCCAAATACAGCAACAAGGGGTGGGTGGCAATGGCATACAACAAAGCACTAAGCGGGCAACCTTGTCTCACAGAGCATCCAAGAGGCCAAGGTTTTGTCAGCTCCCCATCAAGGAGACCTGAAGATGTACTGTGAGCATACAAGAAGTATACCACATTGACCATCTTGGGACCAAATACAAGGGACTGCATTGTGGCAGCAATGAAATCCCATTGAACCGTATCGAAAGCCTTTTCAATGTCTACTTGCATCACAAGTACATCTTGTTGGGTATACTTTGCATATTCCATTCTAATTAGTACATTAGCCAAATTATCCAAAATCTGGCGACGAGAAATAAAGCCATACTGCGCAGAATGGATACCAGCCATAAGAGATTCCTTGATGCGGTTCACAACGATTTTAGCCAAGATTTTATAAATGACCGGCATAAGGGTTATCGGCCGCCAGTGCGAGAACTTCTCACAAAGCGCTTGTTTGGGCAGTAACTTCAGCAAACCTTCTTTCCAAGACATCGGCAAGCACTGCTTCGCCCATGCAATGTTCATCATGTAAAGCAAAGGTTCTTTCAGAGGCTCCCAAAAGGAGATAAAAAATTCCACAGTGAGCCCATCCCAACCGGGGGAACGCCATCTACCAAGAGCAAGCAATGCCGAATGCAATTCATTTTCTGTAAAATCCGCCTCCAAGGCCAAAGCATCATGAGGCAAGACAATTGCATGCACGATAGATAGCAAAAGATGGTGTGCATTAATAACTTCAGCAGATGCCGTGGGGGGGGTGGCGAAAACATTCCTAAAATGTGACACCATGGCATCCGCAAGCTCACGCTTTGAGGTTGTCCAGGCTCTAGGTCGGAACATGACCCGCTTAATAGTTTGAGAAGCCCTTGAATGATGCAAGTGCTTAAAAAACTGTTTCGAAGCACATCCCTTGTCCACAAAAGCTCGATGGCAAGCACGAGTCTGCCATTTAACCAATTTTCATTTATCATTATGCTGCAGACTCACTCTGGCCTGACAAAGGTCTGTCAATTCACTTTCTGATAGCACACGTGCGTCAGCTATGAGTTGGAGTTGTTGATACATATGTTTCGCCTCCTCAACATCACCGCATAATTGAAACATGTAGTGCTTTCCATAGTCCTGAATTACACTTTGCACTCGTGCAACAAAGCGAACCCAAGCTACATCAGGATCAAGATACATTTGAGCATCCAAGGGGGGAATAACATCATAAATCATTCTGCGGAATGCCTCATGCGAAAGATAAGCATTGTTGATATGCAACACGCGTTTCTTGGAAAGAGGCTGATCAGAGTGTAGTTGCCCATAGCGCAACAGCATCACAACAGGAGCATGATCAGATAAAAGCAAAGAATGGTCTATTCGCATTTCGCATACAAACTCATCAAATTGTTGCATGCCGAGAACATAGCACCGATCAACATCAACAGCCCGCGACTCAACCACAGTATTCTGCAAGCCAGTCTCAGAAGCAACAGGGCATGCAAGTGATTGAGAAGTACCATGAACCACAGCATCTCTGTAAGAGTGCACCACCTTATTCCATGCATCCGCAAGAGTGCGATTATCATTACAGGGAAGAGGTTTCTGCCCCGCAGATTTCACTTCAGGAGGTACATAATTACGAGAGGAAGGCTCTGAACGCATCTTAACAGTTTTCTTGGGAGTCACCCAAGGAGATCCATCCGCCGAATCTACCTTTTTTCCCTTGTTTTTGGTTTCAAGAGTAGACGCAGACTTTCCTTTACCCTGAGGATTGGAGGGAACAGCAGGTTTGACCTTGCCTTTTTCCACAGATAAAACGTCAGGCAACATAGAAGCCGCAGCAGCGGTAGATCTGGAGTGAGGGACTTCCCTCTCAGTAGAAACCACAAGCTGAGGAACAGCTGAAGGAGGGGGTTGCAAAATAGGCTCAGAACATTCAGATTGCATGTGTCCAAATTTCCCACAACGACAACATGAATTTGCAAATTTTCCCCATCTGAGCTTAAAAGGACGTTTTCCAATGAGTGGGTCTCCCGAATTGACAGTAATACCTTCAGGAGTGGGAACATCCGTATCCCAAAGCACACAAAAGCGATTTGTATTAGCATCAAGCTTAGGAGGACAAATTACTTTCCCCAAACGTGAAGCAAGCATAGGAAGAAAGTGACGCCAAGTACGTGGGAAATCGAGAATTTCCACCATAGTGACCAATTCAGGTAATTAAGCCATGTGTGCAACCAAACAAGCTATAGTGTGCTTACAAATTATGTCGCAGCAAAGGCACATAAAGAGGGAATAATGAACACATTGAAATCAAGTTAATGAAGAGTGGAAAATTATGAGCTTCAATTGTGTGTGTGTGTGTGTGTGTGTGTGTGTGTGTGTGTGTGTGTGTGTGTTTGGGTGGGTGGGTTAAGACATGTGTTCATGACTAGTTCCTACTCCATAATCAAGGATATGGACATGTCCTCTTTATATATTCTCAAGGAAAACAATACTATGCACACAAGACTGATGAAAAGTGCATCACAAGCATGACATGCATCCATTTGATGGAAAAGTTTGTGTTCTTCTTTGGATTTACCTACTTTTTGCGATCTCTTTCTTCGTGTTTTCTTCTTTTTCTGAGATTGGGCGATTGATGCCGTGTCTCTTTCCTCAAGAATATAATGAGGGGTCTACCGGGTTGCTTTCTTTTGTACAACTTTGATGATGTGGCACTCTTAAAAGGCCTAAAAATGAGTTCTTTGATAGTCCTTGGTAAGGGCCCATGGCAATACATGCGTCATCTGAGTACCAAAAAACAACGGTGACAACTCGAGCAACGTATTACGTGCATCAGTGTCTGCCAACAAAACTTCATAAAATCCTCTTGCACCGAAATAAACACCTTGAACCGCCTGGCGTTTAAGAAGAAAGTCTACCCACTGACCCACATCTTGTGCGGTAGGCATCTTGCCCAGGAAGAACAAAATAACTCCATTTAAAGCATATTGCGCCACTGGGTCCATCAAAGTTTGAACAGGAATAAGCACTTCAGTAGCGGGTTCCTGCCCCTCCCAAGCGTTCCAAGCATCTTTAAAATCATCCAACAAACAAGCTCGGATTTCACCCATTTCCGAAGACTCAAGTGCCATCTGTTTTCTGCGTTTGTATGAGCTAATAAAGGGCACAGCTGAATCGGACATACACTGAGAGCTTAATGTTTGTACTAGTGACTACTTGAAACCAAACAAAAAAGGTTTTGTACACTGTAGTATCCGAAACGGTTCTCTGTCTATGGTATGTACAACCTAACATCAAAGCAGCAAACCCTGAACTGCTCCTGAACAAACACCTAGACTGTACACCTGTGATGTGCTTAACTTTTGCTGAATACCACGTATGTAAAATAGATCAACTGTACCTCCACACACACCACAGAAACTGCGCAAGCAGAGGACGCACAAGTCACAACAGAGTCTTGACGCACGTGCACTGTAGATTCCCGCGAGCAGGAGAGTTCCAGGGGCTACAGAAGACCACGTGCTGCAGAGATACAAAGCGAGCAGGCTATTTTCCCCACAACCCACACACACACACGCGCGCACACACTCATCCACACCCGCTGGCGCTGGCACAGAAGGCTGGAGCAGCACGCAGGAAGTTCTTGCGACAGAACATCAGCAAGGTTCTCTCGCGCTCGTTCTTTTCATACTCCACACACACACACACACACACACACACACACCCTTTCCAGGGTGGAGACAGAGAACGCCAGCAATCTAAGTCACCATTTGGATCAGTAAACAGGCTGACAGATTAACTCTGTGTAGAGGCCCCTTCATTTCATTTCGACCAAGAAAAAAGTATGGCAATGTCAAGCAGGTGGCCTTTAAATGAAGCACCTCGTTTACCTCACACAAACACTTTTACCGTACTGCCAAAATATTCTTTGAACCAGATGCAACATGCTACACTGGCCAAACCTGCATTTCCATAGTTATGAGACAGATAGTTGCAGGAAGAATGGTACTTGCTGTCGCGGATGCTGGCATTTAACATAAGGCAAACAAGGCTCTGACTACTAAAGCTGCGATGTAATGGGGCAGCTTAATAACAGCAAGTCAATGACCAGTGCAGAGACCTCTCACTGAGTTCTTCACTAAAGCCCAGTCTCAGCAGCAGCTGCAACTTGTAGCGGGAATAATGTGTCGTGCTCTCTATTGTGGGTGCTCCTCAGTGCAATGTGCGTGAAATCTCACTCCAACAGATAAAAACACTGTAGACAATGAGACGACAGAGCAAACAAGCGACTCAACAGTAGAACCTAAACAGCATGGGACTCGACTAACTCAAATGAACCTGTACAGACTTTGGCTGGCAGCACACTCAGCTCCAAGCCCAGAACGACCGGGTACAATGGGGGTGTCGAGGCTCAAGCTGTGCAGGGAGAGTGCAGAGGTGTCGTGCTGGAAGACTCAAGATGCTCGAGCATACAAAGTGGATGATGATAGCATCCCACACTAGACCAACCACACATATATGTATTATAAAGAGCCATCAACAGCTAGCAAGATATCCCAATCCGCTAAGCCTATCTCCAAACTGCGGTGCTGGTGAGCTGGCCACGATGTCCACTAGACCTCCACCCGTATCACTACCACGTGTCACTGCCCAGGGGAGAGTCCGTCCAGGGTGAACTCCAGACCAAATGAGACCAACTGAAATTAACTACCTGTCCTGCGCCAGTGACACTGTAGCCCTACTACAGAACCTCAGCAGCGAACGAGGATGCGGGAATGATGATTGTCACCCAAACCCTTTTAAATTTTATCCCACCCTTCTAGATTTCAAACAGCCACCTCCACTCTCTCATGCCAACATGTTATCACTGTTCAAGGTCAACCGAAGAAATCGCACAATGCTGGTTTACTTTGTGAAGTTTATTACCAATGTACTTTTCTTTTAATTCCTCGTAAGCAATCAAGACAACTTCATTTCTAAATCAACCATTCTTCTGTTAGAAAGGACCTAGTAGAAAGCTCTGCAATTGTTCTCTTAAATGCAAAAAAGGATACGCTGATAAGGATCGTAAGTCCCTTTTGGATTTGTCACACCAAAAACTGTGGTTCTTGTATTCAATGTCGTAACAAGGCCTGCCTGCAATATGAAAGTTAGAATGGCTAGCTTCATTAACTTTTCAATACAACATAACGAAGAATGTTGCTCATTTTTGTCTTCATCTGCAAGCAGATTTGACACAAGAAAAATGCAAGACATGGTCCTGGTCAGGAAGGGATAACCCGAAAACAAGTCGTGTGGCAACAATGTTTAGTTTTATAGATAGTTCTGGATATTCATGGAGACTCGGGCAAATTTGCCCATTCAAACGAAAATGGCCAAACCTTGATCTGGAAAGTGTGCCCTAAAGTTCAGAGGTCTGGGACATGCTCTTGAATTGCCCAAAGCAATACAAAAGCAAGCCCAAGATATTCATTTGTTCATCTAGACAGAAGACTGTGATCAAAGTGGAAAAAGACAAACAAACTTTGCTGGATATGCTGATACGCATTACAGTTTGTCAATGACTTGATTTTGCATGTGGTGCATAAAATTGCACTTTGAACTTGTGTATCGTGACCTCTTGTACAATCCTACCTGCTTATGCCAGCTCAAATTCTCAAACAAGCCTAAAATGGGTAACTGAACACCACTTAGAAAACTGTGCACCAAATTTTATTGAAACTCCACCATCTCTATATTGAGTGTGTTTGGTGAAATTAAATTCCAACAATCCAAAATTTGAGCACAATAGAAAAGATAAAAATACTATGATTAAAGATAAACACAGTTGATTTACTTTTGCAACACTTATTGTCTGCTGCTCCATAGCTTCATGAATTGTAGCTCTATCTGGTTCTCGAATGCTGCAATATTTAATGAATGAATTTTCAAGATCGACACCAGGAAATTAAAAAAATAAACCTGTAGCATACAAATCATTTCTTGAGAATTTGAAGTAAAATTAGCTTGAGCAGGTTGAATGAAATACTATCCACAGGGAGTCAAATGTGAACAGGAAAAAGGCTTGGAAATGGACCTGTCAAACTCATCGATACAACATAAACCACCATCTGCTAGCACAAGCGCACCAGCCTCCAGCATCCATTCCCCTAGCAAATACTACTTTCAATAATTACAATCCTATTAAGAGCTCTGAAATAGCCTCAAGCATCCATTGACATGTACTATTTTCAATAATTAAAATCCCATTAAGAGCTCTGAAATAGCGTGGAGTACAATTACCCTTCAGAAGAAAAATGTATTTCTTGAATTTGCCCACCCAATGAACCTTAGTTGCTTTAATTTCTATGGTCATACAGTTTGCTAGCCGTAATCTAACAGTAGAGTTGAGGCAACGGGACAACTTGAACCCACGTCTTTCCTTCCTAATGAAGAAAAAATGAGTATAAGATGACCTCTACAAGGGAGATATCACATGCACAACCACATTATGGAGGAGAGCATTGCACAGGTACTCTCAAAGAAGTTTAGGACGAGGCTGTTAAATGCCTGCAGTCCAGAGGATAAATCTATTCATGTGGAAAGTCACCCATCAGACTTAATCAATTGTAAACTTTGAGGGCTCAAATTTCAAAACTAGATGCTTACTATTAAAAAAATACCAAGGCCATGACGCTTGAGATGTAAGGTTTCCAGGTTTGTATGGAAATTAGTGACATGCGACAGCGCGGACGTGGGCTTCCAGAGACAAGACCGCTGGGTGCAGAGTGGGGATGATGTGGAACGCGTCCCAGGCATAGTTACCAGGAACGGGGAACACGGAACGGCAACTACCACAAAATGCCATTCCCTATTAAGGGTAAGCACGTTTCAAACACGGAACGGGGATTTGGAACGGGAACTTAGAATGGGAGCATGGAACGGAGACCTAAAAACGGCCATTCCCTGTTACTATGGTCCCAGGGACAGCAAGCAGGGACGGTCGAACCTAGTTTGACCAAGTTTTAAAAGTGGAAAAATGCCCAAGTTTAACCTCTTTTTGGGGCATTTTTGGGGGCATTCTGAGCACATTTTGAAGGGCTCTGACGCCTCCTATGAGCCTATAAAAAATCCCAATGGGCTCCCTCTCCCAAGCTTCATTGTTAAGCAGTATAGCATGTCATCCTTGCCGAGTCTCTCCTTGTATCTACAGCCCTATGGATGACGAAAGGAGTGGTGGGAGACCAGATTAAATTTAAAATTCTTCCCTTTCGTGCAAACAAGTTTGTTTTTCGAAGTAGATCAAGTGACTTTTCAAAAGAGATAAAAATCCAAGCACTTCACAATTGCCGCTTTTTTCCCATCGCCAAGACAACCAAGACCATCTCCCATGTTACTATGGTACGGATAGACTTGCAATATCTTTTCAAGACTCGTGCAAGTTCCTCGATGACAAGGACCTTCCAGAAACAGGTTTGGAGATTGGTTGTATCACTTAAGAGCATTTCAGTGGCTTCTATCAATACATGGCATGCACCTCTTGTTAAAGAATGACACTACATGTATATTGAATGCAGCTGAGATAAGCTATGCATTAGGAAATAGTGGTTTAGCAACCTTGCTAGAGAGGAGGATATTTAGCTTTTCCGTTGTATTTGTAGTTGGTACATTTGGTCTGCCTGGTTTTCAAAATCCGCACAGCTATCGGCACATTTTGGGGAAGTTTGACAAATTATTATCCATCCATTGAAGTCGAAAGTGGGATGTCTTGTGATATTGCCTTTGCGAGTTTGCACGAGATCACTGGGAAAAAAAGATATCAGACATACTCAAAAAGGCCCAAACCACACACAAGACAAGCGTGAACCACCTATGTGAGTACAAAATCAAAATGCAATAGAAAGTCCTATTGTTCAACTCTGATGTGTGGCAAACATAATATTTCATGTAAGAGCCATACCAAAAAGACAGGATTTGGAAATTGACGTGTATCATATAATATATTAGGACTCCCACATGGAGAGATGCAATACATCCTACACCTCCTCCACGGTTCTATCATACCCATCTCTGGTCACTCAAACCTGTACTACGAGATAATAGTTTTAAGCCTCCCATGCCAGCAAGATCGAAATTTAACAAAAGAGGCCTACAACTCCTTCAGAGTTCCATCATATGCATTCCTGCTCACTCGTACCATTGAGGTCTAGCAAAACAATTACTCGATCCGAAGTCATCTTTTCTTCAAGAGATTAAAAGCTGAAATCTCTATTTGTGTCCACTTGAGAGGGATCTCTTTCTTTTGTAAAGCATGTAGGGGTGAAGCAACCTTGACAAAGTTCCGGATAAACCTTCTGTAGCAAGAGCATAATCCTAAGAAGCTACAAACATCATGCACAATCTTCAAATCTGGCCATGTCCTCATCGCTTCAACTTTGGCAAGATCAATTCGGACGCCATCCTTTGACACTATATGACCTAAAAAGTGGATCTTCCGAGAAGAATTTACTTTTCTTAGGATTGACAAAGAACCTATGACTGCATAGCTTTTCGAATATAATGGTCAAGTGACGCCTATGCTCCTTTTCTTTCTTTGAATAGACTATCATGTCATCAAAGACTGTGTCAACAAAATTTTGATGTGGGCCGAAACTCCAATCCATCATCCTATTGAACGTAGCAGGAGCATTTGTAAGACCAAATGGCATCACTAGAAACTCATATAGACCAAATGTCGTTCTTAATGCAGTCTTTTTTTTTTCCAAGAGAAAGATCCTTCCATGAAGGAGATTGATGAGATCCGCCAACAACCGATGATGGATCTCCTATGATGTAGCTCTTTTGAGGATTGTACACCCTGCTCATCTTGTATCAACCTTTGTAACAGCTCTCACCCATTATATTCCCACACACACCCACATTGTGTTGTATTAGCCCCCAATCACTACTTCCCCCCCTACTCATATTCTACACAGTTCCAACTAGCTACTTAGTTCACATCTAGCAATTAAGATTTTAGTTTTTCACTTTATTTCATTTTATTTTTGTACCCAGACATTGTATTAGATCCACCAAGGTTGTATCAGTTTGGTCTCATAGGTCATTTTGGCCTTTTGAAGACGTTTAATATAGCATTTCTTTTAATTTCATATTTGTCTCTCTCTCTCTCTCTCTCTCTCTCTCTCTCTCTCTCTCTCTCTCTCTCTCCTCACAGGAGATGGGTTTGTGATTCGACCCAGCTACATGGACACACATATGTCTCATGGTTTGCGTTGTGCCATTGGTCAGATACGCACATCCTCACATCAGCTCGAGATTGAGACTGGTAGATTCAGAGGGATACCAGCAGACAGCGGGATATGCCGATTATGCCAGAGAGAGCCAGAGACAGAGTTGCACTACATATGTCATTGCACAGTGTTCTATGAGATACGGGGGCGTTTCCACTGCTTATTCAGAGAGGGTTTTGGTCCTCTATCTAGGGTCATGAGTTATGAGGATCAGAGATGTCTTGGACTATATCTACTTGAGTTACACAGGTATAGAGACACTTTACTGGGGAGAGCTAGAGAGAGGCAGTCCCAGAGACACATTACAGATTTCTTTTCACTAGATATGGGACAGCCAGAGGAGCAGCCACCACTGCAGAGCTCGTCCCACACTCATTCGACCACTACTGGCACTCCATCGACCGAGCATTGGAGCTACAAAGATACAGACGACCGCGACTGAGAAGAGGAGCTACACAGCATCGACGGAGACTACAACAGAAGATTCGAGCCATACTCTCTCGACATCCAGAGTGCAGATGAGGATGGATCCTCACCATTTCTTCCATCTTTGTTTCACACACTGTTACATCCAGTTTACCGGGTACCTATTGTATCAGCTGCTACACCCACGTAGTTTTAGATTGTAGTAGTAGTAGTAGTATTTTGTTCCACTTCTAGTTCTTTTCTAGTTCTTTTGTACCCAGACATGGTATTAGATTCACTATTTTGTAACTGATTGGTCTCATAGGTCATTTTGGCCTTTTGAAGACGTTAATATAACATTTCATTTCATTTCTCTCTCTCTCTCTCTCTCTCTCTCTCTCTCTCTCTCTCTCTCTCTCTCTCTCTACACACAGTTCCTGAGCAACCCCCCCTTCCCGATCCATGCCAACACACATGTGCTTTTTTCACCGCGGAGATGGTGAGGAAGGCCATTGACATGATGAGGATTGGGAGAGCATACGATCATGATGGTTTAGTGGCTGAGCATTTCACACATGCCAGAGATCTACTAGCAGAGCTTCTAGCAATGATGTTTAACCATGCCATGTGTGAAGGCTTGCCTGATACGTGGAGCCTATCTACTATTGTACCTATCTTCAAGTCGGGAGACCCTATGGAGCCTGGGAATTATCGCACTATAATGATTGGACACACATTGGCACGGCTGTACGCATCTATTCTTGAGCAGCAGCTGAGTAGATGGGCAGAGAGGGAGGGGATACGCGCAGCCAGGCAGGCAAGGTTCAGGAGGGGTTTTTCTACTCTTGACCATATCTTGACACTCAGAGCCATCATTAAGGAGGGTAGATCGCGTGGGAGACGAATCTATTGTAGCTTTGTGGATTTCCGCAAAGCATTTGACACAGTGCCTAGAGCTAGATTGATGCGCAGATTACAGCAGATGGGAGTACCCACAGAGCTCATTAGGGGGGTCATGGCATTATACAGGTCAGTAATGGGGCAGATACGCACCTCAGAGAGTCTATCCACACCGATTCACTCCACTATTGGGGTGAAGCAGGGCTGCCCGCTCTCTCCTACTCTATTTGGTATGTATGTGGATGAGGTTTTTGATTACATTGAGAGAGATGGTGATAGAGATGCACAGCTAGCAGGGACATGAATTCCATTATTGTTATATGCTGATGATATTGTGTTGATCTCCGACTCTCCGGAGGGGATGCAACGTCACTTGGATGCTTTGAATAGGTTTGCTCAGGAAAGTGGTTTGTCCATCAACCTTGGTAAAACCAAGGTCATGGTATTTAATACCACCCCACAGTGGATCAGGAGGTCAGCACCAGCATTCACATACGGCCAGGAGACTGTGGAGTATACAGATGTGTACACTTACCTCGGAGTGGTTTTTAGTGGGCCATCATTTTCATTGAGGAGGGCAGCAAAGACTAGACTGACCAGAGCCCATGCAACATTGGGTAGATTGGAAAGGATGTGTTCACAGGTTCAGTTTCAGGAGCCTAGGACGAAGCTCTGGCTCTTTGACACTCTGGTGGCTTATGCATTGCTTTATGGAGCTGAGATCTGGGGACCTTCATTAGATCATCACGGGAGGATAGGCCGCAGTGATGGATGGGGGGACATGGAGAAGCCTCTGGTCTCTATGATCTCGCGGCTCATTAGAGCCAAGGCCTCAATACCACGTGCTATTGTTCGAGCAGAGCTAGCTGCCCCCCCACTAGTGGTTGAGGCGCTCACCAGATCGGTCTCCTTCATACACCGCATGTGGGAACTTCCCAGAGACAGATATGCCCGCCTTGCACTTGAGGCCTCTCGACAATTAGCCATGCAAGGAGATACAGCATGCTGGTATGGGGAGATGACATCATGGTTTCAGGCGCATGGGTTCAACATAGACAGATTGCCTTCCTTCCAGTACTCACTGGATGCACCCTCTCTGACTCTTACACAGTCCGAGATCACCAGGCTCATCCGCCAAGACTTGACTCAGCTAGACACCAGGAGGACATGTGGATACAGCCAGCACAGGAGCTGGGCACGAAGATGGCTTTCTACAGAGAGCATCTCCTCCAGCTTACGGTTGATGGCTTTGTGACGAGGCCGAGATACATGTACACCCACTTGTCTCATGGGATACGATGTGCTATAAGCCAGATACGTACATCTTCACACCAGCTGCGGATCGAGACTGGGAGATACAGCGAAGTACCAGCAGAGGCCAGGACATGCCCCCTGTGTGACATCGAGCCTGAGACAGAGTTGCACTACACATGCCACTGCCCCGTCTACTACGAGATACGAGGCCGCTTCCATTGCTTGTTCAGAGAGGGCTTTGGACCTTTCTCCAGAGTCATGCAGTACGAGGATCAGAGATGCTTGGGTTTGTTTTTGCTCGAGCTACGCAGACACAAAGAGAGCCTGATGAGAGGAGAGGCTAGCCAGTCCCAGAGACAGATCACAGATTTCTTTAGAGCTGCCACTGGACACCCGGAGGAGTTACTACCACAGCAGAGCTCGTCGTCTCACACCAGAGGCACACTGATCGACCGAGCGACTGAGCTGGGAAGATCCACACGCCCACGACTGCGGAGGACTACAGAGCATCGGCGGAGGTCGCATCAGAGGATTCGGATCACTTTGGCTCGAACATGCACGACGCCCGGTCAGACTACTGACCATGGAGGAGATTGATGAGATCCGCCAGCGACCGATACTGGATCTCTTGTGATCTAGCTATCCCAGCTAGCTGCTGTTCACACCTAGTAGTTTAGGATTCCATAGTATTTTATTGTGACATTTGTCATTTCATTTTTGTCATTGTTGTCATCTTGTTACTCTGACTCTGACTTTGTATCAGATCAACCACATTGTAACTTTCTGGTCTCATAGGTCACTTTGGCCTTTTGAAGACGTTAATATAACATTTCATAACATTTCTCAACAAGATTAATCGCCACCTCCTAGGTACTATTAAGGCACTCGACGAGCGCGTGTCAACACAAGAAAGCACGATACATACACTTGAGGATCGTGTGAAGACCCAAGATGAGGAAATCGCATTACTCAAGAAAGAGCTTGCAAAGGTGCGATCGCAAAATGTCCTTGAAGAGGGAGAGCTTCAACCCTCTGTAACTGAAGAGCTTCACACGATTAAAGAACAAGTGCAGGCCATCAAAGAAGGTGAGGAGCAACAAAAAGAAATGACAACCTCGTGGGTAGATGTCATCACAAAGACCCAACAAAAAGCAAAAGAGGCCGAGCAATGGATTGAGATTGTCAAGAAAGGAAAGGGCAAGGAAATAACCCCCACCGCCACACCAACCATCATTAACCTGACACTAGAAGAGGAGCAAAGGAGACGTGTGCAGGCCTTACATGTAAGGATATGTGGCCTCAGAGACCAAGACAATGTGGATGAAGAGGTGAAAGAACTCATGACTCTGGTGGGGTTTAACGAGCAGACGCATACGAGGGCTTGGAGAGTGGGTAATAAGAAAAGTGGGAGCAATGGGGAAACCTCGAAGGAAAGGGCACTCATCCTCCGTTTCCCCTCCATGGAAGCGAAGGACTTCTTGAAGAAGAGACCGACTCTAAAGAAGACAGGCATCTTTCTTGGAGATGACCTCACCCTCTCGCACATTGTCCATATGCAAGAGGTAATGCCGGAAATTAAAGCAACAAGGGAGAAAGGGAAGATTTCTTTTTACAGCGATGGAAGGGTGGTGATATTGGAGCGACGCTCCGCATGACGGTGCGAGACCTATGGGACCACACTAAAGATGGCAGCCTGGAATTGTAATGGGTTACTCCGTCTTGATGTAGGTGCCTTTGAGGATAGTTTCACTAGAAGAGACATCATTTTCAATTCTGAGACGCATCAAGCCCCTGGGAAATCCATGCCACAGGTCAGCGGATATAGATGGGAGACATCCTGTAGACAAGAGACTAGATCGGAGCATCGAGGACGGGGCTCAAGGGGAGTGGCAATTTTATTCAGGGAGGAGTTGCAGCCATTGATATATATAGCACGTAAGGATGAGCAAGCTAGGTACATGTGGGTGAGGCTAAGGGCAGAGACACACAGATACCTCTACATTGCTATTAGTTACTTTCCTCCTAATACGTCACTATATGCATCACCTAGAGGACAGTCCCCCTTTGCTATTTTGGATAATGACATATGGGAGTTCTCCAAGGATGGTGACATTATCGTACTAGGGGACTTCAATGCTAGGACTGCCCATCACCAAACAATATTTGATGATACTTCCGAGGAGATGCTTAGGGAGCTGGACATTACAAAGATGGGCCTATCCAGACTATCACAAGATGAGGAGTACACTGAGTATGGCAGATACTTGATAGATATGGGAACTGCACATAGATTGGCCATTTTGAATGGCCTACAAAGATTTTCGACAACTCGAGGTTTTACATGCTTTCCACATCAACATGGGGCTAGTACAGTGGATTATGTTATGGCCCAGCCAGGTCTCATTCCATTCCTTTAGGGTTTCATGGTGGGCACTAGGCCAGTTGGAGTAGCAATTGATTATGCTATCTTGTCTTTCACTCTTACATTTCAGTTCAGCATAGCTCCATTATGAAAAATCCCCACGCACACTCGGTATATCTTCGTGAGGGAGACGAATTCTATGTATATGGATGAGATATACATGCAACTATGCACTCAGGAGTCGGGACGGCCAGTAGATAAACTCACTCAAATATTGACAGAGACGCTCCATGGTGCAGCATCAGAGGCATACCCCCACAGCCAACCTACACAGAGACATTCTGGGAGCATGCCCCAGAACAGTTGGTATGATGAGGAGTGTAGAGAGACGAGGATCAAATTACAGAGGGAAGTGCTTATGGGTATTACCACACATAGACAGTCACGAATTATCTTTTGCCGCCTGGTGTGACGAAAGAAAATGGCTTATCTATCTCAGCTAGAGCGGCATCTGTATCAGCTATTTATGAGTCAAGACTTAGGCGAAGCATGGAGGCTATTCCACGAGCATTCACCACCACCAGCGATCACCTCCACAGAGACATAGGGGCAATATGCCATGTCACAAATTGCTGACGTGTCAAAGCCCTGAAGAAGGGAGCCAACCTGAAGAAGGAAGTCCTACCAACTTATGGGGACCCCATCCGATGGGGCCCCAAGTGACATAAAGGATTAAAATAAAGCAGGACCCACACACACAGAAAAGGGCCGATGGAGAAATTGATGACGTGGCAACTGTACGGAAATTCCGAAAATTGCATTGACATGATGAAGTGGCAGACTGTACGGATTTCCACGTTTTGTGCTGACTGCTGTACGAAATTCCGTGATTTACGCGGGCAGCTTTTTGGCATTGCTTTTGGACCAGAAGCTTTTGAGTTTGAAGGCTTTTCATGTAAAACTGCTTTGGGGGCCTAAGGCCTTTAAATATGAGGCTAGGGCTCATTCTCTGGCATGCTGTAGCAGGGCTACAGTGTCACTTTCACAGGACACAGTTAGTACAGTTGGTCTGGTCTTGTTCACACTGGACGGACTCTTTGCGCTGGACAGTGAGACGTGACAGGGATACGGACGGTGGTCTAGTGGACATCGTGGACAGGTCACCACCACTCATTTTCGGGATAGACTTAGATGGCTGACATTTATGAGCCGTTGGGGCTCTTTATGGTTGTACATATAAGTAGTAGCGGTTGGGTCATGAGTATCACCTTCTTCATATCTGGTCCAGCGTCGTCGTCTAGAGGAGCGAGCCTATACACTCTAACACGTCTTCACCATCCCTGCACATCTGAGCCTCGACACCCCATTGTACCTGTGAGTCCTGGGCTGGAGCTAAGTGTGCTGCCACGTCGGAGTCTGTATCAGTTCTTTGAGATAGTCGAGTCATTTGTTGTGGTCTACTGCTGTTGTGTCTCTGTCCCTGTGAGCTCAGTTGTTGTCTATTGTTCCTTTGTTTTCAGTCTGTTTTGAATTAGATTGTCACGCACATTGCACTGAGGAGCACCCACTGTAGAGAGCACGACACACTATCTGCGCTACAGGTGCTCTCATTTTGGCGATCACGGTGGGACCTCAACTCAAGTCTCTCTCTCTCTTGAGAATACAAACAGTGAAGCTAGTGGTTTTTACCTAGCTTCGCCTACCTTGCCTGGCACTGTGTGGTCTGCTGGTTTGGTCTCCTCTCGCCCTGGTCCAATTGGTCTAGTCCTCTTTCGCCCTAGTCCTCTCTTGCCCTGGTCCAACCAGCCCTCGTCCCTGGACTAGTCCTTCCTCAACCAGTCCTCCTCAACCCTGGTCTAGTCCTCCTCATCCCTTGTCCAGCCTGGGTCGTCACTTGCCTGGTCTAGTAGAGTCTAGACCTGTCTTGAGCCAGTTAAAGGTTTTCTTGCCCATAGCTTGGTTGGATTGGCGGTCGCTGCATGACACATACAAGGCGGTCAGTCGAGCGTCAAAGCGCACTACTGAGTCCTCTGAAGTACTACAACAGAAGACGACCCTTGGTACCTAGTAGAAGTCCATCAACCTCATTACCTATACCTCCACATACGACATCACCCATTCCTCCATCTTGTTCCACATCTTCCAGATCACCTTCCCTAGTAAAGCTCTCTCCTATTCTATTACAACAGGCTATTGAGCAACGGGCTCCTGAGCAAGGGGTCATGGAGGCGTTGGCTAGTGTTTTGGCCAAGGTTCCCTACCTTCAAAGGACTCTCTTCAGAAGATGCTGACGACCATGCAAGGAGGTTTGTATCTCTCTGTAGGGATCGTGGTCTTAATAGAGAAGATGCTTATTTGGTACTCTTTCCATCTACCTTGGATGGCTTAGCAGACAAATGGTATAGCCAGTTTGCACAGAACCATTTTGCAACTTGGGCAGCCTTAAGACAACAGTTCTGTGCAGCATTCAGGCCAGGTGACTACCAGGTGAAGGTTTTGGATGAGTTGGCCAACATGGTGCTCCAGCCAGAGGAGACTTTTGCAGAACTTATGACTAAAACCAAGTCCTTGGTTGCCAAGCTTCCCCAACAACCCGGTGAATTTATGGTTAAGAAGTGGGTGGAGAAGGCGCGTCCCAAAACTTCTCAGCAAAAACTCGGAGAGAGTCTCCAACCCGACGCCATTCTGGAGTTCATCGTAGCTGCTACTAGGATAGAAGGAGCTAGGAAGCTGTTCAACAACTCCCCTCACATAGAGACCCCCCCTGTGTTTTCGGAAAGTCCTGTTGATCCATTGACTTCTTTACGTAGAGAACTTGAAGCCCTAAAACTACAACGCGCTCTTCAAGAGGAGAAATAATCTCTCTTCGACAGGAGTCACCACCACTCTTGAGGCTTTGGATCAAATCAAGAGAGAGCTAGAAGAGCTTCGGTCTCAGCAAGAGACTAAGGCTATGGTATGGTCCAGCTCGTGTCGCTCTCCAGGACATCCTCCACAGGACTGTCCCCTTCGGGCTTATTGCCACTTCTGCGAAAAGTCGGGGCATGAAGATAAGGATTGCTACTATATCAAGGGATTGCAGCAAATACAACAAAGTCTAGATCCTTCTCCAACAAGGGATAGCACCTGCATCCAACATGGTTTCACCCTATGCCCATCAAAACCTGATGCCACCTCTGCTGACAACACCTCCTATGCAAGGTATGCACAACAACTTTGCATCCCCCAGCTTTTATCATGCTAGCACTCCTTCAGTTCCCCAAAGCTTCTACACTTCAGCATCCGGCCTCATGCAACAAGGACCGAGACCACCTCAACCCTCCAATAGGCCAATTTTGTGCTACAAGTGCAGGGAATATGGACATTATCAGAGCAAATGTCCATTTCCAGAAGGGTCCCCTCCTTGCCGACACTGCCCTGAAGCTAAGGATCACTATAGTAAGGACTGCCCAAAACAACGTGCATCCACATCGGCAAGCACAAGCCAGAACCAGCAGGAGTTTACATTCCCAAAGGTTAACCTCATCACAGTAAGCACCACTCCACAGGCCCCGCCTTCCACTCTTATAGTTGTCTCTCACGATGGGTTGAAGCAGGTGGAAGAGCCGGCTGGTGTGCTCACACGGGCACAGAGAGCTGCTCTTGGTCTCAGCCTCCCTGGCGGTCAAATTTTTTCATCTCCAGTCACACAAATGAGTCAAACTCCCTTGGTAGCTGACAAACCAGCAAGTAGTGCCAAGAGCCAACCTACCTCTCTTCTATCAGATGTTGATGGTGCCTTCATAGAAGCAGTAGAGGACTTGCAGAAGCTTAAGATACCAGAGCAAGATCTGATCAAAAGAGAGAAGCCTACAACAGAGTCTATCTTGAAAAACACCTTTCAACAAGTGTCACTGTACGACATGCTTCGACTTGATGCAAATTTCCAAAGTGACACCCTTTCCATCATCCAGTCTCTGTATCCTGGTGCAAGGCCTAGTGGCAGGCACCTACTTGTGCAACCCTTGGAGTCCTACATGATTTCTTATCCAACTGCTCCCCTCACTGACTACAAAAGTCCTCGTCTCACTGTGTCTATTCTTGGGCATCATTTCTCAGGCGTCATAGTGGATGGTGGATCTCGGATCAATCTGATGCCCGAATTTACTATGTTGGCCTTAGGTGTACAGCCTACCCGCCCTGCTCCATTCACTGTTACATTGGCAAACCAGAGGACAGTCTACCCTGTGGGCATAGTAGAGAAGGTGCCTCTGATGGTACAAGACTTAACATTTAGCTTGGATTTTGTGGTGGTCAGTCTTCCTCAGGTGCAGGGAGGATTTCCTTTGCTTATTTGGTAGACCATGGTTGCGGCATACTAAGGCACTTCATGATTGGGGAAACGACGCCATGTGGATACATACTCCTGGCTCCCCCGTGCAACCAATTTGGCTCGAAGGAGGTATGGATCCAGTGGTTCATCACAGCTCATCGTCAGTACAATCCAACCCCGACCCTGAGCAACCCATCCCACCTGACGAGTCTGACGAAGACCTGCTGCAGTGATTGGAAGCTACCACCTCGATGCCATGCTATGTGGTCTCTATTCAAACCTCGCCTTTCTCCTTGTTCGCTAAGGCATGTTTTAACATGCCAAAAAACAAAAAGCATATGACCTGAGTAATGAAAAGGGACCCATCTTGCTCAACCAAGCCTCAGCATGAAAAGCCCACAGGGTCTTGAATGAGGTGGGATATATGGTGGTTTCGAAAATGAGGGACACAAGTTTCTCAGATGGTGTGGCATCCTGTTTTAAGTTTGCCCTTTTTTCCTAGGTTACTTTCTGTAGCAGGCTACAGTGTCACTTTCACAGGACACACAGTTAGTACAGTTGGCTACACTGTCACTTTCACAGAACACACAGTTAGTACAGTTGGTCTGGTCTGGTTCACACTGGACAGACTCTCTAGGCTGGGCAGTGACACGTGGCAGCGATACGGACGGTGGTCTAGTGGATATCGTGGCCAGGTCACCACCCTCAGTTTGGAGAGAGACGTAGATGGCTGACATTTGTGAGCTGTTGGTGGCTCTTTATGGTGGTACATGTGAGTAGTAGCTGTTGGGTCAGGATTATCATCTTCTTCATATATGGTCCAGCGTCATCGTCTAGGTAGCGAGTCTAGACACACAACACATCTACACATCCCTGCACATTGAGCCACATTGAGCCTCGACACCCCCATTGTACCTTTGAGTCTTGGGCTAGAGCTGAGTGTGCTGCCACGCCAGAGTCTATATCGGTTCTTTGAGATAGTCGAGTCCTATGTTCTGGTCTTCTGTTGTGTCTCTGTGTGATCAGTTGTTATCTATTATTCCTTTGTTTTCAGTCTTTTTGAGTGAGATGTCATGCACATTGCACTGAGGAGCACCCACTGTAGAGAGCACGACACACTATCCACGCTACAAGTGCTCTCATTTTGGCGATCATGATGGGACCTCAACTGAAGTCTCACTCTCAGTTGAGGTACAAATCAAGAAGCTAACTACTTTTTACCTAGCTTCGCCTACTTTGCCTTGCACTGTGAGCATGCTGGTCTGGTCCTCTCTCGCCCTGGTCCAACCAGCTCTCGTCCTGGTCTAGGCCTTCCTCGTCCCTGGACTAGTCCTTCATCGTCCCTGGTCCAGCCTGGGGTGTAGTCACTTGCCTCGGTCTAGTCGACTCTAGACCTGTCTTCAGCCAGTGGAAGGTCTTCTTGCCCAAAGCTTGGTTGGGTTTGTGGTCGCTGCATGACACATACAAGGCCGTCATTAGAGCATCAAAGCGCTACTGAGTCCTCTGAAGTACTACAACAGAAGACGACCCTTGGTACCTAGTAAAAGTCCACCAACCTCATCACCAATACCTCCACATACAACCTCCTCCATTCCTCCATCAGGTTCTACATCTTCCAGGTCACGTTCCCCAGTGAAGCTCTTCCCCATTTTGTTACAGCAAGCTATTGAGGAACAGGCTCCTGAGCAAGAGGCCATGGAGGCGTTGACCAATGTGTTCGCCAAGGTAAACATCAAGTTTCCTACCTTCAAGGGACTCTCCTTAGAAGATGCAGACGACCATGCAAGGAGGTTTGTATCTCTCTGTAGAGGTCCTGGTCTTAACAGGGAAGATGCTTATTTGGTACTCTTTCCATCTACCTTAGATGGCTTAGCAGATAAATGGTACAGTCAGTTTGCAGAGAACCATTTTGCAACTTGGAGAGCTTTAAGACAACAGTTCTATGCAGCATTCAGGCTAGGTGACTACCAGGAAAAGGTGTTGGATGAGTTGGCCAACATGGTGCTCCAGCTAGAGGAGACTTTTGCAAAACTTATGACTAAAACCAAGTCTCTGGTTGCCAAGCTTCCCCAACAACCCGGTGAATTTATGGTTAAGAAGTGGGTGGAGAAGGCTCTTCCCAAAACTTCTCAGCAAAAACTCCGAGAGAGTCTTCGACCCGATGCCACTCTGGAGGAGTTCGTCATAGCTGCTACTAGGATAGAGGGGGCTAGGAAGCTGTTTACGAACTCCCCTCACATAGAGACCCCCTCTGTGTTTTCGGAAAGTCTTGCTGATCCATTGACTTCTTTACGTAGGGAACTTGAAGCCCTAAAACTACAACGCGCTCTTCAAGAGGAGAAATCAATTTCTCTTAGACAGTAGAAACCACCACATCTTGAGGCTTTGGACCAAATCAATGAGAGAGCTAGAAGAGCTTCGGTCTCAGCAGGAGACTAAGGCTATGGTATGATGCAGCTTGTGTCGCTCTACAGGACATCCTCCACAGGACTGTCCCCTTCGGGCTTATTGTCACTTCTGCGAAAAGTCTAGGCATGAAGACAAGGACTGCTACTATATCAAGGGATTGCGGCAAATACAACAAAGTCTAGGTCCTTCTCTCCAACAAGGGATAGCACCTGCATCCAACATGGTTTCTACTTGTGGCCATCCACACCACATGTCCCCTTTATTGTCAGCCCCTCCTATGCAAGGTATGCAGAGCACTTCTCCCTCTCAGAGCTTTTATCATATACATGCTCCCTCACCACCTCACAGCTTCTATGCCTCCACCTCCAACTCCATGCACCAGGAGCAAGGACCACCTCGTCCTTCAACTCGCCCATTGAATCGGCCCATTTTGTGCTACAGATGCGGGGAATATGGTCATTACCAAAGCAGATGCCCTCTGTCCGAAGGGTCCCCTCCCTACCGTCATTGCCTTGATATGAAGGATCACTACAGTAAGGATTGCCCTAAGCTTCGTGCATCCACGGCTGTGAATCCAAGTCAAAGCCAAAATGAGTTTTCCTCTCCCAAGCTCAATTTGATAGCAGTTAGCACCACTCCCCATCCACCCCCTTCTGCCCATGTGGTTACCACTCAAGAGAAGTTGCAGTTGGCAGAGGAGCCAACGGGCGTCCTCACCCGGGCCCAGAGGGCCGCTCTCGGTCTTAGTATTCCAACACGTTCAACTCCCCCACACGTTCTCCCAACAATGGATACTCTGCCTTCAGCTGGCACCAAGCCCTCAGTCAATGATAAGCAACAATCCAAATCTTTGCTCTCCGATATTGATGAAGCCTTCTTGGAAGCAATGGCTGATCTACAGCAGATCAACGTACCGAGAAAGCCACTGGAAGAGAAAGAAAAGCCTACAGCAGAGACAATCTTGAAGAACACTTTTCAACAAGTGTCGCTCTATGACATGCTGCAACTAGATGCGAGTCTTCAAAGTGACACCCTTACAGTTATTCAGTCACTTTACCCCGGAGCAATTCCTAGTGGCAGGCACCTCCCAGTGCGACCATCAGAGTCCTTTATGATATCCGATCTCGCTGCTCCCCTCACTGATTATAGAAGCCCTCGTCTGACAGTGTCCGTCTTGGGGCAGCAATTTTCAGGAGATTGTGGATGGTGGATCTCGCATCAATATGATGCCTGAGTTCACTATGATGGCTTTAGGCCTGTAGTCTACTCAACCTGCCCCCTTCACAGTAACATTGGCCGACCAAAGGACAATATACCCTATGGGCATAGTGGAAAAGGTGCCTCTACAGGTACAAGATTTCACTTTTAGTTTGGATTTTGTTGTGGTTCGTCTTCTACAGGTGGAGGGCGGATTTCCCTTGCTCATCGGTATACCATGGCTGCGACACACTAAAGCACTTCATGATTGGGGAAACAATGCCATGTGGATACATACTCCTAGTTCCCAGATGCAACCCATTCGCCTAGAAGGAGGCGTGGATCCCGTCATGCAACATAGTTCTTTGTCCCTAGAAACCAGCCTTGAATTGGAACAGACTACTCCACCGGAAGGGTCAGACAAGGATCTGTTAAAGTGGTTGGATGCTACCAAATCTATGCCCCGTTATGGAGTCTCTATTCAACCTTTGCCTTTGCCCGAGGATACAAACTCCTCCACATTTTTAGATGAAGATGAGCGCAACGAGCCGTTGAAGCCAGCAGCCAATGTAGAAGATCTACAGGAGTTTCGACACACCTCAAACTCAACTCCATCTATGTCTATGTCTGACTCTCAGACCAAACCAAAGGTATCCTCTGTGTCTGCTATACTACCCCCCACCAAGCTTCTTCACGGCAAGTCACAACACGAAGATGTCGCTTTCAAAGTGGATGCCACTCTAGCTAATGGCGTCTCGTTTCTACGACAAGACGCTGCAAATTCTTCACCTACAGTGCAATCTTCAGCAGTGCCCACTCAAGACCCATAAAGGGACCAAACTTTGTAGTTTTTGAAGCCCCACCAGCATTGCTAGATCATATGCAAAGTGATCAATCAAATTTGCTACGGTCTGTGTCACAACGGGTAAGATTAGACTCATTAGCAGATGGTTTTGAAAGAGCGGGGTGTCAAACTTCGGGGAAGATCAGTGCGTGTACGGCTATCTTTTACTCAATATTTCTTCTGCTCAGTCTAGCTTTCGCTTCTCGACACTGCTCTATGCTCTATGTACAACCTTTACAGTACCTATACCCACCCCCTCACATTCACTCGCCCCTGCCACCCCTCGCCCCTATCCTCCCCCTACCTACCCTCTACCTACCCCTCGCCCTCACCCTACTAGGGCTCGCCCTCCCCTGGGGCCCTTCCTAGACCTCGCCCCCTACCTACCCCCTCGCATAGTCACAAGGGACGCATTCCGGGACGGGGGAACGGGGGACTGGGGACGGGGCTGAAATGGATTTTTAGTGTAAAAAAGAGAGCGGGACGGCAAGTGGGGACGGAAAAGTGGGGACGGGAAGCCCGAAAAAGGGCGTCCCCTGTTACTATGCCCCCTCGCCCTCACCCTACGTAGGCCTCGCCCCCTACCTACTCTCGACCTACCCCTCGCCCTCACCCTACCTAGGCCTTGCCCCCTACCTACCCCTCGTCCTCACCCTACCTAGGCCTTGCCCCCTACCTACCCCTCGCCCTCCCCCTACCTAGGCCTCGCCCTCGCCCTCCCCCTACCTAGACCTCGCCCTCACCCTACCTACCCCTCGCCCTCACCCTCACCCTACCTAGGCCTCGGCCCCTACCTACCCCTCGTCCTCCCCCTACCTAGGCCTCGCCCCCCTACCTACCCCTCGCCCTCCCCCTACCTACCCCTCGCCCTCGCCCTCCCCCTACCTAGGCCTCGCCCCCTACCTACTACCTACCCACCCCTCAGCTTTCAATTCACCTAGTTTCCTTGTGGCTTTCAAGCATTCACCTGGTTGCCATCCCGTTGTTGTTAATGCTTTTCGTTATGCCATCACGATGGAGCTTAACCTTATCTGCGGTGTTACTCCACCTTATGGTCATCCCTCTTTTCGAGAAAGAGTGTTGTGCAGAAAGTGTTGCAAGGTTCATTTGCAAGCATGGACCATGTGATTTTCCTCTCACTATGGTTATGGAAGATAAAGATGTGCTCGATCCAAACCGAGCATATTTCTTTGCTGTGGAGCCTCATTTTGTTTAGCCAATTGGGATTCTTGAACTATGCAATCATACTGGTTCCTACCTATTCAAAGGCTTAAGGCGTTTGCAAGCAGTCAGTGTTTTTTACTCCACTTTTTGAGGCATGTAAGGTCATGGTTGGGCCTAGCACCTGCTTCACGAAAGATGTACGGATGCAGTACCTAGTGGTTTTCTTTCACAGTTTTTCAGTATTACTCTCACCGAGACGGTGAGCAGTCTTGTGGCGGGCAACCTGTAGCAAGTTACACTGTCACTTTCACAGGACACACAGTTAGTACAGTTGGTCTAGTCTGGTTCACACTGGACGGACTCTCTGGGCTGGTCAGTGACAAGTGGCACGGACACGGACGGTGGTCTAGTGGACATCGTGGCCAGGTCACCACCCTTAGTTTGGAGAGAGACGTAGATGGCTGACATTTATGAGCCGTTGGTGGCTCTTTATGGTGGTACATGTGAGTAGTAGCTGTTGGGTCAGGATTATCATCTTCTTCATATATGGTCCAGCGTCGTCGTCTAGGTAGCAAGTCTAGACACAGCACGTCCACATCCCTGCACATTGAGCCTCGATACCCCCATTGTACCTTTGAGTCCTGGGCTGGAGCTGAGTGTGCTACCACGCTAGAGTCTGTATCGGTTCTTTGAGATAGTCGAGTCCTATGTTCTGGTCTGTTGTTGTGTCTCTGTGTGATCAATTGTTATCTATTGTTTCTTTGTTTTCAGTCTGTTTGAGTGAAATGTCACGCACATTGCACTGAGGAGCACCCACTGTAGAGAGCACAACACACTATCCACGCTACACTTTCAGCCATGCATGTTTACTTTACAAGGTATTGTTTTGACCTTCAGGTCGAAAAGACACATGCGGGTTCAGATAGAGTATTTGTCTCCCAAGGGGGAGGGTGGCAGGTAACTTGCAAGGGCACCTTTTGTTTGAGCTGTCCCCCATCCACCTCGAAATCCACACATGCAACTCCCTACCATCGATGCCACGATAGGGCTTCATTTAGGACCCCGTGTTCTTTAGAAACCCAAGGTGGTCTTGCACGGTCCTGTACGTTTTCTACACGTATGACGATGTGCGGTACTAAACGAACTAAAAAAAATTATGGTGTACGATGACATTACATACGTTCAAAATAAAAAAACAAATAATCCTTAAGTCTAAGGTCTAGGCCCTTGGGTTTAAACTATACACTTAAACTATAGACCTAGAGCTTGTCACTTGAGAGCTAGAACATGGGAGCATTGAGAGCTTGAAAGCATTCAGAGCTTGTAGTTGTAAGTGTTGGAGAAGAAGATGAAGAGGCATTGCTTAAATAGGAAGAGGCTAGAGCATGAGAGAGGGAGAGCATGGTTGATGACTCTTGATGAGTGAGGGAGAGCTTGGGAGAGAGGGAGTGTCATTAGAATAGGTCACATCATCTCACATGGATGATGGGATTCAAGCCTTATGTCCATTGTAATTTGTCACATGTGGAAGGGCTAGGGCCTAGGCTCTAGCACATGGCATATGATCCAATGTGGTGGAAATGGGCTCCAAAACTTGCCTACAATGTCCACTAGGCAACAGTCAAAATACCGCCTACGGTAAAAAACAGCTAGAAATTTTTGAACGCACGGAACGTAGTAATCGAACAAAACGGTACGTGACAGGCCGTACAGAACAAGACGTTCCGTACGTCGAACAAGAACTACCTTGTAGGAACCCAAGGTGAGGCTACAAACTTGATATATCTGTTGGCCAGTGCCCGTGTAGGGACTCCACTTAACATCAAAGCTCATACATGCCAAAGGGCAGTTTTGCATGGGCAGGGGTTTTACTCCTGCCCACTTGCATCAGCTAACACGCCCTGTTTTCCCAACTCTGCCGATTTCAGCAAAGTGAACCCCCCACCCCCCTTCCTTCTTCCCCCCTCTCTCTCTCTCTCCCCGCTAAACAATAAGCTTCCACATATAATTCTGCCAGCAGCTAATTGGTGAGTTTTCTGAGCTGTGAAGCTATGCTGCCTACAGCACGCAGAGCTCCCCCAAAGTCAGTAAGAAAAGTTTTCATCTTTAAACAAAATCTCCTTAGGTGCCTCGCCGAAGTATATTCTAGCCATGACATCAGAAGATCCCATAGATTCCATCTTCTTGGGGTAATGCGGCATTATTTCCAACCCATTTCAAATTCAACCAAACAGAACATTGCACGATGAATACAAATTGACTTTCTTACTCAAAACACAAAGCGTCCAGAGACCTTACCACCATCCTTCACTGCCGTTACAGTCAACCCAGCACTGGTGCTTCCAAGGCCAGTTGTCATGACAGAACGATGACTAAGCTTTGCAGCAAACTTCAAGAACTGAGATTTTCCAGTGCCTGAAAAGACAGCACTAGGACCCTAAGCATTGAGAATATTGCAGCCAAAAAAAAGGTACTAGAACATTATTTCCGACTTTTATGTATGAGCAAAGAGAAAACTGACCAGGGTCACCAACCAGTAAGAGATGAGACTCGCCACGGATCCTTGTCCCAGATGCATCTATATGCTGGACACCCCCTATTAAGGTCAACGAAACTGCAGAAAAAATGACTGTTATAAACATCCTATCACATAGATGTCCTGATTTGCCATTGGTTGAATTTTTTATACCTGCAAGTTTTACTGTGTAAAGTCCATATATTTGAGGACAGATACTCTGCAAAATTGTATTTCTACCTGCAACAACACACAAGCAAGGGGTCTCAAAGTACTGCAACTGAGGTACTTTTCTTTTGGCAGTGTGCATGTTCCCTGTACCAAGAATAACTAGGCAAATCAATGAGCTTTCTTCTCTTGTCTTGTTCCTTGCTAACCAACAGTGGTTCCCTTCATCATGAGTTACTTGTGCCAGCCATTTCAAAGCCATCTCTCCATAGCTCCAAAATTCACCTTTCAGCTCCTCTACCTAATAATTGCATGATAGCTTGGCATGAAAATATGACTCTACGTTACATCGCAAGCATCCACAGTATGTAGCTTTCTACAAACAACTCTTGCCAAACGCCTTCATCAGATGATGGTACTAGCTCTAACCTTTAACAGAGGCATATATGGACCGCAAAATGAGGCCATTTATTCCTCACTTCCATGTCAGTAACCTACGTTTCTACCTTCAAAGTTGGCTATTGACTCTCCTGATTTTGAACAAAATCTATGAAATGACCTGCTAGAAATCCCATGCAACATAATCTGTTGCTAACCGTTATCAAACCTTAAATCTCCAAAAATGCTTCAAAAATTACCTTTGAAAGGGTTTTGTTGATATTGACTCCAGAACTGTTGGAATTGTCCTAAGGTTTCCTCAGGAATGTCATCCACAGAGCGAAACTGGTTTGCTTTCCTGAAAATTGCAAATTGTTGTGGTTAAGACCGTCCTAAGGCTTCCTCACCACTCAGAAATGTTATCCACAGAGCGACACTGATTTGCAATTTCTGTCCAGGGGCCTGATACGTCTCTGAGAAGAAAACAATGTCCCTGTCTCTAAAACTGTCCTCAAAGGCACCAACGTCCAACCTCATAGATCCATTACAATTCCAAGTAGCCATCTTCAATGTGGTCCCATAGGTCTCACACCACCATGTAGAGCGCCGCTCTACAATCACCGCCCCACCATCTCTGTAGAAGGCCATCTTTCCCTTCTCCCTTGCCGCCGTAATCTCTAGCATTACCTCTCATATGCGCAAGCTGTGAGAGAGTGAGATCATCACCAAGAAAAATACCTATCTTCTTGACAGTAGGCCTCTTTCTCAAGAATTCCTTCTTCTCTTCCAAGGAGGGGAAGCGTAGTATGAAAGCTCTCCCTTTTTAAGATTCTCCCAGACCATCACTCTTCTTGCCCACTCTCCATGCCTTTGTGTGTGAAGGCTTGTCCACCCCCATCATGGATGTGAGGCTTGTGACCTCTTTTTCCACATTGTTTATGTCCTTGAGGCCGGTTACCCTCACATGTAGAGCCCGCACCCTCTTCCTTTGTTCCTCTTCGAGGGTCATGTTAATAAGAGTGGGTGTACAAGGAGCTTCCTTACCCTTCCCTTTCTTGGCAACCTCAATCCATTTTTCGGCCTCCTCTACTTTCTTTTTTGTTGCGGAGATGACCGCAGCCCATGACTTCTTCTCCTCACCTTCCTTGATAACCCGTATTTCTTCTCTTATGGTATTCAATTCTTCCATCATGGATGGCTGAATTTTGCCTTCTTGAAGCTGCCCATTTTTTGCTTGTAGATTTCGGATGATGGAATCTTGCATGACCACTTTCTCCTCGAGCGAAGCGATTCTCCTACCCATGCCATCTCTTTCTTCGGTCCATCTTTGAAGAATAGTGCTCCTCTCCTTCCTACACTCTTCAACTTCGTTTCTCCATTCTCTCATTTCCTTCGCTATTGCCGACATCCTTTTCCCTTTCCGCATGAAAGAGGCTTTGTGGGTAAAGAGAGCGATTGACAGGATGAGGACCAGCAGGGCATATGATCATGATGGTCTCGTAGCAGAACATTTTACACATGCTAGAGATATGTTGGTAGAGGTTCTTGCAGTGTTGTTCAATCATGCTATGTGTGAGGGGTTACCTGAGACTTGGAGGTTGTCTACTATTGTGCCTATCTTCAAAGCAGGTGATCCGACAGAGCCTGGGAATTACCGGCCACACATTGGCACGGTTGTATGCATCCATTCTCGAGCAACAGTTGAGTAATTGGGCAGAGGGTGAGGGTGTACGAGCAAAGGGCCATGCCGGTTTCAAGAGGGGTTTCTCCACTCTTGATCATATTCTGACACTCAGAGCCATCATTGAGGAGGGCAGGTCATTGGGAGACGGATTTATTGTAGCTTTGTGGATTTCCGCAAAGCATTTGACATGGTACCGAAGGCTCGATTGATGCGCAGACTACAGAAGATGGGGGTGCCCATAGTGTTGAGTTGGGGGATTATGGCTCTATACAGATCAGTGACGAGACATGTACGCACTCCAAAGGGGATATCTGATTTAGTTAACTCCACCATTCGGGTGAAACAAGGATGCCCATTGTCTCCTACTCTATTTGGTATGTATGTTGATGAGGTGTCTGATTACATTGACAAAGAGGGTGATAGAGGTGCCCAGTTGGCAGGGACATGGATCCCACTGTTGTTATATGCTGATGATATTGTGTTGATCTCTGACTCACCAGAGGGTATGCAGCAACAGTTGGATGCATTACACAAATTTGCAGAGGATAGTGGATTGTTTGTAAACCTTGGTAAAACCAAGGTTATGGTGTTTAACACCACACCACAGTGGATCAAGAGATCAGCACCGACTTTCACATATGGTCAAGAGATTGTAGAGTATACAGATGCATACACTTACCTTGGGGTTCTCTTCACTGGGCCGAGGTTTTCTTTGAGGAGAGCAGCAAAGACTAGACTGACTAGAGCTTTTGCGGCCTTGGGAAGCTTGGAGAGGATGTGTTTGCAGGTTCAGTTCCAGGAACCTCGGACAAAGTTATGGCTCTTTGATACCTTAGTAGCCTCAGCTATGTTGTATGGGGTGCAAACATGGGGACCTTCTGTAGGCCAAGATGGTTGGAGACGTATCGAGAGGCCTTTGGTATCTATGATCTCTCGACCGATCAGAGCCAAGGCCTCCGTACCCCACGCTATCATTCGAGAGGAGCTAGCTGCCCCTCCTATGGAGATTGAGGCGCTTACCAGTTCAGTCTCCTTTGTGCACAACTTGTGGGATACTACTAGAGACAGATATGCTAAACTGGCCCTTGAGTCTTCCAGACAGTTATCTCTGCAAGGGGACACTTCATGCTGGTATGCACAGATGACATCATGGTTTCACCATGGACAGGCTTCCCCCTTTCCAGTACTCTCTTCAGGCATCCTCGATGTCTCTTACACAAGTGGAGATTACTAGACTCATTCGTCAGGACCTGATCCAGCTAGATACCAAGAGGACATGGATAGAGCCGCCACAGGAGTTGGGCACAAAGATGGCTTTCTATAGAGAGCATCTTCTCCACCTCACAGGAGATGGGTTTGTGATTCGACCCAGCTACATGGACACACATATGTCTCATGGTTTGCGGTGTGCCATTGGTCAAATACGCACATCAACTGGAGATTGAGACTGGTAGATTTAGAGGGATACCAGCAGATAGCATGATATGCCGCTTATGCCAATTAGAGCCAGAGACAGAGCTACATTACACATGTCATTGCACAGTGTACTATGAGATACGGGGCCGTTTCCACTGCTTATTAAGAGACGGTTTTGGTCCTTTCTGCAGGGTCATGAGTTATGAGGATCAGAGATGTCTTCGGCTATATCTACTTGAGTTACACAGATATAGAGACACTTTACTGGGGAGAGATAGAGAGAGACAGTCCCAGAGACAGATTACCGATTCCTTTTCACTAGATATGGGACAGCCAGAGGAGCAGTCATCAATGCAGAGCTCGGCCCACACTCATTCGACCACTACCGGCACTCTCATCGACCGAGCACTGGAGCTACTGAGATCTAGAAGGCCACGATTGAGGAGAGGGGCTACACAGCATCGACGGAGACTACAGCAGAGGATTCGAGCCATACTCTCTCGATATCCAGAGTGTAGATGAGGATGGATTCTAGTAGTAGTATCTAGTTCTTTTGTACCCAAACATGGTATTAGATTCACCATTTTGTAACACATTGGTCTCATAGGTCATTTTGGCCTTTTAAAGACGTTAATATAACATTTCATTTCATTTCATCTCTCTCTCTCTCTCTCTCTCTCTCTCTCTCTCTCTCTCTCTCTCTCTCTCTCTCTCTCTCTCTCTCTCTCTCTCTAAAGAAGCCTAAGAGGATGCTCACAAGGAAGAGGCCCTCCGTGTACACACCACACTCGAAGAGGAAAAGATGCGACATGTCCGCCACCTAAATGTACGAGTCACCGGCATGGAAGAAGGGAAAGACTCCGCTCCCGAGAAAGATGGCAATACCCTATGTACCAAACTTGGGTACAAGATAGAAGACCCAACCCCCTTCACCAAAGCTTCGGGAGTCGGTAAAGACCCAACCAAAAAGAGGGCCCTCATCCTCCAATTTCCATCGGAAGAAGCGCGTACCCTCTTCATCCGCAAGAGAGTCATCCTAGGAGGCCTCACAAGGGCACCCATTTACCTTGATGATGACCTCACAAAGATGCAAGTAGAACATAGGAGAGCACGCAAGTAGGTAGAACACTAGATATGGGAAAGGTACGTAAGGTACGATACGTGTTCGGTACGTACTGTACGTAGTACCGAATGGATTGAGTGGTAAGGTACGTAAACTTCGTAAGGTTTTTTTCGAAAACGTCAAAAACCTACAATACGGTCCGTACTTGATAATAAATTCATAAGTATCACTCTAGGATATTAGCTCACTGTTCTACTATCCAAGGCTGTTATAAATAGACAATCCAAGGCGAGTCATGACCACTTTCTCGACATTCAATATTCACAAACAAATACAATTCAAAGCTTCAGTTCTCTCTCAAATATACTTCAACAAACTTCAAACTTCAAACTACAGAGAACTTCATATTCATCATGATTTGCACACTGTATAGTATTCGACAAACGAGACTTGAAACTTGAGAGTACTACTCTCTCTGTAGTACTCTGTAGTCAATAGTTTGCAATAAACAGGTGCCCAAACTCACTCTGTCTCAATAACCAGGCGGCCAAACCCCCAAAACAGAGGCGAAATTAAATCCGAAAACGCGAAGGCGAAATTCGTTTTTTTTTTTTTGGGTACAATACGGATCCGTACGGTACCGTACCGTACTGTACGGACGTACGGTACCGTATGGATCCATACGTACGTATGGATCCTACCTTGATGCCTCGAGTACAACAAGCACGCAAAGAGGGGAAACGGGCCTCCTACCGAGACGGTCGAGTCATCGTCGATGGCAAGGCCGTAGCATAGGGACTCACGGCCTATGGGACAGTATACGAGGAGATACACATGGCAGTTTGGAACTGCAATGGCTCTCTCTGGACACATCCAGAGAGACTAGAGGAGGTGATGCATGACCGACACATTGTTCTACTCACAGAGACACATGCGAGTCCCGAGAGAGGCCTACCTCGAGTACAGGATTACCAATGGGAGTCTCTACACAGGAAGTGCACATGGCACAACACTTCTAGAGGATCTGGCGGAGTAGCAATCCTCTATCGCCGCTCACTTCATAGCAGGATACAGATAGTAGCCCGCGACCCAGAGGCACGCTACATGTGGATACGGATTGAGCTATCGGAGGAGCACACTCTATACATTGCCATTTGCTACTTCGCGCCTAGCGGTTCTAGATTTGCACATGCAAGAGGAGCAGGGGTAGAGGAGACCCATACACATGTAGGAGAGGAGGAGGATGATACACAATCACAATATACATGCCTCAGGGAGGGGATCATGGAGTACTCCAGACTAGGGGAAGTCTTCCTTATGCGGGACTTCAACACCAGGACACAAAGTAGACAGTGTGACATCTATGACTTCGATGACCTAGAGCTACTCTCCACCATGGAGAACACAGAGGCAGAGAGGACCTCCGGAGACACCACCACACCCACACCATATGGGAGACACATACCCCGTTTGGGATCACAGCACTGTCTCGTTATCTATAACACGATGGCGCAATGGCCATCATCTGGAGGCTTGACTTGCATACCACCATCGGTATCTGGCGGAGGTAGTACAGTGGATTACACCATCGGCCTCAGAGAGGCAGCCCATCTGCTCACATCCTTCACCATCCCACCACTACCTATCGAGGCTGACCACGCATACCTTGCTCTCTCCTTCACTGGTTCACCCATTTCACACACACCACCCACACCCACACCCACACAACACACTACCATACATTTCACACATGAGCTTGCCAGAGTCTATTCATCACATGTCTATGAGGGGATCTATGCTCTCGATCCAGATACACCACTCCCTACACTCACTAGCCAGCTCTCCGCATTTCTTCACACCTAATGTGTGGTACCAATATGCAGCATCATTATATACGGTTCCTGGAAAAAACCCCTTCCAGACCCTACCAAGCCTTGCCCAGCTACGAGCACTTTCTTTACATCTGAGATGGTACAAAGGGCCATCGACAAGATGAGGACCGGGAAGGCATATGATCATGACGGTCTAGTAGCGGAGCACTTTATACATGCCAGGGATATGCTGATGGAGGTTCTCGCAGTGTTGTTCAATCATGCCATGTGTGAGGGATTACCTGAGACTTGGAGGTTGTCTAATATCGTGCCCATCTTCAAGGCTGGTGACCCTACAGAGCCTAGGAACTACCGCACTATTATGGTTGGACACACATTGGCACGGTTGTACGCATCTATTCTGGAGCAACACTTGAGTAATTGGGCAGAGGGCGAGGGTGTACGAGCAAAGGGTCAGGCCGGCTTCCGGAGGGGTTTCTCCACTTTTGATCATATTCTGACACTCAGGGCCATCATTGAGGAGGGCAGAGCACATGGGAGACGGATCTATTGTAGCTTTGTGGATTTTCACATAGCATTTGACATGGTACCAAGAGCTCGATTGATGCACATACTACAGGAGATGGGGGTGCCCATAGAGGTGATTTGGGGGATTATGGCTTTGTATAGATCAGTGATGGGACATGTACGCACTCCAAAAGGGGTATCTGATTTAGTTCACTCTACTATTGGAGTGAAGCAGGGCTGCCCATTGTCTCATACTCTATTTGGTATGTATGTTGATGAGGTGTTTGATTACATTGACAGAGAGGGTGACAGGGGTGCCCAGTTGGCAGGGATGTGGATCCCATTGTTACTATATGCTGATGATATTGTGTTGATACCTGACTCACCAGAAGGTATGCAACGACATTTGGATGCACTACGCAGTTTTGCAGAGGATAGTGGATTGTGTGTAAACCTAGGTAAAACCAAGGTTATGGTGTTTAACACCACACCGCAATGGGTCAGGAGATCAGTACCTACTTTCAAATATGGTCAGGAGATTGTGGAGTATACAGATGCATACACTTACCTGGGGGTAGTCTTTACTGGGCCGAGATTTTCTTTGAGAAGAGCAGCAGAGACTAGATTAACTAGAGCTGGTGCGGCTCTGGGAGGAATGGAGAGGATGTGTTCGCAGGTTCAGTTCCAGGAACCTAGGACAAAGTTATGGCTCTTTGATACTTTGGTTGCCTCTACTATGTTATATGGGGTGCAGGTTTGGGGACCTTCGATAGGCCAGGATGGTTGGAGGCGTATAGAGAAGCCCTTGGTATCTATGATCTCTCGGCTAATTAGAGCCAAGGTTTCCGTACCGCATGATATCATTCGAGCGGAATTAGCTACCCCCCCTATGGAGATTGAGGCGCTTACCAAATCAATCTTCTTTGTACACAGTCTGTGGGATACTACCAGAGACACATATGCCAAGGTGGCTCTAGAGTCCTCCAGACAATTAGCTCTTAATGGGGATACATCATGCTGGTATGCACAGATGGCATCATGGTTTCAGACACATGGTTTCACCATGAACAGGTTGCCTCCTTTTCAATATTCTCTACAGGCACCCTTGAGGTCTTTGACCTAAGTAGAGATTGATAGACTCATTCGTCAGGATCTGATCCATCTGGACACAAGGAGGACATGGATAGAGCCTATACAGGAGTTGGGCACAAAGATGGCTTTCTATAGAGAGCATGTTCTCCACCTCACGGGGGATGGGTTTGTGATTCAACCTAGCTATATGGACACGCATCTTTCTCATGGTTTGCGTTGTGCCATTGACCAGATACGCACGTCCTCACATCAGCTCGAGATTGAGACTGGCAGATTCAGAGGAACACCAGCATATAGCAAGATATGCCGCTTATGCCATCTATAGCCAAAGACAGAGGTACATTACATGTCATTGCACAGTGTACTATGAGATACGAGGCCGTTTTCATTGTCTATTCAGAGAAGGTTTTGGGCCTCTATCTAGGGTCATGAGTTATGAGGATCAGAGATGTCTTGGGCTATATCTACTTGAGTTACACAGGCATAGAGAAACTTTACTAAGGAGAGCTGAAGAGAGACAACCCCAGAGAAAGATCACAGATTTCTTTACACTAGATATTGTACACCCAGAAGAACAGACAAAGGAGCAGCCAACAGTGGAGAGGTCTGCCCGCACTACTGGCATTCTCATAGACCGAGCATTGGAGCTAGGGAGATCTAGACGACCCCGATGGAGAAGAGGAGCTACACAGTTTCGAAGGAGGCTACAGCAAAGGATTCGAGCCATACTTTTTCGTCGTCCAGAGTGCAGATGAAGATGGATCTCTATGAAGATGGATCTCTACTTCCCTCCCATATTGTCTACACATTGTACTGCTTAGTTCACACATTTCGCGCCTTTCACCTTTCACACCTATCAGCTTAGTTTAGGATTCCGCAGTATTTATATTTTGTTATCCTAGTTTAATTTATTTTGTTAATCTGACTTTGTATCAGATACACCGCATTGTAACTTTCTAGTCTCATAGGTCACTTTGGCCTTTTGAAGACGTTAATATAACATTTCATTTCTCTCTCTCTCTCTCTCTCTCTCTCTCTCTCTCTCTCTCTCTCTCTCTCTCTCTCTCAGTTCATTTGTTGTAGTTTATGTTCGTGTGTTGCTATTGATTTCTCGCTTGGGTGTCCAAGCCAATTACAACGAAGGATCAAGAGGAGTCGTTATGTTATATAGAGAGGGATTCCACACTATCATTCAAGTATTACAGAGGGATGAGCATGCACGATACATGTGGGTCAAATTGGAGACAGAGGACCTTCACCCCTTAATCCTTGCCATTTCTTATTTTGCACTTGCTACGTCTAGATATGCATGCCCAGGAGGGCAATCACCATATGTAATTATGGATGAGGAGATAATGAAATACTCTACACAAGGAGATGTTATTCTAGTTGGGGATTTCAATGCTAGGACTACATGCCGCCAGGTGGTTTTCTTTGACACATCATCGTAGGACTTCCAAGAGCATGACACACAAAATCTTGGCATTGAGAGATCCTCATAGGATGTAAAGAGATACACAGGGTATAGTAGACATCTTCTGGAGATGAGAGCTGTAAATGAGCTGGCCAAACTTAATGGCATTGCTAGATGGCCATTGTCTCGAGAATTTACATGCTACCCATACATGCATGGCGCTAGTACTGTAGACTATTTACTTGCTACATTCACTCTCACGAAAAAGAGATTTAGCAGTACCATACGGCAAGGATCCCCAAGGGATCGGGAAGCTATGGAGACCAACATCAAGAAATTTCATCGCCGAAAAGCACTCCAAAAGTCAGAAAATGGCTCGAAGGCTCTGAAATCCACACAGGGAGTTACTTTCTATCCATTTGACTTTTTTGTTGAAATTAGGCTTAAAAGGGACTCAGGGGGACTAAGGGCAGGCACCAGTAGCAGTTTCCATAAAAAATCATCAGGAGACATCCTATGCGTAGGATGTCTCAAGGCCATTTCTGGGCACATAACCCAACAACTCTCATCACACACATTTTCTGAATAGCCTTTACATGCTAGCCACCAGACGAGGCCTATTGGAGTTGCAGCAAGCCATGTATACATATCTTTCTCACTAGATTGTGTGAAAGCTGCCAGGGAGATTACTCTACAAACCAGATGGGCAATTCAAGACAAATTCTTGATCAAACTATGCTAGAGGCGATGGGGCAGTAAAATAGGCCGCTAGTAGAAATTCAGCAAGTGAGTGGGTTGCGTAGCTGGGAAGTACTATTAGCTGGCACACTGGGTAGGTCAAAGACTTGTAGGCTATAGCACGCGAGCAAGGCTAAGGAGCCTACGTATGTGATTTAAGGCGGCATATGGCACTTAGGCTCAGCAATTTTAGAAGGTCAATTAAGGTCCAAAAGTGTTATTTAATTCCAGCAAAGAGAATTAAGGCCAGCCCATACGATGCGAGCAGGAGTAAAAATTACGGGCGAGTTGCAGCATATGGCACTTACGCTCAGCAAATTGAGAAGGCTCTCTCTCTCTCTCTCTTTCCAGTTTTCTCTTGATGCACCATCTTTGGCTCCTACACGTATGGAGATTACTAGACTCATTCGGCAGGATCTTATCCAGCTTGATACCAGGAGGACATGGATAGAGCCATCACAGGAGTTGGGTACGAAGAGGGCTTTCTATAGAGAGCATCTTCTCCATCTCACAACAGACGGTTTTGTCACACGGCCCAGCTACATGGACACACATCTATCTCATGGGTTACGATGTGCCATAGGCCAAATTCGCACATCTTCACACCAGCTTGGGATTGAGACAGGTAGATTCAGAGGCATACCAGCAAAAAGTAGGATATGTCAATTATGCCATGCAGAGCCAGAGACACAGTTTCACTACATATGTCACTGCACAGTCTACTATGAGATACGGGGACGCTTTCATTGTTTATTCAGAGATGGTTTTGACTCATTAGATAGAGTCATGAGATATCAGGATCAGAGATGTCTCGGATTATTTCTACCTGAGATACAGAGACATAGAGACTCTCTATTGAGTGGGCATAGACAGAGAGTCCCAGAGACGCATCTCAGATTTCTTCAATACGAGTACCACAGAGGCAGAGGGGACACCACCATCACAGAGCTCGGTTCCCACCCATACACACGCCAGCAGTACTCTCATTGAACGAGCTATAGAGTTGGGGAGATCGAGACGACCGCGACTGAGGAGGGGAGCCATGCAGCACCGGAGGAGATTGCGGCAAAGGATCCACAGGATTCTAGCACGACACCCAGAGTGTCGATCAGGATAGGCTTCATGCTACTGCTATATTGTATCATGGTGACACTTATCCCCACTTTGTACCTTTGTGGCATGATACCATTGCTCAGCTTACCAGCCACCCATAGGAGTCGGTAGCACTCCTATCTCAGTTTTTAGTTTGTTTGTACCCAGACTTGGTACTAGACTCATCATTGTAATCAGTTTGGTCTCATAGGTCATTTTGGCCTTTTGTAGACGTTAATATATCATTTCATTTCATTTCTCTCTCTCTCATCAACCATACTCTATGGTGTACAGATATGGGGACCTAGCTTAGATCATCACAGCAGATTGGGATGCACACGAGGGATTGATAGGGTTCATAAACATAAAGATAAGCAATCCATTGAGCCAAGCCCAACATAGTCATCTAATGGAAGTATTGACGCTCAAGAATCTGAGTCCTAGAACATTAGACATCTGCCCTCAACTTTTTCGTGGAAAAAAAAAAATTCGCTCAAGAAACTCCGTTTCTTTCAGTCCGAAACTTCCAAGAAACTCCGTTCCATTTCTAGGGGCAAGAAACGGCATATCGTGTCACTATGCTTGACCTTTTGACACATCAAACAATTGCATACAAACTCATCCACGTCCTTCTTGAGTTGAGGCCATCACAATTACTTTTCAAGTAATCTAAATGCCTCAATGCCCAGGAGGATTATGGCACTCCGACAACACCTTTTTCCTCAAAACCCGTATCACACACAACATGGTTTTCAGCATCAAATAGCCTTCCTTGATACTATAACCTACAACTGTACTCCACTCTATATCCGGTCAAAGATGTCTGCAAAATCAAGATTTGTAGCATACTAGTCAAGCATATCCTCAAAGTTCCGATGATGCATTTCCGACATGGCCGATGTCTATGGATTTCGAGATAACTCGTTTGCCACCTAATTCTTCTTGCCGTAACATGAACAATGTCAAAATGGAACTGAGACAAAATGTTCGCCCATCTCATTTGCTTATCTGAAAACTGCTTCAAGGACAAGAAGTATCTCAAAATAAACACTGTGAAATCTGCTCCAAGGAAGTAATGTCTCCACTGAGTCAAAGCATGTATCACTACTAATAGCTCCTCGTAGATCTGTGTAACCCTCTCGGGTCTATAGAACATTCTAATCTCATAAGCTATGACATGCCCTCCTGCATTAAGACTGCTCCCAAACTACTACCACAAGCATAACCTCGTAGATCTATGTAACCCACTCGGGTCTATAGAACATTCTAACCTCATATGCTATGACATGGCCCTCCTCCATTAAGACTGCTACCACAAGCATAACCTCAAAGGGCTTCTGCAAATCTAGTAATATCAAAACACGACAAATCGTCAACTTCTCTTTGAATGTATTGAACGTTGCAAAATTAAGGGTCCCCAAGTGAGCAGAACACCTTTCTAAGTCAGGGTATGCAAAGGCGAAGCAATCTCCGCAAATTTTCTAATGAACCGCCTGTAATACGAGCACAAACCAAGAAGGCTTCATATGCACATTCTTTAGTTATGGCCAATTCCAAATGGTCTCTACCTTGGCCGGGTCCATCTGTACACCATCAGCTGAGACGATGTGTCCCAAAAAGTGTATCTCTCGTAGGAAAAAGTCGCTCTCTTTCCCGTTGATCACAAATTTGTGTTTCCGTAGTGCTTCAAAAACTTGTACGAAATGTTTCCTATGATCATCTTCATTCTTGGAGAATACGATGATATGAAGATTTGCATTGCCGGTGTGAAACTGGTTGTAGCCAAACGGGTTTCTCACATTGCGGATCTAGGTCGGTTAGTTGGAGGCTAGTCGGGCCAGTTAGCACTGAATTCTGATGAGTATGGAAGCTTCTTTGCGCCTAAATAGAATTCAGGCCACTCGACAAGTCACTAACAACTTCATAAGTTGGTGGGTACTAGGAAACTCAACCATAAGGGACAAACTGGACACATGTCAATAGGAGAGCCACCTGCTGGTCACCACACACTCTAGAGAGTCTCTCCCAACTCGGGGCGCCCAAATATGCGTGGAGGCTGCCTATTGCCATTGTGTGAGTGGAATTTTAAGTTTGAAGCTTTAATGGAAAGCTTGCCTTCTTCCCTTGTCTCATGTAGCGCGATGATTTTTTGTTGTGCATCTCCCCCTCCCCTTTGCACATATGGTAATGCCCCACTAGTTGGGCTACTCAAATGACCATGCACGGTTCTATGGGTTTTATGCGCATTTGCGACGGCAAGAGCCTTCTGAAAAAGAACCGGATTAGCCAATTGTTAATCCCCCACAAGTACGCATAGTTCCATCATGGCAAATTGTGAATTCCGAGAGTTTTCTCGCATAAAAACTCGTCCAAATCAAAGGGAAGTGTTCAATTGCATTCAAGAGCTCCCGAGGCACACGTAGACGTATTTGCTCTGCTTAAAACGATACAAAACAGAGAATTACAACCTGGTGTCTTTATTTGCAGGTTTAGGGTTTCGCACCTAAACTCCAACTTAGCACCAAGGAAGCCTCGCGGAAGCCTTGGGGTGGCTATACAAGAGTTTGGGCACCTTTTAGTGACCAAACAGAAAATGACAGCATGCTGAATTTCAGTTACAGCTCACCGGAAAGCTTCGGAAATGCAAGGGAATCTGTCATAGACGTGTACTTTTGACCTACAGGGGTTTTGGCGCCGTTATGCTGCCAAAATCAGGTTGGAAACCTGCAATTTCAGTCCTTGACAGGTTTCGACAGCTTGGTTAGAGTTTGATTCAAGTGTTTGGATCGTTTATTCTCAATTGAATAATGAAATACCAAAAGGGGCGCCAGTCTTTGGGGCCTATAGGGTGTGAGTCTTCGTGTGCGCAGTGACATTTTAGTCGTTGGACGCATCTGTGTTCTCTTTTCTTCTCAAAGCTCTGTGTAAAGTTAAGAGGTAATTGAATTTGTACCGCTCTCTAATGTGTACTGACCGGTTATAAATCATCTATGCTCTGATACGACACTCCAAGCAAGAAATCAATAGCAACACACATGAGAACTGGAACAGAACTTCAAATAGATACAAAGAAAAGAGGAAAGTCGACAAGAAGCCGCAGAGTTCCGCTTCTAGATGCACTCCCCCCAGAGTCTGGCGCCCCTTCCGATATTTCTTTCATTATTGCTTTCAAAGATACATTTGTCGAGGGTCCTCTCTCTCACGATGCTCCCAAGCTAATTGCCGGGAGAGAGGCCCTGGCAGTTCTTATATAGGTTTACAAGAGGCCTAAAAGCAGGCACCCCCAAAGCTGCAATCTCCAAAAGCATTCCCCAGCAAAAAACTCACGCTCCAGGGGCTGCAGATTTTGCGTACGAACTGCCACGTGGCAGTCCCGAATTTCTGACACAATTTTCGAGCAGCTAAGCCAGACTTTGGTCCAGCGATTTGGAGATGCTGCTTTAGTATTTAATGCATGTTTTCTGTTAGTGGCCCTAGGGCCACCATGATGTGCCACGTCATCACACTTGTGACAAAAAACTTTCACCCTGAGCGCTCCAAACCTAGCCAAGCCTGCCTCCAACAAACAAAGAAACAAACAGCAAAACAGACAGGAACAGGCAACCCTGCAACCATACTAGCACACACATTCCTCACAAGCCACTGCACAATCACACACAAACACAGGCATCACATGCAACACAAGCATCAATACAAAACCACCAAGTCAAAAACATATAGAACAAGCAGACATGCAAAACAAGGAACCGAAAGAAAGAAGCCTTCGTAGAAAGAAAACAGCAAGAAGAAGAAAACGTTGCAGGGAAAAGAGATATGCGACAAGGTTGGAATCGTGCTCACGCAGTCATTAAGCTCCAGCTTGACGATGCTTACATCCACCACATCGACAGATGTGAACCAGCTGAAGAAACATGGGTTCAACTTGATACCCACTTTGATGCACAAGCTAAAAGCTCGGATTTTGGGCTACTGATTGAATTTTTTAAGCTTGAAATGGCACCTAAAATGCCTCTAGAATATCATCTTAATTATATGCAGAGTTTGATGACACAATTGGCAGGTATTTCTCTCAAGGTGGATGAAGACTTTGCCATGGTTGTCCTGCTGAAGTCATTACCACCAAGCTATGACAATATTGCCTATGAGTGAAGTTGATGTGCAAGAAAGCGTTCTTTAGTAAAAAGAACAAGCTAAAAAGTATCATTTAGGGCGTGCTAGTGTGTGACTTTTGCCACAAGCCTGCTCGTGAAGAAAAGGATTGTTTTGCCAAATGGAAAATGAAGGACGCATATCTTACAATGACACATATCAAGCTCCTAGCTAGGTTGCCCCCATAGTGTGCCTAAAGCCTATTGGATGGCTTTGAGAGAGGTCCAATGAGCAATTAGTTTAATTAAACAATTATCTAGGTATTATCAAGATATCTCTCTCAAAGGGGTAAGGAGGACACTTTGTCCAAAGACTACCATGTTTCTTGAAATGCATTGTGCATGTGATTGGCTAGGCTTAGAGGGGTCCAATAGATTCAAGCTTGAGCTAAAAGGAGGGGTCGACCAAAGCAAGCAAGGGGGGTGCTTGGGGGGTATACTTCCTCTCACACACACTCACTTTCTCTCATTATCACTTTGTGAAAGTGCAAGAGTTCATCTCCTTCTCCAAGCTTGGAAAGTTGAGAAGTTTAAAGATGAAGAAGAGGACGAGTATCAAGCTAGGGGGGTGGTAGCCATGTATATGATTTGCACACTAGACTAAGAGGGGCAGTTGAGCCTCCTGCATTTAGTTTGTTCTTACACCCAGAAAAATATCAGAAATGTGCTGTATTTCACCTGATAAAATTGGCCAACAACATCAGCTCGAGATCACAACGGACTTCTTTAATAAGGGATCGCCATTTTGCAAAGAGAATTCCGGTGACAACAATATCATCTGCATCTTCAAAAGCAGCTTTTAGTATCTGAAATGAATCACTTAACGAAGTACATCAAATGAACCCAGTTTCTGTATTTTATATCCTCAACTCCTTCTTCTTGAGAATAACATCATACAATCTACTATCCATTGCTCTCCCTTTTCCAGACACAAAAATTTCCTTGCTGCTTCTCTCTCCCCAGTTCAGAATAAGAAGTTTACCACCAGCTTTCACTGTATCCACTAAATCATCTTTGAGGACTACAGATATCGACCTTGGTACTGAACCTACACCAAGCGTATGCACATTTTCCTGTATCTTGATTTCCTGATAGTCATGGCACACAGTTGTTCCTTCCACAGCATGAAAGCTGGTTCCCAAACATGGTTTAGTTCGCTGCACAACCAGAAAGAGCAAAGAAAAAGTGTCACAACAAATAAAGACAGAAAGCAGAGTGAACCATGCCAATTGAAAAATAGATAAATGGAATAAACAAATAGAGAACAATGAGCAATAATGAAAAGACCTGAAATGAGAAAAATTTACTTACTTCTACAAAAGGCCTAAAAGACCTACGAGGCCAGAAAACTTTATATGATCCAAATGGCCACTATAGATAATACAAAAGACTAAGGTAACAAATACTCGAATGTGAACAAATAAGTGAACTAGTAGAGCGAGCTGGTGGCCTATCTGAACCTCTATAAAGAACCTCACAAGAGCTGCTCTATGCCTCTCAATAATGGCCTGGATGCAGCGATGGTAAATATTTTAATGCCAGCATATGCAAGAGGAGCAACAGCATGGATGCCTACTAATCTTTGTAGCCCTATCTAGGACAGCACCATAAATGGAAACTGACATGTCCCGGGGTCCTACTGAGAGCTCCTGCTCTTGAAGATATTTGTCACCTGCTGTTGAATCATTCCTCTGCTAGAGCATGTAAAACTCTATACTAAAGGATAATGCCTACATAGCTCCAGCAAGAACAGCCCAAAGCATCTCTGTTCAGCGTAATCCATCACCAAGGACAGCGGCCCGAATTCCTCTTTGAAGACACAATGAAATCGTTCTCGTATCTCATAATATACCAACATATGCATTGTTCCTCCTATCTCTCACTCCAAGTCACATAGCTGGCATACCCATTACTTTGGAGGTACGGAAGTGTATCTACCTATCTCTATCTGCAGTTGATGGGAGGTGTTAGGAGTTATGCTCACCTTCCAGATGCTTCTCCTTCTGCTTACAGGTTTCTCGTCTCGCGTGCAACCTTGGTTGTGGGTTGGCCACCCATACACCTGCCGGATAGGGATCTCAAGCACATTTCGGTTTGCACCAACAATTCACCATTTCAAGCCTGTTTTGGCCATTATGTTATTATTAGGATGAGGGTTTTATTTTCGAGGTATTTGACAAAGGTATTTGCCCAACCTTACCCTAGCTCGCTATAGGGTAGAGGGACCAATAAGGGGATGGCCCCAAAAGCAAGGACGAGCCTACCCCCTATAGAATACAAGCTCGCACTAGTGTTGCACCAAGAATCAAGAGGCCAAACAGCTACTTTATTTGAAATAACGCATCGCTATTGGGCAGCGCATGGGTTCAAGTGTCCGTGGGGCTTTCATCTCTCTTTTGGCATGGGGTGCGTCTTCCTTTTGGCCCCTCTTTTTGTTGAACACGATTGCAATTCTGATGCACTGCCCATGGATGAAAATTGAGCTCGGAGGAGGGAGATCTAAGCGTCTCAAGTTAGGTGTTCCCTTATTGGCCCCTCTACCCTATGTGTGGCCTAGGGGGACTCTGTCTTTTGTCTTGTATCATTCACAAAGTTTTCCGTCTCGAGTTATTGGGCTTGCAATGAGAAGTGGGGAGGTTGGTTGCAGTTCTTCTCTGGTGTTGGAGATCAACCAATCAAGATTCCTACTCTACCCACATTTCCTACGGGTCGGCAATTAAATGGTAAGAACTATGCCATTTGGAGAGCGACAATGACAACAGTTTTCCACTCATACATGCTTGAAGGCTTTGTCAATAGTGACTTCAAGAAGCCAAAGGATCTATGAGCTGAGAGAATTGTCCCATTTACCATCGCAATCGTGGCACAAAACTTTGGTAGAGTCAAGTATATGACCTCTTCAATATTCTACAAAAAATCTTGGCATAAGAAATTAGCCAACTTCTACACAAAGAAGTTGGCTAATTTCTGCATTAACCTTTGGTGCTTGTGGCCCTCTTATTTTCTTATCATAAGTTGTTATAGTTCGAGTGCTGAGCACAAGTGTAACACCTCCCTTCCGATCAATATTGTGCTATTTGTTGGGAAGTCCGCCAATATAATGTGTTGGGTGTGGGGCTTGGTACTCGTTTGCTGACAACTACAGGAGAATATCTTCAAAATCCAAAACTCTCTCTATTGTGTGATAACCAATTCGCCCATGTGCCATAGGTTATCACATATGGGCAACAACCTCGCAAACATGACAATAATATACCTGAAAAAGGCCGTCCAACAGTGTATCCCTCAATCCGATCTGCCAAGATCTTGGAAGGTGGAAATAGGCAAGAATGTGTCCCAAAATTGCTCATTGTAAGTCTCAAAACCATTTGCAGAGAGAAATAGAAAATTAGCCCATGCTACAATCAATTCCAACTCAATAGTTGTAGCACGGATAATGTGTCGTGCTCTCTACAGTGGGTGGTCCTCAGTGCAATGTGCGTGACAATCTCACTCAAATAGACTGAACAGAGAGGAAACAATAGACGTCAACAGAGCTCACAAAGACACAACAGCAGACCAGAACATATGACTCGACTATCTCAAAGACTGATACAGACTCTGGCGTGGCAGCACACTCAGCTCCAGCCCAGGACTCACAGGTACAATGGGGGTGTCGAGGCTCAGATGTGCAGGGATGGTGAAGACTTGCTCTGTGTATAGACTCACTCTCTCGAGGACGATGCTGGACCAAAGGTGAAGAAGATAATGCCGATGACCAACCGCTACTACTCATATGTAACACCATAAAGGGCCACCAACGGCTCATAAATGTCAGCCATGTGGTGACCTGGCCACGATGTCCACTAGACCACCGTCGATACCCTACCATTGCCACGTGTCACTCCCAGCCCAGAGGGTCCGTCCAGTGTGAAACAGCCTAGACCACTGTACTAACTGTGTCCTGTGAAAGTGACATTGTAGCCTGCTACAGGTTGCCCGCCACAAGACCGCTCATCGTCTCGGTGAGAGGAAATACTGAAAAAACTGTGAAAGAAATCCATTAGGTACTGCATCTGTACATCTTTCTTGAAGCAAGTTCTAGGCCCAAAAGTGGAGTTTAGACACACTGCACTGCTTGCAAACGTTTTAAGCCTTTGGATAGGCGGGATCCAGTATGATTGCATAATCCAAGAATCCCAATTGGCTAGACAGAATAAAGCTCCACAGCAAAGAGATATGCTCGGTTTGGATCCGGCGCATCTTTATTATTGATAACCATAGTGAGAGGAAAATGACCTGGTCCATGCTTGCAGATAACCTTGCCACACTTTTTGCAACAACACTCTTCTCGAAAGGAGGGATGACCATAAGCCTAAGTAACACCGCAAGGAGGAATGACCATAAGCTCGAAAGGAGGGATGACCATAAGCCCAAAAAATATGATGAGGCTGAGAGGGTGGGGAGGGCTAGGGGGGCTGGCTAGGGACGAGGGGACGAGAGAGGGTGGGTAGGGGCGAGGGGAAGGGAGAGGGTGGATAGGGGCGAGGAGGAAGGGGGAGGGTAGGGGCGAGAGGATGGGGAGGGAGTTGGTAGGGGCGAGGGGTGAGGGCCTAGCCAAGGGGAAGGGAGAGGGTGGGTAGGGGCGAGGGGGAAGGGGGAGGATAGGGGTGAGAGGATGGGGAGGGAGTGGGTAGGGGCGAGGGGTGAGGGCCTAGCCAAGGGGAAGGGAGAGGGTGGGTAGGGGCGAGGGGGAAGGGGGAGGGTAGGGGCGAGAGGATGGGGAGGGAGTGGGTAGGGGCAAGGGGTGAGGGGTGGGTAGGAGCGAGGTTGAGAGAGGGTAGGGGTGAGGGGTGAGGGGGAGGGTAGGGACGAGGGTGAGTGGGGGACTGGTTAGGGGCGAGGGCAAGGTGAGGGGGAGGGTAGGGGCGAGAGGGTGAGAGGGAGGGTAGGGCTAGGGAGAGGGCGAGGGGGACTAGGGCGAGGGCGAGGGCGAGGGGAGGGGGAGGGAGGGACTAGGGCGAGGGGGAGAGGGGGAGGGTAGGGCAAGTAGGCAGGGGCTAGGGAGGGAGAGTGTTGAGAGCTGGTAGGGGGCAAGGGTGAGTAGGGGGACTGGGAGTGGCGGGGATGTTGGAGCTCACCTGTAGCTGCTCCCGGCCTAGCTCCACCTCCACCAGCCGTTGAGTAACTGAATGCAAGAGCCACCACCAATGGAGGAGGCCCTGCTGCTAGGAGCCTACAATAGCAGGGGACAGCATTAGTGCCTGCTCTCTTTTGTTTTGGTGACTCTCTTGTAGATTATGGGAACAACAATGTTCGGCGCTCTTGATGATCTCTTTACCACAACTGTGAACCCTAAGGATGTGGGCATTCTGATTGTGTATAGGATCGAGGGGATAGGGGTAGATAGGTGCAAATAAGGAGCACATAGCTATCATGAGCAAGACAACTATCATGATCTTGGAATTCATCTTGCAGGACTGGCTCTGTAAAGGGAGTTTGCTAGACACAGAAGAGAGCTTTGTTCTGGTCGGAGAAGCAGACACCAAAGGGGTTGATGTTTGAGGGGGGGTGAATTCCTGTAGAGGAGATTTCTTACTGCTTCTATGCTTCTTTATAGGCTCAGGTGGCACATTAGATTTAGCTACTGTGGAATCATTTGAAGAAGGTGTTCCTTCAGGCCAAGAGTGAATGGAGACTCCATAACAAGGCATAGATTTGGTAGCCTCCAACCACTCCAGCAGATCTTCGTCTGACCCTTCAGGTGTAGTAGGTTGTTCCTGTTCAAGGTTGGTTTCCATTGACAAAGAAACTTGCTGCACCACTGGATCCATACCTCCTTCTAAGAGGATGGATTGCATCGAGGAGCCAGAAGTTTGTGTCCACATTGTGTCGTTTCCCCAATCATGAAGTGCTTTAGTGTGTCACAGCCATGGTCTTCCAATGAGCAAAGGAAATCCGCCCTCAACCTGGGAAAGACGAACCACAACAAAATCCAAGTTAAAAGTTAAGTCTTGTACTTGCAGAGGCACATTGCCCACTATGCCCACTGGGTAGACTGTCCGCTGGTCGGCCAACGTAACTGTGAAGGGAGCAGGGCGAGTAGGTTGTAGACCTAAAGCCAACATAGTGAACTCGGGCATCATGTTGATGCCAAATCCACCATCCACTATCACTCCTGAGAATTTCCGACCCAAAACGGACACTGTCAGGCAAGGGCTTCTATAATCAGTGAGTGGAGCAACGGGATTGGATATCATATAGGACTCTGATGGTCGCACTGGGAGGTGCCCGCCACTAGGACCTGCTCCAGGATAAAGTGATTGAATAACAGCAAGGGTGTCACTTCTAAAATTTGCATCTAGCCGCAACATGTCATAAAGGGACACTTGTTGGAAAGTGTTCTTCAAGACTGTCTCTGCTGTAAGCTTCTCTTTTTCTACCTATTGTTCTTCTGGTATCTTGATCTTCTGCAGATCGGAAACTGCTTCCAAGAAAGCTTCATCAATATCGGAGAGCAAAGATTTGGATTCTTTCATGGCACTAGGGGATGGCTTGTTAACAGCTGCAGGCAGGGTATCCACTGGTGTGAGAATGGGTGGGGGAGTTGAACTTGATGGAATGCTAAGACCGAGAGCGGCTCTCTGAGCTCGGGTGAGGACGCCCGATGGCTCCTCTCCCAACTGCGGCAGCTTATTTTGAGGGGTAACCACGTGGGTAGAAGGGGGCGGCTGAGAAACGGTGCTCACTGCTATCAAGTTGAGCTTGGGAAAGGCAAACTCATTCTGGCTTTGACTTGGGTTCGAAGCCGTGGATGCACGAATTTTATGGCAATCCTTACTGTAGTGATCCTTCGTTTCGGGGCAATGACGACAGGGAGGAGACCCTTCTGGTAGGGGGCATTTGCTTTGGTAATGCCCATATTCCCCGCATCTGTAGCACAAAATGGGCCGATTCAAAGGGCGAGTCGAAGTACGAGGTGGTCCTTGCTCCTGGTGCATTGAGTTGGAGGTGGAGGCATAGAAGCTTTGAGGAGATGAGGGAGCATGGGTATTATAAAAGCTCTGAGAGGGAAAAGTGCTCTGCATACCTTGCATAGGAGGGGCTGTCCGCAAGGGTGGCATATGGTGTGGATGGCCACAGGGAGAAACCATGTTGGATGCAAGTGCTGGCCCTTGCTGAAGAGAAGTACCAAGACTTTGCTGTATTTGTCGCAATCCCTTGAGGTAGTAACAATCCTTGTCCTCATGTCTAGATTTTTCACAGAAGTGGCAATAACCCAAAGGGGGCATTCCTGTGGAGGGTGCCCTGGAGAGCGGCATGAGCTACACCAAACCGTAGCCTTAGTCTCTTGCTGACACTTGAGCTCTTCTAGCTCGCGCTTAATCTGTTCCAATGCCTCGTGATGTGGAGGCTTCTCTTGTCTAAGAGAGAAGGACCTCTCCTCTTGAAGAGCTCACTGTAACTTTAGGGCTTCCAGTTCCTTGCGTAAAGAAGATAAAGGATTAGGAGGACTGTCCAAAAACACAGAGGGGGTCTCTATGTGAGGGGGGTTGGTGAACAGCTTCCTAGCCCCCTCTATCCGCGTAGCAACTGCGATGAATTCCTCCAGAGTGGCGTCAGGTCGGAGACTCTCTCGTAGTTTTTGCTGAGAACTTTTGGAAAGCGCCTTCTCTACCCACTTCTTAACCATAAATTCACCTGGTTGCTGGGGAATCTTGGCAACCAGAGACTTGGTTTTGGTCATTGGTTCTGCAAAAGTCTCCTCTGGCTGGAGTACCATGTTGGCCAACTCATCCAACACCTTCTCCTGGTAGTCACCTGGCCTGAAAGCTACACATAACTGTTGTCTTAAGGCTGCCCAAGTTGCAAAATGGTTCTCTGCAAACTGGCTGTACCATTTGTCTGCTAATCCATCCAAGGTGGATGGAAAGAGTACCAAATAAGCATCTTCCCTGTTAAGACCACGACCCCTACAAAGAGATACAAACCTCCTTGCATGGTCGTCAGCATCTTCTGAAGAGAGACCTTTGAATGTAGGGAACTTGATGTTTACCTTAGCCAAAACGCTAGCCAATGGCTCCATGGCCCCTTGCTGAGCCTGTTGCTCAATAGCCTGCTGTAGCAAAATAGGAGAGAGCTTCACTGGAGAAGGTGATCTGGAAGATGTGGAACCGGAGGGAGGAATGGGTGATGCCGTATGTGGAGGTATGGGTGATGAGGTTGATGGACTTCTTACAGGTTCCAAGGGTCGTCTTCTGTTGTAGTACTTCAGAGGACTCAGGAGTGCGCTTTGACGCTCGACTGACCGCCTTGTATGGGTCATGCAGCGACCACCAAACCAACCAAGCTTTGGGCAAGAAAACCTTGAACTGGCTGAAGACTGGTCTAGACTCTACTAGACCAGGCAAGTGACTAGACAAGGAGGACTAGACCAAGGTCTAGACCAGGCAAGTGACTAGACCAGGCTGGACCAGGGACGAGGAGGACTAGACCAGGGTCTAGGAGGTCTAGACCAGAGACGAGGGCAGGTTGGACCAGGGCGAGAGAGGACTAGACGAGTTGGACCAGGCGAGAGGAGAACAGTGCAAGGCAAGGTCGGCGAAGCTATGCAAGGTAGGCGAAGCTGGATAGACCCAACTAGCTTCAAGATTTGCACCTCATAGAGTGAGATTTCAGTTGAGGTCCCACCGTGATCGCCAAGATGAGAGCACCTGTAGCGCGGATAATGTGTCGTGCTCTCTACAGTGGGTGGTCCTCAGTGCAATGTGCGTGACAATCTCACTCAAATAGACTGAACAGAAAGGAAACAATAGACGTCAACAGAGCTCACAAAGACACAACAGCGGACCAGAACATATGACTCGACTATCTCAAAGACTGATGCAGACTCTGGCGTGGCAGCACACTCAGCTCCAGCCCAGGACTCACAGGTACAATGGGGGTGTCGAGGCTCAGATGTGCAGGGATGGTGAAGACTTGCTCTGTGTATAGACTCACTCTCTCGAGGACGATGCTGGACCAAAGGTGAAGAAGATAATGCGGATGACCAACCGCTACTACTCATATGTAACACCATAAAGGGCCACCAACGGCTCATAAATGTCAGCCATGTGGTGACCTGGCCACGATGTCCACTAGACCACCGTCGGTACCCTGCCATTGCCACGTGTCACTCCCAGCCCAGAGGGTCCGTCCAGTGTGAAACAGCCTAGACCACTGTACTAACCGTGTCCTGTGAAAGTGACATTGTAGCCTGCTACAATAGTATCATCAAGAAAATTCTATTAGAAACTAGCGTTGAAATCTTGGACAATCTTTGATACCCACGGTTTGATGAAATGCATCCCAATGCTGCATAGCTCCATCCTTTAAAAAAAAGGCATCTCTGCTCAACTTGGACTCTTATGTAAAATTGTATGAACAAAAAGGAACATCAATTGTTGCAAAAACTTTAAAGCCTCGGCTTCCACCCTAGAAAAGGCGAAAAAACTGCTATAGATATACCATCTTTGAGTATCTTCGCTACTCACGCCATGGACAGTTATACATTCTATCTTTGATGAATTGAGACACGTTCTGCCTATTTGGCAGTCCTAGGGTGACTCCTATCTATTCCTATGCTCTTCTAATGATATCTGTACTTTTTCAGCCCTTTGCTTGCTTTTTCCAACATGATAATGCTCACAGAAACTAAGCCCAGATTGGTGCACAATATATCATAATTTGTGTCGTTCAAATTTGCAAGTTCACTTCTCCATACTTCAATAATTTAACCTCCTTCAGCGACTCCTTTCTTTTCAGTTTTAAAAAAAACTCCTATTAAAACAACTTCAAAGGCACAGAGTGTACAAGATTAATCCAACATTGCACCGCATATTGAATCACTTTCTTCACACTACTGCTGAAAACCATACAATGGTCTCGGTTAACTTCCATATACAAAGGTGGCTAAGCTGAACTAGAGGGTATGTCTAAGGGAGGGCACGCTTGTCTATTAGCCTGATTATCCTAGAACGTTTGTCTGCCTATATCTCCTGTACCACCTCTGTTTCATCTCTCACCTACCACATGCCAAGATCGAGCGAAGAATATTAATGACATTATCCGTGTGACTACTGAATCAAACACTGGTTTCCTGCCAACAGGTTAGAACCAATAGTCAGATGTCACATTGAAAACCAGTCATTCTAATGCTTTTAACATTTGATACCTGTGAAGGACAAGAAGTTGGTTGTTGAAGTGAATTTCCCGTCTCGAGGTCTGGGTAAATCTTGAATCTGTGTTGGTTGTGAACAGAAACAAACGTTCATTTCTATCACCAAAAAATGAGATCACTCTAGAGAGAACAAAGGCCATTCCATACCTGTGTTTACACTTGTTGCACTCATATAAGCGTTCACCCTCGAGCAATTTGATAGCTCCTGATCTTATGACGGTTCCCTTGATTGTGATAAGACGGCCTATGTCTTTCACTCTAATCTTGCTGATGCTTGGTTGTGTCTCTGGAAAACCAGTGTTGTTTAGCAGGTGTAGCCATATGGCGAACAAATTACACATGAATGACAAGCTCATTAGCATAGACACTTGTACGTATTGTTTCAAACACATTGAAACACTGGTCAGGTAAAACAATACTAGCAGACCTAAATCACTAGGGACTGCACCTCTGGAATTAAAAGAGCAGTGGTGATTGATGATATAAATAGAAAATGCTAATTACAGCAGCTTGCTTAAGAGGGCTTATGCATGGGGGTGCCTTCCAGAAAACATACCTGGACATTCTGCAGCTGAGCCATGTATATTGACACGAACGTGCACAAAATCCTTGATTGGTATTTCCGGATCTTCAGAATTCTTTCCCTTTTCATAGATAGTCCTAATTTCATCCTAGATTCTACCAGCATTTAGAATAATTTCCAGATCATACTGATTAACTCTCGCAAATTCATACTCATAAGAGGATGTGGAAGTGGATAACTAAAGAAAGGCACTTTACCTGTACTGATCGTATCGCATCATCAAGAAGAGGCAAAAATTTTGAAGGCCGGAAATACAAGCATTCAGCTACCCACGGTTTAAAATCCAAGAGGTCAGCGTACCTATGTGCATGCATACAATATTATAATGTATTGCCACTAAAACAAATAATAGCTACTCAAACATTGTTTTGCTTTATGACACTGACAGACAGATGATGTGGAAAGCATGCCACTTATTATGAGTCTATGAGCATTGGGGCTTGCTTAAATCAAGTGACCAGGAACTGAGCCATGAATAAAAGTAAAGTACCTAAATTATTCTTTTATTGAGTGATCAGAAACATAAAGCAGAATTGTTCAACAGAAAAATAATTTAGCAAGACCTCATGCCACGATATTCAAGAACAAGTAACAATTACTAAGATTTGAAAAAACTTGGCAATCTTGGCTCAAAAAAAAGATTAACTTTCGGCAGAAGAGTTGCCTACATGTGTTGCACATGCCCGGGTCAGAAAGGAACTTTAGTCCTGCAATAGGGAATACCTCTATACTCAGTCGCCAATGAGGACCGAGTAAAGTGTCATTAAAGAAGACTGCATATAAAAACGGTCGGGTTCTAAAACCAGGGAAACAGCTTATAAGGCTTTGAAACGCCCCATTCGGCAAATAAAATGTTGTCAGAATAAATAATGGTTGTCTGCTATGGAAAACCGATCTTTGAAAGCAAACTCCATAACCAAACAGACTCACATGTAGCATTGCAGTAGCATAATACTCCATTTGTGTAGAATGTGGGCTACTTCTAATTGCTCCATGAAATCCTTTCGGGATATGTTTTCTTCTGCACAAATACGTAGGACAGTTTTTGATAAAGATTTTAAGGAAGCAAGTTACAACAGTGGGAGTATATGTGCTCTTCCACATCTGTATGCAGTTTGGCATACTGTATTGGATTGTGTTTGATCTTGGCAGGTGCAGAGAAGTGGCAGACATTTGGTTTGATCTCAGGGAGTTTGCTTGAGTAGCTAGGTTCTTTTTGGACCCGATGGCTTCTTTCGCAAACATGATCCTCAGAGACCTTTCTGGTCTTCCTATTCTTAGCAGTCCAAGTTTACCGATGGTGTGATTCTCTTTGAATCTCGAGTTCCATGAGATTCAGATGTTGCTATTCAATTACAAAGGAAGCAATTTTACTCCAAGTTGTCTCAGATTTCTTTCTGGTGGTACTTATTCTCTTTTCCAAGGATTGAGCGAGAGGGGGGACTTCCTATCTTTGGGGGAATTCTCAGCTTTAGCTATGGAGCTTTCAGTGACTGTTTTCTTTGTTCCGACATGGATTGAGTCAGTTGTTACCTCGGAGCGTACTTTTGAAGATACTTCTCTTTCAGAGAGGGCTTCCAGGTTATTATCTTCAGTCGACTACCGGTGCTCCATTCAGCGGAGTACCATGCACGGTGTCTTCCAGCCCTTGGTTTCCCATGCCCATCTTTTGCGGCTTTGGATGGTGTGCTTGAGCCCACAGTGCAATTAGTATCTTGGCGGATGTTCTTCCTTAGCCATTTAAGTGGTTGCCTCGTTTTTGGGATTTGTGGTGTGACGGTTGCTCTTCCCAGTGCATTCGAGCAATAGTTCCTATGCCTCGTCTACTAGATTGATCCCTCGAGACTGTACCATACAAGGCACACCTACTTCCCTTATCCTTAGACTGGCATGTCATTTTTCGTACAAGTGGATAGTGGTCCTTCTCGGACTAGGAACCAGTTACTATTAGCTCAAGCATTTATAGTGGGGAGATAGTCTTCTTGGTTCTCCCAGATTTGGTTCCAGGTTTCACAAGTATATTATACTTTCCTTCGGGATTCACCTCCCTTTGGTCATCCAGTTACACAGGCAAAGACTGTTGGAGAGTTATGACAGTTATCCATGGTTCAGGTGTTCTCCCTTTAGAGGGGGATGTGAAGCTAGCTTGGGAATCAGTTTCCAAGACTACTTCTGTCACAAATTGATGACGTGGCATGTCCATGGGGATGATGACGTAGCAGAACGCAAGATGATGACGTGGCAGAACAATATGGACAGTGACGTGGCTGACCGTACGGAGCCGCAAAACGCACTGACAGGCTGACGTGGCCGACTGTACGGGCTCCGCTTTCTACGGTGACGTGGTTGATTGTACGGACGCCGCTTTCTGCACTGACAAAGATGTACGAAAATGCGCCAGATGTGCTGATTGCTTTTTGCTTGCAGGTTTTGGCCAAGTGCTTTTGGATCCAGTTGCTTTTGAGTTTACCTGCTTTTGGGGCTTTGCTTTTAGCATCCCTTTGTAAGAATAAATAAGCCCAAGGGGTCTCACTTCTCAGAGCATCTGGAGGCAGAGTCTCAGAGCGAGCACCCGCGGGAGTTGTACTTTACAATGATTAATGAAAATAAATAACGAAAGGGGCGCCAAACTTTGGGGCCAATACCTCTGGGCACGGAACTCCGTCGGCCGTGGGCATCTCAGTCAGAGACGTAGCACTATCCTATTGTGCCGGTCTATGAGAGCAGAGACCCAGTTCTGTCTCTCTCTCTCTCTCCAGTTCTTCCTTTGCTAGGAGATGGATCAGAGTTGGGGAGCCCAGTCCATGTTGTGGCCGTGTCAGTGATTTCACGTGCAAGAGCAGTTGGCAGTGTCAGTAGCAATCGCAATTGTGTGTACCTCGGATCTATCCATTGGGCATGTCAATTCTATGCCGAACCAACCTTGGTCACTTGTATGAGCAGATTGTTATCAGCATAGAGAGCCTTTCCCAGATCTATCTCTCTCTCTCTCTCTCTCTCTCTCTCTCTCTCTCTCTCTCTCTCTCTCTCTCTCTCTCTCTCTCTCTCTCTCTCATTCTCAAATGTCCTATCTCTTTCTACCTCAGTGATCTCTCTTCTCCATAGGTGTGCCTTGTTCATGTGTTTGCATGGCAGGTGTTCAAGATCGGAGTCGAGATACCCACCGGATCACGAGCCAGTTCTTGTCTTAATTGCATCTTTTGTTGCCACCTTTGACACATCGCGCATCGGGCGCGCTCACGTCTTCATCGAGCTGTCTTAAGGACAATTAATCCATAAAGAACCGCAAAATCTTTGTCACGTGCGCACTTCACTTGCGTTACATGGACATGCTTCTACTACAGTCTAGCATGAGTCTTAGTTTAGGACTGAGCCAAGCACCTTTGTGAGCCCCTCTAGCAGGACGTGCATGCCTAGGCCGGTCATAGTTGCATACCCTCTCTTGCACAGTATAGCATTTTTAGCACATGCACTTACCGAGTTGAACCACCCCTAGCATGGCATTATTAATTGATTTTCAGCCTAATTTTAATGGGATAGTGGACTCTCAATTCATCCCTGCTCGACCCAGATTTTGTTGCCTATATAGGCAGCCTGGCAGCACTAGGAGAATCAGAAGAGGCAGCAGTAGCAGCAGACATCCATCAAGAACCACATCGTCGACATAGACCTCTTCAGTACCCCGTCGTCGTCGTCGTCGTCGACATAGACCCATCATTACCTCGTCGTTGTCGTTGTCGTCATCGTCGTCCGCATAGAACCCATCAATACCACGTTGATGGAGCAAAAGACACCGTGTGCACACTCACACACACTGACACTTTTACACAACACAAGGAGTTCACTTAAATTCCTCACCCCACACACCAACACTCAAAAGCTAAATGAAAAATCTCCCTCCAAGCTCAATTCAAACTCCAAACACCTCGACTTACAAGCCCTTGCTTGCCCACAAACACTACAAGGTGAGTCGAGTTGATCAACGCTTGAAATCACACTTGATAGCTACCAAAATATACAAGAAAAACCACCAAAAACTCCAGCCACAAAAGGCCCCTCTCAAACCATTGCAAAAGCTTCACCAAACTCCACTCTGTTGAACTCTTTGGAGTAGCCCCAACCCTAATGGCACCAATACAGGGTCTCATAGTCTTGCAGAAAGCCGCACCTTCTTTCGTCAATTTCTCGCAACCACACATCCATGGAAACCTCATTGAAGTGAAGAAACTCTCATTCACTCCTCCACACACTCGAAAACAGGATGCGAACAAGACAAGACTGCATAGGACCACCTGTGGAAACCTTGCTTCCTCCCACACACAGAGAAGTGAAAGTGCTGATGTTGAGCTTCAAAAGTTCTCCCTCAGTCTGAACCCTCACGGCACCGTGAGTGATGTGGCAATTTGAAGCCTTTTCACACCATTTTTGACCATTTTTTTAACTTTTTAAGCCCAGTTTTGGCCAATTTTGACGCCCAGCATGCATTTTTTGCGGAAAAAATACCAAACAAACTCCAAAATCCACCAAATTTTGTAGGCTTGGTCCTTGATACCCAAACTCCATTGCCACATGCCCACATTTCAATTTCGACCACTCTAGGGCAGTTCGCGCACCGCTACATATCACGCGCCGCAAATAGACAATTACCGCATGTGTCAATCTTCTCGGGCGGGATGAGAGTGCCCACACATTTTGCTTGCATTATTTACATTCTAAAAACACATTCCCTAGGGCCTAAAGAAGTCACTTGGAACCACATCCAAGGCTTTGATACCCTATCCATACATGTATGTGTGCCCGACTGCCGGCACGCGACATGACTATTTACATTTTTCGCCATACTTGAAACCAAATATCACATTAGAAAACCTTCCAAATGCATGTAAACACCTCTTTATATACACACTTCCATGCATATAACCACTACTATGTAGAAGTGATTTATCATCATTGCCCAACCCCAATTTGAACATTTATGCTCAACACTTTCATCAAACAGTGACGTGAAACCTGGAAAAGTGACCCCAATCTCCTCCTGGATCATATGGAAACTTTTCCTCTTGCATAGCACCACCTATGTTCCCAAATGTACCACTCGCATCAAAGGGGAAAGCATCTACTCTCTTGCCAAAATGCCACCATCCACCTAAATCCCATGTATGATACACATCTTCTACATAGCTGGCAAATGCCGTCTCATATAATAAGCCATCACAATCATCCAGAGTCATAGCAATCTCAAAATGCATTTCATGACTCGAGCGCATCCCATTGATAACCATGAATCTCACATCTTCTTGTTGCTGCATTGATGGCACTTGAGTTCCTACATAAAAGAGACCTTCACTCCAACAACTAGTAGGTTCACTCCAAAATTGGAAAGGCACCTCAAAAAACACTATCGCTAGCATGTTCTTCTTCCATATAAGACATCTGCCACTTGAAAAGCTGGAGACATGCATAAAAAGCCACACAAGACATCATTCCCAAGTCCTCGGCATGCCAATCTGTACCAAGACGTACTAACTGCCAATCAGGATCTTTGCAGATAAAAGGGTATGGATCAACGATACGTTGAAGCATGTGAAATGCATCCATCAGATCATTGTGCAAGCAAAAGATCACTTTAACCTCCTTGTCTACCCCATCCTCAAGAAGTTTATACTTGACAACCGCAGGTCGCATATTGTCACGAACATCCCTTGGAGATGGCACTAGCATCAAACCCTTGCATACATAGAACGCATCCCTATCACCTTCATGACCCAATACCTTTGCATCACAACCACTAGAGGGTTGCCCAACCCCCAGCTCTGGTAAAGCACATGGACCCAAGGTCACATCAACCAGCATAGAATCATCCTCCCCTGCATCATCTTCACTCTGTGTAGAAACTCCTTGTCCATAGCCCACCATCTTTTAATCAACGCAAGCATCCGTGTCATGTTGCTGTAAAGCTCCTTCTCAAAGCATACACTCCATGTCATCATCGCATGCATCACCACACCAACTCTCACTATCATCCGATGTGTCCCCATCATAGGCTACCTCATCCTCGTCAATTTCACTCTCCTCATCTCCACTTTCCATGCTGGCAAGCAAACTTTCACATTTATTTATTGTGTCCTTAACATCCTGTACCATAGACACATGTATGGCTTCCACAATTGCTTTACATACTTCATTCACGCTTGCTTGAAGCATATGGTCATTTGCACAAGTCTCCAAACCATTATTCTTGTCAACATGAGTATCCGCAACCACAAATTTGTGTACAAAAACGTCATCCACACTATCCACACCAAGTATAGACAAAGGACACTTCATGCCTGTAGCAACACATAGCTTTCTTTCTTTTTGCAGTGCTATCTTCAACGCTTCACAGTGTCACACATGGTTTTGGGCTCTTTCTCTTGCACTTTCACTTTAAGGACTGGTCGCAACAACCTTGTGAATACCTGTATTCTTTGGCTATTTGTAAAACCAGAATAGAACTCCTCTTTAGACATGGCTTCCACATGCAATAGAGCATCTTTCAAACTCTCCAAGCATCATCAAATCTTGACCAAAAATCTGCAACGGACTCATTGTCTTGCATAAACAAACCACTGACCTGTTTCCATGCATCTTGGTGAGGAATCACCTTCTTGAACCGCTTCAAAAAGCATCTCTTAAACATGTCCCAATTCACTTTGTCATCCTGTGACAAGCCCTCAAACCATTCTCTTGCATTACCTCTGATTACCAGGTTGGTACCAGCAAGCTTTAGCGCCTCACTTGGAATTGCACAGCATAAACATGTCAAATCAAACTCATAAGATACAAGCCAATCCTCTGCATCCTCAGAACGTGTGAAAATTGATGGTTGGAAAGGCACCACCATCATGAAACTCCCTTCAACATCCAAAATGTGGATACATCACTGCTCAAAATCCAAATTCTGGGTGCACAACCGGCAATATTCGCTCCGCAGCAAGATCGCCAAAGGATGATGGAGCAAAAGACACCGTGCGCACACTCACACACACTGACACTTTTACACAACACAAGGAGTTCACTTAAATTCCTCACCCCACACACCACCACTCAAAAGCTCAACGGAAAATCTCCCTTCAAACTCCAAACACCTCGACTTACAAGCCCTTGCCTGCCCACAAACACTACAAGGTGAGTCGAGTTGATCGATGTTTGAAATCACACTTGATGGCTACCAAAAGATACAAGAAAAGCCACCAAAAACTCAAAAACTCCAGCCACAAAAGGCCCCTCTCAAACCATTGCAAAAGCTTCATTAAACTCCACTCTGTTGGACTCTTTGGAGCAGCCCCAACCCTAATGGCACCGATACAGGGTCACATAATCTTACAGAAAGCCGCACCTTCTTCCGTCAACTTCTTGCAACCAGGGTTGTCCACATCTGTCGAACGGAACGATCCGTCCGTCCCGTCCGGGTTCCGTCCGATTAAAAAAACTGACCGTTGGCGGAATTTTTTGACCGTTTTTACACCGGTTTTGTAGCGCCTAGTGCTGGCAGTTTTTGAACGCTGAAACTTGAACGTTGGGGGCCTTGGAGCCTTGGCCCTTGGGGCATCATAAGCCAATGTGCCATCCCCCCCCCCCCCCCCCCCCAACATCCACACACACACACACACACAAAGCCACATGGGCCATGGCCATGGCACACGGAATTTGAATTTTGAAGCATGCTCTCTCTTTAACCCTCTTCTCCCTCTCTCCTCAAAACCTATATAAGGTTTCCCACCCTCTCTTCTTCTCCATATATCCCTCAAGCTCTCTCATTCATCTCCTTCCCTACTCAAGCTCCCTCAAGCTCTCTCCATTCATCAAGGGCCAAGGCTTCAAGCTTTGGCACTCCATCAAGGCTTCAAGCTCTCCATTATTCCTTCAAGCTCCCTTCATCTCCTTCAAGCTCTCCATTGTTCCTTCAAGCTCCCTTCATCTCCTTCAAGCTCTCCATTATTACTTAAGCTCCCTTCATCTCCATCCATCTCCTTCAAGCTCTCTATTACTCTAAAGTTCTCTCATCACTCCCCATCCCTCAAGCTCTCCATAATGCCGCCCACTCTTCATGAAGCCTTCAACAAGCATTGCCGCTACTTTGAAAGGGTGAAGAACAAGCAAAATGTTTGCAAATGGTATTGCAACTATTGCCCGAAGACCATAACCTCAAGCTCCACCCGCCTTATCATCCACTTGACCAAGATGGAAGGGGAAGCGGGTCCTTGTCCGAATATGCCCGACGACATTCTCCAAGAGTGCAAAGCAAAGTATCTCCCCTTGAAGACGCGCAAGGGGGTTGAAAAGGCATCGGAGGAGGTGGTTCCGCCCGACCATGATCTCTCCGATTCGGGAGAGGATGCTTCTCCATCAATGTCCGTTGCATCCGGCACCGCTACCATGGCCTCCACCGAGGGTGGTAGCGTGTCAAAGAAGAGCAAAAGAAGTCATGGTGGGCGGCCTCCAAAGCAAGCTACTCTTGCACAAACGGTGGGTGGAACTTCCAGTCCATTGTCTTTCCTCAAAGAGAGGCAACGACAAGCGGAGATAGAGATTGCACGCACCATCATTGAGTGCAATCTCTCTTTTCATATTCTTCGCACGGATCGTTGGAAACGCATGGTGAAGGGTATTGCCGCGGTTGGTCCATGTGAAGGGTGGACGGGAGTGTCATACCATGACATGCGCACCAAGAAGCTTGATGAAGAGAGGGCACGAATCGACAAGTCTCTTGACCCCGTGCGTGCCGGATGGGTAAAGTATGGTTGCTCTATTCTCACCGATGGATGGAGTGACCGCAAGAAGAGGGGAATCATTAATATCCTTGTCTCATGCCCTCTTGGCACCTACTTCTTGCGAGCGGTTGATGCGGGAGCAAGGGGGAAAAAGGTCACGGGTGCCTTCATTTACCGCCACATTCGTCAAGCCATAAAAGAGGTAAAATTTTTGATTCCACTCTCAAGTATCTACTATTTTCAATTTTGTCTTTTGCCTTGGCTCTTCTCACTTTCTCTTCTTTCTCCGTATGTAGATCGGTCCAAGCAACGTCATTCAAGTAATCACCGACAATGCCTCCAATTGTGCTTCCATGGCCAAAAAGCTAGAGGCGGAGTATCCACACATAGTATGGACTCCATGTGCATCACATTGCATTGACCTCCTCTTGGAGGACATTGGCGACCTACCTTGGGTGAAGGACATTCTATCCCAAGCCCTCTCCATCGTCAACTTCATCAACAAAAAGGTGAGAGTACTTGCGATATATCGCACTTACTCCGGCTTGGAGTTGAAGAAACCTTCCGCAACACGCTTTGCCGCTATGTGGCTCCTCCTTGAGCTATGATGTGCAAACCAACTTGCAAAAGACAATGGTCTCGGATGAGTTCAAAGCATGGATTGAAGAAGAGACCCAATCATCCCAACAAGATGCAAAGGCTATCCAACGGCTTTTCTTGAAGGAGGAGTTTTGGCAAGAGGTCAAGGGTCTTGTCATGGTGGTATTGCCATTGTATAAGGTGCTTCGGATGACCGACATGGAAGGGTCTACCATAGGTCTCCTTTACCACTTCATGGAGGAGGCTTACAAGGAGATTGAGAGATCCACCATTCTTGATGGAGCACCCGATGGTTCACGGTAAACATTTCACCTTATGATTTATCATTTATGTACATTGTAAGTTGTCTTTTTCCATCTACGGTTCTACCCTTCCATGCTTGACTATCTTTCTCTCTCTTTGTAGTGATGTGTTGAAGGACTCTCCAAAGAGAGATGACATTCTCTTCCTTGTTAAAAAGCGGTGGGATTGGATGAGGCGACCAATCCATGGCTTTGCCGCCCTCTTGCATCCGGCTTTCAAAAAGCCATCCATCTTTGCGGATCAAGCACTTCAAGAGGAGCGCGACAAGTACCTTCCAAAGATACTAAATAAAGAACACCATGGAGAGTTTCTCCAAGAGCTCATCAACTATGGAGACCAAAGAGACACGGCATTCGCTTCCTCGGTGTGTTGGAAGAGGGATTCGTTAGTGAAGCCTCTTTTTTGGTGGGAATGTTTGGCTATCAATTGCCTCACCTTCAAAGGGTGGCATTGAGGGTTCTTGGACAGGTATATCATATATATTAATAATTATACATAATACCATACCATAAATTATAAATTTATAATCTCAATCATGTCATCATTTGACATTCATCATTCATGTGACATAAGTCACCTCTCAATTCCCACAATTCAAATCTCATGCCTCTCTTCTATCATCTATGTGCTCTAGGATTGCTCATCGGGTGTATGTGAGCGGAATTGGTCGGCGTATTCTCTTATACACACCAAGATCCGCAACAAGCTTTCTACAAAGCAATTGAAGCGGCTTATCTATTGTCGCTCCAATTTACGCATGTTGAGGTCCATGCATGAGATGCCAATGGCTAGGCACGTAATTGAGTTGGCTACATCATACTCTTTATTTATGCTTTCACATGTATGATATATCATGTGCTCATATTTTTGGCATGCCAAATTGCTAACTCCATTAATCTTCTTGCATGTTGTAAATGACAAATAGGTGAATGTAGATGAATGCAAGCTCTCCATTGAGACTCTTAAGAGTCTCAACAAAGATCGCGATCCAGAGGAGGAGCAAATATTTCGAGACCTCTACTTGGAGTTGGAGGAGATTGATCGCCGTGTCTCTCGCACACGGTCCCACAAGAAGGTGGTTGTGCGAGCTTTGGCAACTACAGGTAGAGGAGCTTCCACTTCGGTTGCTCGTGGGAGTGGAAGAACGTCGGCACGGACACCCAGGACCTGTGTGCGGCGAGGCTCGGGTAGCGGATCTACTATGGCGGACACCACTTTGGAGAATGTGTCCATTTCTAGGCCTGCGGATCCTAGAGAGCCAGAGTTTGATGATGAGGGCAACATCCTTAGTGAGGGAGATTATGGTCTTGCATCTAGTGCATCTGATGCAAGTAGTAATGAGGATGATGCAGCTACCTCTAGCTCAAGCTCGGACCACAACTCCGGTGATGAGAGCGATATGAGCACTTAGAACTCTCTCTTTATGCTTTAAAGTTTGCACCCATGGGCCATGAGACTATGAGTTGTGTCACTACTTTTTTGTACTACTTTTTGTCACTTGTATCTCTCGAGCCTCGACTCTCTACTTATGTAATGGATTATGAAATCAAATGCAATCATGATCATCTTTTTTCAAGCATTGCCGTTTCCAATGTCCATGGCCAAATCTTTAATGTTCTTACTTGTAAGACATCTCCTTTAAGTTGTATGTACTTAATACTAAGTAGTTACTCATAATAGAGTAAAAGCTCTGAAAAATATATGATTTATTTTTTTGCATCGTACGTTACTTCAACATACGTCTAATTTTTTTTAGTTCGATTAGTACCGCACGTCTACGTACGTGTAACCATCGTACGTGACCGTACGTGTCAACTATGCTTGCAACCACACATCCATGGAAACCTCAGGACTTCCATTGAAGTGAAGAAACTCTTATTCACTCCTACACACTCGAAAACAAGACGGGACTGCATAGGACCACCTATGGAAACTCTGCGTCCTCCCACACACGGAGAGGTGAAAGTGTTGATGTTGGGCTTCAAAAGTTCTCCCTCAACCTGAACCCCCACGGCACCGTGAGTGATGTGGCAATTTGAAGTCTTTTCACACCATTTTTAACCATTTTTTAAACTTTTTAAGCCTAGTTTTGGCCAATTTTGATGCTCGACGTGCATTTTTCGCGGGAAAAGTGCCAAACGAACTCCAAAATCCACCAAATTTTGTAGGCTTGGTCCTTGATATCCAAACTCCATTGCCACATGCCCACATTCCACTTTTGACCACTTCTAGGGCGGTTCGCGCACCACTACATATCAGGCGACGCCACAAATAGACAGTTATCGCATGTGTCAAATTTCTTGTCTAATGGTGGTACAGTTGAAGATTTATTGATCCTTTTCTTGTGCAAGAGGATCCTTCAGTGATCTAAGAGGCAACAACTTCCTCAACCTCCCCCTTATCAATTGGAAACCTTAATACCCGCTGAGAAAGTTGAAGATTCAAAAGATTCCAATTCTTATGTGACAACCAACAAGCACATAACCCCTTCTTTGGCCGTCATCCAGGCAGGAAAATTCGCCTCGTCACCACCCTTGCAGAATACATTCTTTGTCTCTAAACAGATACCAGATGCTATAGTGAATGATAATTCTTCAAACTTGAAGACTCCAGTCCTTGCCTTCAGCGGTGCAAAGAATAAAGCAGATACAGACTCTTGCAGCATGACTTTAGTCATTGCAAATGAATCTTTGAACACAACTTGTCCTATTGATAAACCTTTACAAATAGATATACCTCCAAACGCTACTCTATCTCAGTCTACGACATCCCTTCAGGAGGATTTTACTGTTCCAGATAAACCAATGGAATACCTTACAGATTTCCAACCAGTGGTCTTCACTCAACAGAAAACGCAAGTCAGTTTACCAATAATTTCACTTGAAGCAAATATAGATTCAATATTTTATTGAACAAAGCTCAAAGTTACAAATGACTTTGACAAAGGCACTTATCAAGTTGCAAATATGATCAGTTTTTAGTTTGGCAAAATAGTCATGGTCAATAACATTGTCATGACATGGGACTTAGCTTTGGATGCAGAAGTACAACAACAATACATTTCCTTCTCTCGGAGTTTCTACAACTGCCCTCGGTTTTTTTTTTAAGAGGGAGGGAATGTTACGATTGTGATTGTGTTGCAGTATTACATGTACTCCTAGTTGCAGATACGCAAAGTGCCATGCCAAGGAGAACCCCTACACTTGGAGGGTCATGACCCTTCGCTCAAGAGACTGCCTCTTCGCCAAAAGCCACACTTCTAGACGACGGGTCACACCCCTTCGCTCTACGGGTGTAACTCTTCGCCCAATGGTTGCAGCTCTTCGCCAAAAGGATGTGTCTTTATGTCTAAAGTCGTGTCTCTTCACCATGAGACGTGTCTTTTCATTTGTGTCTGTGCGTCTCCTATATAAGGAGCCTATTGTACTCAGTTTTCAAAGCATTCATTCATCAATCAAACACAGAGTCTTCTAAGTCTTGTCTCGAGTACAGTTCAAGTTTCTTAAGTCTTAATCATGAGTTTAGATACTTCATTAAGAATTAGTAACTAGAATCCTTACACACTTGCTCACGCTCGCAATCCAAGACTGCCTTTCTTTCTTCGCGATCACGATCCAAGGCGGCGTGTTGCACTTCTTGTTGTAACATCATGTCCATCATCGTCTTGACCAAAGCCTCCATAGGATTTGGTGTAAACAGTGCGTAGATGGGGAAGGGGGAGGGTCGAAAAAACCTCCTGGTGGGGAAAATTCGTCCTCGCCACCTCCATGCTCATCACCTTCATGCAAAGTATCCATTCCGCTTCGGATGATGACCATACACTGAGATTTGGGGTACTTGAGTTCGCGAGGAACTTGGGTTCTTGTGGTTCTTCGGTTCTTGAGTTCTTGAGGTTCTTGGAGTTCTTGAGGTTCTTGAGGTTCTTGAGTTCTTTAGCTTGCAATCTATGTTAGAGAAGGCTTTTCTCTTACCCGCGTTGGACTCTTTCCTGCGGGCGCACCCCTCGGCGGCCTTGCGCTCACACCAAGGTTGCCTTTTCCCACCTCACGTCGATTGGTCGGCCACTAAGTGCACGGTTCGCTCTCAATGAGTGAAAAGAGGAACGAGGGGAGGACGGACAAGCCCTTCTTTCTTGGGTTTCCTGTCACTCTGCAAAAACACAATTAGGAATCGACACGCCCAAGTGGACTTAGGTTACGTGCGACCGCAACAAGCAAAAAAAATTCTTGTGGTTCTTTCCTTGAGTGATAATGAACACTGTCAAAGCTCTGATACCAATGTAAGGTGCAGCGGAAGTGAATGTTGAACTTTGCTCAAAAGATGAGTGCTCGGAACTGTGCTCAAGGGTTCCTTTTACTTACGAAAGGAAGAGCCTTTCGTTCCTTTAGTGAGAGAGTGAAAATGTCACGTGCATATCTAACCCTATGTGTACGTGGACAAGCTACTTCATGACAAGGGTTCAGTTAGCCTAGCTTAGGAAGTGTTCTGGCACTTTTGTGAGTCTGTTCGCAGACCATGCATGTCCAGGCACTTAGAGTAGATGCATATCCTCTGGTTGCACACAGCATGATCATCAAATTACCATTAGAACCCATCGGGAGCATTTTTACAGTGCACACATCTATTTTCTCTATTTTAGCCATTTTTCACTTCTTATTAATAAGTGACTTTGTTGGGAAACTAGGCAGGGCAATTTGACTCAGGCAGTATATAAGAAAAGCTAGCGCTAGCACTTTCTCGCAGAAGAGGTAGCATGGACCAAGTGTCCAACAGTGCACCTTCTCAACAAGACCCCCGGCAAGAACTCCTAGCGTTTCTCAGCCATCAAGATAGCCTAGCGTTTTCAGCATTTGCAGATCAGCCCCAACGTTTTGCAACTTACGGATCAGCCTGGCGTTAGCAAATTCACAGCAGATTCCCTAGCGTTTTTGCAACAGACAGCAAATCAGCCCAACGTTTTTGCAATTGCAGACTACCATCAGCGTTTTGCAGATTCCCGGCGACAAGTACCCCATTTGCATCAGCGTTTTCAGTTTTCAGCAGTCCGACTCCGCTCCGCAGCCCCCAAACCTCGTAGATCTCACCTTCCCGCAACAGATCCTCGTCGCACGATCAGATCAGCCAGAGTTTGCAAATTCAGCCCGCTATTCGCAGATTTCAGCATCTACGTTTTCAGCGCATCGTCATCACGTCGTCGTCATCACCGTCGTCACCGACATAAGAGTCAGAATTCAGAAAATACAAGTTTTGCAGATTTCAACCCTTAGCAGTTTCAGATTTGAGCCCGTCTCGTCGTCATTCTCATCGTCGGCAAGTCCATTGCATTGTAGAGATTTGTGCAATCAATAGTAGACCGCTCTCGCCATAGAGAGTGGGGCCTTCGAACGAGGGTTTGACAACATTTTGGTGTCGTATTCTTCTCTCTCTATCTCTCAGTCTCAACACCTTCATTCACAGTGTTTATCCACTTTGTTTGTGATCATTTGCACTCTCTCATTAAAGGAACGGAAGGCTCTCCCTTCCGTAAGTAAAAGAAACCCTTGAGCACAGTTCAGAGCACTCATCTTGAGCAAAGTTCAACATTCACTTCCATTGCACCTTACATTGGTATCAAAGCTTTGGCAATGTTCTGTATCACTCAAGGAAAGAACCACAAGAATTTTTTTGCTTGTTACGCTCGCACGTAACCCAAGTCCACTTGGGCGTGTCGATTCCTAATCGTGTTTTTGAAGAGTGACTTGAAACCCAAGAAAGAAGGGCTTGTCCAGCCTCCCCTTGTTTCTCTTTTCACTCATTGAAAGCGGACAATGCACTTAGCAGCCGGCCACTCGATGTGAGGTGGGAAAAAGCAACCTTGGTGTGAGCGCAAGGCCGCCAAGGGGTGCACCCGCAGGAAATAGTAGAGCTCCGGTAAGAGAAGATCCTTCTCTAACAAATTGCAAGCTAAAGAAAGAACCTCAAGAACTCAAGAAGCCAAGAACCACAAGAACCACAAGAACCTAAGTCCCTCGTGAACTTAAGAACCCAACACTTCACTGTATGGTCATCACTCGAAGGGGAATGGATACTTCGCATGGAGGTGATAAGCATGGAAGTGGAGAAGAATTTTCCCCACAGGAGGTTTTTCAGACCCTCCGCCTTCCCCATCTACGCCAAGGATTGAACCAAATCCTATGGAGGCTTTGGTCAAGACGATGATGGACATTATGCTACACAAGAAGCACAGCGTGCCGCATCGGAACTCGAGTGCGAAGAAAGAACAGCAGCCTTAGAGCGTGAGCGCGAGCAAGCGCGTTGGCGGCCGACGAAAGAAAGGCAGAATTGGATCGCGAACGGGAAGAAAGAAAGGCCGACTTGGAGCGTGAGCGCGAGCAAGCGCGCTTGGCAGCCGAAGACAGAAGGGTAGCCTTGGAGCGCGAGCATGAGCAAGCGCGCTTGGCGACCGAAGATAGACGAGCGGCCTTGGAGTTAGAGTGTGAGGCGCAGAGAGACCAACGCATGCAAGAGTTGGTCCTACAAGTACTCACCTCGCAACCCAAGCCGGTCAAAGATGTTGGTGGTTCATCAAGTAGCAGAGACTCGAACTCCAACAACCCCGTCAAAGAGAAGATCACGTTCGGTAAGTAATGACAGTAAGATGGATGCTAGTGTTATTCATTCTTGGTTACATCAATTTAATGCTTATTTTGCGACAACTAAGAAGACAAGGAATAGCAAGGTTTTGATGGCAGCCACAGCCATGTACCTTGCCGGTGATGCCAATAATTGGTACAACGCATGGCAAGAGACACAGTTGGCCGCGCACCTAGAGGAAGCCGACGAAGGCGCGCCCCTTTCCTTCAATTGGGCCAACTTCCAAGACAAGCTCAAGGCGCAGTTTATGCCACCTCAATACCCAGCACGATTGAAGGACGATTGGCACAGTCTCAAGCAAAATGGTTTGCCAGTTATATTTTTCTCTAATCGTGTTTTGCAGCTCGGCGCCCAATTACGCAAATCGGAGGCTTTCATTTTCGGGTTGGACGACTATATCAGGTTTGATGTCGAAGTCCTCGACCCCATAGATCTCAACAAGGCAGTAGAGATTGCTCTCGTGCAGGAGATGAAGCACAATAAGGGAAAGCCTAAGGAGAACAAGACTTCGCAAAGTACCTCTCAAACTTCGCAGAACCCTCAAAACGGTAAAAACGGTAAGAATGGTAACTCTTCTAACCAATCTTCCTCTAGTCTCTCAGAAAAGAACTCTCCAAATGAACCAAAGGGTACAGCAAACACAATTGCTAAACTTAAGCTCACTTCAAATGCAAAGGAAAAACAAGGAATTTTAGGAGGATACATCACATCGGAAGAACAAAGCATTTATTCTAAGGAAGGTTAATGTTATCATTGTCACATCAAGGGTCACATAAAAAGAACATGTCCTAAGCTTAACTCTGATGAATCTAAAGAACCCACGGAACCCACATCCTCTGTCAATGATAAATGAGAACACCAGTGTGACCCAAGTTTCTCAGGATCCTCCCATTGATGAGTCTCTCATTAAGCGTTATGGTCATGTGAAGGGTCAACGTTTTGTCATATTGTTTGACCCAGGCAGTAGGCATGATGTGATTAGTGACTCTCTTGTCGAAAGAGCCCGCTTGGAGGTTAGCAAGACATCTCCTTTCAAGGTGTCGGGCTTCGCTCCCGGTATGGACTCTCTCATCACACAAGAGTGCCTTGATGTTTTGTTCATTGTTCAACAAGCATCCTTGCGCAGAAAATTTGTAGTCTCTCCTCTTTCAGGATGTGATATGCTTTTAGGCATTCGATGGTTTCGTGAGCATAACCCTCTCATTGATTGGGCAGCTAATACTTTCACTTTCAATGCCAAGAGTGACTCTCCCATTGTCATTCGTGGAGAGCAAGTTGTTCATTCTTCATCTCTCATTTCTAATGTGCAGGCGAAGATTGAAAGAATCAAGAGAAGGAGACTCTCTCAGTCTTGTCTTCTCCAAAGCACGACACACATGATTTGCATGATAAAAATGTGATTATTCACAAACATGATGATTTGCATGATAATGATGTGATTGTTCACAAGGATGATGGTTTAGTTGATACTTTGTCTAGTGAAGTCAACCTCATTGCAGATTCGATCAATCACGAAGAACCGATCTTGGCTCTCGAGTCGAGGTCCCAAGAACCCCCACAGGAAGTATTATGTGTGCGCATGATTAGTCAGCACGCATTGTTTGAGTGTTTCATTGTGATGATTTCCTGTATTTTAGTCACTGTCTTTATGTGTTCCCTTTCCATAGGCAAGCCATATTGTACAATGAACACAATCCACTCATGAATGTGCAGGGATGTATGTGGATTACTCATGAAAAGATGAAATGTTTGCACCCAAGGAATTCACATTCCATGTCTCTTCCTTGGCATGACACAGTATCCGAAAGAGCACAAGAAAGATTGAGCATGAAGCATCCGCATTTCCATTGTGATTTGCCACAGTTGATAGATTTAGATCAGAAAGACAAGTTTCGAATCCATTGTTTGCGTGTGTTTGATGAACGGTTTGGCACTCCGTCTCTTTGTTCATCTACATTGCATGCACAATCTTTAAAGAAGACTAGAATTTTTCCAATCACTTTACATGAAATGCGTATATTCATGTTTTTGTGTTGGAAGTGGTTTCATGAATTTTCCTCCTCGGAGATTCTTGAAGAAGGAAGACGCATGACTATAGACGAAGTTGAAGCATTGAAGAAGCCACAGATGACTGTGTCGCTTTCGGCGCAACCCAAGAAGCAAGCGTTGCAGACCTTTATAAAGTTCAAGTATGGCATGATCGACGCATCAAAGTGGGTTGGCGAAGAGTCCTTTCCAGAATTCCAGACGCTGTTGGTGATCTCCCTCGACGTCATACAGTTCGGAACTAGTACCTCACTTTAAAAAGGAGGGGATGTCACATGCACATCTAACCCTATATGTACTTCATGACAAGGGTTCAGTTAGCCTAGCTTAGGAAGTGTTTTGATACTTTTGTGAGTCTGTTCGCAGACCGTGCATGTCCAAGCACTTAGAGTAGATGCATATCCTCTGGTTGCACACAGCATGATCATCAGATTACCATTAGAACCCATCAGGAGCATTTTTACACTGCACAAACCTATTTTTCCTATTTTAGCCATTTTTCAGTTATTATTAATAAGTGACTTTGTTGGAAAACTGGGTAGGGCAATTTGACTCAGACAGTATATAAGAAAAGCTAGCGCTAGCACTTTCTCGCAGAAGAGGCAACGGGTACCAAGTGTCCAACAGTGCACCTTCTCAGTAAGACCCCCGACAGGAACTCCTAGCGTTTTTCAGCCATCAAGACAGCCTAACGTTTTCAGCATTTGCAGATCAGCCCCAACGTTTTGTAACTTGCGGATCAGCCTGGCGTTAGCAAATTCACAGTAGATTCCCTAGCGTTTTTGCAGCAGACAGAAGATCAGCCCAGCGTTTTTGCAATTGCAGACTACCATCAGTGTTTTTGCAGATTCCTGGTGACAAGTACCCCATTTGTATCAGCATTTTCAGTTCTCAGCAGTCCAACTCCGCTCCGCAGCCCCCAAACCTCGTAGATATCACCTTCCCGTAGCAGATCCTCGCCGCACGGTCAGATAAGCAAGAGTTTGCAGATTCAGCCCGCTATTCGCAGATTTCAGCATCTGTGTTTTCAACGCATCATCATCGCGTCGTCGTCATCGCCGTCGTCACCGACATAGAGTCAGAATTCAGCAGATACAAGATTGCAAATTTCAGCCCTTAACGGTTTCAGATTTCAACCCGTCTCTCATCGTCGTCGACATCATCGGCAAGTCCATTGCATTGTAGAGATTTGTGCAATCAATAGTAGACCGCTCTCGCCATAGAGAGTGGGGCCTTCGAAGGAGGGTTTGATAACATTCTGGTGTCGTATTCTTCTCTCTCTATCTCTCAGTCTCAACACCTTCATTCACAATGTTTAACCACTTTGTTTGTGATCATTTGCACTCTCTCATTAAAGGAACGGAATGCTCTCCCTTCCGTAAGTAAAAGGAACCCTTGAGCACAGTTCGGAGCACTATCTTTAGCAAAGTTCAACATTCACTTCCGTTGCACCTTACAACAAATGATCACAAACAAAGTGGAAAAACATTGTGAATGAAGGTGCTGAGACTGAGAGAGAGAGAGAACGAGAGAAGAATACGACACCAGAATGTTGTCAAACCCTCCTCCAAGGACCCCCCTCTCTATGGCAAGAGAGGTCTATGCTATTGATTGCACAAATCTGGTACAATGGTCTAGATGCAATGTTCTTGATACTATGATGCAATGATGATCTAAGTCGGAGACGACGGCGACGGCGAGGGCGACGACAACACTGATGACTGCTAGCTAAAAACACTAACTTCAGAGGCTAAAAATGTTGCTATGTCGGGGCTTAAAAACGCTACTGTTGCAGGGCAAAAACGCTAGACTGCAGGGCTGAAAAACGCTACATTTGTTGGCTGAAAAACGCTGGTCTAGCCTGCTGAAAAGACGCTGATCCAGCTTGCTAAAAACGCTGATGCTGATTGCTAGAAATGCTGGTCTAGGTGCTGATCTGCAAACGCTGACGTAGGCTTATCTGCAAACACTATATGCTGAAAGTCCTGGTGCTAGGGCTGAAGGTGCTCGAAGAAAACGCTGGTCTTGCTGAGGTTCTTGTTGAGGAGAAACACTAGAGGGCCTATTGCAGAGTTTGCATGTGCTCTCTTGGTTTCTTTTGCTTCTACTGAGTGACTGCCACAGCAGGTTTCTTTTATATTAACTTAGCAAATTTGCCCTATCCAATTTTCCAACAAAGTCACTTATTAATAATAAGTGAAAAATGGATAAATAGGGGAAATGGGTTCTGTGCACTATAAAATGCTCATGACGGTTACTGAATGTCATGCTGATGATCATGCTGTGTGCAACCAGAGGATATGCAACTACTCTACGTGCCTGGACATGCACGGCCTGCGCACAAGCTCACATAGGTGCCAGAACACTTCCTAAGCTGACCTGAACCCTAGACCTGAAGTAGCTTGTCCACATGCACATAGGGTTAGATGTGCACGTGACATCTGCCACGTGTCAAGTCCACCAAGTGCGAACCCGCGACCAACAATAATTGTCTTGTCTTTTTGTGTAGAGTGACACTGTAGCCCAGCTACATGTTGCCCGCCACAAGACCACTCACCGTCTTCGAGAGTGGCGGACTGAAAGATTTGCAAAAAGGTCTAGTGCTATTTACACTGGAGGTGAAGATGCCCAAGAGCTGCCAATTGCTGGTGGTCGGATGATGGAGGTGGAGGCGGGTAGAAAGGTGGGTAAGGAGATGAAGGACAGGCGTATGGTGGAGAGTAGTGGCCATATGTATGAGGAGGATACACTGGATAGGGAGCACCCATCCATGAGCAGCAAACTGGGTAAAGTGAGAAGGTGAAGCAGCTAGTGGAAAGCCGGAAAAGCCGTTGTAAAAGGGAGCAGGATGGGACGAGGGGGGCTAGGAGAGTGAGGCCACGGAGGGTCCTCGAAACTATGAGGAAGCCGACCTGGGTGGTTGTTCCGCTCCCTAAGAATCCTCCGAATGAGCTTTCGAAGCGTCCGCTTGTACTGCCATAGCAAGAACATGAGTAGAACTTGGAGCTGTAGTTGGCAAGGATGTAGTTGTTTGTGAAACGGCTATAGACTGATGTTGGACACAGGAGGGACACACTGAACTGACCACAGGGGAAAGTTCCTGAACTACGGCCATATCATTTGCTTCTTTTAGCTGCATTTGTAAAGTGCGGACACTGTGTTTGAGATCCTGTGCTTGTCGAGTGAGATTTCTAATGCGATCTTGAGCTTGAGCAATTAACACGTCCCTATCCCATCGATCTTTGAAGGTGGCAATGCACTTCCCTCTATTTACTGTCATACACAGCGCGATGCAGCCCGTTAGTACCCTGCAAAGAGATTGCTGCATCTAAAATAGTTTGAATTGATCTTCTGTCCGCATATAGAAGTCCATCAGCCTGGGGCGAAAAGTTGACAAACGGGTCACCTTGCTCACAGCTAGGTGCCCCTGCACTAGGAGTAGGAGTAGATGGTACTGCCGACACAACTGGGGAGTGTGTTTGGACGCTTACAACACTAGCAATAGGTGGAGTGAAGGTAGAGGTGGCCATGGAAGTGACCCCAATCACATTTGTTAGAGTTGTGGCCTTGACACTGGAGATTTTAACTTGGGACTCTGAGAAAGGTAATGTTGCCAGCTCTTCGATTGAGTCTTTATGTACCTTAGCCCTTTTACATAGAGGGCCTTTCCCTTTGGGCATCCTGGATGGACCTGACTGCACTTGGGCATCATCTTGCGGATTAGAGACAGCACTGGCATCTGCTTTCTGCTACATAGTTTGCACTACCCAATACATAATGGGGGTTGCATAGCAATTAAACCTCTTAGCCTTCCCCTTTATTTGTGTCCGAAATCGTTTTGCCCTGTCTTGCAGCGCCTTATAGAGAAGATGGTGAAAAGGATAGGGTAGACAATGGCAGAGACAAAAAAATGCATCACACACAACTGGAGAGGAAGGAACCACTGCCTTGTCTAGTACGTGTAGTAAAAAGTAGTACTATAAAATGGAGTACAACTGTTGATTCCTGGTATAGTCCATGTGTGAGTGTATCAACAGCTCGTGGCACGCATTAGCAGTGTCTTCAAGGAGAGATTGAAGAAGGTTTTAGTGGTGGACAAAGGTACAGGCACATTCAGTATCCCCATCGCACGCCCAACATCCTCCACTGTAAGAGTAACCCCATTGAGTTTCGGAAAAGTGAGTAAAAGAGCACTCAGTTTAGCATTGGAAATAGTGCAAGATAGATCTGCCTGAGCCAATTGTGGAGACCAAGGTGTAGTAACTGCTGCTGAGAAAAAACATCCTTGAGTATTGGGTTGGGGACTTGTAAGTGATATATCATAAGTAGGGGTACCTTGGAGATGGCACCAGAAGGGCGGGGCACCTGGAGAGTGGTCACCTTGCTTGGAGTAACTGATTGGGGTGAATCTTCGTCGGAGGATTCCTCGGATAGTTGCTCTGAACTCGGAGCATAGTCCAACTTGCTTTCACTACTAATCCTAGAGGAGGCTGAGGACTCCTGCTCCTGCTCAAATTGGAGGTGTTGTTCGCAATTTCTAGTGTGAACCATCGTCGAGATCCTGAATGATAATTTACCTGAGAATTGAGAAACTGTAGTCTGTTATTGACGAGATTTCTTAAAAACATGCCTTGCACTAATCCACACCCATATATATATACAACTGTATTCTGCCGCAATTTTAAATGAGTTGTCAAAGCATGCGCTCTAAACCACACCCGGATACATTGAGATACATGGAATGCAGAACCAGAATAGCATACAGTGAGCGTACAATAGCACAAAAAGATTCGACTGTATATCCAGCCAGAGCTAGTTTAGAGAGTCATTGTTTGTCTATAGGGTGGCCAAGGAGGAACCAACGATGGTCAGCAAGGAGGAGAGGAGAGGTTGCGATGGAAGTTGGGACTGGGCGCAAGTTGCAGGCCAGCGCTGAAAACGATGTGCAAGGAAATTGCGTGAAACGAAGTGTGCAAGTAAGTGTGATACGCTGCCAGATGATATTGGCGTTGTGAAAAAATTAAAATCCAGATAGCTTTGTTAATACTTACGTGGCCAAGCGTTGTTAATAAACTTACGTGGCCTGCTGCAAAGGGCGAACGTCGAAAGGCGATTAAAATTGGACGAGGGCGAGCAGGCTGGGCGAAGGCGAGACCTGGACGAGGTCGAGGGCGAGGACGAGGGCGAGGACGGCAAGGGCAAGGGCGTTGGCAAGGCTAGGCAAGGGCGAGGATTACTAGCGAGGGCGAGGTCGAGGTCGAGGGCCAGGAACCGAAGACGAGGAGCGCGAGCAGCTGCTGAGGCGAATGGCGAGTAACCAACAAGGCGAATGGGGATTGACGCACACCAAGGCGAGGGACCATCAGGGCAAGGACCACCAATTGGAGCAAAGCAAGGACCATCAATTGAAGTTGAGAAGGACAGGCCACTCGCAACCACAGAACCCAAAAATAATTCGAAAAGGAAACAGCACACTCTTGAGGAGCTTGAGAAGGACAGACTTGTTAAGAATAGAACAACTTCCCAGAATCCAACGTTGCAACACAGGTAAGTGCTCACAGGTAGCTGGATTATTGAATGCATCGTGCAACTTGAATTGTAAATGAACATTTTGAAAAGCACCCCCATATCCACTCAGTGAGAGCGATCAGAGACACAGTAGGTAATGAGGAGTTAGTGCCAAGAAGTAGCTGTAGAGAAGAGAGTGATATGATGAGTGACTGTCCCGTGCACATCTAACCCTATGTGCATGTGGACAAGGTACTTCATGACAAGGGTTCAGTTAGTTTAGGAAGTGTTCTGGCACCTTTGTGAGTCTGTTCGCAGACCGTGCATGTCCAAACACTTAGAGTAGTTGCATTTCCTCTGGTTGCACACAGCATGATCATCAACATTATAACCAGTAGCCATTAGGAGGATTTTACAATGCACAGAACCTATTTTTTCTATTTTAGCCATTTTTCACTTATTATTGCCAAGTGACTTTGTTGGGAAACTGGGTAAGGCAATTTGGCTAAGGAAATATATAAGAAACCTAGCGCTAGCACTTTCTGGCAGAAGAGGCAGCAGGAGTCCATAAACTCGCAAGCACCTTCTCAGCAAGACCGACAGGAGGCCTAGCGTTTCCAGCCTACAGCAGATCAAGACCAGCGTTTTGATTGAGCCTAGTATTTTCAGCAGATGCAGATCAGCCCTTGCATTTTTGCAAGCAACCGATCAGGCCTAGCGTTTTTGCAAGTTGCCGTTCATGCTAGCGTTTTGCAAATTCCCGATAACAAGACCATCCCTAGCATCAACGTTTTCAGTTTTCAGCAGTCAGACTCCGCACTCCATCCCCCAAACCTCACAGATCTCACCTTCCCACAACAGATCCTCGATGCACGGTCAGATCAGCCAGCGTTTGCAAATTCAGCCCCGTATTCGCAGATTTCAGCATCTGCGTTTTCAGCGCATCGTCGTCGCGTCGTCATCGTCGCCGACATAGAGTCAAAATTCAGAAGATAGAAGATTTGTAGATTTCAGCCCCTAGCGTTTTTAGATTTCAGCCCGTCTCGTCGTCGTCATCATCGTCGTCGACATCGTCGGCAAGACCATTGCATTTAGACCATTGTCAGAGATTTGTGCGATCAATAGCATAGACCTCTCTCGCCATAGAGAGTGGGGCCCTTGGAGGAGGGTTTGACAACATTTTGGTGTCGTATTCTTCTCTCTCTTTCTCTCAGTCTCAGCACCTTCATTCACAATGTATTCCACTTTCTTTGTGATCATTTGCACGCTCTCACTAAAGGAACGGAAGGCTCTCCCTTCCGTAAGTAAAAGGAACCCTTGAGCATAGTTCGGAGCACTCATCTTGAGCAAAGTTCAACATTCACCTCGGCTGCACCTTACATTGGTATCAGAGCTTTTGCAGTGTTTTGTATCACTCAAGGAAAGAACCACAGAAAATTTTTTTGCTTGTTGCGGTCGCACATAACCCAAGTCCACTTGGGCGTGTCGATTCCTAATCGTGTTTTTGAAGAGTGACAGGTAACCCAAGAAAGAAGGGCTTGTCCGGCCTCCCCTTGTTCCTCTTTTTACTCATTGAGAGCGGCTCGTGCACTTAGCGGCTGGCCAAATGACGTGAGGTGGGAAAAAGCAACCTTGGTCTGAGCGCAAGGCCGCCAAGGAGTGTGCCCGCAAGAAAGAGTTGAGCTTGGGTAAGAGAAGATCCTTCTCTAACATAGACTGCAAGCTAAAGAAAGAACCTCAAGAACATCAAGGACTCAAGAACCCAAGAACCTCAAGACCCCAAGTTCCTCGTGAACTTAAGAACCCAAGATCTCAGTGTATGGTCATCACCCGAAGCGGAATGGATACTTTGCATGAAGGTGATGAGCATGAAGGTGGTGAAGAAGAATTCTATCACGATTGTGACTATGTTAACAACATTACATCTACTCCTAGTTGCAGATACGCAAAGTGTCATGGCAAGGAGGACCCATGCGCTTGGATGGTCACACCCTTTCGCCCAAGAGACATGCCTCTTCGGCCACATTCCTTCGACGACTGGTCACACCCCTTCACTCTACGGGTGCGATTATTCGCCCAATGGTTGCAACTCTTCGCCGAAAGGATGTGTCTTTACGTCTAAAGTCACATCTCTTCACCATGAGACGTGTCTTTTCATTTGTGTCTATTCGTCTCCTATATAAGGAGCCCTTGTATCACACATTCAATCAATTAACACAGAGTCTTCTAAGTCTTGTCTCAAGTACAGTTCAAGTTTCTTAAGTCTTAATCATGAGTTTCAATACTTAATAAAGGATTAGTACCTAGAATCCTCACAGTGGTATCAGAGCAAAAAAATTTCCCGGGACCCTACGATTGTGAGCTTCTCACCCTTGACGCTACACTCTACCCCCCCTTTCCCGGTGTTGTATGGAATCTGAAGAACGGTGGCCTACGCACACATCTCGACATGAGGTAACATAAATTACTTCTGTCTCGTATAAAAAAACATAATACAATCAACCAGAAGTAGCAACATGGCTGTGTGCATACGTGATTCTCGTGTTGCTGCATGGGTAAGAGCGGAAGTGTGTGCCTTTTCAAGTGACAAGGTGTACCTGTGAGTACCCCTTCGTGTGAGTACCCCTTGGCGGACTTCCTGCTCCGACGGGCTAAATTATATGCGGGCTGCTTTGCACCCCTTCACCGGTGTCTCTTCGTTACCCTCCGCATGGTACACCCAACCCAAACGGCACCCTTCTCAAGGGGCATCATTAGCGCAGCAAGCCAACGATGGCAACTTTTCGGTAAAAATATGGTACGCAAGGCAATAAGCAGCATTGCGTTAAATCTACTGTCCAGACAGCGTTTTTTTAAAGTCCAGCGCTGAAGTTTATTACACATTGGCCACCCCTTAAAATTTTAAGGGAATTGGCCGGCCGCCCAATAATTTTAAGAGGGTACCCATTTGGTACCAAACATTTAAAAAAATAAACAAAACTAAAAGACCAGCAGCGTAAAAGAACAAATGGCGCAACTTACGCATTCAGCTCCTCCTCTCTCTCCCGCGTGGTGGAATTCTCCTTCTGGCGCTGGCAATTTGCTCGCATCGGCTTCACGCACGCGATGGTTGGTGATCAATTTTGGATTCTCGTGCCCTATCTCTCATACATAGACGAGATTCCCGACGCAATTTTTCCGACGCACCCGCTTTCGGCACCAGAGGTAATTCTTATTTCGGATACCCCAGAGCCTGAACAATTGGCTGTACCCGCACCAGAGGTCATTATTATTCCGGATTCTCCAAAACCCGTTCCAGAAACCGTCCCAGAACCTGTTCACATAAGTTGCACGTGTTCGAGTTCCTTTTGAGGCGTAACGATGCCAAATTCTCAGGATGGAGGTGGTCAATCTGACGATGCCCTTACTCTTATCAAGGAGCAGATGGCCACACTTTCCATAAGGCTCGCATCACTTCACACTCGCTTGGATGAGATGCACACGGAAAACACTTCTCGAACTCGACCTGTTGTTTCTCGAACTACTAATGCAGCATCTTCAACACCTTCTTTCGAAGCTTCAGTGGATGAACCAAACGAACCAGATCCAACTGAGGAGGTAGACAATCGCGAACTTCAATTACTTTATAAAATTTTTAATGTTGCACAAAAGAAGAAGCTTGATGTTAAACTGTCGGAACCGTACAACCGCGACAAGCGCGTGCTGGACCAATGGCTATTCAAAATGAAGGTTTACTTATCAAACACAGATTTGATTGAAAGTAAAAAGGTTGCACTTGCTAGTTCTCTGCTCAAGGGGACATCATTTCTTTGGTGGCAACGACGGGTTGCTGATGGTAAACACACACCTTCTTGGGATAAATTCCGGCGTGCTATTCGCAAGGCGTTCGAACCTGCCAATGCGGATTTTCATGCCCGGTCCTCTCTTCGCCGCCTGAGCCAGACAGGTTCCTTGGCCGCGTACATCGCAGAGTTCCAAAGGCTAACTCTGGAGATAGAGACTCTTAGTCCCTCTGATAAACTTCACAGCTTTATCGACGGACTCGAACCCAACCTAAAGGACGTGCACAAATACAACCCTACCACCTTGGATGCTGCAATTGCCTATGTGGAGCGTCTTGGCGATAATCGGCGCCCTACACGGAATTTTCTCCCTGGTGACAGATCTTCAAACAGCGCTCGCTTTTCACAGCGCGATCGCAGAGACAGCTATAGCCAAAGTCGGCAACATCAGTCTCAGTTCAGACAGCAAGCAACGCAACCTTATTCAACTTCAAGGTTCTATTCTCAAGATCGACAATCTGAAAGCAGATCTTCTTCACATACCCCTCCACTTGGTGACTATGTTAACAACATTACATCTACTCCTAGTTGCAAATACACGAAGTGCCATGCCAAGGAGGACCCATGTGTTTGGATAGTCACACCCTTTCGCCCAAGAGACGTGCCTCTTCTCCAAAAGCCACATTCCTTCGACGACTGGTCACACCCCTTCGCTCTACGGGTGCGACTATTCACCCAATGGTTGCAGCTCTTCGCCGAAAGGATGTGTCTTTACGTCTAAAGTCACGTCTCTTCACCATGAGACGTGTCTTTTCATTTGTGTCTATTCGTCTCCTATATAAGGAGCCCTTGTATCACACATTCAATCAATCAACACAGAGTCTTCTATGTCACGTGACACATCCCAACCCTATGTGTCCGTGGATAAGCTACACCATAGCAGGGTTCCCGTCAGTTCAGTCAGTCTAGATAGCAGTGATCTGCCACTTTTGTGAGTCTATTCATAGACCGTGCATGTCCAGTCACTTAGCAATAGATGCATATCCTCCGGTTGCACACAGCATGATCATCAATATTCCCTTCAGAATCCATCAGATTCAGTCAGGGGAATTTTCCAGTGCATTTAGCCTATTTTTCTATTTTTGGTTATTTTCACTTATTATTTTTAAGTGACTTTCCAACAAAAGTAGGTAGGGCAATTTTGCTAAGTTAATATATAAGCAAACCCAAGTTAGCACTTTCTGGCAGATGAGGCAGCAGGAGCTTCCCGCTCAACGGGCAACTTCTCAGAAGTACCCCCCCCCCCCCCCAAGCACCCCTAACGTTTGTGGACCTCCACCTTCGCGGCATTCCCAGCAGATTTCCATCGCCAGCATCTCCCACCCCTGGCGTTTCCTCCCACAGCATGTAGCATCGCCATGAAGCTTCCCCTACCTGGCGTTCTCCAACTGCCATAGCCAGCGTTTTCTCAACAATTTACTAACGCTAGGACCTGCTGCCATTTCAGCGTTTTTGGATTGCAGATTCAGATCAGCCTAGCGTTTTGCTAAGCAATAGGACAGCAGGTCAGCGTTTTTGGTTTCAGTCCCTCACCACCGCAGATACACACAGTTTCAGCCTTAGACAGAGAAGCAGATCAGCCCCCAAGTTGGTTGCAGATGTTCCCCCATTTTCAGCCATAAAAACGCAGCCAAAACAGTCATTTTCAGCCACCGAAACAGTCCCGAAATTCAGCGATTAGAAGATCTCAGATTTCAGCCATCAAGTCGTCGTCGTCACCACCGTCGTCGTCATCGGCATAGTCCATTGCATACGCATTGTACACCTTTGTGCAATCAAAGTAGACCACTCTTGCCGACGAGAGTGGGGCCTTCGGAGGACGGTTTTACAACTCTCGGGTGTCGTATCTCTTCTCTCTCCTTCTCTCAATCTCATTCACTTGCACGCACAATATCCACTCACTTTGTTCGTGATCACAGCACTCTACAAGACGGAAGGCTCTCTCCTTCCCTAAGAACTAAAAGGAACCTTGAGAAATATAGATCACTAACCTTGAGAAAATACAACATTCATTCCGCTGCACCTAACATTGGTATCAGAGCTTTGGAAGTGTTCTGCATTACTCAAGGAAAGAACCACAAGAATTTTTTTTTGCTTGTTGAGGTTGCACGAACCCAAGTTTACTTGGGCGTGGCGAGTCCTAATCGTGTTTTGTTGAAGAGTGATAGGAATCCCAAGAAAGAAGGGCTTGTCCAGCCTCCCCTTGTGTCTCTTTTCACTCATTGAGAGCGGACCGTGCACTTAGCGGCCGGCCAATCGACGTGAGGTGGGAAAAAGCAACCTTGGTGTGAGCGCAAGGCCGCCAAGGGGTGCGCCCGCAGAAAAGAGTAGAACTCGGGTGAAGAGAAGATCCTTCTCCAACGCGATTTGCAAGCGAAAGAAAACCTCAAGAACCCAAGACCCTCAAGACTCAAGAACCTCAAGATCCTCAAGAACCCAAGATTCTCACAAATCAAGGACCTCAAGAACCTCAAGACCCTCAAGAACCCAAGTTCCTCGCGAGCTTAAGACCCCAAGATCATAGTCATGGTTGTCACCCGAAGCAGAATGGATACTTCGCATACAGGTGATGAGCATGAGAGAGGCGACGAAGACTCGTCCCCACCCGAAGATGATTTCTTCAACCCTCCCCCTTCGCCATCTACGCCACCAAGTGCACCAAACCCTATGGAGGCAGTGGTCAAGCAGATGATGGCCATGATGGATAGACAAGAAGCAAATCGCCTTGCTCAGGACCGTGAGCACCTTGCTCTTGCCGCACAACAAGAAGAAAATCGCCTTGCTCAGGAACGTGAGCGCCTTGCTCTTGCCGCAAAACAAGAAGAAAATCGACTTTCTTTCGAACACGAGCGCGATGAACAAGAAGCTCAACGGGAGATTCGCCATCAAGAATTTATTTCCCACATGCTAGCCTCGAAGACCGAACCACCCAAAGATCGTGGGAGTTCGTAAAGTGGCACAAGCCACGACGCGGATTCCAACCATCCAATTACAGAAAAGTTGACTTTTAGTAAGTATGACGGTAAGATGGATGCTATGGTTATTCATTCTTGGTTGCATCAATTTAATGCTTATTTTGCGACAACTAAGAAGACAGGAAATAGCAAAGTTTTGACGGCAGTAATGTACCTTGCCGGTGATGCCATCAATTGGTACCATGCATAGCAAGAGGCACAGCTAGCCGCGCACCTAGAGGCAGCCGACGATTTCACGCCCCTCTCTTTTAGTTGGGCTGATTTCCAAGACAAGCTCAAGGCGGGGTTTATGCCACCTCAGTACCTCGCACGATTGAAGGACGATTGGCACGCTCTCAAGCAAAATGGTATGCCGGTTATGTCTTTTTCTAATCATGTTTTGCAGCTAGGTACCCGGCTATGCATGTCGGATGATGAGCGCAAAGAGGCTTTTCTCTTTGGATTGGACGAGTATATCAAGTACGATGTCGAGGTATTCGATCCAATCGATCTCAACAAGGCGGTAGCGATTGCTCTCGCACAGGAGATGAAGCACAACAAGGGAAATCCTAAGGAGAACAAGACTTCCACAAGTCCCTCGCAGACTTCTCAGAACCCTCAGAACGGTAAGAACGGTAAGAATGATAACTCTTCTAACCAATCTTCCAACAGTCTCTCATCAAAGAATTCTTCCAATGAATCTAAGGGTAAGGCTAACACAACTGCTAAACCTAAGCTTACTCCAGATGAAAAGGGAGCACAAGGAATTGTAGGAGGTTACATCACTTCGGAAGAACAAAGCACTTATTCTAAGGAAGGTCGTTGTTTTCATTGTCACATTAAGGGTCACATAAAAAGAACATGTCCTAAGCTTGAATCGAATGAATCTAAAGAATCCACAGCACCCACTACATCTGTCAATGCAATGAATGATAACACAATTGTGCCCAAAGTTTCTCACGACCCTCCCATTGATGATTCTCTCATTAAATGTTATGGTCGTACGTCGGGACACCGTTTTGTCATATTGTTTGACCCAGGTAGTATGCATGATGTGATCAGTTCCTTTCTTGTTGAGAGAGCCCGCCTCGAAGTTAATCCGAGATCTCCTATCGAGGTATCTGGCTTTCGTCCCGGTATGGACGCTCTCATCACCGAGGAGTGCCTTGATGTGTTGTTTGCAATTCAACAAACTCCCTTCACTAGAAGATTTGTTGTTTCTCCTCTCTCAGGATGTGATATGATTTTAGGCATGAAATGGTTTCGTGAACTACACCCTCTCGTTGATTGAGAGGCTAACACTTTAACTCTCAATCTACCAGACTTGGACACTCCAAGTCAAGAATCAACCGCGACAGCACCAAATAACCACTTCAAAACAATTCACAGATCACAAAAGATTTGCACTCGCCCGGCGGAGTTCCGTGCCTAGAGATATTGGCCCCAAAGACAGGCGCCCCTTTCGGTATTTCTTTTTGTATTAATCAATCATCAAAGTACAAGAGAGCGGTTAGGGTTTCACTCTCAGACTCTGCGTCCAGATGCTCTGAGAAGTGAGGCCCTCACCACTAATTTAAAGGTACAAGGGATGCCCAAAAGCAAAGCCCCAAAAGCTTTTAAAATAAAAAGCATCAGTTCTCTCTCTCTTAGAGAGTCTCTTTTTTTTTATAAAAAAAGCAAGTTCTCTCTCTTTCTCATGGCATGGAGACAAAAGCAAGATTTGCGTCGTTCATCATTAAAATAAAAAAATAAAAAATAAAAAAAAGGACCTCCGCGATTTTCGAAAATTAGGGTGTTTGGCAGAAATTAGGGTTTGCAGGAATTTTAGGGTTTCTGCTGTCCGCCACATCATCACTTTGTGACATACCCCCCTCTTGAAAGCATTGTAATCGACCGCGATTACGCCTGCAAAACCGACAAAAGCCATAAACCGTCTTAGCAGACACTGACTGTTAGTACCTACGTACTAGGAACACACATCTAGCACATGTACAAAATCGACAGTCACATCACACGACATCACAGGACATCACCAGACATCACAGGACATCGCATGACATTCAACATTCATTCGGATCTTAGACCATGATTTATCGGCAATATAGCTAGCAATCACATCTAGGTCCAATAAGGACCTCATCGATGTCCGATTGACTAACCCCTATTGCAACCATATCTATTCGAGATCAATCAGACCAAAATGCTGCAGTCATTTCATCTATCAGTTCCTGCACTCACAAGAAGTCAAGAACAAATCAGTATCATTATCAGGCATTCCATTTCATAAAGTCATCCAGCAGAATACTGTCAGCTCTCAGTATCCCTGAAGCTCAAAGAGACATCAGTGACTTTAGTATCAAAATCGAGGCATCTGTTGACAAAGGAGTGGAGTAACTCCCCTCTTGTGCATCCCACTGCACCAGATCTGCGGCCAAGCTGAATTCTGGGTTCCATTTGGAGTAGACTATGCTAAACCAAAGCATCGAGGTAAAGTTTCACAATGCGAGGAGTATCTGCTAGGTCCTCCTCCTCCATCCACTTTGCATCAAATGCAGGAAAGTTCTTGAGCTAAACCAAGAACCGCCTTCGGACTTTACCTTTCTTCGTATCGTTATGTGCCAAAATCTGTTCAGGAACAAGGATCTCCTCGTTTTCTTCCACTGCGGGTTGCTCATAAGGCTCCCCATCATCAGGCACATCACCCTTAACAGGGTTCAAGAGACTCACATGCAATGCATTGTGAATCCTCCAAGTATCTGGCAGTTTCAATCGGAAGGAGACATCCATTATCTTTTCAGTAATCTGGAAAGGTCCGTAGTATCACATACTAAGCTTTGGAAAAAGCCTCTCCTTTCCCTTTTTCTTTCTTAGGCATGCCTTCTCAAAAGTAAGAGCACCCAATCATCCTCCTTCAGTTTCAAGTCGCGACGATGGCGATCCGCTGCCTTTTTCTGTCGTTCTTGAGACTCCTGTAAAGTCTCGCGAACCTTGGCAAAAGCCGTATCCAAATCTCGCGAATATTCATCCGCTTCAAATATCTAATCTTCATGCTCAGGAAGGATGGAACCTTCGCAGCACTTTCAACAATCTCACATGGCGTCTTCCCCGTCGAAGAGTGTATCGTGTTATTGTAGGCAAATTCCACCAAAGGTAAGTTCTTTTTCCATTGAGTCTTCTGATCCGAGATACAAGACTTCAATAAATCTAAAATCACTGAATTGGCAATCTCAAATTGCCCGTCAGTCTGCAAGTGGAACGATGACGAGAACTGCAACTGCGTGCCAATGTTCTCCCAAATTGCCTTCCAAAACAAACTCATAAATCTGGGGTCTCTGTCGGAGACAACCGTCTCAGACGTTCCATGTAATCAGAAAATCATCGTGATCTTTCTGTGTTCTCGGGAGATCAAAAATGAAATCCATTGCAATACTTTCCCAGGGGTGGGTGGGTATGGGTAAAGGCTGTAACAATCCCTGTGCCTTATGCCTGTCAAACTTGACCTTCTGGCATACCAAGCAACTGCACACAAACTCTTCCACATCCTTTTTGAGTCTCGGCCCAAAGAAGTCTCTCTCTACCCCCTTCATGGTGGTAGCAATGCCGCGGTGACCCGTAAAAGGTGGACAGTGGCATTCAGTCATAACCTTATCCCTCAACGGCTGTGTAACGCACAACATAGTCTTTTTCATCAAGTAGCCTTCCCGAAGGGAGTATCCAGCTACTGTCTCCCCATCCCGTATCCGTGTGAAAATATCTGCAAAATCTGTACCTGTGGCATACTGATCGACCATATTCTCGAAGCTCCTATGATGTATCGCGGAAACAGCCAGAACCAACGGTTTCCGAGACAAAGCATCTGCCACCACATTCTTCTGTCCCTGCACATGGACAATCTGGAAGTGGAACTGTGACAAGATGTTCACCCACCGCATCTGCTTTTCCGAAAGTTGCTTCTGTGAGAAGTAGCGCAAACTCTGATGGTCTGTAAAGATAGTAAAATCCGCTCCGAGTAGGTAATGCCGCCACTGAGTAAGAGCATGGATAACCGCCAAAAGCTCTTTCTCATAGATCTGTGCTGTCATCTCCGACCTAGAGAACAAACGGTTCTCGTAAGCTATGACATGGCCTTCTTGCATCAAGACCGCACCCAGACTACGACCACAAGCATCACAATATACTTCAAATGACTTCTGCAAGTCCGACAAAGTCAAAATAGGTCCCGTAGTCAATTTCTCTTTCAATGTCCGAAAGGGAGTCACCTCTGTGGGTCCCCACGAAAAAGGTACTCCTTTCTGTGTCAAGGTATGCAAAGGGGAAGCAACCTTTGCAAACTTTCGTATGAACCGCCTGTAGTACGAACACAGTCCCAAGAAGCTTCTAACTTCATGGACATTCCTCAAATCGGGCCAATCACGGATAGTCTCTATCTTGGCCGGGTCCATTTGCACTCCTGCTGCTGCTGACACAATGTGTCCCAAAAAGTGTATCTCTGGTAGGAAAAATTCACTTTTCTTTGCATTAATCACTAACGTGTGATCTCGTAATGCCTGAAAGATTTGAAGCAGATGATCTCTGTGTTCTGCCTCAGTCTTGGAGAAAACAATGATGTCGTCAAAGAAAGTGGCAACAAATAGCATGTACTCTCGAAAAATCCTGTCCATCATCCGGTTAAATGTCGCAGGAGCATTGGTTAAGCCAAAAGGCTTACCAAAAACTCAAATAACCCAAAAGTCGTCCGAAAAGCTGTCTTGTAGACGTCTCCTGGCACTATCCTGATCTGATGATATCCACTCTTCAAGTCAATCCTGCTAAAGCACGAGGATCCCTGTAACCTGTCGAGTATATCATCGATCCTAGGAATCGGAAATTTATTCTTGATGGTGATTTCGTTGAGAGTGCTATAATCGATGCACATTCTCCAAGATCCATCTTTCTTCAAAACCAACAACACTGGAGAGCAATACGGTGAAGTACTAGGCTGGACAAGACCTTTTCCAAGAGGTCTTTCACTAGGTTCATAATCTTTTCATTCTGTACTCGGCTCACACGGTAAGGTGGCCGATTCGGTGGCGTGCTTCCAAGTATCAGATCAATGGTTTGATCTTCAGGCCCTCTGAAAAGCAATCGGCATGAGTGTGGAGAAAAAAATCTTGGCGTTCTTTTGATCAGGTCAAAACATATTCAACCTTTATCCAGTGTTCAGAGTTCTCCCAAAAGAATGAGTAAGAAACTGAAGTTCATCAAGTACAATCTCTAAGCCCTTCATTTATCAAAGTCGCTTTCTCGGCCGAGTAGTCAACCACGGCGTAGTTCTTGTGGTACCAAGGGATCCTGAGTAGAACGTCACTCGCGTGCCCTGAACACCCCTGTCATTGCAAACAAAGTTTGCCAATGCTCGGTGTAATGGCAACATCCCATCCGGGTGCCAGTCGAACTACCACCGCCTGTGGTGTCAGTCTGTTGGGCGTATTTCCAAATTGAGCCTCCAATTCCAAGTGAAAAGAAGTGGCCTTGGCTCCTTCAAAAGAGCTTCCTGATCCTTCACTTTGCCCCAAAAGCGGCAAAGTTTGTACTTTCATTCATTTAATTCAGTTCAGGTCCCACGCCATGTGGCACCAGTTCTGCTTTTCTATCTGCCTTTTCTGCCACATTCCTCAGCTGCTCTCGAACTCTCAGGCCCGTCGTCGTTCTTATCATTCTGTTCTTTCTATGCCTTTTTAGGGCACTTCGCGGAGATATGTCCATGTTCCCCGCATCCAAAGCACTTCCCCTCTCTAATGAAGCGAGCTCTCTTCTCAAGAGTAAGCTTGGGTCGTGCATCCTTTTTCTCTGGGTTGCTCTTTTTCTTTCTACTTTCATTCCCAGAAGTCTGTTCGGCTCGTTGTGTCATGGCCTCATCTGTGGGGTAGGTCAGACTGCCAGAGTGAATGGCAAAGCCCCGCTTCGCATGACTCATCAACTCCTACATAGAAGTTGACTTCTATTCCAAGCAGTGATCTCGGATCTCTGTAGATAGACCCAAGGTAAACCGTTCAATCTGTTCTCTGAACAAGATCTTCTTGAATGAAGAGGCGGGTAGAAAGAGCTCCAGAATCTTTCACAGTAAGTATTTACTGTATCGCTCTTGGTCATCCGAAGATGGTTCCAAGCAGCTCGTATATCTCGTTCAAACTCTTGCGTCAACCAAGAAGAAATAAAAAGCCTCTTAAATTTCAGCCATGTAACTGGCGCAGTCTTGTTTAAAAGAAGCGTGGACCACCAAGTACGAGCATTCCCCTTAAAGTAAGAGGCAGATCTCCGAATCTTGGAGTGCTCTGAATAGCGTCCTCCCGCGAAAGCAATGTCAAACTGCTGTATACAAGACAAAGCCTTCGAAGCATCTGAGTATCCTGAAACTTGATCGAGTGGCCACCTTCCTTAAACTCTCGGACTTTCTTGCTTTTATCTTCGAGAAAGTCATACTGGTTAGCTTTGTAAAAAAAAAATTCTTCTTGTTCGCATAAAACTTTCCGTCATCGAAATCTGAGCTGTCTGTAGACGAGTCCTCAGTAGAACTGTCAGTCTCTGGGCGAGATGTAGCCTTCTTTGCCTTTTTCTTGCCTTTCCGAAGCTTTGTTTCTTGCTTCGCTTTTTTACCTTTTCTGTCTTCTTCGCTCGAATCCGAGGAGCTAGAAGAACTATCAGAAGAAGAAGAAGAAGAAGAAGAACTGGGTACTCCTTCAAATCGAACACGCTTCTTCTGTTTCTTTGCCTTGTCAAAAGTCGATTGACGACCCAAATATCCCAGAAAGTCAGTGCTTTTCTTTTGCTTTTTGCCGTACTTTTTGGCTTTCTTTTCTGCGTCAAAAAGCTAAGCAATCCGTGCATCAACCACATTCTCCAGTTCCTTCTCCGTATATTTTCTTAGAGGCAGAAGGTTTCTTGAGAGCGGGTTTCGGGAGTGGTGTTGTGGTTCTCTGCCACTCCATCTGTACCTCTTCTAAAGAGGTCTGGGTCACATATTTTGCCATCTTCGGGTCCTTGGCAAAATTGAGCATCATCTTTGTTGCATCGCCAATCAATCGACGACGCTCCATCTCTCTTTGCTCCGCCTGAGTAGGCCGAGGCGGGCCATACTCTCTGTCTGAATCTTCGTTGTGATCCCAACCCGCATCTCCAGATGCAGAGGGAGTCGACTAATCATTGCGTAAAGCCATAGGTGTCGCGGGAAAAAAAAATTCGGGGATCGGATTTTCCGTAGAAGAGAAATCGACCGTGCTCTGATACCACTGTAACAGACTTGGACACTCCAAGTCAAGAATCAACCGCGACAACACCAAATAACCACTTCAAAACAATTCACAGATCACAAAAGATTTGCACTGGCCCGGCGGAGTTCCGTGCCTAGAGATATTGGCCCCAAGGACTGGCGCCCCTTTCGGTATTTCTTTTTGTATTAATCAATCATCAAAGTACAAGAGAGCGGTTAGGGTTTCACTCTCAGACTCTGCGTCCAGATGCTCTTAGAAGTGAGGCCCTCACCACTAATTTAAAGGTACAAGGGATGCCCAAAAGCAGAGCCCCAAAAGCTTTTAAAATAAAAAGCATCAGTTCTCTCTCTCTTAGAGAGTCTCTTTTTTTTATAAAAAAAGCAAGTTCTCTCTCTTTTCTCATGGCATGGAGACAAAAGCAAGATTCGTGTCGCTCATCATTTATTATTATAAAAAAAAAAAAATCTTTTTTTTTTTCCTCCGCGATTTCCGAAATTAGGGTTTTTGGTAGAAATTAGGGTTTGCAGGAATTTTAGGGTTTCTGGCAGAAATTAGGGTTTCTGTTGTCCGCCACGTCATCACTTTGTGACACTCAATACCAAAAGTGATTCTCCTACTGTCTTTCATGGAGTGGACATTGTTCATTCTCCATCTCTCATTGCTAATATGCAGGACAAGATTGGAAGGATTCAGGAGGAGACTCTCTCAATCTCTTTGTCTCCACAGCATGACACACAGAATTTGCATGATTATGAGAAGCATGATAATGATTTGCATGATGATTTGGATGAAAAAGACAAGCATGATGCATGGCATGAAGATGATGTGATTGTTCACAAGGATGATGTGTTAGTGGATGCTTTTTCTAGCGAAGCTAACCTCGTTGTAGATTCGATCAATCACAAAGAACCGATCTTGGCTTTCGAGTCAAGGTCCAAAGAACCCCCACAAGACGATTCGATCATTCAAGAAGAAGAGATCTTGGCTCTCGAGCCTAGGTCCAAAGAACCCTCACAGGAAGTATTATGTGTTCGCATGATTGATACGCACGCATTGTTCGAGTGTTTCATTCGTGAAGGTTTCTTGTATTTTAGTCAACATCGTTATGTGATCCCTTTTCCTAGGAATGACATATTGTATGTTGAGCACGTTTCTCTCATGGATGAGCACGAATGTATGCGGATTGTTCATGAAAAGCTGAAAAGTTTATATGTAAGGAAGTCGCATTGCATGTCTCTTTCTTGGCATGACACAGTTTCCGAAAGAGCACATGATAGTATGAGCACCAAGCATGGGCATTTCCATTGTGATTTGCCACAGTTGATTTGATTTCGATCAAACAGAAAAGATTCGACCTCATTGTTTGCATGTGTTTGATGAACGGGTTGTCACTCCGTCTCTATGTTCATCTACATTGCATACACAGTCTTTAGAGAAGACAAGATTTTTTTCCTTCACTTTACATGGAATAGGTATGTTCATGGTTTTGTGTTGGAAGTGGTTTCAGGAATTTTCAACCATGGAGATTCTTGAAGACGAAAGAAGCAGGATTCTAGACGAAGTTGAAGCACCAAAGGAGCCACAGAAGACTTTGTGTCGCTTTCGGCGCGGCCCAAAGAAGCAAGCATTGCAGACCTTTATGAAGTTCAAGTACCACACGACCCACACAGCAGAGTGGGCCGAAGAAGAGTCCCTTCCAAGATTCCGGATGCTGTTGGCGATCTCCCTCGACGCCATACAGTTCGGTACCAGTACCTCACTTTGAAAAGGAGGGGATGTCACGTGACACATCCCAACCCTATGTATCCGTGGACAAGCTACACCATAGCAGGGTTCCCGTCAGTTCAGTCAGTCTAGATTAGCAGCGATCTGGCACTTTTGTGAGTCTATTCATAGACCGTGCATGTCCAGTCACTTAGCAATAGATGCATATCCTTCGGTTGCACACAACACGATCATCAATATTCCCTTCAGAATCCATCAGATTCAGTCATGGGAATTTTCCAGTGCATTTAGCCTATTTTCCTATTTTTGGTTATTTTCACTTATTATTTTTAAGTGACTTTCCAACAAAAGTAGGTAGGGCAATTTTGCTAAGTTAATATATAAGCAAACCCAAGTTAGCACTTTCTGGCAAATGAGGCAGCAGGAGCTTCCCGCTCAACAGGCAACTTCTCAGAAGTACACCCCCCCCCCCCCACAACACCCCTAGCGTTTGTGGACCTCCACCTTCGCGGCATTCCCAGCAGATTTCCATCGCCAGCATCTCCAACCCCTAGCGTTTCCTCCTATAGCATGTAGCATCACCATGAAGCTTCCCCTGCCTGGCGTTCTCCAACTGCCATAGCCAGCGTTTTCTCAACAATTTACTAACGCTAGGACCTGCTGCCATTTCAGCGTTTTTGGATTGCAGATTCAGATCAGCCTAGCGTTTTGCTAAGCAATAGGACAGCAGGTCAGCGTTTTTGGCTTCAGCCCCTAACCACCGCAGATACACACAGTTTCAGCCTTAGGCAGAGAAGCAGATCAGCCCCCAAGTTGGTTGCAGATGTTCCCCCATTTTCAGCCATAAAAACGCAGCCAAAACAGTCATTTTCAGCCACCGAAACAGTCCCGAAATTCAGCGATTAGAAGATCTCAGATTTCAGCCATCAAGTCGTCGTCGTCACCACCGTCGTCGTCATCGGCATAGTCCATTGCATCAGTCCATTGCATACGCATTGTACACCTTTGTGCAATCAAAGTAGACCACTCTCGCCGACGAGAGTGGGGCCTTCGGAGGACGGTTTTACAACTCTCGGGTGTCGTATCTCTTCTCTCTCCTTCTCTCAGTCTCATTCACTTGCACGCACAATATCCACTCACTTTGTTCGTGATCACAGCACTCTACAAGACGGAAGGCTCTCTCCTTCCCTAAGAACTAAAAGGAACCTTGAGAAATAAAGATCACTAATCTTGAGAAAATACAACATTCATTCCATTGCACCTAACATTCTAAGTCTTGTCTAGAGTACAGCTCAAGTTTCTTAAGTCTTCATCATGAGTTTCAGTACTTAATAAAGGATTAGTACCTAGAATCCTCACAAATTCTCCCCACCATGAGGTTTTTCCGACCCTCCCCCTTTCCCATCTACGCCACGATTTGCACCAAATCTGATGGAGGCTTTGGTCAAGTCGATGATGGACATGATGCTAACAAGAGGCGCAACACGCTACCTTGGAACGCGAGCACAAAGGACGACGGTTAGCCTTGGAGCGTGAGCGTGAGCAAGCACGCTTGGCGGCCGAGGAAAGACGGTTAGCCTTGGAGCGTGAGCGCGAGCAAGCGCGCTTGGCGGCCGAAGAGAGACGAGCGGCCTTGGAGTTAGAGCGTGAGGCGCAAAGAGACCAACGCATGCAAGAGTTGGTCCTACAGGTACTCACCTCGAAATCCAAGCCGGTCAAAGATGTTAGTAGTTCATCAAGTAGCAGAGACTCGAACTTCAACAACCCCGTCACAAAGAAGATCACGTTCAGTAAGTATGACGGTAAGATGGATGCTAGTGTTATTGATTCTTGGTTGCATCAATTTAATGCTTATTTTGCGACAACTAAGAAGACAGGAAATAGCAAGGTTTTGACGACAACTATGTACCTTGCCGGTGATGCCATTAATTTGGTACCACGCATAGCAAGAGGCACACTTGACCGCGCACCTAGAGGAAGCCGAAGAAGACGCTCCCCTTTCCTTCAATTGGGCCGAGTTCCAAGACAAGCTCAAGGCGCGGTTTATGCCACCACAGTACCTAGCACGGTTGAAAGACGATTGGCGCAGCCTCAAGCAAAATGGTATGCTAGTCATGTCTTTCTAATCGTGTTTTGCAGCTCGGCACCCAATTACGCAAATCGGATGATGAGCGCAAGGAGGCGTTCCTTTATGGATTGGACGAGTATATCAAGTATAATGTCGAGGTACTCAATCCAATCGATCTCAACAAGGCGATAGCGATTGCTCTCGCAAAGGAGATGAAGCACAATAAGGGAAAGCCTAAGGAGAACAAGTCTTCTCAAAGTACCTCTCAGACTTCTCAGAACCCTCAGAGCGGTAAGAACGGTAAGAATGGTAAGAATGGTAACTCTTCTAACCAATCTTCCTCTAGTCTCTCAAAAAGAACACTCACGATGAATCTACGGGTAAAGCTAACACAATTGCTAAACCTAAGCTCACCCCAGATAAAAAAGCAACACAAGGAATTTTAGGAGGATAAATCACGTCAGAAGAACAAGTCATTTATTCTAAGAAAGGTCGATGTTATCATTGTCACATCAAGGGTCATATAAAGAAAACATGTCCTAAGATTGAATCTAACGTATCTAAAGAACCCACAAAACCCACATCCTCTGTCAATGCCATAAATCAGTCCACTAGTGTGACCCAAGTTTCTCATGATCCTCCCATTGATGAGTCTCTTATTAAGTGTTATGGTCATGTGAAGGGTCAACGTTTTGTCATATTGTTTGATCCCGGCAGTATGCATGATGTGATAGTGACTCTCTTGTCGAAAGAGCCTGCTTGGAGGTTAGCAAGACATCTCATTTCAAGGTGTCAGGCTTCGCTCCCGATATGGACTCTCTCATCACGCAAGAGTGCCTTGATGTGTTGTTCACTGTTCAACAAGCGTCCTTCTGCAGAAAATTTGTAGTATCTCCTCTCTCAGGATGTGATATGCTTTTAGGCATTCGATGGTTTCGTGAGCATAACCCTCTCATTGATTAGGCAGCCAATACTTTCACTTTCAATGCCAAAAGTGACTCTCCCATTGTCATTTGTGGGGAGGAAGTTGTTCATTCTTCATCTCTCATTTCTAATGTGCAGGCGAAGATTGAAAAGAATCAGGAGAAGGAGACTCTCTCAGTCTCTTCTTTTCCTAAGCAAGACACACATGATTTGCATGATAAAGATGTGATTATTCACAAGGATGATGATTTGCAAGATAAAGATGTGATTGTGCACAAGGATGATGGTTTAGTTGATGCTTTTTCTAGTGAAGTTAACCTCATTGCAGATACGATCAATCACAAAGAACCGATCTTGGCTCTCGAGCCGAGGTCCAAGGAAACCACTCAGGAAGTATTATGTGTTCGCATGCTTAGTCAGCACGCATTGTTCGAGTGTTTCATTCGTGATGGTTTCCTGTATTTTTGTCACCGTCCTTATGTGTTCCCTTTTCATAGGCATGCCATATTGTACGATGAACACGATTCACTCATGAATAAGCACGAATGTATGCAGATTACTCATGAAAAGATGAAATGTTTGCATTCAAGGAGTTCACATTCCATGTCTCTTCCTTCGCATGACACAGTCTCAGAAAGAGCACAAGAAAGATTGTCAATCAAGCATCGGCATGTCCATTGTGATTTGCCACAGTTGATAGATTTAGATCAGAGAGACAAGTTTCGATTCCAATTTTTGCATGTGTTTGATGAACGGTTTGGCACTCCGTCTCTTTGTTTATCTACATTGCATGCACAGTCTTTGAAGAAGACTAGAATTTTCCAGTCACTTTACATGGAATGGGTATGTTCATGTTTTTGTGTTGGAAGTGGTTTCAAGAATTTTCCTCCTCGGAGATTCTTGAAGAAGGTAGATCCACGACTATAGCCGAAGTTGGAGCTTTGACGCAGCCACAGATGACTTTGTGTCGCTTTTCGCGCGGCCCAAAGAAGCAAGCATTGCAGACCTTTATGAAGTTCAAGTATCGCACGACCCACGCATCAGAGTGAGCCGGCGAAGAGTCCTTCCCAAGATTCATCCAGACGCTGTTGGCGATCTCCCTCGACGCCATACAGTTCGGTACCAATACCTCACTTTAAAAAGGAGGGGATGTCACGTGCACATCTAACCCTATGTGCATGTGGACAAGCTACTTCATGACAAGGGTTCAGTTAGCTTAGGAAGTGTTCTGGCACCTTTGTGAGTCTATTCGCAGACCGTGCATGTCCAAACACTTAGAATAGTTGCATTTCCTCTGGTTGCACAGCATGATCATCAGCATTACAGTCAGTAGCCATTAGGAGCATTTTACAGTGCACAGAACCTATTTTTCCTATTTTAGCCATTTTTCACTTATTATTAATAAGTGACTTTGTTGGGAAACTAGGTAGGGCAATTTGGCTAAGGAAATATATAAGAAAGCTAGCGCTAGCACTTTCTGGCAGAAGAGGCAGTAGGAGTCTACAAACTCACAGGCACCTTCTCAACAAGACCGGCAGGAGGCCTAGCGTTTCCAGTCAACAACAGATCAAGACCAGCATTTTGGCATCAGATTGAGCCTAGCGTTTTCAGCAGATGCAGATCAGCCCTGGCGTTTTGCAGACAACAGATCAGCCCTTGCGTTTTTGCAAGCAGCAAATCAAGCCTAGCGTTTTTGTATGTTGCAGCTCATGCTAGTGTTTTGCAGATTCCCAGCGACAAGACCATCCCTAGCATCAACATTTTCAGTTTTCAGCAGTCAGACTCCGCACCACAACCCCCAAACCTCGCAGATCTCACCTTCCCGCAGCAGATCCTCGCCGCACGGTCAGATCAGCCAACGTTTGCAGATTCAGCCCGCTATTCGCAGATTTCAGCATCTGCGTTTTCAGCTCATCGTCATCGCGTCGTCGTCATCACCGTCGTCACCAACATGGAGACAGAAGTCAGCAGATAGAAGATTTGCAGATTTCAGCCCCTAGCATTTTCAGATTTCAGCCCGTCTCGTCGTTGTCATTATCGTCGTCGACATCGTCGGCAAGACCATTGCATTTAGACCATTGTACGAGATTTGTGCAATCAATAGCATAGACCTCTCTCGCCATAGAGTGGGGCCCTTGGAGGAGGGTTTGACAACATTCTGGTGTCGTATTCTTCTCTCTCTTTCTCTTAGTCTCAGCACCTTCATTCACAGTGTTTTTCCACTTTGTTTATGATCATTTGCACTCTCTCACTAAAGGAACGGAAGGCTCTCCCTTCCGTAAGTAAAAAAAGCCCTTGAGCACAGTTTGGAGCACTCATCTTGAACAATTCACTTCCACTGCACCTTACAGTGACCCAGAACTACGATTAGGTGAGGAAGATAACGAGTACACCAGGATAGAAAAGCATGAATAGCATAAATCTGGTGCTTTGTACGAATACACAAGGAAACAACCAAAACTTCAACCCATCAACACAAAGTAGACCAATAGAGAGGTGATGAAAGCAGCTACTGAATAATGAGATAAATCTCAGACCATCAGAGTGGAACCCAATAGAGATTTTTAAAGGGCGGAATGATAGCACTTAATCCGAGAGCCATTGACGAGGGGCAGAGGGAGGCCTTCTAGGGTGGATAATTGAACAGCTCCTTGGGGCAGATTCCACAATCTCCTGCACTTTGAAAGGGCCTTACCAAGCAGGGATGAGCTTTTTGGATTTCCTTTGGTAGCGAGTTTGATAGAGTAGCACTAATGATCCAAGCTTGAATTTCAACTGACGAAGATGACGATCATTCCACGCCTTACGACGGAGCTGTTCCGCTTGGAGTGAATTGGAAGCTAACAAGCGACTCTCTTCCAATTGGGAGAGATGATAGATGTAGGCCGAGCCCATAACCCAATCAACGCGAAGACTGACTACTCAAGGGGAGACTGAGTTGAATTCAAAAGGAGCTATGGCTTCCAAACCGAAGGCTAGTTGGAAAGGGGTATGAGTGGTTGTTGCTTTGATGGAAGCGCGGTATGCCCAAAGGGTGCCGTGGGAGTGAATGGCCGAGACTTCAACAGCAACCTTCTCTTCTACAAGGAAGATGTATTCTTTGAATAAATTCCATTGGATAGCAAATGCAAGACATCGCCGTACCATTCCGGAGTTGTATCCACCTTTAAGAGATTGCTATCTGGAAAGTCGTCCGCAATCCCTGTAGCTTCTTCTCCAGTTTCAATGGGAGAGAGGTGGTCAGCCATGACGTGATGCTTGCCGGGACGGAGGACCACCTCAAAATCAAACTCCTAAAATAGAAGTAACCACCTCCACACTCAACCTGCAACTTGCGGCTTATTGAGCAAATAGAGCAGGGCATGGTGATCAGTAATAATTGTGAAGTGGACTCCCAATAAGTAGTGACGAAATTTTTGTAGAGCATACACAATAGTTGCACTCTGATTTAGTGAGTAGTCGACTTGCATAGTGAACATGCCGATCCAAGTTGAACTCCTTGCTAGGCTGAGTCAGCACAGCACCCACAGCCATTTGACTAGCATCCATATGTACATGAAAAGTGATAGACCAATCAGGGGCGACTTTGCCTCAGTTAGGCGTTTTTTGAGATATACACATGCTTCAACCTCGAGCTTTGACAATTTGAAGGGCACAGTAGCACTGGTCAGCCATGTCAATGGTTGAGCCACTTGTGCATACATACGAATGTACCTGCAATGATAGCTTGTGTGGCCTACAAAGCTCTAAACACCTTTCGAGTTGATGGAAGGAGGCAACTTCACGATGGCCACGATCTTCTCTGGGTCAAGCGCTAACCTTTAGCAGACACAACATGGCCTAAAAGTGTAGCTTCAATGACCAAAAAATGGCATTTGTTCGGATTGAGCTTCAGACATGCCTCCCTGCACTTGAGGAAGAGGCAGAGCACTTGAGGAAGAGGCAGAGAGCTGAGCGAGGTGCTCTTCTAGATTCTCCACTGGGGTTGAACAATGAGCACCCAAGAAGGTTGAAAATTTGTCCATGAATATGCGAAGATGATCCGTGAGCAAAAGACAAAAGATGAGATATACTATGTGATTGAAGGACGGTGGAGCATTTTTCAGCCCAAAAGACACTCTGGTGTAAATGAAAATACCCCAGGGAGTCACAAAAGCCGTTTTGAGCTAATCACCCGGATGGATACCCAACTGATTGTAGCCACTGAACCCATCCATGGAACTGGAAAGTACGTGCCTTGCCACATCTTCGAGCATGCGCTCAATGAAGGGTGTAGGGAAACCATCTGGGATAGTTGCCTTGTTCAGAGCGTGGTAGTTGACGCACACGCGGATTTTATCGGATTGCTTCTTAGGAGCTATGACCATGGGTGATAGCCACTCAGAGTGCTCCACTGGTACAATGATCCCTGCTTCTTGCATCTTTTCTAGCTCTTTCTTGACAGCTTCGGCATACTTAGGGTTGAGCTTGTAAGCTCGGCCTCTACCTAGCTTAGCCCCTAGTACCAGAAGATAGACTCTTTCTTCCTATAACACTCCTTTCGGCGTTCTTCTGCAAACCCAGATTTGTATATTTATGATGAGAGAGAATTGGTGACTCTTGTCATCCTCTATGTGGATGATCTTGTGATCACAGGTAGCCATGTTGAGCACATCCGCAATACTATGGAGACCTTGGCTAAGGAGTTTAAAATGACAGATCTCAACTTGCTTCACTACTTTCTTGGATTCGAGATATGGCAAATAAAGGAGGCCATCTTTCTCTCTCAAGAGCATTGTATCCAAGAGTCGTTGAAAGCATTTGGTATAACTTATCTCAACCCCTATGGATCCCAATCAATTTTGTCACAGTATGACCCCTTAGATGTAGCAGATGCTACAAAGTATCGGAAATTGGTCGGTTCTCTTATTAGGGTTCTCAACACCCGGTTTGACATTAGTTTCCTGGTGAGACTTCTTAGTTCTTTCGTGTAGAGACCCACCGAGTCACTTTTGGAGCAAGCTCTTTGGACTTTGCCGTATGCGACCAAGTCATTAGGCATTCACTATTTGGCTAGAGGTACAGACTCCAAGATCATTCTACGAGGATGGAGTGATTCAAGTTCAGGTGGAGATCCAAATGGACAACAGTCGACTACAAGTTACACCTTTTCTTTTGGCTCAGAAGCAGTTTCATGGCGCAACAAGAAACAACCGCGACAGTTGCCTTATCCTCCACACGGATAGAGTATCCTCCACACAAGTAGACTCTTTAGTTTGGGTATCTCTCATCTTGGGAGACCCTTCGACCAAGAAAGCCTATGGGATTGTGTACCAACATCTTTGTGATTCTGTCCGAAGAATTTGCATGTCCGAACCCATTCAATAGAGCAATTAGGATCCCTACAAGTGATTGTATGAGATGCAAACAGGTGACTCTGATTCTAGACAATACCACACAACAACCACAGTTTGTACTAGGCTAGATACTAATATGGCTGGTTCATGATGTGCATGATGTGTGCAAATGTGGTTCATGTTTATCATCCACTACGCCCGACACTTGCACCAATTCTAGTTGAAACTCCTCTATCAATGTCGAGTGTCTCTAGAAATGAGACCTCTAGGGTTCTTTCAGAACTAATTGTAGGTTCTTAAATAATGTATCTCCAAAGCAACCACCAATATCGCAAGATGCAACCTAATGTAAATGGATTAAATCATTCATGCACGTCCTTCAAGAATATCAAAAGAATTACTTGAGCTCTAAAGTAGGCACAGCATGTCCACATGGCACATCAAAAAGCGTTGTGTTTGATAGTGCTAATATAAGATCTTTGACCTCCGTGTTCTAAAAAAAGGCCTTGTTGCATACTTCAACTTGATCTTAGGACTTTGCACTGCATCCACTAAAGCCCCTCACCTCTTACTTTAAAGCATGACCTTGGATGCATGCAGCATTGATAGTGATTACAAATTGCAGAGGTCTCTTTGCTTGGATGGAGTGGCATAAAGAGATGCTAGCGGCTTCCATTGATGATGGAATCGTGAAGATCCCATTGATGATGGACTGAACAACCTCTAGGGTCAGGGTCTTGACTCAGGGAAATCCCAAGTAACAAGGCGATGAACTGCAAAGAGTCGACAATGCAATATCTACATGAGTACTATAGTCCCACAATAAATTGTTCTTTCCAACCGAGACTACAGTGATGAAGGGTTCACTTTTCATTTCTAAATCACGCCATGATCCTTGCCAGAAGAACAAACTTGAAAAGACAAAGAGCAAATGCCGGCACAAAGCTTACTCTATGACAATAGCGTAGTTGACGGTGTCCTCCTCTGCAAAGTAGATGGTCTCAATCTCCTGCGTGTGATGCTGTTGCAGAAAGTCCTTGCAAGCTTGCAGGAAGTCAGAGTCGTGAAGAAGGGGTCGAGTACCTTTCTGCTGATCATCCGACATACTCTCTTTCGGAGAGCGCGGGAAGTGTACCTTCAAAAGGGACCTTCAGCCTTGCTCATCCGTTATAAATATTCTCGTCCTTGGTGGATAAACATAGAGTTCATTGGTATGACCACACAAAATCGATCAAACTTGTCATTTTTTTAATTGACTGTATGTTGGTTACTATGTCCATAAAAAGAGATTCGTCAAGGCTTCACTAAATCTCTTTGAAATTCTAGCAACACCTCTACATTCATTGTGTCTAAAATTTTCAAAGTTAGACATTGTGTTGAAGGATGTTAAACAGGTGCAATTCTTTTGTGGATTTATGTGTCACTTTGTGGCCCTTGTGATGTAATCACTTTTTTAATCCATATACTCTTTTGGAAAATGGGATGTTTTGGCCAGCCAATGGGCAAGGCTACATAATAAGATCTATTCTTTTACAACTAAAACTCCAAGTACAATTTAGTTTTTTTTTTTTAAATGCTATTGGTACTAAAGAATTGTTGGCTTGATATGATGACACAAACATCACAACTTTATTTTGTTTTATAAAGGAAGTGATTGCATTTAAGTGACAACTGTAAAAATTCTCTTACGTGATTCACTTGCCACTGAATCATCTCTCTCTCTCTCTCTCTCTCTCTCTCTCTCTCTCTCTCTCTCTCTCTCTCTCTCTCTCTCTACGTGGGAAGCAATAAACAAGTCCAAAAGATGCACAAAAGCCACTCCATTGCGCTCCGTGGTTTGACCAAGAGATCAAATTCCCACACTACAAGTCTTTTGTGAGTACACACATACAAACATTTGGAGCTTTGGTAACTGAAGAAATCATTGCTAACATTTTGCTTTGCATGTTCCACCAATGGCACTTGCAGTTGTAGCTTTTTTTGACCTAGAGAAGATAGGAAGAGATGAGTACTCCCTTTATAACATTGGCATTGTGTCATCCATTGCCAACCAAGACTACTTCCTCTATCATTTTGCCTAGAGCAATAGCTTGGAAGTCCATCTTCTCTAAGAGATTTTAGAAGCTCTGTGTAGCAGCCATTGTGTTGGAAGCAACAATTTACCAAGTCAAGTATCGTCCAGATTCGGTGTGACACCTTATTGCACGTTACTTATCTATCCAATACAATTATGAATTGCACTATGAGCTATTCTTATAGCTTGCAATGATACCAACAATGCATTGACACAGTGACATTTATGCCGCTAGCATTGTCAAAAATGTCGGCATAAGCATCATTCTCAGAGTAAACATCGCTATTAGCGTCACTATACACATCCTTGTCAACATTGGTATCATAATCAATGTATATCAAGTATGGAACTTGAATCGATAGAGGTGGTAATAGTGATGTTCTATAGACCATATATAAAGACATTTATATTAATCCTATGTGCAAAAATAAAAATAAAAAATTGGGGTGGCAGAGCTTCAACCATACATTAGGCCTCATTGAGTTTCGCAACCATATCAATCAATTTGTAATTGTAGTCTTCCAAGCTACCAAAACATACCAAGACAAAGACAAGAGGATTGCCTAATTAAGACTTAAAACGCATTATATTTCATTGAATTTGAAAATACTTTATAAGAGGATTGCCTAATTGAGGCTTAAAACACGGTATATTTCATTGCATTTGAAAGTATACATAAGTATTGTTTGTTACAACCAAAAATAAAGCATATAGCAACTTGTTTTTCACAAAACAATATGTTGATGGGAAAAGGGTGTTCAACTACAGAATGGGAGATAGTATCATCCTAATAAGTACAAAATATAAGCACTATAAAAGCATTTCTCGAGCAACGATCGCTCATCCCATGTCAACTCAATCCAAAATGGCAACTGCAAAGTAAGAAGTGATTACAAACAACAATTACAAAGCAAATATGGTTCTTTGGAAATATGTTCACCTTGAACCATTGTGTAGCCCAACTACATTAACTACGGGTCTAGGCAAGCAACGTCATCACCTAAGCTCACTAAGATACTAGGCTTAGCCTACCTTTTGATTCTAGATTGATGGGGCCTACTACTAAGGCTATCTCTTATATATAGGATTTGATGGCTTAGGCTCAACCTACCTTTTGATTATAGACCATTAAGGTGACCTTGGGCTAGTCTAACTTTAGAGTTTAGACTAGTAGTCCAACCCATTGGGTAGTGGAGAATGTATATAGTTAGTACGGTGGAGATGGGTGGTCCAACAATCACCATGGTTGCGTTTTCCATCATGGGCTACTCGTCTTATCAGAGGAAAACTTTTGCTCATAGATCCTTGTCATTGTGGTATCTAGCTTTAGTGGATTAGCATTTGTATTCAACTGAGTAATATTGAGTTGAGCTATGTCGAGTCTAGATTTGTGGCACAACATTAGCTTACTTGATAACAATCACACCTCCATACAATACTAAGCCTTTGTACCCCCTTCATATCCCTCTATTTGAGAGTGTAGTGGTTCAACACTCATTAAGTCTATAGTGGTCCTTACTTTAAATTATGCAATTCTTATTTTAGTTCACATTGTCATTTTTATATTTATACTTAGCTTGGTTTAGTTTTGTTTTTGTAAGAAAATCAATCATGAGGAATTGCTGCTATCTCAAGGTTTTTTGGTCTTTGCAATAAAAGCTCTAATCCATGCAGCATGGTTACCCAAGCTTTTAACACAATTGCTCCATAAGGCCACACCAATCATGTGCGCCCTCTACTGGAAACTTTGCCTATAGAAGGTAAAGTTTCTACAATGGTACCCCACCCATGGCACCACAAAGTTCCTATGCCATTGTTGTCTCTCAAGGACCCTGACCAATTTCTACAATGCTACCCCACCTATGGCACCATGAAGGTCTATACCCTTGTTTTCTAGTCAATGCCACCCCACCCATGGCACCACTAAGTTCCTATACCCATGTTGTCTCACACAATGTTGATTACACACCTTAACCACCCCACCCATGGCACCACAAAGTTCTTATAGCCTAATTGTATCTCAATTTCTACAATGCTACCCCACCCATGGCACCACAAAGTTCCTATATCCTTGTTATCTATCACAAACGTGATTAGGCACCTCAACCACCCCATCTCCCTCTTATCTGATCAACCACCCAATCCTTTACCATAGTTTTAGAGAGTGTGGGAACTATCAAGGAAAATGCCCCCCGTGTTGAAGGGTCTCCCCCTTGTCCACATTTTGGTCCTCAAAATATATCTCATTTTGTTGTATTTTTCACATTTGTACGGTCCCCATTACGAGGAGAAGCCATTAGTGCACACATCTTTGGTGGGATTTTGGCTTAATGCCAAAGTGTTCCTTTTGTTTCCATTAATGATACTGACCTAATTTTGGTGCCCCACAATAAAAGATGTAGGGATCCATCCAATGCTATGCTGTGAGTACACTCTATATCAATGGATGGTTGATTGGTGTTGGCCAGTGGTTGATAACTATAATCGGTTTGTAATCAATGCTACCTAAACCGCCCATGGTGTGTACACTAACCTGACACCTTTCTCAATAGTATAAATTGAAGCCATTGCCATGAGCCAAGGCATCCAAGGTTGTAATACCCCTCTTATTACCCCTCTTCTCTAGTTGTACACCCTATCATATTTTGTTGTCTAAGTCACCATCTAAGCTCTACCCTTGAGAGCACATGATGGGCAGTTCCATCACATTGGATTGACTTTGTAATCAAACTTTATTGTTTTCTACACAAGATACAACTTTGATGTTGTTTTATTTTATTGATCTTTGCCTTAAGGCCAAAGCCCACAGCCAAAGATCAGTGTACCAAAGATAGTCCAATGAAAGGGATGGTGAATGATTGTACATTTCCCATCAACCTCATTATTGTTAACACTCCTCAGTAGCGACCACCTTCAACCTAGGTAGTGAAGCCTAAAGATCCTCAACACAATGAGGAGTCCTAATGCATGCTCACTCGTACCTAGAGAGCAACTTTATGCCTATCACTCCCTAACCGGGTTCATTCCCTCCAACTTTAGGCCTATCACTCCCTAACTGGGTTCATTCCCTCCACCTTCTTAACTCAATCCCAAATTGCACTATTGTCCTTCATATACCTAAGGCTACAATTGTACATGAGGCCTATCAAGAGGCTTTCATGGAGCTAGAGCAAATCCAGCCTATGCTGCAGGAATCCCAATTGACCACTTCCATAGAAAAAGCATGAGTAGCAAAGTAGATACTAAAGTATTCATACAAAACTTTTCCCGTTTTTTATCTTCTCCATCTGAATGCTACATTCTGCAATGATATCTTGGTAGTCATCCACTCCTTATCCCTTGAAGTTAGCCTCTTTTACACATGAATGAGAATGTGGGACGCATGTCTAACCTCACCATCCTATCTTATTGCAGTATTAGCGAGAACCACGATTAAATTGTCAATCCATGGGATGAAGCTGACTAGACTAGTGCATAGAGGCTACAAGAGGGTGTCAATCTCTCAGAAAACAACTAACAACTTGCATCTAACTCAAGCTAAACTCAAGCGACTGAAATCACCAAAAGCCAATTGCTCATCGGCAAACAAATCACATCCGTTACAGCATCAAATGACATCCAAACGTAACGAAACTTCTAGGACATGTTTATAAGACCTAAGCACACATGCTTATGGTCTTAAACCCCACTTTGGGTAAAGTTCCAAAATCATAATCATTAACAGCAGTGGATTTTTGACCTAGTCGTTTTCGACCCAGAATGCATTTAAATGCTTAGCAATGATGTCCCAATACCCCACCTATGATTTAGTTTTTTATTTGAAAGTGTAAATCCCTAGTTATGATGAAATTAGGCCGCAAACTACGAATTATTGTGATGTGTTTACGTCAATGCGTAGAGCTCTTACCTGCGGTTGCAATGCAACAAACACGACTGCAATGTGACAATCGGGGAGGGAGTAGGAAGCGCGAGAAGGAAAGAAGTGAGCGTCGTTAGCTCACGCTGTGTATTTCATTATCCAAAAACTTTTTAATAACTTACAAAAGTTGGCTTTTATACCTTAACGAAGGTTTTTGGTGGTCAAAACTAATAATCTGGGAGTTCTACCAAAGATGGGTAATGACAGGTTGATACAATTTGGAAGCTTGTAGCCCCGGCTCATTAATTACAGAGTTTATCCGAGAAAATAGGAGTTACAATATTCCCTATTTATCAAAATAATAAATGTTTTACAATGAGAACTCTGAAAAATGGTATCCGTGTTAGCTTGCTGCTAACATTCCCCCCCTCCTCGCCTATGTCGTCCCTTGACATAGCTTTATGGGTTGAAGTAGTCTTCGGACTGGCGACTGGCGAGGCGATCTTTAAGCGCATTCAATGTCTTTTGGTATCTGATTTTCTTTTCTTTATCGGGCACTTGCAAGAACTGCATAATGACTCTGTTCTTTAGCTCCACTACTGAGTAGCCTACAAACCTTGATGTGAGGTTGTTGATCACTGGCGCAAATATCTTCGTTCTCCAAGTGAAGAATCCCGTGTAGAACGCTTCCTCAAACGGCAGCATATTGTGTGCAGGTAGAAACATGCATCTAGCGTAGAAGCCATAGAGGACTTCTTCGGAAGGTTGGCCACTGAGATCATAGCACAAACCTTTGTTACCCTTGAGGAATGACATCCAAGGGGCGCCTACTTGCTCTGGCTCATTGAACACTTCGATGCATGTGAGCAGCATTCGACAGATCTTATATAGCATAGCACATGACAAATTTGGTAGACTTTTAAAGAATGACATGGCGCCCTTTAGGGTTTTCACCATGTATTCTTCAGTCGCTAGTCCCTTTTCTGGAGCAGGCAATCTGGGGTAGTTTAGCCAAGTTGGCCGCTTCTTGAGTAGTGCCTCATGTGCTATCCAGGTCCTTACTCTTCGTACAGGATAGAAAATCGGATCATTTTGCAGGGCCGCAGGTGCTCTTGTGAACAAAATCAAGTATCGTGGGTTTTTGTTCAGCCAGCTAAACCTCTACTTCATGTGGTCTTTATCTGCGCCCTCGACTTGCATGTCTGTGTAAAGCCTTTCTTTTACCTATAGCAACTCAACTTTTATTAGAGGGTAGGGCACGGACTGTTGGTGCCATTGCACATTGATTTGATTGGGAGTGAGTTGTGTAATGTTGATGGAGTGAAGAACTCTCAACTCCCAATCCATCGTTGCCTTCCACTGCTCATCTACCTCTTGTGTAATCTTTTCTTTCAGTGCATCTTCTTCAGCCTTTGAGAGCTAGACCATGGGCACTGTGTCTTCTTTTGTAATGGTTACCTGAAAATTTTCCTCACCACTCAGCTCTACTGTGGACTCTGTCTCCATTTCAACAAATGATACTGAGGGTATTTCTATTTGAGACTGCTAAGAAGTGCCTGCCTCTTCTTGTGTTTTCGGGTTTCCCTCTCTAAGTAGCTGGTTGACTCTTTTGAGTTCAGCTATCTCCTTCAGCAGTTTATCTTCTCTTTGGACCCGCATCAAGGCCAGGTCTCTGCGCTGAGATTGCTCTAACTTCAGCTCTAGCTCGAGGTATTTATTTTTCTTTTCTAGTGCCTTGTAGACCTCGTCTGTTCCTTTGATCGAGGGGACGGTTGGATTTTCTCGTATTTGCCACCGCAAGAATATCGCCTGATCATTGATTCTTTGTTCTGAGTACTGTAGAGAGGCATTAGCTACATCTAGCTGTACCTGGATTTTTTGAGCTGAGAGGGTGGTAGTGAGAAGTTCATTTGTAACTTTTGTCAGCTTATCATCCTTGGCTTTGCACGCATCTGACAGTTTGGTTAGCAGCTCACCCAACTCTTTCATTTCTTTTTGTTGCTTATCTCTAGCGAGCTGATGTTGTTCAGCTTCTGCTCTCAGTTCCTGCACTTGCCTTTGAAGATCGGTGATGACATTAAGTCTGTCGTCTAACTCCCCTTGGAGTGCGTCAATCACCACCTCTAACTCTTTGGCCCTTGTGCTATGGCCGAGTTCTCCTGAGCGAAGTCTTTCAATCATCTCCTGCATTTGCTTAGCATATTCATTAACCTGCAGGATGACTTTGTCATTTGATTGCCAGTCTTCATGTTGTGCCAACTAGGTTGATGTGTTTGCAGCCTCTTGTGTGTCTTTTGGCTGTGTCAAGACGGCTGGTTGCTGTTGTTCTTATAGCCGTGGTTGTTCTTTTTCCGTGGAGGTAGAGGGTGGTGCCTCAGCCTTCTCTTGTTGTGATGCGGTAGAGGGTGGTTCCTGTGCCTTTTGCTCCTTTGGCTGCTCAAACTGTGTGGTGTCCTCTTCTGTTGCAGGACTTGCTGCCTTTTTGGTCTCTGGCTGCTTCTCTATTGGCTGCTCTTGAGTAGTTCCAGTTGCTTGTTGTTTAGATTCATCTGCCTTTTGATGTTCATGCTCTTGTGTAGCTTCGGTTGCTTTCTCTTGTTCAGGCTCATCTTCTTTAGTCTTTAACTGCCGGTGATGGTGGTGGGCTCGGCATGGGTTGATCTTAGTGTTCAGAGACAGGAGAAGAGATGTGGGGAGACACAACACCTTGGGCATGTTGTGCTTCTCCTTGTGTAGTGGTCTCCTCTACTCTCTTGTTCTTCTTCCTCTTTTGCCTTCCTTGCCGCTTCTTTGGCTTCCTTTAGCTTTAAAGCTTCTACTTCTTGGTACATACGTTCCAGTGCTTCAGCCGGTTCTTTAGCCTCTTTCCTAGTGTGATGCTTGGTCCTTGGTCCCTTAAGTCCATTAGGAACCATTTTTCCGGGTCCTTTCCTTGTGCTTGTCGGTTGCGTTGATATGCGTGTTTCTCTCTTTCAAACTGGGCTTGCTTTTGCATGAGTCTTACCATGCACCGAGTGACATTTTTCAAGCGAATCAAAATTCGAGCGAATATCTATATAGCATGGACCCATGTTGCCCTATGTGGTATGGCTTGAGCCCTATCCTCAACATCAAGGATGAAGCAGAGGGGGGCATGCCACCTGGGCTCGGGTGGTTGAGCAGGGTGTTGATTGTAATATTTTTTTGATCTTTTTGATCTAATATCACTCACTCTTGTGAGTTTTGCAAAAAAAAAGGACGACAAAAAATTACATAACATACCCTGCTCACAAGCCAAGCCAGGGCACCAAGAACACCACGGTGGAATCACCATCTATATAGAGTCAAACTACCGATCACCATACAAAAAACCATAGATGAAAGCATATAAACGTCCTACATGAGTGCCATAGGAGACCAACATGCTGACACCAAGAAAGCCCCTCCCAAATAGGACCACATCAACAAATATTGACCAGACCAAAAGGTACAATTTGTTCACGATGAATCCGAGAAGCAAATATAACACCTCTTACCACATACAAGCCACATCAGGGGGGAGCATAGGAGCCCCATCACCTCACAATAGAATGATGACCACCAAGGAGCCATTCATAGAAAAAAGGTGCAGCACACTCCCATCGGTCCAACCACAAGACCATCACATTAGGCTAAAAGGGGAGCCCACCTTATTGAAAGGAGGCCCCCGATGCCACTAGGGTGAGCATCCCCTGCCACAAAATGCCCACCTTCTCATTTGTTTACTTGAGAACTCTTCAAGATGCTTTCCTTGCCAAGTAGGAATTGAAAAGTGCATGATGGGTTAAATGAAATCTTTAGGTCAAGGGTGGGGGAGGGCATGCTGTGTAGGCTCATGGGACAAGGGTGGGGGAGGGCATGCTGTGTAGGGTCACGCGAGAGAGTGCAAGTCACTTCAATGGGACAATCAAAGATGAGAAATGGCACCGCATGAGAGCGGGGAAGGGGGGAGGGAATGGCTTTTCTTTGTCAATTCAGTGGGCATGGTCGACATGAGGCTTGTGATCTATGAGCAAGAGGCAGACAGAGGGGATGGAGGAGGAGTTGAGAATTTTAAATTTTGAAATCTCAGGTAGATTTTTCCCAATTCATACAAAGAGGAGGCAATAGGATAGGGAGTGAATTAAAAAAGTGAATACAGTTTTCTTTTTACTCTCTTTCTCTCTCTCTCTCTCTCTCTCTCTCTCTCTCTCTCTCTCTACTAAATGCAAAAGTGAATTCACTCTTCTTTTTTGAAGATCTTCAACGTATAATCATAAAAAAACCTCCCTTAAAGGATATGCGTTGGCACAGACCCTCCAAGGAAGATTTTTATTATGAGAGAGAGAGAGAGAGAGAGAGAGAGAGAGAGAGAGAGAGAGAGAGTTGCCTCTCTCAAAATTTTCTATAGCCTTTGCCCCCTGTAATCTTTGCACTTGAGGATGGTGGTGGCATCACTGGATGTGGATGTGGTGGCACATAGCCTTGTTGAGAAGGAGCAAGGTCTTTTTGTGTGTAGGCTACATCACATGAATTGCCATAGAGTCATCAAAACCACGTTGCACATTCAGAGAGAGAGAGAGAGAGAGAGAGTGGGAGGCTTTTCACATGCAAATAGATGGTTTGGATTTTGGATTCTTTGTTTATTGCATGCACGATGAGAGAGAGAGAGAGAGAGAGAGAGAGAGAGAGAGAAGGGGGGGGGGGATTAGAAAAGTGCAGAACAAAATTTAATGGATTTTCTTAAAATTCTTCCTTTCAAGAAAGTCAGGGAGACAAGCATGCAATAGTCAACACAACACAAACTTTATTGCGTGCACTCGACCTTCAATTTTGTCTTTTGGGATCTTGGTAGATTCTTCATAAAAGCTAACTATAACTCAACAAGGATATTGATTATTGGTCACCAAATACAAACAAATATGTGATGGTCTCAATTCGAAGCACCCTAAGATATTCATGATAGCCGGCTAATAAGGTTGCCTCATGAACAAAGAGTTGAAAAATACTAAGGTATTCTATAACCAAGCAAAGAGTTGAAAAATACTCAAATATAGTGCAAGGGGGGGGGGGGGGGGGGGGAGGGGGGATGCTTGCAAGGTCGAGTGATGATGCATAGCAGACTTGCAAACAACATGTCAGCAATGTTTTAGAACAGTGTTTGAGAAAAATGATTTTCAAAAAGTTACAAAATTCCTTTAGCCAATGGAAGAGCTACGAGGTTTCTTTTACTTGCTAGCAAAATACACAAGAAAGACCAAGCTCAAGAGTTATCCAATATCAGGCTTGCTAGCATTTTCCTCTTGCATATCCATGCTTAGATTTAATCACCATCTTTAGGAGGTCTAGAGCCAATTTATTTAGCCTCTCAAATAAAGAGTAATTGACTTACAAGAACTCTTGGCTATGTGTGCTTTCATAAAGTGCGTCTCATGAACTCGCTCGATTTTATCATCGCTCAAAAAAGTTCGCTCGAAGTTTCAAATTCCTCCTTTTGCATGGGCTCTTCTTGGTGTGCTGCCACGGATTTTCTCTTCATTTCCTCTCTTCGTGCTCTCTTTTCTTCATTATCTGAGCTTTCACTGCTGTGCCTTTTCGGCGAGCTTTCAGCCGACTCTTCATCAGATTTGTAGGATCTCTTGGCTGATCTTGTAGCTCGAGGAGATGGTTGAGCTGACAGTATCCAAGTGTTTTGGTCTGGGTAGGTGTAGGTTGTTGGCCATGCCGATGGCATGGTATGCAATCTTTGTCAATACCTCTGGTGCACTGAGGTAAGTGATCTTTCCTTCTTTTTTTGCGCCTTTCAAAGTGGTCAAGAAATATTTTGCGTGGTCCACTGATTGCTTGGTTGTTGACTCGAGGACTTGCATGAAAGTGGTGGCAACCGCATGATTTGGCGTGGTATACCTTGGTGGCCTTTTAGCCAGGAAGTGAAAGTGTTGGTGGTATAACCTGGCTGGCTCTTCCACCTGCTTGTGGAACACTGTGGTGTGATGCTCTTCTAACTGTTCTTTTGAAAGATAGGCTGCCTTGGCGGCTTTGACTGAATCTGGATCCAGTTGGTATGCGGGTAGCTCCTGCAACGCTTCTTTCTGGTTGAGCTTCTTCTTGGCCCTCTCTGCTGCTTGCATGGCTCCTGTGCAGTGAATGGAGTGTCAAAGTTAGCAGATTTGATGGATTTTTCTCTTAAATGTCCTTTAGTATGAAATGCTGACAATTTTGGTCCAATTTGCTTCAAATCAATTTTTGAACAAGCATAGATACATAAAAACATGCAAGGAACAAAATTATAAAGTCCAAACAAAATTTTGCAACCAAAGTAAATAATCGCAATTAGTTACAGATGAGTATTTTTTTCAACATTTTGCAAACTTGGCATCACATGCTTGAAGTAGATACCAAATACATACTCTGAGTGAAATATGGGCTCATTTGAATGCATAGGGTGAAAATGGTACCAGATTTTGGCTTTAGGTCTCTGAAACAGTAGATAGAATGAAAATTTGAGATTTTGAGCTCCAAATTGGTTCAAACTTGGCTAGTGGGCTTAACACATCATGTACTTGGATGTATGATGGCAAAATATCAAAATTCCCCCATTTTGGCTAGAAAGTAAATAATCGCGATTATTAACATTTCTACCAAAATCAACATTTTTTGATACAAATTGGTTCTAAGCATTGTATAGACTCTATGTATGAGATATGAGGTGATTTGAATCAAGAAATGTGGTCCATAACCCACAAATTGGCTTGCAAAGACTTCTTTGCGTTTTCTGGCAATTTTCCAAGTTATAGGTGCTCATTTTGACTCATACTTGATTTTTGGCATGTAATAGGTGTGTACACCTGATAGATGAGGTGATGATACAATTTCCAAGCAAAAATAGTGCAAAAGTAAATAATCGCGATTATTACAGCAGTCACAAATTTTTTGCAAAAACTTAATTTTTTTGACATAAAGACATTCTATACACTTAAAACAAGTCCTAAATTGAATTTGGTCAAGTTTGGTCTTGCCGACATCACTTTGTGCTTTGTCGACTCTAAAATCTCTGATTTCTGTGACTATACTGCCTGTTGAGTTGGCCAATCAATTTTGAGGCTTTGGACTTGTCCGCAACATAGTCGTGAAGCAACTCATCCAATTCTGGCTCATTTGGAGTCAGTTTGACCCCGTATGTCGAATTTGACGCTTTGTAGCCTTCGAGCCGTTTTCTTCTTTTCAAGGGCTTTGCTTGATTGATTTCACTAAACCAATCATATACATTGTATATGAACCTCGTAGGCAAGCTGTCTGTGGGGTCAGATCAGAATTCTGGCATCTGCCAAAAACCTAGCTTTTCTACTGGGGACCCCCTCAACCCCTGCCGAATGGTGAACTGATGATATAGAAAGGTTCTATTATGTTAGGGCATGCTACAGTTCAAATCCCATTTGATTTGGTCGAGCTGACAGGCTGCTATGGTTAGTTTTTGGTCGTAGGTCTTCGTGCACTGTTCGGTTTCTAGGGTTTTTTCTAGGAGTTTAGACTAGCTACCGGCCGTACAAAATGGATCATTGATGAGTAAAGAACTTACCCCTCATGTCTCGTGTGAAACAGCGCTGAAACCGGCAACTGTAGACTCCGGAAAAGACGCGCAAAAGAGGTCGAAAAGCTCTTTCTGCAAAGGCCACAGTGTGGAAATGAGGTGGTTTTAGCCTACCTTGGATATCTATACCCGAATTTCCCAAACCAATTTTCCCCAGATTCCCTCGTTAGTCCTACTAGGCCGTGAAATCTATGTTAGACTCAAAAATTTCCTTGATCGGATTCCTGTAGCTCATTCTGCAAGAATTTTGCAAAAGTAGGTATGGCCGCCTAATTTAAGCTTCCCGCTTCCATCTTCTGATTTCGTTGAAAATTTTTGCGCTTGTCCACCTTTTCTTTCTGATCACCATCATGTCTTTCATTTTTCCATATGAGCTTCCTTGCTATTTATTATTAATTTTTGATATGTTTATTGAAAAAAATCAAAGAAAATAACAAAATGCTCTAAAAAAGTAAAGTGAAAATCCAATAATTAAGAAAATCCATTGAAAAGCACAGCTTTATTGTTTTTAATTGGATTTTTCTATTTTGAAGTCTCATTATCAATAAAAATGATTAAAAATAACAAAAAAGACTATTTTCTGATGATTTTCTGATAGTATATACACTATTTACACTCATCGGGAAGATATTATCAGTGAATTTTCTCTTGATGATGAATTGTAAGGGCATTATTAGGTAATTTTGCAAAACATCACACGTTAACATCGAACTTTGTCCTCCCTCTTCAAACATTGCCCTTAATTACTTGGTACCCTTCCACCCTTTCTAGATGGCGTACTCCGAGACGATTGTGTGCATGGGTTGAACAAATCGTGTCTATGCATAGCCATGGTTGGCTCTATTATGTTTTGAAGATGGATGCAATTCAAAACACTATGTTGTGCAAGAGCTGGGTCTTGAGTAATTAACTCAAGGATTTCTGATGTCGAGGCTTTCTGATGCTGTCTACCAAAGAGCAAATCTTGTAGCTTATGTGCTCTCTGTTTGATTGTATCATCAGGATGCTTCAGCACGCTGATTTCTTGGGCTGTTGGTAGCACTTTTGTTTGTTGTCGAGCTTTTTCTCGCCATTGGTAGCTTGGTTGCTTGTTGCTGTATGGTGTGGTGGAGTTTTTTGAGACTTAACTCGCCATTCCTTGATTGATCTTACGGTTTGTGGAAAAGATAAGTGCTCCTTTTTTTTCCAAACCAATTTCATGTTAGGTTCCTTGCTCGGAGATGCCGTCTCTGTGTTTTTACCCTTGGAACCTTTTTTTGTTTTGTCGGTGAACTTTTGGGCACCCAGATTTGAATCGGCTTATCCTTAAGCTGTGCTTTTGGTACCCAAATTTGCATGACTCCTTGCATGCTACTTGTAGCATTTGCTTGTGTCGAGGGGATGGAGAAGGTTGATTACTTCATGGTTTGATCTGTCGATTGCTTCCTTTCCATTCCTCCTTGCTTGGTGCAATAGGAACAATGAGTTGCCCGCCTTTAGGTGATAGCTTTAGCTGATTTGTATCCCAATCTGGTACTGCTTTGTATGTCCGCATCCAGGGAATTCCAAGAATCATCGTCTCATTTATGTGTTCATCTGATAAGCATACAGATTGATGAGGACATGAACATCCATGTACTATCACGTTCAAGTTGACTACTCCCAATGTTGGGGCTGGGTTCTGGTTGCATCCTTTGATTGTCGCCATTCTTGCTGTCAATGCTTGACTTGTTGCCTTCTTGTACGTGGAATGACTGACTGCATTTACTCTAGCTCCTATGTCGACCAAAGCATTGGTGCTATGATTGTTGAGATGTACTTTGATGCGCAGGTCCATTCCGTCTAACCAGTCATCATCTGTTGAAACTACATCTTTATGTAATTCCCTTTGTCAGTCATCTATTTCCAAAGTGTTGATGGGAATCGGTATCTGTTGATTCCTAAGAGCAGCTTTCCGTTTGAGTACCCAAAGCCGAGCTTCCTCTTGGGCTTCATCAATAACCTATTGTCGTTTAATCCTCCTTTGCGTGGTTGCATGCATTCTTTCTAGCAAGTCATTGGTTAGCTACAAATTGTATTTCTTTAAATGACATCCACTAATCCAATTTGCCATTGGTTCACCATCTAGGGTGGACAATTTTACGGATCCACTTGGAGATACATCTTCAATGGTAAATGGACCGTTTCCCTTTTTCTTAAACTTGGACATGTGTTGCTTAAGGGAATAGACTAAAACTAAGTCCCCTTTCTTGAAGGATTTTGTGATTAAGTGGGAATCAAAAAATTGTTTTTGTTTTCGCTTTTGTGCATAGATGTGAGCTACAACAGTTAGCCTTTGATCATCTAGCTTTTCCAAGTCTTCAAGTCTTTCTAACAATTCATGTCCAGTCCACTCAAGATTCCGTCCTACCCTTAATGTCGGCAATATAAATTTTATTGGCAGTATGGCATCAAGACCATAAACAAGGTTAAAGGGTGTAGCATTTAAATTTGTTTTGAATGAAACTCGATAAGCCCATAGAGTAGCATGGAGATTCATTTCACAGTCTGTCCTTACTGAACTAACCACTTTAGTCAGGACTGAGCTAAGAATTTTGTTCGTATGGTCAGCTTGTCCGTTTGCTTGTGGGTGATAGGGAGCTGCTTTGTTATGGATGACCATAAACTCATTAAGCAAATACTCGATTACCTCATTGAGGAAACGAGTTCCCCGATCATTGACAATTTCTATTGGCAATCCATATCTCGTGAATACATACTCATATAAGAATGCAGTAGTGGTTTTGGCATCATTCTATTGAGTTGCTTTAGCCTCAGCCCACTTGGTCAAATAGTCCGTAGCTACAATGATATATTGAGCTTGGGTTCTATAAGCAGGTGGTTGTATTGGCCCAACAAAATCTATACCCCATTTTGCAAAAGCTCTAGCCCCCATCACTGGTCTTAAGGGCATGCTATCTACACGTGTTGGCATTTTTACTCGTTGACAAGCATCACACATTCGAACATATTCTTTGGCATCTGCAAAAAGTATTGGCCACCATATGCCTGCAATCAAGATTGCTCTTGCGGTGGTCTCACTAGAAAAGTGACCTCTAGCTAATCCAGCATATGCTTGTTCTATAATCGGAATATACTCGTCTTTGTTTGCACAAAGACGCAAATGTTGATCTTTACCTCTCTGATATAATTGGTTCCCAATAAGAGTATAGTCTCTTGCTTCAGTTTCAATTGCTCTTTGATGACGTTTACTCATATCCTCAGGAAATGTTTGCCTTGATAAGTAAGTAAATAGATAGTTACTCCACTTAGGAATATGTGACATTTGAAACAATGTTACTGAGGTATGGGTGTTTGTTTTTGACATTGAGTACAATCCTTTACAGAAGATCGAACATCATTCCTCATAGTCGGCCAAAATACTCCAAGTCTCAAAATTCATTGCATAGTTTGGTCTTTCGCAAAGTGAAGTCCTACTATGGTAACATGTGCTTGACTTAGGTACTGTTTTTTTCTTCAGGATTAATGCATAAGAGTAATATTCCATCTCAATTTCTTTTGTATAGCCTACTAGCTAGTAATTGATACATAGCCATTGATACATAGCCGATTGCTCTATTAATCCGATCATAATAGGAAGTGGTATTTGTGGATCCACTTGAGCTATTGTCATCAATGACACCATATTTTCCGACCATTGAGGTATCATTTGCACGGAGAACAAATAGGCATCTGGTAGATCATCGTCTACCCCTTTAGGTGATTCTCCTAAAACAACCCTTGATAAATGATCTATTCGTTGATGTGTAGTGCCCTTTTTTACAACCACAGTGAAATCAAATTCCAGAAGAATGATGAACCATATCACTATTCTTCCTGTGCTGCATGGCTTGTTGACCAAATACAACAAAGCTTGGTGGTCTACAAAGAACACAAATTGTTGGCTAATAGGTAATGTCTATACTTTTTAACGGCATAGATCATTCCTAATCCTTCCCTTTCGGCGGTGGTGTAATTCTTTTCCTCCATGTTCAACTGTCGACTAGAATAAGAAATAGGAAAGTCAATTTTCATGTCTCCTGGTTGAGCTAGTATACAATCGATAGCAAAATTGGAAGCATCTACATGTATGTGGAATATCTTATTCCAATCTGGTGCTTTCAATATTGGAGATGAGGTAAGAGCTTGCTTAAGCTTCATGAAGGATTCTTCACATGCCTCGGTCCACTCAAAGTGTGTAATCAAGCTATACATGGGTTTTGCAACTATAGCGTACATGTAGATGAACCGTCGGTAATATCCACAATGCCCCATGAAGGCTTGTACCCCCTTGACTGTTGTTGGTCTAGGTAAATCAACAATGACATGATTTTTTTCAATATCAGTAGCTATGTCATTTTTAGACACTATATGTCCAAGAATTTTTCCTTGTCTACCCATGAATGTGCACTTTTTAAGATTTAAGCAAATCCTATAAAGTCTACATTTTTTGAATACCTTTTTGAGGTGTTCAAAATGATCAGCTCGGATTGATGAATGTACGCATAGATAATCCATATATACTTCTAAGAATTTCCTACGATATTCTTTAAAAGCATGGCTCATCAACCTTTGAAATGTGGCTGGAGCATTAGTTAATCCAAACGGCATAACCTGATAGGCGAAAATACTCCATTCTGTTGCAAAAGCAGTTTTATGCTGATCTTTTGGGTCAATCAAAAGTTGATTGTATCCCGAAAAGCCATCTAAGAAGCTGTAAGCTTCTTTTCCTGCAACTCGTTCTAAAACATGCTCACTGATTGGAAGAGGAAAGTTGTCTTTAATGGTAGCTGCATTCACCTTTTTGAGATTAACACACACTCGTAATTTTCCATTCTTCTTGGGTACTACCACAATTGGAGACACCCAATCTATGTGTTCAATTTTGTAAATGAATTTGGCTTCCTTTAGTCTTTCAATCTCTTCTTTTATCTTCGTGGAAAATGTTTCATTATACCTGTATGGCCTTTGTCTACCTGGTTTTGCATCATCTCTCATGGGTATGTTATGTTGGCAGATTTCTGGATCAACACCCTTCAGATCCTTGTAAGACCAAGCAAAGATATCTCGGTATTCTTTTAGCAAGCTCAGCAAGAGCTCTTCTTCTTTCTCTGTTAGGTCCTTTGCAATGTAAGCAGGTCTAGGCTCTTCTCCTGGTTCAGTCAGGTCTATCTTTTTAGCGTTTTTAGGCCCTTCGTAGGACTCACCCTGTTTTCGTAGTTCCCTAATAGGTTGTTCGACTATGATTTTTCGATCTTGGAGAGTATAATTTTTGTAATGGGATGGAACACTCATTACATTCTTACCATCCTCTTTCGTGGTTTCCATTTCGGTCGTATATATCTCCCTTAAAGCTTTTTTTAACTCTTGATTTTTTTTCCCCGCTCAACTTGTGTCATGATTGGCTTTTTATCCTGTTGGTTCGCTTGAGTATCCTTCCTTGTTTTTCTCGATGTTTTAGAATTTGTGGATTTTTGTTTGAAGAATATCTGCCAGTGATTTTTTCCTTGACACAATCATTCGTATCTATCTGCATCAGGAATTGTGTTCTACTGGAGACAGATGACATAGGTCGTGATTTCACGTTTTTGTTTTTTGTTTTTCGTCTATACCATTTTGTCTTCTTGATTTTTGGTTAGGGAAGTCAAAAAAATTTTCCTCCCCTCCTTTCAAGAGTAGCTTAGCTCTCACATGTTCTTTTTCTGACCCCGAACCTTCTAACAGGTAGTTGAGTGTTCATCTAACTCATCAATTGCATCGTAGTAGAGGTCTGAAAAGATTTGTTGAGCTTTCATCAAGTCCTTGGGTTCCTCATCTTCATCTTCAATGTTGAGGGTTGAAATCATTTGGATGGGAATTATGTCGTAGCCATCCTTATTGCAAAATTGAGTAGGCATAGACGTATTCACACATACATCCATTGTCACTAAAATTTGAGTCCACTCAAATGGCTCAAATAAATGCTCTGGAAAAGGTTCAGGTACATAGGCTTCGTCTGTGCAGTCCCTTTCTAGAATACATTCTTCTCGTTTTAAACTCCCATTTTTTGAAGCTCCACACATCCAAATAGGTATGTCTTTGTTTAACCAGGATGAAAGATTAGTTTCAATCGAAGAGACTGAATCAAACTCTTGTATGGGTGTTTTCAAGACATCTCTATATGTGTGATCTTTTAGATTTACCCTTGTTATAGATCCCACTTACTTCAAGTACAGATAATTGTTTTCCCAACCTTGGCTAAGTTGTACTTGTCGCATGAAAGGTCTTCCCAATATGATTTCATAATTGAGTTTTTTCCCAAAGTCTACTATCGCAAAAGTGTGTTGATATTCAATTCCACAGAATTGACTATCACTTTTCCAAGCAGCCCTAATGGTCTCTCAATGTGTCTGTCAGCCAATTGCAATTTCATTCGAGTTTGTCTAATGGCTGGTTGTCCCCAGGATTCCCATACTGCTTTCGTGGCAATGGCTATGCCTACTCCACTATCCAGTATTGCGGATGGTTTCAATGTCATTATATTTCACTTGGAAGGGTGGTGTTTCCTTCTTCCCCTTTGTAATATTCTCCGACTTTGTTCATTGGAACAGATCGAATCTCTTTGTTGTCCATTTCGTTTTTCAAATTTCCCAATTTTTTTGAGATTAGCCCCGTTATCCCCACCTTCTCTAGGGTTTTTTGTAGATCATTCCATAAGTATGGTCTGAGTTTTAACAGTTCTCCCAAGGTAAGAGTGCATTGGATGGGTGTAGACATGATTGAATGAATTGTTACCATATACATGTGGTAGTGATGTGTGTGAACACACTAGGACCGCCGGGGCATTTTTCCCTCTTTAGGAGGTTTTTCCCCCCGAGCATTGTGTATACGTCCATCACTCTAGGGCTATCTATCTTTCCATTGCATACTAAGTAACACACTCTCTATTGTGTGCCTTGAGCTTCCTTCATCTTCTCCAAGCTGTGTGCATTTCTCTGCAACCCTAATTCCAACAATTGGTATCAGAGTAGATTGCATCCTCCCGGGCTTAGTCGACAGCTGCTCCAACACACACCTGCTCACTTTCTCTCATTTCAGTGAGCTTTGGCAAGCATTCGCAGGTCGAAATTTTTTTTGGGATGGCTAGAAGAGCTCAGTCTGCTCAGATTTTTGATTCGGGCTCATTTCGGCCTCTGTTTCCACTATAGGCAGTAGTACTGCACAGGCTATTTCGTCATTTTGTGCAAAATTTTTGTCAGTGCCATTTTCTGCATAACAGGTGCCTCATAGTCATCTAAGGTTTGTGCTATATAGCACATGTTGTTCCCGCTCCATTTCTCCTATTTTTGGGCAGTTTTCACATCAGGCGCAACATTTATCATGGCTGACAACAACACAAATGTGTTCAAGATGTTTGCTGCTGAGGACAGGTTGGATGGGGACAACTACCCTACGTGGGCTTATATGATGCAACATGTTCTTGTGTCAAAGGGCGTCTAGAACATTGTGTAGGGCATTGATGTACGTCCTGGTTCTGAGGATGTAGGCGATGTTGAGGATGTTGCAGGTCTTGCTGCTATTAGAGTTGTTTTTCCTATGATAGAACAAGCTCGTTGGGATGTAAAAGATGCACAGGCTCATGCATTGATTGCATTTTCTGTGAAGTGCACCATTGTTCCTCACATTCGTTCAGCAAAATCTGCAAAATAGGCTTGGGATATTCTAGCAGGTCTTTTTGCAAGCCGCAATGAGGCTAAAATTGCTTTGCTACGTAAAGAGCAGGAGTCGAAGATTATGCATGAGGAAGATGATATGGACACTTTTCTTGCTGGTGTCAAGGATATCAATGAGCAACTTATTTCTACAGGTGAAGTCATTCCAGACAGTGCCCTTGTGCAGACTGTTCTTGATGCCTTACCAGATTCTTACCAGACTTTTGCTAGTACTTGGAGACTTATGACCCAAGGAAATCCAGAAGTTGTCAAGTTTGATGCATTATGCACATTGCTGTTGCAAGCGTCACTTTCAAAAAAAAACAGGACTAGGCAGCGTACAGTTGAGCAGGCTTTTATTGCTTCTCAAAGAAAGGGTGGTAACATTATAGCTTCCTCAAGATGGGATATAACCAAAAGGATGTTGCTTTCAAGTTTTACGAATTCCCTGCTCATGATAGCTGTTTTGCTCATGATACCTCCTCATGCTCTCCATCAAGTGCTACTCTCTGTAGCATTTCCTCTTTCAGCCAGCGGACCATGGAATTTATCTACAGTGGAACACAAACTTTTCTGGCTATACCTTGCATTGAAGATGAATGGTTGCTGTCTCTTATCCCCTCTCCTATCCCCTTGACCCTACCCTCCCCCTGACACTCACTTGCCCTCTGCCCACTCACCCTCGCCCCCTATCCTACCCTCGCCCCTCCCCCTCCACTGCTCTCACCCTCTTACCCACCCCTCACCCCTACCTACCTAGCCCTCGTCCCCTTTCTAGCCCTCACCCCTACCCACCCCCTCTCTTGCCCTCGCCCCTACCCACCCCCTCCCCCCTATCTAGCCCTCCCCACCCCTCCCAGCCTCAGCCTCACTTCCCCCCACCCCGATGATCCACATTGCTGCCTTCAGTAGCCTCAAGCTCCCTTTGCAACCCAAGAATTCTCGACAAGGAGGTAGGCCGCTCAAGCTCAAGTGCATCTTTTGATTCCTTGCATATGACCAAGTCTTGCTCGAATTGTTTTTTTTGACATAAGCTACATTCATTGCTTGCTGTTCAATCTTTTGAACTTTCAAAGTATGCATTTCAGTCTGCTTCTTGAACCCTTCATTCTCTTCCTCAACAACTACGACTCACCTCTGCAACTCCTTCAGGAGCCTCTCATATGTCTCCTTCAGAGCAACTACATTTCTTTGGTTTTCAGCTCGAGAGGTACCAAGAGTTTGCTGCAGCTCTTCACACTCTACTTGGAACTTCCTAGAATTCTCCTGAACTGTCATCATCTTTACATAAGAATCCGCCATCCTGAGTTCGAGCAAAGAAACCTCCTCCTCCAATTGTTGAATTCTCTTGCCAGCTGCAATCATTCTTGCATGGTTGGGCCTAGCACCTGCTTCAAGAAAGATGTACTATAAGGTACCTAATGGTTTTATTTCCTAGTTTTTCAGTATTTCCTCTCACCGAGACGGTGAGTGGTCTTGTGGCGGGCAACCTGTAGCAGGCTAGTGTCACTTTCACAGGACACACAATTAGTACAGTTGGGCTAGGCTGGTTCACACTGGACGAACACTCTTGGCTAGGCAGTGACACATGGCAGCAGGGATACGGACAGTGGTCTAGTGGACATTGTGGCCAGGTCACCACCACTGAGTTTGGGGATAGATTTAGATGGATGACATTTATGAGCCGTTGGTGGTTCTTTATGATTGTACATGTGAGTAGCAATTGTTGGGTCATCGGATTATCTTCTAGCTCTATGGTCCAACGTAGTCGTCTAGAGTGAGTCTATACACACAACACATCTTTACCATCCCTGCTCATTTGAGCCTCGACACCCATTGTACTTGTGAGTCCTAGGCTGGAGCTGAGTGTGCTGCCACACCAGAGTTTGTATCAGTTCTTTGAGATAGTCGAGTCGTAGTTGTGGTCTCCTTTTGTGTCTCTGTGAGCTCAGTTGTTGTCTATTTGTTCCTTTGTTTTCAGTCTGTTTGAGTGAGATTGTCCCGCACATTGTACTGGGGAGCACCCACTGTAGAGAGCACGACACACTATCCGCGCTACAAAAGGATTTTTAGGACAATCTTCCGGAAAGTGTCCTCCCTTTTTGCAACATTGTATGCAATAGGCTTCAACAGGCTTGAGGTTTTTGTCAGGCTCTGGACATTCATTTTTCTAGTGATCATTTGCACCACAATGTGACAGTTTCCCGTTCTTGGCTTAATCATGGGTCTTACCATGGGAGGTTTGACACCTTGATTAGCTACATAATACATTGGTGCGAGCTCTGGTGGAGCATAAGTCATGGTTTCTTCCATTGGCGGTGGATGTGAATTATATCAATCTCCTTCTACCATCATTGTAGATGGACTAGGCTCCACATAGAGTGTAACAGGCACTAATGCTTGTTCATCTATGACTCCTTCGGAATGCATGTACTTTACAGGCACTACATTATGTCTTGGGTACGGAGGTTGTTGACCCAACACAAGTTGATGTCTTTCCATACCCATTGGTGGTCTTTGAGCTTGGGCCATATTAGGCTGATATCTGTACATGGGTTGTCCTTGTGGCCTCATAGGCACATACTAAACATTCCCATCATACTTTGGTCTGAAGTAGCACTCATGGGTCTCATGGTTGGTCCATTTATCCTCAATTTCACATCATTTTTGTGGCCTAATTGGTTGTCCCTGTTGAGGTATCCCCTGTCTTGGTCCCCTCATAGATGCGTTTTGCATGTTATTCATCATGTCGTTCATCCTTTTGAGCATATCTTCTATGGCTGAAAGTGGTGCTACAACAACCGTTCCCACTTGTGCTGGTTTAATGGATGTTGTTTTCTTGCTTTGGTTATCCTTAGGGACATCTTATTCGTTAAAAATATCACAATTGTCTCCTAAGTCAATAGCATCTGACACACTCTTTTAGGGTTGTATGTTTTTTACTATAGAGTATAGCATGAAGTTCTTTGTTTAGCAGTCCCTCTAGAAACAAAGATATGAGTCGTTCTTCTACAGGTATCTCTAGCCCTGGGCATCTGGCAATGTATTGTTTTATTCGAGTTGCACAATCCCTAACAGAATCACCATGTTTTTGTTTAAAGCTGTAGAGTTGAGCTACCGTATTATGTTTGATCCCCGTTTTGGTACAAGCAGCTACAAATCCTTGAGCTAATGTGTTCAAGTCCATGATTAACCTAGGTGGAATGTTTTGGAACCATGTCAATGATTTTCCTTCTAATGTCATTCCAAATCTTTCGAATTGAGTATGGAAATCGAATATACGTTCTGCTCTTAGCACTTGCTTAAAGCTTGCTAAGTGGTCGTATGGATCCCTTGATCCACTGTATTTTCTAACCCATTTTTGAAAATCAGCTGGTTTGACGTATCTGTTTGCTTCAACTCTCGGTCTCCTGGTTCCGAGTCCTTCAAACCAGTCTATTGGAAATAGTGACTCATGTAGCCTTGGACTGGCCTTAGTGTCACCCGGTTTTCTACGTAATGAGATGGTTTCTGGTTTCTTAACATTACTCTCAAATGATCTCTCACGGTTTTCATCTCTTGGAATTGTTTCTGGTACTTGTCCCAATATCCAATCCCTTATGGAATACCCTTGGTGTTTGGTTTGTTCTACCGCCTCAGGAGTCATCATAACAAAGTTGTTGTTATAACAATCGCTAAACAGGTAGGTTGCTAGGTCTGCTGATCCCTTATCTTTGATTTTGAAGATATAGATGATCTTCATGGCCGTTAGTTGTCCTGATTTGGCATGCAAAGTCCACAGAAGATCTTTTATGTTTCTATCCTCCCAACAATAGAACTCCGATCCTAAGATTATCCGTACTAAGCCGTTTCAAAGGCTTCAAATCTACTTGATCGTATCCCTCAAATTCTAAAGTTGGTGGTCCTTCTTTTGCTTACATATCTGGGATTGTGGTGTTTACTTCTAACCCCCATTTGTCTATCACATCAGGGTTTTTGACTTGTACATACTGAGTTCCGTTTCTGTCCATGTACATTTTTCCTTGTTTGTTTGCCCTAATCTCTTCTTGGAACTCAATACGATGGTCATCAATGCGAATAGCATACTCCTTGTTAGGGTTCAGGTAAACCTGAGCTCCATGGCAGTTAGTTTTATAAAAATAGAGTATATGCTTATAGCGCATTGTCATTCCTGTTTTCGAGTGAGTTGAGTAAAAAGACATTTCAGATGTTGAATGTGAAAAAGTATCTGAGACTTTTTCAAGGATTGTGTGCAAGGAATTGCCTTGATTCATGCTTTCTTCGGTGGATACTCTACTGGAGGTTTCTCCGAGTATGCCTTGATTTCCTAGTACACGACGAAATCTAAGGTTAATATAGACTCATGAAGCTCTGGATAGAGTACTTACCTTTGGATTGACTGGTTGTCAATTTCCACTTGATTCGATTGCAACTTTTTGTCAAGCTTCTGATTCCTCGTTTGCAACCTGATTCCTATACAAATTTGATAAAGTTAGCTATTCTTCTATAAAGACAATAGAGTTTTTACTAACTCTCGTGATTGGTCTATGTGTATCACTTCAAATCGAGCTATGGGAGTCAAACCGACTTTCAGATTTGACTTTAGCAAAAAATCAAAGGTTTAATCTGCAACCTGGAAACTGAGTGAACATGTACCAATTCGGATCCGATTGAACCCAAGATTGCCCGGTGGCTTCGTATTATGCTGGTCTAACACACTACAAGTTCAAAAGTCAAAACTGATGTCCCTAGGTAGCAATAGTAAATAAATGCGATTATTTACTTTTGCTAGTTTTTTGCACTTTTTTGGCTTGGTTTGGCAAGTATACAACTTGTTAAATTCCCTGGACAAGTTTCATCAAGTTTGGACAAAATCTGATCAAGTTTATCAACTGTTTTGTGTCCGCAAACTCTGATTTCAAGAATCTGGCTTAAGTCTCACTTTTGTGATCCAAATTCCACAAAAATTGATTTGTGGGGTCTTCTTGATATTCTTGACCTTGTGGTATACTCAAATTTGTAAAATTTTCAAGTTTTGAAGCAGATGTAAATAATTGTGATTATTTACTCCTGCTATATTTTTGTAAATTTTTGTCCCAACTTTGACACAGAGCTGTTAAGCACCTCAAGTTAAGGTTACTGGCCAAGTTTCATCAAGTTTGGACAATTTTTGGTCAAATGTTCATGAATTTTCTGTCCGCAGACTAACTTTGCAAATTTGGTCACAATTTTCAATCCAGTGATCCAAATCTTACCAAATTTGGTTTGTGGGCTTATTACAACATGATAAAACTAGTGGTATACTGACTTGGTAAAAAAAGTTGAAAAATGGGACAGTAGTGAATAATCACGATTATTTACAACTGATAACTTTTTGCATCTTTTTGGTCAACTGAGCATGTACGCATGTTTATCACATCAATATAAGCCTATAAATCAATTTTCAACAACTTTGGACAAATTTTTTCCCAATTTACACTCAAGTTTCAAAAAGTCAGTACAAACTTTAGTTTTTACCCAGTTTTTGGCCAGTTTGGTGATCCAAATCTTTTGTGCCTTTACAACAGTTGTTCGTACACATGCAATGAGTCAATGGTATGAACCTTAGTCAAATCTGAGCTAAAAGTTAATAATCGCGATTATTCACTTCATGCTTGAAATGAACACTTTTTTTCAATTTTTTCAAAGAGAGTCTTTACATAAGCTATTTTAAGCCTATGAATCAAGTCAAAATTTAGTTTGGCCTAAATGTAAATAAATAAGAAAAAGTAAATAATCTGAGTTTTGGCCAACTCTTGAAATTTTTACCTCAAAGTGTCCTTGAGCTTACCAACTGGTTCAGACAACTTTTGAGCTTACTCTCCAGTCGGATTGAGTGGTTTCGAGTCTTTTCGTGCTATTTCTAGCCATAGACCTAAAAATTTTCAACTTCCAATAACAACTCACAATGATTCTTTGAGAGAGAGCAATGTTCTGAATTCCACCTCGGATCCTACTTACCCTACTCCTAGATTCTCATGCAATGGAGTTGTGGAAAGTGTCCACAAACACTTGTTTTCTTGTCTTTTATGGTTTTCTGAGCATTGATCTTAAGACTTGTCTCGTCTACCAATCATCCTCAAAATCCTAATCTATTTCTACAATCCTACAATCTTAAAGGCACTCAGCAAGTACAATTACTTCCAAGCTACCTATGCACAGCAAAAGACGACAATCTTAGGCTATGCGGTTTCTAAAAGAAAGTTTTGAACTCTAAGCGATCCTAGAGGAAGTTAAAGGATAACTTCACAAGACGCTCATATTTTTCCCTAGTTTAAGTCTCTTCGATCCCCGACAGCGGCGCCAAATGTGGGACGCATGTTTAACCTCACCATCCTATCTTATTGCAGTATTAGCGAGAACCACAATTAAATTGTCAATCCATGGGATGAAGCTAACTCAACTAGTGCATAGAGGTTACAAGAGGGTGTCAATCTCTCGAAAAACAACTAACAACTTGCATCTAACTCAAGCTACACTCAAGTGACTGAAATCACCAAAAGCCAATCGCTCATTGACAAACAAATCACATCCGTTACAACATCAAATGACATCCAAACGTAACGAAACTTCTAGGACATGTTTATAAGATCTAAGCACACATGCTTATGGTCTCAAACCCCAGTTTAGGTCAAGTTCCAAAATCGCGATTATTAACAGCAGTGGATTTTTGACCTCGTCGTTTTCGACCCAGAATGCGTCTAAATGCTTAGCAATGATACCCCAATACCCCGCCTATGCTTAGTTTTTGATTTGAAAGTGTAAATTCCTAGTTATGATGAAATGAGACCACAGGTCGGTGATGCCAAAAACTACGAATAACTGTGATGTGTTTACATCGATGCGTAGAGCTCTTACCTGCGGTTGCAATGCAACAAACGCGACTGCAACGTGACAATCGGGGAGGGATTAGGAAGCGCGAGAAGGAGATGAGTGAGCGCCGTTAGCTCACGCTATGTATTTCATTATCGAAAAACTTTTTAATAACTTACAAAAGTTGGATTTTATACCTTAGCCAAGGTTTTTGGTGGTCAAAACTAATAATCTGGGAGTTCTATCAAATATAGGTAATGACAGGTTGATATAATCTGGAAGCTTATAGCTCCGGCTCATTAATTACAGAGTTTATTCGAGAAAATAAGAGTTACAATATTCTTGATTTATCAAAATAATAAATGTTTTACAATGCGAACTCCGAAAAATGGTATCCGTGTTAGCTTGCTGCTAACAGAGAAGAGAAGAAGCAAGAAGTGCAAGGTAGAGAGAATCATGTGGTACGGCCATTAAGTGTTTCTAAGCCCTTTGTAAACTATGTCAAGTGTGAAGTGTAAAGCCATTGACTGACTGCTTTCCCATGGACATAGCCCATACTTGGGTGAACCATGTACATCTTGTGCTCTCTCTCTCTCTCTCTCTCTCTCTCTCTCTCTCTCTCTCTCTCTACTCGTGGCCTCGCCATAGGATATGTATAGAAGGGTATAGGTGGTTTGATGCCAAGTTTGGTAGTCTTTTGGACAACTTTTTTGAGTAGTATATGCCAGTTGATGCCCTGCCACCATTGTTTTATAGTTTATGCATTGTTTTTGATGAGTTTTGCTTGAGATTTTGATCTCTATATAGAGGAGACTCTACGAAAATTATCACATAAATTTTTCCATAAATTCTTTGTCTCATTCGCTTGCTTTTGCTCTTATAAATTATGGTTGGACCTTCTAAGAAATAAGAGTACTATACCAAGAATTTTGATGGCACAAAATTTACGATATGGAAGTAGTTTATACTTGATGTTTTGGTTAATAAGGGCCTTGCAATGCCATTGAAAGGGCATAAATAGGGTGTTTAACATTGATGATCAATGGGAGGAGCTCGATGCTTGTGCTATGGTGACCATTTGCATGCACCTTAGCTTTTCTTTCCATGGGCTTGGCATTCCTTCTAGCCCCTTGTTGCAAATTGATGCGCGAAGCAACCATAGTGTGGTGGATTACTTCGGTGATAGAACCAGGCTGTTGAGAGTTGACGTACTCGGTCATTCCTTCAGGTAATCTAGCATAGAATTGTAGCTTTTGCTTGACAAAGTATATCTTTTGAAAGATGGTAGCCTTGAGATGTAAATCCAAAAACTTGTCCACATATTAGTGGATAGACTCGTTGGAGAGCAGCTTCAAACTCCGCCATTCAGTAAGCACTTTGTCCTTTGCATTGCTTGCAAGGAATTCGCTTCATGATGGAAACTCGTAGATTTTCCAATGTCTTTGGGGCTTCGATGTTGCCATGAAGGCTATCCCACCATTGAGACGACCAGATTTTTGGAAGTGCATAGCTACATGGAGTAGCTTGGAGGACTCCGTGAAGCCCTCATCTCCAAAGGCCACATCAAATTGCTGGATGAAGGCCAATACTTTGTCGGTAGCACCAAAGGTGCCATCATAGGTGAGAAAAGAGATACTCTTCCCTCCCTCTTTGAACTTCTTGAGCTTTTGGGACCTTTGCCATGCAGGGTAAGATTTGAGATGTCCTCTCCTCTTGTATCCTCTAGGAGAATAGCTATTGCTTTCATCGGAAGAGGAGGAAGGTGAAGAAGAAGGAGAAGAGGGTGCCCTCTTTCTTGCCTTTTTATTCCTTTGTTTCCTCTCTTTCCTTTTGGAGTGACGAGGAGAAGGACTATGGGTTGACCGTTTCCTCTTGGGAGGAGTTGGCGACCGTCTAAACCGCCGTCTTCGTGGAGCCACATCTTCAGAGGAACTTAGGGATTTTCTTCTTTCTCGTTCTTTGGATTCCTCCTCTCTTATGGGAGAGAGTCTTCTTTTGGGAGTCTCAGCAAGAGGCCTCCTAAGCTCTCTCTCCTCTTGGAGAGGAAGGGAAATCCCATAAGCACGAAGTTGCTGGGTAACTTTGGCTTGCAAAGCAGGGTTGCCCATAGCTTGATGCAACCTAGTAACAAGATAATTAACAAACATGGGGGCATCATCATTAGCACCTTCATGTGCAAAATCAAAGCCATCCATGTTCATTCTTCTCTCTTGGTTATTGTCAGCCATGCTAATTAAACTTATGTATAAATTACTTTGTGCTTTGGTACCCTCAAAAACCTTAGTCGCTACTCTTCTTTACCTTTGAAAATTAGCTCTCAAGCAGCCACACCCGTCCTTTAGAGTCTTGATTGCAAAGACTAGTAGAGAGGGTCTAAAATTGCTCAGTTGATTACGGTTCCTGTTTAGCTTGCTCGTAGCTCAATAGTGGGTAAGCCAAAGGTAAGCCCTGAGAGACTCCATTATTAAGACTATAGTTCCCAATGGTGTACCTCGAACTAAGTCCTTGTCAAGACTAGATAATAGATCCATGTCCCACTTACCCTATTGCAATGAACATGTCCAACCTTTCATGGACCTCTTAAGGACCTCTCTTCTTAAGCAAGAAAAGAGAAACCAATAGCTCTGATACCAATGTAATGGAAATGGCCTATATACTTTGAGAGTAGCGAAATTAAGAGGATTAGAGTGAGCATTTTTATGAGACTACTTTGAGAACATAGAGGGTGAACTTAATTAGCAGTAGCAACATAACCATTATACTTAATTAACTTGGTATGAACAATACTTTTGCAAGAGAGAGAGAGTTAGAGAACATGACAAGTGTTGAGGACCGGATTTATGTGGAGCCGGTCCCCCCTCCAATAGGCTTTTGTATTATATATTTTCTAATCAAGACAGACTTAGCACACTACAATCTTTGTGTTCCTTGTGACCTAGTTGATGCAATCAAGTTGGAAAGCTTCATGTATTACGAGCATAACATAATCTTTGTAAAAGAATTAACCATCCCCGACCTTTGTCCCAAGGCCTCAAACACCTTCAAAGGTGGAGAGAGCTAGTGGGGAATGAGGGTAGGGAAGAGGAAGAAGAAGCATTCATAGGAGAAAGAAATAGTTCCTCACTTATTATCGCTCTTCTTGGTTAGCATAACATAATAGCATAGTAATGAAGATGAAGAAGATGGCAAGCTTAAGCATTGAAGCATGGCTCTTGGTTGGATTTGCATTCCATAGCCAAGAGTGTTGGTGTAGGCTCTCAACTTCTCAACAAGCTTGGAGAAAGAGATGGAGCTCTTGCACTTTGCACTTCACACAATGAGAGTGCATGCATGTGTGTGTGCGTGTGGGGGAGGGGGGGGGGGGGGGGGGGGGAGAGTATACCCTGGAAGAAATACCCCTTGTTTCTTGGGTCAACCCTTCATTTTAGCTCATGCTTTTTGCTCATTGGCTCTCTCAAGCCTAACCAATCACAAGCCTGGGTCAAGTCAAGCAGTAGATGTAGTCTTTGGACAAGTGTCCTCCTTTCCTCTTTGAGAGAGAGGGATTGATAAATGCCTAAACAATTCATCTAATTAGCTAAATCCTCATTGGACCTCTCTAAGGATCAAACAATAGGCTTTGGACACTCCTTGAGGGAAACCTAGATAGGGACTTGACATGTGTCCTTCTTGCCTCTTGAGCAAGGGGTGCCCTTTGGGAGAGAAAGAAGTCATCCAACCATTCCCCCAACTTGCATGGCTCGCCCCCTCCTTTGTTGGATTGCATGTTGACTTTCAAGCCCAAGCTACTTGGCCCCCTACTTGCTTAAGCACATAGTCATCAAGCATAGGGTTAGTGAGAGTATGGCCTCTCTCTTTACCATTCTCTACCATCCCCCTAGCTTCAAGGGCTCGCCCCCTCCTTGTAGGGATTGACTTGGACCTTCAAGCACATTCCTAACTTAAGTTGCACCTTAGCTATCAAGCATCTCATGCACTTTTAATTATCAAGCACCTCAAGCATAGGCCTAGATGTAACCTAAGGTCTAAGGACTTTTAAACAAACCTTTGGAAGTCTTTAATGAAGCTAAACCTAAGGTCTTTAAGCTCCATTAGCTAGCCTTGCTCTTTGACATTCCATCTCTCATTTGGACCTTTTTAACCTTGGAAAGTGTTGAGACAGATCCATAAGCACATGTCTATATTCTAACCCTTGTTCCCATTTATTCTCCCACATTAAATGATCAATTTAATATAAGAAAATCATTTGTGTTGGTTAGATATCAGATTTTATGACATTACCTCTCTCTTGAAATCATAGCCATCGACTATGAGGTAGAAGAGATAAAAACTTAGTTATTAGTCGATGTTTCTTAGTGGGTAGAGGATCCATTTTTACCCTACGATATCATTCCAAGATGGATGACTAATCCATTTGGTGCTTGGGAGACGTAGCTGCCGCAAGCATGTCTGCTCTTTAGTCCATTTCATTCTCCCAAAGTAGAGTGACAAATTCTACTTGGTGTTTGAGAGACGTCGTCATCGCAAACATGATTCTAAGCATGTATACTATTTAAATTTGTGTACAATAAGAAGAGAATTAGTCATAAGTATGGACAGTATTATTGTACGCATACTCTACAAGGGATAAGTACTTCTCCCATTGTGAGCATTGATCTAATTTGATAACATAAGTCTTTAGTAGATGGAGAATCGTAAGATTGGTTATCTCACTTTGTCCATCTGTTTGTGGGTGATAGGCCAAAGAAAAATTCAATCTTGTACCTGGATCTTCAAAGAGACCTTTCCAAAAATTATTAGTAATTCTAGGATCTCTATATGACGTGATGGATGTTGGAAATCCATGGTATTTGAAAATGTGAGATATGAAGAAAGTTGCCATTGGTGTGCCCTTAGTAATCTTTTTGACAGGAATAAAGTGTGCTTTCTTGCTAAACCTATCAACTATTGTCCATATATCCTGTATTCCCATGGATAGACTTGGGTAATCCAAAGATAAAATCCATGGATATACTCTCCCATGGTGAATTAGGGATTGGAAACGGCTGGAGTAATCCAGGTTGCTTCCCTCTATCATACTTGGGTCTTTTGGCATACCACACATTTTGAAACATACTCTTGCATGTCTACTTTCATGGTAGGCCAATAGAGGTACGTCTCTACTCCTCGAAGAGTAGGTTGAATGCCTTTATGCCCCACATAGGGAGGTGTAGCAGGGCTACAATGTTGTAGGCACTGGACAAACAGTTAGTTGTAGTTGGTAGTTGGATTGCGTCCACACTGGACGGACATTTTCTTGGACTATGACACATGGCTGGCATACAGGTGGTGGTCTAGAGGACATGGGGCCAGACCACCACGACCATAATTTTGGGATAGTCTTAGCTGGATTAGATATTAGTGACTTGGTGGTGGCTCTTTATGGTCGTATATATCCGTAGCTGTTTGGGTTTTTTGCGATCATCTACTTTTGTATGGTCAATTGTCTAAAGTCTATCATCTTGAGTTGTACACAACACGTCTACACCATCCGTGCACAATTGAGCCTCAACAACCCCACTGTACCTATGAGATCTGGGCTGGAGCTGAGTGTGATGCCATGCTAGAGTCTGTATTGGTTTCTTTGAGTTTGTCGATGTTCATGTTGTTCATGTTCAGGTTCTGTTGAGTCGTATTGTTGTTCCTCTGTTGTACATTGTCATTAGTACCTAGTTTCAGCTCTCGATATCACTCGATTTGTTGCACAGCTGGCTTGGTCCCGTCTAGTTTTGCCTCGACTTGCTTAGTTTTCAACCTCCCCATCTAGACCTGCTTGTCTAGTCTCTCATCCTGGTCTAGTAGTCTCTAGGATGGGTCTAGTCCTCTCTCGTCCAGGTCTATCCAGGAGATCTAGTCACTCGCCTTGGTCTAGTGGAGTCTGGACCATTGTGTAGTAAGGTAAAGGTCTTTGTGCCCAAAGCTTGGGTGGGCTTTTGGTTACTGCATGACACATACAAGGCATTCAAAAGATCGACAAAGCCCACTACTAAGACCTTTGAAGTACTACCACAGGAAGCCTCAACCCTTCATGCCAAGCAAAAGTCCACCAATCCCATTACCCCTACCTTCCCCCTCAACCAGTTCTACTCCTTCCCAGTCACCCCCATCAATAAAATTCTCATCCATTGTGTTACAGCAAGATCCTGCACAGAGAGCCATGGAGGAGCTCACAAGCGTTCTAGCTAAGATGAATATTAAGTTTTTGACTTTCAAGGGTCTCTCCACAGAGGATGCTGACGACCATGCCCGGAGGTTTGTTTCTCTCTACAGAGGTTATGGCCTCAATCGAGAAGATGCCTACTTAGTACTCTTCCCGTCTACCTTGGATGGATTAGCAAACAAGTGGTACAATTGGTTTGCAGAGAACCACTTTACTACTTGGGCCACATTAACAATTTTGTGAAGCTTTTAGACCATGCGAGTTCCAAGAAAAGGTTCGGGATGAGTTGGCCAACCTGATGCTTCAGCCCAAAGAGACTTTTGGAGAACTCATGATCGGAACAAAGTCTGGATCGCCAAGATTCCTCAGCAACTAGGTGAGTTTATGGTAAAGAAATGGGTAGAGAAGACTCTTCTAAAGACTTCTCAGCAAAAACCTGGTCGTCAACCTGGAGGAGTTTATTGCAACTGCTACTACGATAGAGGGGTCCAGGAAGCTGTTTACCGACTCCTCAGGTCGAGACTACCTCTATACTCTTGGAAAGTCCATCTGACCCTTTGACTTCTTTACGTAGGGAACTCAAATCCCTAAAACTACAACACGCTCTTCAAGAGGAGAAATCAATCTGTCTTAGACACGAGAAGCCTCGACATCATGAGGCTTTGGATCAAATCAAGAGGGAGCTAGAAGAGCTTAGGTCTTAGCAGGAGACTAAGGCTAGCAACTCATGTCGCTCTCTAGGACACCCCTCCACAGGATTGTCCCTTCGGGCTTATTGCCACTTCTGTGAAAAGTCTAGACATGAAGACAAGGATTGCTACTATATCAAGGGATTGTAGAAAATACAACAAAGTGTTGGTCCTTCTCTCTAACAAGGGCTAGCACTAGCATCCAATATGGTTTCCCCCTATGGCCATCCAAATTACATGCCACTTTTGCTCAATACCCCTATTGTCCAAGGTATGTCAAATACTTTTCCCTCTCAAAATTTTTATTATACCCATGCTCCCTCAACTCCTCAGAGCTTCTACACCTGAGCTTCCAACTTATGCTACAGATGTGGAGAATATGGGCATTACCAAAGAAAATGTATTTTACGTGAAGGGTCTCCTCCGTCGTCATTGCCCAGAGTCCAAGGACCACTGCAATAAGGATTGTCCCAAGAAAAGGGCATCCTCATCTTTAGGCTCAACTCAGAACCAACAAGTATTCACATTCTCGAAGATCAGTTTGATTGCAATGAACACCATCCCTCAGCCATCACCTGCTACTCATGTGGTTAGGCCACAACAAGTGGGGGAGCCCGCTAGCGTCCTCACTCGGGCACAAAGAGCGCCTCTGTCTCAGCTTGCCAACATGTCCATCTCGTCTATCTCCACTTCTACAACATGATCCAAATGAGGAGCCCTTCATTGGTGCTAAGATCAGGCCAACCTCTTTGCTTTCTGACATTGATGGAGCCTTCTTAGAAGCAGTGGTTGACTTGCAACATGTCAAAGTTCGAGAGGAAGCCCAGATCAAAGGAGCTAAGCCCACAATGGAAGCAATCTTGAAGAACACCTTTCACCAAGTGTGACTTTACGATATGCTCCGACTCAATGCAAACCTGAGAAGTGACACCCTCTTAATCATTCAATCTCTATACTCGGGTGCACGGCCTAGTGGTGGGCATCTCCCCATACAACCCTCAAAGCCTTACATGATTTCCTATCCAGCCGCTCCCCTCACCAATTATAAAAGTCCTCGTCTCACTGTATCTATTCTTGGGCATCAATTCTCCGGTGTCATAGTCGATGGTGAATATGGGATCAATATGATGCCAGAGTTCACTATGTTTGGTACATTCACTGTTACATTGGCCGAACAGAGGACACTCTATCGAGTGGGCACAGTAGACAAGGTGCCTCTGAAGGTACAAGACTTCACATTTAGCTTGGATTTTGTGGTGGTCAGTCTTCCTCACTTAGAGGGAGGATTTCCTTTGCTTATTGGTAGACCATGGTTGCGGCATACTAAGGCACTTAATGCTTGCGGAAACAATGCAGAGATAATGTGTCATGCCCTCTATATTGGGTTCTCCTCAGTGCAATGTGCGTGAGATCTCACTCCACAGAATGCAAACACAATGATAATGAAAATAGAGCAACAACAATACGACTCAGCAGAACCTGAACATGAACATCGACAAACTCAAAGAAACCAATATAGACTTTGGCATGGTAGCACACTTAGCTCCAACCCAGATCTCATAGGTACAGTGGGGGTGTCGAGGCTCAATTGTGTAGGGATGGTGGAGACGTGCTGTGTACAACTCAAGATGATAGACTCTAGACAACTAACCACACAAAAGTAGATGATCGCATAAAACCCAAACAACTACGGATATATACAACCACAAAGAGCCACCAACGGCTCACAAATATCTAATCTAGCTAAGACTATCTTAAAATTGTGGTCATGGTGGTCTAGCCCCACGTCCGCTAGACCACAACCGATATGCCAGCCATGTGTCATAGTCCATGAAGAATACTGTCCAGTGTGGACTCAGCCCAACTGCAACTAGCTGTCTGTCCAGTGCCTACGACACTATAGCCCTACTACAGGTTGCCCACCACAAAACCACTTACCATCTCGGTGAGAGTAGCACTATGATGCAAAGAGAACCGAGAAATCGTTATGTGTACAAAAGAAAACTGAGCGGAACAGTGCGGTCTTGTCAACCAAGAGAAAGCATCGTCGCCACTGCTGCACCTGAAGTATCCGCTTATGGGGGAGGATCCATCAAATCAATAGTGAGAGGCTCCTGCTGATGAGGTCTACTGCTCTAGAAGAACTGGTTCCTGGTGAGATGAGAGCTACCACATGTTGCACAACTGATGGAAGCACGTAACCTGCAGTGTACTTAGGGTGTCGACTAACACAATTGTGTCGGTGTGCACCAACGAGGCCATCACAAGGAATGATCTGTGTCGACTGCATATTTGGTAGGGAAGCTGATGGGGCTGAAACCCCTGAGGATAGTAGGTAAAGTGTCGAGGCTGGCCGTATCCAATAGAATTGTGTGTAGAGAGTCCCATGAAATGGGCAGAGTTACCTTACTGTACATACCCAATAGGAGTCTATACACGTATCCCCTGCCCTGTCCAACCATATCCCCTACTCACTGGAGCCTGAAATCTCATATCATTGTGTAGTAGCACTTCCCGAAGTCCCTGCACATCTGAGCTCGAAGGTCGTTGATGATTTTAGACTTTTCTTGTAATGCATGTCGTAAAGCAAAAATAGTGGCTTCTCTATCTACAGTTGTGCTCTTTGCGACACGCAGAGAGCCCTCCATAGCTACGTATGTAGCATAGTGGCACTGATGAGTAGCTGCCAACCACTTTGCCCCAAGCTCAATGGTAGAAATGGCCTGCTTGGACTCTTGCAATATATCCTTAGATAGCTAAAAAAGTGATGTAGAGTCCAAAACTGTGGAAGATCCGGCAATAGTGTTAGGTGGGAGAGGGCTAGCAAGTGGCACTGATGGTGGTGGACTGGCAGCATGCCTCTTTGGGAGAGGGTTGACAAGTGGCACTAGTGGTGGTGGACTAGGAGCATGCCTCTCTGGTGGAGTAGAGTGAGTGGAGTGGCTGCAACATGGCCTAGTTGGGCCGGGGGAACAATTGGACCCACAAAATCCATGCCCCATCTCTCAAAGGGCAGCCATGCATAGAGACTTGTAGAGGACGGTTGGAATGCTATCTTGGTTTAGGTCCACAATGCTGACACACATCACAGACTTTCATATAGGTGATTGCATCCCAAAAAACATAGGACCACCATAGACCACTTTGTAGAATCTTTTAGGCGGTGATATAACTAGGTAATGGCCACAGTGGGACCACTGCAGGCATGCTCCAGAATATGTTCAACTTCATGAGGGGAGACACACCGCCTTAGAACACCATCTGGTCTTGAATTGTAGAGCTAGCCTCCAATGAGAGTGAATGGCTTAGAATTCAACAACAATCTTCTCTTCTGCAGTGGAGATGCATTCTCTGGGTACATGCCAATAGATAGCAAATGCAAGACATCACCGTACCATTCCAGAGTGGTATCCACCTTAAAGAGACTGGTATTGGGAAAGCCATCCTCAGCCTTGCATAATTTTTGGCTTTTGGAGATGGCGATCATGCCCCACCTTGTGATGAAGCTGCTCTACTTCAAGAGCTTGAGAAGCCAAACGGTGGATTTCTTCCAATAGGGCAAGACGAGAGACAGAGGTAGACCCCAAACCCCCATTGGCATGCAGATTGCCTACTCGCAGAGACCCTGAGTTGAATTTGAAGGGTGCTATTGCTTCCAAACCAAAGGCTAACTGAAATGGGGTGTGATTGGTTGTGGCTTTGAAGGAAGTATGATATGCCAAAGGGTGTCGTGAATAGCTTGAGCCCAAGACGCGGGATGGAGATGACATGCTTTCTGCATAAGGGTTATCAGAATCTTGTTGGTGCTCTCGTCCTGCCCATTTTCTATAGGGTAATAGGAATAGGACTTATGATGAAAAATCTTGTAGTTGGCGAGCAAGGTTGAAATCATTTCATAAACAAAGTGACTGCCCCTATCATTGGTGATCTCCAGTGGACATCCAAACCTACACAAAATATTTTCATACGAAAACTTGGCTATAGTATTGCCAGTGTAATCAATCGTCGCCAGTACCTCTGCCCACTTGGTTGCATAATCTGTAGCCACCATCAGATACTTTCGGTTACCTGGTTGGGCGGGGGGAGCAATTGGACCCACAAAATCCATGCCCCATCTCTCAAATGATAGCCATGCCATAGAGATCTGTAGTGGATGGTTGGAATGCTTGCTTGGTTTAGGTCCATAGTGCTAATACACATCATAGACTTTCACATAGGCGATTGCATCTCAAAAAACATAGGGCCACCATAGACCACTCTGTAGAATCTTCTGAGCGGTGATATGACCTGGCAAACATCATGTCATGGCTGACCACCTATCTTGCATTCAAACTGGTGAAGTAGTTACAGGGTTTGAGGATGACTTTCCCAATAGCAGTCTGTTTAAGGTGGATACCGCTCCACAATGGTACGGTGATGTCTTGCATTTGCTATCTATTGGTATGTACCTAGAGAATACATCTCCACTGCAAAAGAGAAGATTGTTGTTGAAGTCTAGGCCATTCAATCTGATTGGAGGCTAGCTCTACAAGTTAGGACCAGATGGTGTTCTAAGGCGGTGTGTCTCCCCTCATGAAGTTGAACATATTCTGGAGGATGCCCACAGTGGTCCCACTAGTGGCCTTGGTCATATCACCGCTTATAAGATTCTACAAAATGGCCTATGGTGGCCCTATGTTTTTTGGGATGCAATCGCCTATGTGAAAGTCTATGATGTGTATGAGCATTGTGGACCTAAACCAAGCACATAGTCCAACCGTCCTCTGGAGGTCTCTATGGCATGGCTGCCATTTGAGAGATGGGGCATGGATTTTGTGGGTCCAGTTTCTCCCTCGGCCCAACCAGGTAACCGAAAGTATCTGATGGTGGCTACAGATTATGCAACCAAGTATGCAGAGGTACTGGCAACAATTGATTGCACTGGCAATATTGTAGCCAAGTTTCTGTATGAAGTAATTTTGTGTAGGTTTGGATGTTCATTGGAGATCACCACTGATAGGGGCAGTCACTTTGTTTATGAAATGATTTCAACCTTGCTCGCCAACTACAAGATTTTTCATCGTAAGTCTTGTTCGTATTACCCTAGAGCAAATGGGCAGGCCGAGAGCACCAACAAGGTTCTGATAGCTGTTCTGCAGAAAGCATGTCATCTCCATCTGATGTCTCTAGCTCAAGCTATCCACGACACTCTTTGGCATACCGTACTTCCTTCAAAGCCACAACGAATCACACCCCATTCCAGTTAGCCTTTGGTTTGGAAGCAATAGCACCCTTCGAATTCAACTCAGGATCTCTGCGAGTAAGCAGTCTACGTGCCAATGGGGGTTTGTGGTCTGCTTCTGTCTCTCGTCTTGCCATATTGGAAGAAAGCCGCCGTTTGCTTCTCAAGCTCTTGAAGTAGAGCAGCTTCATCACAAGGTGTGGCATGATCACCATCTTCAAAAGCCAAAAATTATACAAGGCTCACTGGTACTACTATATCAGGCTTGATATAAAAAAAAGCAAAGAAGTTGGTCCCATCTTGGAAAGGACCATTAATAAGACAGGAGATTCTTCCACAGGGGGCAATACAGTTAGTGACTTTGGATGGTGTTCCCTTGCCATTGGTAAATGGTTCCATGATTAAATGATACTACCATAAGCCATAGGTTGTGGTATCTCAAACTAGTATTTCAACCTGTAGGCCACAATTGTTCCTTCTCCTTCTCTCTCTACCATTCTGCCAACTCACTTCTATCATTTGCCTTATCACAGTCTTTCTTCACCTTCATCTTGGTCCCACTCTTAAACACCATTCTTCTGGCATATATATCTGTCTTCTGTCCCCAAGTTTTTTCAATGGAATCCTACTCTGTGAATGAATGAAGTGTATTCTTTCATTAAACATTTTACTATGGGGTTAAGTGCATCAGTCTATTTATTGAGTTACTATGAGGTCTCAATTAAATATTTAATTGCGTATTTCTCTCTGCTCATGGAGCCTTCTTGAAGCTTTCTCATCTTAACTGCATTGCCCGATTTCCCTCCTTAGTGTCCCTTTTTTTATAGAGTCTGCCTAGTTGCTCTATTACTCTTCTTTTCATAATTGCGATATTCCTCTCACATGTGGAATTCAAGATCTGTTGGTTAGCCATGGTGAACATAGCAATCTATCCTTCCTTTGCCAAGGTTGTGAAAAAATATCTCTTCCCCTAGCTATGCTATGTAATATGCAGCCTTTCCTTTCCCTTTTATTGGATGCCCTTCACAAGCACTTACAACTCGAAATAAGAAGGGTTCTTTGCAGAGTGTGTGCTAATTCACAACTATTGGACCTGAGAAATGTTTGATGTTGCAACCTTTTGTTTCACGATTGCAGGGCAATGCAAATTTGCAGTTGTAAGAAGATTCCCCTCGCCCCTTTCTACCCTCTCTCTCACCTATACGTAGTCTCCTCGCTCCTCACCACCCCCCCTCATCCGTACCCTCCTAGCCTCACCCCTACCCTCAACCCTCAACCCTCACCCCCTCACCACCCTCCCTCACCCCTACACTCAACCCTCCCCCCTCCCTACCCTCTCTCGCCCATACCCAGTCCCCTCGCCCCTCACCACCCTCCCCTCCTAGCCTCTCTCCTGGCCTAACCCCCTCGCCCCCTCCCTACCCTATCTCGCCCATACCCAGTCCCCTCACCCCCCTTCCCTTGCCCCTACCCGCAACCCTCACCCTCTCCCTACCCTCTCGCGCCCATAACCAGTCCCCGTGCCACCCTCCCCTCATCCCTACCCTCCTAGCCCTTCCACTGCCCTAACCCCCTTTCCCGTACCTACCTTAACACCCTCGCCCTACCTAACCCCATTGCCCCCTCCCTACCTTGTCTTGCCCCTACCCTCAACCCTCGCTCTATCTTGCTTACCCTCGCCCTGTGCAATTCCCCTTGTCGCTAGCCTACTCTTCTAGCCTACTTTTGTCTCAACCTATTTAGTATAGTGTTCGTCTCCGTTCTGAATTCTCCACACGACCGGACTACCTCCATCCATCTCATGTCAAGAACTTCTCTGTAACATTGCTCTATGTTCAACGACTCTCTGTGTGAATGTAAGCTTTTGTGGCGATGTAAGTTTTTGAGGATACAGAGACACAGAGTGAAGTTCACAACAACACACAATGACAGGTACAAGCATTCAATCTGACTCAGAGTCTTCTAGCCCAACGGGAAGAATATGTGAAAGACAAAAAGAAGGCCAACACTCAGTGACATCAAATCACTAGGCCAACACTCAGGTGCTCAGCCACATCAAATCACTAGGCCTCCTTCCTCCAAAAGTCAAACTAGATTCACTTTGAACTTTTATCTGCAGCAGCCTCATCCCTCCCTTCAAGAAGTTTTATCACAAGAAATCAGCTACAAATACTAGGTATGACAACATTGACAGAGGCAAATCTCCCTACTACTATTCCCGTGGATATGGTCCATGAGGTTCTCAAGGTTTTCCCAAAAGTAAGAGTGCACACACTGACGGATACACATATTGGTCATGCTTTGGGGATGATAAACTTTCCTACAGTAAAACCGGCTACAAGAACCTACTCACAACTTTCAAAAGATGCGACCATTAAGGCATGCCAGGAGCTACTAAGTGCTGATCATGCTGACTATGCAAAGAATAAAAAGCTCTGGGCCATTTTCAAGTATTACTTCCTAGTTAGAGCTGCTAAAGTAAGGAAGGGCAGATGTGATGTGCCTACTATGTTCTCTCACTGCGATGGCCTATATTGCCTCATCAACACCATCTCTTGTAGCTTTTATCAGATTTTCTTTACCTCCTTACAATCCCGGGCCAAAAGATTCAGAGCTCAGGTGCAATTTGTGCGGTCTAGCTTTCAGTACTTTGCAACTCCTATGTTGGTCTGGGTCATTAACATACATGCTAGCCCCATGGATGTGGAGGCGGATATACAACGTAAAAAATAAATAAAAAATCTATTGAATAGACGATGGATCTATATGGGAAGAAGAAGAATAAGAGAGCCAGAGTGGTGAAGGACACAATAGAATCTTTAATATTAATGCCATTATCTGAAAGCCAAGAGCTTCGGGTGAAGCACCCTGTACGACACTCCTTGTATACTCTTGCTACTTGTTTTGTGCTATGCTCGGGTGTTTTGGATCACACTATGCAGGTTTCAGTTGTGGCTTCTACAATGTGTGTCCCTCTCTCTACTTCTGCTATTTTCACTCCTACCAGAGTGACTAGCTCCCAAGACTTGCTTACAATTGCCTCTTCTCTTATACCTATCCCTGTTGCAGCCACTCCACTTGTCTCTACTCCAGTATAGAGAGGCATGCTCCCAGTCCACCACCAGCATTGTCACTTGTCAGCCCTCTCCGAGAGAGGCATGCTCCCAGTCCACCACCATCAGTGCCACTTGCGAGCCGCCTCCCACTTGACTCTGTTGCCGGATCTTCCACAATTTTGGACTCTACATCACTTTTTTGGCTATTTGAGGATATATTGCAAGAGTCCATGCATGCCATTTCTACCATTGAGCTTGGGGCACAACAATTGGCAGCTACTCGTTAGTGCCACTACGCTACATACGCAACTATGGAGGGCTCTCTGCGTGTCATAGAGAGCCCAATTGCAGATAGAGACGCCACTATGTTTGCTTTGCAACATGCATTGCAAGAAAAGTCTAAAATCATCGACGACCTCCGAGCTCTGATGTAGGGACTTCGGGAAGTGCTACTACACAATGATATGGGATTTTAGGCTCTAGTGAGTAGGGGATATGGCTGGACAGGGCAGGGGATACATGTATAGACTCCTATTGGGTATGTACAGTAAGGTAGCTCTGCCCATTTCATGGGACTCTCTACACACACTTCTATCAGATACGGCCAGCCTCAACACTTTACCTACTATCCTCAGGGGTTTCAGCCATTGGGTTCCCTACCAAATATGCAATCGATACAGATCATCCCTTGTGATGGCCTTGCTGGTGCACACCGACACGACTATGTTAGTTGACACCCTGAGTACACTGCAGGGCAGGTGCTTCCATCAGCTGTGCATTAGGTGGCAGCTCTCATCACAGGGAGCCAGTTCGTCTAGAGTAATAGAGCTTATCAGCAGGAGGCTCTCACTATTGATTTGATGGATCGTCCCCATGGATCGTCCCCCAGAGGCGGATACTGCAGGTACATCAGTGGTGATGATGCTTTCTCTTGGTTGACAGGACCACACTGTTCCGATCAATTTTCTTTTGTACATATAGCGACTTCTCGGTTCTCTTTACAGCATAAGGTTACTCTCACCGAGACGGTGAGTGATTTTGTGGTGGGCAACCTGTAGTAGGGCTATAGTGTCGCATGCACCAGACAGACAACTAGTTGCAGTTGGGCTGAGTCCACACTGGACGGACTTTTGCTTGGACTATGACACGTGACTGGCATACGGGTGGTGGTCTAGAGAACGCGGGGCCAGACCACCACGACCACAATTTTGGGATAATCTCAACTAGATTATATATTTGTGAGCGGTTGGTGGCTCTTTATGGTTGTATATATCCATAGCTATTTGGGTTTTATGCCATCTTCTACTTTTGTGTGGTGAGTCATCTAGAGTCTATTATCTTGAGTTGTACACAACACATCTGCACCATCCCTGCATAATTGAGCCTTGACACCCCCACTGTACGTATGAGATCTGGGCTGGAGCTGAGTGTGTTGCCATGCTAGAGTCTATATTGGTTTCTTTGAGTTTGTCAATGTTCATGCTCTTCATGTTCAGGTTTTGCTGAGTTGTACTATTGTTGCTCTGTTGTTAATTGTCATTGTGTTTGCATTTTGTGCAATGAGATCTCATGCACATTGCAGTGAGGAGCACCCACTATAGAAGGCACGACACATTATTGCATGTCACAGCTAGGGACTTGCTACGCGCCGTGTGCGAGCCACAAAGGCTCCTAGCACACAGTCATACAACAAACAAGCTCACAAGGAAGAATGGTGTGTCACTCACCTTCCTGCGTAGTTGCGAATGAAGGATTCCCGTGCCGCGAAGAAGAGGGAGACGCCGCTACGCCGCGCTCAACCGCCTCGCCGCCGTCGTGCCGTCGCAACGCTCGATCACACACACACTCTCACACTCTCTCTCACACGTACACACACACACACACACAAGGAGATGGTGAAGGAGAAGGTGGAGATGGAGCAAGAGTGACTTCTATTGCACAATGAGAGAATGAGTAAAAATTAGGTTTAGTGGCTTTTATATGAGCTCACCTCATTCACACTTGGGCGCCCATACTTAGCCAACTAACTCCTTGAATATTCCAGTTAGAGTGTGCCTGTCATCGGCGATCACCCTTACCCTGTTCCTATTGGTCCGACAAGCCCGGTACCTGACTCTAAACAATACAACGTTTATAGATCATAGGGTGTCCGTGTGCCGTGAGGGTTAACATGCCCCCCTTCTTGATGTAGATTCCGTCCTCGGAAGCTATCCAGTTGAAGCTCGTTCGTCGAGATGGAAGAGCAGTCGACATGGATGTGCGTAGCCTTCTTCAATCACTGCAAAATCAAACAACATTGCCACAGTAATTGCATTCTCATATACAATTAAAAATCATATGCAATTTTAGACAGACAAATTGATTGGTAACAGAATTTTAGACAATTTGTCAGCAATAAACATTAAATTGCAATATAATCAAATGCATAAACAGATGTAAAGGTAAAAAATTAAACAAGTCCGGGGTCGCTAATTTAACGGTCAAAAGGCACTAGAGCTCGACTATTAATACCATGGGTAACTTCTCAATTTTCTCTGGTCAATTAAGTTGTTTAATCGCGAGAGCCAAGTCTTTGATGTTCGAGGGTTGACTAGAGGCTATACCTAGAAGACCTTGTAGTTAAGCTACGATAAAAGGAATTTCTCATGAAATCATCGCCTGACTGATTACCTTTTCTTTGACCCCCCAAAGTCTTTTCACATTGATTCAATTTTGATGTGTGTGCTTATTTTGTATGCCTTGGGTTTTTTGCTTTTCAAGGAAAAGCGCCCACACTGGGAGCCTCTAGGGCTCTAGTACCATAGGCGATACATGTGAGTGAAGTACCAATTTAAGCAGGGATTTCTCTTCCAGCTTAAAATTTTACATTGTGGCACTTTGATTTTTTGTTTGTTCATTTTCAGCATTTTAATTTTGTAACTTTGGGGGGTCATATAACACTGTTACCCTCCCCAGGCTCATCACATTAGTAAACTCCCTTTATAATACTTAAGCTAAAGGTCAATAGGGTTAAGCCCACTAGAAAGCCCTAGTACATTTCACACAATGCTGCCTAAATCGGATTAAGAACCTAAGTAACCATTGCTTATTAGGAAGGCATTCCCCATGGTATTAAGAGAAGATTTCTAATACCTAGCTTGGTCAAACTAGCTTAGTCGGACTACTTGATTTTTAAACCTAGACAAGTGATTATGACAAAACATTACATTGAATTAAATGTTTGATACTAAGCAAATGCACTGAATATTATGCTACCAATCACCATCAAAGCAGACAAATATGGATGCAAAAAGATAAGGGCAATGCTAACGGACATAAAACACCTGTCTGTGTTGATGGTCGCGCTTGATTTGAAGTGTAAACGAGAGAAAGGTTCCATGAAGGTCCAAATCTTATCAATAGCAACACGCTCCTGTACACACTAGGAAACAAAAGGAATACCTCCAGAAGGCACATTAGTGGGAAAAGGTACCAACACTTATTGAACACAACAAAAAACATAAGGAACCCTAACCTAATTATTTGCACTCCCTCTAAAGAGTCAAGGGAATAGGATATTTTAGAGGTTGGGGGGAAACCCTAAGGCTAAACCCCTATCCTCGTCATCGAGATAAACAAAGTCATCATCCATGAGACCATATGTGCCATCCGTGTAGTCATGTAAATTTTCTTCTTCATCATAGGTGCCCATGTTTACGAAGAAGGTCACTAGACGCCTATAGTCATCTTGGTCAAAAGGGTAGGCTTGTGCAATGGGAGAAACGCTCTCTACTAAGTATGGATCAGACGTGGTCAAGAGACATATCAGCCATTCTAACTCCTCAAAATTCCTCTCACATGCTAGCGTACCTATCAAATCCCATTCCAATGGAAGCACTGGAAAGACCATGTGAAACATTTGTGAAAAGTAACGAGGGTACCTCTCACCCAAGGCATGAGTGGATGACTCTAGCGTACTAGCCATATCTGTACACGCAAATAGATGATGGTTAGAGTGCAAATATTACAAGGGTCGTGTTCTTGTGCATAATTTGTTTTTATTATTTTGTGTTATGGCTCTTGCTCTTTTACTTTTTTATCTTGTTTTTGTGAGTATAAGGCTTTATATATACATTCCCTAAGATTGGAGATTGAGAGGTCAGGGAGGAAGGTTGAGAGGGAAGCAAGTGAATGATGGATGTCAGCAAACACTCCCCCCTTCCTTGGGTAGATCATACCTTTTAGAATGATGTCGTCACCTTTTGAAACCAATTGTTCCAAGTTGTTATGGGTAAAGGCTTTAACCAATAGTTTTCGATCACCCTATGTGTTTCATCTAGTTGCAAGGGTGGTAAGGTACTTTCCCATGATTTTATTTGCAACATTGTTGGAGGTGGTGAATCTACAACGGGAGGTGCAAACTCTTTCTTGCTTGTATGGATATGTACAATGGTAGGTGGAGGTTGTGTCGAAGCTTCTATTTCCGTATAGGAACTACATGAAGAGCAAGAAGCTTCATTTGCTTTTCCTGTTCCTGAGCTAGGTGGAACAAATCGTTCTTTCTTTGGTACTTAAACTAGCTCTGGAGCAGGTGTGTCGCATTCCGTGATTTTTTCCTTTCCACGATTTTCAATTTGTTTTGGAGCCGCAGGATTTGGTTTACATGGGTCAGGTGACAGGTAAGAGTACAATTTACGTTTGGGCACCCAGATTTGATCATTTCCTTTATAGTATCCTTGGGCTTTTAATAGTCGTTTAGGAATCCAGCGCCACGTTTTCTTACATTTCTTGGAGCGAGTGGGACGTTTCTTACGAGGCTTCCATTTTTTAGCATCAGCCATGGTTACTAAAGAAGCTTTAGGGACCCACTTGTATGCTTCCTTTGTTATATTAGGATGGTTCTTGTGTCTCTCAAGCTTTCTTTCAACTACATCAGTTGAAGATCTAGAGAGTTGGGCTATGGGGACGTATGGTTCAACCTCCTGGACATGCAATGTCTTGGGTTTTATTTCGTTAGGCAATATCTCAGGGACTATGGCTTGAGTGGTAGGGATAAGAGTTGGTTTTTGCGTTGTGACACCCCCAGTCCCCCAATGAATAGTGCATTTGGTAGCTATCATCCACGTGCGTCCTAGGTTTATATTACCCTCCATAGTTCCAGTAGGCATGACCAAAAAGTCTTGAGCTACAATTCCATTGTCATAACTGATAGAAGTGTGCCAGATTCCAAAAACCGTAGTTTTTTTCTTGTTGACACCCTTGACTTGGATAATACTCTTAGATAGAGGTGGCTTCCCTAACTGACACCACACCCCATAGGATAGCAGATTATATTTAGCACCCGTGTCCAATAAGGCGTTATATAGCACTTTTCCATAGGCACTATTTAACTCAATAGGGTATCGTAGAGGTGTGTCAGAGTCCAACCAATCCTCTTCGATTTCCACGTGGAATGCATTTGTGACTCCAAGGTTAGCCTCTCGTTTTTGTCTTATACGTTGTTGTCGCTCCTTAGCCTCAGCTTGAGCTTGTATCTTCTTTAACTCGGTTTGTGCTTTGGAGGCCTTCTTTTGATGAATGGCCCGTAGTTCTTCTTGGCTTAAAGGATCATAATATCTTTTGAATTTACTCCCATTGAGGAATCCAATGGTTTCAACTCCATCAAGAGTTTCCACACGAAGGGTACCTTGTGGGGTCATTTCACATACTCTATATGGTCCTTTACCAACATATTTCAACTTTTTCTTCTCTTTACGTACTCCATACATAAGGACTTTATCACCAACCTTGATGTCCTTGTCCTTCACATGGCGATCAAACCACTTCTTTCTCCTATCCTTTTCCACAAGAGCATTTTGCACAGCCAACTGTCTCTCTTCGTCTAGTTTTTCTAAGATATACAAACGCTTGGTTAAGGGGTTACCATTCCATCCTTCTTGCGAAACTACCCTAAGACTAGGAATGACAAACTCCCAAGGCATAACCGCTTCTTGGCCGTATACCATTTTGAATGGCGTACAATTAATAGCCACTTTATAAGCAGTACGATAAGCCCATAGAGCAGATGTCAACTTCAAATCCCAATCAGTGCGATGAGCTTCTACCGTCTTGGTTAAAATAGAGATTAGAGTCTTGTTGGTGCTCTCGGCTTGTCCATTAGCTTGCGGGTAATAAGGTGTAGACTTATGGTGGGGTATCATAAAGGTCGTGGTAAGCTCTCTTATTACCTCATTTATAAAATGGGTACCATTATCACTAACAATTTCAAAAGGGCAACCAAATCTTGTGATAATTTTCTCAAAAAGAAACTTAGCTGTTGTCCTCGCGTCAGCTTTTTGTGAAGCCTTAGCTTCAGCCCACTTTGTTACATAGTCCGTAGCAACTAGAATATATCGAGATTGAGTGTTGCGAGCTGTGGGACTAATTGGACCTACAAAGTCTAAGCCCCATTTTTCAAATGGTTGGTTTACTTTAATAGGATGTAAGGGCATTCTGTCTTTGCGTGTGTGGTCTTGTAACCTTGGCACTCATCACACCCTTTTGTAAAAAGTGATGCATCCTTAAATAAAGTTGGCCACCAATAGCCTGATTGCAGCACCTTTCTAGCAGTCAGGTCTCCTGAAAAATGTCCTCCTGCTATGCCCATATGTGCTTCTTGCAAGATATACAAATATTCATCCTCGTGGGCACAACGCCTAAGAATATCGTCCTTGCCTAGTCTATACAGAGTTCCGGCAATCAAACAAAAGGGTTCACATTCTTTTACTAGCCTTCGAGCGATATCCTTACGAAGTTCCTTGGGTGGAAAACCATTAACTAAAAAGTTAACAATGTTCTCACTCCATTCAGGCATAGTCTCAACTATGAATAGGGAAGTATCGGTTAATTCATCATCAACTCCTGTAGGGGCTTCACCATTGGGTATGCGAGACAAATGATCAGCCATGACATGCCTTTTACCGGGTCTCACTACAATCGTGAAATCAAACTCCAGAAGAATTAACAACCATTGTGTGATTCTTCCTGTGGAGCATGGCTTGTTTACCAGATACAACAACGCTTGATGATCCACATAAAATACAAACTTGTTTGCCAGAAGGTAGTAGCGAAATTTCTTTACTGCATAAACCATTGCTAAACCTTCTCGCTTGTAGTGGTGTAGTTCCTTTCAGCATCGTTCAATTGACGGCTTGCAAAGCTAATGGGATAGTCCAATTTATGTTCTCCTGGTTGAGTGAGAACACACCCAATAGCAAAGTTTGATGCATCAATATGCACATGGAAAATGACATCCCAGTTAGGTGTCCTTAAAATCGGAGCACTTGCTAGTGTTTTCTTCAATTGTTCATAGGCCTGGTCACACTCTTCAGTCCATTTAAATTCAATGAGAAGCTTGTACAAAGGACGTGCTATCTCAGCGAAAAATAAAATAAACCATCGATAATAACCCACGTGTCCCATGAACCTTTGAACTCCCTTGTAATTGGTTGGTGATGGTAACTCTAGAATCACTTTAATTTTTCTCTCATCGGTTGAGATACCATTCTTAGATACTATATGCCCTAAAATAACTCCATGCTTGACCCAAAATTGGCATTTGAACGGGTTCAATGAGATACGATATAACCTACACTTTTCAAACACCTTCCGCAAACATGATAGATGTTCTTTCCAAGAAGAGTAAACACAAAGGTCGTCTAAGAAAGCTTCACAAAACTCTCTCAAATATTCTTTAAAAGCAGTGTTTATTAATCGTTGGAATGTAGCAAGGGCATTTGTTAAGCCAAAATCCATCACACGAAATGCAAACACGCCAAATTCTGTGATGAAGGCAGTTTTAGCTTGGTCCTCTAGCGCTATCGTGATTTGGTTGTAGCCTGAGTACCCATCTAGAAAGCTATAAGCTTCCTTGCCTGCAACTCTTTCGAGTACATGTTCGGAATATGGTAGGGGGTAATGGTCTCTTCTAGTAGCTGCATTAACTTTTTTGAGGTCCACGCACACCCTGAGTTTCCCATTCTTTTTTGGCACAATAACTATTGGAGACACCCATTCAGAGTGTTCAATAGGATATATGAACCCACATTTGATAAGCTTTTCTAGTTCTTCTTGAATGATCTTTGCGTACTTAGGATTCATCGGGTAGGGTCTTTGTTGTACGGGCTTCGCAGTGCTAATCATAGGGATTGTATGTTGGACCACAGAAGGTGGAACACCTTTCATATCATGGTATGTCCAAGCGAATATGTCCTTGAATTCCTTGAGAAGCTCTTTGAGGACCGCCTCTTCAACTTCTGTGAGGTCTTGGGCAATAAAAACAGGTTTTGATTCTTCACCGGGGTCGGCTAATTCTATCTCTTTAACTATTGCCGGACCATCATAGATTCCATTATTCCCATTGATAGGTATTCTTTGGGCTTTTGTGTACACAACCTTTGCTTCCCCTGTGGTGTAAGATTTGAAATGTTCTGGTGCAGGATGCAAGTCTGTGGATTCTGGTTGTGCTTTGGTCTGTGCTTCTATTTCTGCTTTCTTGTGTTGTCGAGCTAACTCTTGGTTTTGATGCCTCCTTGCAGTGCGGCTCAACTTTGGCTTGTCTATGATCTCTAATTGGGCTATGTCATGGGGTCGTGGTCTACACCACATAACATTTTGGAGATATTCACCCCAATCGTCTACCAATTTTCGATGAGCATCACATGGTCCTATATAATTGAGCCATTCTGCTGAGGATCTCTTCTTTTTTATCCTAGCACGTACATTGGCTCGATATCGACGCCTCTTAAAGTTTTTCTTTTTCCTATTTGAGACCTGCTTTTGATTTGCATTTAGATCTGGTTCACTAAAGGAGTCCTCGTTGGTGTCCTCTTCACTCTTGGAGGAGCTATCATCGGTTGATGTGCTCGGTCCTTCCGAATGTTTTGACTCTGAACTTGCTCCACTCTCTAATTCATGAGATTCAGAATCCGTTTCACTCCGGGAGTCCGTGTCTGAGTCGTGTTGGTCAAAGTCTTCTATTGAGCTATCGGTGTCACTGTCAGATTGGTCTACAATTGCCTTGCCCTTAGAAGATGCATGTATGGCACTTATCATGTTCAGAGGTGCAATTTGTGGTACCTCTTCCCCCTTTGGTGTGACCCAAGTGGTTCCTCTATTTCCCCAGGTATCTATGGTCGCAGCTAGGTGTACCCAGTCCACGTTGTCTGATTCCGTCATGCCCGGTAACACATCCATGTAAGGAGAATCTTGGCCAATGTCTGTATCCTTCTTACAAGTGTAACAATATTGTAGTGGGGCCGAGTGAACTGTGGTGTCAGAGCGATGATCAATAATGGTTTTACTCCCTAAGGGGTGTACCTTACGAGTCACCAAATCCACTCTAAGGACAGAGTCTTGGAATTGCAAATAGACATGATTTTTAGACCAATCATGAACCGTTTGTGCTTCCCTCATGAATGGTCGTCCTAAAATCATTTCATATGACATAAGGTGTTTAGAGAAATCCATTACAATGAACGTATGTTGTACCTTGTGTCCTAGAACTTTGATCTTAAGATCCTTGAGCATCCCCATAGGTTTGGCTATGGTACCATTTTCCATCTTTACCACAATGTTAGTAACACTGAGGCGGGATTTTCCCATGGATTCCCAACAATCTTTTGTAACGATGCTAACTCCCGCACCACCATCAAGAATTCCCTTTATAGTTAATCCCTTGGTAGTGATGGGTAGGGTCGCATTAGACTCGTCGCCTTCAAAATACTGCCGTAATTCGTTAATGGGTACCTCGATCACAGACTCGTGTCCATCTAAGTCAAGTGATTGCACATGATTTTCCTCATCAATCATAATCGAGTCAGGCCTATTTGGTTGCGCAAACTGCGGTAATCCCGTTTGTAGCTCTCCGTTAAGGAATGCTCGAAGTGCAAAGAATAACTCAGGATCTCCATACAGCTTTGCTATGATCGTGGTTCGGACCTCAGAAGACATGAAGTCCACTAGTTTGGCAACATTCATTGGCATTTTGCAGGGTGTAGGTCCTTGACTAGGAACTGGTGAGGATGGAATCTCATATTCCTCAATGGGATCAGGTATTCCTTCGTTAAACATCCTTTCCAACAAGAAACGTGTATGCTGACTTTCTGATGTCCCGTCCTCACTCCCTTCTTGGATGATACTAGATATGGCTAACAGTCTATGGTTCATGTGGGGTGGATGAACTTGCGTGGGAAACACTATGTCATGAATTTTGACATGCATGGGTTTTGGTTCTTGTTTCCTTTGAGTCTCCTCCACTAAACCTCTTAGATGTTTCACCTGCTCGATCTCGTCTACTGGGTTTGGGTACGTCCCAATCTTCTTTTTACAATTCTTCCCTTTTTGCCCCTGCGGTTTATCTTGGGGGTCTTGGATTGGATTTGGAAACACTTGTGGTGTTTTCAGAGGCTCTTTATGGTTTTCTCTTATTCGGTTTTCATTTGGTTCCATGTTACGGTTTTCTTTGTCGGTCTTTCCCTTTATGGTATTGGTTCTAGTCTCCATTGTCTCGATTGAATCTGAATCATCCTCGAGGTCATTCATATACACGGGGTCATCTCCTGTTCCTATGTTTGTTTTGGAACTTGGTTTTGAATTTCCCGTATTCTGCGACCTCTTCCTTCGTGTCTTCTTTTTCTTTGCTTGGATAACTGACGCGGTATCTCTCTCTTCGAGGATATGGCCTGACCCTTGAAGCATGGAGCGTGTAATCGCATAAGCGGGTGCGACGGGTGGTATTGGCGATGTCACACTAGCAATTTTGACCAAATTTAGGGGTGTGATTTTAGGCGCATTTGGGTTATAGGGTCATTGGGCAATCAAGTGATCTATGCCACAATGATTACATGTGAGTATTGGCATTGGAGACGTGCTCCCTTGATTCATTTGCATCTGTGCAGCATTCTTTTGCAGCCTAATAGGGCACTCCGCTGCTCGATGTGGTCCACCACACTTGTAGCATTGAAGAGGTGGCCTCCTAGCCTGGGTGTTGATATTTTGACCTCTGGATGCGAGAGCAGCAGCTTGATAAACCGGCTTGACTTGCCCCCAACAATCTTCCATGTAGTATATAGGACACTCTTCCAGTGTATCAAGTTCGTAGGCAATACTAGTGTCTATTTCCTCCTCACAGCCATCTGCATAAGCATTAGATGGCTCGCAACCCACTTGGTTCATAGGGGCGACTCTTGGATGCGGGGGCTGCGGTCCTAGCACAGGAGGTGGTAGCGGTGTAGCTTGTACAACATTTTGAGATCTAGGGACCATGTGTTGCGGTAGTTGCTCAATAGGTGGAGCAGGCATCAATACAGGAGCTCGAGGCGCATCCGTCCAGGCTACAGGTGGTCTATTTGCCATCATACGTTTGATCATTAAACAATCCTTAGCTTGGTGACCATACCTACCACATGCGTTGCAAGTTCCATTAAATTTTACTCTAAACGTAGGGCACTCACTAGTGCTATGTGGACCTAAGCAAATGGAACACCATTGTTGCTCCCTTCTTGGATACATGTGACTATTTTGAGGGGGTCGATTATCCTTAAGAGACTCTTGGATTGCCTTGGTGAGGTCTGTCAAGAATGTCTCAAATACCTTTGGCTCATTGGAAATGGGCTTTGCAGTCATGGGTTCATACTCAATGGCTTGTGAGCTAGTGGATCTCGTGTCAGTAGACACCCTCATGCCTGCTATCATCAAGTTGTCCTCTAATTGGATTGCATTGGCAGTGACATCTTCCCAGGTTGTGATACCTCTAATCACTAGTCCATTATAGATTCCTTCATTCCTCAACCCTCGAATGAATCGATCAAGCAGTTGGTTATTGTTGAATTGCTCATTTACAGGGCAGCGAGAGTTTAAGTGCTTTAGACGACTAATGAAGTCCCTTACTGACTCTCCTTCCTTACGTTCTGCCTTCTGTAGTTTAGATGCTACACCCCAAAGCACACCTTCTCGTATGTACTCCTTTAGAAACAACCTTCGAAGGGTAGGGTAGATTGTTTTCTCGTCCACCCTTAGGGTTCTATACCAATCTCCAGCCTTCCCACTTAATGTCAAGCTTAAGGCATTGCACTTATGTAGTTCGTTGCGTTCCCCTAAGGAATCACATACTTGTTCAAACACTTCAATGTGTTTTCTAGCATCTTCGTCCCCATTGAATTTTTGCGTGAGTTTGGCAATTTGTACTACCTTACTTCTAGGCTCTCTATCAGATGCATGACGCATATTTTCCGCGATAGATCGACCTATGGTTTGAGCAAACGCTGCCAAGTCACCTATGTGAGGAGGCAGGGCCGGTGGAGGTACTCTTGGAATCATATGTGGGAGAGGGACGGGTACCGGTCTTGGCATATGTGTGGATGATGCAGGATATGGAACATAACCGGGCATAGGTCCACTCGGATAAGGGCTAGGGAGCGGCACTCGAGGAGCATAAACAAGTGGTACAATTGGAGGTGTGGGGGCCATGTGTGCATAAGGGGCTAGAGGCACATACGATCGAGGCCCCATATTAGGTACTACGACACTAGGTAGTGGCACTGCGCTAACCGTAGATGTCATCGGTACATTCTCTGTCAGGCTTATCCCTGGAGTGAGCACTGTGTTTTCCTTAATAGAGGGTTGAGCCAAGTTAGGGAAGCTAAAGTTGTCGCTCAGAGGCTCAGATTGCATAGAGACCCCAGGTGAAATGACGTAAGATGGGTCCATGGGGCTCATTAGAGGAGTCTCCATTTGTGGTAGAGTAGGCTGTTGAGCCTTGCTCGTATCCAGAAACCTCATGGGGCCAGTTTAGAGTATATTTACCCTCGGTTTTGCCTTTCTGATTGAATAATGCCATGGATAACATTACAGATCATTTTCTGTTGATCTTTGATGCTCGTGGCACTAGAGGTGGATTTTACAATCTCTATCCATCCTACATGGTAGGCGTGGCCAGAGTGTAGATCCGTCAACACCTCAGTGTGGAGGTCGTATGTCCAATGATCATTAATGAACAATCCTTCTAGAGTCGACGTGTTAACGGTTTCTTGTGAGGTAGAAGCAATGTTGCTCCCCGTGGTTTTACTTGTCACCAACGGTACTCTAGAGGGAACTTCTGAAGGAGGCAGCTCAACAGGGTCTTCTTGGTAAGAAGTTGGCAGGATATCCACATGGACACTCTTTGGTGGTGTGGGGTCCACGTGCGATGTGAAAGGAGAGTCCACTTCCCCACCCCCTTCGTGTGCTTCATTTGCATCAGGTTCCGAGCGAGTAGCTCTACCTAATGTTTCCATGAAACGGTTAAACATACTAGTACTAGGCTGTGGAGCTTCGGGAGGTGCATGGCCTTCTCTCTCAGTGTTTTGGGTAGGGTATGCTTCCATGATTTCTGAGTTGGAGGAGGAATCACTAGCGGCTATTTTAGGGTCTTGGGTGGTGCTACCTTGTGTCCCCGCTGAGGGTCTAGAGCCTATCGTGGATGGGTAATGGGTGTCCGTATGAACAGAGGCACCCTCAATATGCTCGTGTTCTAGCACCCGCCCAGAGCGTAAGTGCATGTGCTTTTGATACCCTAAGGTGTCAACAAGCTGCTCTAGGAGGCCTTGTGACTAGGTTTTTGCGTGTTTTTTGTTTGTTTTTTCGCTAGATTTTTTAGAGCGTGTCGTGGAATGGGCCGTGTGATAGCTCGAAACGAGCGTATCGCTAAGAGAGACGCGATGTGCTTTACAGCCCACCTTTTGGTTCTATTTTGCTCCAAAAAAGCCCGAAACAGTCTTTTCCTAGCTGGGGAACTAGGCTCCAAATAGCAAGTCTAAGGGTGCAAGTGGGAAGAGAAGGGAGGAGAGTGGAGGACTTGCCCCACATGCTCTCATTCCCTCTTGAGGGGGTAGGGTATATATATAAGAGTGAGTCTAGTATACATCAGAAGACTGAGGACTGAGGCCTGGGCCTGGGCCTGGGCCTGGGCTTGGGCTTGGGCTTGGGCTTGGGCTTGGGGAAACGATCCCGATCAAAATTTTAGTGATCCCCCCAGTCACTCACGTTTTTATTTTTCGAATTTTAAAATTTTTTTTTTGATTTTTTTTTGGATATTATTTGGTACGCGTTTTGGTGCGCGTTGACCTCACCTAACTATTTACTGTCTCACCTACCTACTGACCTGCTAATCAGTGGTTCACCTAATTACTAACCTACTTAATTAACTAACTGTGCGCCTAACTGTGCACAAACCAGAAAACACAGAAAATGCAGAAAATTGAAACTTGACAGAACTCTGCAGTGCAAACCAGAAAATGCAGAAAACGCAGAAACGCAAGAAATGCTAACTGTGTAAGCTGAAATCTGAGCTTAATAGAACTAACAAAACACAGCTTAACAGAACACAGAAAACTTGAATGCAGTCAACAACATTGTGTCTTTCTCTACTGTTTTTGCATAACAACAATAATCAAACTTAAGCCGCGCCTTTCCTACATAAAAAATAGCTTCAATACAATTTACAGGTCGCCATTGGAGCTTCACGCGCAGCAGCTCCCCGGCAATGGCGCCAAAAATGTCACGGCTAGGGACTTGCTACGCGCCGTGTGCGAGCCACAAAGGCTCCTAGCACACAGTCATACAACATACAAGCTCACAAGGAAGAATGGTGTGTCACTCACCTTCCTGCGTAGTTGCGAATGAAGGATTCCTGTGCCGCGAAGAAGAGGGAGACGCCGCTACGCCGCGCTCAACCGCCTCGCCGCCGTCGTGCCGCCGTAACGCTCGATCACACACACACTCTCACACTCTCTCTCACACGTACACACACACACACACACACACAAGGAGATGGTGAAGGAGAAGGTGGAGATGGAGCAAGAGCGGCTTCTATTGCACAATGAGAGAATGAGTAAAAATTAGGTTTAGTGGCTTTTATATGAGCTCACCCCATTCACACTTGGGCGCCCATACTTAGCCAACTAACTCCTTGAATATTCCAGTTAGAGTGCGCCTGTCATCGGCGATCACCCTTACCCTGTTCCTATTGGTCCGACAAGCCCGGTACCTGACTCTAAACAATACAACGTTTATAGATCATAGGGTGTCCGTGTGCTGTGAGGGTTAACATTGCATTATCTCCGCTACAGGAGGAGCATCGGATTCATACATGAATTTCTCATGAAGATAGTGGGTAACACATAACCTATTGCCATGGAGAAGATAACCATCCTGCAAGAGTGAATGGTTCTTCTTTCTTCCCCAATGCAAGGCCTGACATTATGTGTCTAAAGTTGGGGTCAATAGCATACTCATCTATCATAGAAGATAGATCATTGTGAGTTGCTATAGACACCACATTGACTTTTGGTCGTCGTGAAAGTGCAGCAACCACTTGATTGTGCTTAGCAGCAATGTGAGCAATATGAAAATAGAATTGCGAAAGAAAACTTTCCCACCTCATTTGTTTGTCGGAAAGCTTGGTTTGCGTCATGAAGTACTTGAGACTTTGGTGGTCTGTTTGCAAAATAAATGGAGTCCCCATTAGATAGTGCTTCCACGTATCTAGGGCATGTAGAACAACTAAAACTTCTTTTTTGTATATGCCCAAGCCTCATTCATTGGCATTAAAACTTCATCTCTCATACGCTATGGCAAGCCCTTCTTGAAGAAAAACTGCTCCAAGGCAATCACCACAAGCATCACATTGGACCTCAAATGGCTTTGAGAGACCCGGAAGCATAGCTGGTTGGAGGTAAGCTTCTCTTTGAGCTTGTCAAAAGCATTTTGTTCTTTATCACGCCATGAATACTTAATGTTCTTCTTTTTTAAGTCATGCAATGGTCTTGCTATTTGAGAGAATTTTGCTATGAAGCGTCTATGGTATGCACACATACCAATAAAGCTTCCTAGCTCATGTAGATTCCTTGGATTAGGTCATGCTTTTATTACCTCCAACTTTGATAAATCCATACGGATACCATCTTGAGAGATAATATGACCTACGTATTGAATCTCTTGAAGGAAAAATTCACTCTTCTTTTGATTGATAAAAAGCTTGTTCTTCCTCAAAGCTTGAAAATTACCTGGAGATGTTGCTTGTGGTCCTCCAAAGACTTGGAGTAGATGGTGATATCATCAAAGAACACTCCAGTGAACTTGTGGTGGGGTCTAAATATTTTCTCCATCAAATGATTGAATGTGGCCGGTGCATTAGTCAAGCCAAAAGGCATGACTAGATATTCATAAAGACCAAACGTTGTACGAAACGCGGTCTTTATGATATCTTTATTCACTATCCTTATTTGATAATAGCCACTTTTAAGGTCAATCCTACTCAAGTAGGGCAAACCTTGTAGCTTATCAAATAAATCTTCTACCTGCGGTACGTGAAATCTATATTTGATAGCAATACGGTTTAGCGCTCGATAGTCCACACACATGCAATATGTACCATCTTTCTTTTGCACTAAAAGGACTGGAGAACAAAACTGTGAGGATCTAGGCCTCACCATCCCTTTGTCTACCAATTCTTGTACTTGCTTCATGATCTCCTCTTGTTCAGCTTGGGAAACTCAATAAGGAGGCTTGTTAGGCAGTGAGCTTCCAGGTAGGAGTTCAATTTGATGGTCATCATCTCCTCGTTTTGTAGGTAAATCCATAGGGATATCATTGATGAACACATCTTGGAATCCCTCTAGAAAATTAGACAAGTCTAATCCACACAGAATTGTTGCTTTTACTTGGTGGAAGTCTATCTTTTGAAAGAAAATAGCCTTGAGATGTAAATCCCAAAAATTGTCTACATATTTGTAGATAGACTCGTTAGAAAGAAACTTCAAACTCCACCATTCGGTAAGCACTGTGTCCTTTGCATCGCTTACAAGGAACTGCTTCATGATGGAAACTCGTAGAGTTTTCCATGTCTTTGGGGCTTTGCCATTGCCACTAAGGCTAGCCCACCATTGGCGAGCAGACTTTTGGAAGTGCATAGCTACATGGTGTAGCTTGGAGGACTCTGTGAAGCCCTCATCTTCAAAGGCCGCATCAAATTGGATGAAAGCCAATACTTTGTCTGTAGCACCAAAAGTGCCATCATAGGTGAGAAAAGAGATACTCTTCCCTCCCTCTTTGAACTTATTGAGATTTTGGGACCTTCACCATGTAGGGTAAGATTTGCGATGTCTTCTTGTCTTGTATTCTCTAGGAGAATAACTATTGCTTTTTTGGAAGAGGAGAAATGTGAAGAAGAAGGAGAAGAGGGTGACCTCTTTCTTGCCTTTATCTTCCTTTATTTCCTCTCTTCCCTTTTGGAGTGACAAGGAGAGGGACTATGGGTTGACCGTTTCCTCTTGGGAGGAGTTGGCGACCGTCTAGACCGCCGTCTTCGTGCAGCCACATCTTCAAAGGACTTAGGGATTCACTTATTTCTTGTTCTTTGGATTCCTCCTCTCTTATGGGAGAGAGTCTTCTTTTGGGAGTCTCAACAAGAGGCCTCCTAAGCTCTCTCTCCTCTTGGAGAGGAAGGGAAATCCTATAAGCATGAAGTTGTTGGGTAACTTTGGCTTGCAAAGCAGGGTTTCCCATAGCTTGATGCAACCTAGTAACAAGATAATTAACAAACATGGGGTCATCATCATTAGCACCTTCATGTGTAAAATCAAAGTTATCAATGTTCATTCTACTCTCTTGGTTATTGTTAGGCATGCTAATTAAACTTATGTATAAATTACTTTGTGCTTTGGTACCCTCAAAAACCTTAGTCGCTACTCTTCTTTACCTTTGAAAATTAGTTCTCAAGCAGCTATACCCATGGTTTAGAGTCTATTAATTGCAAAGACTAGTGGAGAGGTTCTAACATAGCTCAATTGATTATGGTTCTTGTTGAGCTTGCTCGTAGCTCAATAATGGTTAAGCCAAAGGAAAGCCCTGAGAGACTCCATTATTAAGACTATAGTTCCCAATGGTGTACCTCAAACTAAGTCCTTCTCAACCAAGATAATAGATCCCTGTTCCCACTTACCCTATTGCAATGAATAGGTCCAACATTTCATGGAAAACTTAAGGACCCTCTCTTCTTAAGCAAGAAAAGAGAAACCAAAAGCTATGATACCAATGTAATGGAACTGGCCTATGAACTTTGAGAATAGCGAAATTAAAAGAATTAGAGTGAGCATTTTTATGAGACTACTTTGAGAACATAGAGGGTGAACTTATTTAGCGGTAGCAACATAACCATTATACTTAATTAACTTGGCATGAACAATAAGAGAGAGTTTGAGAACATGACAACGATTGAGGACTGGATTTATGTGGACCGGTCCCCCCTCCAATAGGCTTTGGTATTAAATATTCTCCCATGAAGAGACATTTGGTACAATACAATCTTTGTGTTCCTTGTGACCTAGGTGATGTAGTGAAGATGTAAAGATTCATGCATCACGAGCATAACATAATCTTTGTAAAAGCATTAACCATCCCTGGCCTTAGTCCCAAGGCATCAAACACCTTCAAAGGTGGAGAGAGCTAGCAGCGAATGAGGGTAGGGAAGAGGAAGCAGAAGCATTCATAGGAGAAAGAAATAGTTCTTCACTTATCATTACTCTTCCTGCTTAGCATAGCATAATAGCATAGTAATGAAGATGAAGAAGATGGCAAGCTTAAGCATTGAAGCATGGCTCTTGGTTGGATTTGCATTCCATAGCCAAGAGTGTTGGTGTAAGTTCTCAACTTCTCAACAAGCTTGGAGAAGGAGATAGCTCTTGCACTTTGCACTTCACACAATGAGTGTCTATGTGTGTGTGTGTGGGGGGGGGGGGAGTTTACGCTGCAAGAAATCCCCCTAGTTGCTTGGGTCGACCCCTCATTTTAGCTCATGCTTTTTGCTCATTGTCTCTCTCAAGCCTAGGAAATCACAAGCCGGGGTCAAGTCAACCAGTAGAGGTAGTCTTTGGATAAGTGTCCTCCTTTGGTCTTTGAGAGAAAGGTCTTGATAAATGCCTAAACAATTAATTTAATTAGCTAAATCCTCATTGGACCTCTCTAAGGATCAAACAATAGGCTTTGGACACTCCTTGAGGGCAACCTAGCTAGGGGCTTGACATGTGTCCTTCATGCCTCTTGAGCAAGGGGTGCCCTTTGGGAGAGAGAGAAGTCATCCAACCATCTCCCCTACTTGTATGGCTCGCCCCCTCCTTTGTTGGCTTGCATGTTGAGTTTCAAGCCCAAGCTACTTGGACCCCTACTTGCTTAAGCACCTAGTCATCAAGCATAGGGTTAGTGAGAGTACGGCCTCTCTCTCTACCATCCCCCTAGCTTCAAGGGCTCGCCCCCTCTTTGTAGGGATTGACTTGTACCTTCAAGAACATGCCTAGCTTAAGTTTCACCTTAGCTATCAAGCATCTCATGCACTTTTAATTATCAAGCACCTCAAGCATAGGCCTAGCTTTAACCTAAGGTCTAAGGACTTTTACACAAACCTTTGGAATTCTTTAATGAATCTAACCCTAAGGTCTTTAAGCTCCATTAGCTAGCCTTGCTCTTTGACATACCACCATCTCTCATTTGGACCCCTTTAACCTTGGCCCCGTGTTGAGACATATCCATAAGCGCATGTCTATATTCTAACTCTTGTTCGCGTTTATTCTTCCACAGTAAATGATCATATTAATATGAGAAAATCATTTGGGTTGGTTAGATATTAGGTTTTATGACAGTCCCTCGCACCCATAGGCGGAACCATGTGCCCTGGTATCAACTCATTAGCCTCTAGCATGAGCATATCAAATAACTCCATGTATTTCATCTCTGTCTGTGTCTCTAGGGAGCATACATGCTCTACCTCTGCCTGTACAAACTCTGACAACACTTGCTGCGTCTCACTAGAGCATTGCCGCTCTATCTCTGCCTCTACAAAGTCCATTGGCACATCCTGCACAACCAAATACTCTGTCTCGTGAGCATGGTGGAGCTCACCTACAAAGGAGACACGTCTTGGCTCTCACTTAAAGCATGCCAACAACAAAACCACGATTAGACATCTCTAACCTCAGACACATGCATAGGATATACCATACCACTACATGCTCCTCTGGTTAAGATCAAGCTCTATCTCAGCCGAGGAACATAGCGCACATGTTGTAGCGTGTATGATGCACCATTGGGCAAAGACAAACAAACATCTCTTGCACCCTTTATGTCAAATGCTGAACCATTGGCCAAATGCACACTTCCAAAACTCCCACTAGAAAATGTGCCAACCACTCACGACATGGTGTGATGTGGAAAGCAGCATTGCTATCTACTAGTATCCACTATGGAGAAAGTGTCCTATCCATATATATATCTGCAAGAGGTATACTCAAGGCAAGCATGACATCATCGTCATTGGCATAGACTGTCACTGTAACTCTCTCTCTAACATGTGTCAAATCCGTATTTGCATCTCGCATACATCTCCGTTGTTGTCTCATACATATGAAAAAATGGTGCCTAATGTGTCCTGTGTGACCACAATGCCAACATTGTATGTATCGACAAGAACGAGACCGCCGTCTCTCACTGTCACACATGTTTACTGCCATAAGTGAATGCCAAAATAGCAACAAAGTGGAAGATCACTCGACCACTACACAATCATGAAAAACCATGACCAATCGCATCAAAACCGATGCTTGCATATGCATAAAACAACTCCATAATTTGCTATCTACAAGCATAAACTGGGACAAACTGCTCAACCGAGCATAAAGCACATAACCATATATGCAAGTAGAGAGAAAACTAGCTCAAAACGCATCCCACAAGAGAAAGTGCCTGCAAAAAACTGCAAAAACTTGTGAAATGTGTGACTGTCTTTCTGCAGCCACATAGGCATACACAATCCTCTCTCCTGCAAGAGTGGATACAAGAACATTAAACTGTGTCCAAGCCGACAAAACCTATCAAAGTGAGAGTAAACACTTGATCACTATCAAAATGGGAATATATCAACCATTGTACAAGATGGCATAACATTGCAAACTTTTATGGCAAGTAGAAGGGGAAAAATGAACAGAATTTCCTTTGAAAAATGAATCAAAACTCAACACAAACCTCAAGCCAAAAAATGCAGATAACTGCCAGAGTGGGAGTAAACTTGACCACTAAACCATCAGAGAGAAAACTATGAATACGTATAAACCATGGCAAGAATTTGGGAAAATCTGACAGAGTTTCCCCTGAAAACTAAGCAAAAACTCAAAAAATCTCACCTTATCGCATAAAGATAGACACTCAGTGTCTCAATAAACAGATCCACAAATGGCATACATAGCACTACCAAAACCCGGGCAAAACAACTCACTCATGAACGAGTGGTCCTATGGACGTATACTTGTTCAAAAACATCTGTAAACCTGTGAACCTACTACCTACAAGCTATAGCTAGCTCAAATTGTATCCACATAATGCATACATAGCATGAGACTGCACCGAACTGTGCAAAAAAGCTCTTTGGAATGCTCCACACAATTGTACATGAGCACTACATGCACCGCATCAGCTGTGTTGGAAAGACTATGCAACCTGTGAGAAAAACTATTAGGAAATTGGCACGCACTACCTCATTGGTAGGTAAACTCGTCGATTGAATACACTTTCCAAGAGAGCTGAGCGCGCTAGAGGGAAAACCCTGCTCTAGAATGGTCCATCAAATCCGTATGTGTTGTATGTGTGGCATCGAAGCAAAAACTTGAGAAATCGTTGAAGCCAAAACTTCGTGGAGAGTACGTCGGAGCCGAGCCACTCTGGATGGGGACAAGAGGAGAGCCCTCTTGCTCTCACTTGCTCTTGCTATGTCAAAGCCGAGAAAACATCATTGATGCCATCTTCCATTGTCAGATGAAAACACTGATGCCATAGCCTTCGTGCTCGAAGTTGAGAAAACGCTCGATGTCGCCTTCTGTTGTCGGGCGAAAGCACACTAGCCAAATAGCCGCCTGATCGCTGTCAAAACCGATGCGCCAAGCTAGTGTCAATGCTCAAAGCCAGTGCTGAGCCATCGATGTCTAGTCGTAGAGGAAAATCACTGAGAGTTGATGCCATAAAGACTGTTGCCAAAGCTTAGCCATCAAATTAGTGTCAAAAATTGATGCCGAAGCCACCTCCCACCACTGGACGAGAGTCTCCAATGCTGAGGAGAACACCAAAATCGGGCCGATGTTGGGTGATGCCCGGGCTTACTCACCACATGTGTCTGCACACGCCTATGTATGTGTGCATTAGCGCACACCAAGAACGCTCTCTCTCTCTCTCTACCTCTCTATCTGGCTTGCCGTGCTTCCGATGCCGTGGCTTATTATCTTGCTTTCTCTTTCTCTCACTCCCTTGCTGAGAGGAGCTCTCTCTCTCACTCTCTTTCTCTCAACTCACATATTTCTTGGGCATGTGTGTGAGTGGGGAATTGGAGGTTGAAGGATCAGGGTGGGAACAAGGGCTTTCACACACACTTTAAGTGTGTAAGTCAATTTTTTTGAAAAAATCAACTTTTGCTGCTCTTTGTCAAAAAATTTACAAAATTGCCGATGTTAGACTATCTCTGTCAGACCCTGGAAAATTGTTGAACACTCTCGACTACATGCCCTGAATGTGTGAGTGTGAGTGAGTGTGTGTGTGTATTACAACACACAATCGTCAAGCTCCTATCGGTCTGCATCTTGTGAGCCATTTGCACTCCCCCAAGCTCTCTTCGATTTTCCCTTGCAGATTGACATCGCTGCCTGAATTCCTCAATTTTGCACTACGTGTGTGTGTGTGTGTGTGCGTGTCTATACATGAACACACACACACCTGCTCGTTCCTCTCTCTCCAAGCTCGATTTGTTCTGCTTAGTTCCCTCTTTACTCGACCTGATGGACTTCAAATTTTCTCAGTACCTCTACAGCTATGATTGCTCCCAAGCTTGACTTCCTACTTTCGAGACTCAAGCCAAGCTTTTCTTGTTGTGTTTGGTGCTTCTCACCAAGTTTCCCCAAGCTTTAGAGTGCCGACTCTGCTGCCTCTGATGCTGACTGTCCAATTCTATAGAGCTTCCTTCCCTGTTTATTGTAAAGATGCCCTGAATTCCTTCAAGATTCTCCACATGCTCGAGAGGGTCTGCGCGCACTGGCTTGCCCGATCCGTGTTGGATCCGCCCTGAATCACTTCAATCCGGTGCCGTGAAGTGTCTAGCTTCATCCTTGCCGAGAGATCGTTGCTGTCACCAAGCCATAGCTTTGATACCACTTGTGAGTGCATGTGAGCACGGATGCGTGCGGTGCAGTGCGATGCGTGCGGGGAAATGGAGGAGCACGAAAGTGTGTGGGTGGAGCCACCTCAAGAAGTGTAAGTGAGGAACTCCATATTCTTCATATACAAAGAATAAGGATATGTACACACGATGAACGGACAATCGGACACCAAATGTTCGGCTCCGGCAAAGACGTAGCGCCTTTACCCCAACAACATTTAGCATTGCTAATGAATTGATGGTTTTGAACGAGCTCTATGCTAAATACAATTGTAAATCAAAAGAATAGCTTGTAACAAGAAATTGAAACACCTTCATTTATATGCACTTTCTATATAGTATTGAGGTTAAATGCATTCTATAATTGGATGGTCCTTGATGTTTTTCTATAGTTATTACATCCGTCACCACCAATACTACCTAATGATGTCATATAAAATATTCTAAGTGTAATGAAAATCATATAGCAAAGGACTTTAGATAAAAGATAAAATACTAGAGAGTTTTTTGACAATATATGAGACAAAAATGCCAAGATTTACTTGTCGTAGTCATAAGGGTATTTGAATATTATTCTATTTTTCAGGTTTGATTGAGGGATGGAGAGGATGAGTGTATATATGATTGTGGAAGTGTGGAAGGATTTAGGGAAAACTAGGTGTCTTTGTGCATAAGGTGCGCAGATTGAGATCCACCAAAAAAATCCTATCTCAAAACCATGAGCTCTAGAAATCACAAAATAATTTAGGCATATTTAAAGCTCATGGGCTATATTTTTTATGCCAAATATTTCTTCAAATTTGAATCAAAATTAATTGGAAACAATTCAGCAAAAACATGTGCTTTCTATCTCACAAATTTTTCCTTAGAGTGGTTTCACACAAAAATTTAAAGAGACTTGCATGAATAGGTTTATTTATAAAATAGAGAGTATGCACAATGGTAAGCGAAACTATGCCATCAACGAGCCAATATAAATTGCATACTTAGGCAAAAAATAATGCACACCTAAGTGTAACTATCTAAATAAATACCAAAATGAAAAAGTCTATATCTAGGCTCTTTATTAGATGAAATATTTACACATAAATGGGCCATAATACAGTCCTATCTTTATTTTCCTAATGTATTTTTGGTTCATCTAGCTAAACGACTAGCTACGTGAGGCTTTTTAAGGAGATATGGAAAAAGTCCCCTAACACACGTAAGCCTATGTACAATAATGTAAAAGTGAGGATAGCCATAGTGTTAAGATCATTTTGCTTGGGGAAGAAGACTAATTATGGCATACATGGATAGCCAAAAAAAATCTATCAATGGTAAGCAATGAGATTGATAGAAGACATGAAAAGATTCTCACCCTCTTTGTTTGGAGATATTTAGGTAGCTCTAGGCATGATTCACTTGGTATCAAGTGAGTTTTTGTGACATGAGAGTCTTTAAGACTTTGGTCATCTATCTATAGTTTATCATGGTCCAAATCCCAAGAGGAGGGTCATTGGGTGTATGACTTTGTCCCATCATGAAAACAACTACTCTTTGTGAGAACCCTACCCTGAACATTTTTTGAGAGTCATCTTGTGTAGCACCTCTTGTTTAGCCAGATCATATGTGGTAGCTAATGACATGATAGTCATTTGTACTTGATGAGTTGTATATGAAGACAAGTGAGGTCTACATCATTCCAAATGATCCCCCAACTTCCTAGGGTCCACTCACTGCTACCATATACAAGTGGTAGTGATGTGTGTGAACACACTTAGGACCACCGGTGCATTTGTTCCCTGACTAGGAGGTTTTTCCCTCCGTGCATTTTATATACGCCCATCACTCTAGGGCTATCTAATATTTCCATTGCACACTAAGTTATACTCTCTCTATTGTGTGCCTTGAGCTTCCTTTGTCTTCTCCAAGCTATGCGCATTTCCTTGCAACCCTGTTTCCAACAATTGGTATTAGAGTGGGTTGCATCTTAGGGATTAGTCGCGAGCAGCTCCTGTACAAAATTCCTCGCTTTCTCCCATTTTCATTTGGGCTCATTTTGGACTTTGTTTCCACTACAAGTAGTATTGCATAGATTATTTTGTCATTCTGTGAAAAATTTCTGTCAATGTCATTTTCTATATAACAGGTCCCTTAGAGTCTTCCATGGTTTGTGCTACATAGCACGTGTTGTTCTCACTTTGTTTCTCCTCTTTTTGGGTAGTTTTCAGATCAGATGCAACATTAGCAATGACTGACAACAACACATATGTGTTCAAGATGTTTGCTACTGAGGATAGATTGGATGGGGACAATTTTCTATGTGGGCTTATATGATGCAACATGTTTTTATGTCAAAGGGCATTTGAATATTGTGCAGGGCATTGATGTACATCTTGGTTCATAGGATGTAGGCGATGTTGAGGATGTTGCAGGTTTTGGTGGCATGATCGATGTTGCCAGAGCTGTTTTGCATATGGTTGAGCAAGCTCATTGGGATGTGAAAGATGTGCAGGCTCATGCTTTGATTGCGTTGTCTATGAAGTACACTATTGTTCCTCATATTCATTGAGCAAAATTTTCAAAACAGGCTTGTGATATTTTGGCTGATCTTTATGCAAGTCTCAATGAGGCTAATTGCATTGTTGCATAAAGAGCTGGAGTCAAATATTATGCATGAGGAAGATGAGATGGACACTTTCCTTGCTGGTGTCAAGGATATCAATGAGCAACTTATTTCTACAGGCAAAGTCATTTTTGACAGTTCCCTTATGTAGACTATTCTTGATGCTTTGCCAGATTCTTACCAGACTTTTGCTAGTACTTGGAGATTTATGACCCAAGGAAATCTAGAAGTTGTCAAGTTTTATGCATTATGCACATTATTGCTGCAAGAGTCACTCTCTAGAAAAAACAAGACTAGACAACATGCAGTTGAATAGGCCTTTATTGATGCTCAAAGAAAAGGTAGTAACAACAATGTATCCACTTCTCATGGTTCTTTTGCGAGTGATAGATCACATGTTCCTAATGGTTCTGCTGCTGACAATCAATAATTTGTACGAGAATTCTCGTAGAAAAGGGAAAAAGGAAAACTTGTTGCATTATTGTAAATCTAATGACCACTTGATCAAGCAGTGTCCAAAATTGAAGGCAAAAGAGGCTAAGAAGAAAGAGGTTGGATCAACTACAAAGTCTAATACAAGTGTAGCTATTGTGGAGTATTTTGTGAAAGGAGATTGTGATGCTGATGTACGTGTAGAGTGGGCTTTTAGTGCAGAGTGTACTTATGATCCTGATGTCCATGATGCATGCATTTCAATTGCTACAGATGCACATTTGTGGTTTCTTGACAGTGGTGCTACAAAGCACATTACCTCACATCGTGATTTGTTTACCTCTCTAGAGGATGTCCCTCATGGAAATTCAGTCACTTGTGCCAAAAATGCCTCTTATCCGGTTCAGGAGTTAGAAAGATTGTGCTTACTGCTACAAATGATAGTTGTTTCACACTTGTTGATGCATTGTATGTACCTGGGATCAAGAAGAATCTTTTGTTTGTATCTGCACTTGCTAGACTTGGTCTTTGTGGATGAAAGATGTACAATACATGATCTCAGTTTTGGTGATGAAATTGTTGTATTTGAAATTTTATGCCGTGGGCTTTATAAGATCACTTTGTATGACAAGTATGGGTAGAATTTTTCAAATGTTGTTGTGGATTCTAAGGCTATTTAAGATGCAAAACTTTGGCATGCACGTTTTGGGTATCTGAATTTTGCTACTGTGTTGTATTTGTAGATCTGATATGGTTGCTTCTTTGCTGCCTCTTGAAGCACCTATCAAACATGTTTGTAAGGGCTGTATTTTGGATAAGATGCAGCATTTGAAGTTTCCAAAGGATGGTTCAACTAGGGCCACATGCAGGTTGCAACTTGTGCATAGTGATGTTTGTGGGCTCATGCAAACTCCGTCCTTGGGCAATTACCTTTACTTTATGACTTTCAATGATGATTACTCCAAGCATGCATGGGTGTATCCACTTAAAGAAAAGCTCGAAGTGTTTATGTGCTTCAAATTGTTTTTGACTATGGTTGAAAATGTCTCAAAATGTATTATGAGCACACTCCATTTAGATCCGGGGGGGGGGGGGGGGGGGGGGGGGGGGAGTATATGTCTCATGAATTTAATGCATTTCTGGCTAGTCGTGGGATAAAATGCCCATGTAAAGTGCCTTATACGCCTCAACAAAATGGTGTTGCTGAGAGGAAAAACAAGTCACTTATGGAAATGGCACGATGTATGGTCAAAAGTCAAGCTTTGTTGGATTTGCTTTGGGCTTGAGGCCATCATGTGTGCCACTTATGTACTTAACAAGTGTCCTACAAAAGCTTTGTAGTCTATGAAGCATGGCATGATAGAAATACTTCTTTTGAGCACTTGCATGTTTTTGGTTGTTTGGCTTATGCTTTGGTGCCACAAACGTAGCGCAAAAAATTGGATGTAAGGTTGTCAAGTGCATTTTTGTTGGTTATAGTGTAAAAGAAAAGGTTATAGGTTGTATCATCCATAAACAAAGTGTATCTTGGTTTCACGTGATGTTGTGTTTGTGGAAGATTCTGTTCAGCCCTTGCTGTCATGTACTAGAGACAATAATGCAAGCTCATAGCCTCTTTTCAGTGGTGGAAGTTCAAATGTAAATTCCAATGAGGCAAATGTATAACCTATGGGGGTTTCTGAAAATATTACAGATAAGCCTATTACTGATGTAGATGTACATGATGTACTTGATGAGGAAAGGGCTAAGAATGAGCAGGCTAGAGGTATGCCAAAATGGCTAGTGCATACTTTGCGTGACAATAAATTGGCAGCTTTGTCTAGTCGTACTCATTAAGGTTCTCACCATGCATCTTATGCACCAAATTGTTATGCTTTGGTTGTGTCCTGCTTATGTGATATTGAGGAACCTCTATCTTTTGATAAAGCACAAAATTAAAAAAAATTGAATGGCTGCCATGCAAACTGAATATGATGCACTTATAGGAAATGACACATAGAATTTATGTGATTTGCCTCCAGGAAGAAAGGCCATTGGTACAAAGTGGGTTTACAAGTCAAATTGCAAGCCGGATGGTGAGATTGATTGCTATAAGGCTCAGCTTGTTGCAAATGGTTAGGCACAACAAAAATGCATAGATTATGAAGAGACTTTTTCTCCCACTTGTCGTATGACTACTGTGTGTTATCTATTTGCATTGGCAACTCATTTTGGTTGGGATGTACAACAGTCAGACATTGTTACCGCTTTCTTGAATGGTGACATATTTGAGGAAGTTTATGTAACACAGCCTCGCGGTTTTGTCACTAAAGGATAGGACAATAAAGTGTGCAAATGTAAGAAAGCTTTGTATGGGTTGAAGCAATCTCCTCGTGCTTAATATGAGAAGGCTGACACTCATTTGGTCAACTGAGGCTTTTGTAACAGTCCAACAAAAAGCACTTTGTATGTAAAGCGTGAGGGTGATGTACTTGTCATTTTGGTTCTCTATGTGGATGAATTACTGGTCACTCAATCAAATGAGAGACATATTGCTGAATTTAAGACTGATTTGAATGCTACTTTCAAGATGAAAGATTTGAGGATGTTGCATCGTCACTTGGGTATATAGTTTAAGCAGTCTGATGGTGGTATTGCCTTGTGTCAGACAAGTTACATAGAGACATTGCTATGTAAGTTTGAAATTGAGGATTGCAAACCTATTTCCACTCCCATGGAAACATGTTTGAAATTGAGTCTTCATGATGCTGATAATCTTGCCGATGTGTAATGTCCCCAACCCGCCTATACCGAGATCGGGATGGGATCCTTGACAGGTCTCTAGTTCTGATAAAAAATCAGAGTCTCTAAACAAGAAAAATCCAAGGAATAGACCTTTACCATTACCAATGGATTGGGTCTATAGCCTTAGAAGAAGACCTAGTCCTGTCTCGCAGCGAAAACGGGGCAACCTTTTAAAAGTCCAAAAACTATTTCAGCCCTATATCTTCCACAAATTGGAGTAAGGTATCCTCAACCAACGCTTTTCCCCCCCTAACATATGTGAGGGCACAGCTGCTAGTAGATTCCTCTTCCAAGTGAAGAAGTTTTCTAAACGTTTTAGTGCGCAAGGATGGATAGTTACCTGACTAATCAGGTCCACCCGTCCATGATTGACAACCTTAGTCAATCCCCACTTGCCACCCCGCACTCACACAAGATTTATTTATCTTATTATCACATTGTTTTAACATTTAAAATAATGGTTCCTTTTAATGTTCCATCACAGTAATTCCTTGAAGGCAGCATTGAAAGCATTCTTTTAGAAAACAGACATCTTTAAACTTAAGACAGGGTACTGTCAATCAAAACATTATCCATAATAACCATGACCAGTACTCTTCTTGTCTCGAGACCACCTAAGGGTGAAAAACGACACCCATTCCTTATTCAAATCCGGAGTGGATAAACCCCCACCCAAGGTTCCGGGTGCCCATACACCAAACCAGTTGCCCATACAACCGGGCGGCTCCCCTAGGATATAAACGGTATCCTAACTTATGTAGAAACATCAAGACATGACACGGAGTAGAAACTCATCGTTCATGGGGATAACCGACTTATCCGTGGCTAGAAAGCCAATCATTATCATCAAAATATTCCAAGGAGTCAGAGGTGTCTTAAGACAAGCTGTCTTAAGGATGATCAAACATATCTTTCCTAAGTTTTAACCCAACAATTCTTTCCTACATTATAAACAAATGCATGTTGGAAGTTACCTTCCGTTTTCAGCCAGTTTATCCTTCTTACGTATGAAATGCTAACTTATAAAAGAACTTAAACTAATTAAAGACTTAATTGAATAATGGGAAACCCACCTGGGATTGATTGGCCATCTATTGTTGCACTGGCGCCTGGAGACTCTCCTCCGTAGGCCTACTACTAGGCCCGGCTTCGTCGTCATGCGATGCTCTGATTCGTTTTGGAGCTACGTCCTCATCATCAGATGTAGGATTTGCTTGGGTCCTTTTTGGTATCATAACTTCTTATCCTTATAAAAAGGACGTCTAATTACTGGGTAAATAGTTCAAAATCTAGACTTAACCTTTGTATTCAACCGTAACCCATCCAAGGTTAAATTTATAGTCTTAATTGGTAAATTCTTGACCTAGTAATTTCTTATTTGTCTATATAGGTATGATAAATTTTTCCACCGCTTCCCTAAGGGTTTTCTAAGCTCTCCTAATTTTATGATAATTTTCTATATCTTTTTCTCTAATTTTCCCATTGACTTTTAAGCTAATAATCTACTTATTTTGGGCTTAATATTTATTGTGATTAATTTCTCTTAAATATTTCATTTTCTCAACTTGATATCATAGGTTTACACTTACTATAATTTTCCTAAAAACTTTTGACCACAAAGTCTATTTATTTTAATTAATCATTCACTAAAAATAGGACTTTTGGTCAATTATAATTTTCTAACCTCACCAATTAACTATGGTATAATTACCACAAGTAGATAAGGATATTTTTGACCTCTGGTAATTATCTTATTATTTTATAACTTAATTATATAATTTCCATCTTCAATTTTCGGCTAGAATTATGATAAATTGACTTAGATAAATATCTATACTACTTTTCTATCCTTGGCATAATTATCACGGCCTTTTTATCCTATACTATAGCTTGAATAAATAGGATGTAATCATATAGCATGATTTACTAATTTTCCTCTTTAGTTTTTAGCTAAAAATAGTGTAATTTGACTTAGATAAATATCTATACTACTTTTCTAACCTTGAAATAATTATCATGGACTCTTTACCCTATAATATAGCTCTAAAAAATAGCATGTAATCATATAGCATGATTTACTAATTTCCCTCTTTAGTTTTTAGCTAAAAATAGTGTAATTTGACTCAAATAAATATCTATACTACTTTTCTAACCTTGGCATAAATATCATGGCCTCTTTACCCTATAATATAGGTATGATAAATAAGATGTAATCATATAGCATGATTTACTAATTTCTCTCTTTAGTTTTAAGCAAAAAATAGTGTAATTTGACTTAGATAAATATCTATACTACTTTTCTAACCTTGACATAATTATCACGGCCTCTTTATCCTATAATATAGATTTGATAAATAGCATGATTTACTAATTTTCCTCTTTAATATTTAGCTAAAAATAGTGTGGTTTGACTTAGATAAATATCTATACTACTTTTGTACCCTTGGCATAATTATCACGGCCTCTTTACCCTATAATATAGCTCTGATAAATAGCCTGTAAATATAGCACATAATTTTCTAATTTTCCCCTTTAATGTACCCCTAAAAACAACGTGATTCCACTAAGATAATTAGTTAAACTAATTATCTGAGATTAGCATAATTATTACGGTTTTCCTAACATCTAATTAACCTCTAATAAATAACTCAATTCAATTTGAACCTATTTTCTAATTCCCCTATTTAAATTGTCCAAAAAACAGAGTATTTCTGCTAAAGTAATTAGCTAGATTAACTATCTGAGCTTATCCTAATTATCACGGGCTCCTTAACACCTAATTAACCATTGATAAATATATCATGGCATTTGAAATCAAGTTACTAATTTCCCCTATTTAAATATCTCAAAAAATAGAGTATTTATGCTAAAGTAATTAGCTAGATTAGTTTTCTGACCTTCTCCTAATTATTATGGGTTCCTTAACACCTAATTAACCATTGATAAATATTTCATGGCATTTGCAATCAATTTACTCATTTCCCCTATTTAAATTTCTCAAAAAACAGAGTATTTTTGCTAAAGTAATTAGCTAGATTAATTATCTAAGCTTCTCCTAATTATCACTGGTTTTTTAACACCTAATTAACCATTGATAAATATATCATGGCATTTGAAATCAAGTACTAATTTCCCCTATTTAAATTGCTTAAAAACAGAGTATTTCTGCTAAAGTAATTAGCTAGATTAATTTTCTGACCTTATCCTAATTATCACGGGTTACTTAACACCTAATTAACCACTGATAAATATATCACAGCATTTGAAATCAGTTTACTAATTTTCTCTATTTAATTTTCTCAAAAAATAGAGTAATTCAGCTTAATTAATTAGGAAAATTACTCAAAAAATTATAGGATAATTTTCCTAGCTTAATGACTGTCTAATGCAACTCTGCTAATTACCTCACATTAATTTAAGCTTAATTAATATATTTACCATTAATTCATGGTTAATTTGACTAATTTCAGTCCTAATATGATAGGATAATTAATTAGCTTAGTATTACTAAGCTTAATTATAATAATCAATAGAGAGTACTTAATTAAGAGAGGTTGTATGAGTTTAGATAAGCGTAATCTTTGATTTATTAACACAATAGCTTAATCTAACCTTGCTAATTAAGAAAGATTAGACTAATTATTGTTTAGGTTAATCAATTAGAGATTAATCTCTAATGATTTCTACGTAGCATTCTCTCTAGATGAGAGAGAGAGTGTCAAGGCTCCGAGTCTGCGTAAAATGTGAAGCTAGGGGTCCTATTTATAGTTTTTTGGCACTCATAAGCTCTCACCGGCTGAAAAAGGCAGTTGCTTGCAGTTCAAGCAGTCCCCTATAGGTCAAAAAATGACCCCTGCTGCTAAATGAGTCCCTGGCAGGTCAGTGATGACCCTCCCATTACCTGCCAGCTTTTAAAATGCCAATTTTGCTATAATTTGACCTATTTTTTCTTATTTGATAAATATCTTGTAAATATCTGGGAGACCTTTAATAAGGTCTATGCTTAAATGATTGCTTTAACCCTTTAATTTTACCTATTTTATTCAATTCACAGTGTAAACTTCCAGGGGTCATAACTATGCCAGTTTTTATCGGAATTCAATTCTGAAAATTTCTAGCCCGGGGTTTGCTGTGCTTAAGATTCCAAAAATACCAATATTTTCCATGGTCGGACAATTATACATTGCTTGTTCAATAATCATATCAGTTTTGATTTAGCTTTATACAACCTTTAAGGTTTCAGAAACTGGAAACCTTACACGATGTCACTCTTTACCAAACTGCTATTGGCTACCTTATTTATGTATGCAACACCAAGGCCGTGGATATTCAGTTTGCAGTCTCACAGGTCAACAGATTTATGCATAGCCCAAGGTCTAAGCATTGGCAGGTTGTCAAGAGGATTTTTTGCTACTTGAGTGGCACTTTACATCCTGGCTTGTTTTATCCCAAGGGGGGATCATTGCTGCCAAATTTATAGGCTTTTTCAAACTCAAACTTGGCTAGTTGTTTTGACACATGAGTGTCTACGAGTGGTTTTTGTTTCATGCTCAGTACTTCATGCATATCATGGTTGAACATGAAGAAACCTACTGTGGGCACTTCCAATTGTGAGGTTGAGTACATGGCAGTCTTCACAGCTTGGTTGAGTGTGTATGGCTGATTTGGGTGTTGGTCAGGACACTGCCAACACTATCCACACCGATAGTTAGAGCGCATTGGCAATTGCTAGGAACCCAGTTTTTCATGCTCGCACAAAGCAAATTGAGCTGCATTACCACTATGTCAGGGAGAGGCTTTTATCAGGAGAGATTGTCTTGGCTTATGTGCCAACACATGACAACCTTGAAAATCTTTTCATAAAGGCATTGTCTTGTGAGAAGTTCAAAGCTTTCCACAAAGCTTTGGGCTTATTCTCCTTTGTGGATTTCTCATGTCCTCAGGACATGGCACTTCCCTATAGTCTATGTGCCAGCTCTCATTCACCACATCACTCCCAGGGGAGATTTGTTACCATATACATGTGGTAGTGATGTGTGTGAACACACTTAGGACTACCGGGGCATTTTTTCCCTCACTAGGAGGTTTTCCCCCCGTGCATAGTATATACGCCCATCACTCTTGGGCTATCTAATCTTTCCATTGCACACTAAGTAATACTCTCTCTGTTGTGTTCCTTGAGCTTCCTTCATCTTCTCCAAGCTGTGTGCGTTTCCGTGCAACCCTATTTCCAACACTCACCTTTGTAGGATCATATTTTGGGATTGTACTACCACTTTGTACTAGCCCCAAATTCTCCTTCCACTCCTATACTACGGATCTACATTGTATTTCTCTAGTTCATTATCAATGCAATTTTTGTTCATTTGGGTTTCCATTCTCTTGTGTCAATTAAGTACTTCTTTTAATCACCATGAACTCTTTGTAGTTAGCCCGTCAAAAAACCTAACAAGCTTTTAATTTTTAAGTTACACTCTTGCATGGGGTGGCTTTTTGTGTTGACATATCAAGCTCAACATAGGGCATGTCTGCATGATTTCTTGCCCAAATTTCCTACTAGCACCAGGTAGTAGAGATAAGGATCACTGCTAGTGGACTACAACTTGACTTCATCAACATGGTCTACCTATCGCGAGTGATTTTCCCGTGGGGTGTGCACTATATGATCATGTTAATGTAGCATGTGAGTGCAATAGGAGGGTTTTTTTGTGCAAAAATTATAGGCAAATTATATATTAGCAAAAGAGATTTCTAAATTCCATTCGAGAAAATATTCTTAAAATAAGGAGCCATTTTGTTCATTCGAACATTTAAATATGTGGTTCTTAATTACCCCATGAATGCACATTATATAGGGTGGTTTTGAGTAGTTATCTCATTGTGTTTTAGTTCTCTTCTTATGTCTTGTAGAACATCTTATCATTTAGAATAGTGAAGAAGAAGAAGTAGCTTTAAGCCTCCATCCCCACCGTGTGCTATCGTGATTGTGTGTGTGCAAGAGGTCAAACTTTCTTCTTCTCAATCTCTTTATATGGAATCAAATTGGTTGAGCCTAAGGAGGTGTGACTTGGAAAAAAAAGCAATTGAGGGTAAAGTTCTCCATTTTCCTCCCTCAATTGTTGGTACTATACCAACACCATGATTTTTAGGAGGCAAGCATTAACAACAATTTTGCTTTCAAAAATATCTATCACGTGGTTCAAGATTTTATGTAGTCCTTTGGACTCCAATCTTACAACCAAGTTTTTATTTTTGGCTTGGTACTGATTTTTGTTGGACGGATACGCTGCGACAGACGTCAGCACAACGAGAACTCACCTAACAAGATTTGTCAGCTAAGGACGAAGCTCGACTTGCAGGCGCGTGGAAGCAAGCATAGGGTGTCAACCTACACTCGACCGACTCCTAACTAATTCCTACAGAGGTCTCTACCCAATGTCTAAGTCACAGCCTTTAGGAGTGCATAAGAGGAAACTTCCTACAACACTTTCTCGAGCCGAATCCCAACAAACAATCTCGAAACACCACAGAACTCGAAGGAGACCCTACTAACACCAATAGGTCGCTCTCCCTAAGGTCTATGAACCAAAACCCCAACCCAAAACACCCGGTGCAAAATCACGTAGGATGTCTGGCCGAAATTTGCAGGTCTTCATTTCCAAAATCTAAAGTGCCTAATGTGTAGCTCTACTCAATGTGAACGCGTGGATATGCTGCAATGCAAAATCGGACAACGTATGCTCACCGAATCACCAGATGAAGCTCGTAGATGGAGCTCGCAAAACCGGACCGTACGTGCGCAATGTAGGTATCGGCGCGTAGCTCTCGTCGGGGGAACACGCTGCACTTCTCCGCACTCGATTCCAACCACCGATACACACGTAGCATCAAGATGAAGCTCACGCTCTCTCTTGTACAGAGTACGCTCACTCACAGACTTCAAAACTTTTTAAAAATGACAAAGGTCTCCCCTTCATTAAGGTTAAAAAGTGGTATACATACCTTACAATTCTCAAACCCTAAAGTTCCAAATTAACCATCTACTCAATCTAAATGTCAAAATTGGAATACAATCTGGAAACTTCTGTAAGTCCCAATATTTACAAGGTGAAATGTCGAGTTTTCTCAATAAATGAATAATTACAAAAAATGATGATCTGCCGAGCCGTCATTTTTTGTAGGGTGTGTCCAGCTTCTAACACTCCCCCCCTCCTTGCTCATGTCGTCCCTGACATGGCTGTTGAGCTGCTTCTTCATCTTATGGTTTCACGCATCTTGAGCAGCGACTCGTATCTTGCATGTAAATCCAGTATTGTTGGGCCAAATATATCAGTGTTGATGGTGAAGAAGCCGGTGTAGAAAGCTTCTTCAAAGACCTAGAGGTGATAGGATGGCAGAAACATGATCCTTTGATACAATGCATGTATCACCTCCTTGGAAGGCTGACCAGACAGATCGTATGCACATCTGTAAGTATCTTGAAAGAAGAAGGTACTGTCTGTCACCTGGCCCGGTTTGAACGTCTCGAAGACTGCCAAAAGGGTTTTGCAGATCTTCCTCATCATTATGCAAGATAGGTTAGGCGAGCCAGTGAACAATTTGATGGCGCCCATTACGATTTTCACCATGTATTGAACACTTATTCTCTCGCCTGCCTTCAAGCCTGGCAGCTTCGGATAGTTCAGCCAAGTGGGTTGGCTTCTTTGTAGTATCTCCTGAGCCTTCCACGTCCGCATCCTTGGTAGAGGGCAGAAGCTTAGGTTATCTCTGATGATTTTGGGTGCCTCTACCAAATGGATTAGGTACTGTGGATACTTCGTCAGCCATGCCTTTCTCCACCTAGGCTGGGAGTCGACTATCAACTTTGCCCCTTCAGGCTGGGAGATATCTGCTGTGTAGAGTGGCACTGTTGGCTCTTCTTTGATTCTCTTGTTGATGGTGGCGGCTTCGTACTTTAGCAAAGGATATGGGAGAGAGGGCTGTAGCCATTCACGCCGGAGGTTGCTGGCGTCTATCTTCTGAATCGTCATGGATTTAAAAAACCTCTGCTCCCATTCCAAGGCTTCCTTGGCCGTTTCTTTGATTTCTGCCTCTATGGCCTTGCGCAGCTTCTCTTCCTCTTCTTGTGTCAAATCTTGTGGCTCTTGAGAGGGTCCTACTAGGATTTCCTCTTGCATGGGTGTGTCCACAGGATCTGCCACATTCTCTAGGTCTATGCCTTCCATGGCTGCTAGCCTTGTGCCTTCCTGCTCTTTTGCCTGCTAGCCTCTTAGCTCATCTATCTACTTTTGGAGTGTCTGTTTCTCTGCTTCAGCTTCTTCTCCCATGTTCACAAGGAGGTCGTTCAACTCGGCGTTTATCTTCTCCACCTCCTGAAGCTTTCTCTTGCATTGCTTTTTGCTCTTCTTCCATGCGTGTTTGCATAACCACCGACAAATTTGTCTCTTCGGAGAAGATTTTCGTGGTGACCTTTGTGTAGCCTTATGAGCTTTAGCTTCCATTGATTTTGACCTATCTGTCACATGTCCTAGCAGCTTGAGGCTTTGCACCATCTTGAGATAATCTTTGACTTCAGGCTTAGATCCCGTATGGGTTTGTACAAGGTCATAAACCTGCTGATATTTGTTGCCATCTACATCTTGATATGCATACGTTTGGTCACGTGAGCTTGGTCACATGAAACTGCTTGAACTATTGGGTTGGTTGGATTTTGACTTTGACTTGTGGAAACAAAGTGAAACTTCTATCCTTGATGATCTTCATACATGAATTTGTTTGCAAATTCTAGGGGAATCTGGATCAACTAGAAACTTCCAAAACCCATATAATCCCGTAATGGCTTTGTCTTTGAAGGGGTTTGGCTAGAATTTTGAGGACTTCTAACTGATGTTGCGGTTCCTGGTACAAGAGATGAGCTTATTGGATTTGTAGCTCCCCCATTCCTAGGGTAGTCACTAAATATTTCTCCACGACGAGGGTTTAAAAATGTTTGGCTCTGGTTTGATCTCACCTTTTGGGACTGTGAAAGCATATTGTGTGTAGCACTGTCACTGTTTGGCATCTGTAAACCTTTTGCATAGTAACCTATGTACCTCCATACAACATGACATATGATTCCCCATGTCAAGTTGTAGATAGCATTATCTTTTCCTTGATATTGTCTATCCCATGGGTCTCCTATGATATGAGCTCTATGGTTTCAGGACCCAAGACATCATAGATCTTAGACTATCATTTATATCTACAGCTGTTTTGGTCACAGTATATGCTTGTTTGGTCACAACGTCAAAGCTTGATTTTTAATGGGGGAGATTTTGGCTCTGAACAGATTCTTGGGTTTACTGGGGTTATGTCATTCATCTCTAGAGAGGATGGGCTATAATAGATTATTTCTTTTAAAATGAACCATCCTTTCTTATCTATCACTAGGCATAATTCTATGAGCTAGTATGTGGGTCTTTCAACAACTAGTCGATCCTTTTTGTACAGTTTCCCTTTTTGGTCTACATAGTGTGCATATGGATTAGACTCGTGAATGATTGCACACTAGTGGCACTGAATGTAGAAATATTTATAAACATAATACTCTTTTCAAATTTTGATGATAACTGAATGCTTTGACCGAATTCATGGAAGAATTTGTTGTTAAACGGATCAATTTTAAGCTTTTCACGTGCCTGTGCATCTCTATGATGATTTTTAACTTGCAATGCTTTTATTGGTGCTTCCAATGTAATGCAAAATCATATGATTGCACCAAAAATGATGATTTAGATGCACTTACATCGCATTTTGCGTCTCCAATTTTCTTTGTGTGTTGTTTTGTAGTTTCTATGTCCCTGTTGTTTGTATTTCTTAACCTTGTGTGATATCTAAAGTCTCTACATTAGGATCTAGGCATTTGCAGCTCCACCTTGTGAAACAAAGTGACTCTCCTCAGTTGTTTGGATTCCAACAACCACTCCCAAAAACCTGACAAGAACTCAGTGGTGAGACCCTCCTCGTGCCAATGAAGTGCTACAACATGACAAGCCTCCCTTCGTGCTGCCAGTATATGTGACACCATAATTGAACTGTGTACTGAAAGAATGGGGTCCCAGGGTGATCGTCTAAAGAAAAAGATCTCTCAAGAACCACTCTCTAGGGTCCCACTGCACTCATGTCAGAGGGCAAATCTCCCAAGACAAAGATGTCAGTGGCTTGTCTCAAGGTCTACACGGTCAGGATCTAGGACGCAGGTCCTTCCCTTGATGCCCAAAACGCATATCGTTTGAAATCAGCACTCTGCAACCTAAGGAGATTCTACTGAGACATTGTGAAGGCAACCCTCTTCCTGGATCTCAAAGAGCATGTGAGGTACAAACTCCGAGCGATGAGGACCTCCAGTCGCGTGAAGGCCCCCATCCATCTAGGAGCTGCTGTCTCTAGAGGAATGAGCCACTCAACTTGTATGGCCTCTATAATGTCCTGGCACATGCGCTCCACACCTCTCATGGCTCGTAGTTGGATGCTCGAAGCCTCCTCGAACAAACCTAAAAACTGTAGCCAGTCACCAAGAATGCAAGCTATACCCTCTGCCATGGGACCCCAAGAAACATGAGGCCTACTACCAACTAGGTGGCCTCTCTGCATACTGACCATGGGGTTCCAAACAAGGGTCTGCCTCAAGTGATCCTCCGTGTAGGTGGGTTGATGCTACTCTAGGCACTCCTCAACTTCTCCTAGGATCTAAGTAGGTTCACAACAAAACAATCCTCTAACCTCCTGCTCACACCAACTCTGTGCATCTCTATGAAAATCCACCTAATGGAGGGGCTTAGGAGACTCGTGTATGACGCACCCAAGCTCAAAGTTGATAAAGCAACAAATCCTTCCAGGGATTCTCCCTGGAAGTAGTTGTCTGACCACAAATTCCCTAAGAAGGGCTCTGCTCTGCTGTGGTGGGTCAATGATCTCCAGACCTGCTAAGCTACTTTGGCCCGGGTGAGCAAGGTGTCACGCCTTGACCAAAAACATTTACTGATCAGTCTCTCCAACTAGCTGATATAGGAGCTCGAGAAGATCCAACAAGACATAATGTACCACATAGTGGCCAACAGCACCTGGTTGGCCACTACAACTCTGCTTGCCAAAAAAATCCATGCCGAACTCCAATGCAGCAATTTCCTCGTAATGGACAAGAGGAGGGGAGCAGTCTTCTGCTCAGGGGACAAGTCTAGTCCAACTTGACACCCCAAGTATCAAACTGTAGTCCCTGGGGAGACCCATCTAAAACTTTCACTTGGCAGCCAATCAGGCATAGGAGCGCTGCCAACTCAGAAAGCCATGTCTTCCTCCAAATGATTAGTGCACTTGATGCAAAGCAAAACACCTCTAGAGCCTGCTCACACATGTGTAGGTTGGACTCCTGGCCCTCCAAGTACAAAGTTGAGTCGTCGCAGAAAACTCGGTATCTAGTAGCTCGTCTCCTCGAATAGGGATCTCTAACCCACGCAAGCCAACTTGTTGTGAAACCAACAATCTGCTCATCACCTCAGCATAAAACAAAAAGAGGAAGGGGGCTAGAGGATAACCCTGTCTGACTAAGCGTGTGAGCATGAACCACTCCTCTCTACCCCCTGCCAAAAGCACCTGATTGTGTGCACCTCTATAGAGAGTTGACACACCTCTAATCCAAGCATTTGAGAAACCCAGTCAAGAAGCAGTATCACCAGATCCTCTTCTCGGAGATGCGTGATGGCAGACGCCTCCCAAAAAGTGAAGATGTTGTCAAGGATACTATATTCCTTGAAAAAATATGTCTAGGTCCCATGTAAGTAGTGGATGAATCCTCAAACTATGAGCCTTTGCTAGAATTTTGTAGGTTGAGTTGAGGATGGTTGTAAACCCCAAAGTATATTGGGTATTTACTTCGCTCCAATTGTGTGGTAATTGCGGTAAGTAATTAGGTCCTGAAGTGGAAAATGGACATAATTCTTCATGGGGATTTGAAAGGATCCTTTGGCGGTGGTAGTTGGGGGTGTTGTTGATGAATGAAGAAGAAGAAGGATGTTTTTTGTGTGTAATGGTCTATTTATGTGTTATCTCATCTTTTAGCAATCTGCATCTTCCCTGAACTTTGTTTTGTTTCCTTAATCATGTAATGTTGAAGGTTTCTCCTTGTCTATGGGCAATGGGGCTCAGCACATGGCGATCCTTTGCCGTTTTTTGTCAAAAGTGGCGAATAAAGGAGTGGAAACCCTAGTTCTATTCAGGACGTTTTCAAAAATCAAGCGTTTTTCAACAATTGGGGTGTTGTCCTACCGTTTTCAGGGTTGTTTTTGCAACTTGATGGCATTTTTAAGCAATGCAGGGTGTTTTCCTGACAGTTTGCAATTTGCAAGAAATTTACGTAATTTTTTGGCAAATTTAAGTAATATCCTGACAGTTTGCAGGAAATTCAAGCAGATTCAGGCAGTTTCTTGACAGCTTGCAGGAAATTTCAGTTTTATGCAGTATCATACTAATTCCTGGATTATGGTGATGCTATTTGTCTCTATTTCTTTAATGTCTACTTAATGGCGAAGAAGAAGAAGAAGAAGAAGAAGAAGAAGAAGAAGAAGAAGAAGAAGAAGAAGAAGAAGAAGCAATGTGTTATCTATCAAAAGCATGGCCATTCCATCAAGAAATGTCCTTATATGTGTATGATTTGTCAGAAGGAAGAGGTATGTGTGAAGTACTAGTAGCTTGCCAAAATTATGCAAGAGCCTCTATCGCATCATCAAATCTTTCCAGGATGCATTAAGTTATGAGGAATTTGTTGAAGCTAAAGAGGACTTGGGAGAATTCTTTGATTTTCTTGATGAAGCATGCGAATGGCACAAATGTCCTAATGGCAAGAGAAAGAAGTCATGCTCTAGTCCACAACGGATCCGAATGTTGCAAGTAGTGGCTGAGAATGTAATTGAGGAGTATGAAGATGATTTTTTGGACGATGCAAGTGATGATGATGATTGTCAATGGTGCTTTTAACAACCTGTTACTGTTTCCATTATAAAACATGCTCAAGTTGTTAGTTTTCAGTTACAAGTAGCTTTTCAGGCACCTGCAGTTTCAAAACCTGAATTTTCAAAGTCTGAATCTAAGTTTTCAGCACCTAAAGTGTCATAAAATTTAATATCTAGCTTTACCAAATGATTTTCTCATCTTAAACTGATCATTTAATATGGTAAGATAAAAGGGGAATGGGAGGGGAGAAAGAGTGGGGATTTATTTTTGCGAGCTTCGTGTTTCGTGCTTTTGCTATTAGTACTTTTTTTTCGTTCTTTTGCAATGCAACATGGCCTAAATGAGCTTGTCCAAGACAAAATTTACACACAGCTATAGGCTAAAAGTAAAAAAATATGAATTTAAAACTAAATTTTCGAGTACAAATAACTGAAAAAAATTGCTAGAGTTTCCTTCATTTTAGCTTAAAATTTTCAAAAAGTACCTCTCCACCGGGCCTTTGCAAAAGATTAAGGGTGTTCAAAAAATGAAAAGACTAACAAAAAATCCTTCAAATAGATTTGTACTATTTTTTCGTTCCTTTGCAATGAAACATATCCTCAATGAGCTTGTCAAAGACAAAACTTGCACACAACCTATAGGCCAGAAGTAAACAACAAACTGCCATCATCTTGGCACACCCGTTCACACCTGAGCATGCCCGACCACAGAGCACAATATGAATCCAAAACCAAATTCCAAGTACAAAATAAAAATAAAAATTGCAAGAGTTTCCTTCATTTTAGCTAAAAATAAATAAAAAGTACCTCTCCACCTTTATCACAAAGGCCTCTGCAAGAGATTAAGGATGTTGAAAATAATGAAAAGTCTAACAAAAAAACCTTCAAATAAAACCATTGTTAGCTACCACCTAGAGAAAAAGTACGCTCTTTCAAAAGGAATTGAAAGTATGACAGATAGTCTCACAAGGTGGTCTTAAATCTTTTTCAAACCAACATAGAGGCATGCCTAGCATCAATCATGTAGCCACTCATTTTTACCACCCCAAAAATGTAACAAAGTACATAATCCGTAGATCATAGTAGTAACAAAATATAATGTATGGATCTTCTCACAACAATCTCTTCCCTCTTAGCTTGGCATGTGTCCACACACTATGGGAGAAAGACATTGCTTATAGAGTACATCATCTAGCTCTAAACACATGCAATGTCTTAGGTCTTTTGTACTTGCCTTCCCCAAACCACCACACCCTGAAAACACATCCAAGACATAGTTGCAATGCTCTGTGAATGTTGCAAGCAACCACCTGGCCATGTCGCCAACATAGAAATAAACACCATTTCTCTTGCAAGTAATGAAAACAATGTGTCAAACTTAAATAATACAAGGACCATTCAAATCAACATCATACAAGATAAGTGATTTACCGAAAAAATACACTACTTCTCTTTGCACCATCTCTAACAATTTCACCATCAACTTATGTGGAAAAAACACAATCATCTAATACATAGCTACGGTATGCTGGAAACAACCTCTCCAAAATCTTCTCCCCACTCTCTCTGTTGTAGCTGGGTATAGCTGGATTGACACAATACCAAAGACACATTGCAAGATCAAGCACCTATTTGAATACACAAATTGTAAATATGATATTACCATATTAAGAAGCTTTCCATAGAATAAATGAAAACAAGATTCTCAAAAACATCAGTGACGGGATCACACATAAGCGTCCAAGTACGATGAAGCACAAGCCCCATTTTTGATGCATCTACAAGGAACTCTCCTATGTGCTTAGCTAAGCACATGGTGAGGCCAAATACTTGCAAGTAATATCCATGCAACCCTTTATCAAACACGATGAGAATATATTCCCCTTGGGAATAGTCATGCCCTCTAAAAAATCAAAATGTCAATAGGACAAGTTACTTTCTTTTTACCCTTTAATATAACAAAATTTTACTTACCCCAAGGGATAGGACCAAGGGCGTCCACCAATAAACCCGTAGGAAAATTTACAAATATCAATCAACCTACCTCTAGGCATGGCACTCCATCTTTGCTATAAGATGCATCTTTTGAGGGAAAAAAAACTTGTTGATGCTATTTAAAAAAAATTTCATAATCATATATCAAAAAAATACTAAATTTAATATATTTATTTATTTATGAGAGTTATTTATTTTTGGTATACATTGATATAAGTGTGTGTGCATATGTACGCTCTTAAAGAACTATATTTTAATAAAAAATATACGACGCATGAAATGATCAAATAAAAAAGAGCAATAAATTTTGTGAATCGTTCTCTGTGTGTTGACGGCTACACAATTAATGCCCATTACGTTTTAGTCCTCTCACACAATCACTCATTTTAATCTGCGAGACCTTCCCACTTATTTTATTATGTGAATTGACATGTTTTCTTTCACATTCATTTTTGTACCTCCATATTGTCTACGGCTCCATAGCTCTGTGTTGCTCCATAGCTCTCATGAGTGCTCCAAGCTCTATGTTGCTCACATGCCACATTGCTGGTACCCCAATGTATTAAGAGCCCACGCTGAATGGTGACAAAGAAACCATGCAATGAAAGAAGACAGAGACAAGAAAAGCTATTAGTTCTCATCGTCAAAACAACACAAAGTTTGTGGTCGTCCACGACATATCAAATTTGAAACCATGGAGTCAAGCAATAGTGAAGAAGAAGAGATTGAAGAAGACTACATGCCCGAAAATGAACAGTTGACATGTAACATAGAGCGGTCAATCTATGCAGAGGAAGTTGATGTTCCATGTGAACAATGGGCCTTGCGCATAATGCCCATTCATTGTAATAGGAAGTGTTTTGGTGTTGTGGGTAGGAGAATTTGTGGTAACACTCTTAATAGTCATGGTGTAGGTTTGGTCGCACCATGCTTTTGGTTTGAAAGATGCTACAAAGGCAAAACCATAGAGCAATGGCTATGGTTGTGCAATCATGATGTGGACCACACAAAGGCAATTAAAAAGCAGGTGAAGAAGGTACCGATAGCCCATTGCAAGGGAGACAAAATTCTCAAGAGAAGAGCTTGCTAGTCTTACAATGGAAGGTTTTCAAGAGGCTGATATTAGCACACCAAACTGCAAGAAAAATAGGGTTTGCTCGCTATGTGGAGAAGGAGGTTCAAGTAGTAGGCAACGAGGAGGCATGGTATTTCAAAACAAGCACAAAAAAGGATTGAGGCAGCTGCAATGATGGATGGAACCTTCTAGATTAAGTCTCTATGATTCAAAAGAAACATGTTGTGTTTTGTATACTCACTATATATGCTATAATGTTCATATCAAAGGCGATCCAAGTTGTACATGTCTAGATTTCAAGAAAAAGGTGAAATATCAAAAGTCATTCATTGCTTGTAAGAACATGTATTATGTGTATGTGCACGTCTTGGGCCTGCAACCTAAGGAGCACATGGTAATACATCAACCTACACTGACCACGATGGATGTTGCCTTCATACTTAGACAACCCCGCATTGCAATCCCCATGCTATGAACCCTAAACTTTCTACATTAAAAATACGCAACCCCATTTTGTCCCTCCCTCTATTTAGTGAACTAGTACGCTGTCAAGTTTTTGATCACACAATGTTGGCATTGCTTCTTATGTTTAATGATGCATCAATTTATATATATGTGTATATGTATGTATATATGTTTGTATTTATGGTTTGTGACATTTATTATGCTAATAATCCGTTTGTTTTTTTGTGTATAAACTTACCAGGTGGTTTTGTACATTGTTTAGAACATGTATATTTGCTCTAGAAAATGACTCTAAAAAGCTCAAAAAATTGCACAATGTTTAAAAAGCACAAAAATAAAATCTCATTAAAAAAATGCACTCAACAAGAGTTAGGATATAGATATGTGCTTCTAAACTTATCTCAACAGAGGACCAAAAGGAGAAATGGTTTCATCTCAATAGGGATTTGAAAGGAGACGGTCTACCAAAGAGCATTGTGCAATAATAAGTGCTTCTAGAGTTACCTTAGCAAGGGACCAAGAGGAGAGATGGTTACATCTCAATACGGGTCCAAAAGGAGGTAGTCTATCAAAGAGAAATGTGTATCTTATGGAGCTTAAAACACCTTAGGGTTAGCTTCATTAAAGACCTCCAAAAATTAGTGTTAAAAATTCCTTTGACCTTAGGCAAGCTAGGGCTGACCTTGAGGAGGGAATCCTACCTAAGCATGAGGTGCTTGTCGGCTTGCTAATGAAAGTTCTTAAAGAGTTTGTAGGAACCTTGCCCAACCTTGAGGTGATTCTCATGCTTAAATGACTAAGGTTCTTGAAGTGTTCAATTCAAAGAAAAACTCTCAAGAGGCAAAACAATTTCCATGCTTAAGTGACTAAGTGCTTGAAGTGTTCAACTCAAACCAAACGACTTAAGAAGCATAAAAGACACATGTTAACATGTGTCCCTCATGATGTTCTTGTATCCTATTGGATAGGCTTTAAAGGGGTCCAATGAGAATCTAGATGCATTAAAATAATTAGTTAAGTACTTTCTCTCAAAGAGAAAAAAGAGGACACATGTTCAAATGATATAATTAAATAATACACGAGAGAGAGAGAGAGAGAGAGAGAGAGAGAGAGAGAGAGAGAGAGTATACTCTCCGACATCACACACACATACACACACACACATTCTCTCATTGTGTGGAGTGCAAACTACAAGAGATCTATCTCCTTCTCCAAGCTTGTTGGGAAGTCGAGAGCCTACACGAACACTCTTGGCTATGGAATGCAAATCCAACCAAGAGACATGCTTCAATGCTTAAGCTTTCCATCTTCTTCATCTTCATTACTATTCTATTATGCTATGCTAAGCAATAAGAGTCATGTGAGGAATTATTTCTTTCTCTTATGAATGATTCTTTTTCCTCTTCCCTACCCTCATTCCCCCCTAGCTCTCTCCACATTCGAAGGTGTTTGAGGCCTTGGAACTGAGGTTTGGGATACTTAATGCTTTTTGCAAAGTTTATGTTATGCTCGCGATGCATGAAGCTTTCCATTTTCATAGCATCACCAAGGTCACAAGGAACACAAAGATTGTATTGTGCCAAGTCTCTCTTGATGGGAGAATCTATAATACAAACGCCTTTTGGAGGGGGTACCGGCTCCAAGTAAATACAATCCTCAACTATTGTCATGTTCTCTAATACTTTCTCTCTTGCAAAAGTATTGTTCATGCCAAGTTAATTAAGTACTATGTTCATGTTGCTACCATCAATTAAGTTCACGCTCTATGTTCTCAAAGTAGTCTCACAAAAATGCTCACTCTAATTCTCTTAATTCCTCTATTCTCAAGTTTATAGGCCATTTCCGTTGGAATTAGAGTATTTGGTTTCTCTTTTCTTGCTTAAGAAGAGAGGTACTTAAGTAGTCTATTAATGGATGATTTTGTGAATTATATTAGGGTAAGTGGGATTGGGGTCTATTATCGGTTTTGTTGAGACTATGTTGGATATGATGCACATCTCAGGAGCTTTGGTCTTAATGATGGGATCTTTGTAGACTTGCCTACGGCTTTACCATAAAATAAGAAGTCCGAAAGGATCTATCCCTCGGCAATTTTGATATGTTAGACCCACCCCACTACTCTCTATAATTAACCAATTCTATCTGTGGGTGTAGATACTTAAGTGCTTATTTTCAAAAGCTAAGAGGAGTAGAAACTAAGGTTTTGAATTGCCAAAGGATACACTACGTAAACACATAAGTATAATTAGCATGGCTGACAATAACCAAGAGAGTAGCATGAACATTGATAACTTTGATTTTTCACATGAAGGTGCTAATGATGATGCCCGCATGTTTATCAATTATCTTGTTACTAGGCTGCATCAAGCTATGGGCAACCCTACTTTGCAAGACAGAGTTACCCAACAACTTCGTGCTTATGGGATTTGCCTTCCTCTCCAAGAGGAGAGAGAGTTTAGGAGGCCTCTTGATGAGACTCCCAAAAGAAGACTCTCTCCCATAAGAGAGGAGGAATCCAAATAACGAGAAAGAAGTGAATCCTTAAGTTCCTCTAAAGATGTGGCTCCATGAAGACGGCGGTCTAGATTATCGCCAAATCCTCTCAAGAGGAAACGGTCAACCCAAAGTCCTTGTCCTTATCACTCCAAAACAAAAGAGAGGAAACAAAGAAAGTAAAAGGAAAGAAAGAGGTCACCCTCTTCTCCGTCTTCTACACCTTCCTCCTCTTCCGATGAAAGCTATGGATATTCTCCTAGAGAATACAAGAGGGGAGGACATCGCAAACCATACCTTGCATGGCGAAGATCACAAAAACTCAAGAAGTTCAAAGAGGGAGGAAAGAGTATCTCTTTTCTCACCTATGATGGCACCTTTGGTGCCATAGCAAAGTATTAGCCTTCATCGTACAATTTGATGCGGCCTTTGAAGGGCTTTACGTAGTGCTCCAAGCTACACCATGTAGCTATGCACTTCCAAAAATCTTCTCGTCAATTGTGGGCTAGCCTTCGTGGCAATGGCGAGGCCTCAAGACATGGAAAACTCTACGAGTTTCCATCATTGTAAGCGATGCAAAGGACAAAGTGCTTACCAAATGGTGGATATTGAAGATTTTCTTCAACGAGCCTATCCACAAATATGTACACAAGTTTTGGGGTTTACATCTCAAAGCTACAGTCTTTCAAAGGATAGACTTCTCCGAACAAAAGCAACAATTGTGTGTTGTATTACCTGAAGAAATGGCTGAGTATGTCAACTCACAACGTCCTAGCACTATCACTTAAGCCATCCACCACACTATGGTTGCTTCAAGGATCAATTTCCAACAAGGGATGAGAAGAAATTTCAAGCCCATGGAAACCAAGGATCAAAATAAAGCTAAAGGGAAGAGCAATGCTCAAAACTCTTCCCAAGGCAACACCAACACCAACAACAACAAGGCTAAGAAAAAAGGAGCTTACAAAAGTAAAAAATAAGCTCTCTCCTGAAGAATTAGAGGCCTTTCGTAAAGACCATAAATTCTTTCAGTGTGGGGAGCAAGGACATGGTTATCGTTCTTGCCCTAAAAGAAATGTACTCAATGACACTCCTAGAGCTTCCATGGTTGAAGCTCCAAAAGAGGATACTCATTGCAAAGGCTCATCACTCTCCTATGCTTGGGGAAAAGTAAGGGACATAGATTTCAAGGGACAGCAAGCCTCTGTTACTTCCTGATTGGTAAGTTGAGGCTTTATGTCCAAAGCTATGTCGACAAAGAAGACTTTTTTTTATATATCCTCTCCAACATGAGGATGTTATCCTAGGGGCCCCATGGTTCAACCGCATGGCTGCCAATATGAAGTTCCCTGAAAAGAGAATCTAATTCACCTATAAGGAAAAGAGCATGTACATAGATGCTAATGATTCCAGGAACATCTTATCCCTGATAAATACGCTTGCTTGTGATAAGTCGATGAAAAGCTCTATTTTTGCATATATGATTTTTGTTATAGAATTTGTAAATGATTCTAATGTTTTCACAAGTAGCAATAAAAGGAATCAAGAAGAATTAGAGTTGTATAATTTGTCATATGGATTCCAAGATGTTTTCATTGATGACATCCATAGTGAGCTACCTCCAAAATGAGGGGATAACGACTATGCAATAGAGCTTCTTCTAGGAAGCTCACTGCCTAAACCTCCTTATTGAGTTTCATAAGCTCAACAAGAGGAGATCATGAGGCAAGTGCATGAATTGGTGGAAAAAGGGATCATGAGGCCGAGCAAGGTCTTTGAGCGAGCTCAATGGAGCGAGCTTTTTTTTTTTGTTTTTGCCGCCCTCATTAGCTCTACTTCCTCCTCTTGCCGCCCATGTGCCTCCTCCCCTCCACTTGCTTCTCCTCCTTAGCCTCCTCCTCCAACATCCTCCCTCCCCTCCACCTTCTTCCTCCATCACCTCCTCTAGCCGCCATCCTCTTCCTCCTTACTCATCCATCTCTTCTACCTCATTCCTCCCTCTCTCTTTTCTCTCTCTCTCTCTCTCTCTCTCTCTCACTTTTCTCTTTCCTCTCTCTCTCTCTCTCTCTCTCTCTCTCTCTCTCTCTCTCTCTCTCTCTCTCTCCCTCCCTCCCCTCTTGTCCTCTCTCTCCTCTCTCTCTCTCTCTCTCTCTCTCTCTCTCTCTCTCTCTCTCTCTCTCATTCCTCCCCCCCCCCCCCCCCTCTCTCTCTCTCTCTCTCTCTCTCTCTCTCTCTCTCTCTCTCTCCTCTTGCCCCCCCCCCCTCTCTCTCTCCCTTCCTGCCCTCTCTCTCTCTCTCTCTCTCTCTCTCTCTCTCTCTCTCTCTCTCTCTCTCTCTCTCTCCCCCCCCCCCTCCTCAGACCTTCACTCTTCTCCTTTTTCACACTATTCCGCATACCGCCCCCCACATTGCAAAATGTTTTTTAATGTAATTGAACCAAAAAGAAAACAATTACTCTGACTTGGGTGCATGTTCACGCTAGCGCATGCTAAAATCATTTAGGCTACAATATTCACTCTCTCTCTCTCTCTCTCTCTCTCTCTCTCTCTCTCTCTCTCTCTCTCTCTCTCTCTCTCTCTCCCCCCTCCTCAGACCTTCACTCTTCTCCTTTTTCACACTATTCCGCATACCACCCCCCACATTGCAAAATGTTTTTTATCTAATTGAACCAAAAAGAAAACAATTACTTTGACTTGGGTGCATGTTCACGCTATCGCATGCTAAAATCATTTAGGCTACATTATTCGCACTCTCTCTCTCTCTCTCTCTCTCTCTCTCTCTCTCTCTCTCTTTTCTCCTTCTCAGACCATCTCTCTTCTCTTTTTCCACACTATTCCGCATACCGCCCCCCACATTGCAATATGTTTTTCTAACCCCTATACCCCCCCCTCTCTCTCTCAATCTCTCCATCTGCTACTACCCTCTCTATTCTCCTCTACCCCACCAATCCCGACCCCTCCCCCCACATTGCCATGTTTTTTATGCAATTTACCAAAAAAGAAAATAATTACTCTGACCTGGGTGCATGTTCACGCTATCGCATGCTACAATCATTTAGGCTACAATATTTGCATTCTCTCTCTCTCTCTCTCTCTCTCTCTCTCTCTCTCTTCTGTACATATCTAAAACCAAATAGATTAAAACAAAGATAGAGAGTGGATAGTAGTAAGTGACCCAAATAACTGTATTTATTTGATGACGTTAATAGCTAAACAATGCCGTGTCCATAATTATCTTGGTCCCTCATCACATGTACATATCTAAATTCAACTAGATTAAAACAAAGACAAAAAGAGGAGACTAAAAAATGACCCAAATACTTTTATTTATTTTATGACGTTCATTTACAATATAGCAGCTAAACATTGTTGTGTACACAATGTTCTTGGTTCCCTCATCACATTTTAGGATGTGCCATGACCTCATCTCCTCCAAGACCAAATGTCGCCTCCATTGTGTGCTCAACTTCCCCACCATGCGCTGCAGAATCTACAATCAAATTTTGGTTAGGGACAATGCTCTTAGCAAAAACTACATTGATACTAAAAGTTAACTAAGAAGCCGTAGAAGACAATATTTGAAACCAATCACCTATTAAATGAATCCTATGACACACATTGCATACCCTGTTTGAAAGGCGTGTTCTTGATATAATCCGTTGCTAACCCAGGATATGCATGAAGACCTTCTAGATATGGGAGTAAATTCATGAGGAGCACATTGTTGTTGCTCGCTCCATCGTAACTCCTTACTGTGACAAGCGTATGTGGTGGGTTTTCAATTGCCTTCTCAGGATTTTCATCTACTAGAATGGTGTTCAGAGGGTCCTTGATGTATGAGGCTACCAATTCAGATCTAAAGTTCTTCACAAACACCAAATTGAATTTTGGATGCTTGCCTTCGCAGTGCCTCTCTTCACAATGTCCTTGATGCAGACAAAACTTGAAAAATGTCTCACCATACCCAGCCTCTTTGTATTTACTCTTAATTAAATTGATAATGGGGGTCAGATTTTGCTCTTGCATGGAGCTCCAAAGCCCTACATTGAATAGCTCAAACACCACTCTCAGCAATCGCAATATCCCTGGTCGCAATGACACACCCATTCGCCCTACATGTAGAATATTTGCAGCGTGGGAAGGAGCACTTTCCCACCGCCACCGTTTCAACAGGACACCGTTAACATCGAACACTATGAGTTTCCTTTTTGCATGGCAAGAAGGAAGTGTGCCTGTGCCTTCACGACGATCAATTACCAAATGGATCTTACTTAGCATCATATTAGGAGGGATACACAATTCAGCCTTTCACACTAATCGAGAAAGAAAGACACTTACCATTACATAGATGTTGCAATTCTTCCATTGACTCTTGTCGATATAGCAACAGTACATGTCGACCCATTCGCAGCCCCGGACGTGCCAGAAGACCGCAACCAACATACATTTGTAATACTACATTACCCTCCTTTGTATAGAAAGAGAGTAGCTTCTCATGTAAAGTTGGACTTCTCTCCATGCCCCCTGAAGAGATATCATCATTCTAAATGTATGTTTGGAAATTTAGATAAGCAAATACAATGGAGGTGAAATTTTTGAAAACTCACGGCATACCTCGCCAAGGACTGCCATCCGTTTTGAGTTGCCAATGACTAGCATTGTAGTAATGAAAGATAACGTCCGAATCAGGCTTTCGATTCAATCTGTAGGCACCAATTTTACGGAATACAACAATTTCCAAGCATCGCATATGTGGGACTTAAGACTCATAATGAGGACACAATCTATCACACACTAATTTTCCAAAGCAAGCAAGTAGTTTTACCTACCGTAACACCACCATGGAGGCTGAATGGAGTAGCACATAGGACAATAGTTGTATGGTCAAGATAGTACCAATTTCGATTTGCTAGGCTCGATAATACCCATGCATGTTCTCGACGACATATCAACACTAGATTTCCCTTCTCATCAGGATACTCCCTGGAAATACCAAAAACCTTTTGGATTTGATTGATTTCGAAATGGTTCCATTTGGGGATATTGGGTGATGTTATCCCGACAACGCTTGTGTTGGTTGGTAGATGACAAAATATTGCATCGCAACCTACATTTGTTGTCCCGCCTCACACCCGAAAGCTTCGCCTAGCTACTATAGCAATTTTTGTGAGTAGGGCACCTACATCTCCCTTGCCCGTCTCGTCAGCTGCTCCCATAGGATCAATAGCTAAAACCGCAGAATCTAATTTTAAAGAAATGAATATCCAGTTAGTAAGGTGAGACAATAATACCAGGAGTACCTCAGGTTGTTAGCATACCAGAGCTATGTGCCATTGAATTCTGCGCTTCATCGTGAGGTGGAGTGTTGCATTGCACCATGACATCTAGATATAACAAGCAGGTAAGTGACTGTATTTTAAATACTTAAAGATATCTTCTCTTTGTTGCTACACACTTACTCACCTCCAACAAGAAGAGCAGGCTCCCCGCGGTGACCAGTCTCTGCTACAATAGACAATCCTGTTGAAACCTCGGTTATTGTGACGTTCGCATCATCTGCATCCACCCACTACAATAAATACATTGCTTACTACACAACACATACCACAATCAATCATTCCATACTTACGAGGTAGACCGATAATTGTTGCCATTTCATTAGAGCGTATGGCATCCTGCAATCCTTCACTTTCAGTGGTCACCTGGCGGTGTAAATGAGAAGGCTCTATATTAATTCCAATCTCTGTGCACTGTCGTTGTGCCTGATCATGTGCCTCGTCATGCGAAGGAAGAACATGAGGCTCTGAAATGGAATGAGATGCTGGTGGAGCTTGTTCAGGCTCTAGGAAATGACTATGAGCTTGGTTTTTTAGGCTTCTCGGTGTTAATAGGTTCTCTCCCATTGATTGTGTGTCTCTCTCTTGACGTGCTTTCGGACTTGATGTACCTACCTTGTTTAGAGGCATTGGAGTATCTCTGTCCAGTACTTGACCTTTACCCTTCTTCGCGCTGCTCCCCTGTCGAGAGCATATAAAATTACACGAGTACTATTAGTTCAACCTTTCCATTTAAGCAACAACAAGGGTGTGCGAAAACTTGGGAACGTAGGTTCTTACCCTGGCAAAATTAATTTCACGTGTTGCAGTTAAATACTCACATGACTTGAAAATAGTTTAACTATGGTTTTGTATGCTTTTACCTCTTCTTGCTGTCTTTTAACTCTATCTGTCTCTGCCTCCTTGAACTTCTCCCGCTCGTTGGGGGGAAATGTGTCCTTCGCAAAGTCAATGAAAAGAGGACACTCAACATAAACTTTTTTGGGCCACAATGCTGCACGTTGTTCTTCTGTATACATGCATGCAGTGTGCTTCACATTGAGCCACTCTTTTGTAACTGGAACTTTATCTGTCCAATCCATGAGCCGCACCCATCTGGTATATGTTTGCCAAAATATACTTATTGTCATCCACTCAAATTTTTTAAGATTTGGAAATCAAGTAGGACAAGATTACATACCTGTAAAATGCCCGTTTGGCGGCCATGTTAGTACCCTCCTTCTGTTTCTGCTTATTAGATGTGAGTCCACCTTTCAATCTCTCGCACTCCACTTCATACAATGTGCCACTGTACCTCGATTGCCACTCCCTTATAGTTGTCTCTAGGGTGTCGTTTTCAGGGAGGCGGCACGATTTCTTCAGCAACGCATACTGTCTAGTAGCCTCGTTCACAAGTCGATTCCACCATGTCTCTCGACGTAACCAAGTGCGAAATACGGAGTGGTCATCTACATTATTACACAACTACGTTATTGTTTACTATACTCTTTTTATTTGAAACATTTATCGAAAAATGACCTTACTTAGCGCTGATTTTAGGCTTGGATATAATGTGGTTGGATCATCGCTAACCAAGGCCCTTAGCACATTGCTATGATGATCGACTGGTAGATCGGCGCATGCAAGACTGTATATTCGATCATCTGTCAACCACTTTGGTCTCCTACTCCAATCTATGTCCATAAGCAATCTAGAAACAAATGTTAAAATTTTTTAAGCAGCACGTGAATGTAAACTTAACTCCATTTGAAAGAAACCCCTATTAATCTTACCTCCACCACTCCTCTCCTAAGTTAGGATCCGCAATTGCAAATGCCCGTTGCGTATTTTTTCGAGCTTTTTTGTCAGCCATATAGAATGCGTTACGGTAATGGGTAGTGAACTCCTCCGTTGCGAGCTCATTTCGCTTATTACTCACAGATTGCAAAGCCTTTGTATACTTTGCCTGAATCGTGACATTAGTTCATTCTTTGTTTGATCCACTACATTGTCATGGTGAGAATAACGTAAAGGACAATGAAAATTACCGGATATAGAAGTTGGGATAGCACGATAAGAGGGACCTTGTACCAGCATCTTCGCAATCCCCCACGCTTATTCATTTCAGCATCTAATTCTCGTTGCAACCATCCTGGAACATCTTCATCCAAACCCTTAAGCAATGTATCCATGTTGGCTGTGCCCATTGCTCTTACCATACATAGCATATCTATGAAGGAAGTTTTTATGTAGCCTTTGTCATTAATGCTGTGGCAACAAAACTTACACCATTAAAAGACTAGGAAGAGATAACCATGCTATAGCTAAGCTTATCAAATTGACTAGGAAGCAATACTCATGCTATGGCTAAGCTTATTGATTCGACAAGAATGTGTTAATTATGTTATAGCTAAGATTACCGATTCAAGCGTGCCACCACAGTGAGAACTTCTCCCTCGTTCGCAAGCTTCCACACAGCAATGGTACTTAGGCTCCTCTTTGTGAACTGCAGAGCAAAATTACCTTGCATAGTTTCACAAAATTCATCTCATCTTGATATTGAGTCAGAAACAGAAGTGTATAAAGTAATCTACCTGTATCAATTTGTGCATTCCATGCCCGAAGACGGTGATTCCCATCCCATGTGTACAACATTTTTCCTTTCACATCCCCCCACCCGGATTTATGCAATTGTTTCTCAAATTCCTCATTAAGTTGCATCCAGATTGGATCCCAGGTTTTCCGAATAGCATGACTAACTTCTACTGAATCTAGAGCTGGAGTCCTTATTGAAAGCATGAACCTGGCACGATGTGGAACATATCCATTTCTAGAGAACTCCAAAGCTAGATTGTGCACACGATCTTGCACTAGCCGTACCGCAGGATGTGGTAACAAGCGGCACAATGGCACTGGTGGCACTGGTACTTTGCGAGTATCCTGTATAACCGTACTTGAATAGCTTTTGATCTTGTAGTTTGAAACAGGAAATGTTAGAGGAGCATACCATTTTAGAAATTACCAACCTGAAGGCGGTGCAAAGTGTCGTGGAGCAAATCCCATTTCAGCGTGGATTTCTCGGTAATAGTAAAAAGACCACGATCTTCATCCCCCGCATCCTCTCTTTCGTCATCTTCTTCACTCGAGTACTTTGCAATAGGGACCTTGTCCTTTGATGGCGCTGATACCTCGGATTGTGTAGTGCCCACTGCATTGGCTTTCACTGGCTTTTGCACTACTTTCGCTTTGGTGACTTCTTTCTTTGTGCTAGCACCTTCCTTTTTCAAAGGAATTCTACCATTTTTCTTTGGGGGCTCCCACCTAGGGTCCTCTTCTTTGTGTGCTCGTGTGACCCGCTTGCTTTCAATGACTTCACTTGCTTGATCTGCACTTCTTTTCTTGACACCCGTCGACTACTTGGCCATAGGCAAATAATAATTAGCTTAGGTTACTGGAAAACAACGATTAATTTCATGAGTAAATAGTGCAATAAACTCCAGTGGATTACCTCTGCAGCAAGAGTCTTTGGAGAAGGCTTTGAAACGCTTGGTTTGGGCATAGCACCCGATGCTATGCTAGTGGCTCTTGGTGTGACAGGGACTGAACCTTTGCCTCCAGAGGATACAGTTCGTTGTCCTTTTGCCTGGACACAAAATGTTCGATGTTGCTTGAAAAAGAGAGCATGTAAGACTAAATAAAATTAAGAGGTCTCATTACCAATTCTCTTATCGGCCACGCCACAACTGTACCCACTGCTGCACCTAAGGTGCACACATCATCGTCAATGGGTGGAACATGTGGCAACATGAGACCGGGAGCTGATGCCGATTGGACAACTACTCCCAACGTGCCTCTAGGCAACTCTCTTCCATGTAGCTTTTTGTGGGGTAGAGAGTGTATCATAATTCCTTTCCCAACTTCCTTGCCCTTGCTTAAGAGCACCACGTGCTCATTCTTGATAAAAGACAAATTTTTCGTAGCCATTTGTTTCATTTTTCACATAAGTTTCATATTTCATTTTTCACAGATGAAATCCTTGCGGGGAGGGAGAGAGAGAGAGAGAGAGAGAGAGAGAGAGAGAGAGAGAGAGAGAGAGAGAGAGAGAGAGAGAGAGAGAGAGATCATGGATAGCTACATTCTAAACATCAAATGTCATCAATGCACAAATGCTATGAGAATGGTAAGTTGTATATTAACTCTACTAGATTGCATGTGAATAATGAATCCCAAAAAAAAAAGAATGCTTCGGCATTTGTTCAAAGGACTGACTTGTACAGCTGAATGTGGTTGAATGTCCTCTAGATTTTGTTTTCTCCAATACTGCAACACCTTCAACAAAGTAACGTGGGTTTTGTTTAGTCTTACATCAACATAGAGAGAGAGAGAGAGAGAGAGAGAGAGAGAGAGAGAGAGAGAGAGAGAGAGGATGGCCGACGGAGAGGACGGGGATGGAGAGAGGTAGAGAGAAAAGTAGAGGGAGAGGGAGAATGGCCAATAGAGAGGACATGGATGGAGATAGAGGACTAGTAGAAGAGATGAGGGACAACAAGAGGAAGAAAGAAAATTGTTGGGAGGGATAAAGGAGGAGGGAAGAGGAGAGAGGTGGAGAGGATGAGGGATAGAGAGAGGATAGCTAAGAGGGGAGGAGATGGTGAGAAGGCAGGGGGTAGAGAGGTAGGAGGATGGGATGAGGTGGTAGAGAGGGAGGAGGAGGAAAGAAGGGAGGACCGTACCTGTCTGGAGCAACAACATAAAATGGTCCTCTCAATCTTTACTCATCTTTTTATACTGTAGGGAGGGGAGAGAGAGACACACATATAAAACGCACACACAGACACAATAAAGGCGAACATGCACTACCGCAAATTCAAAAAGTAACAAAAAAAAAAACTTGTACTCAGTAACTTTCAATACACCACCTCTCACCACAATATGCAAAAGAGACCAAGATGTTGCAAAAATGCTCCTCTAACAAGGTAGCTTATTTGAGAATACAATCTAGAAACACCACTATCCACTTTCCTAGGTACGGACGAAACAAGTCATTTATCATTTGCTTCTAGAAAGTGGAGGTTGTAAACCCAATAGGTAGGACAAAGAATTGGTAATACCCATACCAAGTACACGACACAAGCTTCAAGACATCCCAAGAATGTGGTCGTATTGACCTTAGATCAATTTTGGTTGATACATACCTTGAACTTGAGAGTCTATCTATGAGGCCATCCATCCACGGTAGCCGATACTGATGCTTAATTGTAATTCTATTAAGGCCCTTATAATCTTAACAATCAAGACCACGCTGCCCGTGGAGTTACCTGCTCCCCAAGATCCATCTTGCACATGATGACATGATGCGCATCCCCATAACGATCACCAACCCTTAACTCAGAATATGAGGAAGGGAAATGCATCATAATAGGAACAAACGCCTCCCTAAAAGAGGGTGCCCCATAGGCAAGACCCCACAGTCAAACACTCCAGATAGTCCACACACAAAAAAGATGACTCCTCTGTCAGGTTTCCGAATATACACATGTAGGTAGGTTTTGTAACACCAATGGGCACTTTTTTGTGCTTACCATACTTCAAACTCCACAGAGGACTCCACTCCTTGCTAAGATCTATGCGATGGACTAACATATATTCAGATACTCACAGTCTCAACACTTGCAAAGAGTATGTTGAGAAAGTCTCTCTTAGAACTGATATTCCTAATGCTAAAACGAACTAGAAAACAGGCACGCTTCAACTTTTTCTGTGTGTCAAACAGAAGGTGCTCAATGATGAGGTTGAAAGAGTGCGACAGAAAATTCGATAAAAAACCAGGCTGGAAAAAATTATCGCCATCTCATATAGGTGTGCTCATACGCCAGCTCTCCAAGTACGAGAGAGAGAGAGAGAGAGAGAGAGAGAGAGAGAGAGAGAGAGAGAGAGAGAGAGAGAGAGAGAGAGAGAGAGAGAGAGAGAGAGAGAGAGAGAGAGAGAGAGAGAGAGAGAGAGAGAGAGGGCATCGTGGCTGCCGCTAACGCACAAGAGAGAGGGCATCCTGGCTGCCGCTGACGCACAAGAGAACCTACTTGTCACGCTGTTGCTCCAGCTCTTAGACGTCCTTGTCACGCTGTTGCGGGCCTGGCGGAGGACCTCCTTGTCACGCTGTTGCTGCAGTAGCAGTAATCGAGATGGGGTCGGTTTAGGGAGGTTGACCGCCTGCCGGTTCTAGAGAGAGAGAGAGAGAGAGAGAGAGAGAGAGAGAGAGAGAGAGAGAGAGAGAGAGAGAGAGAGAGAGAGAGAGAGAGAGAGAGAGAGAGAGAGAGAGAGAGAGAGAGAGAGCGCTTACTTGGGGTTGTCGACCTGCATAGGCACAGAAACCTTTTAAAAAAACGAGCAATAGCGATATCGCTATTGCTCCGTTTATTTTTTACTTTAAAAAAGGCCAAAATAAAGGAGCAATAGCGATATCGCTATTGCTTCGGGATTTTTGACTTTAAAAAAGGCAAAAAAAGTCATTATTTTTTATTTTAAAAAAGCCAAAAGTTCAAGATTTTCATAGCCATTATTCCCTTTAGACAATTGAGATCGGATTTTGAGAGCTTGGCCTGTAGTTAAATTACTGCACAAATTGTAAATCATGTCTATATTTAATGAAGCAATTCATCTTCAAAGCCTAAATAATCATACAGTACATACTGGAAGACTACTAAAAAAAAATCATTTCTGTGAAAGATTCCCCCACTTTGCGCATCCCTCCCCCTCCCCGCAAGGCAGGGAATCTTTCACAGAAATGATTTCTGTGAAAGATCCCTCCCCCTTCCCTGTGTGTGTGTGTGTGTGTGTGTGTGTGTGTGTGAGAGAGAGAGAGAGAGAGAGAGAGAGAGAGAGAGAGAGAGAGAGAGAGAGAGAGAGAGAGAGAGAGAGAGAGAAGAAGAAGAAGAAGAAGAAGAAGAACATAGTTTTAACGTGGTATGAATAGACTCCTCTTTTTAAAAAAAAAAAAAACCATTTCAACCTCCACCCTCCCTAGTCTTAACATTTTACTTGTATCAAGGAGTTATATAAAAAGATGGCTCAATACAACTTACCATTTTTTTTCCATCTTTTAGTTATCTCTCCTCCTACACCTCTCTACTTACCTTCACTCACCATCTGTACTCCTCTACCTCTCTACTTAGCATCACTCACCATCCCTCATTTCTAGTCCAACCTCTCTCTATCATCTTTACTCTACCCCATTTCTCTATCATCTTTCCCTCCAACTGTCCCTCCCTTCACTACATCCACATACCTTTGTCCACTCTGCCTACATCCTGTGCTCATGGCACCTTCACTACTTTCTCTCAATCTATCCTCTATCTCCCCTTCTCATCCTCTCCTCCTATCCCTCACTTTGCCAACACATTCCTCCCACCTCCATCTCTCTCTATCTCTCTCTCAATGGAAATCTCTCATTTCATCGTTCACGTGGGTGGTGTGGGGGTTGGAAAACCACACCACCTATCATCGGAAGGATCTTTGTTGGTTCTATCTGGAGCTGACATAAATGCACCAGCTGGTTATAATGTGTTTGCCCTATCAAAATCTGTTGAAGGTGAACCATCAACTTTTCCTTTGCAGAATGCACGTAAAGGTAATAGCTCTCCTCTTTATGTTTTGGATGCTAAAGTTTCCACAGAGTATGTTGCATTCTTGGATTCCCCTGTGAAAGCTACTACAACACTACAATCTGCCGACATACTGTTGCTTTCTTTTGATGAAGAGAAAGAAGACTTTCACTTTGACCCCACCAACAAAACACCCAAAAATGGGGTGATCGACCTAGACTCCCCACTACAAGAGGGATGTAAGAAGTACCGGGCACCGATCGGTGATTCCTTTAGCATAGTGGAGCTAGCGTTACATCCCACTATGAGATCTCCGAAGCTAAAGAACTTGATCGCATCATCGGAATCGGAGTGGGTGGAAGAAATTCCATCAAGCTACAATGGAAACATGGTGTTTGAATTTCCACCTCAGCCTAATATCGAGAGGTCAGCTATGGATGGAATGGAGCAATCAGTGGATGGTCATGTGTGGACAAAAGCAACAACCCTAAACATCAAATTTCCAGCAACTATAAGGAAAAGCTATTGCGGAGGTGATTTTGAATGTGTGTTTGCAGAGTGCTCGCAAGTGTTATCTACAGGAATACCCAACCGGTCGTCTTGGATAGGTATTCCTTATTCTTTTCTTTCATGTACAAGGGAAGAGTGTCAAAATCACAATTGTAAGCATGGAATAACAGGTAAACTAATTGAGAGACCAATGCTAAATGGTGACTTGCAAAAGTATGGAACCTTGAAGTGCTTCTATTGTCAACATGTGCCTGCTATTCAAAAAACTTGCGACTGCTAAGTTTACTACATAATGCCAACCGACAAACGCTATTCTCGAGACATGGTGCACCAAGGCTTCCATTCCCATGGTGTCAAACTAAGGTCATCCAAAAGTACCATTGCAAGGGTGAAGTCTTTGGTGGCTGAGGCCGTTGATTCGCTTGGCATCCAAGCTGGGCCGAGAAAAATCCAAATGGAGGTGGTTAAGCTATTTCCCAATCTGTCCTTCAACCTTCATCAGGTGAATGCACGTCGCTTGGACAAGTAGAGTTGTCAGTTCTACTTCAAGAAATATTTCCTCTTGTTAAAAGCCAAAGGTATGGGAAATGCATTTTAATATACTTTATAAACTTAAAGTCTTATATATTTCTAAACTTTCATGATCTTCTCCGCAGAATTAAGAATTGGGTGCATAAATTTCGTGGGGAGTCGAGTGCTCGTGGAGAGGAGTCATTGACAATTGACTTAAAGAGACTCTTGACATTTGTGTTTATCCACGGAATGCTATTTCCAGGTCAATCTAATAGAGAGGAGGATAGATGTTTTGTATTCAAGATGTCGACAACAGGTCCTGGTCAGGCATATATCTTGTCAATAGAATGCGAAGAAATGGGAATGGAGATCTAAAAAGAGCGTGGGTTTGCTTTGATCACGTTCGACGGGTAGAAGGATGGACAACCATGGCAGCACATGTTTACGATCCAAGGAAAGTTTTAGTTTAATTATTTTAATTTTATGTTCAATACATCCTACAACCTATTCTAGAACAAATTCTAGAGTACTAAACACATATTGACACATATTGATGTTCAGTGTCCAAGAATTAATGACAATTGCCATATGTGAGATGAAAGAAGAGGACACTACAGCACAGATGATATTTTGGCAACAAATGATCAATGTGCTAGAGCGCAATGGGGTGCCCCCACCATATTTTGCTGGCTTTATGGTAGATGAAGCCCAAGCAAACTGGAATGCGGTGCGCACAATTTTCAATGGAGGTCCGGATATGGTGATGAAAGGTAGGGAGAGATCATGCCTTTTCCATTGGGAACAAAGTCTAGGGATCCACACCACAAAATATGTTCTCAATGCATTTCAAGACGAGCACAAGCGATTGTGTCGAATGTGGCGGTGCGCGCATAGCAGTGAAGATGCAGAGGCCCAATAACGGTTCATTCGAGCTTGGTGGGCAACAGGAAAGGTGGCAGATGGGAATCTAGGCCCAATAGAGTGTTGGTTGAGTTGGTGGCATGTGAGGTACCCTCATTGGAGGAAGGAAATTGTTGGTGTAAGTTTTCAAATTTATTATAGAATAGGTTGTAGGATGTCCATTTAATTAGACCCTTCATGATATCAATGAAATATATTAATTTCTTTTTTTGTAGGCTTTAGATAAATATTACATCGAGGTCGTCCCTCGAACAAATCTCTCAGAGTCACGTCATGCTTCATGGCTAGCAGGTGAAGGTCACAAGACTAAAATTTCTTTGTACGATGCAACAGTTTCGGATATTGGGAACACTCTTCTTCAACAATCCAAAAGAATGGCATATACAGAGGGTAAGTATATAGGAAGCGGACCAAGCATAAGCAAGATGAGAGCCAGGGCAGCTTCATGACAATTTCACACACCTACTCCATCACAGAGTAGCCGTGTTGTGAACGATGCAATTGGAGGAACTGATCTTCCAAAGGTGCCAGAGTTTTTTGGAGACCGGGTTACAATGACAAGGCGACGCAAGACATTCGGCAATGTTATAGGCGAGGAGGCAAATAGTTCACACAGGCCAGAGTATGTCACTCAAAATGTTGCTCGACAAAGAAAGGCTCGAAAGTTGTCATTTGGAGATGCATCACAGGTAATCCAAGATCACTCTATGGACGAGGAGAATGACGGGGTGACAATTCGAGCCATCGAGGTTGACATAAATGACACCATGTGGGCAATCCGCAGGTGCAAACCGGGGTCTAAGTTCACTTGCCACGGAAAAATCAAAGGAGGAAAGTGCAAGAAAAAGGTGAATTTATGCAAAGAGGGAATAGCAACACCAAGTTTTTGGGGGAAACGCAACTGGGAGGGGCGTAACAATGAGACATGGGTATGGTTTTGTAGTGATGATGTCAAACATGTGTGGGATGTATGTCCATATATTGTGATGCGGCCTCCAAGACCTCTGCTTGAGTGGCCAGTGGCACAGGGTACGAAGTTAATAGCGCTGGAAGTAAAGTCTTTGTAGCTAGCGGGGTTTCATATCGCAACAGAAACTATGGAAGTGCAAGGGCAAAGACGTGTAGGACAGGTGTTTCTGAAGAGGCATCGAAAAGGATCGACAGTGCTTTAGGACTAGAAATGGTCATCGAACAAGTGGAAATGGTAAAGATCGGTAAGCATGAAGTCTTCATTGCAGTAACACCAAACTCAAAATTACGTGGTGAGAAATATCGAGTCACAGTAGCTAGGAATCCTAGTTGTACTTGCAGAGACTTCCAAAGGAGGTCAGGGGAAGGAATGACCTATGTGGCTTGCAAACACTTGTATTATATCTACTTGAGAGTGTTTGGAATGGACATAAACAACAACATGTTCATTCATCAGTCTAGTCTAGCTGATAACGAGCTCAAAACTTTACTGAGTGCAAAAAGACTGTTGTAATAATGTAGCACTTGTTGTGCTATCACATTTACCTTGAATTGTGCAAACAATGATATTTGTTTCGAGTTTTCAACAAAGTGAATTCTATCATTGTTGTCTTTGATATGCAATTAGTGAATGTGTGATGAGAGAGAGAGAGAGAGAGAGAGAGAGAGAGAGAGAGAGAGAGATTTTATTATCGTCCTCGGAGGTCAAATATGACCTATGGGACCAAAGTTACATGTGATGTAGTATGTGTATGGCTGATGAGTGACTCTCGATGCTCCAAAATTGTAGTGATGAGAGTTGCAATGGAGAGCCCACACTTTGGCTGGGAGAGGAAAGTGTGTAGGTCTAAGTTATGGCTGAAAATGTGAGAGAAGCAAGTTCGGATGTGACCAAAAGCTGAGCACTCTAGTAGTGTGTGGTACTCAGACTCTCGAACTTGCAGTGAGCATAATGTGCACAATCAATTTGACTCTTCTCCATTGCCCCAACGCCCTATCTTGCATCGAAGGAAATGGGAGCTAAGCCGAATCACTGCAATAGTGTGTATTGCGAACAAGGGAATAGGCTCAAGCATGTAAGTGTGAGTACGGTTTCCTCTCTCAGCGAAGAACATGGTTTTGTAGTTGGGGGCAATATAGGTGGTGTAATGTATGAAACGTGACCCACTGGATTTCTCCCAAGCCGTAATACATTGGCGTTGTAGAAAAGCTTCATTCACTTGAGAGTCAATTGAAGCATCATGTAGCAAGTGTAATGCATCCCATCTCCCAAACCACTTCTTTATGTCTTGCATCCATCCCGTGCTCAAGATCTTGCTTTTATGCGTCTTTTGAACTTTTTTGCTTGCTTCCCATGCAATTGTAGGAAGTCGATGTGAGGGGTTTTGACGCATCTTTATCATGTACTCCACAACCCTTTCCATGCCCATAACCTCAATTGGAAGAGATCCCGACTCAAGAAGTAGGAGCATATATGGTGTTTGTGTCTTAACTTGGAGAAAGTTTGTAAGAAAACGCTTTTGGACATTCTCAAACTCTGTCCAAGTAGACTTTGAGATGCTCCCGCCCCACACTTCAACTCCATAAAGAAGAACCGGTGTCACCAATGCATCAAAAAGATACTTCTTGAGAACCCAACACTTGATGTTTCCCGCATTACACATGTTCTCAAATGCATAATATTCTCTCTTTCTCGCTTCCAAACGACGCATAGCACATTCATGCCACTTGTGATTGGATGGAACCTCAAGGCCAAGGTACTTAAAGCTCTCAACAACTTCAAGTGTCTCATTGTTGTACACAATGCATGGCTTCTCCTTATGGTTGGTTTTCACAAGCATAACCTTTGTTTTGGATTCATTTAAAATCAGCCCACTATGCAAGCAAAAGTTCTCAAGGACAACCATAAGCTTTTGTGCATCTTCTAAAGTGTGTGCTAGAAGCACTACATCATCCACATACAACAAAAGCATGATTACCTCATTGCAAATAGTGACCTCTTCAATGCCTTCTTCTTGCATAAAGTCAAGTACCATTTGTTCCAATTGATCGATGCATAGACCAAAGAGAGTTGGTGACAATGGACATCCTTGTTTAACCCCAATAGCGCTTACAAAAATTTCTGAAATTTCTCTTCCCATGCGCAATTGACAAATCACCTTTTCATAGATTCGAGAAACCGCAAGCATAAACTCACTTGGCACTTGGAGTTCTTCCATCCTTCTCCACAAATTGTTACGTGGAATCATATCAAAGGCTTTCTTAAAGTCCACAAAACAACAATACAATCGCTTGCCTTTCAACCGACTTTCCTCCATGAGAACACGAGAGAGAGAGAGAGAGAGAGAGAGAGAGAGAGAGAGAGAGAGAGAGAGAGAGAGAGAGAGAGAGATACACAAGTGAGAGAGAAAGAGAGACAAAATCAAGAAAATAAAGAGAGAGACAGATTGAGAGAGAGAGAGAGAGAGAGAGAGAGAGAGAGAGAGAGAGGAGGTCCTTGAGTAGTGAGAGAGAAAGAGAGAGAGAGAGAGAGGAGGTCCTTGAGTAGCGAGAGAGAAAGGGAGAGGGAGGGAGGGAGAGAGGGCAAGAGAGAGAGAGAGAGAGAGAGAGAGAGAGAGAGAGAGAGAGAGAGTTGGGGGAGGGGGGGAGAGAGACATGTGAGAGAGAGAGAGAGAGAGAGAGAGAGAGAGAGAGAGAGAGAGTAGGTTCTTGAGTAGCCCACTAGAAGGAAGAGTGGGAGGAGAACCGGCGACACTGGGCGGTGGTGGTAGGAGGAGGAGTGGCAGATGGTGGTAGTGAGCTAACACCACCAACCACCAGTGGTGGACTAGGGTGTTGGTTGTCATGGGCCGTAAGGGGCGGAAATGGGAGGTAGAGGTGGTGGGGAAAAAAAAAAAAAGCTCGCTCTAAAGCTCGCTCCATTGAGATCGCTCCATAACCACCCCCTCATGAGGCCTAGCTCCTCTCCAATTTGTTTACTAGTCCTTTTAGTGCAAAAGAAAGATGGCACATATCACATGTGTGTCGACTATAGAGCACTAAATAGGATCACGAAAAAAAAAAGATTTCCCATACCGCGGGTAGAAGATCTATGTGATAAGTTACAAGTTTTGGCCTCGCATTCAAACGCACGATGGACAAAAATATTCAGGCCACTCAAATTCTCTTGAGGAGTACAAGTGACACCGCCAGGTAATCTTTCAAGTTGTGAGAGAAAATAAACATTTCTTAATCAAAAGAAAAGTGAAATTTTTCTACAAGAGATTCAATATTGAGGTCACATTATCTCTCAAGATGGTATATGTACAAATCCATCAAAGCTAGAGGCTATAAAAGCATGGCCTAATCCAAGGTATCTGCATGAGCTAAGAAGCTTTATTGGTATGTGTGCATATTATAGACGCTTCATAGAAAAATTCTCTCAAATAGCAGGACCATTGCATGACTTAACAAGGAAGAACGTTAAGTACTCATGGACTGCTAAACAACAAGATGCTTTTGACAAGCCCAAAGAGAATCTTACCTCCCAACGAGTCCTTATGCTTCTGGATCTCTCAAAGCCATTTGAGGTCCAATGTGATGCTTGTGGTGATTGCCTTGGAGCAGCTTTGCTTCAAGAAGGGAATGCCATAGAATATGAGAGCCCAAGGCTCAATGCTGACGATGAACGGGTCTTGGGCATATATGAGAAAGAGCTTCTAGCTATTCTACATGCCCTAGACACATGGAATCACTATCTCTTGGGGGATCCATTCATCCTACAAATGGATCACAAAGCCTCAAGAACCTTATGACACAAACCAAGCTCTCCGACAAAAAATGAGGTGTGCAATTTTTCTTTCACAATTTAAATTTGATATTGCTCACATTGCTGGCAAGCACAATCAAGTGGTCGATGTAGTTTCACAATAGCCAAGGGTAAATGTGGTGTTTATAGCAACTCACAATGAACTATCTTTTATGATAGATGAGTATGCTACTGACCGAGACTTTAAGTACGTAACTACAGCCTTTGCATTAAGGAAGAAAAAAAAGAACCATTCACCTTGGAGGATGGTTATCTTCCAAATGGCAATAGGCTATGTGTTACTCACCCATACAATAAGAAACTCATGCATGAATCCCATGCTTCTCATTATGTGGGGCAAAGAAGGATTCCATAATCGACTCTTTGAGGAGTAGAAATGTATTTCTGTTGGTCCACCATGAAAAGTAAACATACAAGAGTATGTTTGAAAATGCGTGGTATACCAAAAATTGAAATTTGATCGAGGGAAGCAACTTGGATTGTTTCAGTCAACACGATTAGCAGGAAAACACACTCTATGCCTATCAAAAAGACTATTAAAGCACATCAAACGACAACCCTCTTTAGATCTCAAATTTTCAAGTATCATGGATTGCCAATCCATAGTGTCGGACAAAGATCATAGAATGACCAGTAATTTCTAGAAGGGTCTCTTTAAGAATCTAGGAAGTAGATTAAATTTCTCTTTCTGCCTATCATCCACAAACGGATGACGAAAGTGAAATAACTAATCTAACGATTCTTAAATCTACTAAAAGCCTATGTCATGGAAGTAGATCAACATTATCAATGAGAGAAGTACCTACCTCTTATAGAGTATGCGTACAATGACATTGTACATACTTCTATGGGGAAAGCACCTTTCGAGGTTAAAGAGGGAAGATCCAAAAGTCCCTTACTACTTAAAGTATAATGGAAGATCTTCGCTACTGATGAATATAGATGAGACTCACAAGAATCTTTTCCAAAGATTAAAGAGGTTATATCCATCTCAAAGCTAAGGCAAAAAGGGTTGTTGCAATAATCACAGAAGAGCCTTATCCTCTAAGAAAAATGATTGGGTCTTGCTAAATTTTCCCAAGGCTCATCTAAGGAATACTACAGGCAAGAATCCTATGAGCCACCAAGAGTATTATGCTAAACTAGCAAAAAGATACTATGGTCCTTTCTTTTAAAATTATTAAGCCAATGAATGTGATGGATTATTAGTTAAAGTTGCCCAACCATTGGCTCATTCACAATGCTAACCATGAAAGCCTACTCAAGCCTTACAAAGGAGAGCCACAAAAAGAACCAATAATTGAGGACTCGCCAGAGATCGAGGATCAAGAAGAGGTGTTGCAGCCCAAAATCCATTCTTCGACATGAACACAAGGTACTAAGAAATGGTAACATTATCCAATCATATCTTGTTAAGTTAAAGAATTATCCTTTTAAAGATGCTAGATGGATGCAAGGAACCTAGCTTAAGGATACTATGAACCTTGTCAATGCTTACAATGCTACACTAGAGTAAGCAAATGAGAATGCATTTTAAATGAACAATGTTTGTGTCTTACGAGACTCATTCTCTTTCTTTTATTGTGCACAAAATTTAAGAAATATGCATGCTTAGTATCATGTTTGTGGTAACGACGTCTCCCAAACACCAAGTAGAACTTGTCACTCTACTTTGGAAGTATGATATGGACTAAAGAGTAGACATGCTTGTGGTAGCTAAGTCTCTTGAGAACCAAATGGATTAGTCATTCATTTTAAAATGATGTCGTAGGGTGAAAAGGGATCCTCTGCACACGCTAAGAAACATGGACTAATGACTAGACCTTATCTTCTCTACCTCATTGTCGAGGACGACTATGATTTTAACAGAGAGGTAATGTCATAAAATATAATATCTAACTTTACCAAATGATTTTCTCATATTAAATTGATCATTTAATATGGGAAGATAAAAGAGGAACAAGACTTAGGATATAGATATGTTCTTCTAGACCTATCTCAATAGGGGACCAAAAGGAGGAATGGTTGCATCTCAATAGGGTCCAAAAGAAGATGGTCTACCAAAGAGCAATGTGTAATAAGCGCTTGTAGAGTTACCTCAGCAAGGGACCAAGAGGAGAGATGGTTACATCTCAATAGGGGTCCAAAAGGAGGTAGTCTATCAAAGATCAACGTGCATCTAATGGAGATTAAAAGACCTTTGGGTTAGCTTCATTAAAGGCCTCCAAAGGTTAGTGCTAAAAAGTCATTTGACCTTAGGCAAGCTAGGGCTAACCTTGAGGTGGGAATCGTACCCAAGCATGAGGTGCGTGTCGGCTTGCTAACTAAAGTGCTTAAAGTGTTTGTGGGAACCTTGCCCAAGCTTGAGGTGATTCTCATGCTTAAATGAGTAAGGTTCTTGAAGTGTTCAATTCAAAGATAAACTCTCAAGAGGCATAAATGGTTTCCATGCTGAATTGACTAAGTGCTTGAAGTGTTCAATTCAAACCAAACGACTTAAGAAGCATAGAAGACACATGTCAAAATACTCCACATGTGGCCCTCATTATGTGCTTGAATCCTATTGGATAGTCTTTAAAGGGGTCCAATGAGAATTTAGATGCATAAAAATAAATAATTAAGTTCTTTTTCTCAAAGAGAAAAAAGAAGACACATGTCCAAATGATATAATTAAATAATACGAGAGAGAGAGAGAGAGAGAGAGAGAGAGAGAGAGAGAGAGAGAGAGAGAGAGAGAGAGAGAGAGGTGGACCAAGCTTGAGAGGGGGTATACTCTCCCACACACACACACACACACACACACACACACACACACACACACACACACACACATTCTCTCATTGTGTGGACTGCAAAGTGCAAGAGCTCCATCTCCTTCTCCAAGCTTGTTGGGAAGTTGAGAGCCTACACCAACACTCTTGGCTATGGAATGTAAATCCAATCAAGAGCCATGCTTCAATGCTTAAGCTTGCCATCTTCTTCATCTTCATTACTATGCTATTATGTTATGCGAAGCAAGAAGAGTAATGATAAGTGAGGAACTATTTCTTTCTCCTATGAATGATTGTTCTTCCTCTTCCCTACCCTCATTCCCCACTGGCTCTCTCCACCTTTGAAGGTGTTTAAGGCATTGAGACTGAGGCTTGGGATAGTTAATTCTTTTTGCAAAATTTATGTTATGCTCGTGATGCATGAAACTTTCCATTTTAATAGCATCACCAAGGTCACAAGGAACACAAATATTGTATTGTACCAAGTCTCTCTTGATGGGAGAATCTATAATACAAACACCTTTTGGAGGGGGGACTGGCTCCAAGTAAATACGATCCTCAACTTGTCATGTTCTTTAATACTCTCTCTCTTGCAAAAGAATTATTTATGCCAAGTTATTTAAGTACTATGTTCATGTTGCTACTATCAACTGAGTTCACCCTCTATGTTCTCAAAGTAATCTCACAAAAATGCTCACTCTAATTCTCTTAATTTCGCTATCCTCAAAGTTCATAGGCCATTTCCATTACATATAGTTTTTCAACCTGATTTTGATGTTCTTGATGAACACTGGATCAATGTTGTAGATATACAGATTACTGAAGAAAAGGAGTTGGTTCAAGAAGGAGATATTATTCAAAGCAAGGGAGATGAAGTCCAAAAGATGTTGGAGGAAGGAGGAGGAAGTCAAGAGCAACTCAAAGAGAGACAAGAGGATTGCCAACTATCCTCAAACATCACATCAAAGAGACTCACGTCTTTGTAGGAAGAGAATGAGAGCTACATGAAAGAAGAGTTGGTGATTGAGAAGAATGGAATGCAAGTGGGGGTGAGCCAGAGAAGCCACCAATATCCCATACAAACCCATATGCAAACATTGGACATCAATATTGAAGAGGTTCAAATTCAGGGAGATATCAGATTACAGTGCAAAGATGGAATATATGAAGACATAGTATACGTTAATGATGTCAATAATGTGGTTGTTTAGTTTTTGATGTGTCGTGAAGAGGAGTATCCTATAAAGGACAATCAAGAAGGTGTTTGTGATGCTAGGGAAGTCAATGGGGAGATGTTGAAAGCCAAACAATATATTTTGACAAGCATATGCCATATTTAGGTTGTGAACCAAAGGAATCAAAGTTTCAAGTTCCTATATTGTAGTTTCCTGAAGTGTAATTCCTTGAAGTGGAGATTCCTATCAAGCAATTTCCTAAAATGGATGTTCAGGTGACACAGATTCTTGAAGTGCATATCTCTATACTGCAAAAATCTGAATTTCCTAATTGATCAATCAAATTTAGGAAGAGAAGGCATTGTTGAGGATTGAGTATTCTAAAGTTCGTGCTGAATCTGACTTGTATATTGCTCATTTTCAAGAACGTCATAATACTTTAAGAGAAGGATGATGAGATTTTGTATTTGAATCTTCAACTCACTCGATCCAAGAATATGGAGTCTTCTTCAAATCTTGCTATTATGGATGATATTTTGTATGATAATGTTATCTTGAATGATTGTTATGATGTTGGTTATATCCCAAATTCAATCATTGCGGAGGTTGGATGTGCAAACTTTTGCAAAGAAGTTCAGTTTCTTGATAATATTCTTGAAAGATTTGTATTCTTTATGTGGTCAAGATATGGATGTCAATGTTGGGAATAGCGTTCAATATGTTGAGGAGGTGCTTTTGGCTTATAATTATGCAAGTCACATGCAAGTTCTTGCTAAGATGATGCAGTTTTCCCTAAGGATGCTTCAACTGTTCTATGTGATTTTGATGATGAAGGAGATGAGGATGATCTTATTATCTCTCAGTGGTTCTATGTGTTCATGTTGAATACACTTAGCTGTGGTTCTTGGAAGGATTATTTTCTTGTCATGGTTCTTCAAGCAAAGTTATCGTGCTCTGCAATATATTTTCAAGATTTGATCCATTTGCAAATTATTTCATTGAAACCCGGAAAGAAATTTAGGGAATTTTTTTTTGAAAATTTTTAGGGTTTGAAGCAAGGTGACTCTCCTAACCAGTTGTGGTAGATAAGTTTTATGGATTGGAGGTGGAAATCTCTCAAATTGGAGATCACAAAATTTTATCTGAAAGTCAAATCATGCAACTTGAAGAAGAGAAATATAATATCAGGCTTTTTAGAGTGCTAATGGACTCTGAGAAGTTTGATAATGGACCTAAAAGGAATCAGTTGCAGGGAGGTATTAGTGTTTGGAGTATTTCTCAGCCAAACAGTGGAATTTTTTATGTTTTTGGATGCAAATGTGAGCAAGCAAGTTATCCATTGGTTTATATGTATGAGGAAGAGTCCAAATTGTTATTTTTATCCCTCAAAGCTTTTTAGTTTGATGAAGAAGTAAATCATATTCAATACTTCTTGAATGGAGACTTTGAGGCAAATCAGTTTTTGTGGCATACTGATCTTGAATTGGGTCTCAAGGTGTTCCATCTATAGATGCTAATTTTGGAGATAATGAAGTGACATGTCCTAATGGTTGCAAAATTCAAATCCTACCTTGAATGTTTCTTGTATCTCTTTGAAGCTGAATTTGACTTGATTGCGAAGTTTTTTCTTGATATCTGGTGGTTGGAGTTGACTCTGGAGATATATGTGGAGTGTATGGATGTATTTGTAAGGTTTCGAGTTGAAAATAATGTAGTCTTTGAAGATCAGGGTATTGAATTGCAATATTTACTTTTTTTGTGGAAGTGGTTTCTCTATCTTGGAAGGTTTTATGAGGTTGATTATGCGGATTTCAAAGTTGAAGCAAGTTGTGTGATAGATATGTATCAAAAAGCAGTGGTTTTTGTGAATATGAAATCAGTCATGGAAGAAGTGTCAGCACTTGAGGAGGTGCCAAGTTCTTTGGAGTTACCTCAAGTCTTGAAGTTAGCAAATGTTTTCTTGCATAAGTTGTGGTTTTCAGGAGCAAAATCAATGATGTTGGTTGGAAGCTTTGATTCTAATCAGGATGCATTTGAAATAGTTTACGGTGGAGGTTTCTTGAAATTGACAAATCAATAACAAAGTCTTATGAAGCTTAGATCGAAGGCAAAGACGAGAATAAATTGTCTATGTTTTCTTGAGAAATCAGGAATTAGTTTTTCTTGAGGTCCTTGAATTTTTTTTGCAAGAGTTGCAAATTTTAGAATTTTAGTTTGCAAGTTATTCAAACTTGATATGTCAAGGAAAGCAAGATCCAAGATTATTGGATCAGATTTTGAAGATGCAAATGCTAGAAGATGATTCAGTATTTGAGGATTTTTTGATGCAGTTGTATCTAGCCTGTTTTGAATATGTTTTTTGCAGTGCTTTATCAGTAAATAGGGCAACTGAAGGTGTTTCCTCATCTTCAAACTTTGGATGTAGGATATGTTTTGCCTATGATGCAAATTTCAAAATTTTGTGGATATTTTAACATTGTGTTTCACACTCATGGAGTGTGAATGTCATGATTGATTCATGGCTCTACAAGTTTGTTTTGTATGATTTGATGAGCATAGTGATTCAGTCTCAAAGGAAGAATTTTACACAATCAAATCTGCCTTGGATGTGCGATTTTGAGAAGGAAACATTTATCTATCATGTGGATATGATTCTTGAAGATTGTTGGAAAAATTTTGTCTATTTGAGAGATGTCTATGGAGCCGAATGTGCAGATTTTTAAAAATTTGTAGCTTTTCAAGAATTTTCAGATTTTCAGGAACCTAAAAATTGTCAGAAACCTGAATGTCAAAGGGAAAGTCAGGAATTAGATTTTTTGATAATTTCTGAAATTGCAAAGATGGAGTTGATTTTAGAGGCCAAGTTATACTCAAGAAGACTCAGTGTGCTTGTTGATCTTTGATTCTACAAATTTATCTTGTATGAGGATGATTGGATGTCTTTATTCTTGGAGCTGTCAAAAGTTTGGCATGCTGCCAATAAATGGTGCACTTGTAAATCATCCTTAATGGTGAGGTGGTGCACAATGTTTTGGGATATCAATGTTATCCTTTGGGAGGACAAAGGGTGGTGTCTAATGGCCTTAAGGTATGTAGTATGTATCTTGGATTAAATTCCAAGCACTATACTTTGCATATTCTTGAGGAGTTAGCACTGAGTTTTTGGATCAAGGGATGCGTGGGATTCAACTCAAAAGTTTTTTCTGAAAAACTTTTATACCACCGAGTTGTGCCAGGTGTTAATCCCAAAGTATATTGGGTATTTACTTTTCTCCAATGTTTGTTGTAATTGCCATAAGTAATCAGCACCTGAAGTGGAAAATGGACATAACTCTTCGTGGGGATTTGAAAGGAGCCTTTGGCAGTGGTAGTTGGGTGTATTATTGATGAATGAAGAAGGAGAAGGACGTTTTTTGTGTGTAATGGTCTATTTTTGTGTTTTCTCATCTTCCAACAACATGCATCTTCCCTGAACTCTATTTTGTTTCCTTAATGATGTAATGTTGGAGGTTTTTCTTGTCTATAGGCAATGGGGCTCAACAATGGTGATGGGTCTCCATTGTTGAATCTCATCCAAGGAGCCTCCCTCAGAAACAAGGTAAATCAAGCCCTCATTTATGCTGTCAGGCATCTCTCCTGTGTGCAAGATGTACTGAAATGTGTTGTAGAGATCTGAACCAAGCAAGTCTCATTTCTCCAAAAAAAATTTGGGAGTCAAACCATCCTACCCTGTGCAGCTATCTCAGGGGAGTTCTCTAAGGTCCTCATGGAACTCTTCTACCTAGAGGGATAGCTCAAGTCTGTAGTGCATCTCCTCAATCACAAGACATGGCATCTATGCCCAAACTTGCACTTTGCATGCATCTTGATGCTTTGACTGAGGCTCAACAGACAACAGATCATGATAGAAGTCAATAGATACTGCACGCATATCCTCAAGATTTGAGCAACTGACCTATTGGGTCTCCTCAAGTGGCTGACACTGGTGTGTGCATGGTGAGGCCCCACCATCTCAAAGAACTCCCTAGTCACTCTATCACCCACTTGGGTCCACTGACATGCCTGTCGATAGGCAAACTCTTGACGTCACTCCTTAATGCTGGCTAGCTCCTGTCGAGCGTGATGCAGCTACTCCTTCACCCAAGAACTATTTAGATGATGCTCCTACATCCTCTGCAAGGAAGAAACACCTCGTCAGAGATGCATCTCCTCCTCCCTGGCTGCAAACAAGTGAGCTACAGACTCATGGAGGAAGAAGAAACTAAGCTCAGCGTGTTGAGAGGCCACTCTACCAGCAGGAGAGTCCTACATATCCAAGCCCTCTATCCAAAGTGCCACCACTTGCTCTCTTAGCTCTAAATCCAACAAGATCCTCTCAGGGATGCGTATAGCATCATTCGCCCCCTCTTGTGTCTATCAAATACAGTGAGATCACTAGTGCATGGTTGAAATAAGAAGTCCCTCCCAGAGAGGCCACTCTACCAGCAGGAGAGTCCTACATATCCAAGCCCTCTATCCAAAGTGCCACCACTTGCTCTCTTAGCTCTAAATCCAACAAGATCCTCTCAGGGATGCGTATAGCATCATTCTCCCCCTCTTGTGTCTATCAAATACAGTGAGATCACTAGTGCATGGTTGAAATAAGAAGTCCCTCCCAGAATGCAAATAGATCCACCCATGTCATAGATGTGGCCATTTTAGTGTAGAAGTGATCTTTCCGTGATAGATTCACTCCTCCTACTCTCTGGTCCAAGAAAGATAAGGAAAAGCTATTTGAGGGCCTCACAAAGCTTGAATTCTTCCAAACATCCAAAATCCTCAAGGTCTGAACGTCGCCTTCCAAGTCTTCCTAATAACGTTCAGCTAAACCAACGGTCCCCTAACTAGCCTAGACGTGCACTAATTTGCCATATATTTTCAACTTTCAAACCCATTTTAGCAATTTTCTGATTATACGTTTGTATTTCACTTACTTTGCTATGCTTCATAGTCTAAATATGTCTGCCCTCCCAGTTTTGTAGTCCAACTCTCTAATATGCACTATTTCTCATGTATGCATCTCTAGATATGCTATTTATGGTTAAAATTTGAGTTCTCATATACATTTTTAATGAATTTTTTAACCAAGATTTATCAACACGCAATCATTTACACATTTACTTGACCGCTAGAGTTCAAAACTCACACATTCTAGACTCATAGTACAAAACAATCACTCATTGGATTTCAGATTATTGAACATTGCAACCACAATCACTGAATAGATTTGCAAACTTTTCAATCAAAAACACCAGAATAATCTCGTAAAATGTAAATTTCCATTGAAATGCCAAAAAATGTCAATGATCTAATTTCCTTTCCCAAATGCCACTAATCATGCAACATTTCATTTCCAAACATGCTTTTAATGTAGATACATCTTCAAATGATCAAATTTATTCTCAATTAAGAAACTAGCAATGCTTCTTTTCAGTGTTATGAAATCGTTTGGAAATAAAAAAAACTAACCAGAGAATTTTTAACTTTCACTTTTGAATGTTCTGCTTTCTGTCTTCGTCAGAAATCAAGCAGCGGCTCCTCTCACTTTAACGTGAGTCACTCCGCATCAAGATTTTGAAACTTGTTTTTTTAATTTCACTCTTTCTTCCTCTCTCGCTCTTTCTCTCACTGACTCTCTATGCTCATGCAAGAAAGGATAACACAAGACTCACACACACAGACTAATGATAGCGTTCTCTTTCTCTACGATTCCTACACAAGACACACACACAGGACATCTAGAGGCTCGCAATTCTCTCTCATCTCCTACTACTCACACTCACCATCCTCTCTCTTCTGCCTACCAACTTTTCCAGCATCCTCTGTCTCTAGCGCTATACAGAGACAGCTTCCCTCTCTCTCTAATAGCACTAGCAGGAAACTAATCCCTCAATCTCTCTCTGTTCAATATCGATACATACAGGTGACTATTAGTTTCTTCCTCTATCTTGAATCCTACACAGAGATACGCTCACATGCGGCCTACTCTCTCTCTGCTATGCTCTCATACACACAAACATACACACAGTGCCAAGTTTCTCTCACTAGCGCTATCTTCTCTCTATCTCTCTCTCTCTCTTCTACTACACACACACAGTCTCAGAAATACTCTCTCTCTCTCCTACTTTCTCTCTCTATCTCCTACAGTGCTTTACTCTCTCTCTACCTTCTCTGTGTAGCGCTATAACCTCCTGCTCCCCCTTCTTGGCAAGAAGCGCTACCCAACAACTCCTCTCTCTCTAGCACTCTCCCACTTCTTCCCGGCGACCCCTGTAACGACCCCACCTCTTCAACTGCTTTCGATTTCTGATTAGAAAATTAGCCATGCGAAAAAAAACTTTTTTTTCTAATTTATTATGATAAACTCCGTTCACACACTCCTACTTGGAAATGGTCTCATAACTACGAAAACACCCAAGACTTCAAAGATCCAGGCTGGCAAGCCTTGAACTTAGAATTTCTTGCTCTCGCTTGGTAATCCTCGTCGTAAAGGCAATCCCAAAAGACCTCAATGATCTATGCGACAATAGTCATTCCTTCTTTATCCTTGATACTATAGATAACAGACCTCTCTCTTTTTATATCCCACTTGGACTCGACAGAGGGTAACCCTCTTTCATTCACTTACTCTCATGTCTACCAAGGCACTCATCAAAAGGAAGGATTTTAATGTCGTAAGGATAATGGTAAGAGATCATAAAGATCAATTTCGACAAATCTTAAGTTCACCACCTCCTTGCGGTCACTAATACCTATGAAATTTTGGAGTTTCTTTCGGGCCAAGCTCAAAGTGTAGCTAGTATTTGATCATTTAGTCGGCTAAACTTAGGCTAGGGACTCATTTAGAATTGATAATTTCATATTCAACACAAACTGAGATACCTAATGGTCATAGCTTGAATTTAGAGTCGTTAAGGTAGCTATCAATATGTTCCCTAAAACTGACTCCAGTCATCAAATGATTAACTACTTTAGGTAAAAACTTATCAGCAACAAGCAGTCATAAAAAATAACAAACATTAGCACTAATGCATCCATTATGGCAATCATTAACATGCTAATTCACCTAACATGCCCGTGCAGATCCAAAGTTACCCCATTTTTGGTACAAAATGTAAAAATATTCAGGTGTCTACATTCCTCCCTCACTAAATTATGAAGTCGTCGTCGACGAGGAACAAGAATGTCTTCTACACTCGTATGAACTTCTTGAACTGCTGCAACTTTCCAGTTGGCAGCTACACTTTGAAAAATACCTGGCTCCCTTCTTAACTGCAAACGCGAGCATAAAGCCTGAAACACATTACACTAACACCAGCAGCCTGTCCATTCTTACTTGATTTAAAACAAGAACGAAATTTGTTTCAACAATAAAACCATTAATCAATCAGTCAGTGACAACTCAGTGACAACTTAATAAACACTAAACATAGTTATATAAACATGCTAACCCCAGGAAACGTATATACCCTCACTAACTAACATTTATAAAGATTTATAAATCACAAACCTAAACCTCACCAATAGCAACTAAAATTAATAATAAGGTGACTAGTTAATGAAATAACTATAAACCGCCCTAGGCAAGACCATAAATTTATTGATGTTTAATAGCAAGAACAACCCCTCTCCATGGCATTAAAGCTCTATAGAGGTAAACCAATAAACCCCTATATTATAGAATACAGTATTCACATCTAAGTGGAAGTCATCGCCCTTAATTTAAGTTCCCTTCTTTTGAATTTCCAAGTTTTTAGTGATGTTTTTTAAAGCATTATTTTTCTTGTTTTTGTTTTTATTTTTAGCAAGTCACGTCGAACTTGATTGTTTTTTTTTCTTCGCATGCATTCCACTCTCACTGCTGCGTCGAGCAGGAATTATTAGCACTTACACTTCCACCCCGTACAAAATCTGGCTACGGCTCGTGGCTCTGTCACTAGAGACAAAGTGGACCCACCCGCCTACCAATCTTATACGGCGATGGTCACACAACATATATCATAAAAGTTTTGTTTTATTCTTCCCTTGGCTCATCACTAGTGTAAATTAACTAGCATATTGCCCATAATCTAGAGTTTAATGGTCTATACTCCCAACCATAGAGACCTACATCACTTCTAGGGATCGTTAGATCACCATTAAGAGCATAAATATATTGCCCAAAACTAGTTTAGCTATAGTGACCCTATTAAATAATCACCTTGACTACTTCTCTTAGCCACTAACAGCTTGGTCACGGATCAGTGATTGCTAAGTCTAGATAAAGGAAAGCTAAAAAGAACATATAAACCCCCTAAGCTAACAAGTCTAATATGACTATGAATAGTGTGGTATTAACTTGTCACTGACACATCTATTACAGCAAGCATAAAAATAATAAAAACTAAATAACTGAACAATATAGTTAGAAGTAAACCGCCTGTTTAATCTGCTTGAAAATGATCCACTTTAGAACTACATCCCCAGATATAGCTTTGACAGTCAGCTCCAATTTGTAACAGGTATCTTCTCCATACGAAATTACTCGGTTCTGCAAAAAGATTAGACTACACTCCCTCTAAAGGAATGTAGATATCCTACTCCTAATTTTTATGGGTTTTTGTTTTGTTTTGATGTTCTTTGTTTTTTTTAAAGTGTTTTGTTTTGAATGAAACAGAAAATCAAACATAAAAGGAAACATTTCTATTTGGATTTTTATGGAGGAATTTTTTATTTGTTTCTATTCTTGTGGTTTTGGTTTGTTGTTTTTTTTTTCTAAAGACTCTCGCTACATATGACGGAATAGTGCATGTGCATTGGCTAAGCCAAAAGGTGTTACATGCTATGGACTACAGGTATCAAGACATCGTCCAGTTACCTACTTTCGGTAGAAGCTTCAGAATCCTACTCCTAAACAATGCCCTAGTTAAAGACATCTATACAAGGTCCAGACACCTACTTTTACCAAAAAGCTATAGCTCCCTACATGTATGTCAAACCCTATCCACTTTTCTTATAGTGTCCTATGGATTCCAAACATATGAGTATGCTACAGACACCTACTTTTCACTTGAAAAGCTACAATGTCCTACTTGTGTAATGCCCTACACAATACACAAATTTTTAAAAGAAAATTCCTTCTTTTTCAAAAACCAAAATGTATATGCAAATATATTAGCATCATGTATTATAACTCAGTAGGTACAATCAATAATATTTTTGAATTGCATTACTCTCATGCATATTTAATCCTTAAACACACATTTTCCTTGCACTAACATATGCATTTCAATTTTAAAACACAGATCCCACCAAACATGGCATCTACTAAGTCTAAAGTACCTATTTCAATTTTCAGAGAATTATTCATTGAATTTTTCTCATTTGGTCAACTCTCATGGAAAATTTTGCTAAAATTTTATTGGTCAAACACCAAAGTTTTGCCAAATATGTTTGAATTTGGATTTCACTGAAACTCATCATTCTTCCTACAAATGAATGAAAATAACTTGCATATGAGCAAGAATAAACAAGGAACCCTCTCCTTAACAATAACTTATCTCACACCACTCAAGTCACACTTACTCACTCCTACTCTTTACTCAATTCTCACTCTCTCAAACTCACAATCTCTTTTTTAACTTCTCTCCTCACACAATAACTTAACCACTTAATCAAATTCCATCAAAACATGGATTCTTATTCATCTTGCACACACATAAAATCACTAAACATCCAAATAGGAACAACAAAAACTCCTCAGTGTAGCCCAAATATCTACACATAAATGACAGTACATTAGAACTCACATGACTCACTTTCCATATGACATGAAATGACATCTCCCTTAGTTAGATGTATCTCAATTAAAAATGAGCAAGCTATTTCATATTACAAATAGGGAAAATATTTGTTTCATTTTTCAATTTTCTAAACCAAATATTCATTACTTACTCTCTCCTATCATTCCTTCATCATTTAGCTAAGGTGATTTAGTTTACTAATTTCAAATTTTCACCAAACTGTGCAATATGGCCTATTACACCATAATATTTATAACAAGATTGCCTCTTTTCATATAGTTTGCTATCCTTGTTTTCTATACAGCCTTTTCTAGGTTCTATTGAAAACTTTGTTTGGACATTTTGTATCCTAGGCATGCTACTATTTTTCCCTCTCTTTGCTTCATCCCCTCTTGCATATATGCAATATATTCTCTAGTCTCATTCCCTAAAATGACCGCATTTACTTGAAATTCATATCTGTGTCTCTTACATTCCTCACCATTCCCACTAACGTGTTGAGTATGGTTTTCTCTCAATCTTTCAGGTTCATTAAAAATCAAAGTTTTTTCTATAGTTAACTCGTCACAATCATGTCTAGTCTCAAAAGTAGAAGAACCTAATTCAATTTCAATCTGAAAATGCTGATATGCAAAGTGCTTCATACATGCATCCTTATAAGTAAGTATACTTTCTATGTTATATTTCATCAGAAGAAAAGTCAACCTCTCTTATTTACTATAGCACACACCACTTAATTCATAGGGTACTAAAGTTTCAGAGTAAATTTGCTAAAATATATGTAAATGCTCCCTATCAAGACACACTTCTAGCAAGGCTTGTCTTCTCTTGATATCTATCAAGGTAGCTATATTATTATCTACTAGCTCTCTTTCCTCCCTTTCTACATCTCTCAGTAAACATTGGTTATCAATAGAAACATCTATATGGTCATTGTTAGATTTGCTAATATTTTCAATACAACAATCATTATTGACTATAGGGATCATAGGCTTCTCACTCTCACGTGGCCTCTCATCATTGGAAAGGACTTGGCATCCAAATATAAGATGTCTATTCTCATCAAGCTCCTCTCCCATTGTATTAATGCACCCACTCATGGTTTTCACTTCTTCAACATGCAATTTAGGTTCTTTATCTAAAATTTGACAACTTTTTCCTATTTCTTTGTTAAAACGTATTATATCTTGTTGAAATAGATTATATTCTAATATGGCCGACTCTTTATCTTGCCTACCCTTCATCAAAGCTTGTCCAGCTTCTATTTTTAATCTAGTCAACTTTTGCCGCATTTGAGCAAAAGCCTTATCAACTAGTTTTTGTTGTTTAAGTAGTTTTACTTGAATATCCTTTTCTTCTTTAAGTGCACTAGGATCTCCTACACACCCACCTAGGTCTACTTCCACCAACTTCATCTCCCTCTCTTTATGTTTATACATGCTAACTCTAACAAGTGATTGAATCTCTCAGCTTCTATAAACTAGCAGACGGCTCTCGACTAACATATTCTATTAGCAAAAAAGGTCATCAAGACCAAGGTACGCATTGGGAGTGTATTTAAGACTTGCCTCTCTTGGTGTTACTACACAGACATTGCCTCTTCTTGATTGGCCAAACCTTGGGTATCAGCATGCAAAATATATGCACCAGGGTGCCCCGTAGCTTTAACAGCCAGCTGGCTCCCGATGGACGCACCAAATGAATGTCGCCTTCCAAGTCTTCTTAATAACCTTCAGCTAAACCAACGGTCCCCTAACTAACCTAGATGTGCACTAAGTTGCCATGTATTTACAACTTTCAAACCCATTTTAGCAATTTTCTGATTATGCGTTCGTATTTCACTTACTTTGCTATGCTTCGTAGTCTAAATATGTCTGCCCTCCCAGTTTCGTAGTCCAACTCTCTAATATGCACTATTTCTCATGTATGCATCTCTAGATATGCTATTTATGGTTAAAATTTGAGTTCTCATATACATTTTTAATGGAGTTTTTAACCAAGATTTATCAACACGCAATCATTTAGACATTTACTTGACCGCTAGAGTTCAAAACTCACACATTCTAGACTCATAAAACAAAACAATCACTCATTGGATTTCAGATTATTGAACATTGCAACTAGAATCACTGAATAGATTTGCAAACTTTTCAATCAAAAACACCAGAATAATCTCGTAAAATGTAAATTTCCATTGAAATGCCAAAAACTGTCAATGATCTAATTTCCTATCCCAAATGCCACTAATCATGCAACAATATGCAACATTTCATTTCCAAACATGCTTTTAATGCAGATACATCTTCAAATGATCAAATTTATTCTCAATTAAGAAACTAGCAATGCTTCTTTTCAGTGTTATGAAATCGTTTGGAAATAAAAAACAACTAGCCAGAGAATTTTTAACTTTCACTTTCAAATGTTCTGCTTTCCGTCTCCGTCCGAAATCAAGTAGCGGCTCCTCTCACTTTAACGTGAGTCACTCCACATCAAGATTTTGAAACTTGTTTTTTTAATTTCACTCTTTCTTCCTCTCTCGCTCTTTCTCTCACCGACTCGCTATGCTCATGCAAGCAAGAATAACACAAGACTCACACACAAAGACTGATGATAGCGATCTCTTTCTCTACGATTCCTACACAGGATACACACACAGGACATCTAGAGGCTCGCAATTCTCTCTCATCTCCTACTACTCACATTCACCATCCTCTCTCTTCTGCCTACGACCTTTCCCAACATCCTCTCTCTCTAGAACTATACAGAGACAACTTCTCTCTCTGTATAATAGCACTAACAGGAAACTAATCCCTCAATCTGTCTCTGTTCAATATCGTTACATATAGGTGACTATTAGTTTCTTCCTCTATCTTGAATCCTACACAGGGATACGCTCACATGCGGCCTACTCTCTCTCTGCTATGCTCTCATATACACAAACATACACACAGTGTCAACTTTCTCTCACTAGCGCTATCTTATCTCTGTCTCTCTCTCTCTCTCTCTCTTCTACTACACACACACACACACCCGAAAAGACTCTCTCTCTCTCTCTCTCTCCTACTTTCTCTCTCTATCTCCTGCAGTGCTTTACTCTCTCTCTACCTTCTCTATGTAGCACTATAACCTCCTGCTCCCCCTTCTTGGCAAGAAATGCTACCCAACAACTCCTCTCTCTCTAGCGCTCTCCCACTTCTTCCCGGTGACCCCTGCAGGCGACCCCACCTCTTCAACTGCTTTCGATTTCTAATTAGAAAACTTGCTATTGAGAAATGCAACTAGATGGCCATGCTTGGATAGTCATGTTGTTGTAGCACAACTCCTATGGAGATGTTGCTCGCATCTGTCCATACCTCAAAGGTGTCATCCCAAGAGGCAAGGATGATACACGGAGCCTCAGTCACCGCAACCTTGAGAGCTTCAAAAGCCTCAATGGCTACCTTGGGCAAAACAACGCGCTATCAGTGAGTTTTCACCCCTTTCAAAACATCAGCCATGGGTGCGGTAATGCATGCAGAATTATTTATACGTGAATTATATGCGTGACACCTACCTAAAAAGGAATGCACATCATATGCAATTTTGGGCAAATTCCAATTACGAACAGGTTCCACCTTTGCGAGGTCCAACGTGACACCATCTGCAAAAATGATATAGCCCAAGTAAGTAAGTTCAGTGAGAAAAAATTATGGCTTTTTAACTGCAATGTACAACTGCTACTCATCTAAACGGGCTAAAAAGCTTTCCACATCTCGTTCATGTGGTTCCCATAAGGCAAAAAAATGAGAATGTCATCTAGGAAAATAAAAACACACGCCAATCATGTCTCAAAAACGACCTACCATTAGACTGTCGAACGTACCTAGGGCACTTGTCAATCCAAAAGGCATAACAACATACTCCTATTTCCCCCACTCTGTGCGGAAATCCATATTCTGGATGCCGTCCTTGAATACCCTTACATGATGCTACCCACTTTTGAGATCAAATTAGTTGAATACCTTCGCGCGATTGAGCCTATCAAGGATATACTCAATACGAGGCATCAGAAACTTGTTCTTCATGGTCATCTTGTTGAGTACCAAGTAATCTACACACAAATGAGGTGACCCATCTTTCTTGCAAACAAAAAAAATAGCAGCAATAAAAGGACTTACACTGGGGTGTATGAAACCATGGCCAATAACTCCACGAGTTTCCGCTCTAACTCTGCTTCTTGATACTTGTTCAAACGGTACGGAGCCTTATTGACGGACTGTGCCTCCTCCATGTGGTCAATGCGATGATCCTTCAAACTCTCAAGAGGGAGACGAGGTGGAAGATCATCCTGCAAGAAAAGATGCTCATATTTTGAAACAAACCTGAATATTGTTTTGATTTCTTGAGGTCTTGTGTCACTTGAGTGGCATAGATGAATGCCACTTGAGCCCCTCGTCGTAACTCATGCTTAGCCTGCTCATGAGAAATGATATGTAAAGAATGGAGGCCCTGCTCACTGCGGATGACCACGGGAGAGAAACCTTTCGGTAAGAGAGTGAGCATGTTTGCCTTCCAATCAAAGAGTGGAGCATGCTCAGAAAACCATTTAATGCCAAAAATCATATCACATCCTGCGAGAGGAGAAACAACAAATGTTCAACAGAACGATGCATGTTGTGTTAGGAAATAGGACATAGCTAAGTAGATATTAGAGTAGTTTACTTAATGGTAAGAGATTATTTTTACACATGCGAGATTATACAATAGAGAGAGAGCATGCACGATATACATGGTTCACCCCATGTGGGCTACGTCCATGGGAAAGCAGCCACTCAATCGCTTAAGTACTTCAAAGTAGAAGTAGTTTACAAAGGGATTATACCCTTAATGGAGCTCTCGCCTTGCTTCACTCTCACCACCTCACATCAGCTCCACAATACACCACAATTTCCTTTTGTGTGTAGAAGAGGCCTCCTTTTATAGGCCAAAAGGGTTGCCCTCTCTCATGACAGGCAGCCGTGTGTAGTCATCCTTGTGTAGACAAGTCCAAGTTGGACTCTCCAATGCGCCCATGTGTGGCCGCCCTTGAGAAGACAAGTCCGCCTTGAAATTGGCCACCGGCCACCGTCCATTACTTTCGATCACCAGCCACCGGCCATTGACTATTCGCCAACGGCCAACCAACTGACCGTTTTCCTGTCATTGCTCGGTCGTAATAGTTTAGCAAAAAGGAATATTTCAGCGATGAGGAATATTCGGGTGAACAGCTCGAGACTAGCCATGAAGTTTTGGTTTTTTGACGAGTGATTTCTCTTCACACACGATGGATTCTTTTCATAACAGGGGCCTTACAAATGTGTGTTTTTAATACAAAATTTATAAGGGGTAAATCAGGCTCCATACTTAGCATGTCGAGCAAAGCCCAACACACTAGGACATTCATGCGTGATTAAAGAGTGCATGCCGGGAGAGAATCCAAAAACCTCTATAGGAGCCACTGGAATAGCTTCTAGGAGAGCCCTCCTTACAAGAGAATCACAGACCACATCATGCATCCTACTAGAGTCAGACAAGACCACAACATGTTGACCATTCACATGAACATAACATTTAAAGAGAGACTCATCAAGGTGCTCATAAAAAATGTGTGGTGTACTTTTTGAGTTAATCAAGGTGCTGAAAGAAGATGTGGATTCTATGGTTGATTTCGGTGGTTCTTTGTTAGGACAATATTTCTTAACATGACCCTTAGACATTGATAGCATCTTCCTTCTTTGCCATAAGAGAATATTTCTTCTAGAGTAAATCATCCTCCTAAGATGCCTTGAGCAGATTTTTCACCAGGTGTTAACTTAGGTTTATCTTGAGATTTGTTCTTTTGTTTAGATTCATTGTGAGAGTTCTGTGCTTCCCATTGGTATTACCGTTCTTACCATATGGTGGGTTTTGAGTGTTCTAAGAGGTACTTTGAGACGACTTGGCCTCCTAAGGCTTTCCTTTGTTGTGTTTCATTTCTTGGGCAAGAGTAATCACCACCACCATGTTGTAGTCCGTAGCGCTAAAGACTTGCACATCAAACTTGATGTCCTTATCCAGCCCAAAAAGGAAAGCCTCCTTTCTTTTGGCATCTGATTTGTGCAATTGGAAGCAAATCTTCAAAATACAGTTAGAAAAAGACATGACAAGAGATCCATTTTTCTTGAGACCACGCCAATCTTCTTTTAATTGATCTAGGTACTTGAAGAAAGTCTTGAGATTGTCCGGACTCCTTTCTAGGCATGCTCAAGGTGCTCATCCAATTGTGACACCTTCCAAGATTGATACCAACTAATGGAATCTTCTGCTAGATACATGGCATACATCAAAACTTTATTGTTACTTGTTTTCTTGTTAGTTGCAAAGTAAGCATTAAATTGATGCAACCATGAATGAATCACTAAATCATTCATCTTATCATCATTCTTACTAAACATAAACTTCTCAATGATTGGATTGTTGGAGTCATCGCCTCTACCCGTGCTACAAGATGATTCACCTACTTCTTTGAGTGGCTTGGTCTTGGGTGTGAGTACATATAGGATCAACTCTTGCATGTGTTGATCCCTCTACGCCTCCCGCTATAAATCTAGAGCTTCTTCCTTTTCTTTGGCCGCTATACATTGAGCCTCACATGCTTTCTCACACTCAAGCTCCATAGTTGCCCTTCGTTCTTCCGTCACCATGCGTGCTTGCCAATGCTCAAGCTCCATGGGTGCCCTTCTTTCTTCCATGGCAGCATGTTGTGCCTCTTGTTGTAGCATCATGTCCATCATCGACTTGATCAAAGTCTCCATAGTGTTTGGTACAATCCGTGGTGTAGATGGGGATGGGGGAGGCTTGAGGAACAATCCTCATGGTGTAAAAACTTTTTCCTCTCTAACTCCACTCTCATCACCTTCACACAAAGTATCCATTCTGCTTCGGGTGATGACCATGCACTCAATTATGGGTACTTGGGGTTCTTGAGTTCTTGAGGTTCTTGACTGCTTGAGGGTCATGAGATTCTTGAGTACTTGGCTTGCAATGTGTGTTTAAGAAGATTCAACTCCTTCCTACGGGTGCACCCCTTGGCGAACTTGTGCTCACACCAAGGTTTCTTTCTCCCAACTTACGTTGATTGGCCTGCTGCTAAGGATAAGGTTTTCTCTCAATGAGTGGAAAAGAGGAACGAGGGGAGGCTGTACATGCCCTTATTTCTTGGGGCACCTGCCACTTGAAGGAGTACGAGCGGAAGTGCGACGCGAGAGAGAGTGCGAGAAGAAGAGCACGACGATATGGTGAACTCGCTCTACTGTAATGTGTAGAGCATAGTGAGTTCTTATTAGGTTTTTACAAAAGAATATGTGTACATACCTGGCGGCCCGCCCACTTACCTGGGCGACCACATTGGGCTTTATACCCCAACAACCTCCCACTTAAAGTCCAATGTGGTACTTTAAGTGTGAGAGAAGCTACTATACAAGCTAATATACAAGAGATGTAGAGAAGTGATGTACTACCCTACACCTAACTGCTTGTGAAAATGCGCAAAGCTCTCTGAGGGAAGTCCTTTTGTAAGTAGATCAACAGGATTTTCTGTGGTGTGAACTTTGACAAGCTGAAGTTGCTTATCCTCGAGCATTTCCCTGATGAAATGATACTTCACATCCACATGCTTTGTCTTTGAGTGATAAACTGGACTGCGAGCCAATTGTATAGCACTTTGACTATCACAATATAACAAAGGCATCTCTTCTTTGATTCCCAAATCTGTTACTAGTCGATTAAGCCAAATTGATTCTTTGCATGCCTCTGATGCTGCAACATATTCAGCCTCTGTAGTAGACTGAGTAACACAATCTTGTAATCTAGAACGCCATGATACTGCTCCACCAGCCAATGTGAAGACATACCCTGACGTAGACCTTCGGTTGTCTAAGTCACCTGCATAATCTGAGTCTGTAAAACCCTTTACACTTAGCTCCTGACTCCCATAGCATATACGCATACTCTTTGTAGCTTTCAGGTATCTCAATATTCCTTTCACTGCCTCCCAATGTTTCTTGCCTGGGTTTGACATGTATCGACTTACTACTCCCACTGCAAATGCAATGTCTGGGCGAGTAGCAATCATTGCATACATCAAACTACCCACTGCAGACGCATATGGAATCTTATCCATTTCAGCCTATTCTTCCTCAGACATAGGACAATCTTGTTTGCTAAGTTTCACATATGGTGGCAATGGAACACTCAATGCGTTTCCCTTCTCCATATTGAAACGTTGCAAAACCTTGTCAATATACTCTGTTTGAGATAACCAAATCAACTTCTTTGATCTGTCTCTCTCAATGCGCATACCAAGTATATGACTTGCCTCACCCATGTCTTTCATGTCAAACGATTTTGCCATCTTTGACTTCAAAGCTGAAATTTCTTCCAAGTGCTTGCCAGCAATCAACATGTCATCCACATACAAAATAAGGATCAGCCAAATACCATCCTTAGCCTTCTTTGTATATAGACAGTGATCGAACTCACTACGTTTGTAGACTTGTGGAATTTATTGTACCATGCCCTCGGTGATTGTTTTAAGCCATAAAGACTCTTTAACAACTTGCATACCCAATCTTCCTTGCCTTTCTCAACAAACCCTTCTGGCTGCTGCATGTAAATTTCCACATCTAAATCACCATGCAAGAACGCTGTCTTGACATCCATTTGGTGCAACACCAAATCTAATATGGCAACCAATGCAAGAAAGCATCTCAATGTAGTCATCTTGACCACCGGAGAGAAGACTTCATCAAAGTCAATGCCTTGTTCTTGCTTAAAGCCCTTGGCAACAAGCCTTGCTTTGTACTTTGGTTGACTATCATGAGCGGTGATCTTATACCTGTAAACCCATTTACAAGGTAGAGCCTTTTTGCCCTGTGGTAATTTAACTAGCTTCCATGTCTTGTTTTTATGCAGAGCTGTCATCTCTGACTGCATGGACAATTGCCAATTCCCAGAGTCCTTCATTTGCACTGCTTCATTGTAACATGAAGGCTCATTGCAATCAGTCAACATGACATAGTTCATAGATGGAACAAACCTATCAGAAGGTCGCGTGACACGTCCAGATCTACGCACAATAGGTGGCTCAGGCTCAGCCACAACCTGTGGTTCCACTCTATCCTGTCCTTGCTCCTCTTGAGCCCTGACATTTTGTCTTGCACGTGCAGGTCCATCTTCTTGGAAGACAACTCTTCTAATATCCTCAACCCTCTCTGGTTTAGAATGATATTTGGATTCATTAAAGTGAACATCATTGCTGCGGACAACCTTTCTGGATTCGGGATCCCAAAGTCTGTACCCCATCTCACCAGAATTACCATAGCCTAGAAAGATGCACTTTCTACTCTTTGGCTCAAGTTTGTTCCTAAATTCCTTTGGAACGTGAGTATATGCCTCACAGCCAAAGACTCTGAGATGCTTGTATGAGGGCATTTTGCCTGACCATACCATCTCTGGCACTGAATCCTTCTGCAAAACCTTGCTAGGAGATCTATTTACAAGATGAACAGCTGTTGATACAGCTTCAACCCAAAACCCATTTGGCAGCTGTGCATTAGACAACATACTTTTGACCTTCTCTTGTATGGTCCTATTCATCCTCTCAGCAACACCATTTTGAGGAGGATTGTAAGGAGCAGTAAGTTCACGTTTTATACCTTTTGACTCACAAAAGTCCTGAAAGGCCTTTGAAACATACTCTCCACCATTGTCAGTGCGTAAGCATTTAAGCTTCTTGCCACTCTGATTCTCCACAAGTGTCACAAATGTTTTGAAAACACTAAACGCTTCATCCTTGTGCTTGAGAAAGTAAACCCATACTTTCCTCGAGTAATCATCTATAAATGTCATAAAGTAAGAAGCTCCCCCTAGAGATAGGTTAGGCATAGGTCCACACAAATCACTATGAACAAGTGCCGACTGTGTATCTCTTCTACTGCTTCTATGCTTATGTGGCTGCTGTGTTTGCTTACCATACAGACAATGTTCACAGAATTCAAAATCATTAAATGAAAATCCAGGCAAATAACCAGAACGAGACAAGATTTCCATTCCCTTCTTGGACATATGTCCTAACCGGCTATGCCACAAAGAAACGTTCGGCTGCTCGGTTACATTAATTACATTTTTAGAGACATTTGATACATAAATCATGTAAAGTCCTCCAGACTTTACTCCATGCGCTACTGTCATAGAACCCTTGGATATCTTCCACATGTTCTGTCCAAAAGTGGTGACGTAGCCAGCATCATCAAGTAAACCTGTGCTGATCAAGCTCTTTGTAATTGCGGGAACATGTCTCACATTCTTCAGCGTGAAAGAAGAGACATTCTGAAACTTCAATTGAACATCTCCAACACCTAAGATCTCACATGTCTGCCCATTGCCTAGCCGAACATGATCTTTAGTGGGCGCATAAGAGGTTGTTAACCCTCACGGCTCACGGACACCCCATCACCTACGACGGACGTGTATTATGTATTTGGTAGAGTCACATGTTAACCCTCACGGCTCACGGACACCCCATCACCTACGACGGACGTGTATTATGTATTTGGTAGAGTCAGGTACCGGGCTTGTCGGACCAATAGGAAAAGGGTAAGAGTGATCGCCGATGAGAGGCGCACTCTAACTGGGACATTCAAGGGATTAGTTGGCTAAGCATGGGCGCCCAAGTGTGAATGGGGTGAGCTCGTATAAAAGCCAACTAAACCTAATTTTTACTCATTCTCTCATTTGTACAATAGAAGAGTGCTCTTGCTCCATCTCCATCTCCATCTTCTTCTTCTTCACCTCCTTGTGTGTGTGTGTGTGTGTGTGTGTGTGTGTGTGTGTGTGTGAGAGAGAGAGAGAGAGAGAGAGAGAGAGAGTGTGCGATCGAGCATTACGAAGGCACGACGGCGGCGAAGCGGTTGAGCGCGGCACGACTGCAGCTTCTTCTTCATCGCGGCGAGGAATCCACCACGAAGGCGAGCGTAGAGCGGTGAGTGACACACCCTTTGCTCTCTTGAGCTTGCTAGTTTAGGCTTGTTGTGTGCTTGGAGCCATTTGTGGCTCGCACACGGTGTATTGGAAAGTCCCTTGCTTCGACAGTGCGGCAAGGAGCGCACAGAGGTAAACCACTCCTTGTTTGGAGACACATGAAGTGATGCCCCTGAGTCTATAATCCAGTCACTCAGTGCATTACCATCAGATGCTGTAAGAAGAGCTGAGTCCATTGTATTCTTCAAGAAGTAGATGTCTCCTGACACTAGACTGTCATCCTCTGCAACAGTGTTTGTCACATTTACTTCTTGAATCTTCACCGAGGACTTGTTCTTCTCACCATGGTCTTCAGCTTTCTCTTTGCCTTTTTCTGCTTTCCATTCTCTGCAGTCTCTTTTCATGTGACCCTTCTTGCCACAATGGTAGCATTCTATGTCACTCTTGCCTTTAGCACTGCGGGACTTGCTACGAGACTGATTCCTCTTTCCACCTTTGTACTTTTCTTTGGTCCTTCCCCTGACAACTAAGGCTGTTCCTTTGCCTTTGTCCATTGTCTTTCTATTGGTTTCTTCAGTAAGCAGACTTCCTTCTACACCTGCTATGTTCAAACCATCTGGAGGTGAAGAATTACTCAAAGCTGTGCGAAAAGTGTCCTAACTTTCTGGCAATGTGATCAACAGGAACATAGCTCTAAAAGGTTCATCAAACTTGACACCTTGAGCTGACAACTGACTATAGATTGTGTTGAATTCATTCAGATGATTGGACATAGGTGTCCGTTCTTTCATCTTCAAGTCAACAAGCTTCTTAAGCCAGTATACCTGTGAAGCTGCACTCTGCTTCTCATAAAGATCACTCAGCTTTAACCATGCTTGATAAGCCGACATCTCGTCTGCTACATTGAAGTAAACGCTTTCTGCCAAAGTCAGCATAATGGTAGAAAGTGCCAATTCATCCATTTCGCTCCATTCATCTTCGTCCATTTCTTCTGGTTTTATCCCCTTGAGCTTTATAGGTTTTATCTGCTTCTTTTGTACCAACACGTGCCAAATCTGCTTCTTCCACAATGGGAAATTGGTTCCATCCAGCTTCTTGATATTGTAAAGAGCAGTGTCCTGTGATCCAGCCATAGCTACGCTTCACAGTAGTTTACTTTCCTGGGAAAAAGTCGGCAGAGTTTCCCTTGTAAACTGACCTTTGAACCAATATCAACCTGTCAAATGAACCAAGAAAGCTTAAGATTCTGCATAAATTTCGGCAAAGTCTCCTTTGTAAAATGGCTCTGGTGTACTAAAAAACAGACCAAAAACAGCTCAAAAACACATTGTCTCTCTGACACTGTAAGTTGCGGGTAAACCTGTCCTGCACCTATACTGTCTCTGACTGTCCTGTCACTGTAAGTTGCGGGTAAACCTGTCCTGTAAGCATAGACTGCGACAATGCCTCAACGGCAGTAAAGCAAAGATGCAATCCCAATTGTCTAACTCACAGTCAATACATCCTAGCTGCCTATCTAAGGGTGCTCGAGGGATCGCTCCAAGACCTGTATCACCAAAAGGATCTCAACATTCGAGAATCCCCCAGCTCAATAAAACCTCACTCGACCCTCAACAAAGGTTGCAGTAAATCTGACAGTACATAGACATCCCACAAAGTCATACATCCACAAATTTCCCACTGTATGCTGTAACCGCTGCGGTGGTTGTTTGCTGCGTGACTCACAGCTAGCAAACCCTCAACAAACATACATCATCTCTGACAATACATCCCATGTGGAAGTACCTACAATGTCAGGATGAAATCTGGAATATCAAGCAGCAAACACAAGCTACCTGATGAACTAGTGGATGTCGCCTACTGTCTGTGTGTAGATGCGCCCGTGTCATATGTGACACGCCTCCAAGAACTGTGAGCCGTCCTTCAATGTGTAGACAGCCACAAATCAACACTCTGGGAGTGTCGATATCCTTAGCACCTATAGTCGTAGGCCAAAAACCCCAAATTTGCAGAGTCGGATCTGCACCCGTCGAGACCACGTAGTTGAAAATGGCCTACGCAGACCTTTGTCGAAGCCGAACGGTGGCCGAGATGACCGCAGAATGAAATTCTGACAACACCAAGCCCTTTGCGTTCTCCCACGAGATTTGGGGCCGTGTCTTCGCCTATCGAATTTCACTCCAATCTGAGTTGGTGACTCTAGCCTCCTGCAGTGCTGCCCCGAGCCTCGATCTGAGCTCTGATACCAGTTGAAGGAGTACGAGCGGAAGTGCGACGCGAGAGAGAGTGTGAGAAGAAGAGCACGACGATATGGTGAACTCGCTCTACTGTAATGTGTAGAGCATAGTGAGTTCTTATTAGGTTTTTACAAAAGAATATGTGTACATACCTGGCGGCCCGCCCACTTACCTGGGCGACCACATTGGGATTTATACCCCAACACCACTCTTCAAAAACACAGATTAGGGACCGACACACCCAAGTGGTCTTGGGTTACGTGCAACCACAACAAGAAAAACACATTCTTGTGGTTCTTGTGCTTCTTTTCTTGAGTGATGATATCGAACACTGCCAAAGAGCTCTGATACCAATGTAATGTGCAACGGAAGTGAATGTTGGTGTATGGCTCAAGATGAGTGATTAGTGGGTGCTCAAGGGTCCTTTTACTTAGTGAAAGTAAGAGCCTTCCGTGCTTCGTGAGAGAGTGTGAAATGACCAAAACAAAGATTGAAAAATTGTGAGTGCAAAGTGCATGAGAGAGAGAGAGAGAGAGAGAGAGAGAGAGAGAGAGAGAGAGAGAGAGAGAGAGAGAGAGAGAGAGAGAGAGAGAGAGAGAGAGAGAGAGAGAGAGAGAGAGAGAGAGAGAGAGAGAGGAGACACTAGATGGGGTCCCAAACCCCCCTCCAAGGGTCCCCCTCTCTATTGCTCAGGGAGGTATTTTCTTTAGATTGCACAAAGTCTTGTAGAATGCTTCTAGATGTTGTGCTACTTGACGACGACAATGATGGCAAAGACTGAGGGCTGAAAATGAAAAACGCTAGGACTGAAGTTGGCTAAAAATCTGAGTGACGTCCTAGGGCTAAAATCTGCAATTTTGCCGTGACGACGAGACTATGTTGAAGCTGATGGGTGGAAATGTAAAATGATGGATTAGAATCTAAAAACGCTGGCTGATTTGATGGCGCTTAGGGAATTTGGGAGCGAGCGGGTACAAGAGGATGTGTACCGCGAGACTGCGACCGATTTGTTAGGCAAAAATGCCAAGGGTTGAAAACATTGATCTGGCTTCTAGGAAACACTGAGGTTGTTGCTGAAAACGCTGAGCTTGTTGGAGAAAATGGTAGAGGACCTGTTGCTTTGCTAGCATTGTGCTCTCTCTTCTGGTCTTTTGCTCTTCTACTCTTCTCATGACGCCCTACGCTCCCTTTATAGGTGCAAATATGTGGGTCGATCAAGCTTTCCTATAGCCTCAACAATTTGGAAAAAAAAATTCACCTAATATTTTTAATCCATAAGAGGTGGTTCACATGCAGGGTCGGTAAATTGGTCCTTGTGGTGAAACATGCTCACGTTGAGTACCGGGTACTGATGCTAGTGATCATGGGTTGTGCAATCAAAGGGTATGCAGCTACTCTAAGTGCCTAGATATGCAGGGTTTGTGTACAGGCTCACAGGGTGCCAAAACACTTCCTAGGATTCCTAAACCCTATAAATAGGAACAACTTGGCCACGTGCTCATAGCGTTAAATGTGCACGTGACATCCAAACTTCACAAAACCATTTGAAGTGGTTATTGACGCTAGCAGAGTTGCCATTGGAGGAGTCTCGATTCAAGAGAATAGGCTAGTCGCGTTTACTTCTCAGAAGCTAAGGCTACATCAGAAGTATTACCCAACCGATGACCTAGAACTTCTAGCTGTCATTCATGCCTTAAAGCTTTGGAGACATTACCTTTTTGGGTGAAAATTTCATTTGGTCACAAATCATCACAGTCTAAAGTGGATATTCACCGAGACTTCACTCAATATGAGGTTGAGAAGATGGATTGAGACAGTGTAGAAATTTGACTTTAACATTCGGCCTCAAAGCTTTGGAGGCATTATCTTCTTGGGTGAATATTTCATTTGGTCATGGATCATCACTATCTAAAGTGGATATTCACTCAGCCTTCATTCAATATGAGGCAGGGAAGATGGACTGAGAACATCATAAATTTGACTTTGACATTCTTTACATGCTGGGGTAAGACAATGTAGTTGCAAATTCCCTTATCCAAAAGTCATTCCTCAAGGCCATCTCAATACCACATAACCCTATCATTTCTATGGTAAAAGAGTTTTCTTCCAAGGACCCTGATTATACAAAATTATTGGCTCTTGTCTTAACCCAAGAATCTATTCGGATACCACATCCTTCAACTATTCATGTAATGACGGGTGTCTCTACTATAGAGAGAGGCTTTACATTCCAAAGGATTCAAGATTGAAAAAGGAAATCTTATTTGAAACTCATGATAACCCAAGATTAGGAAACCCATGATATGCCAAAACCTTAAATGACGTCCGAAAAAGCTATCAGTGGGTTGGTCTGAAGGGCGATATTCTTTGATAAGTTCAACAATGTCTCTCGTGTCAAAGGGTCAAATCTGAGAGATTCAAGATGCCTGGAATATTGCATCCCTTGGAGATCCCTTAGATGAAGTGGGAATGCATAAGCATGGACTTTGTCACATGTTTACCTACTATTCATGGGGGATACAACTCTCTTTAAGGTTGCAGTAGATCTTCTTACAGACTTCAAAGTTTGCTCATCTTATTCCCATCAAGAAAACCTTCAAATCCTCTCACATTGCTAGAATTTTTGTGAAGGATATTTGCAGACTCCATGGATTTCCTAAACGCATCATAATTGATTGCAATGCCAAGTCACCTCAAAATTTTGGATACTTTTCTTAGCATTGGTACTTAACTGTGCTTCAATACTGCTTATCATCCTCAAACTGATGGATAGACTAAACGAGTGAATCAATTAATTGAATATATTCTCAGAGCTTACTACAATTGAGAACCAAAGAGGTGAATTCCTATTATATTATCTAAGTAGAGGTATCTCAAAAGATGATAGAAGAAATGGAAGCTGAGAAGAAGGCCACCCACAAGGATATCTAAGCTGCTCAAGACTATCAAGAGAACTTTGCGGATGGAAAGAGGATGGGTGACAAGGTATTTATCTAGGCAAGGCCAAAGAAAAGCACTTGTTCCTTAAGCAAATACAAGAAGGTCAGCCTAGGTATTATGGACCTTATGAGATGATAAAATGTATAGGCACCCATGATTATAAGTTGAGACTTCCTAACCATCTCAAGGTTCATAATGTATTTCATATATGTCTTCTAAAGCCTTATATTCATAGTACAGATCATGTTCTAGATGATGAACATATTGTAATGCAAACCCATGACATTTTGGAGCTTCTGCTTAAGGAAATTTTGGAAACAAAAGAAAGAACACTCAGGAATAGAGTAGTAATCAAGGAACATCTTATTCAGTGACAAGATTATCCTATGGAAGATGAAACTTGAGAAGATGAAACCTCATTACTCAAGGATTACCCTCAATTATTTCCAAGATAAGGACATCTCAATTTCTTCAAGTTGGGGAGGATATAATGTCCCTATTTAATAAAGCTTTTCCTCAATTATTGAATTCGTGGGATCTTACTTCATCAATTTAAGCATGATATGCTCATTTCAAAGTCATTTTAAGATTAAAAGAAATATACCATAAGAAATGTAAGGATCGAGTGAAGCTCGAACTACAGATTCAGACTCAGCATTCTGTTCAATCTGCAAATTCAGACTCAGAAGTCTATAGAATTTAAACATAGTAGTCTGTCAAATTTATACTCAACGGTCTATTGAATTCAGACTCAACAGTCTCACTATACTGCAAAATTAGATGCATCAGTAAAGTGATGGAGACGCATGCACATAAGTTAGAGATTTTGAGAGGATAGCTTTGACATAGTGTTTGTGGGTACAAAAGAGTTGTACCTCTTTTGGTTCTTCTGATAGATATAGTGTAGTATTATACAACCACCCAATAAGGGTGCAAATATGCAACCGCCTAGTAAGGGTGTGAATGAGAACGTGACCCTTTATTCCAACCACCTCTCACTTAAAGGAAATGTGCCTGAAGTGGAGAAAAGAAGCATGTTAAGGCGGTTACGCCGCTAGCGGAAGCTAAATAGCGAGAACTCAACCAACAACAGAATTTGTCAGACGAGGACGAAGCTTGACCCACAGGCGCATGGAAACAACTAGGTGGGTGTCAAATCACCTACTCGACCTTCTAATGACAATCACTACTAAGGAAATCAAATCTAAGTTCTAAAATACGCAAGTGACTGAAATCCGTACTACGAACGAATGCTATACGAAACAGGATCTAGAATCATTGAATCGATCTCAAACTCAAGGGGAAGTCTATGCACTAGGTAAGAACAACACCCTAAAGACTTGAACAGCAAAATCAACCTAAAATCACTCCGTGCGATAAACGCGTATGAAGACAGGCCGAAAAATACAGGTGACCGAAACTTGACCCCGATGGTACTAATGTGTAGCTCTACTCGTTGTGGTTCTATAGATATGCTGCACACTCTATTCCGACACACGAGTTGGAAGAAAACTCACACCGAAGCTCGTAGGAACTTACCACACATAGAAGCCGATAGCGCGCACTCTTGGTATCTGTGCGTAGCTTCTCGCCGTTGCTAACACAATGGCGGTGTCGCTTCTCCAATGGCGGCTCCGTAGCTCACATAGCAAGTAGATAAGACTCTCTCTCTCTCTCACTCTCTCTCAGACACAATCACGGCGCTCAAAAAACTCCCTTTGATTCATAATCTGAATCTTCTTAGGTTACAAAAACTTTGGCTTATATACCTCAGCCTTGGAGGTGAGAACATTTCTAACTAATTACATCAGCAAGTGAAATTACTTCGGAATTACAAGCTGGAAACTCAATTGAGTCCCGTTACTTAATGAATGGCTCAATTCAAAATCAATGTCGGAAAGACATTTATTACAATCAATGGTTACAAAAATGATGAGTGTGAGCAAAAATGTGGGTGTGATCCTCTGCTGGCTCAACACTCCCCCCCTCCGCGTTCATGTCGTCCCTGACATGACCTTTATGCTTGGTCAATAAAGTCTTGTCGTCTTGAGCATCTGCAAATGTGATTCGTATCGCAGGTTGCCGATGGTCAAGGTTGGGCCGAATATTTTGCTTTCGTGGGTGAAAAAGCCGGTGTAGAAAGCTTCTTCGAATGTTTGCATGTGGAAGCTAGGCAAAAACATAATCCTCTGGTATAGGAGGTGCAACACTTTTGGAGAAGGCTGCAATGAAAGATCATACATCATATCAGTCACTGTGTCGGCCGTCGATAGTAGACTCGAGGTCGTGGCTTTATCTGGCGCGAACACTTCAATGCAAGCTAAGAGAGTCCTGCAAATTTTCTTGAGCATCTGACACGAAAGGTCAGGAGAGCCAGTAAAGAGCTTGATGGTGCCCGTTAGGGTTTTCACCATGTAGGCTTTACCTATTCTCTCTCCTGCCTTTGGTCCTGGCATCCTGGGGTAATTAAGCCAATTTGGCTTCTTTTCTACAATCCTGCCATGCTCTTTCCAGCTTCTGACTCTTGGCACTGGGCAGAAGGTTGCATTCTCCCGAATCTCCTTTGGTGCCTCCACCAAGTAGATGAGATAGGCTGGGTATTTGTTCAGCCAACCTTTTCTCCATCTAGGCTGCGAATCTACAATCTTCTTTGATTGTTCCTCTTTTGTGATGTTGCCTTCGTAAAGAGCGACATACTGCTCCTCCTCTATTCTCTTTTTCGTTTTTATCACTTCAAACTTCATCAAAGGGAAAGGCAGGCTGGGTTGCATCCACTCTTCATGGAGCACTTTTGTGTCTAATCCCTGAAGTCTAATGGAGATTAGGAGTCTCCTCTCCCATTCCATTTCCGCCTTGGCACTCTCCTCTGCTGACTTTTCTATTTGGTCATGGAGCCTTTGTTCTTCTTCTTCAGAGATTCCTGAAGTTGAGGTCACCTCGTGAACTGGGGCTGGATCTTCAATTGTGGTTGCCTCTCCAGTTTCTGGTAGTTCTATGGCTGCTCCACCTGATTCTTCTTGTGGTGTCTCTGTCTCTCTTCTTTGTTGCTCTTGTAGATCTTGGAGCTGTTTACGGAGGGTCTCATTCTCTGTTCTTAGTGTTTGATTTTCTAAAGTGAGCCTCTCCTCTGCTGCCAATGATCCCTCCGCAATGTGCAACCTTTGCACTTGCTCTAATCTTAGCTCTCTTTGTAAGCTTCGGACCTGGTCTTCCAGAGATGGTACAAGAGCTCCCTCTTGTTCGGTTCCTGCTTTGCTAGCTCTAGGGGTAGTCCTGAGTCTAGTGATTGTTCTTTCTTGGAGCTCGACTCTTTCCCTTAGCTCAATGAGCTCATCTTTAGCCGCCTCCAAGTCGTCTTCCATCCGCTCCCTTGCTTCCTGTGCACTTGTTACTTCTCTTGAGGCCTCAGCTAGCTGGAGCATCAAGCCGTCTCTCTCGTTTTCCACGTCGTAGAGTGATGCTTTATGACTTTCAGATTCAGTCATAGCATCCTCTAATTTCCTCTGCAACTCGGCTTCCCTTTGTTTGGCTATCTCAATCTCCGCTTCCTTTGCCTTGGATCTTTCTTTGATCTTGTTGAGCAGTTCATGCACCATGTGCATGTCTTTTTCATCTTCATCTGTCAACTCTAAAGCTTTTTTGGCCACCACCTCCACTGGCTTCGGCTCTTCTAGTACGTTCTGCTCTTCCAGTTTTTCATCACTTTCTTTTGTATTCTTTGTATTTTCCTCTGTCCCTCTCCGATCATCTCGTTTTTGTAGGGTGATCCCATAAACCGCCTCAAGGGCCTCTTCTTCAGTGTACCCTATCGCTACCAGATCCTCATAATCGTTTTTCTTTTGCTGAATTGGATCTATCTCCTTTTCCTTGGTCCCGGCCTCCGGCTTTTCCATACCAGCCGTGTCCATCTCTACTGTGGTCTCTTCCACAATGATTTCCGTCTTCTTCGGGCTGGGTACATCAGTAAAGGAGGGCTGATTGTCCTCAGTCATCTTGGCTTTCCCTTTGTTTGCTTGCCCGTCTTTCTCTTGAGGTTCAGTAGACTCATCTACTTTCTTCTTCCCCTTGTCGTCCTTTTGCAGCTCAGCTTTTAAAAGCTGTACTTCCTCTTCAGTGTATGGCTCGATAGGTTGCTGCTCCAGTATTGCCTCTGACTCCTCATAAGCTCCAATATATTGATCATATTGATCAACATGTGGCCTGGCTGAGCTAGTTCCGACTTTAGTGGGGTCTGGCACCCACTTTTCTTCAAAGTCCCCCTTTAGAGCTCTTTCCGCTCTAAACTGCTCCACCAGTCTTTCCATTCTTGCCGCTTTCTGACTTTTGGTTTGCTTGGGACCAACCTTCTTCTTTGCTTTCTTCATAATCGGCTCATCCACATTCTCTTCAGGTTCTGAAACTATTTCTAGTTTCCTGCGTGCTCTTGTGGACGCCCTCTTGGATACTTCAGGCTGTTCTTCCTCCTCATCGGCTTCTCTAAGCCATTCATTCTGGGAGGGAACCTTTGGCCATTGATCTCTGGCTCCAATAGCTTCATAAGCTATTCTTGTCAGAACTTCAGCTCCTCCTATATACTTTGGCTTCTCATTGTGCATGGCAATTACTTGCTCGTGGATGTGTTGAGCGTAATTCACCTCTTTTGGCATATTGCTCTTCAATGCCCATGTGATGGTAGTTGCAATGGCATGGGGCGGTGTCGTATACTTTTGCGGTCTTTTAGTGCAAATATGGAGAAATTGGTTGTACAGTCGGCAAAGGGTTGCCGCTCTTTGGTCTGCCATATCTCCATAAGTTGCATTCTGTTTCTTGGACCCATAAACCTCTATAGCCTCCCTTCTTTCCCTGATAGAGCTCCCTTTGTTGTTCAGCTTCAATGCATCTGCAATGAGCTGTGGAGTGATCTGTACCTCTACTTTCTCTCCATCTATTGCTGTCAATGTGGCTTTCTCATCCTTCTGAATGGATGTTGCCAACTCGTACACTCTTCTTGTATCCACACCTGATGGTCTCGAGGAGAAGAAACTGTGCAAGTCTGTCCTTTCCAGGTACCTGCTGATGTTCTCTGACCTGCTATAATCCACCAATTCTTGTGGGATCATCGGTATATCCACCGCTTGCCCTTGAGGATCTCTGAAAGTCCCCTGGTAGATCTTTATTCCCTCTTGTTCCAGTACTGCTTCCTCCACCCAAGTTTTGGTTGGCTTGAGGGTTTCTGCTGGAATGTCAAAGGGTTCCGCTTCTGCAAGAGCATCTTTGATTGTCGTTCTTTTTCTCTTCGTTGCCGATAACTTGGCGGAATCCATGGATCCTGTAAATCCAATTTCAGAAGTTAGCGTCTTTTTAGTACTGAAAGCCAAAATGAAGCTTTTAACTATTCAAATGACTTGAAAATTGAAACATGAGGTATTCAGGGCCTAAGGATGCAGGGTAGGTGAAAAAATATGCAAACTGGGCTCAGAATCATGCTGGAGACATCATACGCGTATGATGTCTTTTGTGTCAAAATGACTTCATATCGGTTGTGCTTGTAGCTGATAGTGTATACATGAGTATCATATGCTTGGATTTGAGTTTGGATACCATTTGGTCAAGTTTTGGCCAGTTTAGTCCAGTTCAGGCTCTTGGCAAAATTTTGAAAGGGAATTGGATTTTATGATCCAAATTGAGTAAAACTTGGTGGTTCACCTTCAAATGGCATGTAGATCACTTCTTTTTGGTGGTTGAAGCCCTGAGGTGCCAAAATCACATAGTGAGACATCATACGCGTATGATGTCTTTTAGTGTATTTTTGGACCAAATTTCTCTATAATCTTGGATATGGCTTTAGATAGGCTTATTCAGTGGATTTATGAATTTTGGATAGATTTTGGGCTAAAAATGGCTCTGGAGACATCATACGCGTATGATGTCTTTTTCATCAATTTTTCATGGGATTGATTCTGTGGACTCCCCATGTACTAGTGAAGGACTGTCTCTACTCAAATCTTGGTTTGGACTTGAGTATGTTGGATTTGGGTCAAAAATAGGCTTTGGATGAAGGATTTTCCCTCAATTGGGCTAATGGGGTGATCCACTTGACCAAATGGTTCCAAACTTCATATGTAGCATGTATTAGATATATATAATGGATGTATGATGACAAATGAGCAATTTTGGCTCTGTAAGTGCAAATAGACATCATACGCGTATGATGTCTTTTGTGTCAAAATGGTGCTTTTTGGTTCCAGATAGCTTATAGATGTGGTAATCAACAATCCTACAAAGTTTCAATGAGTTTGGAGTTATTTTGACAAAATTAGGATCAAAAATCAATTTTATGGCCTACTTTGCATCTTTTTGGTTTTCCTTGGGTTTTCTAACTCCAATTCTCATGATACTTGGTTCATAGGATGTAATTAACATGTGGAATGAGGCTATGCACTCAAATGTTGAAATGGATGTGAAAATCATGCTGTGAGACATCATACGCGTATGATGTCTTTTCTTGAAATGTTGGTCTTTTTGTGCAAAGAATGCTTTGTGCTAGTGCCCTAAGCCCTGCTAACTAGTTTTCAACTTAAAAAGTCATCAGTTTAGCTAAAAAGCCCCCTTATAGGCATTTCAGTCTCCGAAGTCGTCTTTTTGCGTTGGAGTTGAATTTCTTCAACTTTTCTTCTCGAGAGTTGCATTTCCAGCTCATTGGATATGTTGTGAAGCCACCTATTTGGTTGAACTTGACTTTGGCTCCCCGTTCTCCATCTTTCTCCATTTGGTTGCCCGAAAGCGTCTTTTTCACCATTGGTAAGTGAATCAGCTTTCTTTTGGGTTTTGCTTGCAAACATAAGTCATCCATGTATATTTGAAGCTGCTTGTGAAGTTTCATGTCATTTGGTCGTCAATTTTAGCCGTTATGCCAAAATGACGCTTTGTGTGTCTGCAGCCGAATCGGTTGTTCCGACCTACTTTCGGTGATCCAAACCCGGAGATACTCCATGGTTGCATTGCCCTCGATGTTGTTAAGCTTCCTGAGAAGTTTTGTGTCGTTTCGACAACTTTTTCCTGTTTGCCTTTTGCAGGCTCTGTTGACCTAGGGTTTTTCAAGTCGTTCTTTCTCGAGCTTTGAGTGTTAGAAACCCATCTTCTATGTTAGGGTAACCCACCTATAAGTTCTTGCAAGGTTTGGTTAGGCGGTTGTGCCCGTACCTAGCGTTCTTCCCCATTCCCCGTCTGCTCTTGTTTCTTGGTTTTGGTCAGTTTTCGCGACAAAAGTTAACGATAAGCATCAAAAGCTTATGGCAACGAGTCTACCTCTCATGTCTGGTGTCCTCTGAGATCTCGTAGCAGTCGTAGAAGGCGGTAGAAGGTCGGATGCTCCTGTGTGCTCTTTGCTCTCTCCAAGAAGGTAATAGTGGAAATGAGCTTGAAAGTGATGTGAAAAATACTTAACTTCGGACTTCCCGGATCACTTGTTACCAAATTTGACATGTGCTCCTATCTCGTCGTGAAATGCACTTTAGGATTTGAAATTTCTCAATTTGGACTCCGTTTGACCTGTTTCTGAGAAATCTGTCCACTTTGCCAAAATTCTGTCATTTCGGGCTTTCCGCAACTTTTTCAGAATTGTACCCAATTTTTACCATGGGTTGCCCTTGTCATTAGGACCATCACCGTCTATTCTTTTCTTTTTTCCGATCTCATTTCACCTGCTTTTTTATTTTTCTTTTACTTTTATTAAGAAAATCATAAAAAATAAAGGAAAATAGAAAATTGAAGCCAAAAAATTCCAAACATACACAATAAATAGCTGGTAACCCTGTGTATATGATTATACACTTATTTGTGATTTCTGGACTTGGATTACCACTTTTTAGCTCCAAAAACACTCTTATTTAGTGATATTTACACGTCTAGAGACCCAAATTCATCATTTGATCTCTTCTTGTTGCAAAACAAGGTATATAAGGGCATAAATATTATCAATATCCGCAATCAAACATAAAAATTACAAAATCATGTAAGACACTGCCCTTGTAATATAATTTTTGTTTTTCTTTGTTTTCGGCGCTTGTAGCTGCTTTGTAACTCCTGTATGCCTGTATACCTCCCCCCTTCCTAGTCTGAGTCCTCCCGGACGACTATGAAGTGTCTGTGGGCGAAGCATTGTAGTTGTTTTGGTCATAAATTCGCAAATGCAATTGCAGAGCGATGATACAACAGTCTTTCCAATAAAGCTGCTCTTTGTTTGATTGAAGGATTGGTGGTCGGGTTTTGGGTTGGTGATACTTCGGTAGTAGAATCAGTAGATGGATTCATCTTTACCCTGTTGTTCTTTTGCACTATCCAAATCTGCTTCCGCTTCGCTTGTGCTTGCCACAAACTCTTTGCGACCCAAACCTGCTTTGTCCTTTGTGTTGATTTCCTCGCCTTGAAATACCTAGGAGTGTCCGTTGATTGTACTGAAGGGAGTTCCTGTTTACAAATCTTTGGGATCCAAATTTGCTTGCTATAGCTTTGTGCCGTCATGAACTTCTTTGGAATCCAGATCTGTTTCACTGTCCTTGATTGTCTGGAATCACTCTGTTGTCTGGTATTGAAGACTCTGCTTTCCACCTTTGTGTTCTCTGGCACAACCTTTTTTGGTCTCCATACCAACTTTGACTCCGTTTTTTCCCAAGGTTGAGCTGTTATATTATTGCTTGTCTTCCGTATCCACTGTTGAGAATTCCTCGTCGAAGAGTAATCCGGTTGTATAGAAACTGTTGGTTGCCATTGCTTCTTCTTTTTCTCTGGTTGTTGTTTACCTTTGTTCTTGGATTCTTCCTTTGGAGTTGTCTCTGATCCTTTGGTGAACTTAACTGATTGACTTTCACCTTCGTATTTGATAAGCACTGATTTAGAACTCCAGTCAATCATTGCATTGTATTGCTTCTGCCATGGTTGTCCTAGCAATAATGGATGTTGTGTAGCTTGGTCTTCAACCACATAAAACATATGAGGATACACATAATGGTTAATCTGTATATGTAAAACTGTGCATCCGACAGTTTTGATTGAATTCTCAGAGTAACTCTTTAACTCTTGCTTGGCAGTTTGTAGTTTAGTGTCATTTGTCAATTGTCTATACAAACTGAGTGACAGTAGGTTAGCTTGAGCTCCTGAATCCAATAGTGCTCTGGCTTTGATTTGGTTGGTTCCTACTTTGCATTCAATGATGGGTTCTTCTTTGTCATTATCCATTTCTGTTATACTGACTGCGTTTATTCGTATTGCTCCTTCATTGCGCTGTTTCTGACGCAGTGGTTTTCTTTTCTCCATTCTTTCCTTCGCCTCGGCTTGCGCTTCCTCCTCAATCTTTTTCTTTTTCTGGACACGCAGCTTTTCTTGATGTATTTTGAGAAGCATGTCTTGGGTTAGCGGCAAAAGATACTTTTTCACTCTGCATCCACTAATCCAATTGGGCATTTCTTCTCCGTCTAATGTAGCAAGCTTGACGGCTCCACTTGGTGATAGATCTTTAATCACCAGAGGTCCCATCCCTTGCTTTTTAAGCTTCTTAGCATGTTGTTTCAGAGTGTAAACTAGGACATAGTCCCCAACCTTAAACTCTTTAGTCCGCACATGCTTATCAAAAAATTCCTTTTGTCGCCTTTTTTGAGCGTAGATAGAAGCTACTGCTTTTAGGCGAAGCTCGTCTAGCTTTTCCAGGTCATCTATTCTATCAGAAAGCTCGTGCCCTGTCCACTCTAGATCCTTAGCCACCCTTAAGGTTGAAATCAAGAATTCTATTGGTAAGATAGCATTTAGCCCAAAAACCATGTTATATGGGGTCGTTCCTATTGATGTTTTATATGCTACCCTATATGCCCATAATGTTGAATGCAACTTCTGGTCCCAGTCAGTTCTCGACTTAGATACAATCTTCGTAAGGACCGTGCATATGGTTTTGTTTGTTGCTTCAGCTTGTCCGTTTGCTTGTGGATGATACGGGGCTGATTTCCTATGGATTACCATGAATTCATCTAGAAGGATCTTTATCACTTCATTTATAAAATGTGTGCCTCGATCACTCACAATTTCTATTGGCAATCCATATCGTACAAAGACGTATTCATACAGAAATTGTGCCGTGGTCCTGGCATCTGCCTTTTGAGTTGCCTTTGCTTCGACCCACTTTGTTAGATAGTCTGTAGCCACAATGATGTATTGTGCATGAGTCTTATATGCAGGAGGTGAAATGGGTCCAACATAATCAATCCCCCATTTTGCAAAAGCTCTTGCCCCCATCATTGGTCTAAGCGGCATATCATCTCTTTTAAGTGGTACTTTGGTCCGCTGACAGTCATCACACCGTTTAACGTATTCCTCAGCGTCCATATGTAATGTTGGCCACCATATTCCTGCGGCTAAGACAAGTTTTGCTGTCTTATCACCTGAGAAATGGCCTCCACCTACTCCTCCATGAGCTTGCTCCAGGATTATCACATACTCAGACTCGGATGCGCAAATCCTAAGCTGTTTGTCTTTACCTCTCTTATAGAGTTGATCTCCTACGAAAGTGTAATCTCTAGCTTCTGTCTCTATAGATTTCTGACGAGCTTTTGACATTCCTTCTGGGAAAGTTCTATTTGTGAGATATTCAACAATATACTGACTCCATTCTGGAGCGATCATTATCTGATATAATGTCGAATACTCTGCTGGCGGTTTTGATGCTCACACATTATGGTACTCTTGATCGGGAATGTCGTGAAATACCTCCTCTTCATCTTCCTTTTCCAGTGTATCGTTCTTTTTAGTTTCTTTTTCGAGTACAGTTCTCAACATGAAATACGGAACCAAGTCGTACCCGTCCTTGTCGCAAAATTTCGTTGTGGGACCATCCGGAATTGCACAAACATCTAGGGTTGCTAGAATGTGTGTCCATTCTAATGGTTCAAGCGTGTCCTCTGGAAAGGGTTCTCCTATATAAGTTTCATCTTCGATAGCCCTTTCTAAAACATATTCTTCTCGTTTCAGACTTCCACATTTCGAGGCTCCACACATCCATAACTCCTTGGGTTTACCTAACCAAGCTGGAAATTCGGATCCCGCCAAAGTAGCTGAATCAAACTCCTCTACCGGTGTTCGGTTCACATCTTTGTAGCTATGGTCTTTCAGGTTCACACGTGTAGTGGTTTCCATATTTCTCAGGTATATGTGATCGTAGCCCCAATCCTGGACCATTTTCAACTGTCTCATGAATGGTCTTCCCAGTATGATATCATAGTTATTCTCCTTGCCAAAATCAACAATAGCAAAAGTATGTTCGTATTCAATGCCGTAAGAAGTCACTACAACTTTCTCTAATAACCCCATAGGTTTCTCCATGTGTCCATCTGCTAATTGGAGTTTCAACCTAGTCTTCCTTATTGTTGGTTTCCCCCATTTTTTCCAGATTTTTTTTGTAGCAATGGCTACCCCAGCTCCGCTGTCTAGTATTGCCATCGTGTTTACTCCTTGGAATTCAACTGGTAAGGTTGTATTCCCCTCTTCACCTTCGCAATACTCTCCGACCTTGTTTAAGGGTACAGGCTTAGCGTTCTTTTGTGGTTTACTCAGCTCTTGTATACCCTCTTTCAGTTTCGACGTTGGGTCTTTTATCCCGAATTTCTCCAAGCATTTTCCTACAGTGGTCCACATATGTGGTCTTAGCCTCAAAAGCTCAGCTAGAGTGATAGTGCATGTCACTGGTGTTGACAAGATCTCTATCAATCCTTGCGAGTCCATGACTTTTTCTGATGAGATTCTTCGTGAGGGAAGTGCTCTAATCTCGGATTTTGCTTCATACTCTCCTAAGTATGAAGGTAAGGTATTCAGTGAATGAGGTTTGCTCTCCATTGTTCTAACAGAGCCCCCATCTCCCCAATAAGATTGCAGATCCAAGTCCACTTGAGACCCTGCCTCAAATTCCACTATGGGAGGGTTCCTGATGTCCTTTTCCCAATTTGTCTGATTAGCTTGGCAACTTAGCTCGTTTGCAAAGTTTGCCTCTCTCACTTGTTTCCAAAATTCATTGTAATCCTCATCTCTTCCGTAAGACCTCTGTATGACTGGATGAAAACTCTCTATCTCCTGATCGGTTGTGTTCAACACTATGCGGTCATCCTTGTGTGTATTTTCAGGCTTTTGTGCACTGGGAGTCTTTTCAGCTACCCGTGAAACGATAGTCTCTTGCTGAATTGGGTTTTCCTTTCCACAATTCATTGTTTCTTTTGGTGGTTCTAATAAGGCTTGTGCAGTCTCAATCATTCTCTGGCACATTTCAAGTCTCTGCTTTTCCAATTCCGCGTTTGGGTATGTCATCCACCTCTGTTCTTGTGTTTGGTTGTTCTTTAACCTAGCTTCGTAAGCTCTCGTTAGTGCGTCCAATGGTTCGTGTACTTTGTCGACTAGCACTGATCCCCCTGAGCTTAAGCTCGTTGTTTCTTTGATACTCTTTTGTTTCGTTCTTTCCGAGCTCATCTCTCGTTTCCCGTTTTGACTCTCAAGTTTTTCTAATCTATCTTTAGTTCGCTTTAGTTCCTCAGCTAGAATAGCGTCTTCACGTTCTTTTCTCAACTTCATGCGTGCTTTTCTAGCTTTCCATGTGTTTTTCCGACTCCGCGGTCCTGGACTAACCATTTCAGTCGCTAACTTTCCATTCTTAGGTTCTCTAGTGGTTTTCTTAGCTTGAGCTCTAGTAACAACTTGCGTTGGTATCAGAGTTTCATTTTCAGACCCACTGCTGGTAGGAATAGTTTCTAGCATATTCAATGTCGTCTTTTGCACTTTGTTTGGATTCTTTGAACAATCCTCAATGAAGTGAGTAACCCCACACTCAGTGCAATAAGCGTTAATTCTAATGATTTCCGTATGTGGGCAAACATTCATCAGATGGTCACCTCCACACTTGTAACAGGGTCCTAGTGCTGGTCTTGGTCCCATTTGATTCGTCCTTTGTGGATAGGATGGTCTTTGTCCTGTTAACCCTCCATGAGCTATGAACATCAATGTTCTTGCGTCCAAATTGTATCTCTCTTCATCAGAAGCACTTGTAATTGTTGGTATTCCAACATTCCCAATCATGCCCCATGGTTCTGGTTGTTTGGGTTCTTCTGGTGGGTAATACATAGTTGGAGACATGTGTGCACCAGATTCTTCATAATAGGCTTGAACAGGCATTAGGGCTTGTTCTTCCTGATTCTCTAAGGTTGGTGCATATCTAATGCCTACTGGTCTTGATCCTGGTAGAGGTGGTTGTTGTCCCAATACCGGTTGCGGTCTTTCTATCCCCATAGGTCCTGGCACATTTTCCGTTGGGTATCGAGGTACTGGATGTACTTGAGGTGGTGCTAATTGAGCAGGAGGTGCATACTGACGCTCCCTTACATACCCTTTGTTGTAATAGCACTCCTCTATTGGATGGTTTGTCCATTTTTGTTCTATAGCACACCATTTCATTGGTTTTGGCAATGGTTTTTGGTATGGTGCCATCCTTTTTAGAGCATCTTCTATCATTTGCTCTACATTTGGCATGGTTGTTGTTTGAACATTCTTTTTAGTGGTAGTCTCGCTCGCTACGGAGGAGGAGCTACTGGATGCAAAATCTGTATCCGCTGACACCTCTCCATAAACCGTACAGTTATCCACTAAGTACAATGCTTCTCTCGTTACTTGCTCGAAACTTGTACAAGCTTTCAAGTGCAAGTCCTTCTTGAGAGTGTCGTTTCTCAGTCCCTCAATAAAGAGAACACATAGTCTGTCATCTTGTGGTCGTTCACGTACTGGACATCTCTCAATGTATTGTTTGAAGCGAAGTGAAGCTTCCTTCACTTTTTCGTGTTCTCTCTGTTTAAAAGCATATATTTGTGAGACCGTATTGTGCTTAATCCCTCGTTTTGAGAATTCCTCAGCAAACTCTCTTAGCAAATGGTCAATGTCATGGAATCCCCCTATGTTCAGTGGTTGAAACCATGTCAATGCCGTACCTTCTAGAGTAAGACCAAATCCCTCGTATTGTGTATGGAAATCTGTTATCTACTCAGCTCTTAAGACTTGCTTAAAGAGTGACACATGTGCATACGGATCTCCTGAACCACCATACTTCTTTGGCATACACTTCGCGACTTGAGATGGTCTCATACGTCTATGGTCTGCTACCAATCTCATTGCTCCTGTGTCCCGGCTAAAGCTTTCTCTAGCATCATGGACTTCATGGGTTACCCTTGTCGGTTCCCCCGCCCTGAATCTACTACTAGGAGGTAAATGTGATGGTTCCGCTTCGAACCTTGGACCTGGAGTGGTATACGTGGGGATTGGAACTGCACTACCTCGATTCGTATCCATTGACTCTCTGGAATGTAATGATCCCATTGGTCCGGGCTTCGAGTACTGAGGTTGACTGAAAGAGTCAGCAGCTTGAGTTCTTTGTCCTCCTGTCGTCATTGGGTTTTGCCCTCCATTTGTTGGTGCTGGTCTTTGTGAGCTAGAAGTAACATAATACTGATGTAGTGGTCCCCCAAAGTATGTATATCCTTCTAATTCTTTCTTGCCCATTGTTGAGTATTGCCTGCCATACTTGTCGTAAGCGGCAATTTTCACTTGCGATCCCTCTGTGTAGGTAAAGACATAAAGTCTTTTTCGGTCTGTCAACTCTCCGGTGTAGGGTTCTTCACATCTATAATAGAGATCTTGCTCCCCATTATTATATTTGTATAGCCCCACATAGATGTTATCAGTGTTGATCCTTGTAGTTTCATTCTCTCTTCTTAACCTCGCATCAGGGAAGTTCATTATTGGTGCTTTCTCCTCAAGTTCTTCATCTACTTTGGCTTTGGTGCCCATCAATCCCCACTTGTCCACAATGTTAGGGTTTAGGACTACCAAGTACATGGTACCCTCGTCATCTAGATATCTATCTCCGCTATAGCTCACAGGCACTAAGTCCTTGAACTCACTAGGTCTATCTTCTATCTTCACACAATAGCGGTCCATTCCATCCTTGTAGATCTTGGCACCTTGCTCATTGTCGTACTGATATTTTATGAACAATAGCTGGGATGAAACTTGAAATATAACCTCTAGACAGCTATTACAATGGATCTGTGTTAGCAAAGTATCAAAATATGTCCAAACTTGATATTTATGCTTTCTACAGTGTTTGTAACAATCTTGTCAGGTCAGATATCAAAAATAAGCAGTGGATGTGCCAAAAGACATTATACGCGTATGATGTCTTTTGTCCCAGATTTTGACTATTCTTGGTTTTAAGCCTTCTCCAATGTTTATAATTGAGTTTCAAGTGTTTTTGTCAGGTTTGAATGTAAAAACAAGATCTGAATCCAAAATTTTCTATTCTTTGCGTTTCTTGGACTCCGACTTGTCTTTTTGGGTTTCTTTGAGTGTTAATGCTCTTGTTTTAAGTTGAAATTAGGGTATAACCCCCCTTTTGAACACTCTGGTAAAGTCAAAATTTCTGTTTTGGTCTCTGTTTGGTCATTTAGACATCATACGCGTATGATGTCTAAAGTTGCAGATTTCCAGTTTTTTGGCACAGAATCCTTCCTAAAGCTTTCTCTAGTGCTCAGCAACTCACAGATACACAGAAAATTTCTCTGACTTTTGTTTATTGCAAGTTTCACTACTAACTCAACGGTTTAGTGATCTAACATGCAATCAACCACATCAAGCAAATACTCCAATGATTATTAGCTCTAGATCAGGATCAAATGAAGTCCTACCTAAGCTATTCCTAATCATAAAATGGGTTTGGTAATTGTGATTTTAAAGAGATCCACTGCCACTCACAGACTAGCAAATTCTTCTTCTATCAACAACTACTCCACACCAACAAAACAACAAACAAATCTAAGCTAAACTAGAAATACTGTCAACACGGAAGACCCAGGAATACCCCACTTCCTAGTATCTCTCGAGATCTTCGGAGTCCACCACTCCTAGATCTTTTCTAACTAAAGTATACAAAGTAGTTTATACGACTCACCTCGTAGGATTAGTCTAAGGTCACCTACTTAGGGCTCTCGTCCCCGGCAGCGGCGCCAAATGTTAAGGCGGTTACGCCGCTAGTGGAAGCTAAATAGCGAGAACTCAACCAACAATAGAATTTGTCAGACGAGGACGAAGCTTGACCCGCAGGCGCATGGAAACAACTAGGTGGGTGTCAAATCACCTACTCGACCTTCTAATGACAATCACTACTAAGGAAATCAAATCTAAGTTCTAAAATACGCAAGTGACTGAAATCCGTACTACGAACGAATGCTATACGAAACAGGATTTAGAATCATTGAATCGATCTCAAACTCAAGGGGAAGTCTATGCACTAGGTAAGAACAACACCCTAAAGACTTGAACAGCAAAATCAACCTAAAATCACTCCGTGCGGTAAACGCGTATGAAGACAGGCCAAAAAATACAGGTGACCGAAACTTGACCCCGATGGTACTAATGTGTAGCTCTACTCGTTGTGGTTCTATAGATATGCTGCACACTCTATTCCGACACACGAGTTGGAAGAAAACTCACACCGAAGCTCGTAGGAACTTACCACACATAGAAGCCGATAGCGCGCACTCTTGGTATCTGTGCGTAGCTCTCGCCGTTTCTAACACAATGGCGGTGTCGCTTCTCCAATGGCGGCTCCGTAGCTCGCGTAGCAAGTAGATAAGACTCTCTCTCTCTCTCACTCTCTCTCAGACACAGTCACGACGCTCAAAAAACTCCCTTTGATTCATAATCTGAATCTTCTTAGGTTACAAAAACTTTGGCTTATATACCTCAGCCTTGGAGGTGAGAACATCTCTAACTAATTACATCAGAAAGTGAAATTACTTCGGAATTACAAGCTGGAAACTCAATTGAGTCCCGTTACTTAATGAATGGCTCAATTCAAAATCAATGTCGGAAAGACATTTATTACAATCAATGGTTACAAAAATGATGAGTGTGAGCAAAAATGTGGGTGTGATCCTCTGCTGGCTCAACAAAGCAGCTATGTACAAAGTTGAAAACACCTATATCTATCTAAGCCCCATCATCTATGAGCAAACCTCTCAACTGGAAGACCCTTCGTGAGAAGGTCTGCATGATTATCATCCATATGCACCTTGATAAGATCATTGCTCTTATTGTCAAGTACTTCTCGGGTAAAGTGATACTTCACCTTTATGTGCTTTGTCTTTACATGAAAGAGAGGATTCCGGAGCTAGCATGATAGTGACTGTCATCTTCATTTCCACAAATATTTGTTTTTCTGATCTTATGAGAGAAATTTGAAGAACTCAAGTTCAACATCTTATTGTCCTCTCGTTCTAACTCCATAAATGCCCTCTTTCCTTCAGCTGCTATGCGTTGAGCTTCACGTGCTTGCTCACGCTCAAGCTCCATAGCTGCCCTCCGTTCTTCCCGTTCTCTTTTGATGTCGTCCCGCTCAACCTCTTGTTGTAGTATCATCTCCATCATGGACTTCATCAAGGCCTCCATAGAATTTGGTGTAATCCGTGGAGTTGATGGGGATGGAGGAGGATTTTGAAATCTTCCTTTTGGTGTAGGGACTTCTTCTTCTCCAATTCCACTCTCATCACCTTCACGCAAAGTATCCATTCTGCTTCTGGTGATGGCCATGCGCTCAGTACTTGGGTACTTGGGGTACTTGGTTACTTGGGATACTTGGGTGCTTAGGTACTTGGGTACATGGGATACTTGGGTACTTGGGGTGCTTTGGTGCTTGGGTGCTTGAAATCTACGTCAACCATTGTATTGTCATCATATATAATAATCAGACAGCCCTCGAAGAAATTTATGAGAGAAATTTGAAGAACTCGAGTTCAACATTACTCATAACAAGGGTTACGATTTTACCTCGACTTCAAACTCATACCTCAAAAGCAAAAAGGAAAAGAGCAACCTTTGAAATTCAAAGTTTTGATCAAACTGAAGCTAAAGACTAAAAAAGTTAGTGCAGAGGTAGAAATCATAATTGATGTTGCACATAACCTAAATAAACAGACAACTTAAATTTGAACTTGCTAATTACCAAACCTAACATTTAAGGGCAAACTCTAAAATATCAAAACCGATTGAAGAAAGGCAAAAAAAAATAAAAAATCAATGAGCTACCATGACTTTAACACAAGTGAATTGATCACCAACATGAAAGCTTGGTAAAAATGCAACTTCTGCTTCACAGCTTGTCCAACACCTCAAAATTAGCTACCACCTAGTTCATTTACAACTTGAACAATACTTACAACATCCCTACTCACGCTCATAAGGGCATGTTTGTGTAGAGTTAGTTAAATATCACATTTTACTACCACAATTTCTCTCAAACTTGGCAATCACAATCAAGACATTATTGATAAATCTCACTCTGTGAATATACTTTCTTGGGTTTGTGGGTTCCTCTCGACCTTCCACTACAAGTCGACTAATCAGCACTTGTCATCCACACGAGGGCCTAGTCCAATGTCCAAAGCCGAGTCTAGTCCAAGGTCGGCCCACATAACGAGAAAAAAAAATCAAATGAAGGGTCAATAGACAGGTACATCTAGTCCAAGTTCGACCTAAGGGACAAGCCAGGTATCAAGCCAAAGGCCCAACAAGGTACAAGTTCAGTCGATAGTCCACAGTTAGTCAAGTGATAAGGATATCCCCATCACAATTATACTTCAATGACAATGTACTAGTTGGTAAACTCGATGTATAACCCACATAGCTCCGTCTAAGGATAACAAGATCAGCCATCTCAACAATCAAATGAAGTTATATCCGTGCACAAACATATGTAAACCTACACCAAAGAGCTCTCCCTTGCCATCAACTGTTTCATAGAGACCATATCATCCTCTAACATGAACTTAAAGCAAATTCTAAACATAGAGGCAATCCTTAGCCCCTTGACATAAACCAGTTCATCCCAGAAACATGGCTACATGGCTTCCACACCGGGTATTTGACCACATATATAGACAATGAGCATCTATGCCATAATTGTATGCATAAATAAAAACCAGCCACTTAACCAAACATCACTGTAAAAGACCTATTCAATCAATTGAGTCCTCACACAAGACACATATCATGATCACACTATAGTTCTCTTCGATATGAGACTAGCTTTTAACAACAACAAAAGAAAAACTATACTAAGGTGCGCTCTTAAATCCTAGTCCCTTGAGCCCCTATTTGATGGAAATTTATTTTTTTAAGAAAATCATGTGGATGGGCAGCCACATATCAAGTTATCTTGAAGGCTCGTTGTTCAGGTTCAAATACTGACATTATCCTTTGATCTCACATTGTTTGCTCTTATGTACTCTATCTTGCTTTTGAAAGCACATAGGAACGCTAAGCATTGACTGACAGAGGCTCACTGTCTAATAAACTAAGCAAATCTTGTCCTTATACACGTCAAATTGCAAATGAAGAGAAACACTTTGACTTATTCACAGCTTCATCCAAAAAGAAGAGAGAAAATCAAATTTCAAACACCGTCAAAACAACTATTTATCAAGTCAGACATTGACAATATTCTTTAGCGATGATGCAGTACATCCTTAAACAACGCTCGATGCCGAACATCCTCTCTCTCTCTCTCTCTCTCTCTCTCTCTCTCTCTCTCTCTCTCTCTCTCTCTCTCTCTCTCTCCAAAACAACTATTTATCAAGTCGAACATTGACAATATCCTTTAGCGATGATGCAGTATATCCTCAAACAACGCTCGATGCCGAACATCCTCGGACACTAATGTGCATTTTAGCTTTTATTTTAGTTCATTTTATTTCATACCTAGACATTGCATTAGATCCAGCAGTCATAGGTCATTTTGGCCCGTTGAAGACATTTAATATAACATTTCATTTCTCTCTCTCTCTCTCTCTCTCTCTCTCTCTCCCCCTTTCTTTCTCTCTCACTATATATATATATATATTCAAGGAGAAGCTCAAGCCCATGCACCTACACAGCTGCACGCTTAGCATCAACCCACATACCTACATGCTCGTAGTTTGCGTCTTCGTGTCTCGTACAAGTTCACAGTTCGGTCTCATCCTGCACACATTAGGTGATTGATTGTATCACTTGATTAAAATTCGGAGAAGAGGAGTCAATTAAAATCCCAAGCGAAACACCTTAGGATTGAATGTTGAACATGTCAATGTGCCTTGGCTTCACCATCAACATGTATCAGCGATCAAAGGTGGCTACATTCTCTATCCCTAACTTCTCTGCAATGGACACAATATAGCCACCTTTGATCGCTGAAACATGTTGTGTCCATTGCAGAGAAGTTAGGGATAGAGAATGTAGCCACCTTTGATCGCTGATACATGTTGATGGTGAAGCCAAGGCACATTGACATGTTCAACATTCTATCCTAAGGTGTTTCGCTCAAGATTTTAATCGACTCCTCTGCTTGAAATTTTAATCAAGTAATACAATCATTCACCTAACTTGTGCAGGCTGAGACCGAAGTGTGAACTTGTACGAGACAGGAAGATGCAAATTGCGAGATCGTGTAGAGAGAGAGATTGATGAAGTGAAATGAAATGTTATATTAAATTTCTATAGTGTGATCATGATATGTGTAGGCCTTAATATTGGTGTTTTAGAGTGATGTTTGGTCACTGGTTGGATTCTATTTATGCATAAAATTATGGCCCAGATGCTCATTGTCTATATATATGTGGTCAAATACCTAGTGTGATAGCCATGTAGCCATGTTGCTGAGATGAGCAGGATTATGTCAAGGGGTTGAGGATTTCCAATATGTTTCTATTTTGCTTTAAGGTCATATTAGCGGAACATGTCTCTTGACGTTTTTTAATGATATGGTCTCTATGAAATAGGTGATGGCAAGGGAGAGCTCTTTGGTGTAGGTTTACATATTTTTGTGCACGGATATAACTTCAATTGACTCTTGAGATGGCTGATCTTGCTATCCTTAGACTGAGCTATGTGGGTTATACATCAAGTTCACCGGCTAATACATTGTCATTGAAGTGTAATTGTGATTGGGATATCCTTGTCAATTGACTAACTGTGGGCTGAACTTGTCTTGACCTGGTTGACTAACTGTGGACTATCGACTGAAGGTGTACATTGTCGGACCTTTGGGTTGATACCTAGCTTGTCCCTTAGGTCGACCTTGGACTAGACCTACCTGTCTATCGACCCTTTAGTTGATTTTTTTTCTCGTTATGTGGGCCGACCTTGAACTAGACTCGGCTCATTCCATGGGTTGACCTCGGCTTGGACCTTGGACTAGGCCTTCATGTAGAGGACAAGTGCTGATTGGTCGACTTGGAGTGGATGGTCGAGAGGAACTCACAAACCCAAGAAAGTATATTCACAAAGTGAGATTTATGAATAATGTGTTGACTCTGATTGCCAAGTTTGAGAGCAATTAAATGTGATATTTAACTAACTCTACACAAACCTACGCCTACTTTTGTGCACTTATGAGCGTAAGTAGGGATGTTGTAAGTATTGTTCAAGTTGTAAATGAAGTAGGCGGTAGGGCTAATTTTCAGGTGCTGGACAGTGCTGGACAAGCTGTGAAGCTGAAGTTGCATTTTTACCAAGCTTTCATGTTAGTGATCAATTCACTTGTGTTAAAGTCATACTAGCGTCCTTTTTCCCTTTTTTCTTTTGGCCTTTCTTCAGAGTTTGCCCTTAAATGTTAGGTCTAGTGATTAGCAAGTTCAACTTTAAGTTGTCTGTTTATTTAGGTTATGTGCAACCTCAATTATGAGTTCTACCTCTGTAAAACGTTTTTTAGTCTTTAGCTTCAGTTGGAAACTTTGAATTTCAGAAGTTGCTCTTTTCCTTTTTTGCTTTTGAGGTATGACTTTGAAGTTAAGTTAAAATCGTAACCCTTGTTATGAGTAATGTTGAACTTGAGTTCTTCAATTTTCTCTCATAAATTTCTTTGAGGGTTGTCTGATTATTATATACGAGGACAATACAAGCACCAATCACCCCAAGTACACAAGTACCCAAGTATCCCATGTACCCAAGCACCAAAGTATCCCAAGTAACCAAGTACCCAAGTACTCAACGCATGGTCATCACCAGAAGCGGAATGCATACTTTGCATCACGGTGATGAGAGTGGAATTGGAGAAGAAGTCCCTACAGTAGGAGGAAGATCCTCCTCCATACCCATCTACACCACAAATTACACCAAATGCTATGGATGCCTTGATGAAGTACATGATGGAGATGATGCTACAACAAGAGGCTGAGCAGGCCGCCATTAAAAGCAAACAGGAAGAACGGAGGACAGCTATGGAGCTTGAGCGTGAGCAAGCACGTGAAGCTCAACACATAGTGACTAAAGGAAAGAGGGCACATATGAAGTTAGAGTGAGAGGCACAGTAGGAGCAATGCATGAAAAAGTTGATCCTATAGGTACTCTCTCCAAAGAGTGAGCCACTCTAGGAGGCCGGTGAGTCATCACATAGCACATGTAGAGAGGAATCCTCCAACAATCCAGTCACTAAGAAGTTAACTTTTAGTAAATTTGATGGCAAGAAGGAAACTTTTGTGATTCATTCTTGGTTGCATCAATTTAATGCTTACTTTGCGACTAACAAGAAAACCAACAACATTAAAGTTTTGACTACTGCCACATATCTGTCGGGTAATGCCATTAATTGGTATCATACTTGGCAAGATGTTACATGCTTGGACACTCCAAGCGAGAAATCAATAGCAACACAAAAACTAAAAATCACTAAAATTTGATGGAGAGAGAGAGAGAGATAAGCCAAAAACTAGTTCAGTAGACACTGACTCTAAGTACTGACACACTAGACAACACATATCTAGCACTTGCACAAAGACGACTGGAACTAAACATTCACATCACTACCCCCCTCGAGATCTTGGATGAGAATCATGATCTATTGTAACGTATTTAGCAATCACATCCAGATCTGTCATTGATCTCTCATAAATGTCTTGATTGACTAAAACTTGTTACTATCATGTCCATCTCATCTCGCTGAAGAACAATATCAAAGTGCTGCAGTTATTTTTCAAACATGCAGTCAAACACTACTCACATGAGAGAGCATGTATAAGAGATTCATTTTGGGAATTCCCTTATTGAATTCTTTCATAAAGTCATTCAACAGAATACTGTCAGGAAGCCAATGAATTTATTCCAGATCTAGGTAATCTAACAAAGGAGCAGAGTAACTCCCCTCTTGCAATCCCAGCTAGACGAGATTTAATCTGCTGATCATCCAAAACTCTTGGAATAGTCGAACCTAGACCAAAAACCTCAATGTAAAGTTCCAAATTGGAGGAGTATCTGCTAGGTCTTCCTCCATCCACTTTGCATCCATTGTCGGATTGTTCTTAAACTAAGAACCATCGTTTAACTTTTCTTTCCATGTGAGCCAGTATCTGTTCTGAAACAAGAATCTCCTCGATCTCTTCCACTTCAATTTGCTCCTCAAGTTCCCTTTCCACTGGCACCTCAGCTAGATTTGGGAAATTCTCTGATCTATTAGTTGATTCTCTTTCCTTTCTTTCCTTGTGCCCTAGGACCTATGGGTAGCTTCGCTAGCCTCCCCTGTCCATTGGCACGTTAGTCTCACTCATTTGAACCCTAAGATGCACTATCATTTGATCCCCTTTCTTGTATGGAATCCTCTGATGAACTTGTATCTGGTTCCCTTAGTTCGTCGGAACCCTCGGATGTGTTACCATCCGATTCTCTTACTGCTCTAGAATCGTGTGATGATTTGTCATCTGGTTCCCTTGATTAATTCTATTCATTGGCAAACTATCACCCTGTTACGATGGATACTATCTTGTACGTAGGATAAGTCAATGAGATGGCATGCATTCCATTTCCTTGCTTAGCATGTACCATAAGTCTCTAAATAGAGTCAGACTTCTAGTTTAGACAATGCTCTAGATCTCTTTTGGCAATCCACAACAAAACCGCTCAATTTGGTTTCTCAAAGTAATCTTCTGAAATGAAGATACTGGTAGATAAGTATCCCAAAACCTCTGGTAGTAGTCATCCAATGTATCTTTCTTTGTCATTCTCAAGTGATGTCAAGCCATGTTGACATCTCCTTCATATTCATATGATATCCAAGTTGACGTGAGAATTTTCTTGAATTTTTACCACGTTGTAGGTGCTTCTCTGCATAACAATAGAGTTGACCACCATGTATGTGCAGTTCCTTTCAAGTAAGATGTTGCGCTTCGCACCTTGGAGTGTTCTGTGAACCAACCTCTAGAGAAGGCGACGTCAAACTATTGTATAGACGCAAGGGCTCGATGGGTGTCTTGGTAGCCTGAAATCATCTCAAACCCGATGATCTAACTCCCTTCCTTGAATTCCTAGGTTTTCTTTCTCATCTGGTCAATGTCAAAAGAGGATGAGCTCTCCTCCTCTGAACTGCTAGATGGCCTTTCTAGACTTTTACAAGAATCTGCGTTTCTTTCTTTTTCTCCGCTTCTTCCACCTTTTCTCATTCTCTTTGCAACTAGAGGACGACGAACTTTCGAAACTCTCTAAAGACAAAGAAAAATCTGAATCATCTTGAAAATGAGCACACTTCTTGAATCTTCTTCCACTTCGAAACTCCACTTCCGACCAAATAACCAAGAAAATTTGACGATTTCCTCTTCTTCTGAGAGTGCCTTTCATTATGTGGTTCATCTTCTAGTCAAGAACTCTATCTAGATCTTTCTGCGAGTACAACTTCCGCTTTTTTGAACGCGTCTGTTGTTTTAGCTTTCCTCCCAACATGAGAGGAAAATCAATGGCCTCACGCCATCTCCAATGAATCTAATCAATCCAGTAATTCTTCAGATGTTTCGCAAATCTCGGGTTTCTAGAGTACTTGATCAGTCTTTTCACACATATGTCAACCTCCAGTTGATGTTTGTTCTCCGCTCTGAAAAACTTCTCCGCCAAAAATTTGCCCAAATCTTCAATCTTTTCTTCACTTACCATACCGGATTTCAAATTTTCTTTGCCTCCCCCCTGAGAGGTGTTATCTTTGTCGGATTCTCCACGAGAACCCATGTGTAATCTGGGATTCTTTATGGATTATTCCCTTTAATACAAAGTGATGAAAACGAGAGTAAGCCCGATGCACGATGGAGCAAGGGTAGGAGTGGCTAATAAGTCCGGATTTGGGACATGAAGATTCTTTCACAAACAAAAATCTTGTCCGCTCTATCAAATTCTCCTCGAGAACCTACGTGTGTTGCATAAGTCCGTAGAAGAAGAATCTTTTGGAGCTCTAATAAAAGTATTACAGGCTTGGATACTCCAATCAAGAAATCAAAAGAAACACACAAACAAAAACTTCAAAATCACCAAACTTTAAAGAGAGAGAGAGAGAGAGAGAGAGAGAGAGAGAGAGAGGGAGGGAGGCTGAAGAAGAAGAAGAAGAGAATTTTAACGTTGTAGGAAACTATACCAAGAAACCTTAAAGATCTATCTGACGAGGAGAGTTGAACTCAAGACCTGTTATTCAATAGGAAAATGGCATAACCTGTCATAGAATATAATATCTAACTTTACCAAATGATTTTCTCATATTAAATTGATCATTTAATGTGGGAGAATAAACGGGAACAAGAGTTAGAATAGAGACATGTGCTTCTAAACCTATCTCAACACAGGACCAAAAGGAGGGGTCCAAAAGGAGATGGTCGATCAAAGAGCAATGTGCAATAAGTGCTTCTAGACTTACCTCAGCACGGGACCAAGAGGAGAGATGGTTACATCTCAATAGGGGTCCAAAAGGAGATAGTCTATCAAAGAGAAATGTGCATTTAATGGAGCTTAAAAGACCTTAGGGTTAGCTTCATTAAAGACCTCCAATGGTTAGTGTTAAAAGTCCTTTGACCTTAGGCAAGCTAGGGCTGGGAACCCAACCTAAACTTACCTTTGACCTTAGGCAAGCTAGGGCTGAGCTTGAGGTGGGAACCCGACCTAAACTTTCCTTTGACCTTAGGCAAGCTAGGGTTGAGTTAGAGGTGGGAACTCCACTTAAGGTGCTTGTCATGCTTGATGACTAAGGTACTTGAGGTACTTGTCATACTTAATCAGGAAGGTGCTTGAGAAGCTTCCTATGCATGGGGGGTAAGATGCTTGAGTCAAAAAGAAACCCTATACACTTAATGAGGAAGTTGCTTAAGAAGCTTCCTATGCATGGGGGGTAAGATGCTTGATTCAAAAAGAGACCCTACACACTTAATGAGAAAGTCGCTTGAGAAGCTTCCTATGCATGGGGGGTAAGATACTTGAGTCAAAAAGAGACCCTACACACTTAATGAGAAAGTTTCTAAAGAAGATTCCTATGCATAAAAGTCCCAAAGTTAGGGGAATCTTTGACCTAACCTTCCACTCACCCAAGCGGAACCCCTTTTCTAAAAGGGCACATGGGACACATGTCAGACTCTCACTAAGATTAACCAGATGAGGTCCTTGAATGCTATTGGTTGGGCTAAAGAGGGGTCCAATGAGCTTCTACTTCCATCCAACAAATATCTAGATATTTTCAAGCTCTCTCTCTCTCTCTCTCTCTCTCTCTCTCTCTCTCTCTAAGGGGTAAGGAGGGCACTTGCCCAAAGACTACCCATGTACTTGACTACATGCTACATGTGATTGGCTAGGGGGAGAGGGGTCCAATGAGCTTGAAGCATGTGTAAAAGCTACAACTCACCCCAAGCAAGCAAGGGGGGCGCTGGGGGATATACAACACACACACACACACACACACACACACACACTCATTTTGTGGATTCATTCTCACTTGGTGAAAGTTGAGGAACACCACCTCCTTTTCCAAGCTTGTGAGAAGTGAGAGCCTACATCAACACTCTTGGCTAAGGAATGTAAATCCAACCAAGAGCCATGCTTCAATGTTTAAGCTTGCCATCTTCTCCATCTCCATTACTATGCTAGCAAGAAGAGTAATGATAAGTGAGGAACTATTTCTTTCTCCTATGGAATGTTTCTTCTTCCTCTTCCCTACCCTCATTCCCCGCTAACTCTCTCCACCTTCGAAGTTGTTTGAGGCCTTGGGACTGAGGCTTGGGATAGTTAATGCTTTCTACAAGTTTATGCTATGCTTGTGATGCATGAAGCTTTCCATCTTCATTGCACCACGTAGGTCACAAGGAACACAAAGATTGTATTGTACCAAGTCTCTCTTGATGGGAGAAACTATAAATACAAATGCCTATTGGAGGGGGGACCGGATCCATATAAATCCGGTCCTCAACTATTGTCATGTTCTCTAAACTCTCTCTCTCTCTCTCTCTCTTTTGCAAAAGTATTGTTCATGCCAAGTTAACTAAGTACCATAATTATGTTACTACCATCAATTAAGTTCACCCGCTATGCTCACAAAGTAATCTCTCAAAAGTGCTTCACTTAATTTCCTAATTCCTCTCCTCTCAAAGTTTCACTACAACAAAAAAACGTGTTATCGACGTAGATATCGACGCTGCCCGTCGCTATGCGCATCGCTATCCACGTTGCTGTGAAACCAGTGGCTATTAGCGACGCGCATAGCGACGCACATAGCGACGACCATAGCAGAAATTTTTTTTCTTGGGCAGAGGACAGGTAGCCTGGCCTGTGCCCAGTTAAAAGATGGACACAGCCACAGCCAGACTTCCTGCCCTCTGCCCAAGAAAGTGAGCAGCACCAAAATATCAACCATGCTCCCGCGCACAGAAATTTCGACAGAGTTCCCTTTTTTTTTACATAAACTTTTTTAAAAAAACCATATCATGTATACGCCTCCTACATGCTATCCATGTAGGATCTCACATGAGATTTAAGGCCAATGAAAGACAACCGTACCAACTGAAAAGCATAGCCATAACTTAAAAAGCATAACCATAACGAACCATAACCATAACTTAAAAGCATAACCATAACGAACCATAACTATAACTTAAAAGCATAACCATAACTTAAAACCATAAGTGACTATAACCACTTTGATCAAAACCATAATGCAGATAACCATAACCATAAATGGATATCGCAGAGGTATCTATGAAGTACTGAATGATCTTGAAGCTTCAAAAGAGCCTGTAGACTGGGAGGCCTTACAGTCTCGCTGATCGCTTGAGGTGAGACGTTAATATGTGTGAGTTGATTTAATTAAGTCAGTATATGTGAAGTAATATAAATACTAATTTTGTGAATTGTCCTATGTGCAGGTTGGGACGCCTAGTCATTAGTGGACCAAATTTCATCTATATGCTTTGTGAGACACAGACACGCTTCTGTGTCTCTTTTTTTTACAAACACTTAGTGTTCAGACAGTACAGATAATGCCGCCATGTTTTTAAGGCCGACTCTATTGCATAGAGTTCACGTTCGTAAGCAGAATAGTTCTGCTGAGTTGCATCAAGCTTCTTACTTTCAAATGCAATCGGCCGTCCGTCTTGTAACAGGACTGCTCCAATAGCACGATCACTGGCATCCGTTTCCAAAACAAATGGTTTCAAAGGATCTACAATAACTAGTATAGGAGCTGTAGCTAATGCATCCTTGAGCGTATCGAAACTGTGATGTTGAGCAGATCCCCATTGAAAAGCTTTTCCTTTGCCTTTAAGTTTATTCGTCATAGGAACAACAATTTGAGTATAGTTTTTAACGAACCTTCGGTAGAAGCCTACAAGTCCAAGAAAAATGGAAAACTAAGAGTGTGTGTCAATCTCAAGAAAGTAAATGTAGCTACCATTAGAGAAAACTTTCCTCTTCCTATCACTGAGTATGTTTTAGAACAAGTTGCAAGAAAAGAAGCTTACAGATTTTTAGATGGCTTTTTGGGATACAATCAACTGTTGGTTGACCCAAAAGATGAGCATAAAATTGCCTTTGCAACGGAATGGGGTATTTTTGCCTATTGGGTTATGCCTTTTGGGTTAACTGATGCTCCTGCCACTTTTCAAAGATTGATGAGCCATGCTTTTAAGAATGTCTTAGAAATTTCTTAGAAGTATATATATGATCTATGCGTGCATTCATCAATCCGAGCTGATCATTTTGAACACCTCAAAAAGGTATTAAAAAAATGTAGACTTTATAGGATTTTCCGGGGTAGACAAGGAAAAATTCTTGGACATATAATGTCTAAAAATGGCATAGCTACCGATATGGAGAAAATTCATGTTATTGTTGATTTTCCTAGACCGACAACAGTCAAGGGGGCTCAAGCCTACATAGGACATTGTGGATATTACAGACGGTTCATTTACATAGATGTTATAATTGCAAAACCAATGGATAGTTTGATCACACACTTTGAATGGACTGATGAGTGTGAAGAATCCTTCATGAATCTTAAGCAAGATCTCACTTCAGCTCCAATATTGAAAGCACCATATTGGAATAAGATATTCCACATACATGTAGATGCTTCCAATTTTGCCATTAGGATGTATACTAGCTCAACCAGGAGATGAGAAAATTGATTTTCCTATTTCTTATGCTAGCGGACAGTTGAACATGACAACAAAGAATTATACCACCACCGAAAGGGAAGGATTAGGAATGATTTATGCCGTAAAAGAGTATAGACATTTACCTATTAGCAAACAAGTTTGTGTTCTTTGTGGACCACCAAGCCTTATTGTACTTAGTCAACAAGCCATGCAACACGGGAAGAATAGTGAGATGGTTCATCGTTCTTCTATAATTTGATTTCACTGTAGTTGTGAAGAAAAAGGGCACCACTCATCAAAGAGCGGATCATTTGTCAAGGATTGTTTCAGGATAACCGCCCAAGAGAGTAGACGATGATCTACCAACTGCATATCTATTCTCCGTTGAAATGATACCTCGATGGTCGGAAAACATAGTATCATTGATGACCATAGCTCAAGTGGATTCGCATATACCACTTCCTGTTACAGTCAGATTAATTGAGCAATCGGCTATGTATCAATTACTAGCTGGAAGGTTGTATAAAAGAAATTGAGATGGAATATTGCTTTTATGCATTAATCCTGAGGAAAAAAACCAATACCTAAGTCAAGCACATATTACCATAGTAGGACCTCACTCAGTGTGGAAGACCAAACTATGCGACGAATCTTGAGACTTGGAGCATTTTGGCCAACTGTGAGAACTAATGTTCATTCTTTTGTGAAAGATTGTCCTCAATGTCAAAAACAAACATCCATATTTCATGTAACATTGTTCCAAATGTCGCTTATTCCTAAGTGGAGTAACTATCTAGCTACTTACTTATCGAGCCAAACATTTCCTGAGGATATGAGTAAATGCCATCAAAGAGCAATTGAAACAGAAGCAAGGGACTATGGTCTTATTGGAAATCAATTGTATCGGAGAGGTAAGGATCAACATTTTCATCTTTGTGCAACTGAAGACAAATATATTCCCATAATAGAACAAGCACATGCTAGATTAGCTGGAGGTCACTTTTCTAGTGACACCAGCACAAGGCAATCTTAATGGCATATGGTGGCCAACACTTTTTGCAGATGCCAAAGAATATGTTCAAAGGTGTGATGCTTGTCAACGAGCAAAATTTCCAACCTGTGTAGATAGCATGCCCTTAAGACCAATGATAGGGACTAGAGCTTTCGCAAAATGGAGTATAGATTTTGTTGGGCCAATACAGCCACCTGCTTATAGAACCCAAGCTCAAAATATTATTGTAGCTACGGACTATTTGACCAAGTGGGCCTAGGCTAAAGCAACTCAAAAGAATGATGCCAAAACCACCGCCGCATTCTTATATGAGTATGTGTTCACAAGATATGGACTGCCAATAGAAATTGTCAGTGATACGGGAACTCATTTACTCAATGAGGTAATCGAGTACCTGCTTAATGAATTTATGGTTATGCGTAACAAATCAGCTCCCTACCACCCACAAGCAAACAGACAAGTTGAGCATACGAATAAAATTCTTAGCTTGGTATTGACAAAATTGGTTAGTTCAGGGAGGACAGATTGGGAAATGATTTTCCATGCTGCTCTTTGGGCTTATCAAGTTTCATTCAAAACAACTTTAAATGGTACACCCTTTAACCTTATTATGGTCTTGATGCCATATTGCCAATAGGATTTCTATTGTCGACACTAAGGGGAGCTAAAAATATTCAGTGGACTGGACATGAATTGTCAAAGAGACTTGAAGATTTAGAAAATTCCGATGAGCAAAGAAGGCTAACTAATGTAGCTCACATCTATGCACAGAAGCGAAAACAAAAATAGTTTTTTGATTCCCATCTAATTACAAAAAATCTTCAAAAGAGGGGAGTTAGTTTTAATTTGTTCCATTAAGCAACACATTCCCAAGTTTAAGAAAAAGGAAAACGGATCTTTTATCATTGAAGATGTGTCTTCAAGTGGAGCAGTTAAGTTGACCATCCTAGATGGTGAACCAATGGATAATTGGATTAGTGGATGTCGTTTAAAGAAGTACAATTTGCCACTAACCAATAAATTGCTAGAAAGGATGCATGCAGCTAAGCAAAGAAAGATAAAACGACAGCAGGTTATTGATGAAGCCCAAGAAGAATCTCGGCTTTGAATACTCAAAAGGAAAGCTGATCTTAAGAATCAACAAATACCTATTTCCATCAACACTCTAGAAATAGTTGACCGAAAATGGGAATTGCAGAAAGATGCCGTGTCAACAAATGATGAATGGCTAGATAGAATGGACCTTTGCATCAAAGTACAACTCAAAAATCATAGCACAAATGCATTGGTCGATACAGGAGCTCGAGTAAACGCAGTCAGTTATTCCACATACAAGAAAGCAACAAGTCAGTCATTGACAGTAGGAATAGCGACTATCAAGGGATACAACAAGAACTCAATACCAACATTGGGAGTAGTCAACTTGAATGTGATAGTACATGGATGTTCATGTTCTCATTGGTTTGTATGCTTACCAAATGAACACACATGAATGAGACAATGATTCTTGGAATCTCATGGATGCGGACGTACAAAGCAATACCAAATTGGTATACCAACAAACTCAAACTATCACCCAAAGACGGACAACTCATTGTTCCGATTGCACCAAGCAAGGAGGAGTGGAAAGGAGGTTATCAGCAGAGTAAACCACAAAGAAATCAATCTTCTCCATCCTATCGACAAGAAAATGCTACAAGTAGCATGCAAGGTGTCATGCAAATTTGTGTACCAAAAGCAAAGCTTAAAGACAAGCCGACTCAAATCTAGGTGCCCAAAACATCACATGCAGTACCAAAGATGGTTCCAAAGCTCAAAGCACAAAGAGGAGCACCTTCGAGCAGGGAACCTAACATGAAATGAAATTGGAAGAAAAAGGAGCACTTATCTTCTCCAAAAACTGTAAAACCCATTAGGAGAGTTAAGTCTCAGAAGACTCAACCACGCCATCCTGACCAAGACAAACCAAGATATCAATGGCAGCTAAAATCTTGACAACAGTCACTAGTGATACCAACAGCTCAAGAAATCAGCATGCCAAAGCATACAAAGAGCACACAAGCTACAAGCCTTGCTCTTTGGAAGACAGCATCAGAAAACCTCGACATCAGAAACCCTTGAGTTAATTACTCAAGACCAACTCTTGCGCAGCATAATGGTTTGAGCTGCATTGATCTTCAAAGCATGGTAGATTCAACCAAGTCTTTGCATAGAGACGATTGTTCAACCCATGCACACAGTCATCCCAAAGCACGCCATCTAGGAGAGGTGGAAGGAAACTAAGCAATTAAGGGCAATGTTTGAAGAGAGAGGAAAAAGTTTGATGTTAACGTGTGATTTTTTGCAAAACTACCTAATAATGCCCTTATAAGTCATCAACAGGGGAACATACTTGATAACATCTCCTTGATGAGTGTCAATAGTGTACATACTATCACAAAATCATCAAAAAATAGACCTTTTTGGTTATTTTTCATCATTTTTCTTGATATTGAGACTTAAAAATAGAGAAATCTAACAAAAAACAATAAATCTGTGTTTTAAATGTATTTTCTTAATTGGATTTTGACTTTGCTTTTTTAGCACATTTTGTTATTTTCTTTTATTTTTTCAATAACATATCAAAAATTAATAATAAATAGCAAATGAGCTCAGATGAAAAACAGAAGACACGCTGATGATCAGAAAGACAAGGCGGACAACACAAAAAATTTCAATCAAATCGACAGATGGAAGCGGGAAGCCTAAATTAGGTGGCCAGACCTGCTTTTGCATAATTCTTGCAGAATGAGCTACAGGAATCCGATTGAGGAAATTTTTGAGCCTAACATAGATTACACGGCTTAGTAGGACTAATGGGGAAATTTGGGGAAAAACTGGTTCGGGAAGTCCGAGTATAGATACCCAAAGTAGGCTAAAATCACCTCGTTTCCACTTGTCGCCTTTGGAGAGAGAGCTTTTCGACCTTCTTTGCACGCATTTTCTGGAGTCCACAGTCGCCTGTTTATAGCGTCGTCTCACACGAGACATGATGGATAAGTTCTATAATTATCAATGATCCATTTTGTACGGCCAATAGCTAGTCTAAACCCCAGGAAAAAACCTAGTATCCAAGCAGTGCACGAAGACCTACGACTAAAAATTGACCATAGCGGCCTATCAGCTCAACCAAATTGGACGAGACTTGAATTGTAGCATGTCCTTACATAAAAGAACACTTATATATCACCATTTGACCATTCAGCAAGGGCCAAGGGGGGTCCCAAGTAGAAAAGCTAGGTCTTTGGCAGATGCCAAAATTGGAGTCTGACTCCACAGACAGCTTCTAAACTGGGTCTATACACAATGTGTATGGTTGGTTTCATAATCATCAAGTCAAGCCTTCAAAAAGCAGAAAACAACTCGAAGCCTACAAAGCGTCAAATTTGACATGCGAAGTCAAACTGACTCCAAATGGGCCAAGATTGGATGAGTTGCTTCAAGACTATGTAGCGGACAAGTCCATAGCCTCAAAAGTGACTAACCAACTCCACATGCCATGTAGTCACAAAATTCGGTGATTTCAGAGTCAACAAAGCACAAAGTGATAACGGAAACACAAAACTTTACCAAATTCAATTTAGGACTTGTTTTAGGTGTATAGAATATGTTTAGGTCAAAATTTTCCAATTTTGCAAGAAAAAGTTGACTGCTGTAAATAATCACGATTATTTACTTTTGCAATATTTTGGTCTAAAAATGATACCATCACTTCACCTATCACTTGTGTACACCTATTACATGGCGCTAAATTTAAAGTATGAGCCAAAATGATCAATGATAACTTGGAAAATTGCCAAAAAAACGCAAAGAAGTCCTTTAAATCCAAATTTAGAGTTATCAATCACATTTTTTGATCCAAATCACCTCATATCCCATACACAAGGTCTACATCATGACTAGAACCAAGTTGCTTCAAAAAATGTCCATTTTGATGAAAAAGTTAATAATAGTGATTATTTACTTTTTGGCCAAGATGGGGGAGAATTGCAACTTTGCCCTAATGGGCTCAAAGCACATGATGTCCCAAGCCCACTGACCAAGTTTGAACAAATTTGGAGCTCAAAATCTCAAAATTCCTTTATATCTACTATTTCAGAGACGAAAAGCCTAAATCTGACACCATTCTCACCTTGTGCACTCAAATGAGCCCACACTTCACTCAGAGTATCTATTTGATATATACTTCAAGCCTATAGTGCCAAAATTGCGAAAAGTTGAAAAAATACTCAGCTGTAAATAATCGCGATTATTTACTTTTGTGAAAAATTTTGCTTGAACTTCAAGAATTTGATTTTTACATGTTTTTATGCATCTATGCATGTTCAAAAATTGATTTGAAGCAAATTGGACTCAATTTGTCAGCAATTCGGACTGAAGGACATTTCAGAGCAGAATCTTCCAAATTTGCTAACTTTGACACTCTATTCACTTAACAAGAGCCATGCAAGCTGTAGAAAACGCCAAGAAGAGAGTCTCTCAAAAGGAGAAGCTGCAAGAGCTACCACCATACCAATTGGACCCCAGTTCAGTAAAGACGACCAAAGCAACCTATCTATCCAAAGAACAGCTTGAGGAAAACCATACAATGGTTTTCATAAGTAGATTCAAAAGTGAAGAAGGACATCAGGTAGAACTACAACTTTTGCCAAAAGAGGTCTACGATGTCACAACAAAGCTGGAGACAAAAAAAGCCAACAAAATGCTTGGGCTCAAAGAGTTCTACGACCAAGATCCATGTGGTGTAGATTTTCAGAAAGCTTATGAGCTCCTATCCACAATCAAGGAAGATGGAACAACCTAGATTATTGACCAACAAGGGCACAAGGTAGAAGTGGTAATTACTAAAGAAATAGTGGTTGAAGCTCTCAAGTTGCCGACATAAGGGATGACCATGAGGGCTAGAGGCAGAATTCAGTAGGTACCTTCACCAAGGAAACCGCTACGACAACCTTTGCTGATCTCATTCAGAAGCAAGTGGAAGAACCAGCAAGATTATATCATTAACACTTCCACTTTCTAGCAAAGAGACTGCCAAGGTATACAAAACCCAGTCATGCAGTTGCGACTACATTTACACAAGTGCTAAAGGAGACAACCAAGCAACTCATCGATCACGCACAGTATGTGCTATCCACAATGAAGGGTACAAAGAAAGAGGGCAAGATAACATATCTGGGAGCACCTTAAGTACTCACAAGAATAGCATACCATGCTATCGACATGGTAGTCAATTTTCCACGTGTCCCAGATTAGAACACATGGATTGTGTCTACACAGCAATCTCCTTGAGAAACAAGGTCCACAAAACGAGTTTACAAATCTGATGAAGAATCTTCTGAGAGCTCTCATGAAGCACATAGTAGCAAAAGCTCAGACAATGAAGATAAGAGAGTCAGACATGAGGAGATGAAGAAGAAGGCAATGGCCGCACATCAAGAAGAGCCTTAGCAGAAAAAGGCAAGGATTAAAAGGGAAAAAGAAACCTACAAAAGAAGCCGCCAACAAGTTGCAGGTGAGGACCCTAGAAAGTGGGTACCAAAAGAGCTAGAACAAAGAACCCTACACGGAAAGAAGAAGAAGACCCAAAGGATTTCTTGGAAAGAATGTACCAAAAGCATTAAAGCTAAAAGAAGCCCCAAGAAGTTGAGAGAAAAGCTATAGAATATGCGTCCGAGCAAGAAAAACAAGCAGAAGAAGCAACAACACAAGGAGAGACCCAACAAGAACAAAGTGATATGTCTCCTAGACCATCATCACCTGCTACAGAACAACACAACCACCCCTGCCAAGCCCTCCACCATCACCAACAGCTAGACCCACTGAAGGAGAACAAAACAAGAAGAACGATCCTGAACCGCGAGAAGCAGTAGGATCTAAACAACAAGCAACAACCGAACAAACCAAAGCAAAGGAGCCAGAGCCGAAAAGGGCAACAAGTCCTGAACTAGAGGAGGCAACAAGGTTTGAGCAAACAAAGGCATGAGAATAAAAAACCACAACGTCAACCACCATCCAGCAGGAAACAGCCAAGGCATCCATGAGGCCTCAAGAAGACAAAGTGGTAGAGACAAAAGCACAGCCTCAAGGGGAAGAACAAACCCGGCTGCTACCACAAACAGCCGCCACAGCCCCACCAAAAGAATCACAAGAGACTGCCGAAATGTCTAGGCAGCTTACAAGAACTGAAGACTGGCAGACCAATGTTGAGGTAATTCTCCAAGTTAATGAATATGCAAAGTAGATGCAAGAGATGATAGAAAAAATACGATCAGCAACACTTAGCCGTAGTGCTAAGGCTAAAGAGTTAGAAATGGTGATAGATGCTCTTCAAGGAGATCTAGAATATAGATTAAATGTCATCACCGATCTGCAGACACAAGTCCAAGGATTGAAAACTGAAGTTGAACAACACTAGCTAACCAGAGACAAGCAGCAAAAGGAAATGGAAGAGTTAGGTGAATTTCTCATGAAGTTAACAGATGCCTCAAGACCAAAGACGAACAATTGACAAAAGTTACCAATGATCTCTTAACTACAACTCTGTCAGTTCAAAAGATTCAAGTACAATTAGATGTAGCAACCGCTTCATTGCAATACTCAGAGCAAAGGATCAATGATCAGGCAACCTTCTTGTGACAGATAAGAAAAAATCCCGCAGTTGCCTCGATCAAACTTAGGTACATATGAAGTATATAAAGCACTAGAGAAAAAGAATAAAGATCTCAAGCTAGAGTTGAAGCTAGAGCAGTCACAACGCAGAGACCTCTCATTAATGCGGGTACAAAGAGAAGAAGAACTGCTCAAGGAAATAGCAAAGCTAAAGAGATTTAACCAACTACTTTGGGATGGACAGCAAGAGACACAAGAAGAAGCAGGTACATCCGAACAACCCCACATTGATATTCCCTTAGTCTCATTCGCTGAGATGGAAACATAGCCGGTAGAAGGGCTCGGGGGAGAAGAAGAATTTCAAGTAGCAGTAACAGATACCGATCAAGAATCAATGGTCCAGCTGTCCAAAGCTGAAGAAGATGTGCTTAAGGAGAAGGTTGCTTAGGAACGGATGAGCAGTGGAAAGCAGCGATGGATTGCGAGTTGAGAGTTTTTCATTCTATCAATGTTACTCAACTCACTCCCAACCGAATCAATGCACAATGGAATCAGCAATCATTACCATACCCCTTGATCAAGGTCGAGCTGCTACAGGTCAAGGAACGACTATACAAAGACATGCAAGCAGACGGCGCAGATGAAGTCCACCCCAAGTGGAGAAAGAGCTGACTAAACAGGAATCCTAGATACTTGATTCTATTCACAAGAGCACCTGTGGCACTTCAAAGAGATCCAACTTTTTGTCATGTACCAAGAGTAAGGACGTGGTAAGCACACGAGGCAATGACAAAGAAGCGGCCTACATGGCTGAATTATCTAAGATTGCCAGCTTCAGAGAAGGGAACGCCGATAGAGGAATACATGGTGAAAACCCTAACAGACGCTATGTCATTCTTCAAAATTTTCCCTGATCTTTCATGTGTTATGCTCTACAAAATTTGTCGAATGCTGCTCAGTGCATTGAATTATTTCATGAGCCAGAGCAAGTAGGAGCATTGTGGATGTCCTTCCTTGAGAGCAATAAGGGTCTATGCTATGACCTAAGTGGCCAACCTTCTGAAGAAGTCCTCTATGGCTTCTACGTCCGCTGCATGTTCTTGCCATCTCACAATATGTTGGCATTTGAGGAAGCGTTTTATACAGGGTTCTTCACTTGGCAAACGAAGATATTTGGGCCAATGATCGGTAGCCTAACCTCTAGATTTGTTGGCTACTCAGCCGTCGAGCTAAAGAACAAGGTTACCATGCAATTTTTGCAGGTTCTAGACAAAGAAATAAAGATCAGTTTATGAAAAATCTATACATGCACTTAAGGACCGCCTCGCCAGCCGTCACCTCAAAGATTATTTCAGCCCATAAAGCTGTGTCAAGGGACGACACAGGCGAGGAGGGGGAAAATGTTAGCAGCAAGCCAACTCGGATACCCTTTTTCGGAGCTCTTATTGTAAAAACATTTATTATTTTGATGAATCGGGAATATTGTAACCCCTATTTTTTGGATAAACCTTGTAATTGATGAGACAGGGCTACAAGCTTCTATATTGTATCAACCTGTCTTTACCTATCTTTAGTTAGAGCTCCCAGATTATTAGTTTTGACCACCAAAAACCTTGGCTAAGGTATAAAAGCCAATTTTTATAAGTTATTTTTAAGTTTTGGATAATGAAATACACAAGGTGAGCTAATGGCACTCACTTCTCTCCTTCTCACACTTCCTACTCCCTTCCTGGTTGTCAGATTATAGTCGCGTCTGTTGCGTTGCAACCATAGGTACGAGCTCTACGCATTGACGTAAGCATTTCACGGTATTTTGTAGCTTTTGGCGTCATTGACCCGCGGCCTAATTTCATCATAAGTAGGAATTTAAGCTTCAAAATCAAAAACTAACTATAGAACACCATATTAGTGAATTTGGGAATTTCCCAATTACCACTTTCAAAATGATCTTAAGATTTGACCACATGGACAATCTTATCCAAAGTTTTGAGAGCATCGCTCGAAAGAGCTTTTCAAGTACTACCTTGTGGAAAGAAAATACAACACTATTGCTCTACTTTCCAAATGGTAGCAAGCAGGACATACAAGTACCATTAATTCTAGATTTAGAGTTGCAAATATCACAAGAATCAACGATGGGCCTTACAGACAAAGGTAGATCTAAAGTGGACCTTCCACCGTCTAGCACAAAGGGTGTGAAATCATATGCCTCTACATCAAAGAACCCTCATGGATCAACTTCTTCAAGCAAGTCAGGCTTTCAAAACTTCAAGTCAATTGCTGACCCAGCTGAAATCTCTAGGGAGACACCCAAAAAAACAAAGGTATATTAGCCCAAGTAATCAAGAAAGAAAATGAGAGTCAAGCAAATGTTTGTTCAGAGTACTTTAGTAAAAATCAATGATCCAATCTGGATTGAAGACGGAAGATTAGTATAGAAAGACAAACACATGGGATAGATAGCATCACAGTGGAGTTTAAAATAATGGGAGTACTATAGAGGTAACACACAGATATGGATACCAAGACTGCAAGAAGGTCGTATGAAGTGCAATCAAGACCCTCCAAAAATAGAAGGTCTAATGGGTACCAATCTCGACAAAATTCAAGGATACCTAACAAGCAGTTTGAAAATAGAACAATATCAAATGCTGCTAAAGTCTACCACAGCTCTCAAAAGGATACATAACAGAGATAGACTTCTCTTGGACAAGGATTCTACATAGGCTATAAGAAGATGGCTACCAACCAACCAAAGACCAACTGCAATTAACACAGAACTGCATGAAGATCTCAAGAGATCAACAAGACCTAGAGCTGAGCAAAGCCAACAAAGGAGTTACAAAGGTCATCACGAGATTTGGATTCCTAAGTTTTCCAATGATTCAAGTCAATAGCTAGATGTTGATAGTAAACAAAGCCCTACAACAACATCACAAAGACTCCTTACAACAGGCATGCCTAACTGGACAACCAAACAACCAATGGAGTCTTCAAAGTCAAAGAAGGACAATTTCAAATGACAAAGCTTTAGATTCAAAGCTAAAACAAGTATGGTAAAAGAAATTTTCAATGCCTGTCGTTCACTAATCCACTTTTTGAGGATTCAAGCTTACTTTTACTTGAATAAATGTTTGTAGTAAGCTCAAGAATGTGAATTCAAGTTGCCATGATGAAAAACCCCCTTTTGGCATAGTCAGAGTTGGGTGGTTGATCCACAAAATGAGTAAAGCATTAGTCCCAAAGCTTCAAGTCATACAAAACTCTATGCTAAGAGTCATAGTTATTAGGTTTACGCTCAACTTGGAAGAGTTGAGCATATCTAAGACATGTCTCTCATGCTGGATGAGATGAGCATAAGAGTCAAAGTCTATTAACTTAATCATGGCGGAGTGACATAGAGTCCAACACTGACGCACAATGCATAGTAGGATGAGAGCACATATCCTCGACAGCAGAAACCCTTCTCAAAGGGGTTCCAGCTTGTAAAGCCACAATATATGCTTTTATAGCTACACCTTCTTTCCCTCAAAAATAATTATTGCACAGCATATTGTTTTCCATTCATTTTTGTGCATGCATATATAGGATGTCCCATTAATGGACATATTCATTAGGCAGTCTTTTTTGCTTCCAACTATGCACCTTGAGTGGACAACATTAGGAAAACCAATGTTCCATCATGCTACTCCTACATTTTCTACCCTTTTATTTCTATACAAATAATCCCTTCAGTACTTTATTAATATTTCTCATGCCAATAAGAACTCCAATAAAACGTGTATCCCAAAGGAACTTTTTTCCCACTAGGCTTTTTCCCTTTGGTCATCCAGGTATTAGACCCTAATTTAGAACTTCATCATTTTACTCCTCTTGTAAATACTCTTAATAAATAAATATAAGCCTCACCATTATGCTGTCACAACGGACAAATCTGACATCATCTCTCACATCATAAACAAATTTGGACCCATGAAGATGCTACAACAAAATGAACCTTATCAAAAAATTCAATGACAAATGAAGACAATCAGTCCATCAACAACCAATTAAAAACCTTTGAGAGCCTCCATAGACACTTCTCAATAGTGCCTGAGGATGGGCACTAAAATAGAAAGGGGGGATGTTAACTGAGCCGACATCAGTTAATAAAAGTTGCTAAAGGCCCAAGACTTACGAAGCACATTGAAGATGAATACAAAGAAGCACTGAAGATTGTGCTACACATTCTTTACAATTCCCAAAATGGCCACGTATTGTATTTCCCGATTTATTTTAAGCCATTGACGTAATATTTGTTATGGGTTACGGGCTCAATGAGACTTTCAAGTTGTAAAGAATAGGTTAGTTCAAGTGTGCCTAGATTGTAGATTTAGTCAGTTGTGGAGCCCTAAGGCCTTGGGCACCCGGACATTGCATATTTTTACCCTAGGTATACAAAGCAGCGTGTAAATGGAATTAGGGTGAATCTCAGCCTCATTTGTTGAGACCACTCTTTGGTGAGAGCTCATGAGGTGTGTGGCTATAAAGTCCTCAAGCTTCTCCCTGCTCATGTGACTTTCTTAACACTAATCAATGCTTAATTTTCTTTTAATATGTCTCTCTCATTCTTTCTATGATTGCTAATGATGCTTTGATTAGCTATATCGTAACTAGTTAGTGGTTAATCCTACTCTAATTTTGTGTTATTGCCCTCTATTCTTTGTGTGTGCATGTAGGTTTGATTGGAGTGTGGATGCTCAATAGGTCTATGTGTGTGCGATTGTGATGAGTGTGTTGCATGATGGGATTAATGATTTATGCATCTTTGCAATCATTAATGTGTGTGATTCAGTTGATTTGAGGTGAAGATAAGTGGATGTGGAAATTGCCAAACATTGTGCCTTAGCTCCATAGGCCAGAAGCTCACCTCATAGAGTTTCCATTCATGTTGCCGTGATTAGCTCACTAGTCGATGAGTGTTTCCATACCCTAACCGGATAGCTCATCCCTCCAGATTGACAATAGTGTTGGTCATTGGAGCTATGCTACGATGGTACCCCCAACACATGCCATGTATGAGCTTGATAAAAATGCAAACCCAATCAAAGAGGATGTTTAGAAATTTTTCATTATCAAACACAATGCAATAATGCTTTGGGAGAAATATGGATAGCATAGCCCACAGGAATGTGAAACCTTCAAGAGGCATTTGGAGGCTTGGGTAGAAGTGCGGATGATATATATTTCTTTGTAGGGATAAACCAATGGAACAAACAATGGAAACAATGAGGACGATGACATATATTTTTTTGCAAGGACAAGCCAATGGAAATAATGTGAACGATGATATGGACAATGACAACGGTGATGACAAAAGCGAGATTCTCCCACTGTAACCTAGTGTTACATTAGGAAAATTTTGGGGTCTTGTTTGGACCATGTAAGAGTTCCCACCTCAGCAAATTTTTCATGCAATTCTTTTAGCATAAAAATATCTTTAAGTTTTAGAGAAAATCTATCAATAAGTTAAAACAAAGATTTTGTGTTGCAATGATTAAGATTTTGCTAAAGGTTTGTTCCTTAAAGGATCCTACAAGATCTAACTAGATATTTTAGTTTGAAATAAGAGAGGGGCAGTTCAAACTTATTTGAGCTAGAAAATTGGCACCAGAATCAATCTATTTCTATGGGAAACTTTCATAAACATCAACCACATTGCTAAACAATCCATGACTATGGACAACATACAATCCAACAGTCAATCTTCTTTACTCTTGAAGCATAAATATAGTCTCCATATAGATATAGATACAACTTATGAGCCCATTCAAAAAAAATATCACTTGAGACATACTAATCATAAACATCTTGATCTGTGGTGTGATGGAACACTTTATCCTATGAATCCCCTTGCTATGTCTACTCCTCTATTAATAATCTTATATGAATATTACATTTTGTTGGTGATGGATCTCATGGTCTCTTAGGTTATTGCAATAACTTGGTGATGACGAATACACAATAAGCAATGATAAATCTAAAGATATTGAAGCAGCAACAAGTACAATATACTTTTGACACACTCAACATGACGGGGAGAAAATAAGAGCAAACAAACTGAAAGAATGTTTGGTGGACACAGCGCACTTACACCTAAAAGGAGGATGTACACCAAACCTTGTAGTACACTTGCTCATTTTTTTGAAAGAAGCTGTGTAATTCAGCTAATAAGGATTCGCAATTGTAATGTATTTTGTCATGCCCTCTTTGTAAAACCAGTGGTAGGTCATAAGGCCAAAACCAGAGGTTAAAATACAAGGCAAAGTGCAACAAGAACTGACATTGACAGTGAGAAGACAGAGTCGGATGCACCGAATAGTGAGGAAGCGGGGTCTAAGGAAAGAGATACCCTTTAGAATACTAGTCTTTAGATCAGGAGAAGGTGAGTGAGTTTTCCATGAGATATACATGATTAAAAAAGAGAACAGCCTGAGTGGTAGAAGCCATCCCAATTATCCAAGCCAGAAGAACAATAGAAGAAGTCAAGCATTAAGAGAAAGAATCCAACAACAGAAGCACGAAGAGAAAAAAAATAAGGGAACATAAGTAGACGATGAAAAAGAGGAAGAGGAAGAAGAAGACATCCCTTTGCACGTAGGTAGACAACAACTCTTGAACGGATCAAACAATGTAGAATACAAGAAGCAGAGGAGAATCTGAACATTGCCAGCAAAATGCGGCAACGGATTTAGAATGATCTCAAATAAAGATAAAGCAAAGAGAAAGTGAAGAGGCAGAGCGGCCATGTCGATGATCTTGAATCATCCACCGAATCAATTAAGGCCAAGTAAGAAGATGATATCCAAGAAAAGAAGGGAGAGTAGGACACGCTAGACCAGCAAGGTTATGATTTTGAATCTTAAGAGACAAAGAGGTACCTTTAGAAGCACGAACAAAAAGAAGAGAAGAAGTTGTAGACCTTCCAAAACAAGGGGCAGATAAGGTGTTGTCACACAAGAGAAGGTGGACAAAGAAAAAGAGATAGCACCACCAGAAACTATGTCATAAAAATCAATATCTAATTCTCCTAAATGATTTTCTCATATTAAACTGATCATTTAATGTGGGGAAGGCCAGGGGAGAAAAAGCTAGAATATTGGTTAAGCTAGCAGACCGGCCACAGTAGGGATCCAAAGGAGGGAAAATAGGGATCCAAAGGGGGGGCCATCTGCAAAAGAGCCATGTTCAACAATGGGCTAAAAAGACCCTAAGGTTCAGCCCATTAAGACTTCCAAAATGCTAAGGTTCCAAAATTCAAAGGTTGTGTCCAAAGGTCAACCCTAGGGAAAATTGGATGCTTTGTGTGTGCCCTAAAAGTCTTTGCACATCCCTACATGGGAGGGGGCGAGCCCTAAAGGTAGGGGATGAGAGAGAAAGCCACACACACACACACACACACAGAGGCTCCCTTTACACAAAGGGAATGAGGGACACATGTCAACTCCCTAGGCCAAATGCCCACAAGGTGTGCCCAATTTCTATTGGATGACCCTTGAAGTGGACCAATGAAAATTAAGCTAGAGTAAATCTAGTTTAATTAATTTAAAAACATTTAATAAAAGAAACCAATGAGAATTAAGTCTCCTAGAAGACTATTGGGCAGTCTCCCAAGGGGTCCAATGAGCATTCAGGAGCTCCATGGCTTGCCTGATTCCTATTGGCCAGGAGGCAAAGGGGTCCAATGAGAGTTTAGTTTAACTATTTAATTACCTAAAGCTCTCACAAAAGGGGAAAGGGGGACACATGTCAGAAGGCTATCACTTATGCTGTTTAATTGTAATTGGCTTGACTTGGGGAGGGCCAATGAGGCTTCAGGAAGAGAATTTAGCAAGAGGGCTCGCCCAAGAGAGAGAGGGGGATGATTTTTGCAAGGCATTATCACACACACACACTCACACAAGCTCATGTGTGAAGAAAGAGAAGACTATCTCTTCCCAAGCTTTAATGGAGAACTCATCACCTACTCCAAGCTTGTGAGATAGAAGCCTACATCAACACTCTCTTGGCATGTGGATGCAAATCCAACCAAGAACCAAGCTTCAATGCATGCTCATCTCCTCTACCAAGCTAATTACTAAGCTAAGCTATGCTACATATGAGTGATTATGTGAGGAGATGTACATCTTTCTCCTAAGATACTCCTTCTTCCTCTCAATCTACTCTCATACCCTGCTAGCTCTCACCATCTTCGAAGGTGTGTGAGGTCTTGGGTCTGAGAACGGGGATAATTCAAGTTGTGTTTGTTAAGTGTTTTGCTTAGTGCATGAAGTTTCCATCTTCATTGCACTAGCTAGTCTTGAAGAAACACAAAGAATTGTATTGTACAATGTCTCTCTTGATGGGAGAAACCATAATACAAAGCCTTTTGGAGGGGGGACCGGCTCCATGAAAATCCGGTCCTCAACTGTTGTCAATAGCTTAATTGCTCTCTCTTTTGAAAGTATTGTCGATGCTATCTAACTAGGTGTTATGCTTTTTGTTGCTCTCTCCACCCAAGCACTCTTGTAATTCTCATTAGGAATCTACTCTAATGAAATGCCCACTATGTTCATGCTAATTTCCGCTACACATAAGTTATTAGGCCATTAAATGTTACAAACTACTACAATTCTAGCTGCTACTACTGAAGTACTGAAAGGGCATGATGACCTAGAGCGGCGAGATCGAACATAGACCGATTTTCTGACTAGGAAGTGGTTGATTTGCTTTTATCGCAGTATGAATAGCCCTTTGAGTTCACTTTGATGATATTGACACTCTCATTAAGTATGCGTGCCCCATCCCAAGTAGCTTCCTTGCATATTGACATTATGTTAGTACCAAAAAGCTATGCTCCAGTCGTTCGTCGTGGCAACCCGCTAATAATGGCGCTGCTACCGGGGAAATCGATCCTTAGGTGGTGAGTGACTCAGTGTCTGAAAAATACCGTCCAAAGCTTTTGACACCCATTCTGTTTACACATAGATAGTAAAGCATCTAGACATAGGTTTAGTGCTTAGTAGAGGATGAAGTCCAAAACTAGCCAGTGTTACTCCTTATGAGCAAAGAAAGTTGTGAGTGAAGTACAAGAGAGTATTTTGTTGTTTGATTTTTCCATGCTTGGAAAGGACTGTTTCACCACACAGTTGTTGTCATTTATGTACTGTTAAATTCATGTATGTTTGTGGATCTATTTTAGTTTATAGGAGTAGGTTAAATAACAATTTATACCATCAATTTGGGCCAAAAGGATCAGGCAAAAACTTGTCTTAAACCTTATTTTGGTGCCGAAGACCATAACTCTGAAAAGTTGAAAATTTGATGGTCAAAGCCTCAAAGCTGAACCAAACCCAACAAAACCTACAAAAAGGGGATATACAAGCTTGCTAGAGACAGACTGTGCAGAATTTTCCCAGTTTTCTTGTCCAACATGGATTGCGATCCATGTACCTTTCTTGCAAAATGAGGAGAAATTGTTTCCTTTGCTTAGAACAGACTCTCAGGCATCCGAACCTTGAGTTTGGCCAGGAATAGAGTGCTAAAAGATCATTTTAATGAAGAAATCGGGTTAAACAGATCAAACCTTGAAAATTTGGAGAAACTGAACTTTTACTTGTCCAAATTCAAAAAGGGGTGAGAATTGGGATCAACTAGAAGCAGGACACCAGCATGACAAAAAATCATGACTAGATGTTGTCCAACATGGATTGCAATCCATGTACCTGGTAAACATTTGTAAGGGAAATTTGACCAATGCAGTCCTTATTACTAAGGGAACAACTTTTTCAAAAGGAGCCACATCAACAAAAGTAAAAAAACCTGATCAAAATACCAAAAAAGGAGTTGTTTGCAAAAAAACTGCAAAGCAGACACAAAATCTTGCTTTTGACTTGGAAAAAGTTAGTCAAATCCAAAAAGATTTGGGGAAGAGTATCACTGTACCCTTATCACAAACTCACAAAAGATCATTCCAAAATCTTGCCAAACATGGATCGCAAACCATGTATCTTTTTGGAATTTTGAGCTGATATTTGACAGGTAGAAAAGTGATAAAAATTGAAGTACTTTCTCCCAGAGAACTCTTATCAAAAAAGGTTAGAAGGTGGGCCAAAAGGGCAAGAAACAGATCAAGGGGGAAACCACTAAAACAGACCCTAGAATTGATTTTTTCGTTGACCTAAAAAAATCCAAAACACTCAAAAACCAGCATCAGTAGACCAAGGACTAGTTGTCTGTCAAGTTCTAGTACATTCTAGCAATGAGGTACATGGATCTCAACCTATGTTTCTCTGACACAATTTGATACAAAATTTGCACCATAGCTAGAGGACATCACAAGGAGTCTAGTGGCCCTTTCAAAACTAAATTTGGATATAAAAAACCAAACCAAAAGCCCAAACTTGTCAAGAACTCTGGCAAAGTGTCAAAATTGACCTAATTTTCAAACTAGAGGTTCAATTTTAAAAAAATTGATGCCATAGTACCTACTCATCATGCTGAATCTGCTGGTACTAGCAAAAGTCAATTTGGCTTCCCAACATGGATCGCGATCCATGTTCCTCTGAGTCGGAATAAAAGCAAAATTTTACCACACAGAGAGGTAGTCCATAGGACCTGGTGGCTTTTTCAAAATTGAAATTGGACCTGAATTGTTGATGTTGTGAGTAAAATTGTGTGCTATTGAAAAACCTCTTTAAATTTTGTTGATTAAAAGCTAGAACTAACAAGAACGGCTATAAACTCATAGCTATCAAACAATTTTTGACAGATTGTAGGTATTAAAAAATACTACCCAACAATTAAGATCAAAACAAGGAATTCAAGCTAGCTAATGAGGTAACCCGGTTTGGATTTTGCAATACCAATCCTTCATGAATTTGCGATCAAGAAAATTGTACCAGAATAGGAATCCTAGCATCATAGACCAAGAGATCAATCACTCAACTGAAGGTAGTGTGAATCAAAGACCACTGCATCCTTTAGAACCTATTGTAGAGGAAAGTGTTTTTGACACCTCGTCAGAAAGATCATACAGCCTAATGACTGAGGACTCCAACAAGTTGAACCCTCAAGAAACACCTTCCATGGGGGAAGTCCTTCTCAACCTGCATGTGACGTAAAATTGTTGTACTTGAAGTTTCAATTTGTAAATGTGCTTAAGGCCAAACTCTATAAGGATGGAATGGACCGCTACTGTGTTAAGTTGGAAAATAATCCAAGTGAGTTCAGAGACCTTGTAGATGTGTCTTATGATGGGGATAGGTATTTTGATAGAGAGGGAATGATGTACTTAGTGGTTCACAACCACTTTATTGTGGATAAATGAGGGATGAGTGGCACCAAGGACAAGATATATGAAGAGCTAGCAGATGAATCACCCAAAATGGACAAACAAAACATGGTGCTCAAACGCACCAATGAGACAATGCGGCTTAATATAGACAACACTTATGTGGGGCTATATAAATTCAATAATGGAGAACAAACACTCTATTATAGCTGTGATGAACCCCGCATCAAGGAACTGATTGATTGCAAAAAACTATACGTTTTTACTTACACAGAGGGGAGAAGTATTACGTGGTCATAATGGACAAGTATGACCGAAAATAATCCCCTATGGATCCTAAGGAGCTATAACGATATACATCTTTTTGGGGACCACTCCACCAATACTATGTAAATCCAAAAGAAGTGCAAACCACGACTACTCACACGCGACGAGAAACAGGGCATGTAAATCCAGTGAAAACTAGAGTGGAAGATTATTTTGGACATGAACAATTTTTGAGCACAGGGCCTATGGGATCAATAGGATTTTTAGAGCTTCTATGAACACACACAGGTGCAGTGCAGCTCCTGACATGTGCAGTAGGATCTAGGGCTTCTATGAACACGCACAGGTGTAGTGCAGTGCATCTCCTAGCATGACTTACACCACTAGAATCCCTCCGGCTATTACACAAGATCGACTTGATGAACGTATAGCGAATAGGATACCAATTATAGTGCCAAGAGGAGATTATGATCCTAGAGAGACCACAGCAGGAGGACCAGGCGTGGTGAGGATGGTTGAGAAGTCCAGATGCATGCAACCATCTCAAGTGGCAAAATGTGTACCCAAAAAGTATAGTGGATCGGGAGATCTATATGCCCATGTTTTGATCTTCAAAGGACGGAATAGGTAACAATACTCAATATGAAGGTTTGGGTTGAGAAGGGACTTCTTTGACATGGTTTCAACCTTTAAACAGGTTGAAGGAATTCATTGAGGAATTCTCAAAAAGAGGAATTAAGCATAATACTGTCTCCCAGATCTATGCATTTAGACAACAGAAGAAGAAAAAGGTGAAGGAAGCCTTGCTTCATTTCAAGAAATACATAGAAAGATGCCTTGCTAGAGAACTACCTCAAGATGAGAGACTGTCAGTCATTTTCATAGAAGGATTGCAAAATAACACTCTCAAAAAAGACTTGCACTTAAAGGCATGTGTTACTTTTGAGCAAGTCACAAAAGAGGCATTGTATCTGGTAGAAAATTGCACGGCATATGAAGAGGTGACAGAAGACATAGACCAAGGGATGAGTAGCACCTCTTCAACCACTAGTGAGTCCACAATGAAACTGGGTGCGCAAAACCCAACTATGTCGAACATTGATCAAATGATCAAGGAAGTGATCAGAAGGATGAACCAAGGAAATAGGACAAACTCAAACACATGACAATCTTCCACCCAAAAATGTGACACTTGTGGAGGAGATCATCCAACTCAGTGGTGAAACCTTCAACATAGGCCAGGAGTAAACGTACCGAGTGTACTAAAGTGGTGTGCTATAGAACCAAAATGGACAAACCAGGAAACCCACAAATGTTTCTATAATAGATAGTATGTTAGAGAGAGACAATATGGGCCACATGGAGGGCAGCAGTTTCCACCCCCTCCAAGATACCAAGTTGGGTCAAATAACACAATCTAAGGGCAGGAAAAACCTCAACTTGTGTTGGGGTATCAACCTCATTTACCCAAGAAAACAGGGCCGTGGTAAGGATTTCTCAACCTATAGAAGTACCTTCTGATCAGAGTATGGTCCCGGTAGTTTCGTATCGAGAAGATTTAGACAATACCTACAAGAGGGGGTTTGATGGGAATACATATGCTTTGAAGGGACAAATTACATGGATGGTTCTTGAAGAGATGCCACAACCCTCGTACATAGCACAACCAACAAAAAACCATTAATTGGTTGATGAAAATATGCTTATGTTCATGGAAAACTGGAACTTCAAACCTAGGGGATATCCTCCTAGAACAGGACAACCAATGGGGGCTCCACAACCTTCTCCACCACATGTAGGACCATGCTATGAATGCAGCGGTGATCATTGGGCAAGGATTTGTCCACACAAAGGAGAATAAATCAAACTTTTTGGGTTTTGTGAAGGGTGTACAAATGACCATCTCATTCCACATTGTCCAAAAAACCCAGATAACACAGGGAAAGCAACCATGAACAAGATCGGAATCGTGCCAAGATCAAGTGGGTCAGAAACAGAACCAATCATTCCAATAAACGCGGTAACGAGATCCCAAGCACATGAGGCTGCAAGGAACACCCCAGCTAGCCAAACAAAGATATAAAATTTGTCTCTCAGAACCCCTGGGAAATCCTGGAAGGCAGAACAAAATAAGATAAAAGCCAAAAGAGAGAAAGAAAAAACGGCTTTGAAAACCAAATTACTGCAAACAGAGGAAGAGTTGAGGATGGAAAGAGACCTTAAGGAAAAAGGCGATGTAGCAAAGCCATCAGCAATATCATCGGGAGGATTTGTCTTGGTAGACAAAGTCTTTGAACCCTTGAACGCAATCTTAAAAGCTTACGATGCTAGGTCCAATCCTAACCAAACTTAGGAGGATAGGTGGCTAATGTCCCTCACTTGGGGTATAAAAAAGAGAGGTTAAAGATGTGCAAGGAGCTCATCCAAGCCGCTCAAGCGCTTATGGAACCACCAGTCCTAACTGCTCCAAAAACTGAGGTGTTAATCCATGAAAAAATTCAAGAATTAAAGGAATGTGAAAACGGAGATGGAGACCAAATAGATTTTGTAAAGGAAGCACCCTCGGATAGGAGGATAGCAGCCAATACAACAGATGGAATATATTTGCAAGCACCTCTGCCAATTCTTAGGTGGAAGAACAATGCCACAAGAATTGTGAGAACATATCAGAAAAAAAAAAGATGGAAGGGCAACGCTTCAGCCAGCACCGATCACTGAGAACCACCTTGAGCATGAGATCTATCCAAATGATATCTGATCACTATATGGTGATGAAGATACAGAGATAATGGAAGACAATAAACCTCAATCATTGAAGACTTTACCTTCATTTATTGGCAACCATGAAACCAAATCAAAGGTAAAAAAATTACCATCTCAATGGAAGGCTAGTCCTAAGATGATGGATACCAAAACTCCTCATGAGTTGATGTCATCCCCTATTCATTGTATGCTAACTCTATCAAAGTTATTGCATATAAGACCTCATCTTTGGATAGAGGTGGGAAAAAATTTGGAGAAAACAGGGCCGGTAATTCCGCCACCAAGTGCTTCTCCAAAAACAATGAATACCCAAATCTTGAAACAAGCTAAACATGAGCTAGTGCCAGTGAACTAGGTAGGATATTATTGTGAAGGAGAAGAAGAAAATACTACCCTACACATGGAGTACAAAGACGTGAAGTCGATAGCAATATTGGATAGTGGAGCCCGAATAGCCATAGCCACCAAAGCAATGTGGGAAAAATGAGGAAAACCCGCTCTATGAAAAACTAGAATGGAACTCCAATTAGCAGATGGGTATCTCGAGATACCTATTGGCATTTTGGAGCAAATTGTAATAACCTCTTGTGTAATTGCATATGAACACACCTTTGCCATTATGAATTTCAATGAGAGTAGCAATTTTGATATCATATTGGGTAGACCATTTATGCGTCAGCTCAAAATGGTACAAGATTGGGGTTATGACTACATATATCTAAGAAACAAGGATGTCACTACGAAAATCAGTGTCATGGACCATAGCTATAAGGATGTGGAACGAACCCCAGGAGAGGAGCTAAACTCCACAAATGACCAAGAAGAAGAAATACTCGCTTGGCTACAAAACAAAGCTCACAATTGAACAGGTGAATCTTTTGAAGATGGTAGTGTAAAAAAAGAGGATTACCTTAATAATAGGTCAACACAAGACGAGGCATATGTACCAAAGCCGTTTCCAAAAGTGATGTTTGAACCTTGTGGATGGCAGCAATACTGGACACTCTTGATGTATGCATGAATGAGGTGACCCTGACCAAATTCTATGATGAAGAAGGATATGATATCATTCCATTCTAGATGATGAGTGTCAACCTAATTCCAAAATCATAATTAGAAGTCTCTGACAGGGAAGAAGTTGCACATTGTCGATGCATAGTGGATGAGATCTCAGTAAGGGACCTTGACCAAATGGGTGAAGAAGCATTCCAAAACTCCATGGATAAGTTGTTATAGCACAACGTAGACGATGAGGTTTCTAGTAGCTCAGATCAGAACATCAAACGAAAGGATCGATAAGTGATCTACTATGATTTTTCAAGCTAAAATCCGCGAAGACAGTGTAGGTATCGGAATAAACGCATGAACAAATGAAACAAGACAGAAGGATACTCAATACCTCTGTTAACCAAAAAAACGTAGTACTTAAGGTTGGTTGAAGCAACTGATTGCATTAACACTAGAATGGTAACCTAACAGGACATAAAAGTGTCCTTTCAGGGTTTTGGGAATATATTTCAAAACCATAGTAGATCCACTCATTTTGAAAAATCCTTTCATGAGCTTATAGTTCAATAACTACTACATATGGAAAAAATAAGAAACTTGTAATTTTTCTCATCCCTTGGTCACTACAAGCCTCCAAAGTTGATGGACCAGTGCATTTTGCCCAAAACAGCAATTTCTTACGGTTGATTGCATATAAATAAGAGTGGAGATTTTTATAGGACATGAGATAAAATGCCCCGTTAACTTCAATGGGTTGGTGACCAAACATATGGTTGATTTTACCTCACTAATGTTTTTTTGGGCAAAAAAAAAGGTAGAAAAAAGTTGCATTTTTGCCATTCTGCGGACCTATCATCAAAGTTTCTATAGTCACGCTCAATACCGATACTATATACATGTTTTCTTAGTTCCCTTTGGGCTTCTGGATTCAAGAGGAGCCATGGAGCATGTCAAAAGGATAATGGATCTCTTACAATCGGAACCTTGGGGGTAATGATAAAGTGCTAAATACATCAAATATGAAAAAACTAGGTTTAGCATTATGACCTCTAGAAACCCATAGAAACTACTCAATATCTAGCCAAGTTTGTAGTCTATGATTAGATATGGTTACTACCTACAAAATACACACAATTGGCCTAAGAAACTAGCAATATTGAGAAAGTTATACTTGCTACTCTAAAATGTATCGTATTCTTCAGCAATCAAAAAACTCAACCATCATCATATACCATATATGCTATATAGCATATTAGGTCCCACAAAACTCAATGAAAATTAGATTTATGCTATACATTACACTTACACAATCAAAATTGAATTTTGGATATCAAGAAAGCCATCAAAAAAATCATGAAAGTGCTAAATTTTGGCCAAAAAATAGGATTATGCAATTCTTGTAAATTGGTCATAACTTTCAATTTTAAAACTTAGCTCTCCCTACAAGCATCAAAACATGTTGAGAACTATGAAGTCCTAACATCTAGCCATCTAAACCTCACAAACATGAAGTTTAGAGTGGTATAGTTGCCAAAAATTGAAAAAAAAAGCCAAAAACAGGACCCGTTTCTCACACAGTTTAGGTTCAAAAATGTTGTGCAAGAGTAAGGTTAATGGTGAGATCGATACTAAAAAAAAAATGCTAAGCTTTTTTCAGCTCATAAGGCAACTTTGTGGATATATAGCACCTAGAAATTCATTTTCATACTCTTCAAATAATTCAAGCAAAATGGTCACTTAACAGGACACAAAAGTGTCCAAGGACATAAAAGTGTCATGTTACCATTCTAGTGTTAAAGATGGGATATCAAAGAGGTACATGAAACCTGACTCAACCAAAACAAAAATGAAAAAGAAGAACACACAAAAACCACAAATGAAGAGTATTATAAAAAAAGCAACGAAGTTGTCCAAAATCGAGTGCAAAAACAAGTACGATGAATTGAAACGAGCTTTGAAGAAAGTTTGGATAATAGAATTGGAAAGCGATAAGGAATCAAACGATGATAAATTTGGTGCACCTTCCCACTACAAGAAAGTACACTATTCAAGATAGAAAAATTGTGGTGCAAAACCCCAAACGAGACCCAAAAGAGCCTGGAACTTCATATGATGGACTTGAAAAAGCCAAATGCATAAACTTAGCAGAACCAAGTGAGGAACCTAAACCGGCATACATCACCACGGACCTCACAAAAGAAGAAGAGCAGCTTCTGATAGATACACTTAGACGGTATAAAGATGTGTTTGCTTGGTCATACAAAGACCTAAAGGGAATAGATCCAGAGATCTGTTAGTACACGATACCCCTTAAAAGTGATGCCAGACCATGCAGACAACGTCTTTATACATACAATGAGACTTTTGCCAAGAAAATTAAGGAAGAGATAGACAACTAAAGGATGCGGAGTTTATCTACCAGATTGAACACACCGATATGTGCCACCATCCGGGACAACTATCCACTACCAATAACGGATCATGTTAATTATTGAGAGAATAGGGAGAAAAGAGGCCTATAGTTTTTTAGATGGGTTCTCCGGCTACAACCAATTAATCATCAAAGCAGAAGACCAACATAAGATAGCTTTTGCAACAGAGTGGGGTATATTTGCATACAGGGTAATGCCTTTTGGCCTGACCAATGCACCTGACACTTTTCAGAGACTAATGAGTCATGCATTCAAGGAATATCATAGACAATTTTTAGAGATATACATAGATGATCTTTGTGTTCATTCTCAGTTGAGAAGTAATCACATAACGCATTCTAGGGAAAGTCTTTGAAAAGTGCAGAACTTATTGTATTCACTTAAACCCTAAAAAGTGTGTCTCCATGGTAAGAGAAGGTAAAATTTTGGGCCACATTGTGTCCAAAAATGGGATTTTCCATTGATCGAGAAAAGATACAAATAATTTTTGCACTATCGAGACCAACAAAAATGAAAGAAGTGTAGGCATTTATGGTACATTGTGGGTACTATGGATGCTTCATATACATGTATGTTGTAATAGCTAAGCCATTGTATGCCCTCATTGCTAAGTTTGAATGGACAGAGGAATGCGAGTAGGCTTTTCACAAATTGAAGCAACAACTAATTTTTGCTCCAATTTTACAAGCCCTTGACTGGAGTAAGATCTTTCATGTTCATGCTGACGCATCAACCTATGCCATAGGATGCATATTAGCCTAGCTCGGAGAGAAGAAAATGAATTTTCCCATTTGCTACTCTAGTTGGTAGCTAAACAACGAGGGGGAAAATCACACCACTACTCAAAGAGAAGGTCTAGGAATGATATATGCTGTCAAAAAATTTAGACACTACCTTCTTGCAAACAAGTTCGTTTTCTTTGTAGATCACCAAGCTCTATTATATTTGGTCAACAAACCTTGCAACACTGGAAGGATTGTTCACTGGTTTATACTATTGCTTGAGTTTTGATTTCATAGTAGTCATACACACATACACGAGTAGATCATCTTTTGAGACTGTTCCATGGGAAAGTACCCGAAGGTATTGATGATGATCTTCTAGATTAATACTTGTTTAACATTGAAATGGCTCCAAGGTGGAGTGAAGTGGTCATCCCTCTCCTCACAATCGGATCATTACAGGTGGAAAGACAACCATCAATAATACATCAAACAAAAGATCTCCAGCTTTTAGCAGGATGACTATAAAAGCACGATAAGGATAGGATTTTGCAACTATGTGTACAGCCAAAAGAATATGAATACTACCTCAAACAGGCTCATATACAACATACAGGGATTCACAAAGGGGAAGTGCAAACATAGCAAAGGCTAAAGGGACTAGGAGTCTACTAGCAAAACATGGAAAACACCGTCCATACTTATGTAAAATCATGTAATATCTGTACAAAACAACCTCCAGTAGAACATGTCACCCTGTTTTGAGTAGCACAAGCACCCAAATCAAGTACTCACATAACTAAGTACTTAAGAAACAAGAGCTTCCCAGAGGGATGGGGCAAGGCAAGAATGAGAACTGTAGAAGAAGAAGCAAAACATTATCTGCTAATTGCAAACCAACTGTATAGGTGGGGAAAGGAAGAACAACTAAGATTGTGTGCTATGGAAAGCGAATATTATGTTATCCTAGAACAAGCACACTCGAGCCAGCCAAGGAGACATTTATGTGCTGATAAAACGACAAAGCTAGTACTTCACTCAGGCATATTGTGGCCAACCCTATTTGGGGATGCAGAGGCCTATGTCAAATGATGAAATTCCATTAAGGCCAATGATGGGAGTACGCGCTTTTGCCAAAAGGGGCATCAACTTTTCTGGCCCCATAATACCTTTTGCATATAGGTCGCATGCACAATACATCATAGTAGCAACAGATTACATGACCAAATGGGTAGAAGCGAAGGCAACACAAAACAATGATGCACGGACTATGGCTCAGTTCCTTTTCAAACATATATTTACAAGATATGGTCTACCCATCCAAATAGTGAGTGATAGGGGAACACACTTACTGAACAACATCATTGAAAGCTTACATGACAAATTCATGGTGATCCATTGAAAATCAACACCCTATCACCCACAAGCTAACGGAAAAGCTGAGAGAACCAACAAAATTGTGTGCACGGTGCTCACCAAAATAGTCAGTGATTCAAGAAATGATTAGGACCAAAAGCTACACACTTCATTATGTAGCTTTTAAAACTTCGATCGGGACGACTTTTTTTAACCTTGTGTTTGGGATTAATGTAACTCTATCCATGGAATTCTTAATTAAAACACTACGCGTTGCAACACAATTAGGATGGATGGGACACGAGCTGTTGGAGAGATTAGACACCCTGGAGCAATAGGATGAAACCAAAGTAAGAGCTGTAGCCAAGATATATGCTTAGAAAAGACAAATGAAAGCTTTCCATGATCAACATGTGATTAGCAAGGAGTTCCAAAAGGGGGATTACATTTTAGTGTATACCCTAAAACAACACTCCAAGAAACTCACAAAGCAAGCGATGGGACCTTTTGTAATACATGATATATCACAAAGTGGTGCCATCAAGCTTGCAACATTGGCAGGAGAGGAGATGCCTAATTGCATGAGTGGTTGCATATTAAAGAAATATCTTCTTTTGCTAACACCAGAGGAGATTCCTTATTGGATGAGTGGCTGCAGATTAAAGAAATATCTTCTTGTGCTGACACCAGAAGAACTCCAAACAATACATGCGATAGCTTAGCGCAGAAGTCGGGGCCCATGAAATTCAGGAACAGGCACATCAAGAAGCCAAAATTAGAATATTAAAGCGAAAGGAACAAGAAAACCTTCAGAGAAAGGCCCAATAGAGCAATTGTATCAACTCCCCTCCAATAGCATCCATACAAATGGAGGCTACATGGTTAGGTGGCATGGATTTACGCATTATGCTGCAACTTGCCGATGGCACCACCGAGCGTGCATTAGTGGACACTAGGGCAAGAGAAAATGTTGTCGACTACTCCACTTTTAGGAAATTAACAAAGGAACCTCTAACGCCAAATATGATGGGGTTCAAAGTGGCCAGCAAAGGCACAATGGATAGTATGGGACATGTAAATTTACCAATAACGGTTGATGGAATAGTTTATCCTCATCAATTTCATGTAGTGTAGGATAAAGATCTTAACAAAGCAGTTATTCTGGGAGTGCCATGGATGCGCACTTATCAAGCCACACCAAATTGGCATGATAATACTTTGCAGCTCATGCAAGATGACCAATCTTTTGCCTCATCCTTTGTACAAACAGACTATGTATGGGAACATCTTCAATCAACACCGGATCCAATCCAGAGATGTTTTCCAATGGCGGTCAAAACAATCTGGGTAGAAAAGTCCATTATGCAAACCAATCCGAAGAAATTATGGATACCCAAGCGACACAGCAATGCTAGCCCACCCATGGTGCATCAACAAAAACCCAACCTCGCCAAATCGCCCAAGGCTTTTGTCAAGCAACCTAGGTCAATCCAATCTCAACATCGACAAGAAAAAGAGGTCAAGTGGGTATGGAAACCAAAAAAGACTAGCTCACCGGATGCCTCAACAATCAAGACCACATCCAAGCAATTTCAATGGCAACCAAAACAGAGCCCGCAATCACAAAACAAGGTAGGGTAACAAACTTCTAAAGGCCACTATCCAACAACGGGCGTGTTTTCTACAATTACTTATGTTCGGACCACGCAGCTTCAACATAGCCTCACCATCAAAAACCATTGAACTTATTGTTCAAAACTCATCTCTTGCACAGTTTGTTACCACATGCATCTCCTCGATTCTCATATATCATAGAGCCACAATATACGGTTATGCATAGACACATCCTTCCTTCTCATGCACTCTGACACGTGTTCGTCTGGGGCGACTCACTCTAGGAAGGGGGGAAAATGTATCAAGATCATCATTTTGTATATAATAGCATCATTGTTTTTCTTTTCCTTTCCTTTGACAGTTTTCTGAACTGCTCTTAGCAGGCATAATCATGAGCCATATTGACACCATCTAAATGCAAGGTTAAGAATACGTATGTATGAGAGATTACAGTAGTTTTGGCAAAATTTTGGCCAACTAATAATAATTATAACTAATTTTCCTTTACTAAAAAGCTACAAACGACAAATAATCAACAAAAATAATAAGTTGAGACAGGAAAGTCAGAATCGACTTTTGAAAGCAAACACCGAAACTTTAAAGCAAGGGCTTCGAACATGGCAAATATGGAAAGATTCGGCACACGACGGATTTTGAGCCAACTTCTAAAGGATCAAAACTGCAGATTGAAGGCCATTTTTTGACTAAATATCAGAATAAGGAACGATTCAAATTGCAGGTGATATGAACAGCAAGATATGATCAATGGAGGTAAGTATGAATGGGACATTCCAGGTAGATTGGAAACATATAGCCAAATGGGGCAACATAAGCTCATTTGCATTCACAGAGAGAGAGAGAGAGAGAGAGAGAGAGAGAGAGAGAGAGAGAGAGAGAGAGAGAGAGAGAGAGAGAGAGAGAGAGAGAGAGAGAGAGAGAGAGAGAGAGAGAGAGAGAGACAAAGATAGAAGCATAGGGTTTTTCGCTTTGTTTCTGCCCGTTGCGACCACCTTGGTAGCTCTTACTACACCGGATTCGACAAGTATGATCATTAACCCTACAAAAACATTTGTGTATGCCCCATATTGCACAAACAATACCAAAACATTAGATTAGAGCAGATCAAAGTCACAAAATTTGTAAATTGTCAAGGCCAATGGGGACTTCAAAACTCACCCAAAACCAAAACTTTCAGTAGACCCCTGAACACATATTTAGGAATTTTGGGAATTATTCAAGTCCCATTTTTGAAAATGAGACCTAAAACCAAAGTGTTTTTTGTTAAGTTTGATCTCAAGGTTGTTTGTGGGGACCTGTGCCAGATAAAAATGAGACACTAATGCATGCACATAGGGCTCAAACTTAAGTTCAAGCCATACCTTGTTGTTGTCTTGTGCATGGGATATTGAGAAGAGGATTGAAGTTAAGTTCGAGCCTCACATGCCTTGCCTAATTTAGCAAACTTTTTCAATGCAAGCTTTATTTATTGGAGTGCTCCCACTCATCTTTGCATATATCAACATAAGTAGCTATGCAATTATTGTTTTCCTCAAAAAGTTTTCTCGCTCTTCACCTGATCATCTTCAATTTTTTGAGAAAATGAAGGATGTTCGTACATATTCCACTTTTGTGAGGTTGGAGAGCATCTTTTTAATCACAAATGGAGGGACTCTCTCTTATGTAGGGAATGATCATGCTTGCCATTTTGATTGAATAATATGTAAATGTAGGGTACTTTTATAATATCACTTTCATAGGTCTAGTACCCTTTGATTGCATTGTATATCTTAAATATTAATAAAAATATATAAACGCATACTATCTAGAAAATCAAAGAGGATAGGGGTATGGTTTGAGAGTCCAAATTGTTGAACCTAAGGGAGATAGAGCACATAGACAAACACAAACAAAAGAGTGGTAGAGAGGAGAGGGAGACAATGTATACACTAGATGTAGAACCCCAACAGTGTGTAGAATAGACACACTAGATATGTATATATCACTTTAGTACCTAGGGTTAGGGAACTATATTTAGCACACAATATATAATTCCAACATCCCCACTAAAACAAAGGTCCCTAGCTATGGATGAAAGAACCTTTGGCGTCTCAAAGGATAAATCCATAGTTATACTATATACACATGCTGCTTTATTAAAATCAATACAAATTTAAAGTTTTGATTGTAGGGGCTACATCACTCATATTTTAAAATTTTCCCTTTCAAGGGTCTTTGGAAATTCAATAATTCTATATATACAATTGAGTTTTAGAGCCCCAATACATGCTTCAACATCTTTGAGCCCCCACACACGTAGATTGACATGATTTTTTTCATGTAGACAATAGAACCTCAAGAAACATTTCAAGATGTGAAGTTTAGAAATATCCACATCACATTGTCTTAGAGATGTTTTGCAATGCTTCTCTGGAGACAAGAGAGAAACAAACATGATATTGGTGTAATCACATGTGCACATCTATACAATACCGACACAAAATAGCCATAATGGGGCCCAAACAAATTTAAATCATATAATAATCATGGAGTCATGTACCATGGCATCGTGGAGGTCTCCATGGCATCAAAGATGCTATCCTAAAATTTCTTATTTGATTATCAAAGGTCAAATACAAAAATGAGACGCTTATATAGACGACAATATATATGATGATGATCAAAGGTCAAATAAAAAATGATATGCTAATATAGACGACAATATCTATGATGATTACCAACATGGTTGAGATAAAACACATGGCTTTAAGAACAAAATCCATGGATGGAGAGAACAAAGATGAATCACATAACATCACCTTGCACTATCAGGAACCACAACCATGGATGAAGAGAATAAAGACACATCATGTAACCTCACCCTGCATCATCAAGATAATTAGTACAATTAAAATAAAAATAGGTTTCTTTTTTAAATGATTTTATGGTAGCTTGCATGGTGATCTTATAACATAATATGTAGTAACAAGGTGGCATGCCATGGTCTCACATACCATAAAATCATGGATATTTCCATGTCATTAGAGACGCTACAATGTAAGCATGACAAATAAAGACTTGTAATCACTCATGAAACACACAACCATACCATGAATGGTATCGTGTATCCTGACTAATTGGAAAGAATACATCATGATACGTAAAAAATCATAAATGAATGTCACATTAAATGATATTGTGAAAGAACTCAAGAAATTTTGCACCACTTCAAGTCCTCAGCCATGGTAAGTCAAAGAAAATATCCGAGCCATCACTACTAATGTGCCATATCTATTGCTTTGCATTCATGTATGTCCCAAGCAACACCACCCACACACATGCATCATAAATAGATTGGTTTTTCAGCCCACGGATATCAAAACTCGATTGCCTATGTCAAGAGATCAAACCCCCTCCTATACACTGTCAATCAGGCTTTTACTTGTTTTTAGCATTAAGATGAGAGGCTTCTCACCATGCACAAAGGGACCTTGATATGCACAACAATGCAACATGACACATAGACTAGGGCTTGCTTGGCCCCTCTTTTGAACAAAGAAGTAGCTAGTGATTCCTTCACTAAATACATAGTCACATAGAGGTAGCCTGGTCTCTTCCCTCGATTCACCAAGACACATGGTGTGTTTTTCCCTTGATTCAGTAAGGCAAGCTACACCTTCACTAAATGCAACATCCCAGATAGGCATTGTGAGATATTCCAATAATAGGCAATAATTTGAAAAGCAACATTGTATTGATTTCATTACCCATGCTCTCCGACATGCATGCCCCTATAACACTTCTATTCCTTTTGATTCAGGAGCATGAGCTTAACTTCTTCCATAAAAGAGAGGATATTCCTTCATAAATCTATAATTCAGGAAACAATCTTATCTTATCTACCTTATTTAATATAACCAACTAGCATACGCACATAACTGATTGCCTACCCTTAATCTCTTTCAATGTTACAAAAGGCGATCTTTCTATTTAAATTCTTAGTCATCCCATGTAAATTGATGTAAGGAATAGATTGATGAAGAAACAAAGCTTACAATGATGAAGCATAACACATTATGGAAGGTAAAAATATGAAAGCAAACTTATCCTCTAAGAGTTGGGAACTCAATATCCAAGCCAATAACCGCATATATGAAGTGATCATCATAACAAATCTAATGCCATGTTGAACCTAAGGAAGATAGAGTACAAAGATGAACATAGAAGAGGTAGAAGTAGAGATGAGAGGGAGACAATACACCAGTTATAGAGCCTCAAGAGTGTGTAGAATAGACACATGCACTAGACATGTATATATAGCTTTAGGACCTAGGGCTAGGGAGTTTTGTATATCACACACTATATATAGATCCAACATAAACAAAACACTACCTCTCACATGCTAGATTGTGGAGGGAATTTATATGAAACCAAAGGTAGGAATTCTCTCTTATGAAGGGCACAAAACATCCCTAATTTTTCAACTAAATAGCACAAAGGAAAACCAAAAGCATCATTATCAATTAGCATCAAAGAGGAGAGGTGTGTGGTTTATCACTCAAATGGATAACCTTCTATCACATGATCGATTGGTGGAGGACATCTCTTTGAGCTCACGTGCTAGAATTGTCTCTTTATAATCATGAGCATAAGCATGATCGATGCTCGGAGAGAGTAGTATGTACTATGGGATTTAATTCCATGAGATAATTCCATGGAGCATCAAATCCATTTTCATAAAAGTGTAGCAGCTAGAATTATTGAAGTCCCTCTCTCTATTTAAAACATAGCCTGAAAATAAAACACATATTCTAGTCCTATTGTTAAACTAGGATAATAGAAGATATGAGTTTTCACATATCCATATCCTTCTCATGAGTAATAACATTATACGTAACAATATTTTTCAAGGATGAGCAAGGGATAATCCCCCACAGTTGGCTTTAAAAAATTGACTAGATTAAAAAAAACTTGAGTCAAGCTATCCAAAAAGTTAGAGAATAACTAGGAAAAAAATTTCTAGCTAGAAAAAGTCCTGCTAGAGTGCTCATGAGGCTTGAATATCAAGCATGTGAGGCTCAAGAGACTCATAAGGTAGAGACTTTGGAAGATGGATTTCAATTGGGCAGACTTTCTCAATAGTCTTACCTAGCTCATGAGGCTCTCACACTTAGTGAAATAAATGAGACTCAGACATAAGTTCATGCTAGATGAGGCAGTGACTGAATTCAGCCTTGTGAGATACAAACTCTTTTCAAAAAATTTCTAGGTAGAAAGAGCTTTACTAGAGTGTTCATGAGGCTTGAAAATTGATTGTCCAGGTCATGAGGCTCGAACTTAAGTTCGAGCCATAGAGCTAGAGATTGAATGAATTCTCCACTAAAACAAGTCATACTAGAGTACTCACAAGTCACATGAGGCTTGAAAACTGAGCATCCAAGTCATGAGCCCTAGCTTAAGTTTGATCCCACAAACTATAGACTGAATAATCAATTAGATAGAATTTTGGCAAGAGTCTTTGTCTCAAGAAGCTCATGAGCTATAGATGTTTGCAAATGGTTGCAAATGGTTTCTAGCTAGAAATAATTTTGCTAAAATATGTAGCTTAGGAGGCTTGAAAATTGAGTCTCTAGGTCATGAGGCTCACTCTTGAAAATGATTCATGGCTCAAAAGATTCCCACTAGAGTGCTCACAAGGCTTGAAAAGTGAGTCTCCAAGTCATGAGGCTTGAACTTAAGTTTGAGCCTCATGAGCTAGAGACTCAGGAAGATGATCAAGTAGCAAGAGCTGTGGAAGAGTCTATGGTGCATGAGGTTCAAACTTAAGTTCGAGCCTCATGCAATATGACTCTTGCAGATTGCTTCTAGCTTGGAGGAGTTCTGCTAGAGTGTTCTTGATGCTTAGAAATTGTCATGAGGCTCAAACATAAGCTCAAGCCAGATGAGGTAAAGACTCAAGTCAAGCCTTGTGAGATACATACTATTTTAAAAAGTTTCTAGGTAGAAAGAGATTTACTACAGTGCTCTTGAGGCTTGAAAGCTGAGTGTTTAGGTCATGAGGCTCGATCTTAAGTTTGACCTCCAGAGCCAAATATTGAATTCTCCACTAAAACAAGTCGTAGTAGAGTGCTCACATGAGGCTTGAAAATTGAGCATCCAATTTAGGAGGCTCCAACTTAAGTTTGAGCCCAGAAACTATAGATTAAATGCTCAAGTAGATAGAATTTTTGCAAGAGTCTTTGTCTCAAGAAGCTTCTGAGCTTAAGCTTGAGCCTCATGAGCTAGAGACTTTTGCAAATGGTTTCTAGTTAGAAAGAAGCTTGCTAAAGTCTGTAGCTCAGAAGGCTTAAAAATTGAGTCTCTAGGCCATGAGGCTCAAACTTGAGTTCGAGCCTCGTGAGCTAGAGACTCTATCAAGTTCCAACCTTATGAGCTTGAGACTCTAGGACCACTGAGTGACAATGCACCGGTAGTTATTACTAGAGGCTTTGTTTGTTATGGGGTTAAGCCTACTTGTTGTAGAGGTAGCAAAGCTTGTAGGGCACTTGGCTAAGCTTTACTAGGCTCTTTGAGCAACTGTAACAAAAGGGCAGCAAAACAGAGTGTGTCCTCCTCGGCAAAGTGAGCGTAAGCGGAACTACCTTTGTAGGATGTGGAGATCTTGGATGATAGGTGCAAGGGAGGGGTTGTTCCTGCACACCACACAAATATAAGCTTTGGATAGCAACAAGATCTGCACACATTATTTTAGGTTATGTACACACAAAATAATCTTGGTCCATAAACCACATATGGTTTCCCTTTCCTCTGCCACTACGGGTTTCGTTGAGCAACACATGGGGGCGGAGCTGGCATCGAGTATGAGAGGCTCATAGAGTCACTGCAAGGCTATATGCAAAGGCAAGGTACACAACGACTGCAGAATAATAAGGATACACTGATGCAGGCATAAATAGACCAGGTTTATGGCTCTGAAGTGCATCAAAGAGGCGAAGTGAAGCTCATGCCAAAGGTAGAAGATTTATCAAATCATGTAAAGTGATGAGAAGAGGTAGACATGCCATGATGTATACACATCTACACATCCAGAAGAAGTGAATCCAATGAAAGAGGCTCCGCAAGGCAATGTTCAGACCATGCCGCAGCTCTTAGATATTCAGCAGGTCTCGGGAAGTGATTAGAGGTATAATATTAGCGCATGACAGGATCTGCACACATCCCATGAATTGATCAGAGGTAGAAAATTTGTGATCAAAGGTATATAGCTTGACACGGTAGCTGTAGTGAGGTACAGTAAATGCAGCTTCAGATCATAGCTTGTTTGAACACAGGGGTGGAGGAGTTTGTGAGAGCGGAAATTCGATCACTATCCATCTCTCTCTCTCTCTCTCTCTCTCTCTCTCTCTCTCTCTCTCTCTCTCTCTCCCTCTCTCTCCCTCTCTCTCTCTCTCTCTCTCTCTCTCTCTCTCTCTCTCTCTCTCTCTCTCTCTCTCTCTCTCTCTCTCTCTCTCTCTCTCTCTCTCTCTCTCTCTCTCTCTCTCTCTCTCTCTCTCTCTCTGACTTCACATGGAAAGTTCAAAGTACAGAATATCATGCCACAGTTTGTGTAGGCTCGTGCCACAGTTTGTGCTGGGCTCGAGACACAATTTTGTGATAGGGCGTGGCGAGCTCACGACGTTCATGGCAGGCTCACAACACAATAGGCATGGCTGACACGTCTTCAATTGTCCATTGCTAGTTTTGAATTTTAAAACTAACGTTTGAATTCAAATTTGACGAATGTGCCTAACCTTGCTGTCCACTTTCACGAAATAAGGGTGGCTTCACGTTGTTCATGAACGTCTGCCCCACCTTTCATAGTTCCACTTGCCAATCGATTTCCATAGGCTGCAAAGGATGGGTGATGGGGGAGATGCCCTCGATGTTGTCCAAGCATTTCCACAAATTTTCCTCCGAGTTAAGTGCGCTTTGTTCGTGAAGCTATTTGAGGAATGTTCGGAAAAGTTATGCCCTTCTATTGGAAGGATGAAATCATTGGAGAATGTCAGTGCCCATTAGTGAAGCCACCCTTAATTAGTGTACGTAGTTCCTCCATGTTTTCTTGTGCTTGATCAAACCATAGCTCGAGCCTTGTTGCCTTCAAAAACTTGTTGCCTGTGCCTCGAACTACAGCTCGAGCCTGGTTTCCTTTAAGAACTTATTTCCTGTGGTTTATAGCACATCAACTTTGATTAGATTAGTTCAATTTTAGGATGTGAGAGTGGCATTTGTAAGTTTCTACAGAATGTTCAAAAGAATTTTTTAGTAAATTTTTATATTGCGTCCTATTTTGTGCCATACCTCAACATCATGATCTTTTGCATGGGTGTGTCACATACCTAGCAAGGTGCATTTGACACTTGCTGGTATAATCTTCAAAAAGGTACAAGGAAATTTTGTTTGGCTTTTTGGATGTCCATAGGCTGTAGAGGATGGGTGATGGGGGAGATGCCCTCGATGTCGTCCAAGCAACTCCACAATTTTTTCTCCGAGTTAAGCTCGCTTGGTTTGTGAAGCTATTTGAGGAATTTCCGGCAAAGTTGTACCTTCTATTGGAAGGATGCAATCATTTGAGAATGCCAATGCCCATTTATGAAGCCACCCTTAGTTAGTGTATCTAGTTCCTCCAAGTTTCCTCATGCTTGATCAAACTATAGCTCAAGCCTTGTTGCCTTCAAAAACTTGTTCTCTATGCTGCGAACTACAGTTTGAGCCTTGTTGCCTTTGAGAACTTGTTTCTTGTGGTTTTTAGCACACCAACTTTGATTAGATTAATTCAGTTTTAGGATGCAAGAGCGGAATTTGTAAGTTTCTACTGATGTTCACAAGAATTCTTCAGCAAATTTTTATATTACGTCCTATTTTGTGCCATACCTCAACAACATGAGGTTTTGCGTGGGTGCATCACATACCTATCTAGGTGCAATTGACACTTGTTGGTATAATCGTCACAAAAGGTACAAGGAAAGTCCTTTGGCTTATCATTAACTTTGATTCTTTCATTATAATTGTAAGTTCTCCTAGACTTCTAGTGATGTTCATATAAAGTTTTGAACAAATTCTCATATTATTTCCCATACTGTGACATAACACAATACCATGGGCTTTTGTGTGTGCGTGGGAGGAACCACACACCTAACATCGTCTTATTGGGGTAACTAACCTCAAAGTTAATGGCAGACTAGTGGCCCCTTCATCTCCAATGCACATTGCTAGTATATGGTTTCTCCATAGAAGCTCCTAATGTTGATCGCTATATGGAAAAATGTCAGGCTAGCGGCCCGTTGATCTCCAATGCACATTGCTAGTATATGGTTTCTCCCTAGAAGCTCCTACTATGTTGATCACTATATGGGAACATGTCAAATAAAGTACCCTCTTTCATACATAGAAGTGTCTGCTACCTCTGCATTTGAGTTTTGGGTTGTTTGCTCTTGTAATGAGTGTTCTAGCTAGCTCATGTTTCAATGTTTTAGCTTTACTAAAACTCAAGCCCCTACACTTAACCATCTAATGCCCTCCAAGTTTCTTCAAATTCTATTTCTGCTTCTGGAATAAGGCGAAGTTGTTCTTTTTACGATTCAAGAATTGATGTTTCCCATTCCTTTGTATACTCTTGATCCCCATCTAAACATCAACATTTTTCAAGTTCTCTGTATATTCCTGATTTCCTAGCACAATGCAACTTCTACAATCAGAACTGGACACCCAACTCTTGACAATAATGCAACCTAGCAATGTTGACACCAATGGTTGACAATTATGTAACCTAGCACAATGCAATTTTTTCTCTAGAGCTTGACACCAATGGTTGACAATGTTGCAACCTATCACAATGAAACCACCACTACTCAAGAACTTGGTTCACAAAAATTGTCCCAAAATCATGCATTTTTCCCAAAATTCCTAAATATGTCTTCCTGGTAACTGGCAGAATCAAGCAGTGCAAAAACAGTTGCAAAATGCGGTGGAACATGGATCACGATCCATGTTCCTCAAACCCTAAAATTGAAAAAAATTATACAGTAGCATCCCTATGTGGCTAAGAACAATTTTTACTAGCTGAATTTCAAAATTCCTCCCAACATGGACCGTGATCGATGTACCTTTTTGCTAAAATCAGGGCAAGAGGGGTTCACTAGCTGGGGGATGCAAAAAGGGCTAGTAAAATCATCAAATCCTCATTGTTTGTTACCTTCACTCTGCAAATGGTCTTTTGTCAGTAATCAAAGGAAAAATGGTTTGTTTCCAGCAAAAACTCATAGAGTAGGGCTAGGAGGAGAGTGTGAAGCTACCCCATAGGCCAGAGCAGCAAATGGAACTTTTTAGGACTCTATTCCAAAACCAGCTGAAATAGAAGGAAGTCCTGAAGAAAGTGAAAGACAATCATCAAAGATATGTAGTTTAAAGGTGTAATTAGGGTCAAATTAAAGCAAAAGAGTACTTGCAAAATTGATCAAATTTCATGGACCAATTTCCCCTTTCAAATAGATTCAAATATTGATAAAAATGTGTGGGGAGCTAGGCAAAGCTATGCTTTTTATACACAAATCATCTAGAAGCAAGACAACAACAAATGTCAGTCAAAGGAAGTACCCAAAAGTGGTCTCAAAAAACCAATATGGTGAAGACAAAAAAAACATGGCCATAAACTAGAAAATTGAGAAAAATCCAAATTTGAAAATATTTTACCAGTGTGCTAGGAAGACCTATAGGAACATGTGTGCAAGAGGCTGTGTCAAAATCTTTCCCAACGTGGATTGCGATCCATGTCCTTTTGCCCAACGAGGTAAAAAATCATACCATCTAACCTAGTATATTCACCAAAGCCTAGCCATAGAGTTTCAAGTCATTAGGATTCCAAAATCTACATCAAAATGCCAAATTTCTCTAAGTCTGAGGATGATCTCCAAAAATTGACCTAAGTATCAACCAATGATCCAAATTCCAAAATGTTTGGACCAAGGCACCATCTTGATGAGCCCTACCAGCTGGTATCATTAGATCTTCAAAATGCTACCAAACATGGATCACGATCCATGTTCCTCCAACCCCAAAACCAGAGAAATTTGCATAGTAGCATCCCTATGTGGCTAGGAACAACCTCCACTAGTTGAAATTTTGAGATGCTTCCCAACATGGATCGCAATCCATGTACCTTTTTACCATAATTTATCTCTTACCTTATGTCCTTGTTGCTATAGTAACCCTAGATGCAGTGGTGAAATTTGGTCAAATTTGGGGTAATTTTGACAAAGTTATGCTCATTTTTCATTTTATGGTCAAAGTTTGCGTTTTCTTCAACTTTTAGACAGTTTTGATCAATTTCTAAAACCTATTTCCAATCTGAAACTGACCTCAGGATGCCTCGAAGGAAAGCACAAAGGGAGTGGGGAGCACCACCATATGAGATCACAGATATATCCTCGAATGAGAAGGCCATATCACAGAATAGATGCTCGAAGTAATACCGGCCAATGTATTCATTGGAAGATTTCAAGTAGCGAACGGAGAGATAGTAAAGACTACCATCTTTCCAAGGGAATTATGGACAATACCCCAAAAGTCAGAAGTGCAATTAGAGGCAAGGTGCCTACAGTTGGACAACTTTCTACGACTACCACCATGGGGGACCAGAAGGGCTCATGAATTCATAAGCTCTATTCCCTACAATTGGAAAGCCACCTTGACGGACAAAGATGAAGCGACAGTCAAAGTGAAAGTCATCGAAGAAATAATTAATGAATCTCTCCATCTGTAGCAAGGGACACACAATCTATTGCAAAAGACAAAAGCAATAGATAACGACAAAGCCTTCCTGAAGCAAAGAGGACAGAAGCTGACATGTCAAGATTTGATCTAATCAGAGGCAGAATTGCTGTTGTACCTCATATTGCAACATTTCAAAGTACAAAAGCCACCAAGATACATTGAACCATTGTTGCACATGGTAGTAGTAATGGCAATGGGCTTAACAGAAATAAGAGTGGTCAACTGCAACTTTGGCAACTACCTCCTCGACAACATAGTAAAAGTAAATCTTAAGGGGAGCCAAAAGATCAAGACCTACATGAACGCGGGACCAGTGCTAACTCAAATCACCTACCAAGCATTGGGAATGATTGCTGATCTACCACCTACAGAAGCACAGATAGATTTGATCCACAAATCCAAAAGAGCAGTAAAACCAGTGGAAGGTCACAAGGTCAAAACCAAAGGCTAAATAAACAAGGCAAAGCGCAACAAGAACGGACATTGACAGTGAGAAGACAGAGTCGGATGCACCGAATAGTGAGGAAGCAGGGTCTAAGGAAAGAGATACCCCTTTAGAATACCAATCTTTAGATGAGGAGAAGGGAAGTGAATTTTGCATGAGATGTACATGATTAAAAAAGAGAACAACCCGAGCGGTAGAAGCCATCCCAATTATCCAAGCCAGAAGAACAGTAGAAGAATCCAAGCACTAAGAGAAAGAATCCAACAACAGAAGGACAAAGAGAAAAGAAATAAGGAAACAGAAGTGGACGATGAAAAAGAGGAAGAGGAAGAAGAAGACATCCCTTTGCTACGCAGGTAGACAACAACTCTTGAACGGATCAAACAACATAAAAGACAAGAAGCAGAGGAGAATCTGAAAAATGCGGCAACGGATTTAGAATGAGCTCAAATAAAGGAGAAAAGAGAAAGAGAAGGGGCAAAGTGGCCATGTGTCAATGATCTTGAATCATCCGCTGAATCAACGAAGGCCAAGTAAGAAGATGATATCCAAGAGCAGAAGGGAGAGCAGGACACGCTAGACCAGCAAGGTTATGATTTTTAATCTTAAGAGACAAATACGTACCTTTAGAAGCAGGAACAAAAAAAAGAGAAGAAGTTGTAGACCTTCCAAAACAAGGGGCAGATAAGGTGTTGTCACACAAGAGAAGGTGGACAAAGAAAAAGAGATAGCACCGCCAGAAACTACTACAGTTCTAGCTGCTACTGAAGTACTGAAAACAAAGGAAAGAACGACAGAAGAGGCTGGAACATCCGAACAGGTCCAAAGAAGCCAGCAAAAACCGTGATCACCTTGTTCGCAAGCTGTAGTAGAGAAAGGATCAGAAATGATTAGGTCATTCGACATTGATGCCTATTTAGAGAAAATCAAGCTCTAATTCAAATGCCAAAGATCTCTCTACAACTTGTGCGAGCTAGAGTTGGAAGACACCAAGAAGGAGGCATCTAAAGCAGCTGAAAACACTTTGCACCTATAGGACAAAATACAATAGTTGCAAAAGGTTCAGCTACAATGCCAATTGGAGTTGCAAAGAGAACAAGAAAATGCGGCCTATTACTATAAATAAGTCCATCAATTTAATGAGGCCAACACTACTCTGCAAGTCGAATAGCAACGACTAGAGGAGGAGCTAACCAAAAAAAAAGAGCTAAATAAATGCCTGCAAGAGTCCTACGCGGTGGTCAGCAAGACTCTAACCCAGCTATGCTCTGCAACATCTCAGGATTGACCAAACTTACTGTCCCATCAACAGACGGCGATCTTGGGACAGCTTTTACTCTTGGCAAAGAAAAAGACTAGCAGTATTGAAGTACCCAATTATAGCAAAGCCAATCAATAACAACCCCCCGTCAATGAATTATATGGTTTAGACGCTCAGAGGGGTCATCAACATGATGAAGGAGATTCCAAATCTCGCATGCCAAATGCTCATGAAAATTGCCAAGATACTAATCACCTGCATAACGGCATTCAATGATATAGAGGCAGTGGAGCATCCCTAGAGGTTATTTGTGAAGGGCACAAGAGGGCTCTGCTAGAATCTGGAGACAAAAATCCCAAGCAAAAATATAATCATGGGATTCTATGCAAGATTCATGTTCCAACCCTCCCACTACATGCAGAATTTTGACGAGGCGTTCATGATCAGATTCTTTGAGGTAGACTCCTCCATATTTAATTCCATGGCCAAAGGTCTACCAGCCCGACATATAGCCTATCAAAGCACTCTCAGCAATAATCCTTTCAGAGAGCTGGTGACAAAAGTGGAGATCGAGGCAAGGGTGCAAAAGTTTAGGCACCTCACTGCGACGCTATAAAAAAGACCGATCAACTACTAGAAGACACGACAGATTGCACGAGGACGTGCAATGAATAGGAAGGGGGGGATGTTTGATGGACACATCAGACTGACACGTAAAAGGCGGATGTACGCCAAACCTTGTAGTACTCGCTCATTTTTTTAAAAGAAGCGGTGTAATTCAGCTAATAAGGATTCACAATTGTAATATATTTTTTCATGCCCTCAAGTAGTCTCTCTGAGTCTACACCCCTTGTAATTGGTCAAATGGCGGCAGAAAAGTCTCCTTAGATCTTAAGTCAAAACCCTTATTTTTTTACTAACACTTTATCATTAGCTTGAAGGAGTATTGGACGTTTACTGTGAGAGCCTCTTACTGCTACAATTTGTAATCCACTTTTCTCCTTGTCTGGTAATCAGAATTCATTTCCGAATAGCACATTGTGTTCCTTGTCTCTTGCTCTACAATCTAAGTGTAATCATTCTCGATTCTTCTGTGGTTTGCGAAGTCTTGCTTGTGAGCTAAATGCATTGATTTGAGGTCTTAAATGGTTGTTTTTTGATGTTTTGACCTTGGATAAGTGTTTCTATGCTTAAGGGGGACCTTTCCATATAATTCTATTTCACTTTTTTGTAAACTTTTTGTGATGGGTTGTACCTTCCCAGATGACTGCAGAACTTGGTAGGATTGTACCTCTAGGTGTTGTGATACCTCTCCTTAAGTTTCATTGCATTCCAAATTTGTTTGGATGCAGAAAGGGCGTGATGACCTAGAGCGGTGAGATCGGCATAGACTGATTTTTTGACTAGAAAGTGATTGATTTTCTTTTGTCGCGGTATGGATAGCCCTTTGAGTTCACTTTGGTGAGATTTACACTCTCATTAAGTCTCCGTGCCCCATCTCGAGTCGCTTCCTTGCATATTGACATTATGTTAGTACCAAAAATCTATGCTGCAGATGTCCGTCGCGGTGACCCACTAACAAAGAAGTATTTTACTAGTTCTATAGAAGATTCTTGCTATGAATAAGAAAGAAGATAATTTCCAAAAACAAAAAAATACTATTGCAATAAAGATATCCAAAAAAATTCAAAGCCGACAAAGCTGGAAGGATTCTACTGCAAAAGAAACCTTACATCACTGGAGATCTAAGAGAGTGAGAGATAAAAAAGTTTGAACTCCAGCTCAAGGTCCAACACACAATGTATAAAAGTGTACTTAATACAAATCTATTCTCAAATGATATCTTCAACATCTTCTTGACCTATACTTGATGTGCCCTCTTTGTATATGCAAGGTGCTTCAAATCGTTGTATCGAAGTAGAAACTATTTTTTGGAAGGAGAAAGCTCTCTATTATGTTTTATTCCATGTTTGGTATATGCTATATAACTTCCTGCAAGTGAATATTGCATTGCATGACCATATCCAAAAAATTGATCACACACTCTTTCTCCAAAAGGTCTACTTTGATGGCATATGGAGGATGAGCATAGCCACCAAGGTATTTTGACAATGTCTTGTATGCAAATAGAGGCATATAACCATCAGAGGAGTACTTCATGTCAAAACTAACTAAATCAAGACAAGAAAAATACTTATGGTAGCTTCATAGAAACATATTTGGTAAGATCTACAACTCTAGATGACCGTCCCAAGAAATCTTTTGGTGGATAAATCTACAAACAAATTAAATCAATTAATCATTAGCAACATTAAATGCAAAAGGAAAACTTTAGCTTAGATAGATAAAGTACTCACCGTAATATTTTCATCCAAGACAATTTGATTGTCCCTCTAGAGATTTATTGAATCAATGTTTCATATTTTGAGATATAGCTCTTGAATGATAGAAACATCTTTATCTTGCTTATCTTCATTTTCACTATCTATGTCTAAAAATGAGGATCCATTATATTCTCTTACGCCTTGAGAAACTCTTTGCCAGTAGGCTCTTCATATTGAAGAACTTCATTGCAACAAATCTCTAATGCTTTATGAGGCTCAAAGAAATCATCCAACTTACCCAAAAGAGAATCCTTTTTCTAAAAAATCTTTGTATTTAATATGTCCTTCATCGTTTCCAACATTATAGTTAAAGTGTTGTGCCAAAATAGCATACAATTAATCCTCTCATAAACCAAATGATCTTTGGATATCTAAAAGCATTATATATTCTCCATGGCCAAAAGGAAAACATGGTAAAATATGCAAAGGTAATGTTCCTTTTAAAAAACAATACAAGGACTTCTCCAATGTGATACTTTCTTCTTGAATCGTAGAAAGTTGAAGACTCTCAACTTCTGGCCACTCTTTTTCTACATCAAGAACTTATTCATTGTCTTCTTCACTTCACTTGATTTAGAGCTACTTTCATCCTTAATCTGCTTCTTCATCATTATCTCTCAAGAGACAAAACACAAGAAATCACACACTTTTCTTCAATAGTCTACATTTGTGTTTGCACTTTGAACACTTTGGAAGATTCAATTTGAAGTTTTTTGATAAGGTGGAATACTTTTTGTTAAGCCTAGAGGATTGTGATGAGTTCTTTTGAATCAAACCTATAGCATGAACGTATTCTTCATCAAGATGTAGTACCATTCTTGACTCCACTAAGTGATTAAACTCTTTGTTGTACTCTTGTAAAGCTTCTTTGTGAAAAATAAGAGCCTCCTCAAGTTCAAAAGGAGTATTAAACATTATGTAAAAGGAATTATATAATTTCATGGCTTCACAATCATATAGAAATCCTTGCAATAGAATCTAGGGATTGTTTTTATCTGTAATAAAAAACTTTATATATTAGAAGAGCAAGGTTATAATGCATCCAAAAAAAAACTCTCACTATCAATGTATAATATTGATATGTCATCTGTATTCTTGATAGATGTTGCCAAATTGTCATAAATAGTTGATATACCACCAATTTGAGAATCACGTTTTCTTTGTAAATCAACCATAACCATTGGGCAGAGATATTCTCTCTCTCTCTCTCTCTCTCTCACACACACACACACACACACACACACATGTAGTTTTTCAATATCCACATGTAGTTTCTCTCTCTCTCTCTCACACACACACACATGTAGTTTTTCAATATCGACAAGTATTATGTATGTACGTGTAATTGTGTGTGTGTCTCTATATACAAACACACACGCACACACGTGACACATTCAAATACACACATGTGTGTATGTATTATATAGATCATTATGTGTGTGCATGTGTGTGTGCATGCACACACACATGAGTACATAGATGGTATAGTTTTGTGTGTGATCTTTTTTCTCTCTCAATTATATGCTTGCGCTTGAAATGCATAGTTTTCAATTCAAACTAGTTGAACACACTATACTATGCGATTCAAGTGCACCTAAATTATTGATCGTAGAGATGCACCTGAAATGCTTGAAATTGACCTCCAATACAATTGATTTCATTCTTTGAACATTTAGGTGCATGTGAGTAAATTATGAGGGTATATATGTAGGCTTTTTGCCCCCATATCCTCTCTCATATACATAATAAATGATATCCCAATTAGTGTTTGCAAATGGTCAATTTTTACTATAGTTTTTGATCAACTACAATTGCAAAATCATGGTTAGATTTTGATCTTGCATTGAAAAGAACCCTTCCCTAGAGTCTTGGACGCTAAAGTTCTCATCTCCTTTGCTCCATATTCACCCCCATAGTGCACATCCACCCCCTTCTCTTTCATCTCCGGGGATCTCACCTTCCTCCTCATGGTCTCCCTCCCATTTTAGTTGCTTGCTCCACCTTAATCTCGTAGTCGTTCCTTCTTCAACCTATTAAGAAGGCTCCCTTCTTTCCCCTCTCTACCGAGCTTTAGTATTTTTCCCAATTACTTGCAAGTGCCCCCTTAACACTGTGGTGCAAATTAAAAGACATATATGCTACCCATATTCCCCTTGAAACAACAAAGTTAAGGCCTTTGTATTGAGCACACTATTATTACCCATCTATACCCTAATGTGAAACAACCTCCTCGTGAAGTCTGTTGCTAGTTTATTAACAATCGTTGAGTCTCAGAAGCTCATTAAAAACTTTTTCATTTTTCTAAGATCGTATTCATATACTACCATGTGACATATTGGCTCTATTTTTAAAAATAATAATTTCATCACGTGATTCCTTCCAAGGTTCAAAGGTTTTTACACTTGGCTCCGTGGTAGCATAGAATCTCCTCTTACTTTTCTCAATTGTTGATCACCCTCAACGCTTGTTGTGTAGGTGGCACTCGGCCCTCATGTAGCTCACTAATTTGGTGCATAGGAGCATCTACACACACACACACACACACAGCACCCCTCCTCTTGTGCAGACTCTCCATCCCTCTCAACAATTTGCAACTTTGTCTCTCCCATCTATTCCCTCAACCTCGCCTTTTGGATTTATACACTCTCTTTTTTTGCACAAAATGGAGGGTTGGTTCCCTTTCATTTATACTATAGAGAATACATCATCACAACCACATGCCAATATACAAGGATCAATTGAAGTGAAAAAAACCCTAAGGATATACAATGAAGCCCTCTCTAAGGATAAAATCTGGAGACACAAATAACATACTATACAACAAAGCATACAAAATGAACGGAGTAGAGAGGGGTTGTTACCCTAGCACGCAACCCACTGTCCTAATAACTGTGTGGAAACCCTAGTGCACAACATGTACCCTACTGTGTAGCTTGCCCTACTCAAAACCAGCCCACTCGCGCTCACTGCTCAACTTGTTTGCACGCTGCATATTTGCGACCTATTATGCCTACTTGTTGGCTTGTTGGCATGCTCCCACATCCTTGTGCCCAACCCACCTGTCTGTCCTACCTACCTACTAGCCCATGTACATCAGTCTGCCCCTGCATGCCTGCCACCCCACACTATTGCTCCCCTCCACCATCAAGTTATTAAAAAACTTGTAGGTCATAACTCTCACCTTACCCACTCCCTGTGGTGTAATTTATCCCACCCTCGCTCTCCCTTGTCATACGCCCGCACTCCAACATTTTTCACCCTTCATGCCTTATTGTCAAGAAGCAATCATGGTCATGGAAATTGTGTGGTTGAATGAAGAAGCACGCAGTGACATATCAAGCCAATAAAAAATGATTGCAACACGAGGTGTTATCGATCGGCAAATTGGTTACACCTACATAGGCACTAAGGTTTGATCAAAGATTGGGTGCAAGTGATCCTCAGTCCAAGAGAGCAACTCTTCAGCATTATTCCATTAGATGGAGACACACAAGTGAATAACCAAGAATAAAAATTGAAACTTTGATTGCAGTAATTGAGAGAGAGAGAGAGAGAGAGAGAGAGAGAGAGAGAGAGACCTCATCTTTGCATTAGTGATGGGCAGTTTACATGGGTTCCTCATGAAAAACCACATTGGAGAGAAAGTAAAATCAGTTGGAGGAATTTGTGTAGATTCGCATTGATAAAATAGGAGCAGAGCCAGTATGTTACCTGTCCTCCAAACGGGAAAAAAATATACATATTGAGGGTGATTGTGAAAAAATGTTGGATTTTGGAAAATACTTCACAAATTGTTGAAAATTGAAAGCTTTTCCGCAACTAAAAGTAATGCTTTTTGAAGTAATAGGTCCCTATTTGCGAGTATGGTGGTACGATTGAGAAAAAACGTTGCCTTGTGGAAAGTGTAAGTTCTATGTGCATATAAACGTGTTGCTAATTTCTTGTTGTTGCCGATATGAAAATTTTTCACCCTTGCTTTTCAAGAGGACAAAAACTCATTTACACTTTGCCTCTTTCACTTTCTTGATTACATTAGAAATCCAAGATCCTTTGGTTATTGTCAAAGATATCCAATGATTTTGACGAGCTAGTGTATTGAAAAGAATTATAGATTCAATAGAAGCAAAGGGTTTACTTGTCAAAGATATCCAATGATTTTGATGAGCAAGTGCATTGAAAAATTAGGGAGACATATTGGCTCTACTTTTGTTTTTCATTACATAGAATCTTCCCAAGATGCTTTAGCATCTCTAATTAGCATCACCATTTAAAATCAATCTTAATAAGTAGGATTTGAACACATCACGTATATAGTATGAAACTCAACTTTAACCACTAGGCTATATGCCTATGCTGGTCCTTGAGCCCCTTTGAGCCATAAAAAAAAATAATACACCCCCGGCCCCCCCCTCCCCCCTCCCCCCCCTTTCTCTTTTCCATTTTTTTTTCCCACCCTTCCCTTTTCCTTTCTTCCCTCCCCCCCCCCCCCCCCCCCCCCCAAAAACTGTGTATAGTACACAATAAAATTTATTTATATGTAAATGCATGGACTTACACACACATGTATATCTCTGGTAGCCCATTGCTATCTTCTATTGTGAAGGAATGCATATCTTTGGATAAGTCAAGCGCATCTAGATTTGAACAAGATGCATGCCCCTTTCAAGAAGAACCAAAAATGTTCTCATCGTAAAACAAGAGGAAAGCGTTATGTTTAACAAATAGCTATAGAGAAAGGTGCTTAAAGGGAATGTCTTGTGATGATAAACGGAAAGGTGCTTGAAGGAATGTCTTGTGATATGTTAAACTGCAACTTTCGATTCTTATAATAGAATGAAGGTGTCAACATAAAGAATTTTAATGCAAAGCCAGATGCAAGGGATGCTTTGACCTTGGAGAAATGGCTTTGAGCAAATATCTTATTGAACACTAGTGACTAAATGCAAGTCTCATCTACCCTATAAAGGTTTCTACATGTATGAATGTATGATAAGCATGTCTATGAAGCATATCAAAGTTGAAGGGATAAAGAGGGGTCTATCATATGAAAGCAAATGCTACAGTGATAGTCCTTGCCCTACCTCCCATGACTTCTTTCTCTCTCACATACAAAGTGCATCTCTCTCTCTCTCTCTCTCTCTCTCAATGTAGCAAATGCTACATTGATAGTCCTTGCCCTACCTCCCATGATCTCTTTCTTTCTCTCACACAAATTGCGCACCTCTCTCTCTCTCTCTCTCTCTCTCTCTCTCTCTCTCTCACACACACACACACACACTTTCTCCTTCCTTTTTGTAGATTTGTCTTCTAAGTCGTGTAGAAATTGGAAATCCAATCTTCCAAGCAACTATATGTAGGAAATTCAACACCACATAGACGATGTTTTGTTAGGTATCGCTCAAATAGGCGAGATATTGCATTCAGATCTGCCAACCAAATTCAACAAATGGTTGGTTAATCTACTCACATCTTAGCATATAGTGCACAAAAGCCAGCAAATAACATAAAGCAATTGAGAGCATGTGTGAGCGTTGAAGGCAAAAGAGGTAAGGAAATGACAAACATATATGAAAATTGAGAAGGTTGTTAGGATGGTAGGGACACAATAGACCAAATCATTGCATCAAGAGCTTGCCTTCCCACACCATCTAAAGAAGCGAAAGAGAGAAGACAAGGGGGTCCCACCATGCATAAGGGGCTGCCACCCCGCCCATGAATGTCCACCTAGTCACAAAACAGGAGCCTTGATGAGTCGCCAAGAGCTGAGTGATGAGTCATCGCATCAAGAGCCTACCTTTCCATAACGCCCGACCCACACAACACATACAACAGGAAATTCAGATCTCAACCCTAAAGACACACAAGGTTCCACAAACACAAATAGAACCCGCAAGAAAACGGCCATGTGCTGGTACCCACCACCAAGGGCCCTTCTACTAGATTTGCCAAGCCCTGCCCCGTGTGGTGAACCACACCTATGGCGAAGAGAAGAGATGATGGACAAGAGCCCCGCTACCACCTGCATCATCCACATCCCCTCTATCCTCAAGAAGGAGCCCACCCAACTAGGACAAGGAATCCTATGATACTCTGAATCCTATGAGAGGATTATCAGGTGTAGCACTTTCTATAATATGGTAGCCCCTTCTTGAAACCACGTCATTTTTCATATGCTTGATAGACATGCGTATCCTACCTACATACATTTAGAAACTTTTATAGGATATATGAGACTTTCATTTACTTCTTTTTTTTCAGCACACCAGAGGGCCCTCAGGGGGAGGTTCTTATCCCTTCCAAATATTATCCAAGCTACATGGTCGGGCAAGGGCCGCATACCATCGGCCAAGAGCCACATGTAGAGATCACCATGACCACCTAATTGATGCACCACGTGCTGGGAACAATAGAGAGAACTTGTAGCAACCAGCTAGGAACCTCCTCCTCGGGTGACCCATCCCATGAGGAGGATGCACTCAAGTGTCCAAGGGAAAGAGCCCTAGCAACGTGAACACCAAGTGAGCACAAGGTGTCCCTCTAGAGCGTGACCCAACAGGGGATTTGAACCCACAATCCGTAGGTTGAGAGGAAAAAGCATTACAATTAGACCAACTCTTTGGGGACAGAGACTTGCATTTGTTTATTGGTGATATTCTCTCAAAGCCATGTATTCAATCCTGAAGCACTTGCATTAGATTTTGCATAGAATTTTTTTATGTTGACACCTTCATACTACTATGTAGCTGAAATTTGCAATCTAACATCACAAGACCGGGCTTGGGCTATCATGACCAAGGATATGATTGACAAGGCAAAACTCTGCTCTAAAGGTGGTCAATGGAAAGGGATCAAGGTGCATGAAAAATTGTTGTCCCTTGGGTGGGCTAGCTTAAGACTGAGTGGTATCACAGGAAAGCTGGTGCAAAAATTCAATAGAGCAATAGGGGCATTGGAATGGGGTGAAGTTGCCAGATACTTCTAGAATTCCATCTCGCACCAGTCCCCCTAGCTGTCTAAATTTGTTGGGGTTCTCTTGAATCCTTATTGGAGAAAAATCGCAAGAAGGATGGAAAATAAAGGACTTCAACGGTTGAGCCACTAAGGGGATAGTAATAGCAAGTGCTGGAAACTCTATAACCAGGTGATTCCCCAGTTTCAACTCAATGGCACTGAGGAGCTACTTGTCAACAGTGTTGTAGACGGCATGGACCGTGTTATCATTCCGATTTGTGAATCTACTTTTGAGTGGAAATCTTGGAAATGGCCCATGAGTAGCCGATTCTCTAAAGCCCATACAAAGGGCATTTACCAATTTTCAATTCATGAGGCAAATTGGTTCACCCCTTTGAACAAGCAGTGGAAGAAGCAATGGTCGGAGGCTCGATGGGAAGAGGTCACAAAGAACATCTAGGATCTTTAGTGGCCTCAGTTTATGAAGGTATCTTTGTGGAAGGTACTTTGGGGAGCCTTGCAGACACGTGCCAAGATTCAAGCGCGGGGTATCGGACCTGACAAATGTTCCGGGTGCAGATTAGCTAGCAAAGACGTCTGCCACCTTTTCGTGGAATTCCTGGCTATCAGAGGCCTTGTAGGAAAGATGTGCAACGGATACAAAGGACATGGAAGATTGGGTATTTCAAGAATGATTTGTGCCTTGGTGGCAAACAGTTTCAAAGTTTTTCACTGCTTATTTGTACTCAAATTGTTAGATACTACTTCTTCAGTAATATCTAGAAGACCCAGGAATTGTCGTGTCTTTGATAACGGCCTCTCGATGGCTAGCTTCTCAGAGATTGTACAAGAAAGCAAGGAGATAATATGTGTGGTAAATAAAAGGTATAGCTCAGATGAGTGGCTTTGGGCGTCCCTTGCCATCCAATCGTGCCTTGTGCAATAGTTAGCTACTAGGTAGTTGTGACTAAGCCCAGTTGTAACCCTTTGTACCTCAAGCCTCAGACTGAGCTTGAGGATGAGTTTTAATCTGTCGATGACTTTATAATACAATCACTCACAATTGTGAGTTTTGGAAAAAAAGAACATCACAAGACATTCGCTTTAAGCAGTTTTCTCTATAGCTATTGTCGTTAGGGTTGGGTGGGGAGAGGACAGGAAGGCCAGAGCGACAGGGGACAACCCGGTGGGGTTGCCTCGCTGAGGTCCCTCTCCTCATGCTCCAGAGGGGCATCCCTTTTTTGGAACTTTGGGCGGCTTGGCAGTCCCCCTCCCTTCGACAAAAAATTTGATGTCTATGCCGGCTTTGGACAGAGGAGCGAAGATTATGGAGGTCATTTAGTGAGGGGCTAATGGGGTATCTTTGACGTAGCTAAAAACTGCCATGTGATGCTCCATTGCTATTTGGTGGACATGGTGGGCAATGTGATAGTTTGTCCTTCATGGTGGCCTACCCTTGTAGTGTCCATTTCTGTTGATCTTCATCTCAAGTGACTTCCTTCTGTTGATTTTCCATTGATATTCCCAATCGCTTTGTACAAACTTGGGTGGGGTGGGAGTCCACCCTATATGGTGTCATCCTTGGTCCTTGGTCTCCCCGGTCTCTCTATGATCATTTTGGTTGGGTGGCTCCCATGTTCGTTAGGTTCCAAAAAATAGGGTGGATCCCTTTCATCTGGTGTCAGGTGGTATTTAGATAGGGTGGCTCCCTTTGTAGCCAGTTTATGGATGCCATGGCTAGAGCCTAGGTGAAAGACTTTGTAATTCTCTTTGAGGTCTTAATAAATCTAACTCATAGTTGTGAGTATTGCAAAGAAAAAAAAAACTTGATAATCCTCTCTTGTTTTACCATGAGCCCATTTTTGGCTCTTCTTGGGAGAGGCATGAACCATATTTGAATCTAGGCATCCTTAGCTTATTCAAATATATATAGTCAATCATTGAAGAAGCTAGCAGTGGGCTACTAAAGCTAGAGGAAACATGCAAAGATAATTATTTATGTACATCAACAGAATCATAGGTGTGATGTAATATATACAAACATGCATGTGTGTATACATACATGCATTACATAAAAGTAATTTTTTAAGTATACTATTAGGGACCCCAATCTCGAAAAAATAAAAATCCTTTCAAAACTTCTTCCTTTTTTGTTTTTCCAAAACTCAAAGGAGTGAGTGATGTTATATTAAGAAAATCAAACAATTACAAAATTAGCCCTGCTCACAAAGAGGGGGTAGATACAAGACCGGGTAGATACAAGAGGGGGTTCAAACTACACACAAATGACTTAGGCTATTCCTAACTTACTAGTATTGAGTCGATGGCTCAATACCTTTCATCGGGGTCCTTACTTTTACCAAATGAAGCAATCAATTCTTTACTTTCTTGCACGGTCTCTGAGAAGCAGGTACATGAGAGAACATTCTCAAAGACCCAACAATTCTTGGCCTTCCATATTTGCTTAAATCATCAAAATTTGACAATTTGGGTGCAAATCAGTAGCATTTTCCTTTTCATCCCCCTACCGCCAAGGATTAGGGTGTTCTTGTAGAACCCAATCTTCCAGGTCTTTTGTATTTGCACGTCTTCCCTGCCAACCCACATATAGTCGGGCACTCCTTAAAAAGGTGCACAAGGTCCTCACTCGTGACTTTGCAGCCAGAACACCTATCGGATCCGATTCCTCCGTCTCAAATCTTCACTCATGTTGGCATAGCCCCGAAGAAACTTTCCAAAGATCTCGGGTCATCGCCAGGCTATCCACTCAAGACTAGACTCACAGGAGATTGTCCAACCTTTCCATAGCTATGTTGATCAACAGTCTCTCAGTTTCGTTGAGATGAAACTCGGTAGTCAATTGGTCTGTCTCTTTCCACCTCAAGCTATTGACGTCCCAAAAGTGGGTCAGTTGATGGAGTCCTTTGTTATTCACCTTTCTGGCAATCCCTCTTCAATATGGGTTCAATAGTACTCTAGCAGCTTTAGAGAGCCATAGGGACCATTGTGTTACTGAGTTTTGGGAGTATCTAGTTCTCTCTTTCCACTCCAATGCTCTATTGCACTTGCGCATCAGCTCACCCATTGTGCCACCTAGTCTCAAGCTGGTCCACTGAGGAGTTAGGAGTTTTTCATGAACCCCAATCCCCTTCCAATGCCCACGTTTAGAGTAGAGCTTCACATGGTCCATCGTATCCTTGGTCATAATAGCCCATGCATGGTCTTGTTTCACAATCGAGACCACAAACCTGGCACACTTGGCCTCAGCATGAAAAACAGGGTTGAGGATCCCTATATCACCTTGTTCCATTGGTCTAGCGATTGACTACCAAGGTGCTAAGACTTTGGTGTTAATTTTCCATAGAAACCTTTTCATTGGTTTCAAGAACTCTTTCCAATAACATTTGGCTATTTTGAGGAGCGGGCTAGAGAAGGCAATATAAGGGATCATGTAGGAGTTGATCACTTTAACAAAGCTCAAGAAGGGAAGCAACACATAGTCTCACCTTCTCATTTTTCTCTTGACCTTTTCTAAGACCCATTGGAATCTTTGTTTGGGCGTTATGTCCACCCCCAAGGAGGCTCCTAGATGTCAAAAGATCTTTTCTTTCGAGACAATCTCTCATGTCCAAAAGGATGGGTCAACAAATGAGTCATTCTCAGACCGAGAGATCAGTCTTGACTTCTCAATATTACACTTCAACCCTGAGGCAATCTCTCCTATCCAAAAGGATGGGTCAAATGAGTCGTTCTCAAACCGAGAGATGAGCCTTGACTTCTCAATATTACACTTCAACCTTGAGGCAACGGAAAATGTTTACACAATCTCCAAATCCTTTCAAACTACCTAGGGGAAAGCTTTCAAGAAGAGGAGGGAGTCGTCCGAAAATAACTTTTCTAAGAGCTGGTTGTTGTCAAGCAAGGTCAACCCTTGGATCTCCCCTCTCGCCGCACTAGCTTTCAGCATAGTAACCAAAGAATACGAGCCAATGGCAAGCAGCAAAGGGGCAAGAAGGCATCCTTTTTTGGCTGATCTTTTGACTTTAAAAGAGCCCACAATTTCTTGTGGGAGGGACATTAAGCAAGGAATTATCTTATGTAGGCCCTTATTTAGGCCCTTTGTGAGAGGGTGTAGACATTTGTTTAGCTCTTTCTCTAAAGAGGGGCATTGAGTATTGGGTCACACACAATGTTTCTCATCCTGTTTCACCTTGTTCTTTTCTCATACAATGCTTCCGAGTAATTTTCAGTCATTGTTTTTTATGCTTTTGGAATATATTATAATCTAACTAGCCACTTGTTTTCAAAAAAATTGATATTTTATTGTGACAGAAAATGTAGTCACTTTCTTGTTTTTTCTCTCACATACAAAGAAGCCTCTTATTACTAAATTCCTATCAATAGCATTATGTGAGTCATACATAACTTTCATCTTGTTTAGCTTTGGAGATACTAGTGTGTGACCCATGCGTTGTTGCAACCAAGAAAAGCATGGCCATTAGATGACACACATACACAAATCTGTAAGGGGTGTGTGTGTGTGTGTGTACACAAATCAATAAAAAACCGGGTCCTGTGAAGGGACCCTTGGCTCCCTAGCTTTATGATGCTAAAGATCCAGCATTGGGACACGAAAGGTCCCTTGGTGAGGCGGTTAGTGGAGTGAAACTTAACATCTTGGCCATCGAATAAAGGTTCAAGCCCTATTGACGACACTGTCACATTATACCCCTTGGTGTAAAAATCCAATTCATGGCCACTTTTGTTACACGTGAATTTTTGGTCGCCGTCGGAGCTCTGTTTGCGATGCGATTTTTACGAGAGGTAGGTGATGCTATGCTCTTCAAATCGCACTCACTCAATCCAAAAACAATGCAATGTATTGGCAACAATTTGTCGCCTACCTAAGGTGGCACTAACCTGACCCCTTTACCTATATAGGTGGTGAATATATATTTTTTGAATCCATGGGGTGCATCTTTTTTTTTTAAAGCCATTAGATGTCATGTGTGCCATTAGATATACCTTGTTTTTGAAGCCACAATTGACCTACCTGTAGTTCCTCTCTCTCTCTCTCTCTCTCTCTCTCTCTCTCTCACATAATCCATATATGAGTTTGGCGGCTATAAAGAAAAGTGCATGTGAATAGACATGGTCTATCGCCTGAATGTTAGCAATTAGCTACCTTGTTGTCAAAAGCGCATTTGTAACTTTTGGCTGCACATGGGTTGTCACAAGCATCTTTCTTTTTAGCCTTTACCCCATAGTCTTGTAGGCTATGCTTGCATCGTTTGTGCAAAGTAACTCGCACTTAACCACTATAATTTAAGGGTGTAATCCATATTAACGTGTAACAAATTAAGGGGTTTAATAGGCTAGGTTATTCAATTGCATGTGGCCGTGGTGATGTATAACTTGGCAGCCGAGTCTGGCTAACAATAGGGCACTGACATCCACTCTTTTTTTAGCAATACAAGTATTCTCACCTGCGATGTTCCAAAGCACATCCATGAGCGTTAACGGGGCACCTGATTGCACTCGAACCCATGGATTATGTCACAGAGGACAAGTACTGAACCAGCCAAGCTTGTTCCTTTGGACAAGGCACCGACATCCACTCTTAATAGAAAACTAGATCATTAGCCTTGATTTTTTTTTGTGAAACTCACAATGGTGAGTAAATATTAATTACATCAACAAGAAAATACATACCTTGGTCATGCTCGTTCCAATTTATGACGTCTCTCTAGGCAACACCAGATACATCAGCTGATAGGGGAGCCACCCTACGTAACTGAGGAGAACCCCAAGGAGGAACTTGGCTAAACATGGTTGTGCTAACCAGACACTACGGCTTTAGTTGCCCTTATCCACTCATTAGAGTTGATCCGTTTTCCAAAGGCGGCAATCATTTCCCTGCTATCTTGTATAATCTTCATGAACCTAGCTATTTTCAAGGCGTCCTCGAAGACGCAATAGTTCCTAGCCTTCCAAATGTGTTTGCAATAGTAGATTCTGACAATTTGTGTGGAGATGAGAAGCACGTGGTCCTTAAATACCTTTCCACCTAAGAAGAGGTTGTTCTTGTAGACACCCATCTTCCAAGTCTTTTGGACCCATTTGCAAATCTTCCCAGCCACATTGGACATTCCTTGAACAAGGGAGGGAGGTCCTCCCTAGATTTTCTACATTGCGGGCATCTATCAGACCCAATCCCTCTAGCAAGGACTTTCACTCCAGTAGGTAGGGCTCCCCACATTACTTTCCAAAGAAAGACCTTTATCTCAAGCGGCCACCATGAGCTCCATATGTTATCCATTATTGCCGCCCACCTCGCTTCAGGCCATTGCTTGCCCAAATGTTTGGTCAAGGGGGAAAACCAGTCGTTCGAGACTATAAGGAAGTTGCACACATCCTTGGTTTGCAGTTTAAGGAAATGCATGTTCAAGGGCCATCGCCGTGCCTTCCACAAAAACTCGCAGTTAGACAGTCAACATTTATCTAGCCGTTCCAAAGCTCTACTAGCCAGCAAACTTTCAGCTTCCTTTCAGCCTTGAATTTTAAGATCAAGCCAACAAGATAAAAGAGTTTTATGCCAAAATCTAAGGTTCCACGAGATGCTCTTATATTCGCTTCATTCCTTCACAACTTCTTTAGTACCTACTTTGAAAGTTTTAAAACTTTTGATCCTTTCCCAATTACTTGGAATCTCTGAATATTGCATTCCAACCTTACCTCATTTAGCTCCACAACAAGATTAGGATGCAACAGGTCGGGATTGAGCGCAAGACGTCAGAGTGAGGTTACTAGCTTGAGCTAGTCCATTGAGCCCAGCTCAGAGTCTCCCATACGAGCCCCTCTCTATTAAACAAGCGATAAAATCACAATGCATGCCATTGCAAAGAGGCGTTCACCGTAATAGATAGCAAGGTAGGCCTACCAAGAGTGACTAACGAGAGAAAAATTCAAATCTATAAACAATGCATAGAGACAACGAGTCCGCAACAATGATGATGAAGGAGACATGGACCACCATGGTTTTCTTCTCAGCAGAGTAAACATGTATAGTCCTCTTGGAAGGGGGGGGGAGAGAGAGAGAGAGAGAGAGAGAGAGAGAGAGAGTGTGCAAGGCACTAGAAGCTTCACTCATGTTTTCAATTTTGAGTTCCATTTTTAGGACTAGCTGTCTGAAGGCATAAAAACCCTCAGTCAGTAAAGTGTGCATGCTGGAGAACGGCTGCAACTGCAAAATCTCGTGTAGAAGGTGCACAATCGATGAGTGGTTTTGGGGTGGCCGTAATGAGTGTGGACATAGCCAACGGAGGGATATGGCAGCTGTTTGAGGGTGGAGAGTCGACGGATAGGCATCTCAATTATGAGTAAGGTGGTGGATAGGCTCCCAAAATCTCAAGGCAAATATCCATGAGGCACGACAGCTCGTGATGAGTGTAGTGAAAGATGTCTGGGTTCCCGCAACTCATTATGGAGCCGCCCGTTCCTGAGCTGCATGGAATAGTAGTGCACTAGCCTTGCATTTGTCCTTGTTGTCGACCTGTGTTTGTTGGCATCTTAGCAGAAGCCTGCCATTGGCCTCGTGCCTTGCTCCACTTCACTGCCTTACGTTGTCGTCAATCTGTTGCCGTGTACTGCTACACGATGCTCCTGTTTTTGCTTGCACATGGTTTTCATTGTTGTCCCCTCCAAGCGCGTTATCTGTTGCATTGCCCATGGCCATAAATCAACTGGTGGTGTCTCCTCTTTGTTAGGACTCAAGAGTGCCACCCAAGCACTACAGCAGACAGAGTTGCGCCTTTTTTTTTGTTTTTTCTTTTTGGACTGCCCAAAGGGCAAAGGCTATAGAGACGCCTTCTCTTTTTGCTGACTAAAATGTTTTGATTTTTTTTAATTCATTTTGTGAATTTTTACGGAGAAGCAGTTCTTGGTATGTTAAAGTGGCTCGGTGGGTGGCTGGGTGGGTGGGTGGCCGTTACTCATCAAGATAGGATCCTAAGAGGTTGGTAAAGCTAAGGCTTTGTGAGGTGTACGATATTCATTGGTTGCTTTGAGATAAGTGAAGTGATGGGGTGTCGTCGTGGCGCCTACGTTTTCTCCCTTCTTTAAATGAAGGTTGTGAGCCGTGAGTCCTCGAGTTTTGGGGTGAGGTGATGTTCTTGATGAAGCCTCTAGCTGTGTGCGCGGGTTGTGCACCTCGAGGTGAGGTCACTTGAGTGTGAGTTAGGGTTGGGTTGTTCCGTGTCACTTGGTGATGGGAGGGTAACGAGGTCATTCTTCTGCGCTGTGACCTGCACTGCAAGCTGCATTGCTGTAGGGGCGGGCCAGGCAAAGCTATCACCTGCGTCCTATTTGCTCCTGCCATGCGTATGCCGGATGCGTGATAGTGGCACGCGTCTTGAGGTGGTGTCCCGACACAGCTCCGAGGGCGGCCCAGGCAAACACAGCACCTGCGCGTTTATAAACTGGGGCTTTTCGGCAGGGTAGCAGTGCTCCTTGAGGGCGGGGCACCACCTGCGCGGTTACCAAATGGGGCTTTTCGGCAGGGCAGCAGTGCTCCTTGAGGGCGGCACCAGAGCCTGGTTAACCTGCTACTAATTACCTGCTCCGAGTGTGCATGTCCAATGGGGCGTACCTGCATGTGTAAACCTTGTCATGTGTATGTGTTTCCATGATCTCTGCGGGTAAAAGAATGGCTATGGGGTGGAGCTGTTTTTATTTTCTGATTTTCTTTCGAGGTTTTGGGCCTTTTATTTGGGGGGTGGGGGGGTTGTCAAGAGCTTGGAGCCCCTTCAAAGGTGGAGAAGGGAATCGCGGGCACCTGTGAGCTGTGTGTGGGTTGGTTTGCTCGCTTGACCGAAGCCGTTTCTGTGTTCTTGAGTACATGTGCGAGAGTCAAGAGCGACAATGTGTGTGAGTTTTGGCCTCAACAGTCAGCACTCATTGAGTGGAGTGAGTGAGTGCGCGCGCGCTCTGTGATGCATTTAATTTCAGAATGTGTGGTCAAACATCTTCATGTCCTCCTCACCATGGCAGTTGTGGTATTGAAGCCCCCAACAGAGGATGCTTAATGGGTTGCCAAGTGCTTTTCTGCCCTGTTTTGACAGAGGGTCCCATGGTTTCGTCTCCATGGCAGTTGTGGTATTGAAGCCCCCAACAGAGCCTGCTTAATGGGCGCTAAGTGCTTTTCTGCCCTGTTTTGACAGAGGGTCGCATGGTTTCGCGCTTGGATCTGCAGGCATGAAAGATGTTGAGGTTCACCCACAACAGCTGCACGATTGTCAATGGCACATTGCTTGATAACACCGCTGCGACAAAGTTCATTAAGTGTTGTCACATTTACGGTGAGCTGAAAATGGAGGAGCTTCTGAATGTTTTGAAGTTGATAGAGGGACCCACCCTCACCGCCTTCACCACAGATGCGAAGTTGTCATCGAGGATGATGATGTCGGAGCTTTTCTTTACAACTCCTGTTTCTTAGATCCATTGAAAGGTCTATGTATATATTATTGAATGGACTGACATTTGCAAATGGCCCTTCTGTTGTGTGTGTGTGTGTGTGTGTGTGTATGTGTGCTCGTCTATTGTGCATGTTATATGCTACTGTTTTGTTTGACTATCGAGCAGAATGTGGTCGTCTATTGTGGATGTTATGTGCTGCTGTTTTGTTTGATTATCGAGCAGACTTTACATGCAGATTTCGGTTTTACCAGCTTGTATTTGGGTTAAGTCCTATTTTATCATATGCGATATTGAAAATAATCAAGCCAGCAGGTGTTATATTCGACTAAGTTAATTGGTTATAGGAAATGAATGTTAGGCTACCTTTGCATTCAAATCATCAAATTTATTCTTGTTTTTCTTAGATTATTGTAAACTTAAATTTAGTGTGTGAAATTTGATTTTGTCTTAAAGTTTTCTTTATTAAATCTTTACTTAAAACAATAATTGTTTTTTGAAAAAAGAAATGGCTCCAATCATTATTCACTAGCTTCACGCTTTGATTAAATTAATGAAATGATTTTTTATGAATAAGAACTTTTTATAGTGGTACTTATAAATTTTTATAAAATATTTTTTTTTTTAAAATGTCATGATTGTTTTGTAAGCCTCATAAAGGCATTATTTAAAGACCAAGATATTTATTGCTATGCATGAACGTGAAGGCTTTTAACTTTACTCTCCTAACTCTCTTTATAAGCTTCCTAAAGCCACAACTCTTTCTATCCACTGCTCTGCCTAGTAAACTCTCTATATTTCTAAGTATCAGCTAGCTCATCTTATCTCTCTCGAAGGTTGAGTATCAACCTGCTGCTTACAAGCTCAACATAACCATGGATACATCAATGGATGGTTAGTACTATCTATTTTGAGTTGTGTTTGATGTCTTTCTTGAGTTGTGTTTGATATTGTTCAAGAGCTAGAGCTTAAACTATTTATTTGTTTAGATGTGGCTGCTCATGAGATTCCATTCTCTCCACTTCTAGATTTTGATCCAACACCACCAACACTACCTTCCAAGGCTCTTGACAGTGCTGCACAACAGCCAACCTTTCACCCTCTCCTAGGTTGAAAAGTCGGAGTCTTGGGTCTTCTCCCATATCCAAAAACATAAGTCCTAAGGGATGTGTAAAGAAAGCATCCATGTCTTTGAAAAAGGCTTTCCAAATCGCTAGAGGTGAATGTTAAGCTATTTTTTGCTTGATACTGTTGGCCAAGATTATTTCTTTATAATCTTGTTTCTTTTTAGGTAAAGCATCTAGGTCCTTGGCAGATTCTGCATTCTCATCTCCCTTGGTTAAAGATGATGACTTGAAAGAGGACTTAAATGTTGAGTCTTTTTCTTCTCAGTTGGCCATTACGCCAGCGCTAAGGCTTTTAACCGTCTCTGAATTATCAGAAACTGTGAATTTTAGATTTGCTTTGGAAGGAAAAGCACTCAGCAAATATCGTACTTACAAAATACCCAAGTCAAAATTTGGTAGATACTTGCGTGCAGACCTGCTAGATAGAGAGTCTCGTCACACTGTTACCTTTGTTGTGACTGAAATTTACCTTTCCGACTTTGTTGAGGCATTTGCTGTGAATGACTATGTTCGAATAGAGGGAGGTTGTGTGAAGAGAGCCGTAGTAAAAGATGGTGGGACATGTTTGTGGGCATTATATGCTGATGCTACTACATTGGTCATAAAAGCGGAGCCTTTTGATTGCTACCTCCAACTTTACCATGAGCAAAAGATCAAGGACTTGCTCTCCCAAGATGCTATTGATAATGACTTCGTTTCAACAATAGCATTTATAGTTGTGAAGGTGGAGAACACTATTAAAAGTGACGGCACTCCAAGCTATCGGTTGACCGTTGTTGATGGGCCATCAACAAGTGATCGAGCTAGTGTAAGAATCTCTTCACTCTTGTGTGCTAATAAGCTTTACTAAAACTTCACTCATTTGTTTACGTGTTTTGGCCAGCTTCTATTTGTGCCTACTAGACGTGTTGACTACCAACTTATGGTACATGAGGTTAAAGCTAAAGGCTTTTACACTTGTGTTGCTCGCAACATCAACATTTTCAAGCAGCTATCCAATACTTTAAGTGTTGTGGATGCTACAATATTCTGTTCACTTCCTGATTCTCTCTCCAATCTGTTTCAAGAATATTTGCACAAACAATTTTCCAATTTGGGCTTTGGGAAGAAGGTAAAAAATCTCACTTTGCAAGGTTTTGCAGCTGCATTTTTTTACTTGGCTTTATTTGTAGGTGTTTGGCACTTTGGAGATTGCAAGCGTGAACAGTTTGGATGTTGAATGCTCTTGTGGATTATGCAAGGGAACAAATGTTAGTCGTCAAGCCATTAACCCTTTTTGCTACACTTGTGGTATGAAAACACAAATTGTAAAGTCTCCCTTGCTGCCTGCTAGAATCTATCCTCAAGATGGAGTGTTCGTTGCTGTGATTTTACAAGGTGCTATTGTTGACTCCATTCTAGGCTTTTCCCAACCGTTTTTACACTACTTTGAGCATAACCTAGTAGAGCTGAAATCTTCCTTGATTAACTTCAAAAAGGCGGGCTGGTTCACAATCGACAAGGGGGGTTCGGTTGTTGCATTCAAAGAAGAGTGAAACCTTGCTTTATCACCATTTTGCAGCAGTTACGACTATGGATTTGCAATTTTATGCGGATGGCCAACTTATGTATAGGCTCTCAGATTTTGAATCCTCTTTTTCTGATAACAAAGATGTTTTGGAACCACTTTTGTATATTTTCCATTCCCAAATATCAATTCAGTCTTTGGAATGTACACTCTCAGATATGCTTGTGCAAGAAATTGAATCAAGAAATGCGGATACTATTAAAGTTTGCATTAAGTCATGGTTTTCTGATAAGCACTTTGTGTCATCTAACTTGAAAGAACTTATCTTGCCGTTGCTGCGCACTCGTCAATCATCTTTGATGATAAGTGTTGAATTAGTTAAAAAGGTTTGTAGCCTCATGCACGCAACATGCAAAATATGTGTTTTTCAAGCAAGAGTTTTCACTAATTCTATCTTTGTTGGTGGTTCGGAATGTGCTTCCTCATCTTTTCTTCCAACACTAGTAGCCTTGAATAGAAATGGTGACTACTTTTGGTTTCCTGTTGGGCCAAAGCCTCATAAACGTATGCGTTGTGTATGGAGTCAAGATGCCACATCACAATTGGCTGCATTGATTGGAACAAACAATGGTAGTTCTCATCAAATTGCAAAGAAATTCTTAGACTTGCATTCAACCTCTTTTTCTTTAAATCAAATCAAGACCAAGATATACAACATGTGTAAGTCATCAAGAATCCATCAACTAAGCAAGCTTGAGTCTTCCACGAAATCTTCATTGTTTGCAAAAAACATAGAAGATGTGCCTGCATATCCTTGTTCATCTTGCAACTCTCTTTTGTTTCATCATAACCTTCACAATGTCACAAAACCAGAGTTTGCATTCTTGAGACAAATACAACAGTTGCCTATTTGTGGAAATGTTGGATTCCAAGTTTGTTACTCATGCAAATATGCATTAAAAAAGAGACAACAACCAATGTTTTGTATGGTGCAAAGTATGGAATTTGTATGTAAAATACCTAGTGTAGAAACATTGAACACAATCGAGAACCATCTTGTGTCATTGCGAATACCATTTGCACAAATACGTGAGCTGAACTTTGAAGGTCAGTTTGGTTTACGTGGAAGTATTGTAAATGTAATGGCAGACTTGTCTCGAGTGCAAAAAATGTTTCCGCGATTTCTTAGTGAAGAAGCTTCTATCTTGGTAGAGATCAAACAAAAACTCAGTTATGACCATGCTTACCTTGGTGGTATTGTGCGTCCAACTTTTGTGCATCGTGCATTGGTGGACCTTCTAAAAACACTATTATATATTGAGTATGGCGCCACAATTGACACCTGTTGGGTAACCAATTTTACAGTTCAAGCAGATATCATTTGTTCTCCACAACAAGAATTTGATGAAGACATAGATGCAACAGACACATTGGTGCATGGCATTTATAGTGCTCAACAAGTTGTTGATCATAATGCTCAAGTTGCAATTGTTGCTCCTTGTGAAGGATTTACACCTTTGACTGTTTTTTATGATGATTGCTGTGAAGAATTGTCATTTCCAGCTTTGTTTTTTGGCCAAAAAAGAAAATATCACTTGCTTGCAAAGAAAAATTATCAAAAGACGGCACAATGGGAATTAAAGAATGCAGATAGACGATATGCTAAATGTGTTGAGAATCTTTTCTTCAAAACAATGAAAATTATCATCTTGAAAGTGCTTGGTTCTATTTGGGTTCGTTTGCAAAAGGGAAAGCTTCATGGCAAGCAATTGCAAGCAAAAGATGTTCAAGAAAACACCAATATTGAACAATTGCTATCATCAGACCTTGGCTACCATGATTTTGAGTCATTGCGTACATCAACTGATTACAAGGCAAAGCTTAAGCGAAATGTATTCGCAATGATTCGCCAACTAGGCCAACCAACCTTCTTTGTCACATTTTCATGTGCAGAACAAAGATGGCAACCCTTAATAGATTGTTTGTCAAAGTTAAATCCTCATATCATATAAACAGAGCACCCAAACAAAGCTTCGTTCATTCGTGCACTTGTTTGTTCTGATCCTATCACAATTACTCGATATTATGTGCATAGATTTCAATCAATGAAAAAAGAATTGAAACGCAACAATACAATCATTGGTGAATTAACAGATTATTTCTTTGTCACCGAATTTCAACATAGAGGAAGCCAACATGACCATGGATTTCTTTGGATAAAAAATGCACCATTATTTGGCATTGAAAGTGATGATGAAATAACACATTTCATTGACATGCACATCACTACTAACAAGGACTTCTTGGACGAGGCTCTCAGGAGTGTACAAACACACCACCATCGCAAGACATGTAGAAAACGGAAAACTCTTTGTCGTTTTGGCTTTTCAGGCCCACCTTCACATCAAACAATCATAATGCATCCAATAACAACATCTGCAATTGAGAAGGAAAATCTCTTGGCAAAAAATAGATTTATTAATAATCAACTGCAAGCTCTTGGACATGAACCAAATATCTCATTTAATGATTGGTTGATTTCCTTGCAAATGACTGAGGATGAATATATCAAATCTCTTTCTGTCAACATCACAGAACCGACACTATTGTTGAAAAGAAATTTAAAAGACATCTACACAAACAACTTCAACAAACAATTGTGCAATCTATGGGATGGAAACATTGATGTCCAATTCATATTCAATGGCCATGGCATTGCTGCATATTGCACATCATACATGACCAAAAATGACTCCACTACAAGCAAAACAATCAAACATATACTTAAAATTGCAAACAAACCAACATGTCAACATTTGAGTGATTAAAGAAAATTGGTAATGCATTGATCAACACACAAGAGATGACGTCACAACAAGCCACATACATATCTCTTTCATTGCCATTGCATAGTGCTAGTAGACAATTTGTCTTCATTAATGCAGATTACGAAAGCCAACGGACATTGCTATTGAAACGGCGAGCTATGTTGAATTCTTTGGATCCTGAAAACACGAACATTTTCTTTGAGGATTTAGTCACCAAATACACTCGACATTCAAGTAATCTTGAAGACATATGCTTGGCTGACTACGCTAGCAATTACCAATGCATTCACGGCTCCCCACGTAAATCCAAGAAACCTCGAGTCATTAGATATGCTAATTTCACTCTGGAGAAAGATGCGGAAAGACATTACCATGAACTTTGCTTGCTCTTTTTGCCATTTGTTGGTGATGAAAAAACTTTCGAAACAAATGTTGCCTCTTGGAAAGACAAGTACAACTCAAACTATCCGATCATATATGAGAACCGCCAAAAATACTTTAAATTGGAAGTGCATCCAACTACCAGTCAATCAACTTCACTGCATGCGTCTTCAGCACTTGCAAATAGTGATGCCTTCAAGTATGACTTGAGCCTTGATATTCAACCAACAAAACCCAATATAAAACCTTTACCTTCCTTTCGAAAGCTAGCACTAGACAACAATGAATACCACTCGCTTGTTTCCAAGCTAAACATTGAACAACGCTCCCTTTTTTATGACATAATGATTAGAAAGCGACTACATCCAAAAGAACCAATCCACCTTTTTCTAACTGGAGGTGCAGGCACAGGAAAAACTTTCACTTTGCAAGCACTTGTGCAAGGCTTAATCCGTCATTATAGTGCTTCCTTGGAATTTGATGTCGACTTGCCAACAGCATTATTAATGGCATACACAGGGAAAGCAGCTTTCAATCTCGGAGGCACAACAATTCACTCAGCCTTACGTTTGCCACTTGTGCTCCATGCAAATATTTCTCTCGCATCTGAAAGTCTTGCAAAGCTGTCACAATTGTATAAGAATGTCAAGTTGGTCGTCTTTGATGAAGCATCTTTGATTGGGAATAGACTGTTCCATATTGTAGACACAAGACTACGATCAATCAAACATAATCACATACAACCATTTGGTGGTTTAGACGTCATCTTCTGTGGCGACCTATGTCAAGCAAGCCCAGTTCGAGATTGTTGGATATTTAGCGAGCCACAAGATTCCCTGCAACTACTCTCGCCTTCCTTTTAGCACACACATATAAAATGTCATGAGTTAAAAAAAACAATGCGTCAATCAAATGAAGATTTTGTCACAATTCTCAATAGAATTCGAAAAGCAGAGCACACTATCAAAGATTTGTGCATGCTGAACACTAATCACATCAATACATCGTTTGACAAATTGACAACACCTCATTTGTACTTCACCAATAACTTAAAAAACTCACACAATTGTCTTGTTTTCAACACTTTGCCAACTCAACCATACATCATCCATGCAAAAGATGTCTTTCATAAGACTTGTTCAAAAAATCTGCCAAACAATCCACAAACCACTGCAGGTTTATCTTCAATCCTAGAACTCAAAGAAGGAATGATTGTAGAGATTTGTGCAGGGAATGTTGGCATTTATGACGGGCTTGTTAACGGTGCAGACGGAGTCCTCAAACACATAGAAAGCAAAGGTACATCCCATCTTGCATGGATAGAATTCTTTGACCACCTCACGGGTTTGAAACAACGAAATGAAAACCAACGACTATACAAGATTCATGTTAACCCCCAATGGACACCTATTTTTCAACCAACAAAAGAAATGTCAAATAGGTCGAAGTGCATTGAACACAATATCTCGAACTCAGCTTCCAATCCAAGCAGCAAATGCACGCACCATCCATAGATCACAAGGCTTAACAATGACTACAGTGGCATTTGATCCAACATCAATAAATTCACATGGTTTGATTTATACAGCTCTTTCTCGTATAAAAGATCCAACAAATCTTCACATTCTCAAACCAATCCAACAAAGTCAAATCAAAATCGACAAGAATGTTCTCAATGAGCTAGACCGCCTAAGAAAAGAAGCAAAGTGGCAATATTTGACAAGATTTCCATTCACATACAAGGACACACATCATATCATACAATCATTGAACATTGTGTCTAGTCACAAATATCTCAAGTTCATCAAGGACGACGCAAACTTCTTCACTTCTTATATTTTATGCTTCCAAGAAACAAAACAAAAAGCTCCATTTAATGATCTTGAACCAAACATCCACCATATCCACCATTACAACAACTTTGGTCTCTCAATCTACTATAAAACTACAATCATTTTGCACTCTTCAAAGACAATCTCAACTCAAGGCATAGAAATCATTCAAGCTATATTCCACCTAAACCAAAAACTTCAATGCGAAATCATATGTGTTTATAAATCTCCAAAAGCTTCTACAACCTCTTTGCTAGCACTACTCTCCAACCTAATGAAACAATCCCATCATAAACAAATGACTGTCATCATTGGAGATTTCAACATTGACAATAACCCAACAAATAATCAATACCAACAATTGCAAACAGAGTTCCAATCACATGGCTACACACAACAAATCCATCATATCACAACTATCTACAATTCAAAACTTGACCACATATGGATCAAATATCCTCCTAGCTCCTTGATAGCAAATACAAGATTTTGTTTTTGGTCAGATCATTCATCCACACATCTTTTGCTCCCAAAATGATTCATATCACTCCTTATCACTCTCCACTAATCCCTCCCCCCCCTCAATGTCTCCAACCAAAACAAACAACCACCTCCTCACGCAAATCAAGACAACCATCCCTTTTCAATATCTTCATTTGATACCATACTCTATCATGTAATCCCCATAAAACTTCATGTATATCTCAATTAAAATTCACCTTTGAACTTTTTTGTAATTTTATCATAGGCAGGCCTTGTGATTTTATCACTTGTTTTTTTAGAGAGAGAGAGAGAGCGAGAGAGAGGAAAATTGGAAGCCCCTGGGTCCAATATTGAGTCCAAGACATAGTAAGCTAGATATAGCTCAAATTGCATATTGAGTCTCTGAATGAGGAGATGAGGAGTTGTCAGAGAGAGCTAGAGAGAGGAACGTTGGACACCTTTGTAGCCAATGGAAAACAGATGCAGAGCGCCTAATTGGAAGAGGGATTTCATGAGCCCGTGAGTTCACTATGTAAATTGCATATAGCACGTGCAAACAAGAGGTATTTAAATAATCCCTTACCTGTATATTTTCAAGTATTATATGTGTCCCTTATGTATGCATTTTTGTTAAAAAACTAGCCCATATGTATGAAAATTTTCACTTTCTCGATTAAAAAACATTACCCTTTATGTAAGTACATTTTTTTAAAATATACCTAATTATAAACCCCTTATTTTGTTCGCACGTGCTATTTTACATATTTCCTAGTGGACGTCCCAAGGTCATGAGTATGTGTCCATGAGCAGTATGTGTGTCCAATTTTTAAAATAGGGAATAGGCGGAATTTTGCCCCCCCCCCCCCCCCCCCCCCCCTTTCCAACCTCTCTCTCTCTCTCTCTCTCTCTCCATCCCTCCATCTCCCTCTCCCTCCTCTTCGCATGTGGTTCCCGTGTCTCCATGTGTCTTTCTCTCTCTCAGAGACACAATCATGTGTTTCTCTCACTACATCTCTCTCTCTCTCTCTCTCTCTCTCTCTCTCTCTCTCTCACACACACACACACACACACACATTAAAATAGCCATATGTACAATATGGCTTTCAGGGTGGATAGGCCAACATGGAGTGCCCCCTATATATCTTTCTCTAGCACATGCCACATAGCAAACAAAGCTTCCATTTGAGTACCATACACATATGAAAACACACACATACACACATGCTTAAAAATAGGTCATGAGATCTACCAAAAAACCCGATGACACGTATACTTATAGACACATAAAATCCCATAAATTGCTGACATGTATCCACACCATTAACTAACACCAATATTTGCAAATATTTTTGTTACTAATGTTGATTCTTTGCAGTTATGATTAGTTCAGGTTTGTTTATGTCACACACACACACACACACACACTGTATTGTGCCACTAACAATAATCACACATACAATGCACACCTACACATGCATACACATGGCTGACAACTTTTTCATGACAAAGTTTAAGCAACAACATCTCTTGGAACGGAGTAAAATGATACAACAACAACAGTATTAATGCGATTGACAGAATCTTCACATCAACCCTTGGTTTGTTAATAAAAGCCGCACATTGGTTGTACCAAAATATGTTTTTTTCTTATGGATTTGTAATAGGATTGGGATTTGACATAATGGGTTTAAGCCATATTCAAATCACTGCTAAAACAGGCCTACCTGAAGGTTTTGGTTTTTCAACAAGGGATATGTATATGGGCTAAAAAACTGCAATAAAGTGTTATGTTTCCCTATATTGGCTGAGTCGATACTAGGCCATACTCGCAAACAACATAAAGAATTGGTTTCAATGAATTAAGTCTTTTTACAGTGCTCAAATACGTAATTTACCTTGATCGAAGTTAGGATTCTTAATATAAATAAATTTAAAAAAAAGGTGATATCCGATACACACTAGCATGTGCACCCACCTAAAGATAATATCTCTCCATAAGTACTTGGAGGTCAAAGGGGGGCATGTCTTACTCTAAAAATTGCATTTTCCACAGCTCGAAGCCATGTGGTTGCATTTAAGACTTAGAGATGCAATACTGCATTTACAAAGAGGCTTCAAACCTTTAAAAACACGTATTGGGTTGAGCAATACACGTAGTATCAAACTATGTTTGAAACCTATAGAGCATATCGCTTATTAACACCATGCTTAGCCTACACAGAGCGCTCAGTTACATAGTTTAGAGCATATCGCTTATGAACACAATTCTCAGCCTATGCAAAATGCTCAGTTGCATGGCTCTATTTGTACACTATCACACACACATGATGTGGATTCTCAAATTGGCAAATGATCCCTAATACATGGTACACCGCCAGATTTTGTTGTGTGACAAAATTTACATTGCCACTCCATATATCGGCCGCATATGTTGTGAGCATAATCCCACTCTTTGCCGGGAGATTTTTTATTCTTTGGCTTCTTCGTACCACTTGTGCCCACATTTTGCTCCATTGCTTTTAAATTAAAACTGAAGAGAAAAGAACAAGATGTTACAAACTGAAACAATTTTTTTATTTTCAATATATGTTATAATTTAAAAACCATTCAATATGAAAGTAACCATGATGCACAATATGAGATTTTCAATGCACGCTAGTCAATCCACATATCGATCACTTATATTGTGAGCAACCATACACATTGCAATGTAACCTATACATGGCGTAATAACCATAACAATGCTATGAATCTCTCTATGCAATTATTATTATAATGATTATTTATATGATCACTTTGATTTGCAAACAATAAGACACATTTAATTTCATTTGCTACAGAAAAAAAAAACGAAAGCAATAAAATATATAATTGGTCATTTCATGCACTAATAATCTATCGTAATAAATAATGCACTCTCTGTATAAACCAATGCATGAACTAAAGCAAATAAATCTTTGATATAATCACCTAATTGGGGACTACTTGTACCCACTGAAGGATTGTAGCCCACCCATGCAACCAATTCAATATATAAAAGTTATTTTAACCCAATCAAGGATTATAGCTCTTATATTGTAAATCAACTCAAATGCAAGACTTCAAGGATCTTTATATACCCGGTACACTAGTAGAGGACATCCGACCCTTGACTATCGACTCGTCATTTACATATGCTCATCTTCTAAAACCAATTACAGCCCTCATTTGGACCAATGGCTTCTTCGCAATGAGCATGATTCCCCAAGTTTTTAGTTGTTTTGGTTTCCTATCTTTATGTCGGCAAACGAATTAAAAAATTTTAGAAGTGGTTCCCAAATTAAGAATCACGTTCGGCCCAAAAAAGGACCTGTGACGCTGTAACCTTAGGTCAATTCAAAAGGAGATGACAATACCCGGCACTCGGATACACTCCCCAAGGATTTGCCTAGCTAAAAGACCGGGGTTAGCATACTATTTACTATATATAATTACGTCCGTCGGGGCTATTTTCATTTTCCCGGCGGCTGCCGGGGAAATGAAATAGCCCGGCGGGTCCCGCAGGGAAATTATAAAAGCCCGGAGGGCTAACCGGCTCTATAGGTTTTTGCAGGTCAAAATCAAAGTCACGTTAACAACTAACGTGATCACGTGATTTTTTTGTGTAAATACTAGAGTTTTTTACGTAATCACCCGATCGTGATTAGTTAATGAAATCCCTATGTGTGACATCATCCTCACAAGCAAGCAAAGCAATTTCATAATACGAAGCGGAGTGCAAAAAAACACCTGCACTAGCCAACAGAGGTAACAAAAAAATTTACTTTCATATGAATCAATGAAAACAAGCCAAGTGGATTGCCTCTCCTTTCAAGGTTTCCAAAATTGCTCTTAGATAATCAAGGTAAAAAAAGTGAGACACATATGGAAGTTTCATTCATATGCACACCCACCTAAGTTGGTAATGGTTTTGGAATGATAGGGGTTAATAAGGTTGGGACCCAACACCCATATATTAGCTACACACACCGATAATACATATACATAATTATGGAGAAACACACGTACACATAGTCGTAAGCATGGAATTATTGTACACACACATGCAGAGGATATGTGCATGCAATACTAAGGATAGGGATACACACCCGCATAAGTAGGCATTGCCTACATAAAAGTATTGACAAAGATATTCGTGTTATGGCACAAGAAGGTTTGGCCAACCAATATTTATACTCATCAAGGCTTCAACACCATTGCAGAAAATAAAGATGACATATTAGAAATTTATATAACCTAACTCAGAAATAAAAGTAGGAGATTACTAAATTATGGTATTCTCCTACTATGAGGTTGGCTCCATACAAGGTAATTTTTAAGCAATTAGCATAGAGATATCTGATGTAACACTTTTTTATTAATCACATAGTGGAAGTAGAGATTTTTTACGAGTTCATAAATTGTGGACTAAACGCAATTCACATAAACCTATTTATGGTTTATTGTTTAGTGTTTATGGTTTATGATCAAATCCTCTTGTGAGGTCTCCAAAAGGAGTACAAAGTTGTTTGAAAATTTGTTCAAAATACTCTTACCATATACATGTGGTAGTGATGTGTGTGAGCACACTAGGACCACCGGGGCATTTTTCCCTCTTTAGGAGGTTTTTCCCCCCGAGCATTGTATATACGCCCATCACTCTAGGGCTATCTATCTTTCCATTACACACTAAGTAACACACTCTCTATTGTGTGCCTTGAGCTTCCTTCGTCTTCTCCAAGCTATGTGTGTTTCTCTGCAATCCTAATTCCAACAATTGGTATCAGAGCAGGTTGCGTCCTCCCGAGCTTAGTCGCCAGCTGCTCCAGCACACGCCTGCTCACTTTCTCCGATTTCAGTGAGCTTTGGCAAGCGTTCGCTTTTTGATTCGGGTTCATTTCGGCCTCTGTTTCCACTATAGACAGGTCAGCACAGGCAATTCTGTCATTTTGTGCAGAATTTCTGTCAGTGCCGTTTTCTACATAACAGGTGCTTTACACTCTACTACGGTTTGTGCTATATAGCACGTGTTGTTCTCGCTCCATTTCTCCTATTTTCGAGCAGTTTTCACATCAGGTGCAGCATTTACCATGGCTAACAACAACAACACAGATGTGTTCAAGATGTTTGTTGCTAAGGACAGGTTGGATGGGGACAATTACCCTATGTGGGCTTATATGAAGCAACATGTGCTTGTGTCAAAGGGCGTCTAGAATATTGTGCAGGGCATTGATGTACGTCCTGGTTCTGAGGATGTAGGCAATGTTGAGGATGTTGCGGGTCTTTCTGCAAGGATTGCTATTGTTAGAGTTGTTTTGCCTACGGTAGAACAAGCTCGTTGGGATGTTAAGGATGCACAGGCTCATGCATTGATTGCGTTTTCTGTGAAGCGCACCATTGTTCCTCACATCCGTTCAGCAAAATCTGCAAAACAGGCTTGGGATGTTTTAGCTGGTCTTTATGCAAGTCGCAATGAGGCTAAAATTGCTTTGCTACGTAAAGAGTTGGAGTCAAAGATTATGCATGAGGAAGATGATATGGACACTTTCCTTGCTAGTGTCAAGGATATCAATGAGCAACTTATTTCTACAGGTGAAGTCATTTCAGACAGTTCCATTGTGCAGACTATTCTTGATACCTTACCAGATTCTTACCAGACTTTTGCTAGTACTTTGAGACTTATGACCCAAGGAAATCGAGAAGTTGTCAAGTTTGATGCATTATGCACATTGCTGTTGCAAGAGTCACTTTCCAGAAAAAATAGGACCAGGCAATGTGCAGCTGAACAGGCTTTTATTGCTTCTCAAAGAAAGGGTGGTAACAGTAATGCAGCCACTTCTTATGGTTCTGCTGCGACTGGCAAAACTTCTGTTCCTAATGCTTCTGTTGGAAGCACTTCTTCGGGCAATTCGGGTGACAAGGACAAAAAGAAGATGCGTTTCCATTATTGTAAAGCTAATGATCACTTGATCAAGTCGTGTCCTAAGTTTAAGGCCAAAGAGGCTAAGAAGAAAGAGGGTGGTTCCACTGCAAATGTTGGTTCCACTACAAATGCAGCCATTGTTGAGTCTTCTGTGAAAGGAGACTGTAATGCTGATGTTGATGCAGAATGTGCTTTTAGCGCAGAGTGCACTTACAATCCTGCTGTCCATGATGCATGCTTGTCAGCTGCTGCAGATTCACATGTGTGGTATTTCGACAGTGGTGCTACAAATCACATTACCTCACATCGTCAAATGTTTGCCTCTCTCGAGTCTGTCCCTCATGGGAATTCAGTCACTTGTTCCAACAATGCCTCTTATCCGGTTCAGGGAGTTGGAAAGATTATACTACTGCTGCAAATGGCAGTTCCTTCACACTTGTTGATGCACTTTATGTACTAGGGATCAAGAAGAATCTCTTGTTTGTATCCGCACTTGCGAGACTTAGACTTGTAGTCAAATTTGTGGATGACAGATGTACAGTTCATGATCTCAGTTTTGGTGATGAGATTGTTGCATTTGGCCTTTTGTGCCGTGGGCTGTATAAGCTCACTTTGTATGACAAGTGTGGACAAAATTTTGCATATGCTGTTGCAGATTCAAGGGCTAGTTCAGATGCAAAACTTTGGCATGCACGTTTTGGTCATGTGAATTTTGCCAGTTTCCCGCGTTTGCAAAAATCTGATATGGTTGCTTCTTTGCCACCTCTTGAAGCACCTGTCAAACATGTTTGTAAAGGCTGTATTTTGGGTAAGATGCAACGCTCTAAGTTTCCAAAGGATGGTTCAGTTTGGGCCACATGAAAATTGCAGCTTGTGCATAGTGATGTTTGTGGGCCTATCAAAACTCCGTCCTTGGGCAATTACCTTTACTTCGTGACTTTCATTGATGATTACTCCAGGCATGCATGGGTATTTCCGCTTAAAGCAAAGTCCAAAGTTTTTACGTGCTTCAAACAATTTCTGGCTATGGCTGAAAATGTCTCGAAATGTACTATGGGCAACCTCAGTTCCAATCGAGGGGGGGAGTATATGTCTCATGAATTGAATGCATTTCTGGCTAGCCGTGGGATAAAACACCGATGTACAGTGCCTTATACACCTCAGCAAAATGGTGTTGCTGAGAGGAAAAACAGGTCACTGATAGAAATGGCACGATGTATGGTCAAAAGTCAAGCTTTGCCGCATTCTTTTTGGCTTGAGGCCATCATGTGGGCCACTTATGTACTTAACAAGTGTCCTATGAAAGCTTTGCAGTCTATTACTCCATATGAAGCATGGCATGATAGAAAGCCTTCTATTGAGCACATGCGTGTTTTTGGTTGTTTGGCATATGCTTTGGTGCCACAAACACAGCGCAAAAAATTGGATGATAAGGCTGTCAAATGTATTTTTGTTGGTTTTAGTGATGAAAGCGAAGGTTACATGTTGTATCATCTGCAAACAAAACATATTTTAGTTTCACGGGATGTAGTGTTTGTGGAAGATTCTGTTCAGCCCTTGCTGTCATGTACTAGAGACAGTAATGTAAGCTCACAGGAAATTTATGACACTTTGTTGCCGCTTTTCGGCGGTGGAAATACAAATGTAAGTTCCAATGAGGCAAATGTACAGCCTATGGGGGTTTCTAAAAATGTTATAGATCAGCCTATTACTGATGAAGATGTACATGATGTACTTGATCTGGAAAGGGCTAAAAATGAGCAAGCTAGAGGTATGCCAAAATGGTTGGTGCACACAATGCGTGACAGTAAATTGGATGCACCTTTGTCTAGTCGTACTCGTTCAGGCTTTCTCCATGCATCTTATGCATGAGATTGTTATGCTTTGGCTGTGTCTAGCTTACATGATGTTGAGGAGCCTCTCTCTTTTGATGAAGCACATAATTCAAAAAATTAGATGGCTGCCATGCAATCAGAATATGATGCACTTATAGAAAATGACACATGGACTTTATGTGATTCTCCTCCTGACAAAAAGGCCATTTCTATAATGTGGGTTTACAAGTTGAAATGCACGCCGGATGGTGAGATCAATTGCCATAAGGCTCGACTTGTTGCAAAGGGTTATGCAATGCAAAAAGGCATAGATTATGAAGAGACTTTTGCTCCCACTTGTCGTATGACTACTGTGCGTTTTCTATGTGCATTGGCAGCTCATTTTGGTTGGGATGTACATCAATCAGACATTGTTACTGCTTTCTTGAATGGTGACATATTTGAGGAAGTTTATGTAACGCAGCCTCGCGGTTTTGTCATAAAAGGACAAGAGGACAAAGTGTGCAGATGTAAGAAGGCTTTGTATGGATTGAAGCAATCTCCTCGTGCTTGGTATGAGAAGGCTGACACTCATTTGGTTAAACAAGGCTTTCGTAATAGTCCAACAGAAAGAACATTGTATGTAAAGCGTGATCATGGTGATGTACTTCTCATTGTGGTTCTTTATGTCGATGATTTGCTGATCACTGGACCAAATGAGAGACATATTGCTGAATTTAAGGCTGATTTGAATGCTACTTTCAAGATAAAATATTTGGGGTTGTTGCATCATTACTTGGGTATACAGTTTAAGTAGTGTGATGGTGGTATTGCCTTGTGTCAGAAAAGTTACATAGAGACATTCATATGTAAGTTTGGACTTGAGGATAGCAAACCTATTGCCACTCCCATGGAAACAGGTTTGAAGTTGAGTCTACATGATGCTGGCGATCGTGCTGATGTCACTCTTTACCAAACTGCTGTTGGCTGCCTCATTTATGTATGCAACACGAGGCCAGATATTCAGCTTGCAGTCTCACAGGTCAGCAGATTTATGCGTAGCCCAGGGTCTAAGCATTGGCAGGCTGTCAAGAGGATTTTCCGCTACCTTAGTGGCACTTTACATCTTGGCTTGTTTTATCCCAAGGGGGGATCATTGTCGCCAGACTTACATGCTTTTTCGGACTCAGATTGGGCTGGTTGTTTTGACACGCGTGTCCACAAGTAATTTTTGTTTCATGCTTGGCAGTTCATGTATATCATTGTTGAGCAAGAAGCAACCTACTGTGGCCATTTTGAGTTGTGAGGCTGAGTACAGGGCAGTCTTCACAGCTACGGTTGGGTGTGTATAGCTCAGACGCCTTATGGCTGATTTGGGTGTTGGACAGGACACTGCCAACACTATCTACACTGACAGTCAGAGCACATGGGCAGTTGCAAGGAACCCAGTTTTTCATGCTCGCACAAAGCACATTGAGGTGCATTACCACTATGTCAGGGAGAGGCTCTCAGCATGAGAGATCAGCTTGTCTTATGTGCCAACACAAGACAACCTTGTAGATCTTTTCACAAAGGCATTGTCTCATGAGAAGCTTGAAGCTTTCCGCAAAGCTCTGGGCTTACTCCCCTTTGTGGACTGATCATGTCCTCAGGGCATGGCACTTCCCTTTACTCATGTGCCAGCTCTCATTCACCGCATCACTCCAGGGGGGATTTGTTACCATATACATGTGGTAGTAATGTGTGTGAACACACTAGGACCGCCGGGGCATTTTTTCCCTCTTTAGGAGGCTTTTTCCCCCGAGCATTGTATATACACCCATCACTCTAGTGCCATCTATCTTTCCATTGCACACTAAGTAACACACTCTCTATTGTGTGCCTTGAGCTTCCTTCGTCTTCTCCAAGCTGTGTGCATTTCTCTACAACCCTAATTCCAACAAATACATGCAAAATGCTACTAGGAATTTTTTTGGAAATTGGCTAGAAACTGTTCAATGGGAATGTAAGATAGAAAGGCAATATAATATATGAATCTTTAGAAAGGTGATTTTATTATAAAGGATGACTAATGTTGGTTTTGATAGTAATACTCTAGTCAAGAAAAAATTAGCTATAAAAAGTCCATAAGGAACATCCAAGTGGTTAACCAGTAATTTCTAACTCTTATCACTAGAATGGTAACCTAACAGGACATAAAAGTGTCCTTTCAGGGTTTTGGAAAAAAATTCCAAAACCATAGTAGATTCACTCATTTTGAAAAATCCTTTCATGAGCTTATAGTTCAATAACTACTACATATGGAAAAAATGATAAACTTGTAATTTTTCTCATCCCTTGGTCACTACAAGCCTCCAAAGTTGATGGACCAGTGCATTTTGCCCAAAACAGCAATTTCTTACGGTTGATTGCATATAAATAAGAGTGGAGATTTTTGTAGGACATGAGATAAAATGCCCCGTTAACTTCAATGGGTTGGTGACCAAAACATATGGTTTCTTTTACCTCACTAATGTTTTTTTGGGCAAAAAAAATAGGTACAAAAAAGTTGCATTTTTGCCATTCTGCGGACCTATCATCAAAGTTTCTATAGTCACGCTCAATACAGATACTATATACATGTTTTCTTAGTTTCCTTTGGGCCTTTGGATTCAAAATGATCCATGGAGCATGCAAAAGGATAATGGATCTCTTACAATTGGAACCTTGGGGGCAATGATAAAGTGCTAAATACAGCAAACATGAAAAAACTGGGTTTAGCATTATGACCTCTAGAAACCCATAGAAACTACTCAATATCTACCCAAGTTTGTAGTCTATGATTAGATATGGTCACTACCTACAAAATACACACAATTGGCCTAAGAAACTAGCAATATTGAGAAAGTTATACTTGCTACTCTAAAATGTATCGTATTCTTCAGCAATCAAAAAACTCAACCATCATCATATACTATGCTATATGGCATATTAGGTACCCCAAAACTCAAGGAAGATTAGCTTTATGTTATACATTACACTTACACAATCAAAATTGAATTTGGATATCAAGAAAGCCACCAAAAAAATCATAAAGTGCTAATTTTGGCCAAAAAACAAGATTATGGAATTCTTGTAAATTGGTCATAACTTTCAATTTTAACACTTAGCTCTCCCTACAAGCATCAAAACATGTTGAGAACTATGAAGGCCTAACCTCTAGCCATCTAGGCCTCACAAACATGAACTTTAGAGTCGTATAGTTGCCAAAAATTGAAAAAAAAGTCAAAAACGGGACCCGTTTTTTCACACAGTTTAGGTTCAAAAATGTTGTGCAAGAGTAAGGTTAATGGTGAGATCGATACTCAAAAAAAATGCTAAGTTTTTTTCAGCTCATAAGGCAACTTTGTGGATATATAGCACCTAGAAATTCATTTTCATACTCTTCAAATAATTCAAGAAAAATGGTCACTTAACAGGACACAAAAGTGTCCAAGGACATAAAAGTGTCCTGTTACCATTCTAGTGTTATAGCGGGGATATCAGCAAACGGCTCGGATGAGTGTTATAAGATGCATATTATTTGTGTGACAAGCTTAATGCTGCAAAACATAGCCATAACAAACCCAAACCAATGGCAATTTGGGACCCTATTACCAAACCCCACAAACCTATAAGAAATGCTAAAGATAAGCTCAGATCGTAACTACATAGGCTTGCAAAAGAGAACATAGAGTACGTAGTACAAATTGGGAGGATGAGAGGGGTTTTTGGGATATGACAGCAATAACAAGTAGTGGGGATTTCTTGGATACCGATCACCCATATGTGAAATATAGTTTTAATTAATTGTATTGATCGCTAGTTGGTAGCTAAGGTCCCCGCTTTCATCTAGCGAGAGTTTTTGCTTATCCTCCAAGTCTATGATGTAACTAGTGCATCAATGTTATTGTGTAACCATGATATCATGTTAATGCAATGTGTTATTTGAAGGTGCCGTGGGAAGCGTGTGTGAGGGCAAGTGAGAGAGAGAGAGAGAGAGAGAGAGAGAGAGAGAGAGAGAGAGAGAGAGAGAGAGAGAGAGAGAGAGAGACCTGCTTTGGGTGGAGCGCAAAGCAACGTTATCCTGTTGCAGCTCCTTATTCTGTTGTATTAAAGAATAAGTGTATAGTAGTTAAGTTAGTAGATGGGTTAGTAGTAAGTGGGATGTCCGGCCAGTTGGCCTGAATCCCAACAAACTGCTACTTGAAGGCCAACGCAGCACAAGTGACCTGGTTTGTACAATCGTGAAGCAATATAGTGGTTTCAACCTATACCCATCAACTCACTGCAATGTGTAAACCGCTCCAAAGCTAAGCCTTTCGTCAAAGCATCTGCTGGGTTGTCGTCAATGTGTACCTTGACCAAATCAATGAGCTTTTTGGTCAAGAAATCTCTCGCGAGATGATACCTGACTTCAATGTGTTTTGATTTGGAGTGAAGCACGGGATTCCTTGCCAATGCAAGAGCACTCTGACTATCACAATATATCACTTGAGTCTCATCAATGCCAAGATTTTTGACCAAGCGAGATAAACATACAGCCTCTTTACTTGCATCCGACAATGCAACGTACTCTGCTTCCGTAGTGGAAGATGACGTACAATCTTGAAGACATGACCTCCAAGATACTGCTGCTCCAGCAAATATGAAAACATAGCTAGATGTTGATCTCCTATTGCCAACACAACCCGCATAAGTCGCATCCGCATAACCCACGATGGATGCATCGCTATTCCCGATGCGTAAACATCTGTCGACCGTACCTTTGAGGTATCTAAGAATGTGCTTCACTGCTTCCCAATGCTTGTTGCCAGGATTTTCCATACCCTTCAGGCTGCTGCATATAAACATCCTCATCAAGATCCCTGTGAAGAAATGATGTCTTCAGTTCCATCTCCTCAATCGCTACAAGACCAAGTACGGTTCTAAGCGTTGTCATCTTGACCACATGCGAGAAGATTTCATCAAAATCGACTCCCTTTTGCTGTTTGAACTCTTTGGCTACAAGTCTAGCCTTGTACTTTGGATTTGGATCACCTGAGGTAAATTTCTTCTTGTAAACCCATTTGCAAGGTAAAGCTTTCACATCATTTGGTAGTTCTACAAAGTCCCAAGTGTCGTTAGCCAGAATCGAGTTATACTCAGGTTCTATAGCCTGCTCCCACTTCACCACATCATCCTTCATCATGGCATCTTGGTAGCAGCTTCGCTCACCGCAATCGATCAACATGATGTAATCAAGACCTTGCTTGAAACGCGTAGGTGGACGAGAGACTCTAGTAGACCCTCTCACTCCTTGACCATTGCTATCCACTTCCTCTGGAGCATTGCTAGTGGAAGGTACATCACTAGCCCACTGAGTTGATTTCACTGTCTCTGAGGCAACATCCTCAAAAGTGACTCTCCGAATCTCTATTTCTTTGATAGGTTGTTTATACATCTTTGACTCATTGAAGATCACATCTGAACTACGGATGGCTCGACGAGATTCCGGGTGCCAGAGACGATATCCCATCTCTCCATCTACACCATATCCAATGAACATACATTTGTGTGACTTTGCTCTAACTTCTGTCAAAGTTGTTTAGGCACGTAGCATAAGCTTCACAACCAAAAACACGTAGATGGTTATACTGGGGCTTACGTTTAGACCATACTCTTTTGGAATCTCATAATTCAATGGCGTACTAGGCGAACGATTTATAATGTGCACTGCAGTCAAGATGGCTTATGTCCAAAAGCCTTGTGTGAGATTTGTCCTAGAAAGCATGGCTATGACTCGTTCCTCAATCGTACAATTCATGCGCTCAGTAACTCTATTCTGAGTGGTGTGTATGATGCAGTAAACTGCCTTTTAATCCCCCTTTTAGCACAAAAATTGTCAAATTACTTGGAGACATACTCTCCACCTTTGTCAGTCTGTAACCTCTTTAGTTTCTTGCCAAACTGATTCTCAATGAGTGCCAAAAATTTCTGGAACACAGGAAGAACTTGATCCTTATGTTTCAAAGGATATGCCCACACCTTTCGAGTAGAGTCATCTATGAATGTCACAAAATTGTTGGCCCCCCCTAGAGATTTGGTTGACATAGGACCACAAACATCACTATGTACTAAATCTATAGGTTCAGCTTGATTTTGACCCAATGGTAAGTGCACGGACCTAGTCTGTTTGCCATAGATATAGTGCTCACAAACAAGAAAGTCAACATAAGACAAGACAGGTAAGTCACAAAAACGAGTCAAAGTTCTCATTCCTTTTTGGCTAATATGACCTAGCCAGCAATGCCACAACTCAGTAGTAGACGGCAGCACTGCTATAGATATGTAATCATGACCAACATCTGACACATGCATGGAATACAAGGTGCCATGCTTCTGACCTCTGAGTACAACAAGATTACCTTTGCATACTATCCACGAACCATTGCCAAATGTGGTGTTGTAGCCCAAATCATCAAGCTGACCAACAGAAATCAAGCTTTTAGTCAACTTGGGCACATGTCTGACATTACATAAAGCAAAGTGCGTGTCATTACTTAGATGCAATTTGACGTTCTCGAGACCCTCAATGTCTACTTCATAAGCATCACCAAGTCTCACTTTACCACAAGAGTGAGAATAAGTAGAGAACCACTCTCTATGTGGTGTTACATGGAAACTCGCACCAGAATCTACTATCTAATTATGTGCATACTGCACATCTTCTGTAACAAGAGCCTCGACGGGTAGATTTGCTGTGAAGACCAATATGTCAGAGGTAAGTGGCATAACAACCGCTGGAAGAGTCTCTATAATAGGAGCATTTGAAGACTCTAGCACATTGATCTCCTCTAACTTTTCTTTTCCCTTGTTTGATTCATCAGACTTAGAAGTTTCATCGGATTGTTTATCCTTCTTGATTTGCTGCCATTTTCTGCAATCCTTCTTCACATGCCCTTTTTTATGGTAGTGATAGCACTCGACATTACGCATAGAACCCCGAGACTTACTGCGTGAGCCACCACGTTCCTTGCTTTTGGCACGACTTTGAGTGTGACCCCTCTGTCTATCACTAGCAACATACACATCACCATCCTTGTTGCCTTCGAGAGATTTTCTGTGAATCTCCTCGGTAAACAGACTCCCAAGAATGTCATTGTACACTAGACTAGTACCAGGTGCTAAGTTGCTAATCGTAGTACAGAACGTAACCCAAGACGAGGGTAAACTGCATAGCAAGAAGATACATTTGATTTCCTCATCGAAGACCAAACCCTAAGTGGTCAACTAAGTGAAAATGATATTGAACTCATTAATGTGAGTAGAAATAGTGCCCTCTTCCTTCATACGAATGTCAAACAGATTTTTCATCAAGAAAACCTTATTAGTTGGCACTTTTGTTCTCATAACTGGAAAACAACTTATCCCATACATCTCTAGCTATTCTTTCTCCAACTATAGTAAAGTACACAGATTCGGCCAAATAAAAACGGAGGGTAGATTTGGCCTTAGCATCAAGTTTCTCCCACTCAACATTTGTATACTCGCCCTCTGGGCGCTCCATGATAAGATCCAGCTGACCTTTTTGTATAAGAACATCTTGAATCTGCTCTTTCCAGATAGCAAAATTTGTCCCATCAAATTTTTGGATATCATAAATATCCTTTTCACCGCTAGATGACATGGCTGCCAGCTAAAGATAATATAGCGATAAACACTGGTAATTCTAGGAAAAATTCGGCAGAGTTTTCCCAAAAAAACTGACAGAATCTCAATCCAAAAATGTCACAAGAGATCAATAACGCGTCAAAAGTAATGTTCTCAGAGCATAAGACAGACGCATCAACCACTAATTGTGCATAAAAAGTCAAAAGCTGACCCAAAACTGCCAACACGGCGTTAAATGCACCTAGCCCTCTCTATACATGTCCTATGGCGAGGCCACAAAAAAGGGGTACTCCAGCAACCTGTATCACCAAAAGGATCTCAACATTCGAGAATCCCCCAGCTCAAGAAAACGTCTCGCTATCGACCCTCACAAAAGGTTATGCAGACAAGAAACCAGCCCAGTCTCAGAAAGGGCCTCCGAACCGAGTCTCAGAAACGGTCGAGACTGCCAGAAACAAGCCAAAATCGGCTCCACAAAAGGTACACATGGCAGTTTTCGCAACTCAACGTACATCCACTGAATTTTGTGTTGATGCAAAAACACTGCAACCTGTAAGAAACCTGGATGTCTTGTATGTATGCAAGATTAACCTGGATGTCCTGTATGTATGCAAGATTAACCTGTGAGGAGATGGATGCTTGAAAAACCCGAGACAATGTCGATGCTGAAAAGTGCTCCTATTCATCCCATAAACACTATCTCAATAACACATAATAGCCATAAAACGGCTATATACAATCCCAAAATAGTATCTCAATATATGATTCAAGTTGATGGGATTTTTAATTTAAACACAAACACACACACACATTTATGGGGGTCTGATGTCATGACACTTTGCTTTCATGCTGGGAAATGGGGATTAAAAAAATGTAGATCGAGTCTATTTGAAGAGCAACGGAAAAGTGTTGTAAAGGTGGACAAAGTTGTGTTCGGCACCTCCTTGGTCTGTATTTGCACCAAACTAGGTGACTTGCACTGCTTGGTTGATACGTAAGCCAATCGTGGTGTGCATTGAAAAGCACAAAAAGTGCTTGGGGAGCTTTCCAGAATGTCTTCTCTCGTAGTGTATTGATAGCAGGATATGCTAAAAGATCATGCTTAGCAGTCCTTTGATCAAAAAAGTTGTACTCAACACTGTCGTAGTCAAAATATATGCCTTATGTGGTGCCCGTGAGAAAGCAGAAAAAGTTCTTGATGGGCTTCTCATCCGGGATGTCATTACTTTAGATGCTTTGTTTAAGGATATGCCAAACATAAATGCAGCTTTACATTTATTCAACCAGATCCAAAGGAAAGGGCTTTCTTCAAATGCTTTTATTTACGCTTGCATCTTGAAGCAGTGGCAAGGATATTGCTGAACACGTAGTGTCAGAGAAACATGTTATACTAAGCAAAGCTTTGGTTGATGTGTAAGCCAAGACGGAGTTTTCTTTAGCGAATGGCAATTATGGGCGTGTTGGAGGGCCAGGCATCAGATATATCAACGTGTTTGGGTGCCATGCTCATGTTTTACCATCACCCAGGGATTTTTTTAACAACTTTTGGGGATTGACGAGAGTAGATCTTGAGTGCATTTTGTTTTTTTTTGTTTTTTTCCAACAAAGGGATGAAAGTTATATTAATAGGAAAAGCAAGACAAAATTACAACCATGGGATATACTCCACTAGTGTAACATTCCACAGCAATAATCGGGTATGGCGACGTGAGCGAAGCTTTCTAGGCATGCACGATCTATGCTCTGTTAACTGCCCCCTTTCCTCTGCGTTCTCTTGTCTTTCCACTCCCTGCGTTCTGAAGTAGTTTGTCTTTCTCCCCCCCTAGGGGGAGGGGGGGAAAATGGCCCTCCATGACGCGTTAGTGAATGGCTTTGTTCAGGGAGACCCTCACCTGCTGCTCAACCCTCACCCTCACCTGCTACTCAACCCGACCAAGGTACTTAATCTAGCTGGGTCCCAACTTCACAGCCCTCCACAGGGTGATGTTGCAGGAGGACATTTTCCGCTACAGAGAATGGCCTCACCTAGCAACATGTCATATGCACATGTTCTTCAAACCCGGCCGGCTCATAGCCCCATCTCCCAGGAAAACTTCCAAGATTTTTACCACACGACACCCAGCTTCTCCCCTTTCACTTCAGAGAACATCCCCCTTGGTGGACTTTCCCAGGTAGCAGATGAGCCAGGCTCTTAAGATCTCCAATGTATGGAAAAATGTGGATGCAACACATCAGGCAGAGTGCTCCCAGCAAACCACACAACTTAATACTTCCCCTGCAGATCACACAAGCCCACAATCGACAAATAATGTAGGATGCAAGGGCAAAATTGTGGATCAATAGGGCCCTATCGAAGGGGAGCCTCCTCTCCAGGATGAAGCTAAGGGAGAGATCATAATACCTTCAGCTGAGCTAGAAGGCTGGCATAGACATCTGCAAGAGAAAGTTGTCATAGGGCTCTGTCATGGGATTCGGCCACCTATTGAGATTCTAAAGCAGTGGCTCTCACAGGAATGGGAATCCACACATTTAATCATCAACCAGGTACAATATTTACGTAACAATTACTATCTATTTTTCTTTGACAACCCTGACAGTGCTTTGCAAGTAATAAGTAGAGGTCAGTGGCTCATACGGAATACTCCCATGTCGATGTTTAAGTGGTTCAAAGGCTTTGACCCTAAAGGCAAAAAACCAACTAGAGTGCCGGTATGGGTGGATTTCCCAGACTTCCCCATAGAATTCTTCCCCTGGCTAAAACAAGTGGGAGCTCAAATTGACAAAGTGCTAGGGCAAAAGCCATCAAATGGAGTGAATCCAAAGTGGGACCCCCAGCTTCTCATTGAAGTGGACACAGAAGCTCCACTCAAGGATAGCATTCAGCTGAAGGACCAACAGGGCACAATCTTGCATCAGCAAAAAATAGTATTTAGAAACTTGCCTAATGCATGTTTCCATTGTCTGAAGCAAGGTCATATGATAAAAGACTGTCCTGAGCTAGTGAGCAAAAACCCAAAGGAAACAGACAAACAGAAAGATGCAAGGGATGTAAATATGGGTTTCCAACAAGTTCAGAGAAAGGGAGGATATAGGGAGAAAAACTCCTCCAAGTCTGTCACCAACAGGTCTTCAAATAGGTTCAGTGCTCTCCTTGATGAAGTCTTTGATCCTTCCAGTTATGAAAGCCTGCAAGTTGATAAGGAGAAACCCTCCACATCACAAGATCCTTTGGGCAACCTGAAGGAACCAGAGCAGAAACAACAACAGCCGAACCCACCTTCCAACCTTACTTCTCCTCTCAACCCTCCTGACAGCCCATCTGAAAAAGCTAGAGGATTCTCTTCTAATTCTGACAATTCAGAGGAAGGTGAACCCTTCATACCAACCACCCAGCTCAACACAACCTCCTCCGATAGAGTGGACAACATGCAACATAAGGATACAGAACTAGAAGAGTTCAATAAGGAATTGGAAGATCAAGACTTTGAAGAAATGAATAAATTATCTCAATCTCCAATCAATTCAGTAGACATCCTCATGACTCAAGCAGAGGAGGAAACACTACCCATTCCCATCAACAAAACTAGAGCATCAGTATGTATGGTCAAACCTCCCAAATCAATGAGTCAAGCAATATCTAGAATTTCCCTCAACTGCAAGGGGCTTACAGATCCTGCGAGATCCATAAGAATCAGACAATGGTTGTTAGATATGCATCTAAATCTTGACTTTATTTTCTTACAGGAGATAAAAGTTAAAGATTTTGATTTGAAGGTTAATCTTCAAAGAATAAGTAAGGATCATAAATGGTTCAACACCAACCATAATTCAGGCAGAGGGGGTGTTGCTCTTGGTGTGAATTTCAAACATGAACCTTTCATTACCAAGGTTCAGCTAGGCACAAAGGGACACTGGATTGCTATTACTTTAAAAGAGCCTTTCAACCTCACTATAGTGTGTATCTATGCTTCTAATTATATGTATGAAAGAAGCTCAACTTGGGCTAAAATCAGTGAGCTACCTAACCCAATGCTGCTTACTGGAGACTTCAACATGGTAACTACTACCCAAGATAGGTGGAAGTCACTAGGGCAAGTTATACAAGGGAATGAAAAGAAGAGGTGGGAAGAGTTGGTGGATTCAAACTATTTGATGGATGCCTCTGAAGACATTGGTTTTACATGGTCCAACAATCAGCATGGAAGTTGCTACAGATCTACAAGATTGGACAGGGTCTACATGTCTGCAGATCTGCTACACTCATTCTGGATGGTAAACTGTAAGGCTGATTCTTCTCTGCTATTGTCTGATCATAAGCCCATTTTATTTGATCTTCATAAGGGTGAGCACGACTTTAAAGCTGGCTGGCCACACTTTGATAGTATCTTATTTAAACTTCCCAGTGTGAGAAATAAGGTTAAATGCATTTTTGAAGATGCATTTACACAGCACTCAAATGCATTTCTGGCTTGGGATCATGCAGTGAAAGTCACTCAAAGAGCCTTAACTCAATTTTAAAAAAAGGCCAAAGAGGTAAGAAGGAACAGAAGAATGATGATATCAGAGCAGATCTCTCTGCTTGAGGCCCAAACCACATTAGTCTCATCCTCTCTTGAGCTAAACACTCTGAAGGAACAGTTAAAGAGGGAAGAGATGTTGGAAGCCCAAGGTGCCCTTGCTTGGACCAGGCAATTCTGGGCTGGTAAAATTGACAAGCCAAATTCCCATATGTTTGCCTTGTTAAAGAAAAAGAAATGTAGGGATTATATCCCTCCACTGTTAAACAAGGATGGGATACCAGCCAGTTCCCATAAGGACGATGTTGAAATAGCCAGGTCTTATTTTTCCAATATATTCTCTGTACTCCCAATGAGGAATAATGAAATCACTAGAGCTAGGGCAAGGACAGCATCTGTCAGAAAGAAAATAGTTCCCTTGCACCTTGCACCTGGCTCAATTGCTTGACCTCCCTCTCACAGAAGGGGAGTTAAAGGAATCTATTGGAAAACTAAAACCTGGCAAAAGTCCTGGGATAGATGGTATCCCTAATGAATTTTTCTGTATGTATCAAGAATTTCTGACATCATATCTCATAAAGGTCTGGCAAGAAGCCTTGGGCTCAAGATATCTTTCTCCCTCAATTAATGCAGGAGTTATAAAGCTCATACATAAAAAAGGCTCAAGAGAGGATTTGGGTAATTGGAGGCCAATCTCATGTCTGACTTCTTTATATAAAGTCTTTGCACTTACACTTACCAGAAGACTCAGCCCCCTAATGGACCAATTCATTCTCAAATAGCAAAAAGGGTTCATTAAGGGAAGATACATTCTGGATGCCATAACATCACTTTGGGAAGACATGGACTATGCTAAAGAGTCAGAGCAAGACTTTATTTTTTTCAAAATTGATTTTGACAAAGCTTATGACAAAATAGAATGGGAATTCATCCTTCAAAGTTTGCAGGACATGAGTATTGGGAAAAACTTTATCAGATATGTACACATCCTTTTTTGTAATGCCTGTGCCAGGATTGCAATAAATGGCACCCTCACTGATGCTATTCCGCTGCACAAGTCAATTAGACAGGGATGCCCCCTCTCACCTTTTCTTTATGCTATATCCTCTGATGCTTTGGGTTGGCTTGTTAAAGATCTGCTGCAGCAGGGTAAAATGCAGGCAATCAGAGTTGAAGGCTCTATGGATCAGCTGTGTCTACAACAATTTGCAGACGATACTAATGCCTTGGTAAGGAATGAAGAACAATCAGTCAAACACTTCTGGGAATGCCTTGAGACTTTCTGCCTGGCTAGTGGATCCAGCATCAACCACTCAAAAACAGGTTTTAAAGTGTCCAAAGGGTCTTGCCCCCCAACCATAGCTAAAGCTGGATGCAAAGAAATCAAGGAAGGTCACATTTTCAGACTTCTAGGGATTCCCATGGGGTTCAAGATTACATTTAACCAAAGGTGGAGCTGGATTCTGGAAAACTTCAGAAAGAAGCTTTTTTCTTGGCAAAACCATCAACCAGATCTGTCAGCCAGAGTGTTTGTGCTGAACCATTTCTTGTTATCTTCTCTGGTTTTTTTTCTATCATGCTGGAAGCCTTCTCAAATGCAGCTAAATAAGGTTTTCTCTCTGTCCATAAAGTTTTTATGGGGTGGCTCTGATGAGTTTAACAGGATCCCAAAAGTGGCTTGGCAAACTTGTTGTGAAGCTAAGGAGAATGGAGGGCTGGGGGTCCTTGATCTTCAAAAACTATCAACAAAGCTAGCCAGCAAATGGATATTAAGGGCTGTCCAATCCAAGGACTTTTCGGCCCTTCTGACCAAGAGAAATGTGAGCAGGTTCCATCTAAAGGACTACAAAGCATGGGCAGGCCTCACTATGGAAGAAGCCCTTGCTTCAAATGCCAACCTCACACCCAAAGGTACTGATCTGTCTTGTAGGTTCTAGACTGCCTGGCTCACCAAAAACAAGGACTGGTCCTCTCCTAAGAAGTGGATCATGTCATCAGGGTTCTGGTTGCAGGATTCCATTTGGTTTGGCAAGCTCAAACTCCTTCACATGCCCCACCTCATAAGGACAGCTCACAAATGCTATAGAGTAGGCATCAAGTGCTGGAAAGATGTCTATAAGAAAGGAAAATGGGCGACAAAGCAGAGCCTAATCCAACAATTTAGCCTTTCTCAAGGATGTGTTGATCTTGTATTAGGCCTAATCTCAAACTTCCAATGCTCTGTACACCACGTCCAAGGAAGTTTTGGGCCCCTACCCATTGTCAAGATCTGTCAGCTCATATATGCCGGGAGAGGATCACAACAGCAAATGCCCTTGGATTTGGTTGCAAAGCTTAATAGCAAATGGTGGTTGACATGGAACCACAAACAATGGGAATACAGATTCAAATGCATCTAGGCTTACCCTCTTCCCAACAAACATAGTTGTTTGATGTGGCTCATATTACATCAGGGAATTTGGTCTGGCTCCAAAGCAAAGAAAATAGGTGTCTCTGATGGTATGTGCAGAAGATGCAATATGTATAAAGAATCTATTTTTCATCTATTTGTCAGTTGCAAGCACAATAAGTTTCTTTTGGTTGAACTTCACAAAGACAGCTCTGTAAAAGCTACTTCTTTATCTTGGAGAGCGGTATTGCTTGGAGAGTGTAATTTTTCTAATATTCCCCTTTGGACCTGCTTAAGGGGAGTCTACCTTTGGCATGTATGGAATGAAAGGAACAGGGCCACTTTTGGGAAGCCTCACTCCACCTCCCCCATCCCCCTCTCCTTGGGTTTTCTCAACTCCATGAAGGAGATCCAAAGTCACATAAAGGAAGCTTCACAGCTAGAAGTTAAAGAGATGCAAAGAACCCTTCGATGGCAGCAATGGAGAAAAACCCTGCTAGCCCTTTATGAACCAATCAAATTGTATGTCATTTCCAGATATCTTTCTCTCTTCCCCCCTTCTTAATCCTTCCTTTGGGCTCTCCCATTTGGAGCCAGGATTGACCCTATCCTACCTTAGGGTCCTTGTACTTTTTCTTTTTATCTAATTCAAAGCTGTTTTCTCAAAAAAAAAATTACAACCATAGATAATGAAAGGATGATATGGTCGGGTTCTATGGTCAGCAATAGATGTCTTGTATCTAGTCAAATTCTAACTAAAGTGATGAGTAGGTTTTGTAAAGGGAGAGTCTCCCTTCAGTGCATTTTGTACATAAATTGAGAAACTGAATGAATTCAATGTTGAGGTCAATTTATGTTGCAATTTTCTCGTTGTTTATTATGTCTTGCTATCTCTCTCGCTCTCAACTCTCTCACATCCAGAAGTCCGATGATTTCCAATCGACCCTCGAGAACCGTGCTCTCCAACATCGCCGTCTGTCTCTCTCGCTAGCTCGCACACATCTCCAAGGGGATAGGCGATCTGGGGCCCACTGGGGGCCATGCCCCCATCCGTCACCTCTGATTCCACCTAGCTTTTCAATTGCCAGTGCAGTGCCGCAGTGCCGTGTAGTATGGAGCTTCAACACCTACTGACATTGCCGACATAGTTTTTCGAGCCCCTAAATGAGTTGTGCACCTGTCGCAACATGAGTAATCATTGCTCAGCCTCGGGGCTTGCAGCTGCTCTCCCCTGCCCTGCTCTTGCGCTTCAATTGCCCAGCTTTTGTTGTAACTTGTACCCGTGCATGCATGCTTTGTGGCACCTAGGATCTATTGCCCCTACGTCGACAGTACTTGCACAGTTGCACTGCCTCATGGCCGGCGTTGGCCGGCGCGGCCCGACTCTCGAGCTGAGTTGTCCCTGTTGAATGTTCTTCTTGCATCTCATTCGGCACAACCATTCGAGCCCTTTCAAGGCCACCTCAACTCATCTAGCCGTACCTTCAAACCCTCATGCACTTGCACTACGCACACGAGATGAACGATGTGTCAAAATAGTCCACCTCATTATTTTTTATGCAGCGGCAAAATTAATTTTGCAAGTGTGGACCTCCGACCCTGTGAGTAGGAGGCTGGAGCACACTCCTTGAAGAGAGAGAGAGAGAGAGAGAGAGAGAGAGAGAGAGATTTTTCCATAAAAGCGAGAGAGTATTATATTAAAGAGAGTATTATATTATCTTCTTCGATCGATTCCCCATCTCTTCGGAAGATGCTTATCAAAGGAAGGTTATTCCATCCTCTCGCTCCTTTGACCCATTCCTCCTCAGGTTAAGCTAGAACTCAAAGGATAGATCTGGTAGCAAGCTTGTCAGCTCAACAACCTATGTTTATCACCCCCATACCTCCTAATTCCTTGTGGGCCAATTAACTTTAGCTAGTCCTTTCTTGTAGGGATCTCTAGCCCATAGGAAGTTTCTACATGCTTTGGTGATGTCTTTTAGGTGATGATCGGGTGGTCTCCAGCAAGAGAGGAAGAAAAGGATGTAGGCTGACAGAAAGTGCTTGATCACGAGTGCTCTTCCCGAGATAGATGCTTGAAACCTTGCCCATCTATTAAGTTTGAGAGCAAATCTATCCTTGATCCACTGCCATCTTTGCCCCAAAGTGACGTTGAACCCCATGGGGATACCTAATAGTAAAAAACGACTCCTTCTTCAATAAGTTTGCACCCTTGAGCGAGCATCCAGCCAAGAATGGGAGAGATTGAAGACCTGACTCCTGTTTTTTCGTGGTTGATTTTGGATCCTGAGGTGGTGCAAAAGATGTTAAGACATTCCCAGAAGTTTTCTAAGGACTGGTTGTTGTTGTGAAGAAGAGCATTGGTGTCGCCTGCAAACTGAGAAAGGCATTGTTGTTTCCCATTAGGAGAAGCCACTCCTTTGATGAGACCTTTAGCCATTATGTCTTTGATGAGCCAATTAAGAGCATCATCTGCACAACTGCACAATAAAAGAGGTTCCAGGGGGCAACCTTGCCTAATTGATCTCGATAGGATAAAAGGCTCTGAGATGGCATTATTGATAGCAATCCTTGCAAGCGTGTTCCCCATGAGAGTTTTCACAAACCTTACCAAGTTTGGATCAAATCCCATTATAAAAAGGCTTTCAATGATGAAGGTCCATTCCAACCAGTCGTAGGCCTTATCAAAGTCCACCTTTACAAACACAAAGTCCTGACCTAATGCTTCAGCCTGCTCAATACCTTCCCACAAGGAAATTATTGCTTCCAGGATTCTTCTTCCCTTGATGAACCCTTTCTGCTCCTTGCAAATCCAGGTCATTAGGACAGGCGTGATCCTCAGGGAGATAGCCTTTGCAAATATTTTGTAGGCTGAGGTCAGCAAGGTAAGAGGACGTCAATTAGACAAATTTTCTCTGAGACCTCGTTTGTGTAGCAGTTTGATTATCCCTGTATTTATAGATGTTGGTAAAGCTTGATGCTTGACGGATTCTTCCCAGACCAACAAGAGCATAGGGGCTAGAGTGTCTTTGAACGTGTGGTAGAATTCTGATGGGATCCCATCTTGACCAGGTGTTTTTTTAGTTTCAAGTGATTCGATGGCCCTTTTAATCTCTTCAGGAGCAAGGTTGGAGTTGAGCTATTTGGCTACTCCTGGGGGGATGACCGGCTCTCTGCATTTCCAAACAGAATTTTTGGCTCTTAAGGTAAAGTCAGCAAGTCTTTCTGAAGAGATTGGAGAAGTATTCATGGGTAAACTGGGGGTTTTCCTCCTGAGAAGTGGCCGTGCCCATACTAGAAGTGAACAGGGGAATGATCTCTCTTTGGTGTTTTTTCCTAAGACTCTTGAACATTTCTTTGGTTGGTCTGTTGAATTTTCCTGCCCACCATTCCCTAAAGAAAGAGGCCAAATGGAGAAGTATGAGGTCCTCCTCAGTTTTGAGTTGATTCTTGTGTGTGGTTATTTGGAGTGGGTGGCTAGGTCGCAATTGGTGTCAGATTCCAACAGCACTAGTTCGTTGTAAATAGCATCTTTTCTTCTTTTCCTGATCATAGACGCCAGTTTTTGAAGTGAATAAGAGTAGACTGTGTGTGTTTTACCACATTGACCCAAGCTTTGCTAGGAGTTAAGCCTTTGGAGAATTCCTGGATCCAAATAGATCTAATTTGTCCCTGAACTTCAGGGAGCTTGAAGAGATTGGGGTCAGTGTGGAACCAGTGATTTCTGATTTTGAGAGGAGATTATTTTAAATATGTACTTTTCACTTCCTCTTTAAATGGAGAGGATCTGTAGTATATTCCACCATTACACAAATATTCCAACATTGTGCACTCCCAATCCTACTTAGTTGCTTGTCCTTGTAATGATTACCTTCCATCTCTTCTAACCAATCCAAAATTATGCATTTTTAAAACATTTCTTGTCCTTTTTCATTAGCAAAAAGGGGAGGCATCACTAAGGCTTCACTCCTTTGGGACATGCCAAAAAGCAATGTGCTCCATCTTTGCATCCTTGTGTGACACTTGGTGGCTATCTACAACACACGTCCCCTTCTCCCTTTGCGTGCACCTATCATCCTCGTCTTTGTCTTTCTCTTTGAGCACCCTTCCAACCTCACATCCGTTGGCTCCCTTGCCTGCATCTTATTTGTGTTCGGTGTTGTCTACTCCCCCACACGTGTGACGCGACCTTCCCCACCCCTTTCATTTTTCTTTTCCCTCAAGGTTTACATGAATCTTGGGTGATTCCTGTAAACCAACTTCCTTGCCTCCCATTCCTCCCAGAACTCAACGTTTTGTTTTGTTTTGCCTTATGCTACCTAATGCTTTGTTTTGTTCAGTGGCATTTCGTCCAGTTCGTCAAGTGTTGTGAAACTCTTGCATGCTTCTATGGAGTCTAGTCATGGATTGTTTGGTCTCATGTGGTTTGGCTAGTCATGCTTCATTGAGGGGGTGAGATGTGTTTGAGGTGAGAGATCTCCCTTCCTGGTGGCAACCCCCTTGCCTGACAATTCCTGGCTTTTGGTGATGGAGCTTTTGACTCCCCCTACATGTGGCTTTATGTTTCTTTTTTGTGCTTTCGGGTGGCTTCATCCTAGCCGATGTATGAGTGATATGGTTCTATGGTCTTCGGGTGGCTCCCCTCTTAGCCGATGTATCTCTTGGACATTCTTTTGGTCATTTGGTCCTCCATGGCTGGTTCTGAGTATGGAGCTTATGTATCCGTGCTTTTTAGTCTAATACCATCATCTAATCCCTCCATTTGGAGAGAGTTTTGCAACAAAAAAAAGGATTCATCTCAAATATTGCCCCAAAATTGAGGGCATATACTATGTTGGTTTTGGGTTCTCTGTCTTCAAAAGCTTCTACGACAGTTTTTTCTAAAAACTTGTTCATGATTGAAACGTGCCTCAACTTTGAGCATTCAAAAGCATCCTAGCGATCTCTATTGTGACATTGCAACCTTAGTTAATGGCTTGATTGCTAATGCAAATCGAGCTCAATGCTAGTGAGATTACTCACTCTCTCTTAAGATTACTAAAAAGAGAGTAGTTGATCATTTGAATAGATCGAGCTTGTTTACTCAATGTGTGCTAGTCTACCCACCCTTTTCACAAAACCCATGACCATATGTGTGTTCTTTGAGTGTGCTATTTTTATATGAATAAAACTCATGTAATTACTAAGTTATGTTCGAAAAAAATAAAAACTTTACAAGTTTTGTATCATTGGGTCTCCAACATGCTCTCTCATGTCAAAACTCAACTATCCTTCTCTAAGTGTAGTCATGCTATGGTAACCTTCTGTTTGCGCCAACTTTGCACATAGGTGTGTGAACTTTTAGATTTGTCCATGTTCAACACTTTCTTTTAAGAGATTTGAGAGATATTTTGAAGCTTCAAAGCATCCAATTTGTAGATGTGGTTCTATAGATACAACATATTTCCCACGATGGGCAAGGTATGACAGCTACATGGCATTATATGTAGACAAAGTTGTGGAAGCCCATATGATTAGTGGGACATTTTATGTCTTGAAGATAATGTTTTTTCCTCAAGTGTATTGGTTGGCATGTGCCATAATTTTGTACTATATATGATTGGCAGTTCTTAGCATCCACTTTAAATGCCAAATAAAGAGTGCATTACCTTATGGATAATAAGAACAACTTTGTATGAGAAAATTGAAGAGCCGATTTAATGTAAAGTTCAACCAAATGTGAAAGAGGAGCTGCCATTCAAAGTATGTTATCTCCAAAATTCGCCAAGCTTCTTTTTTCTTTCTTGCCAAACTCACAATTGTGAGTGGGTGTATGTATTAAAATCTTGAGAAAATATACAAAATAGCTTCAAGTTTGTAATGAGCCTTGAGGTGTCTCTCGACCTCTTTAAATGTTACAAAGGGCCAGCCCTAGGCTAGAAATATTTCAAGATCACTTACCCATCGAGGCAAAGAGGATGGCCTAATTCCACTAGTCTGAATTCCTCCTTTTCTCAAGGGAAAATCTCACTTCTCTGATTTCTTGAATGATCTCTGTAAAGCTAGCTAAGTTGAGCATTCATTTTTGAGCACCCCTTATGGTTTCTAGCCAAGCTTCTTAAAGCCGACTTCATTTATCCAAGGAATGAAAAATGGGTGAGTCACGTTGTTGTCACACCCAAGAAGGATGGAAAAAGGAGAGTTTGTGTTGATTATAAGCCTTTTAACATACCCATGAAACCATCCACAAAGATACACCATTGGCAATGACCCGTGCTATTGCACATGTGTAAAAGTAACTTTTCATAGTGATCCGGCTCTTTCTCATCCATTGAAGTACGAACATACACGTGAACTTCCTCCGACTACTTTGAAATGTATGGCATATCAAATTGTTGAGTATCATGTTGCTATTTTTTTGTGCGAGCATTCATGTCCCAAAGACAATAACATCACCTTTTCCTTGTGTGTGTGTGTGTGTGTGTGTAGAGAGAGGGAGAGAGGACTAGATAGGGGGAGAGAGAGAGAGAGAGAGAGAGAGAGAGAGAGAGAGAGAGAGAGAGTTTTTGTAGAGAGACAAAGAGAGAGAGAGAGAGAGAGAGAGAGAGCTTTGGGCAAAGAGAGAGAGTTTTTGTAGAGAGACAAAGAGAGAGAGAGAGAGAGAGAGAGAGAGAGAGAGAGAGAGAGAGAGAGAGAGAGAGAGAGAGAGAGAGTTTGTAGAGAGACAAAGAGAGAGAGAGAGAGAGAGAGCTTTGGGCAAATTTGTGTAGACTTGATCACTATCCTAATAGTTACACTTCACCACCTAATTCAAGTATCTTTATCCCCATGATCTCATTGTACATCCATTAAGGTTTTTATCATAATTCTTCTATATGGAACGATGGTCGACTTTTATGTAATGCAAACAGTCAAAGCCGTGCTTTTATTGCGGAGAGAGAGAGAGAGAGAGAGAGAGAGAGAGAGTGGGCTTCCGGGTTTTCCCATATTTCTCGTATATGGATTGATGATAAATTTTATACGTATTGGTGGTCCCATTTTAAATGCAAAAAAAGTGGATGATATTTTTGTTTATGCCATGGATTAATTGTTTATGAACGATGAAAAAAGACTTAATTTTAATATAACTATAGGAAAATAGTAGCTTTGTGAAGCACTACTACTTTAATAAAAAGTAGATTCTTGCAACCTAGCTATAAATACAAGTTTGCAACCATTCTTTTCTCCTAAGCACCTCTTGCTTGATTATTCTCTCTCTCTCTCTCTCTCTCTCTCTCTCACACACACACACACACAAACTCATATGAGCTTTGCTCTTGCACACTCCCTCTCTCATTCCTCTTTCTCTCTCTCTCTCCCCCCCCCCCCCTTCTTGCATGCTCTCACACACTAACTCACTTTCCCTAAGTTTCCCTCTTCCTGATCTCAATCCCTCTCTTTCCTTCTTGCGTACGCTCACTCTCTTTCTCAGAATGGTATCATCTTCATGTGACAATGTTTTGCTCATCAAGAACGCATCCAATTTTGCAAAAGCTACCTTGGAGAACGAGGAGGCAACTCACACTGCAAGGACACCGCATAAGACTAAAGAAAAATTTGCCCATGTCATCAATTATTTGATAGAAAGCTTGCATACCTGAGAGAGCTTTAGTCCGAACTTAATGATGATCAATGCCACGAAGTGAGTGATCTTTTGATTGTGGTGAATGCAATTAAGTAAGCAACAAGGAAGCTTCTTGAGGGTGGATACCTTATCAGTTCAATGAGGAGCGGAATTATTAACTTGGTGATGGCAATATGCCACTTTATACTATTGGTCAAGATTTGTGGTGTTGGCCATCACGGATGGGAATTTTGTCAATTGTTAGGTCGATAAACCAAGTGAACTAAGGATACTTGGTTTGATAATCAATTTTAAGTACGTTTTAGATACTATCGTTGGATAGTTTTTATCAACATACCCAAATGCCTATGTTTGTAATGGTTTCTTTTGGTTTCGTAATGCCAATATGTTTTTTGTAATGTGTAGCTTCCAATTTCAAAATCTATCTATAGGCTATGGTCTAAAGATAGGAAATAGCCTATCTATAGGCAATAGCTTCCAATTTCAAAATCTATCAATAGGCAATAGCCCCACTAGCATATGATGATGAACAATGACATCAAGCAACCAACAAATTAATTTATATTTCAAAAATTATTATTAAAAAAATAAATTTTAAGGTTAACATAATAAACTCATAACTCTCATATACATAGTTATGAATTCTCACTCTCATTTTCCAATCTAGTGCCAATTTTTTGAACTCGACTACCATGTCATGCACTATAGTCTTCCCCTGCTTCAAAAGAGCTTTTCCTTTTACCAACGAGAATATTATTTTTGTGGTTAGATACCTACAAGAACATGTTGCACTACAAATTGAGTGCTTTACATGCCATTTTCATGGCTTGGAGTGAAGAGTTAACAGTGACACTAGAGAAAACTAGCAATTGTAGAGTGCGCAGGTGATGGAGAAGGTAGGAAAGAAGACTACACACACACATCAAGACACACACATATACAACCGTTACCCTGCACAGCAGCCATTCAACGTGCTGCTCTCCTCTTCTTCTCTTTTGACCTATTATCCAAAGTATATTTACAACATAGTATAGTCAGTGTCCGGCCACCCATAGCACAATGGACATATTCTTTAACATCATATTCTTTAACACTCCCCCTCAAGCTCAGAGTGAGCTTGCATATGATGGATTCCCAATGCTTCATGAAAGTAGCAAAACTTCTCCTTTCCAAGAGCTTTTGTGAATATATCCACAACTTGATCATTTGTCTTCACATGCACCAAATCAATCTCACCTGCCAAAACTTTTTCTCTAATGAAGTGATAATGTACCTCAATGTGTTTAGTGTGAGCATGGTAGACTGGATTCTTTGCCAACATAATGTTGCTAATATTGTCACAATATATAATGACACTGTCAAGATAGTCAAAACCAAAGTCTACCATAAGTACTCTCAACCATGACTCTTCACATGCTGCCAAAGCTGCTCCACTATGAGAGATCGTGGTGTTTACCGCAGGCCATTACCGCAAAACAAGAGAGATGAATTCAAAATGAGGAGAGAGAATCCTTTTGATACTCAAGCGGCACTTTACCGCAAATATTACCGCGTGCATTTCCGCGAATATTGCCGCGCACATTACCGCTAAAGCTGGACCCCCTCCCCCCTCCCTCTCCCGCGGGTTTCCATTTAAATCCAATACAATTCAAAATGTATTTACACACTACAACTCCTACACTCTCCAGAATGCTTGCTCACTTCACTTAATCTCTCTTTCACTCTAAAAATTCTATACATAAATCATAGAACTCACAACAAAACCATTACAAATACTATTCATAAGCACATAACGAAACATTTGCAAATTAATCATATACTACACCAAGTGAAAGAATGGAGCGTTTTATTAATTCTCATCTTGTATAAGATCTCTACAAGCACTAGGATCCACATTTAGACCCATAGTATTCAAATCAATAAACAAATTTAGAGATTCTTCCTCCTCTCCATCACCTCCTGTAGAATCATCATCGCTTTCTCCCTCTTCCTCCTCCTCAAGATGACTATTTTCAAGGCTTGGCTGACCTTCTTCAACTTCTACTACATCTTCCTCTGCATCTTGTGGTGATGGTATGATGGGATCAATTACTGGCTCAATGTCCGTCTCTGCAAAGATAGATCTACCCCGCGGCGTGACTAGAATGACATACCAAAGTCTTCTTTGATATATACATGGCACATAAAAGACCTGTACGTCACACACAAAGAATAAGCTGATATACATAACTTAAATTTTTAATTTAAGTTAATTGCACATAGCCTAAATTACATGCTCGCAACTACTAGGATACACCAAGTTGTCAGTTTTTCCCCGATGGAATTGGGTGGAATCCACCATAATGAGCCCATTTTCATGTCTTTTGACCTCACCTGCAAACCATCGGCACTCAAAGAGGAATTTGTGAAATATCTGAAATCCACTTTGATTATTCTCTCTATAGTACCACAATATCTGACCTCATCTGTTGTTGTGTCAAAGTTTCCCATCACGTCACAATCATTAGTGGTCCGACGCTCATCTATCGTGCGAAAATGTCGGCCTTCGGACCAAATGGAGTTGAAAATGAGACCCTACAATCACAATGCATAAGAGGTTACATCGCATTTCATTAAGTGATTTGCATACATGCATACATAACATATACACACTCACCTTGCGCAAGCATCCTCGCGCATACTCCCATTCTTTAGGGCTTATTTGTTCTCCTTGTGCTTTGGCATTGGTCATGGCATTATGGATCCACTCTACTTGAATCAAATCAGGATATTTTGCAAGCTCTTTAGGAAAAGGAGGTGCACGTCTACCTCCATGGGACCTCTTCCATGCATCTCTATCCCTTTCTCTAGCTGCGCGGGCTTCCAAGTACATATTGACCCATTTGGTCATGATAGTGGCATTGAGTAAAGAGTAGTTGTTGACTATGGCATGAAACTCTCTATCCATGACCAAGAGTGAGCCTTTTCCACTGGGAATGGTTGAGTGCTTCCTAGGATCCTCTTCTTCATTCCACAGACGAGGCAATGATGGATCCACTGTGATGAGATACTGTGAGACATACACAAATGCCTCTTGCACCACCCAACCTTCTGCCATGCTCGCCTGAAAACATTAAAACCACATATTTTCATTAGTAACTCCATAGCGTATAAATGCTATCTATATTGTATTGATTTTGCATACCTCCGGTTGTGACCTCAATCTAACAAAATCCTTTAAAGTCTTCAAGAATCTCTCCAAGAAGAACATCCATCTAGAGTGAACCACCCCACAAATGGCAATCTCCTCAACAAGGTGAAGCAATAGATGTATTTGGCTAACAAGGATTGTACGTGGGAATGCATCCTCAATAGCACACACTGCCTCTACTGCTAGCTGATGGGCTACTGGTATGGCTTCTACTTCTATCTCCTTGGAGCTCACAAATCTACAGGGCAAACGTTATATAGTAGATGAAAAAAAATTCCAAAGTTCATGCATGCACAACATGATATAGTGCTTGAAAAAAACCCATTACCTCACAATCTCACCCACTTTGAATATTGCAGCCTTCACCTTAGTGTCCCCATAACCACTAATAGTTATGGGAAGTACAAACTACAAACAATAAAACATCTCAGTGAATGTCAACCTATATATAAGGACACATAGACACCACAAACTGTTCTACTCTTACCTGAAGGATTTTATGCCAATCATGGGATTTCAATCCATACAATTGAGTGGAGCCACGCTTTTTGGTTTTTGTGAAAGCACCTTTGAGTGACCGCATATATCCCGTTGGAGTTCTGATGGATGCAATAACTTGCTTTGTCCGCTCTTGGTCTGCCTTTGAAATTATCCACGGTGCTTTTGGGAGAACCATCTTTCCCCGCTCCCCCATGTGGGGCGTGGCTGAAGGGGGGAGATGTCTAGTCTAATGGCTCTTAAATCTTCCCTAACACCCAATGAATCCTTCCTGCCAATTATGTGATCCCATATAGCTTGCCCAACATTTTTGAATACATGCATAGGGTCCAATAAGTGCTGAATTTTCAACGAAGCCCAATAGGGGAGCGACAAGAAGATTGAGTACCTCGACATACCCTTTGGCAACCCATTGGGAGGCAGTGAGGTACCATGATGCTCCTCCCAATGCTTCACCCAATCAGCCATGTTCCAATGGAACGGCTGCACTCCACTGATAGGGGGAGCATATCTACGATGTGAAGGAGGTAGGAAGCGATGGTTGTTGGGATAGATCACCTTCCCAAGAAGAGGAGGTCTCTCTGTCACAAGGGAAGGGCCACAAGTGGGACACGCATTATGTCCAAATGTTGCCAATCCTGCCAAGAGGTAAACAAACGTTACACATGAGATGATAAACCTAAAGCAAAGAGTACAATTAACATGTGCATACTTACCAGATACCTCTCCAAATCCTGGGTAATCATGCATGGTCCACATGAGGATGCACTTGATGACGGCTTTGCGGTCTCGTGGTGACCATGAAATGTCAATGACATCTATGCCTCTCCATAGTTCTTGAAGCTCATCAATAAGAGGCTACAAATATACATCCATGTTTTTTACCTTGTGCTTTCCTGGAATGAGAAGTGATAGTAAAATGTTTTCCTTTTTTGTTGCCTCCCAAGGCGGAATATTGTAGTTTACAACCACCACCGGCCAAGTGCTCCATGAAGTAGAGCGGTGCCCAAATGGATTCACTCCATCACTAGCTAACCCAATCCTCAAGTGACAAGGCTCATCCCTGAACTCTGGCCATGTGTCCTCTATGTGCTTCCACGCTGGTGAGTCAGCTGGCACTCTCATAATACCATCTGTGGAGCAATTTTTTGCATGCCAACTCAAAAGCTCGCTCGTACCCTTCGATCTAAACATGTGTTGGATACGAGGGATGAGTGGAAAATGCCTCAAAACTTTACGTGGAATTCTGTTGCTCTGCATTCCTTCTTTGAACCTAGGCTCCCCGCACGATGGACATGTGTCACAATCGGTATGCTCGTTACGAAAAAGCACACAATCGTTCACGCAAGCATGAATTTGATCATAATCCATCCCTAATGCAGTCATCACTTCGCGCGCTTTTTGTCTATTCTCTGGCATGTGATTTCCAGCTGGCAGCATCTTTCCTAGCAACCTCTCTGAGGCTCTCTCTGCCTATCATTCACAGCCGTCGCCTCAGCAGTCATCATCAGGGTTCGGCTGGTTTCGGGACACTCTTGGTGGGTCCGCTGCCGTACCTGTGACCGATCCAGATGTGGAGAGGGCATTGCGTCTTCGGGCTGAGTGGTTAGGTTCGTAGCAGACCCTTACGCAGCGCTATTCACCGATGCAGCTAGCAGCTTTTGGATTATCAGAGGTCTCTACTCCGACTGGTGGCACTCCATACCTGCAAAGTTTTCCAGCTACAGCTCCAGGTTCAACTTTTCCTTCCCAGGGTCCGACGCCCCAGGGTCCGACGCCGTTGGGTGCGACGCCACTTGCGTCCACCTATCCGTCACCTATCCCACCTTCTGTCCCAGATTCACGTCGGCTCTCTTCTGGCAGTCAGCGTCAGGGCAGCTCACGCGCTAGCGCCGGTCGATCTCGACGAGGGAGCGGAGCTAGTTGTTGTTTTTTTGGGGGGGGGGGGGGGGGGGGGGGGAGTACTACATATTCTCCTCCACAGTCACCGCTCCCTGCTCCAACAGAAGATGAGGACCATGACATGCCTTCACCAGATGCTCACGGGTTATACTACCAGGTTCATAGAGGAGGTATGGTGGATCTCGGGACAGCGCAGGGCAGGAGATTCCACACACAGGTCAACCAATTAATCCACTCCACATATATCAATTGTTTTCTCAAATTTGATCAGCAAGATCCCTACAACCTCACATATATAGAGACAACCATGCACATGCGTTTCCCCAACCCTGAGGGGCAACAATTCTCAAGGAAATGGTTGCAAGAGCATGTCAAAACATTTCTGAAGAACAAAAAATCTAGTGTGAGGAGAGCTGCAAAGAAGACAATGGAGTCTCCAGAGCATAGCTATCGGTCAGGAAATGTCCATGATGTGGATTAGGAGACCGCTATGGGCGAGAAAGAGGACGAAAGCGCAACGGGTGCGAGGATGTACACGTGTCAAGTTGAGGCCATATCCCATCAGACTCCTACGCATTATGGTTCGGGAGGAAAAATGGCTTGGAAAGAAAAATATGTAAGTAAAAATATTAGTTTTATTGTAAAAAATCTAATGTTTTTCATTTAATTAATTGGTTGCTATTGTAATGTGTTGTTACAGAAGAGAGAATACACCAAATGAGCCTGCCTCTTACACGAGAGTGCCGCCCTTAATATTCCAAGTGCCAGGTACATACCAAGAGATGAACTGTTACATTCTGTTAGTCTGTTAGAAGGGCTCGCGTGAGGGGACGCCACACCTCCCCCCTTAGGCCGGATGAGTTGCAGGAGCAGTGTAACGCTTGATCCGACACACGTGTGCGGTAGTGACAGAGCCGTTACTCAACCTTTGAAGGCGGTATGTATTTGTACGTAGGCGGCGCACGACTTTATAGGGACCTACCCACCGATGCATAAGGGATTCGCTGAGACCAGGGCGGCGCAAGGGGTAATAGACTGAGACAAGGTCGCCATCTGCATACTCCATGAAGTGTCTGTTATTATCGTATGAACGTTGCTGGCGTTGTTGTGCCTTTAAGAGGTTGAGAAGTAGAGCTTGCCGAAGAACGGGTTGGACTTGAGATAGGTAAGAGAGCCAATCCTGAGCGTCTTGGTGGCGAGGTTCCACTTGCAGCGTGTTGATGTCTGGTGGGAATCGAGGATCTCGACCATAGAGGGCGCGGAACGGACTGACTCTTGTGGACTCCTGGACAGAAGTATTGTACGCATGTACAACATAGGGTAAGGCTTCATCCCAATGTTGATGGAGTGGGTCGACATAGGCAGTCAACATCTGTTTGAGTGTGCGATTCATGCGCTCTGTCAGTCCATTCGTTTGTGGATGATAAGGGGAGGAGAAAACCTGGGTGATGCCTAAGCACTTGGTTAGAACTTCCATGACTTCACTACGAAATTGAGGACCCTGATCAGAAAGGACCTGCTGAGGGCAGCCATGCCTAAAAATGATGTTATGAAGGAGCGCAGAAGCAACAGTTGTGGCTGAAGCATTGGGGAGAGCTTGTGCTTCGCACCAACGTGTTAAGTAGTCCATCATGACTAGAACATAACGGTTACCCGAGACGGATGTAGGAAATGGACCCACAAGATCCCAGCCTATCAACTCAAATGGAGTTGATACTCTGATGGGTACTAAGTAACCGGGTTTCTAGAGGGGGTTTTTGACCTGTTGACATTGAGGGCATTGTTGTAAGAATGTAGAGACATGCTGGCGCATCTTTGGCCAGTAATGGTGCTGGCGAAGATTATGCAAGACACGATGGAAACCTAGGTGACCAAAGAGGGGATGACTATGGAAATAGGCTATGTAATGTGTTTGGAGCTGTTGTGGCACATAAATGCGAGGAGGGGCTTGTGGTTGGATATAATGGAGGAGATTGTTGATGACGACAAACTGCTTTTGATGGCAATGTGGGCTAGGAGATCTTATGTTGTGTATAATGGACTGCACCTGAGGATCTTGTTGTTGAAGTTGTGGGAGGTTATAGGGATTGATTGGGAAGGATGGTTGGAGAGTTTGGGTGTGTTGCAAGTGAGGAGTGCGAGAGAGACCGTCCGCTATGAGATTATGAGAGCCACGACGATAGCTAATGGTGAAAGAATATGACTGTAAAAAGAGTGCCCAGCGAAGAAGCCGGCCAGGCGGATGGGTTTTCTTAAGCAGAGAAATAATTGGCTGATGATCAGTTTCGACAGTGACTGAGGTACCATGTAAGTAGGGGTGAAATTTAGAGAAGGCCCAGACAATCGCGAGGAGCTCTTTCTCTGTAGTGGAGTAATTTTGCTCTGTAAGGGTCAGGGCGCGGCTAATAAATGAAATGGGTTGCCAATGACCATGGTCATTTTGTTGGAGAAGCGCAGCCCCCAAACCAGTATTAGAAGCATCAGTTTGGAGAAGGATGGTTTATCAAAGTTAGGATGGGCTAGAAGAGTGGAGTTTTGAATGACTGTTTTGAGATTATTGAAGCTAGCTTGGCAGGCAGGGGACCAGAGAAAAGGGGTATTTTTCTTCAAAAGTGATCGGAGTGGGTGTGTGAGCTTGGCTAAGTTAGGGATGAACCTGAGAGAAAATGTGGCCATTCCCAAGAAGCTCTGCAGGGATTTCTTATTTGCTGGTGTAGGAAATTGCTGGACTGCAATGACTTTGGCTCGATCCATTTGGAGACCATCGGCCGAAGATGAAACCTAAAAACTTCAGCTTTGTTGATCCCCACCTGCATTTTTTTAGTTGAAGTTGCAGATTATACCTGTGTAGTCTTTGAAGAACTTCTCTGAGGACCTGCAGGTGGTGTTCCCAAGTCGGGGTGTGGATCAGAATGTCGTCAAGATATACCACCACTACTTGTTGTTGAATAAGATCCTGAAAAATGAAATTGGTTGTCCGTTGAAAAGTGCTTGGAGAATCTGAGAGGCCAAATGGCATCCTGGTGAATTCATATAGACCGCTGGGTGTCTTGAAAGCAGTTTTATGGGCATCCTTCGGATTAAGAGGAATTTGCCAATATCCAGAGGCCAGATCCAATGAGGTGAAGTAGCGAGATTTCCCTAATTGGTCAAGTAGATCATCAAGGCGAGGAAGTGGAAAAACATCATGCTGAGTGACCCTGTTGAGAGGACGGTAATCCACACAAAAGCGAAGAGACCCATCATCTTTCCTCACGAGATGGTGTTCAGCTTCCCAATCGCTACATGAAGGGCGGATGACACCTCGGGCGAGCATATCAGCTACTGCATTGTTAAGAGCTGCAATCTCCTTTGGTGAGCGCCGTCGCATCGCCATTTTGATTGGAGACGAAGAGCCAATACGAATTGAGTGAGTGATTGGAAGGTTAATTGTGTTTTGTTTGGACCCTTTGTGAAAAAGAGAAGGAATAGATGCAAGAAGTGTGTGTATGTCTCTAGTACGTTGTGTGATGTCTTGAACAATGGCTTGTGTGTGTACGAAGTTAGTGTTGAGATGTTGAGCTCTACACCTTGAGCTGGCATCCACTACGGGTCTTGGCCGCTTACGGCATTTACTCACTGGCGCGTTAGGTGACCGACACGGAGGATCTCTGCCAGTGATTCTACAGCTGGACTACACTTATAGTGCCAGCCTAGTACGCTTCTAGCGAGTTCACACTTAGTGACCGCATGTACATATGTGCTACTTTTCAGCTTTAGCACTTAGTCATTTTTGTACTCTCTTTTCTGTGAAGAAGAAGAAGAAGCTTTCCATCTCTGTGTGCTTTGTGCTTGTCTTGTGTAGCTCTCTTGCATCCTCATTCTTTACATGGTATCAGAGCCTGGTGCAGGCAAGAGAGGCTAAGAGAGCAAGAGCATCACAATCCCTTCGTTCGCAATCCACGACCAGATGCCGAAGGCGCCTCGCACAGCGAAAAAATTTTTAGGGGTTTTTCGCACAAGTTTCTGAACAGGTCTCCAAAGTGCAGTATACAGAGATTTACTGTACAAGTACAGTGGTCGTGAAACGCTTGATTGTGGACACTCGTTGAGTGTAGAAAGCGTTACAGGAACCACGATAGCAGGTTCAGCAGATTTGCAGGTTTTTGCAGATTGCAGCTATTTTGTCTTAGTGCTTCAAGATGTCTGACGGTTTCAGTCAGATTGTTACTGAGAAGCTTGAGAAAAATAACTACCCTGCATGGAAGTTTAGAATAACAAATTTCCTAAAAGGAAAAGGTTATTGGGACTATGTAGAAGGAGACAATGAAAAGGAACCAGAGATTCCCGAGGCAAATGCTACAGCAGAACAAAGGAAAGCTTTGAGGGACTGGCAACAAGGCCAGAGCAAAGTGATGTATTGGCTGTCTATGAGCATCACAGATGGCATGATGGGCTATACCCCCGCCATTGCATGGAGAAACTTAGGCAGAGTGTTTGAAGTGAACACCAAGGCCAGGAAGCTTCAACTAAAGTCGGAGCTAAATCAGGTTAAGAGGAACAACCTCTCAATCAATGATTATGCCTTGAAGATCAAGAGTATCATTGAGGCTCTTGGATCTATTAAAGTCTCAGTGGAAGACGATGACATTGTCCGTGCATGCTTGGATGGTCTAGGAGATGAGTATGTACATTTTAGGTCTTCCATGAATACAAGAGACGACATCCCCGTGTTCCAAGATTTGATTTCTATGCTTATTCTTGAGGAGAAGAACCTTGACACATCTTCTTCTCATGGCAGAAATAATTCTGAACAGGCCTTCTATTCTAACTCCAACAGAGGTAGAGGTAGAGGTCGTGGTCGAGGCCCAAGGGGTTGCAGGGGCCAATTTCTGGAAGGTCAATCAAATCAAAACAATACAGGTGGCAGGGGAAACCAGTCTCAAGGCAGGGGGAGTCAAAGAGGTCGTGGTGCAGGATCAAGCAGGCATCAACATACTCCAGATAGTAGAGAATGTTGGACTTGTGGTGAAAGAGGTCACATATCACGTGACTGTCCAAAGGGAAAAGCAAGTAGAAAGAGAGAACAGGGCAACTATGCATCTACTAGCAGAGATGCAGATGACAGCAAAAATGAGCGCATGTTTGTTATGCAGCATGTAATGAATACAATGACTGCAGAGAATTCCACCCAAGATGATGTTTGGTATGTGGATTCGGGTGCCTCTAATCACATGACGTCTCGTGGAGAGTGGTTTAGAGATATGCGCAAACCAGATGTGTCAGGCTATGTGCAGACAGGAGATGACACAGCTCACCCCATTGCTCATGTAGGAGACATACCTCTAAATACGAAGAGTGGCAAATCAAAGTACTTAGCAGATGTACTTCATGTCCCAAACATTACAAAGAATCTTGTTTCTGTTGGACAAATGGTTGAGCAGGGTTTGCAGGTTAGCTTCAATCCAAATGGCTGTTATGTAGAAGATTTCCAGAATGGCTGTAAGCTGATCACAGAGGGCAAATGTGTGGGCAGAATGTTTACGCTAAATGTAGACATGCCTGAGGTAAAAGCTGCATTATTTGCACAGGGCACAGGTGTTGTGGCTGATGTTGACATTTGGCACAAACGCATTGGCCATGTCAATGAGCAGAGATTGCGCAGCATGCAATCAAAACAGATTGTAAAAGGTTTGCCCAAATTCAAGGTGGATGGTATGCATAAAGTGTGTGCAGCATGCCAGTTTGGAAAACAGTCAAAGGGCTCATTTCCACATGAGCGCAATGTATGTAAAAGGCCACTTGAGGTGGTGCACACAGATGTTTGGGGTCCAACCGATACTGCAAGTATACATGGTTGCAGGTATTATGTCTCTTTCATTGATGACCATACAAGGAAAGTATGGGTCTACTTCATGCATAACAAAAGTGAAGTGTTTGGTCACTTTCAAGACTTCAAAGTCATGATTGAGAAGGAGACAGATATGCAAATCAAGACATTGAGGTCAGATGGAGGGGGAGAGTACTTCTCCAATGATTTTTCAGATTTTCTGCGAATGCATGGTATACACAGGCAGTTTACATGCAGATATACTCCACAGCAGAATGGGGTCGCAGAAAGGAAAAACAGGCACATTGCAGAGGTTGCACGTGCATTGATGAATGAGAAGAACATGCCTCATCATTTCTGGGCTGAAGCTGTAAATACAGCTGTGTACATTATGAACAGGACACCTACAGCTGCGGTGCATGATGTAACACCTGAGGAAAAGTTTACAGGTACAAAGCCTGATTTGGCACACTTGAAAGTGTTTGGCTGCATAGCTTACGTGCATGTACCAGATGAGTTGCGTAGGAAATTGGATCCTAAAGCACAGAAATGTATTCTTGTGGGATATTCCCTTGAACAAAAGGGGTACAGGTGCTACAATCCTACTACACGAGAATTACGAGTGAGCAGAGATGTAGTCTTTGATGAGATGAGCAGCTGGTACAGTAATGCACATGGCACTATTGGGGCTGATGTAAAAGATGATGTGGTTGTACAAAATGTGAGGCCACAGTCACAGGTTTTGAGTGGACCACAAGAGTCCTCTTCTCGTGGCTCTGTTGAGAAACCATGGAATGGTAGACTACGTATGCAGGTTACTCCACCAACAGGTACAGGGAATGTATCACGAAAAGGAAAGGAAAAGGTTGATGAACCTCCCTTTATGGTTGATGCATCATCAGGTTTTTCACATGTAGACATGGATTCAGATGGTTCTGAACAAAGTCTTGATGAGGAATTTGGAATTCCGGCTGTCAGGACACCTAGTGTAAGGAAAGTACAAGAAGATGCTAGAGGGCAAAGGAGTGACCAAGGACCGCGCAGATCTAATAGAGTCAGAAATCCAGTTCAAAAATTGACTTATGATGGGTATCTAGCGCATCACCAAGCCTACATGGCTAAGGTGATACAGGATGTGGAGCCCACATGTTTTGAGGATGCAGTTGGAAATGTGCATTGGGATGATGCAATGAATGAAGAGATGGCTGCATTGGAAGCAAATGACACATGGGAGTTGGTGCCATTGCCAAGTGGCAAGAAAGCTATTGGTTGTAAATGGGTGTATAAAACCAAGCATAAGGCTGATGGTAACATTGAGCGTCACAAGGCAAGGCTGGTCGCAAAGGGTTATGCACAGACGTATGGCATAGACTATGAGGAGACCTTTGCTCCAGTGGCAAAGATGACGACTGTGAGAGCTGTCATAGCAGTGGCTGCATCTAGAGGATGGATTATGCATCAAATGGATGTAAAGAATGACTTCTTGAATGGTGAGTTGCAAGAGGAAGTGTATATGGATCAGCCACCTGGTTATGTCGATCCAGGTTACCCAGATTATGTATGCAGACTTCTCAAAGCTTTGTATGGTTTGAAGCAGGGCTCTAGAGCATGGTATGACAGGATTGCCAAGTATCTTGTCAGTATTGGTTTTAGGAGAGCTCATGCTGATCATTCACTCTATGTACGTGAGAGTGATGTGGGGATTGTGGTCATTACCATATATGTAGATGACCTTATTATTGTTGGTGACAATGCTATGGAGATTGACCATGTGAAGGGTCTTCTCAAACAGGAGTTTGAAATGAAAGATTTGGGCGAGTTGCGCTACTTTCTTGGCATTGAGGTGATCAGGACTCCAGAGGGTGTATGGTTGTCACAGAGACAATATGCTTTGGACATGTTGTCAAAGTATGGTATGGCTGATTGTAAGCCGATTTCCATTCCCTTGGATGTGAATGCAAAGCTGAGTGCAGAGAAGGGTGATGTTGTTGAGGATGTCAATATGTACAGGAAGATAGTGGGTAGTCTAATCTACTTGACTATCACAAGGCCAGACTTGAGCTACACAGTAGGCTTGGAGAGTCAGTTCATGCAGCTTCCGAGGAAGCCACATTTGGATGGAGTATGACGCACACTTAGGTATGTGCAAGGGACTCTTGACTACGCATTGTTCTATGCAGCAGATGCACCATTAGCATTATATGGGTATACAGATGCAGATTGGGCAGGTAGCATTGTTGATAGGAGATCTACGAGTGGCTTCATGTTCTCTTTTGGGAGTGCTGCTGTTACTTGGAGTAGCAAAAAGCAGCCTACGGTTGCTTTATCGAGCACAGAGGCCGAGTACAAAGGTGCAGCAGTTGCGGCGTGCGAGGTAGCTTGGCTACGCACATTACTTGAGGACTTGGGAGTGAAGGTGGACCAGAAGATTTTCATCCATTGTGACAACCTCAGCAGCATGCAGTTGGCTAGGAACCCAGTGTTCCATGCCAGGACCAAACACATAGAGGTCCATTACCACTACGTTCGAGAGCGAGTGTTGGCGGGCGACATCGACTTGGTCTACGTCAGCACAGAGGAGCAGATAGCGGATATCTTTACCAAGGCCCTCGGAGCTGAGAAGCTTCGACGTTTCCGGACTATGCTTGGACTCTGCGACATGCAGAGCTCGAGGGGGAGTGTTGAGATGTCGAGCTCTACACCTTGAGCTGGCATCCACTACGGGTCTTGGCCGCTTACGGCATTTACTCACTGGCGCGTTAGGTGACCGACACGGAGGATCTCTGCCAGTGATTCTACAGCTGGACTACACTTATAGTGCCAGCCTAGTACGCTTCTAGCGAGTTCACACTTAGTGACCGCATGTACATATGTGCTACTTTTCAGCTTTAGCACTTAGTCATTTTTGTACTCTCTTTTCTGTGAAGAAGAAGAAGAAGCTTTCCATCTCTGTGTGCTTTGTGCTTGTCTTGTGTAGCTCTCTTGCATCCTCATTCTTTACAGTTAGGTCCTTCAGCTGAGTAAAGGAAGGGAATGTGGGCAGAGACTGAGGAAAACTCAAATGGTGGGTTTCAAAGTCTAAGTGGGCTTTGGTTTTGACAAACCAGTCACAACCAAGAGTGAGAGGAAATAGTTGCCTAGGTAGGATATAGAACTCATGTTGTAGAGTGTGGTGTCCTATGTTGAAGGTGCAAGTGGCTAGCTTCTCTGAGTGATATAGTGTATTGTTGTCACCAAACAAGACAGAAATGGGGGAAGTGGGACGAATTGGAAGATCTAAAAGGGTTACTAAGTGTTCACTAATGGAAGAAATGGTACTGCCAGAGTCTAAGAGTGCCTCTTGTGATGTGTTTCCTATGTTTACTAGAGTGGAACATACCATTCGTTGGGAAGTTTGTATTGCTTGGTATTGCGGATGGGCCCCTTCCTCACTCCATCCGCTTAAATGTTTTCCAGAAGTGCGGAAAGTTCTGCTGAAGTGGCCATCTCCACCTGAACATTTTGCACCTGGTTTCGAGACTGACGTCGCCTACAGTGCCTTCGAATATGGCCATATGCATTGCAGAAGAAACATCTTGGCCGTCCCTGAGAATCCCTGTCAGGTAGATTCCTTCTAGAATTGAACTGGGTATTCTGGATGTCAATGTCCATGGGTGTTGGGTGTTCTTGGGGAATCCGGACATGAAGGGGAGTTGGTAGTAATGGTGCAGAACTAGATTCCCTGACATTGGAGCTTTCTATGCGCTGGGCTATTTGAATGGCGTCATGGAAAGATTTGGGGCCTTGATCTCGTACCCGACGGGCAATATCATGCTGAAGCCTTGGCCAGAGGAAGTAGAGTTTCATGTCCTCCGACATGGATGCATCAGCACGCAAGAGGAGTTGATTTAGCTTGATCGCAAATTGTGCCACAGGTTCACCTTGCTGTTGTCGCAGTGCATGTAACTGCTGCAACGCCGATTGTGTAAGGTTATGTTGGGCAAAGCTTTGAACGAGAAGCTGTCGGAGGAGTGGCCAATCATGCTTCACCTGGTCAGATTGCTGTACATACCATGTAGCTGCCACCCCTTCAAGTAATGTGCGTACCTCTTTTGCCCTCCGTGTGTCTTCCCAATTGTGGTAATCTGCAACATTAGTGAAATGATCTAACCAGGTGAGGGTGTCTTCTGACGGGAGACCTGAAAAGGGTTTCGGTCGAACCTTGGGGTCTGAGCGATTGCTAGCCGAGTGTTGATTAGAGAGGAACCCTACCAGAGATTGATTCGTGTGGTTAATCTGCAGTAGAATATTAGAGAGGGCAGCAAACATGCGATCCATGTTAGACAAGGTGGGCTCAGAGGAGTATTCAGGGTGCATAGCAGCATCCATGTACTGAGGAGAAAAGGGTGTATCACATGGAGATGTGTGCCTGCTCATGGCGTTGTGAGAGAAGCAAGAAAATGAAGGGGCTGCCCGTCAACTCCACCAATGTAATGTGCTGTTACAGAAGAGAGAATACACCAAATGAGCCTGCCTCTTACACGAGAGTGCCGCCCTTAATATTCCAAGTGCCAGGTACATACCAAGAGATGAACTGTTACATTCTGTTAGTCTGTTAGAAGGGCTCGCGTGAGGGGATGCCACACTATTTTTTATCATTATAACATTACCATGAGTCGCCCGACTAGAGATGTGCAGAGATATAGGGAGAACCATACCGAGTATCAAACTTGGTGTTGGTTGTTTGAAAATCAAATGATTTCTCGAGAGGAGTTCAAAAATGCGTGCAGAAGTCTGCAACATGTAAGTTTAATCTTATTTAAATAATCAAATTGTTGATTTTATATCAAATATTAAATAACAAAGTGTTGATTGTTTCTTTTTTACGGTTTTGCAGAGTCAAGGAGTTCCACGCGAAATGCCGCCAACTCCCCCATGAGCATCCTCTATTTCGTATACGCGGGCCCCGTTTGCCCTATCCCACATGACCATACTCTATTTTGTACACGCGGGCTTTTTTTGCCCTTTATGTAAATGCAATACCTATCATTTTTTGGCTCAATACCTCCCCCAATTGTAATTCCACTTATGTAAATGAAATTATTAATCTTTTTTTGGTTCAATGTATTTTCCAATTGTGATATTTTGTTGTAATTAATAATAATTTTCTAAAATAACTAAAATAAATAAAAAATAGATGACCTTTTGGATGGTCCTGCAAAGGACAATCCAAACGGTCATCTATTTTTTTATAATAAATCCTGCCACGGTAATGCCCGCGATAACGCACACGCGGTAATGTTTGTAGGTATGTTTGCAGCAAAAAACGTGGTAATAGACGCGGAAATATAGCTGCAACCATTACCGCGAATGTTACCGCTAGACCATGACCGCAAACGTTTCCGCAGTATTTTCCGCGTACGGGAATTTTTATATTTCAAGTTTGTTTGTTTTTTTGCGGTAATGTGGGCGATAATACCGCGCATATGTTATAGTGCTCCACGATATTCAGCTTCTGTACTTGATAATGCTACAGTTGATTGCTTCTTGCTACTCCAACTTATCATACCATTTCCAATGGAAAATGCATAACCACTTGTAGATCTTCTATCCATAAAATCTCCTGCCCAATCTGCATCTTTGTAACCATAAAGACAAGGCTTCCCATTCTTTTCATAAAACATTCCATAACCGACAGTGGCTTTCACATATCTCATAATCCGTCTCACTGCATCAAGATGACTTTTACATGGCTTTTGCACGAATTGACTCACAACACCCACTGCATAACTCAAATATGGCCTTGTTATTGTCAAGTAAATAAGGCTTCCAACCATCTTACGGTACATAGTGACATCCTCAATGTAATGTCCATCATCAAACAACTTCACATTTTGATCAAGAGGTGTATCAACCGGTTTGCACGCTGTCATTCCATACTTCTCAAGCATATCCAACGTGTATTGTCTTTGTATCATCCAAATTCCTGATAAAGTGTCAACAATTTCAATTCCCAAGAAATATCTCAACTCACCAAGGTCCTTCATGTTGAATTCTCTCAACAAACTCTTCTTGACATGCAAAATTTGCTCATCATGACTTCTAGTGAGAATCAAGTCATCAACATAGATAACAATAATGACGATCTCTTCATCAACTTCAAAAACAATGAGTGATCACCAGTAGACTGTTTAAATCCAATCTTCTTCAAGAATCTGGTTATCTTTTCACACCAAGCTCTAGATGCTTGCTTCAAACCATACAATGCTTTCTTCAACTTACATACATAATATGGAAACTCTGGGTGTTGATAACCCTCTGGCTGTATCATATAAACTTCTTCTTCCAAGTCACCATTCAAGAATGCATTATCGACATCCTTTTATCGTAACTTCCAACCGAACATACTTGCCATTGCTATCACCAATCTGACTGTTGTCATCTTTGCAACTCGACTAAATGTCTCATCATAATCAAGACCTTTTGTTTGTGCATAACCTTTAGCAACAAGCCTCTCTTTGTATCTTTCCACACTACCATCTGACTTGCACTTGACTTTGTATACCCATTTTGAACCAATTGCTTTCTTTCCACTTGGCAAGCGAACCAAATCCCAAGTGTCATTCTTCACAAGAGCATCCATCTCATCATCCATAGCTGACTCCCATTCTGATTTTCCAATTTCCTCTTGAAAACATGTAGGCTCTTTATTTTGCACACGTGAAACCATGTATGCATAATGTGCACGCATGTAACCGTTGTATGTCAATCTATCAACAACTGGATAACGTACCCCCTCTGATCTTCTCAATTGTGGTGCACTCTTCTCTTCAACTCTTGCATATGGGGGTACATATTTCTCAGCATGATCTTCATCGAGGCTTTCATCTCCAGAACTCTCTTCAACCACTTTCTTCTTTCCTTTCTCATCTTGCTTCGTATCTCGCAACAAACGACCACTCCATGGGTTGACACTTCATGTACTCTCCTCTGCCATATGTGGTCCTAAAATAGTTCTTATTGATGGTCCTGGCTTATCAACAACATGACGCACATTCTCTTGCTCTTCATACTCATCTTCTATCATCACACTGGCTTTGGTTTATACCATGGTTCATGCTCACAAAATCTGACATCTCTACTGACATAAACTTGTCTTGTCGTAGGCTCATAACACTTGTAACCTTTCTTTTCAACTGGGTAGCCCAAGAATATACACTTCACTGATTTTGGCTCCATCTTCTTTCTTGCTTCATTTGGCACATGAACATAGCAAACACATCCAAAAACTTTCATGTAGGAAACTGTTGGCTTGATCCCATAAAGTCTCTCATAAGGTGAAATTTCATGAATGGCAGTTGTTGGTGTTCGATTCATAATGTGTACTGCTGTATGAACTGCTTCAGCCCAATATGTTAATGGCATATTCATCTCATTCATCATGGATCTTGCAATCTCTATAATGATTGTATTCTTTCTCTCAGCAACTCTATTTTGTTGTGGTCTCTATCTGCAAGTAATCTGTCTTCTTATGCCTTGTTCATGTAAGTAATCATCAAAACTGTGTGACATGTACTCTCCCCCTCCATCTATTCATAGGCATTTAATTTGACAACCATTCTCTTTCTCAACCATAACTTTGAACTCCAAGAATACCTCAAATGCCTCTGACTTTGCCTTTAGAAAGTAAACCCATGTCATTCTGCTGTAATCATCCGTGGATGTGATAAACTATCGACAACCATTTGGCATAGCATGATCACAAGGTCCCCAAATATCTGAATGAACAATTTCCAAAGGACTTTGGCTAATTCTGCCCCTCTTTGGAAATGGTAAACGAGATTCCTTTCCAAATTGACAAGCTTCACAAACATGATCAAAATTCAATCTGCCAAACTTTGGTAATCCACGTACAATTTGATTTGATTGCATATGCTTTAGTCTTCTAAAATTGACATGACCAATCCTCTTATGCCATAACTCTGCCCAATTATCTTGAGTGGCTGATTTGTTTGCATACATACCAATGTGTAAACATGGATCTCCAACTTCTAATGAGAACAAGCGACCTTTCTTTCTTCCACGTGCCAATATCTTGCGTGGTCTACCTTTGTGAAACTCCTCTATGAAGCAACCATAACGATTAAAACGGACTTGCAACCCTTGATCTGTCATCTATCCAACTGATGCTAAATTCTTTGTGATTGAAGGCACATATAGAACATCTCCCAATGTGTTGTATGTACCGTCTTTTTCTAGCAATGGAACTGAACCAACATGCGTAATCCGATGCATAGTATCATCACCTATAGCGACAAACTCATCCTCTTCTAATTTCTCTTTCCTGTCAAACCATTCACCATGATATGTCATATAATTTGTGGCACCACTATCTAAATACCAATCATCTGTATGATGTGGCTCCACCATGCTTCCAACAACATGCTCCATAGGAAATAAATGTCCACTTGATCTATTGTCATATATATTTTGATCATGAGGATTGTATCCAGCAAAGTTTCCTCCATGTTTGCCATAACCTCGGCCTCTTCCACCACGATCACGATTTTGATTTAGCCTTGTGTAACATTCTCTTTAAAAGTGACCATAAATGCCACATCTATTACAATATCCATCTCTTTGAGGATGTACAAATCGTCCATCTCCACGTCCACGAGGTCGGGCTCTCCCCCTGCCTCTTTTCATTGTAACTTTGAGTTTGTTGGTTTTGCCATTGACCTCTTCCAACATTGTTTCCACGACCATAGTTTCCTCTTCCACCTCTATTGTTTCCACGACCTCTAGAGTAAAAAACCTGATCTCTGGAATTGTTATTTGAGGTAGAAGGACCTGACTTGCCTAACTTCACCTCTTCTTGCAAACAAAGGTTTACTAACTCTTCAAAATCAGGCATGTGTCCTCGAACAGATATAGATGTATCCAATGACTTGTATTCCGGTCCCAAACTTCAATGTCACTGAAACTAAGTCATCATCTGGAACTTCAACATTAATGCTCGCAAGATCTTCCTGTATTTTCTTTATCTCTGTCACATAATCTGATATGGATCTATTTCCTCACCACACACAATGTAACCTTTGCTTCAAGTGAACTTTTCATGGTTCTGTATTGGAGCTGTTCATTCTTGCTAGTATCTCCCATGCTTCCTTTGGAGATTGAGCCTTCTTCACATGTGGTATAAAGAAGTCACTAATGCATAGTGAAATCCAATGCATCACTTTCCTTGAATTCTTGATCCACTTCTTGTAAGCTTCTACTCCTTCTTGCCATGTTTTATGTGCTTCAACATTCTCTCTGTTTGGTTCCAAACCAACCTCGGGACACTCTTGTTCACGTGTAATGTAGTCCCATAAACCTTTGCCCATGATAAAGTTCTCCATCTTGTAAGACCATATGCTGTAGTTCTCTCTGGTCAGCTTCTCTCCAACAATCTGTGTGACTTGAGTTGAACTTTATGCCATCTTCACTCTCTCAATTTCTTCCAAAGGATTCTGACAAAATTTCGGCATAGTTTCGTTTGTATTTGGACAATATCTCAAGTGACAATCTCAACCAAAGTGCTCATAAACACTGACAGAAAATCTCTCACTGCCAAGGGAAAATCCACTGACTCACTTTACCACAGACTCACTCAATACTATGCATAAATACTCTAAAACAATGTCCACATGGACCTGTATGCAAATGCAATCCATAGGCTGTCATGTACCACATACCCATACATCCACCTTCTTCCCATAGTCGTAAACGAACTATGAGGTCTTTCGTGGGGCCAGTCGGGGGTTCGCTCCAATACCTAATCCACCTTGCCAAGGTACCAAAGCTCCCAAGGAAAGGATTCAAAAAACCTCACTCAACCCTCACAAAGGCTGTAGTTTTCCAAAATACATTAACCGCATATCCATACATAACCACAAAGTACTCAATTTGACAATATAACCGCCTCAACTTCTTCCCACAACCTTTCTTACATAGGCGGCTGTCCATAACGGACCCACAACAACCAAATATAATCTTCGATAACACAATATCATGATGCAAAAGCTCTGTCGCTCTCCAAAATCTGTGTAAATGCTGAATTCTTCACCTGTAACCTGTAAATCTACTGCCGAGTGCAAAATTGGAAATCTCCTATGCTTGTGTGAGCTGGATTTTTGCTACAAAAAAATTGCAGATTTTGACAAATCTGAGTATGCCAATGCGTTCGGAATGCCCAAAAACATAAAGATAGACTCCTGGATCACTGTATTCCAAGTTCGGGTGAGGGAGTTATGACCAAAAAACCTCTCTTTTTGGTTGTTTTTCAAAGCTGCGGAAATGTGTGTATTGACTGTAGCTCCTTAAATTGAGCTTTGATACCACTTTGTAGAGTGTGCAGGTGATGGAGAAGGTTGGAAAGAAGACTACACACACACACCAACACACATCGAGACACACACATATACAATCGTTACCCTGCAGCAGCCATTCAACGTGCTGCTCTCATCTTCTTCGATCTTTTGAACTATTATCCAAAGTATATTTACAACATAGTATAGTCAGTGTCCAGCCGCCCATAGCACAATGGACATATTCTTTAACATCATATTCTTTAACAGCAATCATTGAGGAGAGGAGTTTTATGTTGTGGACAAATCTCTCTCTACAAAGTTCATGGTGGTGGTCCAACATGACATTGTCTCAAATTCCAATGGGATGGCTTCTCTTATGGATGCTCCCTACATGGACCTTACTTATAGGCAGCAAGCATTGAAAAACACTACTGAAGTAAGGGGAGAAAATACTATTTTATCTTTTTATAGCACATTGTGATGGAACCAAACACATTAATGAAGCTTATTTCAAAGATAGTGGAAACCAAATAAGTGCAATAAATTTTAAAAATATAAAATGGTAGCATGGTGTTTGGGTCTCCATCAACCTTAGGAAAGGTTCATCCAATGGATTATATGGAACATAAGTACAGCCCACACTACTAGAACAAACCACGTATATTAAGCATTGCATTTTTCAGAGTGTGTCACAAAAGCCACTAAGTAGGTGCATTGAAATGTTTCTATGAGTTATGTCCAAAATTAGTTAATTTTGGCAAGCCGAACACTACGCATTTCAATGGTAGCATGCTTACATTATCGTCTATGGGTGAATTATGTGATGGACTTGGGCACAAGCTTACTTGTCACTATTGTGGACAACCACCCATTTGTTGTACGCGTGATTGCTTGAGTACGCGTGATTGCTTGAGTACACGTGATTGCTTACTTGTCACTATTGTGGACAACCACCCATTTGCTTGAGTACATGTGATTGCTTCATATATTATGCCATGCCAAGGGATGAAAGCATCAGTAGATTGATGGTGCATCAAGGAAGTCACCAACAAGATGTGAGGGATGGTACATCCAAAAAAATCAGTAATAAACCCAAAGAAATGGTTGCATGAGTTTTCAATGTAGACAGATATGCAAGTGCAGGAAAGGTATACATGTTTGTGGTAAATGAAATTGTAATGAAAGATTGATGCAAGAAGGGCGATGTTGCCATGTCCTTGGTGAGCAAGAATTTCTAAATGTATCTAAAGCAGTGGGACCCCTAATGGAGGACAACTAGTGAGGATAATTTCTTGTTACTCTTGTTTGGGCATATTCTTACAAAGTAGCATTAGGGAAAATTTGAACACACAAAGGGGCCTTATAAGGAGTTTGACTTAATTTCTCTCTCATGTTAAAACGGGCTTGCGGTAAATTTTTTGCAAATCAACTCTAAACTTGACGGAGATTTGACAGTTAGAATCTACTCTTCAAGCTCTTTCTATTGATAGAGAGCATGCCATGAGATTCCTCATAGTTTGAAATATTCTATTTTTGATCCTCTTGTGATGTGACAACTCCATCTAGAATCTAGAGAATAAAAAATAAAATCTTTCAAAATATGAGGAATCTCGTGGCGTACTATATATCAATAGAAAGAGCTTGAAGAGTAGATTCTAACTGCCAAATCTCCGCCAAGTTTAGAGTTGATTTGCAAAAATTTTACTGCAGCCCGTTTTGGACATGAGAGAGGAATTCAAACTCCTTAAAAGGCCCCTTTGTGAGTCCAAATTTTCCCTAATGCTAGATTCTATATTGGAAGTTTCATAGGTCCATGGAAGCAATAAGAAGTGGCCCAATAAAAGAGCTTTGGCGTAGATTCCCTATTGCAGCTAAAAAGGGATTGCACATATGATTTTTTTCACGAAGGAGATTTCCTTGGAAAGGAGTGAAAAGAGAGTAGTGCTTTGTGCTTAGAATGTCTATGATTGTCACCACCTCTGAATTGGATTTGGTCAATTGGATAAGATATAGTGGAACTAGAGATTCTTGACATGCTTGGGTGTAATTTGATCACACTCACTGGATCGCGGATTGGGTGACCATGGCATGCCATGTATACAATCCAAGGTTTTATTTTTAAGAACATATTTTTTAAGTTTGAAATATCTTAAGGAAAAACTATTAATATATATCTTAATGTGAGTTTCTTATGTTACAACATGCAAGACCTCCTCACACTATTTCAACTTGTGAGATAAAAGAGGAGAACATGGAAGCACAAATCCTTTTTTTGGGAGCATAAATGAAGTTATGGACGGGCAGGAATGTGAGAAACCAGATTATCGTGGATTCATGGCTGACAAAACAGAAGCCAATTGGGATGTATTTTGCACTATGTTCAAAGGTAGGAAAGACAATGTTCTACAAGATCAAGAGTGATCTTGTCTTCCTTATTGGAATCAAAGCATGGTGGTGCACACAACAAAGTACATTATTTCTTCATCTCAATAAATTCACAAATAAATGTGTGAAAAATGGCATTTGACCCCATCTAGAGAGGTAGCAACATCAAAGGATTGTCTCATTTCACAATGATGTTGCAATGGGCATTGCATGAAGACTCCTAGTTTAGTTGGTAGGAGGTGTGTGTTGCACATTGAGGGAGCATCATGAAAACAATGGAGAGAAGTAATGATGGAGAAAACACTCCAAGAACAAATTTTGTCGAGAGTAAGCATGGGAGCTGTCTCGTAGAGGCGAGGGATTCAAAAGGAGAATTCCATTATACGAATGTACTTCAGATATGTGAAAGTGCAAGGATGTGTGAGTACGTGGTGCAAGAGGGGGAAGAGGCAAGAGAGTGTGTGTGGGTGGATATTCCCTGAAGGAGAAGAGTAGGGAGCTCCTTATCCTTCATGCACAAACACACATTCGTGCACTTTCACATATTTGAAGTACATGCATCAGTATATGGTCCAAGTAATTCAGATATGTGAAAGTTATTATGATGCATGTACTTGAGATATGTCAATGTGTGTGGATGCATGTTGAACGATGCAAGAGAGGGAAGAGACAAGAGAGTGTGTGGGGGTGGAGATTCCATCAAGCCAAAGAGTAGGGAGATCCTTATTCTTTTGGTAAGAATAAGGAAGAATGTACACATAGTGGACGGACGATTGGCCGCTCGATTGCGGATAAGCGGTCGCCAGCCATGGACAGAGGACTAACCCCTTCACCCAACGATCTCCCACTTAAATCCGATGCATTGATGAGTGTACTAGCTAAAATACTAGTATGTGCAAGAAAATAGGTGAGAGACTCTCTCAACCTACGTCCATAGCTCGCTCTATTGATCTACATAAAGCCATATTGGCTCTACTAATAGTAGAGCATGTGATACATGCTAGAGCATGCATGCAAATCCCACAGAAATCTTGCATAGCCACACAATGCATCATGCTAGTGTTATTCATCATAGGATTGACAATCCTTGCTCTAAATGCTCTCGTTGTGACTACTAGGTCAAGCCTCGACACTAGTAGGTTATACATGAGATGCTCAAACGCTAATAAAATCTATGCAAACCTCTTTGTATTGGCCTCCTTGGTGCTATCTACATGCACTGTATCATTAGGGATACTCACCACGTATGGATGTGACATAGCTGATACTAGGTTGGCGTTGTCCCTCTCATCCATAGGTGGAACTATGTGTATTGGAATCAACTTATCAACCTCTAGAATGAGAACATCAAAGAAATCCATGTCCATCATCTTTGCATGCGTCGCTAGGGAACATACCTACTCTCCTTTTTTGCACAAACTTCAATGACACTTGTTGTGTCTCACCACAAAAATCCCGTTCTACCTTTGACTCTAAAGAGTCGATTGGCATAATTGAATAGCTGCATGCTCTATCTTGTGAGCATGGTGGATCTCACTAAAAAATGAGACATGTCTCCTGCAATGTAGAGGCCGGTAAGCCAAGGGGAAACCGTTAGAGCAAAATCTCTCCGGATGGTGAGCATGAGAGGAATGTCGATGGCAAAGCTACACTAGAGGAGTGCCAAACTCCTCTCTCTTGCTCTCGCTATGTTTGAATCTAAGAAGAACACCGATGCCGTCTTTCGTTGTTGGATGGAAGTGCTCATTGAATTTCCAAGTCGACATCAAATCCAGAAAAAGGCCAAAACCAAAAAGCCATTAGTCAATTTCATAGAGAGCATTCTTGTTGATGCCCTTGATAAAGCCGAGAGGTGATGCTTCTCTCTCTCTCTCTCTCTCTCTCTCTCTCTCTCTCTCTCTCTCTCTCTCTCTCTCTCTCTCTCTCTCTCTCTCTCTCTCTCTCTCTCTCTCTCTCTCCCCCCTTGTCAAGGTCACCACGGGGAGAAAATGGAAAGTAGAGGGACTTGCCAATGCTATAAAGACAATGGACGAGAGCCGATGTGCTCTCTCTCCTTACCTCGCTCTATGACAAAGCCACTAGAGGATGTTGGGCCGATGTCAAGGGATTCCCTCGCTTACTCGTCGATGCTCATAGACAACATGTGTGTGTGCGCATGCACCTCTCTCTTTTCTCCATGACCAATAGATCTCTCATGTCTCTCTCTTTGTCTGTGTATCACCAAGAAAGATCAACGATGGATTCTCGTGTTGAATATTCTCTCCGTCTCTCTCTCTCTCTCTCTCTCTCTCTCTCTCTCTCTCTCTCTCTCTCTCTCTCTCTCTCTCTCTCTCTCTTAGTTTCAAGAATTTTGTGTGTTGTGTGAACACACCTTAGAGAAGGAAAACAAATTTTCTCTTCTCTGTTCCCTGCCAAATTGCTTATGAGCTCAATTCTCCCTAATTCTCTAATGCTCAATTCCCAAGCTTTTCTACCTTGTTGTCTATTGCTTGTTTTCTCCATTGCTCTCGATTCTAGACTTGGTGCAATGTGTGTGTATGTGTGCACACACAACCACACACACTTGCTTCTTGTGAGCTTAAGTAGAGATATTCCCGCTTTATTCACGTCTCTTATACTAGTTGAAATTGCATGGATGCATGTGTACATGGTGTGGGAGACACAAGAGAGTGTGCGTGGAGGTTCACTCAAGCAGAAGAGTAGGGAGATTATTATTCTTAGTATATGATGAATAAGGAAGGATGTACACATAGTGGGCGGATGGTCGGCCGCTCGGCCACGGGGAAGTGGCCACCAATCGTGGACATAGATGTAACGCCTTTACCCCAACAATATGGCAACAATACTACAAAGCATATTGGAAAGGGTCCTTCATTGGAGAGACTCAAGGAGTGAGTTCTACAAAGCACAAAGGCAATTTCTTACTCTCCAGGTAAACATATTGGAAAGGGTCCTTCATTGGAGAGACTCAAGGAGTGAGTTTTCTTTAGTCCTGGGTAAGTGATAAGAGTAGTCAACGAGGCTAAATTTAGAATTCCCATGTATAGAGCTTGCACACCTCTTCGAGGAGACAAAGAAACCATTCAGTAAAAGCGAGTGCCATTGATTGTGATTGATATTGAGGATGAATCCACTCATAGACCAAAGTACAATGCAAAGACACATGACCATACATTCTATGGAAGGCCAAGGAAGATCAATTTCAAGGAGGATTCAAGGATTGGAAAATGGGAGTGAGAGTTCTAAGGACAAGGCAAATGTTTGTGTTTTGGAACCAAAGGTCAATGGAGCTATGTGGGAGTTAGAAGAACTCTTCTCGAAAGCCATGTAATATGTAGTGGCACACCTAGTGAAGATGGTTTTGGTGTTTTCCCAACCATGTTATTCAATGTCACGTGGCTTACCATAATATTGAACCAAGGCAAACTCCTCTAACTACAATTTGGTTAGTCAATCTAGGAACAAATCTCACAAATAAAGAAACTAAGACATTGCTTGAATGACAGTTTCAAGTGGAGATGATTTGGATAAAATAAATGGTACAATTATGATGGATTCTTCTTCCACTTCAACAAAAGCAAGTAGTAGTGGTTCACTATTAAGAAATGGCATAAAAGTCAATTTTTGCATTTTCATTGAAATTAGACCATCGCACCTTATGTAGTGACCTTACATGTGGAGAAACAACTAAGCATGGTAATCCCAACCAAAGGGAAGAGAAGTTATCTCTTTGTATAGATTTCAAACGGGCACCAATGTGTATTGAAACGGTTGAGCAAAAGTTATGGATGACAAAGCTTCCATATGACCCACCGTCGGAAACTAAATGGAAAGCTCTAAAAAAAGTTATTTGTTCAAAAAAGATAGATCATGTAAAAGGTGGTTTGATAAAGAATGTCAAGATGCTCAAAAGTCCTTGATATAGCTAGATGCAGCTATCGACAAAGACAACTATCAAAGTCATCTGCATACATACAAGGCATTGATTCATAAGAAAAGAAGAATATGGGAAGTCAAGAATCAAATTTTTTCAAGTCTAAGAAAAGTAAAGTGCATGTGGAAGATTTTGGAAGGGCAAGCGGGGTGAGCGTTTGGGTAACTTGAGTCTTGTCATAATAATCAATATCTAATTCTCCTAAATGATTTTCTCATATTAAACTGATCATTTAATGTGGGGAAGTGCCAGCGGAGAAAAATCTAGAATATTGGTTAAGCTAGCAGACCGGCCACAGTAGGGATCCAAAGGAGGGAAAATAGGGATCCAAAAGGGGGGCCATCTGTGAAAGAGCCATGTGCAACAATGGGCTAAAAAGACCCTAAGGTTCAGCCCATTAAGACTTCCAAAATGCTAAGGTTCCAAAATTCAAAGGTTGTGTCCAAAGGTCAACCCTAGGGAAAATTGGATGCTTTGTGTGTGCCCTAAAAGTCTTTGCACATCCCTACATGGGAGGGGGCGAGCCCCAAAGGTAGGGGATGAGAGAGAAAGCCACACACACACACACACACACACACACACACACACACACACAGGCTCCCTTTACACAAAGGGAATGAGGGACACATGTCAGCTCCCTAGAAGGTGTGCCCAATTCCTATTGGAAGACCCTTGAAGTGGACCAATGAGAATTAAGCTAGAGTAAATGTAGTTTAATTAATTTAAAAACATTTAATAAAAGAAACCAATGAGAATTAAGTCTCCTAGAAGACTATTGGGCAGTCTCCCAAAGGGTCCAATGAGCATTCAAAAGCCCCATGGCCTGCCTGATTTCTATTGGCCAGGAGGCGAAGGGGTCCAATGAGAGTTTAGGTTAATTATTTAATTACATAAAGCTCTCACAAAAGGGGAAAGGGGGACACATGTCAGAAGGCTATCACTTATTCTGCTTAATACCCATTGGCTTGACTTGGGGAGGTCCAATGAGGCAAAAGCCAGACTAAATTAGCAACAAGGGCTCGCCCAAGAGAGAGGGGGGGCTGATTTTTGCTTGCAATTGACACACACACACTCACACTTGACCATGTGTGAAGAAAGAATACTCTATCTCCTCCCAAGCTTTAATGGAGAGCTCATCACCTACTCCAAGCTTGTGAGATAGAAGCCTACATCAACACTCTCTTGGCATGTGGATGCAAATCCAACCAAGAGCCAAGCTTCAATGCATGCTCATCTCCTCTACCAAGATAATTACTAAGCTAAGATATGCTAATATGAGTGATTATGTGAGGAGATGTACATCTTTCTCGTAAGATACTCCTTCTTCCTCTCAATCTACTCTCATACCCTGCTAGCTCTCACCATCTTCGAAGGTGTGTGAGGTTTTGGGTCTGAGAACGGGGATAATTCAAGTTGTGTTTGATTAAGTGTTTTGCTTGGTGCATGAAGCTTCCATCTTCATTGCACTAGCTAGTCTTGAAGGACCACAAAGAATTGTATTGTACAATGTCTCTCTTGATGGGAGAAACCATAATACAAAGCCTTTTGGAGGGGGGACCGGCTCCATGAAAATCCGGTCCTCAACTGTTGTTAATAGCTTAATTTCTCTCTCTTTTGAAAGTATTGTCGATGCTATCTAACTAGGTGTTATGCTTTTTGTTGCTCTCTCCACCCAAGCACTCTTGTAATTCTCATTAGGAATCTATTCTAATGAAATGCCCACTATGTTCATGCTAATTTCCGCTACACATAAGTTATTATCCCATTAAATGTTACATTGGTATCAGAGCTCAAGGTTTCTCTTTTCTTGCTCAAGAAGGGAGGTCCTCAAGCTAGCTACAAATGGTTGGTATTATTAATTGCCTGTGAGTAAGTAGAATAGGGATTTTTCAGCCTTGCAGTGCGCCTGCCTTCGTGCAGTTAACGGGGCATCACTGTCGAGAGCTATGGTCTTAATAGTGGAGTCCTACGGGGCTTGCCTACGGCTTAACCACTATTGATCTATTAGAAGCTTGACAGGAGCCGATGTTGTTTTGGTGTTGAAGGACCCTCTCTTCTATTCCTTGCAATTAATGGTATTCAAGCCGCGGGTACAGTAGCTTGAGTGCTTTTTCTAAATGGGTAAAGAGGAGTAGCAACTAGGGCTTGAAGTGCCAAAGTACACCTAAAAAGTTTACACCTAAAAGTTGTTAGAATGGCTGACAATAGTAAAGAGAGTGAAATTAATGTTGATAACTTTGCTTTTGCTCATGAGCAAGCTACTAATGATGCTTCAATGCTTGTTAACTATCTTGTTTCTAGGCTTCAACAAGCCATGGGCAATCCATCTCTCCAAAGTGAAGTGCAACGGCAACTCCGTGCTCACGGGATTTTTCAAGCTATTCACCATGACGAGAGAACACCTAGGAAGCCTCCTTGTGAGACTACCAAAAGAGTGTTAAGTATGGAGCCTGATTTACCCTTGTAATTTTCTGTGGTAAAAGCGCACATTTGTAAGGCCCCCATTATGAGGAGAAGCCATCGTGCGTGAAGGAAAATCACTCACCGGAAACCAAAATTTTCATGGACAAGAATCGGGGGCAGCTTTAAAAGCCTCTGTGGTGGAGGCCCCCAAGACTTTTTTTTCGCCGGAATATTCTTTTTCGCCGGAATATTATGGCCGGACGGCGGCCGGAAAGTGGTCGGAAAACAACCGGTCGGTTGGCCGGTGGCCGGTAGTCAATGGCCGATGGCCGGTGGTCGGAAGTCAATGGCCGGTGGCCGGTGGTCGGAAGTCAATGGCCGGTGGCCGGTGGCCGAATTCAAAAGCGGACTTTTCTTCTCAAGGGAGGCCACACATGGGCGGATTGGAGGGTCCGATTTGGACTTATTCGCACAAGGGCGGCTACACATGGCTGTCTCTCATAAGAGAGGGCAGTCCTTTTGGCCTATAAAAGGAGGCCATTTCTACACACATTTCACAGTGTGAAGTTGATGCAACAAGGTGAGTGTGAGGTGGTGAGAGTGAAGCAAGGCGGGAGCTCCATTAAGGGTATAATCCCTTTGTAAACTACTTCTTGTTTTGAAGTACTAAAGCCATTGAGTGGCTGCTTTCCCGTGGACGTAGCCCACATTGGGTGAACCACGTATATCGTGTGTACTCTCTCTCTCTCTCTCTCTCTCTCTCTCTACTCTATAATCTCATGTATATAAATTTGTCTCTCTCCATTAAGTAATCTACTCAATTATCTATTTAGCTACGTCTTATTTCCTAACAAAGATGTCTCTCTCCGATTCGGGAAGAAGAAGAGGATCCTTATGAAGGGCTCAAGAATTTACTTCTTGATGATGCATCTCCTTCCCAAAGGAGAACTCAAGAGCCTCTACCGAAGGAACGAGAAAGAAGTGAGTCTCCCGCCACCTCAGCGGAGATGGCTCCACGATGACGGCGGGCTAAACGCTCTCCATCACCACCAAAGCGGAGAAGACCATCGTATTCTTCTCCTCACCACAATTCAAAGAGGGATGATAAAAAGCAAGAGAAGAAAAAGGCGAGAAAGAGGACACCCTCTTCTCCATCTTCTTCATCCTTTTCCTCTTATGAAAGCTATGGTGAAGACGACAAAGATCAAGACAAGAAAAAGGCGAGAAAGAGGTCACCCTCTTCTCCACCTTCTTCAAATTCTTCACCTTCTGAAGAAAGTGATGGTGCAACTTTTGAACCATCAAAAAGAAGAGGCCATAGGAAATCCTATGCCGCATGGAAGAGGTCGTCCAAGCTGAAGAAATTCAAAGAGGGAGGGAAGAGCATCTCTTTCCTTACCTATGATGGCACCTTCGGTGCTACGGACAAAGTCTTGGCCTTTATCCAGCAATTCGATGCGGCGTTTGGAGATGAGGGCTTCACGGAGTCCTCTAAGCTACGCCATGTAGCTATGCACTTTCAAAAGTCCGCCAGACAATGGTGGTCTAGCCTACGAGCCAACGGTGAAGCTCCATGAACATGGAAGTCTTTAAGAGCTTCCATTATGAAGCAGTTTTTGGCCACCGATGCCAAAGACAAAGTACTCACCGAATGGCGAATCTTAAAGCTCTCTCCCAATGAATCCATCCACAAATACGTAGACAAGTTTTGGGACCTACAACTCAAAGCCACTGTCTTCAAAAAGTTGGATTTTGGAGAGCAAAAGCAACAATTTTGTGTGGGCTTAACCGAAGAAATGGCGGAGTATGTCAACTCCCAAAGACCACGTACCATATCGGCGGTAATACACCACACTATGGTCGCCTCTCGAATCAATTTCCAAACGGGGGCAAAAAGAAATAATAAGCCCCCGGAAAACAAGGGTTCCAATGAGCCTAAGGGGAAGGACAATGTCCAAAAGTCTCCTAAGGGCAATTCCAACAAAGCTAAAGAGAAAGGAGTTTACAAAGGAAAGAATAAACTCTCTCCTGAAGAGCTTGAGCGTTATCGTAAGGATAACCGGTGTTTCAAGTGCGGCGAACAAGGGCATGCGTACCGCGCTTGTCCCCGAAAGAACAACCGCCAAGATCCTCCTAGAGCTTCTTTGGTTGAAATCCAAGAGGAGGAGACTCACCAAATTCACCACAAAGGATCTCCTCTATGCCATGCTTGGGGAAAGGTAAGAGAACATGATGCTTTTATTCTCTTTGACCCTGGTTCTACTCACAATTTTATATCTATAGAGTTGGCCACCAAGCTAGGAATACAATCCTACGAGATGGGAGATGTCCTACCCGCAGACAGTGCCTTCAAGGGGCAAGAAGCTTCAGTCACTCCCTTAATTGGGAAATTGAGGCTTCATGTCCAAGGCTATGTGGACAAAGAGGACTTCTTTATCTCTCCTCTCAAGCATGAGGATGTAATCCTAGAAGCACCATGGTTTGACCGCCTGGCTGCCGATGTTAAATTTCCTGAAAGGAGAATCTCCTTTAAGTTCAGGGAAAAAGACATGTATATAGATGCTAAGGAAATGGGTAACACCATCCACATTGTACATACACCAGCTTTCAACAAGTCAATAAAGAGCTCTATTTCCGTGTACATGATTTTTGTTAAAGACTCTCAAAATGAACCTAATGCTTTAGCAAAAGAAAATAAAAGCAACCAAAAGGAATTAGAGTTATTCAATTTTCTCAAGGGGTTTCAAGATGTTTTTATTGACGACATCCCTTGTGAGCTACCTCCTAAACGAGGTAATGATGACCATGCAATTGAACTTCTTCCAGGAAGTTCACCGCCTAATAAACCTCCTTATAGAGTTTCTCAAGCTCAACAAGAGGAGATTATGTGGCAAGTGCATGAGTTAGTTGAGAAGGGCATGGTTAGGCCTAGCTCATCTCCATTTTGCTCACCTGTGCTATTAGTGCAAAAGAAAGACGGCACATATCGTATGTGTGTCGACTATAGAGCACTAAATAGGATCACTATCAAGAATAGGCTTTCCGTTCCACGGGTAGAAGACCTATTTGATAAGCTACAAGGATCGACCTACTTCAGTAGGATTGACCTAAAAAGTGGCTATCATCAAATAAGGATAGTTGATCAAGACATTGTAAAGACCGCATTTCGTACTACATTTGGTCTTTACGAATACATTGTCATGCCTTTTGGCTTGACCAATGCACCAGCCACATTCAACCTCTTGATCAGGCCTCATCGAACCTTCACTGGAGTGTTCTTTGATGATATTATCATCTACTCTAATTCATTGGAGGAACACAAGCAACACCTCCAGGTAATATTTCAAGTTTTAAGAGAGAATAAACTTTATGTTAATCGAAAGAAAAGTGAATTTTTCTTGCAAGAGATTCAGTATTTAGGTCACATTATCTCTCAAGATGGCATCCAAATGGATCCATCCAAGTTAGAGGTAATAAAAGGATGGCCTGAACCAAGGAATCTTCATGAACTAAGAAGCTTTATAGGTATGTGTGCATACTATAGACGCTTCATAGAAAAGTTCTCACAATTTGCGGGACCATTACATGACCTAACAAAGAAAAGTGTTAGGTATACATGGTCTGCTAAGGAGAACAATGCTTTCGAAAAGCTTAAAGAAAAGCTTATCTCTCAACCTATGCTTGCACTACCGGATCTCTCAAAACCCTTTGAGGTCCAATGTGATGCTTGTGGTGATTGCCTTGGAGCTGTTTTGCTCCAAGAAGGGCACACCATAGGCTATGAGAGTCGAAGGCTCGACCCTGTTGAGCAAGCTCTAGGCATATACGAAAAGGAACTCCTTGCAGTTCTACATGCCTTAGACTCATGGAAGCACTATTTATTGGGGACTCCTTTCATTCTGCGAACGGATCACCAAAGTCTTAAGTACTTCATGACACAGACCAAGCTCTCCGACAAACAAATGAGGTGGGCAAATTTCCTTTCGCAATTTCATTTTCATATTGCTCACATTGCTGGCAAGCATAATCAAGTAGTTGATGCACTCTCAAGACGAGCGAGAGTGAATGCGGTTTCCATAGCAACTCACAATGATCTATCTTCATGATAGATGAGTATGCTATTGATCCCGATTTTAGAGATGTGATTTCAGCCCTTGCATTAGGGAAGAAAGAAGAACCATTTACTTTACAAGATGGTTATCTTCTCTATGGCAATAGACTATGCGTTACTAACTCACTACGTGAGAAAGTAATGTATGAATCTCATGCTCCCCCGTATGCGGGACATAGAGGGATTCAGTCTACCTTAAAGGGAATTGAAACATATTTCTATTGGCCTACCATGAAAGTGAACATACAAGAGTATGTTTCCAAATGTGTGGTATGTCAAAAGACAAAATTTGATAGAGGGAAGCAACCTGGATTGCTTCAACCCTTGCCAATCCCTAATTCACCATGGGAGAGCATATCCATGGATTGCCTAAGTCTATCCATGGGAATACGGGAATATGGACGATAGTAGACAGGTTCAGTAAACAAGCTCATTTTATACCTGTCAAAAAGACTATCAAAGCCCATCAAATGGCAACCCTCTTCATTTCTCAAATTTTCAAGTACCATGGCTTGCCAATGTCCATAGTGTCGGATAGAGATCCTAGAATGACCAGTAATTTCTGGAAGGGTCTCTTTGAGAATTTAGGAACAAGGCTAAACTTCTCTTCGGCCTATCATCCACAAACTGATGGCCAAAGTGAAATAGCTAAACTAACCATTCTCGATCTACTAAAAGCCTATGTAACGGAAGTAGATCAAAGATCCCAATGGGAGAAGTACTTACCCTTAGTAGAGTATGCTTACAATAACACTGTACATACTTCCACAGGAAAAGCACCTTTCGAGGTAATTGAGGGAAGATCAAAAAGTCCCTTGCTACTTAAGGTACATGGGAAGATCTTCGCTGCAGATGAGTATAGCCGAGACCTACAAGAATCTTTCCAAAAGATTAAGGATGCTATCTCTATCTCACAGCAAAGGCAAAAGGTTTTTGCTGACAAGCACAGAAGAGCCCAAGCCTTTAAAGAAAACGATTGGGTCTTGTTAAAGTTTCCCAAGGCTCGATTAAGGCACACGACGGCCAAGAATCCTACGGGCCACCAAAAGTACTATGCTAAACTAGCAAAAAGGTACTATGGTCCCTTCCAGATTCGTAGGCCAATCAATGAGATGGCCTATCAACTTAAGTTGCCCAATCATTGGCTCATACACAATGCTTTTCATGTGAGCCTATTAAAGCCTTACAAAGGAGAGCCACCTCAAGAACCAACTATTGAAGACCCACCGGAGATCGAGGACCAAGAGGAGGTGCTGCAGCCCGAGTCCATTCTCCGACATGAAGACAAGGTATTAAGAGGCGGTAAGACTATCCGACGATATCTTATTAAGTTTAAGAATTATCCTTTCGAAGATGCTAGATGGATGCAAGGCATACAATTAAAGGATAACCTAAACCTTGTCAATGCTTACAATGCTTCCCAAGAGTAAGCAAATGTACAAAATGTTAAAAATGAACAAAATTTTTGTCTTATAAGACTCTCTTTTTCTTTATTTGTGCACAAAAATGAAGTAGTATGCATGCTTAGATCAAGTTTGCAGAGACGACGTCTCCCAAACACCAAGTAGAGCTTGTCACTCTACTATGGAAGATTGATAGGACTAATGTGCAGACATGCTTGCGGCAGCCTCAGGCTCTCAAGCGCCAAATGGACTAGTCATCCATTATGGAATGATGTCGTAGGGTAACATAGGGATCCTCTACCCGCTAAGAAAAGGACTCATGAATATGCTTTATCTTCTCTACACCATAGTCGAGGACGAATATGATTTCAAGAGAGAGGTAATGTCATAATAATCAATATCTAATTCTCCTAAATGATTTTCTCATATTAAACTGATCATTTAATGTGGGGAAGTGCCAGAGGAGAAAAAGCTAGAATATTGGTTAAGCTAGCAGACCGGCCACAGTAGGGATCCAAAGGAGGGAAAATAGGGATCCAAAAGGGGGGCCATCTGCAAAAGAGCCATGTGCAACAATGGGCTAAAAAGACCCTAAGGTTCAGCCCATTAAGACTTCCAAAATGCTAAGGTTCCAAAATTCAAAGGTTGTGTCCAAAGGTCAACCCTAGGGAAAATTGGATGCTTTGTGTGTGCCCTAAAAGTCTTTGCACATCCCTACATGGGAGGGGGCGAGCCCCAAAGGTAGGGGATGAGAGAGAAGGCCACACACACACACACACACACACACAGGCTCCCTTTACACAAAGGGAATGAGGGACACATGTCAGCTCCCTAGCCCAGATGCCCACAAGGTGTGCCCAATTCCTATTGGAAGACCCTTGAAGTGGACCAATGAGAATTAAGCTAGAGTAAATGTAGTTTAATTAATTTAAAAACATTTAATAAAAGAAACCAATGAGAATTAAGTCTCCTAGAAGACTATTGGGCAGTCTCCCAAAGGGTCCAATGAGCATTCAAAAGCCCCATGGCTTGCCTGATTTCTATTGGCCAGGAGGCGAAGGGGTCCAATGAGAGTTTAGTTTAATTATTTAATTACATAAAGCTCTCACAAAAGGGGAAAGGGGGACACATGTCAGAAGGCTATCACTTATGATGCTTAATACCCATTGGCTTGGGGAGGTCCAATGAGGCAAAAGCCAGACTAAATTAGCAACAAGGGCTCGCCCAAGAGAGAGAGGGGGCTGATTTTTGCTTGCAATTGACACACACACACTCACACTTGACCATGTGTGAAGAAAGAATACTCTATCTCCTCCCAAGCTTTAATGGAGAGCTCATCACCTACTCCAAGCTTGTGAGATAGAAGCCTACATCAACACTCTCTTGGCATGTGGATGCAAATCCAACCAAGAGCCAAGCTTCAATGCATGCTCATCTCCTCTACCAAGATAATTACTAAGCTAAGATATGCTAATATGAGTGATTATGTGAGGAGATGTACATCTTTCTCGTAAGATACTCCTTCTTCCTCTCAATCTACTCTCATACCCTGCTAGCTCTCACCATCTTCGAAGGTGTGTGAGGTCTTGGGTCTGAGAACGGGGATAATTCAAGTTGTGTTTGATTAAGTGTTTTGCTTGGTGCATGAAGCTTCCATCTTCATTGCACTAGCTAGTCTTGAAGGACACAAAGAATTGTATTGTACAATGTCTCTCTTGATGGGAGAAACCATAATACAAAGCCTTTTGGAGGGGGGACCGGCTCCATGCAAATCCGGTCCTCAACTGTTGTCAATAGCTTAATTTCTCTCTCTTTTGAAAGTATTGTCGATGCTATCCAACTAGGTGTTATGCTTTTTGTTGCTCTCTCCACCCAAGCACTCTTGTAATTCTCATTAGGAATCTATTCTAATGAAATGCCCACTATGTTCGTGCTAATTTCCGCTACACATAAGTTATTAGCCCATTAAATGTTACAAGTCTCATGGATATGTACACACATTGTAGGCAACTATATGAGCAACCAAATGCTAGAAATATGCCATTTTATGGTTCACTCCCATGTATGACCTCGTTTTTTACTATTGAGGATGTGTGCGGAAAACTCAAAAAGTTGGCCACTCGCAAAGCGAGAGATCTTCAAGGTATCAAGCCGGAAATGATTAAATGGATGGGAGATTTTACACACATGAGTGGATGTGTGATATATTGTTCAACCTTTCACTTCAATATGGTATGCCTTGTGATTGGAGCACTAATTGGGTCAAGCCTTTGCACAAAGGAGGGATGTAAAGAATATGATTAACTACCGGACTATAATGATTGGGTCCCTTATGGCAAAGTTGTTTGAATGCATAATGGAGATAAAACTGAGCGATTGGGCTGAAGAGAATGGCAAGCGTACAAAAGGACAAGTAGATTTTCCTCAAAACCATAGCACCATTGAAAATCTTGTCACTCTTCTTGTTCTCAAGGAGGAAAGTCAATTGGAAGGAAAATGATTGTATTGTTGCTTTGTTGACTTCAAGAAAGCCTTCGATATGATTCCATGCAACAATTTGTGGAGAAGGATGGAAGAACTCCAAGTGTCAAGTGAGTTTGTGCTTACGGTTTCTCAAATCTATGAGAAGGTGATGTGTCAATTACGCATTGAAAGAGAAATTTCAGAATTTTTGCAAGCATTATTGGGGTTAACATTAGGAGAAAGTTGGACTCCATTTTGGGCCCTGTAAGAAATCGCCAACTCAGCATAAAGAGAGGTAATCCTAAAAAATACAAAAGTAGTTTTTTGGAATTATATTTCTCACAATACATACATAAAAGTTTGCTTGATTACTTAAATGCATGCTCGTACAAAATGCTTTTCCAACTTAAGTGTGCTAAAAAATCCATGTCCGTGAATCTTAATGAGTTATGTGATGTGATATGAGAGAAAAACAACATAAGAGATGTTTTCAAAATACAAAAAGAACACCACGGATACATCCAGAACGTCAAAAAACCTTAGGATATTACTTTAAAACACTAAAATTTGACGTCTCTAGCTCAAGATACAAATTTTTAACTCTAGGGCCTCCTGAGGTCAGTACCAAGCGAGTAGAGGCCCAAGAGAACCCTCATGGGCCTCTATTCGCTTGGTTCTGACCTCTTCATAGTCTTAAATAGGACCTATCAATCTGAATCAAGTACCACCTGTTCGAATTTAAATTGCAAAAAGGTGATTGATGCTTGCGCGAGATAGCAACATCTGGTCATAAAAAGGCGCCCGGCGCTTGGCAAGATGTCAACATCAAGTGCCTTACTTTTTTCGTGACGATGAAGATTTCACCAAAATGATTTTCATTTTGGGGGGTGCACTATGTAATCATGTTAATGTATAATGTGAGTTCGAAAGGAGGGGTTTTAAAATGCAAAAAAATTATGCAATTTAATAGAGATACATTAAAATAAGGGGGTTTAATATTCAATTTTGGAAGAAATTCTGAAAATCAGGGGTCATTTTATTCATTTAGACATGTTAAAAGAGGGGTTTTTTTAATACCCCGCAAACGCACGTTATATAGGGGGTACTAAACGGTGAACCCCCCAAGATTTTCATGGACAATTTCAAAAATGAGAAAAATGACTTTTCTACGTAACGTTAGCCTTCTTCCTATTGACTAAGGGGCATTCTCTCACTAGAGCTAAAAGGCCCAAAAATGAATCCATTTTTTTTCTAATGACAAGGATATCCATTGTCACCAACTCTGTATTGGAACAAATAGTACTTGAGTTTATGAAAGAAAAAGGCATTGAAGAGGCCACTATTTGCAATGCGATAGTCATGTTTTTGTTGTATGCGGATGATGTAGTGCTTTCTAGCACACACTTTAGAGGATGTGCAAAATCTTATGGTTGTCCTTGAGAATTTTTTCTTGCATAGTGGGCTGATAGTAAATGAATTCAGTTATGCTTGTGAAAGGCAACCATAAGAAGAAGCCATACATTGTGTACAACAATGAGACACTTGAAGAAGTTGTAGTGGGCTGATTGTCAATGACCAAAACAAAGGTTATGCTTTTGAAAACCAACCATAAGGAGAAGCCATGCATTGTGTACAGCAATGATACACTTGAAGGTGTTGAGAGTTTTAAGTACCTTGGCTTTGAGGTTCTGGCCAATCACAAGTGGCATGAATGTGATATGCCTCGTTTGGAAGCTGGGAAGAGAGCATGCTATGAGATTTGAGAATATGTGTAATGTGGAAAATATCAATGCTGGGTTCTCAAGAAGTACCTTTTTGACACATAGGTGACGTCAGTTCTTCTTTATGGAGTTGAAGTGTGGGATATGAGCATCTCAAACTCGACTTGGAAAGAGTTTGCAAATGTCCAAAATCATTTTCTTACAAAATTTCTTCGAGTTAAGATAAAAACACCATACATGCTCCTACTTCTTGAGTTGGGATCTCTTTCGATTGAAATTATGGGCATGGAAAGGGCTGTGGCTTAATAAAAAATGCATCAAACCCCTTACATCGACTTCCTACAATTGCATAGAAAGCAAGCAGAAGAGTTTAAAAGATGCATTAAAGCAATATCTTGAGCACTGGATGGATGCAAGACATAAAGAAGTGGTTTGGGAGATGAGATACATTACACTCGCTACGTGATGCCTCAATAGACTCTCAAAAGCATGAAGCTTTTCTACAATACCAATGTATTATGGCTTGGGAGGAATCCGGTGGGTCACGCTTCATACATTACACCACCCATATTGCCCCCAACTACAAAACCATGTCCTTCACTAAAAGAGGAATATCAGGCCAAGGGCCACCCTAGAGGTCAAGGACCGGGCCAAGGGCCGAATGCCAATGGAGACATTATCTTGGGGGCAAGGCCTATAAAGGGAGGTTGGGTGGAGGATCAGAGCCACTCACTTCCTTTTTGCATGTTCATGCAAGCAAGGAGGGCCGAAGAGATCTTGGAGGCGGGCATGGCTGCTTAGCAGACAAAGGCAAAGTGCTTGAGGACCATGGGCAAGCACCTTTAGTCAGGGAGGAGGACGCAATTGATAGAGCCAAAATGGTGCAAGGATGCCATCACTGGGTTTGTGCCATTGTAAGGAGCAACTCCCGTTGCTGTGGCATCGCCAACGGGTGCATACATCGTGAGCTCTCTCTCTCTCTCTCTCTCTCTCTCTCTCTCTCTCTCTCTCTCTCTCTCTCTCTCTCTCTCTCTCTCTCTCTCTCTCTCTCTCTCTCTCTCTCGCCGCAATCTCTTGTGCCATCGCCATGCCTTGAGCTCACTTCTTTCACACCAAGCACCCAAAGGCCTTTGGCCTTAGGAAAATATCAAATTGAAGTTTAGGGCAAGTGCCCACTGACATAAATTCCCCCCGTATCTCATCGGGGTAGTGAAGATTTTTGGCAAGGGTTTGGAAGGTTCCGACAAAGATTCTGGCACATCTTCAACAAGCCGCCTATTTGCTGTAGTTGAAAACTTTTTGCAACATTCAAAACCTCCACTTAAAGTCATAAAGCGGTAATATTTTGAAGTCTTTAAGCAGCACAAGTTGATACTTGGAAATCAATTTGGTTTGACGGGAAGCTTGTCAGAGCACTTTCCGATTGAAAGGGCTTGCAATTGGACGTCAACGACTGACGTGGAACCTCAAAACAATCACGAATACAATAATGGCTTGAGATTCTGGATCAATTCTTCACACATTCAAGCACGGCTTGATTTTGGTGGGAAATCTTACATCTTTGAGTTAAGGTTGCATGCCTAATTAACACGGCTAATTATTGGAGTCGATGATACATTGTACGGCTACGAGCTTTTGATATCTAGGTATTCTTCTTTTTCTTCCTAGCACTACACGATCGCCATGGATTCTGATATCAACATGACTTTTGATTTTGAGCACCATAGGCCCGATCTGCCCAATGATGGCTCGCGGCTGGATACTCTCACGGAGGGTAACCCATGAAGCTATGGGAGGAGATGATACTTACGAATTGCTTGATATTCAAGAATTAAGAGCACTTCAAGCACGCATGTCTATGATGGAAAAGAAATTTGCATCACTAAATGAAAACGCTGGTCAATTATTGACGTTAGTGGTACATTTTATGTACACACATGCATGAGCCATAGCCGATCAGGGGTAGGGTCCTCTTGGTCAAGGACAAGGTCCCCCTCTGGATTCTCTGCACTCTCTCACTTCAAAGGAGGTGGACAAGCTGCTGAAAAATACAAAGCCACCGACTTTTAAGGGAGAGGAACGAGAGCACAATACGGATGCAGTGACTATCTTTCTCAACAAGTGAGAAGGGATTCATGACTTACGGCGTACTCCAGATGCATTCAAGGCACTGCAAACAAGTTTGACTTTGGAAGGCAAGGCCTATAAATGGCGAATGTCTCTCAAGGAGAAGAACATCATACCACAGACTTGGGCAGCCTTTGAGGCTGTTTTTAGAAAAGAGTTTCTTCCCACAAATGAGGCATATAGAAATTGGACGGCTTGGGACACGTGTTCCATGTGCCAACATAAATCATTGCTTGAATATATCTCGCACTAATGGTATGTTATTCTCAAGTTGGAAAGGTTAGATGCTTTTCAACAAGTACATGGGTTTATCCTCGGCCTGACACTAGAGCTTAAGAAGCATGTCAATACTCAGGACCCCAAAACACTTGAGGAGGCCATAGAGCAAGGTCACATTCATGATGATCTAGATGATAAGAAAACACATAATACTCATGTGATTGATAATACACTACACGCACACATCATGTGCACAATAAAAAAAACTTTGTAGTAGCCAACTCAGAGGCGGCTAAGAAACCCAAGGGGTCTTGAGGGCCTCTCTCTACTGAGGAATTTGAGAAGGTTAAAAAAAAGAAGTTATGTTTTAATGCTTGGGAAGCGACCATGAAAAAAAGGATTGCCCTAAGGGGAGATCTGCTACCCAGGGTGGCAAGGAGAAATAAATGCGCACGATGCAAGTGTTGCATCTTGAGTCTTCCTGATGTTTCTCCAAGGTGGAGGTAACACACAGTGAGGTGGTGCATGAATGTTGTATAACAGCTTCCATGTGGCAACAGACCTTTTGTCCACATGAGCTAGTGCATATGCATGTATCTATTCAAGGACACAAGGTGCGCATCTTATTAGATGACGGTGCTACTCACAATTTCATTAACTACGGTTTAGTGAATAGGCTCAAATTTCCCCAAACTCCAAGTTCCCACCATTACAAGGTAGAGATGATGAATGGCTATGATGCTGAGGTATAGGATACTCAAGTTAGAGCTGTGCCGTTGGAAATTCAGGGGTATTCCACATCCTTGGATTTACAAGTAATAAATATGGAGAGGCAGATGTGGTACTTGGTCGAAAATGGTTGCATAGAGACCTTACAATTAACCCCGATGTTATTTCAAGTTCCGTTCTCTAGATTACCATACTAATATGGCATAGAGAGAGTAGAAATCACTCTCTTTAACCATAGGTTACTGGAGATCATACTCACTGAAGCGTAGCTACAAGCACAATAGTCTGATGTTTGAATCCCATGGCGCACATGTGTTGTTGCTAAGGAGAGAAGAACGTGCCTTCCTCACCACTTATATGTACAATAGAGCTTATGAAGCTCACTTTTTAAAATGAAATAGTTTTATTGTGTTGCTCATTGTGTCATTTTCTTTCAAATGTTGAATCAGTTGAAATTTCCTCAATGTTGCATGCTTCTCTCTCTTCTCTTTCAACAATGGCTACTACTCTCTCTTCTCAACAAGCAAAAGTTTCTAGTCATTTAAAAGATTTGTTAATGGAATTTCAAGATGTTTTTCCTAATGATTTACCACCAGGCTTATCGCCGACACAATACGTGCAACATGGCATAGACATGGTTGCAGGCAATAAACCACCCGACAGAATGAGTCATTCTGAGGCTGTTGAGGTGGAACGTCAGCTTGTTGATTGTCTTAGTAAAGGGTTTATTCAACCAAGTTCTTCATCATGGGCTTCTCCTATCCTATTGGTGAAGAAAAAGGGTGGTAGCATGTACATGTACATTGACTACCGTGGTTTAAATGCGGTAACTGCTAAGAACAAGTACCCATTACCACGAGTGGATGAGCTGTTTGACAAGCTGACTCATGCTCATATTTTCACAAAGATAGAGTTGCGGTCGGGATATCACCAAGTACGTATTTGACTTGCTGATATACCCAAAACTATATTCCGAACAAGATTTGGACATTACGAGTTTTTGCTTATGCCCTTTGGGTTAACCAATGCGCTTGCAACTTTCATGACACTCATAGATAGTGTCTTGAAACCGTACTTGGGCAAGTTTTTGTTAATTTTTTCTCAGTGAAATTCTCGTATACAGTACTTCTGAGGAAGAGCACTTGCAACATATCTAAGGCATGTGTTTGAGTTGCTACGAGCAAACAAGTTAGGTGCCAAAGAGTCAAAGCGTGATATTCTCAAGGAGAAAATTCACTATCTAGGGCATGTTATCTCAGCTAATGGACTGCGCATGGATCAATCCAAAGTGGATGCCTTTTGGAGGTTGCCTTCTCCCAGAAATCTGGAAGAGTTACATGTTTTCTTGGGATTTGCAGGTTTTTATTGAAGGTTTGTTAAAAACTATGCTCATATTGTTGTACCAATGACGGATCATCTAAAAGCCAAGGGAAAAAATTTCAGTGGGTGCTGCTTAACAACAAAGTTTTGATACACTCAAGGACACATTAGCTACAGCTCCTATCCTAGCTATTGTTGATCCTTTGAAGCCATTCATTTTCGAAACGGATGCCAGATATCATGTTATTGGAGCAGTCCTTTTACAGGAAGGGAGGCCAATTGCATGTGAAAAAGCAAGAAGCTCGATTCAACACAACAGAATTATTCTGCCTATGTACGCAAACTCTATGCAAATGTGTCTGCCTTAAAGACGTGGTGGCATTATTTGTATGGAGCTCAATTTGAGATTGTGTTTGACCATGAAAGTATAAAATGGTTTACACAACAAACTGACTTAAGGGTGGAAAGGCTAGGTAGGCTGAGATTCTTTAAGAGTATCACGCAATGCTTCAGTATCATAATGGACAATGCAATGTGGTGGTCGATTCTCTTAGTCATATGCCTAAAATCGAATCCCTTTTGTTTACGAAACTTCAAAGTGATTTTTTGGATTCTTTGAAGGGAAAATGTGACCATGACGACACATACTCCACAATGTGGAGCCATGTGAAAATGAGGGATCCTTCTCACTCTAATGCTGGTAATGTTTCGTTAACCTCCACACATAGTTCTCCTCTGTCGAATGATGAACTGCAAAGATGGCAGAATTTTTCCATCGATATTGGGTACCTACTCCACAAGGAGAGAGTTTGTGTGTCAACGGACATGGACGTTCGGTGTCAAATTCTTTATGAATGTCACGACAATCCAAGTGCAGGGCACCCATGCATTAAAAAGACTTATGCTCTTGTAAGACGATAGTTTTAATGGTCAGGTTCACATGGCTTTGCTCAAGACTATGTCTTGCATTGCCAGAAATGTCAAGTTATCAAAGCAGGGCGCGTGAAAGCAAGACCCTTACATCCATTGGAGATTCCTAATGGAAAATGGAAAAATATCTCTATGGATTTCATTATGGGTTTACCAACCATTGTGGTGGTCGTAGACCAGTTGACTAAACTATGCAAAGTTTATTCTAACCAAGTCAACAATAAAGACTCCAAAATTAGCTAAGTTATTTGTGGAAAATTTGTACAAGTTGTATGGATTGACAACTAACATTGTGAGTGATTGTGATCCCAGGTTTGGCAGTCATTTTTGGAGGGCTGTGTTTAAACGATTGGATACACAACTCCACCTTAGTACGGTAGATCATCCTGAAACGGATGGTCAAACTGAACGAGTTAACCAAGTGCTAGAGGATATGCTACAAGCATATGCTAGCAAGAAAAAAACAGACTAGGAAGAGTATCTACCTCTTCTTGAGCTTGCTTACAACAATACTAAGCATGTCACGACTGGTTTTAGTCCTTTCATGCTAATGTACGGTTTTCAACCTAGGTCACCAGTTACGGTGGGGTTGGCAACCAAAAAAATCCAGTAGGTTAAGGATTTTATCCAAGACCATATGGATACGCTGAAACTCGCTCGTTAGAATGTCCGACAAGCACAGGATTGGTATAAGAAGTACACTGACGAGAAATGTCGGCAAATTACCTTCAAGGAAGGGAAAGAGGTATTTTTCATGTGCCAGAGCATTCATAAAGTCTGAAGATTGGGCCTTTCAATATACTCAAGCAAGTGGGTGATCGAGCTTACAAACTATCCTTACTGGCACATTCTCGTATGCATCCAATATTTCATATAAGTCGTTTACAAAAACGCATGCATGGGGATGACAATCATATTGATCAACAAAATTTGGTTGATTCATTGAACCTCCTATCCAACCACATGAACCTAAACGGATTTTGGATTATCGTGATTTATGTACACGTCATCATGTACGTCACTAAGCTTTACTCAAGTGGAAAGATCCACCTGAAGAAGGTTCCACTTGGGAAAACATTAGTGTTCTTAAGAAGAAGTTTCCAACTTTTGTTTTCGAGGACAAAAAGCTTCTCCAAGGGGGGAGTAATGTCAGGCCAAGGGCCACCCTAGAGGTCACAAAGAGCCAACTGCTGCCAATGTAGACGTGAGCCTAGGGGCAAGGCCTATAAAGGGAGGTTGGGTGGAGGATCAAGGCAAGGCCATCCCAGGAGCCTTTCAAGGAAACCATACTCACACTTATATGCTTGAGCCTATCCCCTTGTCAGTGATACGCACTATTGCAACTATTCGGCTTAGCTCCCACACCCTTTGATGCAAGATAGGGTGTTGGGGCAATGGAAAAGAGTCAAATTGATTGTACACATTATGCTCATTGCAAGTTCGAGAGTCGGAGTACTACACACTAGTAGAGTGCTCCACTTTTGGTCACATTGCTTCCCTCATATTTTTAGCAATGACTCAGACCTACATACTTTCCTCTCCCAACCACAATGTGGCCTCTCCATTGCGACTCTCATGACCACAATTTTGGAGCATCTAGAATCCTTGATTAAAACCACACATACCACATCACATGTAACTTTGGTCCCAAAGGTCATGTTTGACCTCTGAGGATTATAATCAAATCTATTTATCTATCTCCTTATCTCTCTCTACGCACACACACACACTCTCTCTCTCTCTCTCTATGCATACACATGCAATATCTCTCACTCATTTTCTCCCTATCTCTCTCCACCCTTGTCTCTCTTTCTCTCTCTACACACACACACACTCTCCCTCACACACTCACTTGCTATCTATCTCTCTCTACCCCCTCTCTCTCTACGCGTGCACTCTCTCCCTCTCTCTCTCTCTCATCTCTGCCCCCCCTCTCTTCTCTATGCACATACACACACTCTCTCTCTCTCTCTCTCTCTCTCTCTCTCTCTCTCTCTCTCTCTCTCTAGCCCCCCATCGGCTAGTGCCACGTGTCACCTCCCAAGGACACATGTATTGCCAAAGTGTCACCCGGAGGTTGACACATGGCACCAAGGGGAGGGAGGATGGAGAGAGAGTGTGAGAGTGTGAGTGTGTGTGTGTGTGTGGTAGAGGGAGCAAGAGTGTGTGCAAGGGGAGCTTCGGCAATACACGTGTCACCCAGAGGGTGACACATGGCACCATTGGGAGGAGGGGGTGTAGAAGAAGAAGAGAATTTTAACGCCGTAGGAAACTATCCCAAGAGACCTTAAAGATCTATCCAACGAGGAGAGTTGAACTCAAGACCTGTTATTCAAGAGGGAAATAGCATAACCAATCTACCCCCTAGCCTCCTTTCCCACCACCCCGCTCCTCACCTCCCTAGCTGCCTTTCCCACCTCGCTCCCCCTAGCCCCATACCTAACACCCCCCCCCCCCCCCCCTCTTTCTCAAGCGTGCAGGTGTGCGTGAACACACACACCCCTACCTTTCTCCCTCTATGTTTCTAGAAGGGAAAAGTACTTTTCCTCGACAAGCTAAGGTTAGGTGGAGAGTCAAAGACACTTCTTTCTCCCATTTTCTCTATGAGCAAGGGGAGTTTGCGAGTTCACCGTCTTTGTGAGACTACCTAATGTCTCTTGCAATTTTAATTTGATAGTTTTTTGACAAGGGACCCATGCGAAGCATTTCGTTGTGCATCTTTTTCCTGCCATCTCAAAGACACTTACCTTGGAAGTTGGGCATTGCTTGCATTTGCTATTGGATGCAACTTCTATGTGACATTCACTGACACGAAAAGAGTGCTTCTGTATAAAACACAAAAACTTGTTCATGGATGCATTCTTACCACAGTGAGGCGTTCGCTTACACCTAAACCTCACCATTTGCTTATCATTTTGGGTACAATAATATGCTAGCTTGAGGACGATTGAGCCCTTGTTGCACAAATTAAAAACACAACTATCGATTCATTGTCACACCAGTTAGAAATGTGTCGCAAAAAGCAACAAACCTAATGTGCATAATAGGTCATCTAATATTCATAAGGGCTTTTGGCTTGTGAAGGGCTTAGCATTTGGCTTGTGAAGTTGGCAGCCTCCAACTATTTGCATGTGGGTCTGAAGCCCGAACATTTAATGGTCTAGTAACTTGTGTGTAGCGGAAAATAGCATGAACATAGTGAGCATTTCATTAGAATTCCTAATGAGAATAACAAGAGTGCTTGGGTGGAGAGAGCAACAAAAAGTATTATACCTAGTTAGATAGCATGAACAATACTTCAAAAGAGAGAGAAATTAAGCAATTGACAACAGTTGAGGATCGGATTTGCATGGAGCCGGTCCCCCTCCAAAAGGCTTTGTATTATGGTTTCTCCCATCAAGAGAGAATTTTACAATACAATTCTTTGTGTTCCTTCAATACTAGCTAGTGCAATGAAGATGGAAACTTCAAGCACTAAGCAAAACACTTATCAAACACAACATCAATTCCCTCACGGTATCAGACTCAAGCCCTCACACACCTTCGAAGATGGTGAGAGCTAGCGGGGTATGAAGTAGATTGAGAGGAAGAAGGAGTAGTCTTACGAGAAAGATGTACATCTCCTCACATAATCACTCATATTAGCATAGCTTAGCTTAGTAATTAGCATGGTAGAGGAGATGAGCATGCATTGAAGCTTGGCTCTTGGTTGGATTTGCATCACAAAGCCAATAGTTGTTGGTGTAGGCCTCCCTTCTCACAAGCTTGGAGTAGGTGATAAGCTTTCCATTAAAGCTTGAGAAGAGAGAGAGTCTTCTTACTTCACACATGAGTTGTGTGAGTGTGTAAGTGATAATGCCTTGTAAAATTCATCCCCCTCTCTCTCTTGGTCGACCCCTCTTGCTATTTGCTCATCCTCACACCCTATTGGCCCATGCCAGGCTTAGCCAATGAAATCTAAGCAGCATAAGTGATAGCCTTTTGGCATGTGTCCCCCTTTCCCGTTTTGTGAGAGATTTAGGTAATTAATAAATGCAACTAAACTCTCATTGGACCCCTTTGCCTCTTGGCCAATAGGAATCAGGCAAGCCATTGGGCTGTTGAATGCTCGTTGGACCCCTTGGGAGACTGTCCAATAGTCTTCTAGAGAGCTTAATTCTTATTGGTTCTTTTATTAGGTGTTTTTAAATTAATTAAACTAGATTTACTCTAGTCTAATTCTCATTGGTCCACCTCCAAGGCCATCCAATAGGATTTGAGTACACCTTGTGGGCATCTGGGCTAGGGAGTTGACATGTGTCCCTCATTCCCTTTGTGTAAAGGGAGCTTGTGTGTGTGTCTATGTGAGTTTCTCTCTCATCTCCTACAACTAGGGCTCGCCCCCTCCTATATATGGATGCATGATGACTTTTTGGGACACACACAAAGCATCCAATTTCCCTAATGCTTGACCTTTGGACACAACCTTAGAATTTTGGAACCTTAGAATTTTGGAAGTCTTAATGGGCTGAACCTTAGGGTCTTTTAAGCCCATTGTTGCACATTGCTCTTTTGCAGATGGGCCCCCCTTTGGATCCCTACTATGGCCGGTCTGCCAGCTTAACCAATATTCTAGTTTTTTCTCCTCTGGCACTTCCCCATATTAAAGGATCAGTTTAACATGAGAAAATCATTTAGGAGAATTAGATACTAGTTATTATGACAGAAACCCAAGTAGGGATATTGTCAAAGTGGGCAAGAGCATTGACATAGCCACCCCCCATCTTCATGAGATGCTCCATTCTTTCCTTGTCATGCAATGGTATGCATTGTTGGGGCAAGCAAGAAATTGGGGCACCTCTATAGCAACAAGCTCACGCGACCCGCCTTTGGTAGGTCTCATTCGCTCTTACCAAGGGGTCATTCCTATACAGTTTGTCAAGTCCAAATCTCCTCCTTTATAAACGATTAGTATAGATGGTAGAGTCCCACTCGGTTTTGAAAAGCAACCTAAACCTACAAAAGAAATATAACAGCAATAATGCTAGTAAAATGCAAAGCATTGTCAAACAACTCCTTGCTTGTTTTATTTATAATTCCCTCTACCTCGTTAAATACTAAATCTACTCATGCTAATGTGATGACATAGCTATCAATGCACTTCTCATGCATGAGCACATGCCCTATCTATTTTCCACAAACCTTGCATTTACATTTACTCGCATGACCTACCTATAGTGGGTCTGATGGACTCTTACGCCGCCGTTGCTTTGTGGCTCATTAACAGACACTTTGTGTTAGTCAAAATTATATATCCATGGCTGCTATAGAATGGCTAGAATTATCTACCTACACCTTGAAGCACCACACTCATGGAAGCTCTCCAAGAAGCTGTCTTATGGTTGGAGAAGGCCAATTTGAGTTTGCTAGGATGTCAGTCTTCTAGTCGAGATGACATTTGGCCAAGCGTGTCCTCGTACAGGTAAATGGGCTGACCTACATGCTTGTAGGCCAAGGCAAAAATTGGGTATGTCAATATTTGGCATGCATGGCACCACATCATGCTTGTTCACCATGTGCTAGCTCAAGCAGCTATCCATCACCACTTGCTTATCAAGTCCAACCTGAATGCAGTGTTTCCATGCGAGGTGAGATGATAAGCCTTATGGTGGCACCCCAGAAAGACCACCTGTCAGCTCGGACAACAGCTCTCTCTCTCTCTCTCTCTCTCTCTCTCTCTCTCTCTCTCTCTCTCTCTCTCTCTCTCTCTCTCTCTCTCAGTGCAACAATGACAGGGTGAGTTGGACTGCCTTTTTGGCTACCTCCACTCCCTCCCTCTTCACCTTCCATTGTGATGCTCTTGCAACCCATTAGCTCCTCTTCGTCTCTTTTCCTTGCAAGGCGCCCTCTCTCTCTCTCTCTCTCTCTCTCTCTCTCTCTCTCTCTCTCTCTCTCTCTCTCTCTCTCTCTCTCTCTCTCTCTCTCTCTCTCTCTCTCTCTCTCTCTCTCTCTCTCTCTCTCTCTCTGCTACCTTTTTGGCTACCGCTCAGACTATACGTTCCTGCTTGTTTGCCTTCACTCCACTCGTGCATGTTCACCCTCCTATCCAAGCTCAAGGGCATCTCTCTCCAAGCTCATGGCGGCCAACCTCTCAATCGTCCATGTGTCTCAATTTCTTGCACAACTACCACGTGGACTCTCCTGAATAGTCTTTTCCATAATAGAGCAAAAAGATAGATGCCCCTAATCTTTTGAGCTTTTGCTAGCCTTCTAAAACATGTCTTTTGTTCTAGCCTAATTCATATGCTGGTGCACTTGGATTAGTATTGCTATTGGCGGTAAAAATCAATGTATTCCGAATGTCATGAAGAGAGAAGGAGGGAGAGACCCTAGCGTCAAGATCCTCCCTATCATCTGTGCATTTGGGTAGGCTCTAAGGCATACAGATCGACTTGCACCCACACATATGACATTTGTCCATGCCAACATCCAACCGTGGTTACCTGCCTTGCAGCTCTCCTTGCTCTCTCTCTCTCTCTCTCTCTCTCTCTCTCTCTCTCTCTCTCTCTCTCTCTCTCTCTCTCTCTCTCTCTCTCTCTCTCACTCTCAGAGAAAGATTTTGGTGTTGTAGGCTATTCGATGTCCACCACTACCTAAATCTCTAGGAAAAGATAGTTTCCTAGACATTGCTTGCACCTCTAGCGTTGCCTACGCCCATATGCTAGGCTTGGAGAAGTTTTTTGCCTCCACTTCAACTCGAATTGTGCCACATGTCCTATCCCTCCTCCAAATGCTACATGCTATCATGAGCAACTTGAGCGACCCGCCTACGGCGGCGCTCGCTCGCTCTTACCAACGGTTTTGAATGGCCAATCTTATATGGTTTCTCAAGCTCATTCATGAGCACATGTAGAAACACTCACACTATATGTCTCTCATTTCTCTATTCTTGCTTTCGAATGTCTCTATGTATCTATGTATGCATGTAAGCATGCATATATTTTTGTGCGTACCTAGGTGTGTGTGTGTGTGTGTGTGCATGTGCCTTCATAAAACACCCACAATCATCCCATTCGGAGAAAATTTTTGTGTTTAATTCATTGAAACAACTAAGAGATTTTGGTGACTACATTTGGGGGAAGCCACAACTCTAGCTCTACCTCTCCCTCTACCTCTATGTTTGTTTAAGACAACCTAGATCTTCATCGGCTATGGTGATGCCAGCTCCCATGAACTGCTAACAGAAAATAGGAATTCTTCTTTAGCTCTTTATGAGCTTTGCCGCAACCCCAAGCCAATTTCAAGATTCTTCAAAGACCAAGAAGTGGGGACTTTGGATGCAATTTGGCCTACTAATTCTTCCATAGCTACACAAAGGATTTGATGAGAGAGAGAGAGAGAGAGAGAGAGAGAGAGAGAGAGAGAGGAGATGGTTCTTGACTATTCAATGACCCTTGGCCACTTGTGCACTTGCAGCTTCACCTCCCATCGATGTGCTCCTCCGGCCTCCCATCTCGCATCCTGCCTCCACTTTCCCAACTCAACATCCCACTTCCCGCTTTTCTCTATGTGCAACCGCGTAGCCACGTGGCCTTGCCTAAATATGGGTTGCCTCAATAGAGTAAAAAGACAATTTTTCTAAAAATCTTACATATCTGATGATTGATTGAGTTGCAAAAGCATATGGAGATTACATTGGAGCAGTCACTTTCCCTCCTCTAGGCACAACCGCGAGCTTCCTTGCTCGGCCTGTATTTGACATATCCTACAATAAATGCATTCCCAGAGACAACATCCTAATATAATGAAGATTATCATGGTGCTTTTGTGAATGCACCATAGATTGACATGTTGACCTAAGCATTTTTGAGGCATGGCTAAGCAAATCTTTTTCACTGAGAGCCCTCCATTGCAATCACATCATCGATTAATTTGTGCATGTCAAGTATTCATATATGCCATGTGCCTTCAATATGTAGACATAAGTGAAATTGCATTTGCTTTTCTGCCTTACGCATGCTGATACATGGCTTGCAATGAGCACGCTCTCCAAACCTCCAAGACCAATGGGATAGGTGGGTCTGTGAAGATGCTCACGACGGGGGACGGGAAGCACATGGTCTGGTGCTACCAAGGATAGACAGCATCAGCGATAGTGCCATAGGCTATGATCGAGAGTACAAAAAGGACGTATGGCATCGACATCCAAGATAGGGCCATGTGAGTTTTGTTGGACAATACAGAACAACAACGCCTACTCAGTGGAAATGGTAGGGTTAAAACGTGTAGAGGAGTGCAATCTGTCGACAAAGATAGGAACGCAAGGGGCAAGCAAAGCAAGCCTTGTGGATGGTAGCAGGATGACCCAGATCAGTCCCAATGGCCTGCGCACGCGCACACACACACGTACATACGTTGTAGGCGGAGGTGTAGGTAGGTTGCATGTTATAAGAGGCCGATGTCAAGATGACCTGACAACCACCACCACCGTATGCACACCTACAACTGTGGCCCTGACAATTTTCAGTGCTTCTAATCTACTGCAAAACCCCGTGCACAACTCCCCTCCCCATCCCATCTCCTCCTTTACACGACTAGAGTCTCTCTTATGAAACACGTAGCAAGCACTCTCCTGTCGCTTCCCAGCTTTCCTTTATTTGCAATGACATTAACTTTCCTTAATATGGCTCCCCATAATACACTAAATATAAAGTTGCTTTCATGTTTTTGGGCATGGGGTCTTGTACTTTTAGTTTTTAGTCCAAAATTATACTTGGGCACATACTTGCACGCATGGCATAAGCAAGTAAGGTTTATTTTCTTGCGTATCTAATGGAAACGCTTAATTGAAGAAGATTTTGTTCTTGCCCGATGGCCATTCTTTCATTGATCTAGATTAATATTCATATACAAACAATTCATTTTCTTATTATGACATTATTACATTGAGCATATACACTGAGCAAATACATACGAAGTGCAATCCTTCGACTCTTGCACTAACGACATTTTCAACTTGTGAGGCCCCCAAAGTTCAAACAACATTAAGGCTTCTAATTTTTTTGGTGAGAGTTTTTGCCACCGCTGCATGTTGCATAGAGAGTGAAATACAAAAAAATGATATGACAAGGTATTCTTGGAGAGAGAGAGAGAGAGAGAGAGAGAGAGAGGGGGGGGGGGGGGGGCGGCGGCGCGGAACAACTTGTACGTGGGCATGTGTGTGTGTGTGAGTGAGAGAGAGAGAGAGAGAGAGAACATGAACGCGTCATATCATTTTCTTCCTCCTCGTGTTGAATCATTTTTTTCCTCCTCCTACTGCCCCTGATTCTTTGTCTATCAAGCATGGGCATTCAAATTCTGCTTAAAACAGAATAAACATTCATGGAAGAAACCATCAGATAGCAATGTCAGGCTCCTCACCTGTCGCGAGAGAGAGAGAGAGAGAGCGCCTGGCAAATGTGGGCGTTGCATGCTCTCCTCTTTTCTTCATAGTAGCTCATGCTTTACAGGCTGGCCGAAAAGTTGAGAGGGTCTCACTCTGGTCTCCTCCTCTCGAGCGACAGTACTAGAAACTTGGAAAGTAATCATTATCCTCCCCCTCTCTCTCTCTCTCTCTCTCTCTCTATATATATATATATATATATATATATATATATATCTCCACGTTGCCCTTTGGGCTATTCAGTGCGCTCCTCACATGCCGCCATCCTCTAGTTGGGCCACGTGGCTTGCCTGAATCTCCGTCTCCTTAATAGAGTAATATAGATGTTACCAAGTATGTCCCCAAAACGTTCTTTTTAAGTGAACCCATTAATTAGTTGTGAGAGGGAAAAAAAGGAAAAGGAAAGGGTGAAACGAAACAAGGGAAAGAGAGAGGGGGGGGAGCTAGGGATAGGGTAGGGGGGAGTATTCTTTTGTTTAAAAAATGTAGGGCACCCCAAAGGGCACAGAGGCATGTAGCCTAGTGGTCAAACTTGAACCTAATACTCTCTACGTGATGAGGTCAAATCCTACAAAATTAGAGTTGAAATTACAAATGGTTTTGAATCGTGAGTGGATTGTAGATCCTAAGGCATCTTGGGAAGATTTTGTGTAATGAAAAGTGAAAGTAGAGCCAAAAAAAATAGCAGTGTGAATGGAGCCCCCTTTGTATTAAGCATGAAAACTTGAATACAAGAACACCAAAACCCTTTTACATCCCTTTACAAGAACCACAACTCAAAAATTGATGCTCTTGGGAGTTTAGTAGGCTTTGCCCACCTAAGAGGCCACCGTGGATGCTAGGAAACACTTGTCTTGATAAACTAGAGTGCTTCGGTAGCCGCATTTGTATTGAATTGAGCGAGTTTAGCACAGGTGGTTACGCAATGCGATTTGCTAGTGATTAAAAAAGCTTGCGACATAGGTGATTGCATTTGAAGAGAGGCCTTCGCTTCGCATCTACTGAAAACAGCCTATAGCTCCTTTTTGTGCTTTCTCAAGCGCATCACATCTGGCATACATATCGACCAAGACAATGCCAAGCACGGCATATTTTCTCAACAGACTCTGACTAACAATATAATCCCGCAATCAGTGCATTCCAAGAGGCGACATGCCAGACATGAAGCTCCTCAAGCACTTTTTATGCTTTCTCAAGCACACCACATTTGGCATACATATCAAGCAAAACAATGTCAATTTCGACAGCATTTTTAAACAATCTTTGACCAATTGTGAAGTTTCGTGTCCATACAAGCATCTTGTGTAGAGGCACACCCCTTAAAGATGCATGCGTAGGTGATTGCATCTAGAGAGAGGCACCCGCTTAGCATCTACTGAAAACGGCCTAGAGCTTTCTAGCCCAGCTCTCATTGAGCACTTGCCACAGTCAATGTCGACATTCCAGACAGGAAGCTGCTGAAGCAATTTTTATGCTTTCTCAAGCGCACCATATTTGGCATAGATATCGACCAAGACAATGCCAAGCACAACATATTTTTCAACAATGTATTTTTGTGCCTATATTAACATCTTGTGTAGAGCCACATGCCTTCAAGATGCCTGTGTCGGTGATTGGAATTGGAGAGTTTTGGCCCTGCTCTTGTTGCACAATCCCACACTAGTGCATTCCTTCGAGGTGACTTTTCGGACAGGAAGCTCCTCCAACACTTTTTGTGCTTTCTCAAGCACACCACATTTGGCATACATATCAACCAAGACAATGCCAAGCACAACATCTTTTTTCAACAACCTCTTACTAACAAAATAATATCGCAATCGGTGCATTCCAAGAGGCAACATTCCTGATAGGAAGCTCTTCAAGCACTTTTGATGCTTTCTCACGCACACCACATTTGGCATGCATATCCAACAAGACAGTGCCAAGCACGACAATTTTTTTCAACAGTCTCTGACTAAATGTTAAGTTTTGTGCCCATATTAGCATCTTGCGTAGAGCCACATGCATGCGGAGGTGATTGCATCTGGAGAGGCCCTCGGTTTGCATCTTTTGAAAGCAGCTTAGAGCTTTCTAGCCTTGCATCATTGCACACATCCCGCAATCAGTGCCGATATTCCAGACGGGAAGCTCTTGAGGCAATTTTTGTGCTTTCTCAAGCGCATATCAGCATCTTGTGCCCATATCAGCATCTTGCATAGAGGTTGCATCCAGAGAGAGGCCCATGCTTCACATTTGCTGAAAACAACTGAGAGCTTTCTAGCCCTGCTCTCGTTGCGCAATGAGTGCCGACATTCCAAACAAGAAGCTCCTGAAGCGATTTTTGTGCTTTGTCAAGCACATCACATTTGACACACTTTTCGTCAAAGACACTGCCAAGCACGACATCGTGGCACGAAAGCTTTGGTCTGCTACAAAAGGTTCTTGATAGGCATATTGTGCAGTCAACGCGCTCCAACATTTTGGACAGAATGCCCATCAAGAGCTTTCCATGCTTTCATGATGACTAGCAATCTCATCATGAATTCTCTCACCCATGTCAACATCTTTCATAAGACCACACACCCTGCAATGTGCAAGCGTAAGTGATTGCATTGGGACAACTGGAAAGAGGCCTTCGCTATCCCGTGAGAACAACAAAGTACTTTTGTGAAGTAGCCACATTGGGCTTATCTGTCATAGTGATGATAGTTCGGACATGAGAACTTCTCATGCTTTTGTGAGTCTGCTTGATGTGATCACGAGTATTGCTTCTTCCCTGGAGTTGTTAGTGGATTTGTTGCCTTTCTGTGGACATTGTAAGGGCACCACATTTGGCATACATATAAAGCAAAGCCTTGCCAAGAACAACTTGTTTCTGAATAGCTTGTGACTGACTAGCACTCTCATCATAAATTCTCTCACCCATGTCAGCATATTACGAAGGCTTTCAAGATGTTAGCATAGGTGCTTGCTTCATAGATGATTGCATTGGAGAAAGGACTTCTGCTTGCATATGCTTAGAACAACCTTGACGAGTTTTCTTGCCAACGTCCTGCAATCGACGCGTTCGAAGTGATTACCCATCTTGTGGTTTTTTTGTGAAGGCACCAAGAAAGAACAAAGGAAAACGATCTCCTGCTTTCATTGAAAGGCTGCAATTTTGACGATTTCTCAATTTGCGCTGAGAAAGACGTCAGAGGGACGAAACTGTAGTTTAGAGTAGGAATACGTCCTGACAAGTCGACTAATGAAGGACATCATGCTTTCGTGATGGTACCACATTTGCCATACATATCAACCAAATCATTACATGGCATGACATCCTTCACCAAGAGCATTGGGGATAAACGTATTGCTTGCGAGGATGCACTGCACACTGTCACTAATGGACTGATGTTGCTTGCGAAAGTCATGATCACATTCGCTATATGAATTTGAATGCACGCAAGGCATTCCAAGCACGACATATTTTCTCAATAGCCCCTGACTAACAGTATCAGCCCGAATGTTTATGCCCATATCAACATCTTGCATAGAGCCACATACCTTCAAGATGGACGTCATCATCTTGCATAGAGCCACATACCTTCAAGATGGACGTGTATGCGATTGCATCAGGAGAGAGGCCCTAAAGTTTGGCCCTTTTGGAACAGGCAACATCTGTGCCTTTGGTAACTTGGCTAGAATCTAGTATAAGGTTGAGCTATTGGCCCTGGTCCTATTGTGCATATCCTGCAACCTATGCATTCTAAGAGACGTCGTTCCAAGTCGCTGCCGCTGCAACGTCTGAACTCCATCGGTAGACTATATTGACGATATCAATCCATGATTTTGAGCATGGTAGAAATATAGCCTTCTTCTTGATTGAAGTGTGATGTCTCGCATTTGATCTACTGAGGTGTATCCTACGCTTCCGGTGATGGTCTATTCAAGCCTTAAGCTGGACTCAATCTGAATGATTCAATGCGCTGAAAACCTTGTGATATCTAGTTACTAGTCACGTCTAAGCAACGAACAATGCAAGCATTTGAAACAAACATGAGGCTTGGTGTTGGATTGTGCTAATGTGGGCTTTCGAGCTTGGAAGAGGCAAGCGATAGCTGATTTTCCGAATGTCCCTTGCAAAGAATAAGTATGAAGCGTTAGAAAAGTAATAGCACAATGTTCAAGGTTCTGAGAGTAATCTCATTATTTGTATGTGTTCTTTCATTCTTATGTTATAGAAAAAAAAGAAAACGTGTTGGTGTCCTTGCACGGGGGAGTTTGTACAGTCCTCCCCAATTTTTATAATACGAGGGAACGTGCCATTCCCACGGCAGCATGCAATTTTCAGTGTGTTCTTTCTACTGTGTTCTTAGTGTTCAAGTCTAGAATGTAGCACTTCTTACTCACCACACGCTGGAATATGTCGCCGTTGCAAATGTAGAGGAGATGTGTCCAAGGTTCTCTTGATCTGTTTGCAATGTAGCACGGTAGCATTAGACCATAACTAGTTGCGCCTGCAAAAACGAGCTGAGTTATAAGGTAGTTGAAGCTGGAAATACTGTTCAACTAGCCACTGGGTCTTGTTACACACAAAGCTGCTATGATTGCTACGCGGGGAAGGCGCAGAGGCTTTACTGCAAAAGAAGGTCGATTCCAATATGCCGATGAGGCAAACAGTGACATTGTCGACCTTCTACTCCAAGAATGAATAGGGAGGAGCTTGGCCTACAGAATCTATGATATTGAAGAATGCTCTCGCCATGTCGACGAGGCAGGCTTTTCTAATTCATGGCTCTTTGCTTTCATGTGAACAGGCATAAGGTGTCAGTACAACAGCTAGCTGGGCATTGCCACTTCCAACACCATAGATGGGTGTTGCCACTCCTAGCACCATAGATCAAAGAATGAGTGGAAGGGAGAAGGGTCCGATGGTTCCATTAAAGCTCTGCGCGAACAAGTACTTCTGACTTTTGTCTCTATTGCTTTCTCATATATGACTTCATATGTGAGTAGAAGCTGCTAATTAACCTCCTAATAAGTTGCTTAAGCGTATGATGAATGCGAGCTATTTTGGAGCACATAAGAAAAGCATGGAAAGAGAAGGGCAATCTGTAGACTCACATGCAACAATGATTGTTTGCTTCGTGTAGTACTAGTTACAAATAAGTCACAGTCTCGTGTAGCAATTACTACTGTGACTATGTGTGTGCGGAAATTTTAACGTGCTGCGATGATGGCTTTGGTTGAAAGGAGGAGTGTCAAAAGATGCTACTAGCTTCATAGCCTTCTCTCTCTGTCTCTCTCTCTCTCTCTCTCTCTCTCTCTCTCTCTCTCCCTCTCTCTCTCTCTCTCTCTCTCTCTCTCTCTCTCTCTCTCTCTCTCTCTCTCATATAGTGGCTAGAGACAAACCTGTAGACAAATTTCGAAGCTGACTACTCCTGGAACCTGCGAATTGCTGCGAAAATTTTAACGTGCTGCGATGATGGCTTTGGTTGAAAGGAGGAGTGTCAAAAGATGCTACTAGCTTCATAGCCTTCTCTCTCTCTCTCTCTCTCTCTCTCTCTCTCTCTCTCTCTCTCTCTCTCTCTCTCTCTCTCTCTCTCTCTCTCTCTCTTACAGTGGCTAGAGACAAACCTGTAGACAAATTTCGAAGCTGATTACTCCTAGAACCTGTGAACTGCTTGTGGAGACGATCGAATTGCTCCTACGAACTGCGTACTTCTAGAACCTGCGAACTGCTTATGGAGAAGATCGAATTGCTCTTGGGAGCAACGAAGTAAAGATTGCTTACTTCTGGGAGGGTGCGAACTGCTTGTGGAGAAGATCGAATTGCTCGTGAGAGCAATGCACAATGCTGTTTTTATTTTATTCACTTGGTAGCTTCTGACGGCGTAGTTTTTTGTAGAGCTTTTTTGCGCCGTTTTTTTAAGAGTATCTGAGCGCTGCTGGTGTGTGTGTGTGTGTGTGTGTGTGTGTGTGTGTGTGTGAGAGAGAGAGAGAGAGAGAGAGAGAGAGAGAGAGAGAGAGAGAGAGTAAAACACATGTGGGAATGAATACGATGCAGGCCGGGCGAGTGTGGAGCTGCAGTGCACGGAGACCAATGTGCAGGTAACGGACGATCGAATTGCTCCTGCGAACTGCGTACTTCTGGAACCTGCGAACTGCTTATGGAGAAGATCGAATTGCTCTTGGGAGCAATGAAGTAAAGATTGCTTACTTCTGGGAGGGTGCGAACTGCTTGTGGAGAAGATCGAATTGCTCGTGAGAGCAACGCACAATGCTGTTTTTATTTTATTCACTTGGTAGCTTCTGACAACGTAGTTTTTTGTAGAGCTTTTCTGCGCTGTTTTTTTAAGAGTATTTGAGCGCTGCTGGTGTGTGTGTGTGTGTGTGTGTGTGTGTGTGAGAGAGAGAGAGAGAGAGAGAGAGAGAGAGAGAGAGAGAGAGAGAGAGAGAGAGAGAGAGAGAGAGTGTAAAACGCATGTGGGAATGAATATGATGCAGGTCGGGCGAGTGTGGAGCTACAGTGCACGGAGACCAATGTGCAGGTAACGGAGACGAAGGAGCAGAGCGGGCTAGAGCTTTTGCACTGTTTTTTTTTGGGTTGTTGTTGACGGCGCTGGAGCCACGTGGGCTGCGTAGTTTTTTTTTAGAGCGTTTTTTACCTGTTTCTTTTTGGGCTATTGACGGCTGGCCACGTGGGTGAATGACAAGGGAGGGATCCGAAAATCGCCACTACGCTAACAAAGTAAAAAGTTATGGCACATGAGAACCAATAGAATTGCGACAAAAGCTTGTGTGAGCACATGCATGCATATGAGAGAGAGAGAGAGAGAGAGAGAGAGAGAGAGAGAGAGGTTGTCTACCCACTAGAAGGATAAAGAAGCCGAGAATCTGCGTAGATTCTCTTCATTTTATTTTACTTACTAGGAGATGACAGATACGAGCATCTGCAAAGATTCGTCTATAATTTAGATTTATTCAGATATGTCGTCCGTGGACATGCTTGGGAACTTGGGACGGTCCGAGGTGTGTTTGAACTTTTAAACGCTAGGTGGACCAAAGAGTCCGAGAGATCTTGCCATGGACAGGTGAGGTTTGCCCGCGTCGCTCTCACATTCCAGCTCCCCTGCGAGAGCGTTTTTCCGAGCGCTTCGATGCGCAGATTGTTGAAGCAACCAGATTGTTGGATCGCGCCCATTTCTGAGCCCTCAATTGGGTCTCCAACTCTGCATTACCCATCAGCGAAGCGCATGTTTGCGAGTACCCCTGTTCTTGCTCTTTCTGTGCACCATTGATCTGAGGCTTCGTCTGGTTAATATTGTTGGGAAAGTGAGATGAAGATGCCTGCTCCGCCTAAATATTCCCCCCGATCTGACCCTTCACCAAACGAACAGGCTTCTCGGCTAGTTCCTCTGCTCGTCTTGTCAATCAAGCTGCCTTTTGTTTGCTCCCTCTTGTACTCTTCTTCACGTCATGCTCTCATGATGTTGGAAACCTTCGCACCGACTCTGCCCCGGCTGCATGTTCCAGCTCTTTCGGTGAGCTCCTAATTGACCCCCCCTCTCCCCATGCCGTACCCTTTCACATCCACCCTCGTCATCCTCTTCCGATCCTCCATGTGACATGATCTACTTCCTGCAAGCTTTCACGCCTTTTTAAGGAGGTCCTGCGTTTGAGAATCAAATGGCATCGTACCGCCAGCAGCATTCTGGTGTTTTTCCCTTCTTAAAGTAGCTCTTACAACTATGCAATGTAAACAGGGCTAGAATTCAATCAGACTATGCGCTTCATCATGTCTGTACTAACCTCCATGGTTCATCATTTCAATTATGTTAAGGCGCCTTCTGATGCGTATTTATAATGGTATTTGTTCGTATTGCACACCCCTTGCTCTTGGCTTGTTAGTGTGCTAGATGTCCTCATGTGTGGCAACTCATGTTTTCTGTAAGTTTGGATTTTTAAAGCTGGCTCTTGGAGCTTAAACTGCTTGACAGTTCATTTACACATAGTGTTTTCATCTCAATTTGGACTTCTTTGGTTTTTGGTAACTTAAGCCCTTCACATGCGGAGTATTATCATTATTCTATATTTTGTTAGAGTACGGCATATGCATTAACGGTTGGACTTCGCTTACACTGGTTGGAAATGCTCACAATCTTTGCTGTGAAATATCTGCTGAGCATATATACGAAATGTCGGTCATGCAGCATGCCTCCGACATCATATAACTAGCTACAACGAAGGGTGCAAAAACATAGAGACTCTGTCAAGAGTGAATTCTCTAAAATTATTGTCCCGAGCATTTGAGTTTATTGAAGTTGCATTTCTCAGTTTCTCAGTTTCATTATTTCCTGTAGCTTATCAGCTGAAATTTGTAGTCTTTTGTTTTAACAGGTAGATCGCCACCTGCAGTGTTTGGGATCAATGCCTTGGCTACACATTTTACTTGTCTTTTGACCTATGGGCTGAGCTTTTTCATGGACAAACTTTGTGCTGATCGGAAGGACTCATTAAAAGATGGTTATCTGGATTTTTATAGCTGCAGCAGGGTCAGGATGCCTTACTCATTTCTGGAAAAGCTCTCGAAAACCCAAGGGAGCATCTGGTGGTATAACTAATGATGATGATGCAGAATATTCTGGTTCTTCTGGCCACAGCACTGAAACAAGGAAGTGCCAATATGTCCCTTCCTCGAAAAGAAGAAGTGCGAAAAGGAGATTCCATCACAAATGGCGCTGCCCCAAACTTAGTGAAGGTGGAGGTACTGTTGTTGATGGATGGTTAACAACTGACTTCCAAAATCCTCCTTTAGATGATTCCGAAAGCTGGGGAGTGCTGGCTTTGCACAACAATGTTGGAGCGGATGCCTGCAGTTGCCCAAGCACACCGAAACATTCTGAAAGAAGTCATGATGCTGCCCTCGGTTATCCCACTAGTGGCATAAACTCTTCCTCTAGATGCCCAGTAGGGAGTACCTTCAATGCTCTTTGCCCACAAAATTGTTACGAATTTATCTGTGATGGAAACAAGGTTTCTTCCAATTCGACGGGGGCCTTTTCACAAATTTTCAAGGAAGGGAGTAAGGAGGCAAGGAAATATAGTTTATGTGGAGCCGGTTTTCCATTGAAAGGTAAAAAAATGACTCCTCGAGTAGTGTCAGAGCTGTTTTCAAGGTTTCAGTATTCTTCCGTGTTAGAGAATAAACTTTTACCTTTGTTGATCGGAGTGTGACTCTCAATTGCAAATCGTGATGCTATTTGCAATTTCGCTTTTAATGCCATGGTCGTGTCACCGCTCAAAGATGCAATATCTTCCAATTTGTTTTCCATCGTTGCAGAGTCTTAAGTTTTGAGCAACTTGTTCAGCTAAAAAAATCCTAGTGATGTTGTCCTATTTAATAACTAGTTTTTTTTTGGGGGAAACAGGAAAGAATCTATCAAACATGCTTCTATTCAATTTTGGAGTGGGAGTTGGAATGATAGTTGGAATGTTGTTTGCAATTATGTCAAATAAACATGTGTCTCGGCAAATAATTGAGCAGCTTGAAGAAGTTATGAGTGCATTGAAAAGCTTAGAAGGCGAAATACAAGGCAGAAGGAAGTTAAGGCTTGGAAATAAAGATCGTGGAGATGCCAGGGATTACATTTCGCTGGAGCAAAGCCCTTCTGTGCTACAAAAAGTTTGTCGATTGGTTGAACAAGTTAGAATCTCCATGGTTGAGAACTTTGCTTCGGTGACGGACTGTCATTGTTCTCAAGAAAGGGCCAGGCTAGAAGCAGAACTTGAAGCTGAGCTTGAAAGGATGGAGTTGGATCTGAAGTGTAAGGATACTGAACTTTCTAGACAGCCTTCTTGCGCAAATGAGGTAAATTAAGATTTTTTGTCCCTGTATTGATTAACGTCATGTGCTCTTTCATTCCATGAAATTGGTTTTATGCCACAGGATGATTTGGGGGTTGGTTGTATTCTTCAAGATGATCTGTCCACAAGACACTTTCCTTGTGATATTGATGTGCACTCATCTTCAATAAACGGAAACAAATTCTCTCGTGCGTTAATTAACTATGGAGACTCTGCTGTTCCACCAGCAGAGCTAGCCAAGCGATTGTATGAAGTGCTGGAAACTAGGCAGGGGCAAAAAATTATTGAGCTTGAAGCTGAGATTAAACGCTTGGACAATGGGCTGCAAGTCAAGGAGCAGCAGTGTCAGGCTTGGAAGCAAAGGGTATACAATCTTTTGCAAGGTAAGGTGTTTTTCTGGTCTTTGAGAAGCCTCCTTTTAAGAAAGGTGATAGCAGCTAAAGTATGGGGAGAATTAACAGAATACCCCTGAAATTTGTGGAAATTCCCAAAATACCCTCGACCACTTTTGATGATTGCTTCAATTTTACATAAATTATTCTTTTTGACCACAGAGATCTATCTTTAGTAACCTTTATAAAAAAAAATTCACTGATGAGATCAGAAATAAAGGTATTTGTGTCTACCCTTGAAAATCCTTGTTTTATCGTCTTCTACTCAAGGAGAGGCAATCTTTCTATGAAGAGTTGCAAAAAAAATGTCTTTGGAGATGTTTGCAGATTAACAAGGGATATTTTGGAAAAATGTAAGGGCATTATGGGAATTTGTGAAAAAATATGAGGGGTATTTTGGGAATAACTGAAACTTGAGGGATATTTTGGAAATTTCCACAAATTTCAGGGCTCTTTTGATAATTTCTTCTATATATTTTACTCAAGAAGGTGCTGATTAAAGCTTTTGTGGTGGATTTTCATGATTTAGAAACAGCATGCCCAAGCTGTCAAAAAGATTTGTATGTGGAAGTAGAGAATACAAGTGTGAAGAATGTCTCCTCTACCACAAGCATAGAAGACTTATTTGTAGCTCGTCTGGAACGCCCAGTTCCTTTGTTCCCTAATAACGAGGATCCCTTGTCCAACCCTGTGGACAATGTTCATTCTACTTATTCTAGCACATCACAAGTGAGAATATGTCATGGTAATGATTCTTATGATAAAGCTTGTGAAGGATGGCTCCTACCTCTGAATGACACAGGTAGCGGGTCTCCAAGGCAGTTGCACATTGGGCTTCTCGACGATACAGATAAGAGAGAGCTTAGGAGCAGGTTGAGTATGACGACGACTGAGCCAGAAGTTATGGATGTCTTTTATGGCTCTGTATCATCATGTTCCTCGAACAATGCAGTAATGGACATTTTGGGTAGTGCTTCATGCTCTAGAACTTCAATGGACAGAGCTCAAGAAAGTCACAACAATCACCTTAGAAGTGATGTAGAATTGACGACAAGCAACGAGCAAGAATTCTTCGGCGTTGAGTGGGATAGTAGGTCCTATCCTGAAATCATTTGTCCTAGCCAAGATATTTGTGGTCAAGACATCATAGACATTCATGAAAGTAGTGGGCAATGCGGCTGGATATTAGAATGGAATTCATCTGAGGACAGTTGTAACTCTTCAGATTCAGATGAAGAGTTGGGCCAAATGTTAATTGAGCGCATTGTCCAAAAAGGCAGAGAGGGAGTATTGATGGTAGAGGCTGCTAAATCAATCATGGCCTCGCTGGACCTTGACGATACTAGTCTAGACAAAGGAATACCATCATGCTGACATCAATCCCAATCCAAGACTCCTTGTTCCATTTATGTGTAGTCACATATCCACACCACAGACGAGCTTCTATGAACAGCACCCTAAGCGGTAAACCCTAAACTCTAAACCGTAAACCCTAACAAACATGAAAGTCAAAAAGCCTAAAAGGAAATTTTCCTTTGAAGCTTCAGCTAAACTGAACTATCATTAGCTACACAAGAGAGATGCAATACCTAATCTGGTGGTTTTTCTTATGCAGTGGTCAAGCTGCTTGGTATCTTATATGTATCTCATTCTCTAGATTCAGATGTCTTTTAAGACTCTTGCTTTGTAGGATTCTTCCACTTGCACAATGGTTTTCTCAAGACAGCCCAAAAAGAAATTTGCAGACCAGGTTTGGGTCTGCAAAGATGTGAAAACAACAAAAATCTAGAAGCCAAGCTGGCTATGCAATCTTCGCAGCTTCACATGCGCTTTCTAAAACAAGAGAAAATCATCAATCACACATACAAAACAAAAGAATGGACGCCTATCTCCTTTCTTCATACCATGCCAACAAGAAAACTAAAGCTTTCCGAAAGTTTAAAAGCCTCTTGTTCCTGAAGTCTTGTTGCATTGCAATTTTTTGGCATTCTTGCATGGTTGGTGATTGTCCCCGTCTGGCCACCCATTGCATTGCATGTGGGGAGCTCTCTCTCTCTCTCTCTCTCTCTCTCTCTCTCTCTCTCTCTCACACACACACACACACACACACACACACATGGCATCAATCGTCAAGGAAGTGAGATATCCCTATCATTTTCTTTTAGTTTCTTTTAGTTGTTTCAATTAGGTCTCCCCAATCTCGAAAAAATAAAAAACCTTTCAAAACACCTTAAGTGTGTAAGTGAATGGTGGACATTAGGAAATGAAATAAGTATTAGTAATTAGGAATAAGTATGTTTTGGAGATTATCCCAAATCTACATGATGTAAAGTACCCAAGTTAGGACCCAAATTGTGTGTGCCTTAGGACTATCTTAACGTTTGATAGTGATAAGTCTTTTTGATGGCATCTAGGGTGCACAAATAGGACGTGAAAGGTGAGGGGATATCGATCGTCTACATGACAAAGGGCTTTTTGGCATTGCCCATTGCTAGATGTAAACCCAAGTAAGTTACAAATCGAGGGCGAGCCACATGGCAGGGTCACGAGTGATGATGGGGTAGTCTTTGTTGAAGTTATTAAATAATTAATGGGGTAAGTGGGTTAAAGAGGCGAGCCTCTCATCAAAGGTCCCTTGAGGTGTCTAACTTCAGGGAGATACATATCCTTTTTAGATTTAGCCAATCACCCTACAAGTAAAAGTTCTTGCAACCTAACCTAGGATTTTGCAAAAAACATCAACAAATGAAAATAACCCGCCAAGAATTGCTTCCTTGAGGTGTCTATCTCCAAGGAGATACCTATCCTTTTTTGCTTTAGCTAATCAAACTATAAGTACCAGTTGTAGCTACCTAACCTAAGAGTTTTGAGAAAGCATCAACAAATAGAAATAGCCCACCATGAATTGCTACCATGGCAGTCCAATTTGATATTAGAAGTTATTATGGCCCTTAACAACTTTATGCTCAAATCAAACTTTGGTTTTCTTACCCTTCATTGGAGCACGTATCCTCCATTCAGCACAACCAAGATAAAACATCATGAAAAAAGCAACACAACAAATTTGTTGTGTGCTTTCCAACTATACAACTTTGGCATTCATGTCAAATAACCTCTGAAAAGCACATGCCATTTCTCAATGGACATTAGTGACTAATACCCTCATGATGAGGTTTTTGGCCATGTCAACATCTTGCATAATCTAAATAGTATGTGACCCGCGCGCTGCTGTGGCAAAGTAAAACATGGATTCATTTTTTCATTGCTTTTCTCGTCTCCAAGGTAGCAACATTTATGATGTTTCAACATGCATGTTGCATACGTATTGCACATACAATATCAAAGAGCACAAACAGACTCATGCCATATGAGACACACCATAAGGGCACGGATACACACACTATCTCATATCTCCCTCTGTTTTTTTGCCTCTCCCTACTCATGCTTCCTTATCCCTTGCGTGCTACCTTGCCTTGGCTTCCTTCTATTTCGTGCCACATCGAGCACAGCCTCGCTCAAGCCACACTACAATGTCTCTCCCACACCCTTGTGTCATGACAATGTATATGTGATGCCAACCCTTTCCTTAAATAGCTCTTGGATCATGATATTGCTTGTTTTATGCCATTTCTTCCCGTACATAGCTCTTATGTCCATCATTACCTAGACTAGTGCCGCTACTACTTTCCTAGCACACCCATATTACTACCAGTGGAACTATGGAGTAGTACCAACAATAACATTGACTCGCCCACCATCTAGCCTATTACCATCATGTTGTCGCTAATGAGTTCTCTCCTTCCTCTCCAATGTGCACACAAACTTTCTCGATGCTACATAGCATGTCGGTCAACCACGTGGCTATGACCACCTTGCATAGTCTCAATCTTCATTGTTGCCATTGCAACATCTACTATAGTTTGTTGAGAGTTTCAAATCATATAACATGCTCTAACATTTCTCGGTTTAAAATGACAGCTTGCAAAAAAGTGCTAATTTTTTTCCCCACATTTTTGCTTCGGGTGATCCAATTAGTCAGCTTGGTTGGTGAAGGAAAAGAGCAAATTATACAATCTTTTGATGGATAAATCAAAAAGAGAGAGGAAGATTGATATGCTATGTCATAATAACTAATATCTAATTCTCCTAAATGATTTTCTCATGTTAAACTGATCATTTAATATGGGGAACTACTAGGGGAGAAAAACCTAGATTATTGGTAAGGCTAGCAGATTGGTCATAGTAGGGATCCAAAGAGGGGAAATAGGGATCCAAAGGGGGGCCGTCTGCAAAAGAGCAATGTGCAACAATGGGCTCTAAAGACCTTAAGGTTCAGCCCATTAAGACTTCCAAAATGCTAAGGTTCCAAAATTCAAAGGTTGTGTCCGATGGTCAAACCTTAGGGAAATTGGATGCTTTGTGAGTGTACACAAATGTCTTCAGGACTCCTACATAGGAGGGGGCGAGCCCTGTAAGTAGGGGATGAGAGAGAAACACACACACACACACACACACACACACACACACACACACTCACACTCACACTCACACTCTCACAGGCTCCCTTTACACAGAGGGAATAGGGGATACATGTTAGCTCCCTAGCCCAGTTGCCCACAAGGTGCACTCAAATCCTATTGGATGGCCATAGAGGTGGACCAATGAGAATTAGGCTAGGATAAATCTAGTTTAATTCATTTAAAAACATTTAATAAAAGAACCAATAAGAACTAAGCTCTCTAGAAGACTATTGGACAGTCTCCCAAGGGGTCCAATGAGAGTTTAGTTGCATTATTTAATTACCTAAAGCTCTCACAAAAGGGGAAAGGGGGACACATGTCACAAGGCTATCACTTATGCTTTTGAATTATGATTGACTAAGCTTTGCAGGGTCCAATGGGGTGCCAGCAAGAGTAATTTGCAAGAGGGGTCAACCAAGAGCGAGAGGGGGCTGATTTTGGCAAGGCATTATCACACACACACTCGCACAATCTCATGTGTGAAGCAAGAAGACTCTCTCTCTCTCCTTCTCAAGCTTTAATGGAAAGCTCATCCTCTACTCCAAGCTTGTGAGAAAGGAGGCCTACACCAACAACTCTTGGCTTTGTGATGCAAATCCAACCAAGAGCCAAGCTTCAATGCATGCTCATCTCCTCTACCATCCTAATTACTAAGCTATGCTAAGCTTTTATGAGTGATTATGTGAGGAGATATACTTCTTTCTCGTAAGACTACTCCTTCTTCCTCTCAATCTACTCTCATACCCTGCTAGCTCTCACCATCTTCGAAGGTGTGTGAGGTCTTGGGTCTGAGACCATGAGGGAATTGATGTCGTGTTTTATAAGTGTGTGCATCGTGCTTGAAGCTTCCATCTTCATTGCACTAATTAGTTATTGAAGGAACACAAAGAATTGTATTGTAAAATGTCTCCCTTGCTGGAGGAAACCTATGATACAAAGCCTTTTGGAGGGGGAACAACTCCATCTAAATCCAGTCCTCAACTATTGTTGTTAAGCCTTGATGCTTCAGTAGTGGTTTATTTACTTTCTATTTGTAACCAAGATTTAGACCTTTGAACTCTAAGGGTGTTTTTACACCTATGATGGTTAGTTTAAGTAGGATTGCTTTTAGCCGTGCAATGTACTTCTTGGCGCATCATGGCAGTTAGGAGTCGTTAGTCGTTCTCTCTAGAGCAATTGAAATGTATTCAGTGTGGTGCTGTAGCGTGTGTTTACATGATGCAGAGTATACAACAATACAATACAGTTCATTTGTGTCAATAATGTTATGCAGTTTTCTATTGTGTAGTAAAGCCATGTCGTATGCAGTTTGCTGTGTAATTACCCTGCGTTACTGTTAGGGAAGTGAGCCCTAACACTTTGGCGATCTTGCGATTGGTTTGAATTTAGCATGAACTGTATGGAAGTCAAGAATATAGTGCGGAACTGATATGCAAGTTGATCTTGACCACCTTAGGGATTTGTCCAATTGGGTAACCCCACAGGAAGAGTCTGAGGAATATGCAACCAAGTTCTTGAAGGAGTTCTTCCCGAATTTGCCGGGGGAAATCAAAATTGCAGTGGATGACAAGGTAGTTTCTTCATTTCTACCTTTTGGGGCATGCAACTTACCTTCTTGTTACAGTCTGTATGAAAGAAAAGTGTTGGTACAGTATTTACGGCAGAAAAGAAGAAATCATGTATGAGTCGGGGTCAGAACAAGGGTCCAATTTACCGCAACACTCATATGGCACCCGGTTTTGACTTAGGAGAGAATTTGTAGCAAGCAGAAGACAGGAAGCAGAGTTGGGCAATGATGGCCAAGATGAACCTGTAAGGGGGGACACTACAGGAGCAGGTACTATTGGGGCGGGGCCTGAATTGTAGGAACCTGAACACAGGTGGCAGGGGACCCCACTTGAAAATCAACAAGGCCAACACGCAACTCCTCCTATAGCAAACCCAATTGTGGGAACATTGGTGAATGTATTGTTAGCTCAGAAAATCTTTCAGGAAAGAAGACAATTACAGTTTACAAGAACAGGGACATCCTCTTTATCTTTTAATCCACTTCCGGTAAGGGTACTCAGAACACTTCCGATATCTCCAATGGTTGCACCAAATCCCAAAGTGGGCGCAACAAAGTTTAGCGAGAAAAAGTCTCAAGATGCTGACAGCCACGTTGGTCAGTTTCAAACAAGGTGGTCTGCAAGTGGATATGGGGATGGAGTAAAGAAGAAGCACTTTGCAGCAACACTGCATGGGAAAGCCATGGATTGGTTCTTGCAGTATGGTATGCCTGCTTTTGCTAATTATAATGATTTGAAACAAAGATTTTTATTAAGGTCCAGGGAAGACAAAATACCTGAAGACATTTAAAGAAATTGAGAAAGTTAAAGAAAAAATGACTTGTTGGTTAAAGATTATGCCCAAAAGTTTAGAAATTTAAACAACAGATTGGAAGTGACACAACAGCCATCTATGGAACAGTTGGGGGATTATTTTTGTAAGGGACTCAAACAGGAATACAAGAGTGTAGTTGCAGGGAGACCCCCGTTAGCAAATGCACATGATTTTACTGAGTTGGTTGAGGCAGCCGCCAGGGCTGAACGAAGGTATGGAGGTAAAAGTGTCTTACGGGAAAAGAAGAAGAAGAAGAAAAGTGATGATTCAGACTCAGAAAAATGCCACAGCCACCATGAAATTATTGTGGAGTCATGGGTCATTGACAAGGACCTGACTGTGAACTTTGGTGCCGACATCGGAATGATAGAGGAATCCCTATCATCAGGTACAACAATAACAATCATAATAATAATAATTGACCTCCAGAATAGAATCCACCACTTCCACCACAGCAGTAGCAGCAAAGACCTCTGGGTCAGGCTAATTTAGTAATATTAGAGGAATGGACTGAAGGGGCATGGACTGAAAGAGAATGGATTGAAGAAAATGTGGAAGTTATCAAAGCAGAACAACAAACTGATCAGCAGGTACAAAAGACCAAATTTGCTCAGGCAACACCTAAGCATCACAATTGTGATTGTACAGCCTGTATCCTCATTGAGGATATTCTAGAAACCAGTGGGTGCAATGATGCCATGGTGGTCACTAGGGCAAAGGCCAAGGTTGGAACCTCCACCTTGGAAGAAGTAGACAACCCGAACAGTTTGAATTGGAAAGATCAAAAAGCAGTAAGGACAGAGGCACTCAAAGAAGTGCAAACCTCTCAAAGAGGGGGTGTACCACATGAGGAATGGAATTTTGTTATAAGATCTTTGGATGATCAAGGGAGACAAAATTTAGATCTCAGTCAAACTGAACTGCCCGAACAGGTTGTGAGTGATGACTGTTATGAAGCATTGTTGTCAGCTCTAATGAGCATCACAATGAAGCAAATGTTGAGGCTGGTACCTGCATTTTCACAACAATTGTTGAAAAGACTTACTAGAGAAGTGGCAGGAAAGAATCAGGAAACCACAATGGACCTTGAGGACACTATTTGTGGCGAAGCTTGTGAAGTTCAACCTTTGGATGTTGATTACAGGGTACCCATAGTTGGGGCTTCCATTGGAAAAGTGTTTTTCCCATGTGTACTCTTGGATGGGGGGTTAGGAGTTAATATTCTCTCGAAATCAACCTGCAAACATTTAAATCTTTTGAAGTGGGATCTAGCTCCTTTTGAGGTTAAAATGGCAGACCAGAGGCGGGTTCAACCTTTGGGTATTTTGAGGAATTTGCAGGTCTCAGTTGGGGGACTGCAATTTGTAGCCAACTTTGTAGATCTCAGTTGGAGGAATCTATTCGTTCTTATCCAATCATGTTAGGAAGACCATGGTTAAGAGCAGGAAGAGTCAAGCAATTATGGGGAGCAGACTCCATTGTGATCAAAAGGGGTAAGAAGAAAGTTAGAAGGCAAATGGATGCCAGAAAGGTAATCCCACCAGGTTTTAGGGCATTGTATGCAGAAGGACTGAACATGGTAGAAGAAATTGGAGAGGATGTTGAAGAAGAATTTCTTAGAATCAATTCATCAGTGGTACCTATCTTTGAAGTGAACGTGCAAAAGATAGCCACTAAGTATGTTTTATATCATTAGGATGATGGGCTAAAGTCCTTGACTCAGGAAGCACTGATTGCTCAGGGTAAGCAGTCACCTACCAAAATGGGTAATGAGTTATTGAAGAATTTGCAAACTGAAAACAAAGAAGAATTGGAAGCCATTGAAGCAGTAAAGTAGGTAGAAGAGTATTTGAACATCAAATGGAAAGGACTGCAAGAGTCCCTCAGGATGAATTGCAGGAACTAAACCTAAACACCGAGGAGGAACCACAAACAGTAAAGGTTTCAGCAGAACTAGATGAGGAGTTTAAGGAGAAACTGAAGCAGTTGCTGCTAGATTTCAAAGATTTTTTTGCATGGAAATATATTGATATGAAGGGAGTACACTTTTGCCAACATAAAATTAACTTGAAAGCAGATGCAGTTCCAGTTGTACAACAACGGTAGAGGATGAATCCTAACTATGCCAAACAGGTTAAAGAGAAAATCGAAAAACTGTTGGCTGTGGGTTTCATTTACCCATTGGATGAGGTTACTTGGTTGTCGCCAATTGTTGTTGTTCCAAAGAAGAATGGCAAGATCAGGGTTGAATGCTGCTACAGTAACTGTTCCATTTCCTTTACCTTTTTGTGATACATTACTGGATGCAATAGCGGGACATGAGCTTTACATTTTCCTGGATGGTTTTAGTGGATACAACCCAATTTTAATGGCAATTGAAGACAGAGAGAAAACAGCCTTTGTGACTGAATGGGGAGTTTATGCCAGTAATGTGATGACCTTTGGCTTGGAAAATGCTCCACCAACATTTCAGAAAGTATTTCAGCGTGTATTTGAAGAATACCTTACAACATTTATGAGGGTTTTCTTGGATGATTTTAGTGTTTTGAAAGACACAGGATCATGTAGAGCACTTGAAGTTATGCTTTAAAAATACAGGGAATTTAGATTGTCGTTGAACCTAGCCAAGTGTGCTTTTACAGTTCAAAGAGGAGTTCTCCTGGGACATGTCATTTCTAAAGAAGGAGTGTCTATAGATCCAGGTAAGGTAACAACAATCAATAAAGCACCGAAACCAGAAACCATTAAGCAATTGGGAAGATTTTTGGGTCAAGTGAAATGGCATAACCGCTTTTTGAGATATTTGGCACATGTTTGTACACCACTAACCAAACTTACAAAGAAAGATGTATTTTTTGAATGGGGAGAAGAGCAGGGCAGAGTATTTAGGATATTAAAGAAGATGCTGACTATAGCACCTATTTTGATTGTTCCTGATTGGAATTTACCATTCCATATCTTTGTAGATGCATCTCATGTGGCAGTGGGTGCAACATTGATGCAGGAAACAAGTAGAGGTTGGTTTATATTAATTTACTATGCCAGCAGGGTATTGACACCTGCAGAGAAGAATTATTCAGTGTTGACTGAGAGAGAATGCTTGGTAATGATCTATGCATTGCAAAAACTTAGACATTACCTTTTGGCCAAAAGGGTAATTTTCTATGTAGATCATTAGGCTCTTATTTATTTGGTGAATTAACCACATTTGTCAGGAAGGTTGGCCAGATGGATACTGCTATTGCAAGAATTTGATTATGTGGTGATACATACTCCTGGACGACTTCATGTTTTGGCTGATTATCTAAGTAGGTTGGAAATAGGTGAAGTTGATTCCTCAGGAGTACCTAACCAATTACCTGATGCAATGTGTTTTTAGTTCAGGTGACTAATCAGTCAGGGGATTGGTATGAAGATATGTTTCAGTTTTTGATTGAAGGAGTGTTACCTGAATCTATGACCAAAGATCATAGGAAGAGGATGGCATTGAGAAGTAAACCATTTACAATTATTGCAAGACTTTTATATAAGAGGGACATTGATCAGGTAATAAGGAGATGTGTACCACAGTTTGAGCAAAAAGCAATTTTGGCAGAAGCACATGCAGGGAATGGAGGAGGCCATTTCTCAGGAGAGATAACTGCAAGGAATGTTTTTCAAGCAGGACTTAGGTGGCTAACAGTAATTAGGGATGCTCAGGAGTTCAGTAAAAACTGTTTGCTGTGTCAAAGAGATGGAAGGCCATTGGATGTGGATAGAATGCCATTGCAACCTATTTTGCCTTTGGAACCATTTCAAAAATGGGGATTGGATTTTGTTGGTCCAATCAAACCACCTGCTGGATTTACACAAAAAATGTATATCTTGGTTGCAACTGACTATAGTACAAAGTGGGTAGAGGTAGTGGCTTTAAGAGACAATAAAGCAAAAAGTGTAGCAAAGTTTTTGTACAAACACATTATGACCAGGTTTGGCTATCCCATTGAGCTAGTTTCTGATCAGGGAGGACATTTTATTAACAAAGTAATCAGTAAACTGATTGAAATGCATATGATTTTGCATAAGAAGTCAACAATGTATTATCCCCAGGCTAATGGACAAGCATAAAGTACCAACAAGATTTTGGTCAGAATTATCAGAAAGCTGGTCAATCAACACAGAACAGATTGGGATGAAAAATTGGATTCCGCACGTTGGGCTTTTAGGAAAGCATACAAAGTTACTACTGGAATGACACCATTCAAGTTACTATATGGGTTAGAAGCAGTGGTGCCCATGGAATTTATAGTGACAAGTCTCAAGGTTGCAGTTCAGGAAAAGTTGTCTCCTAAAGGCTCAGTCAGTTACACGAAAGAGGCTTTACTAAGTTTGGAAGAAGATAGAATCCATAGCCAATACATTGCTGACATTATCCAAAGGAGACAAGCTTGGATTAACAGGAATATTAAATTAATTTTTTTTTCTCCAGGTGATTGGGTACTGATTTATCACAATAAATTGGGCTTGAGAACAGGTAAACTTAAACTCAGGTATGTGGGTCCATTCCAGATTGTAAAACCAGTGGGGCCCAATACTCTTTTACTATGTGATCAAGAGGGTACAATTATCAAAAACCTATCAACGGATTTCGACTTAAACCATTTTTTGGGCAAAGGGTCGGGAATCAAGGGGGAAGTCTTATAAATGATGACTTTTCGATGGTGACTAGTTATTCATGTGAAAGGGTAGCGCGCAATCAAAACCTAAGGTACAACCCATTCTTGCGTTTTACGACGGGGCTGAGGATGTCGACAGTTCGCCCCATCTCTGTGAGTGTTGGCCCGGATGCAAGAGCCGATAATGAAATTCTTGCTACGTTAAGAAGCTCTTCAAGAAACACTCGCTTTCAAGGCCTGATAGTGCAAGACCCAAGCTCTGATGATGAACCAGAGATGGTAACCCCTACTCGCATGGTACAACCCAAAGAGGAAGCTATCTTCGACTACATGTTTCTTGATTTCAAGTATGACTTGGATAATAATGAAGTAAACAATGCATGGCTTAGAAAAATCGGTCTCCTTGATTTTCCAAAACTGCCATGGGTAACAGTCACATGGCCACAATTTACTTGAAGCAATTGCTGTCACATGATGGACAAATTTTCAAGGAAGACTACTTGACTGAAGAGTTAGTAGCTAGGGTGTTTGACCTCTCTATTGCAGAAGATAATGAGTTCAGCAAGGCTAATGAGAAAGATATGACTAGAGCTTTTGGTCCATCTCAGGGGGAAAGGCATTATTACCAACTATCAGGAATGAAGAATGCAGTTAGGTTTCAGCAAGTTAGGTGGTTTATAGAAAGGGTCTTTTTGTTGGTAAAGTTTGAGTACATCAGCAGGGAGAATTATGGCATCTTGTTAGTTGCAGAAAGTGGTAAATACATGGGGTGGGCTAATATTTTGTTTGACAGGATGAAATTTGAAATTTATACAAAGCAAAGAAGAAAGGATAGGACAACTAAGGTTGGGCCTTATCTTGCTGCTGTGCTTCAATATGTCAACAACAAAAGCATTTTGCAGGCCAAATTTCACCACAAGTAACTGAAGATGTGGGCTCTTCAATAAGAAGAGAGAAAATACAAAAGTTGTTCTTGGACCACAAATCTGTGCAGATAGATAAAGACATTCAGGATCTTTTGTCTGCATATTACTCTAAACAAGAGTCTTTGAATGCAGTAAAAGATAAGATGGACAAAGAGTTTGGAGATTTATTTTTAAATACTCTAGCAGGTGTGCCTGAAAAGCCTGTGATACCTGCAACTGCCAAAACAGGTTTTAAGATCAGGAGACTTCATAAGTTGTCAGAGCAGCAGCTTGTTGCTAGATTTGAAGATCCTATTTTGGAGAGACCTCCAATTTCTAAAGCTCAATTGTCTAATGTCTCGTTTACTAAAGTGCAAACTACACTAAGTTTGGTTAAAGAGTATGTGGAGCAGTACTCTCTAGATCTCACATTTTTGAGCAGAGAGAATGATAGCCTTCAAAATGAACTTAAGCAGGTCAAGCAAGGGGCTTTAAAGGACAAGAAAGCACAGAATGAGGTAAAGTTTTTGGCAAAAAAGTTTCAGGACTTAACTAAAAATTAGGAACTGATGAGACAGGAGTTGGAATCTTACAAACAGGTAGTTTCAATCAAAGAAAAGACTTCAGCCAGAATTTCTAAATGGAAGGAGGAGTGGTTCCAAGTACTGCAAGGGCAATTGACTGAAATGTTTATTGTTAATGCGTTTTTGGAGAGTAGCAACAGGGTACTGTTCAGCAGGGTTGGCAGCTTGTAGAAAAGTGGAGGAAAATATTAGACATATGTCAGAAGAAGAGCTAGATGTAGAAGGTTGGTAGAAGAGCTGGATGTAGAAGGTTGGTATGTCAATTCAGGAGATATTGAGAAAATGAAGAGTGAGGTCATGGAGTATATGAAAGGAGTGTGGGAGCAGATTAAAATTAAATTGTATGATGTGGTTAGTAAACCATACCAAGATTTTGCAGAGGAGGAATCCAAGGAGGAAATTTTGCTTGTAGAGAGACAATTAGCTGATTTGAAGAAGCAGAATGCAGAATTGCAACAGAAGATGCAAGTTCATATGGAAATGGATACTACAGTAGCTGAGCCAGTTCAATCTATAGTTGAAGTGGAAGCTAAGGATATAGTTCATTTGTCAGTTTAGGAAACAGTTCACGAAGCAGGTCAAACTATAGTGTAAGGACATGGGTCCTATGGGCAAGGCCACCGGCACTGCCGGACAATGTGTACGCTAGGGGGAGGCTATAAGATAGCACGGTTGGGTGGAGACTAGCACATGCATTACCACCGCCCTTTCACTGGTATCCGAGCTATTTTTGGGAGGAGGCTAAAAGCGTCTTGCATGGTGTGCGACGTTCTGCGTCTCTCCCACGTTCTGCAGACAGCGACGTCTCCGTTGTGCAGTAAAAAGAAGACATGCACAACATTCAGTGCATGGACAGACAGCGAGACAGCCAACCGCGGACACGCATTACCACTGCCCTCTTACTGGTATCCGAGCTATTTTTGGGAGGAGGCGAAAAGCGGCTTCAGGGATCAGTTCAGGAAGCAGGTCAAACTGCAGTGTAAGGACATGGGTCCTATGGGCAAGGCCACCGGCACGGCCGGACAATGTGTACGCTAGGGGGAGGCTATAAGATAGCACGGTTGGGTGGAGACTAGCACACGCATTACCACCACCCTTTCATTGGTATCTGAGCTATTTTTGGAAGGAGACTAAAAGCGGCTTGCATGTGCGTGCGACACTCTGCTGAGTCTCTCCCATGTTCTGTAGACAACGACGTCTCTGCTATGCAGCAAAAAGAAGACATGTACAACTTTCAGCGCGTGGATAGACAGTGATAGCCGATCACGGACACACATTACCACCGCCCTTTCACTGGTATCCGAGCTATTTTTGGGAGGAGGCAAAAAGCGGCTTGCATGTGCGTGCGACGCTCTGCTTCTCTCCCACATTCCGCAAACAGCAGTGCCTCCGCTGTGCAACAAAAAAAAGACAACCACAATTTTCAACACGTGGACAGATAGTGACAGATGACCGCCGACGCCGACCAAGGCAAACGCGACCAGCAACTCGACGACACCGAGGCTCCGAAGGCTTCCGTTGGCACCATTGGCTACGCACATAGAAAGGACTGCTTAACCCTTGCATGAAGGAGGGTTGAACCCACCCCATGAGGGTAAGAGGCCAACACTTTACCATCAAGCTATTGGCCCTTGTTGTGTATAACAAGGAAAGATAGTCTACTTGTGTTGAAAGGAAAACTAGAAGGAAAGGGAAAGCTTCAAACTTCAAGGAAGTAGCTTCACCCTTCCTTTTCACTTCTTGGAGGAAGGCAAGTTTTCCTCCAAAAATTCTTATTTCCTCAAGGCGGTAGCTTCAAAGTGAAGAAAACCCTTCACAAAAATGACGAGTTTTTGTGAAGAATCATCAAAAGTGTTCTTACAACGAACGACAAGTGAAGCGCTCAAATTCTCGCAAGGCGAGGTTCACATGCAACACAAATCGCGGAGCATGCAAAACACAAAGACTTCAATTTCTCAAGGACAAGTCGTTTTTTCTCTCTCTTTGCATTAGTGTGTGTTTACCATGGCTAGTGAGGATATCCCACCTGCACATAGATCAAAATCAGGGCACCACGGGTGCTGCTGATACTAATATGCATGATGATGATGATCTAAGAGATCATGGGCTTGTAGATATGGCTTCTTTCAAGAATTTGGAACATCACCAAAGCGTACTTGAAAGCAACCTCTCTGCACTCAATGCAAATGTTATCAATCTTACGAAGGTACTTGTGAAATTTATGAATTCACAGACGAGTCAAGGAGCCACAAGTGGCACGGTTCAAGGGAACCAAGCTCGCACGACTCAAGGAGTCCAAGAGACAAGTGCTCAGAAGACGTAGAAGGTAGCAATGCATTACTTAACACTAGAATGGTAATAGGACACTTTTATGTCCTTGGACACTTTTGTGTCCTGTTAAGTGACCATTTTGCTTGAATTATTTGAAGAGTATGAAAATGAATTTATAGGTGCCATATATCCACAAAGTTGCCTTATGAGCTGAAAAAAACTTAGCATTTTTTTTTGAGTATCAATCTTACCATTAACCTTACTCTTGCACAACATTTTTGAACCTAAACTGTGTGAAAAAATAGGTCCTGTTTTTGGTTTTTTTTTCAATTTTTGGCAACACCACTCTAAAGTTCATGTTTGTGAGGTTTAGATGGCTAGAGTTTAGGCCTTCATAGTTATCAACATGTTTTGATGCTTGTAGGGAGAGCTAAGTGTTAAAATTGAAAGTTATGACCAATTTACAAGAATTGCATAATCCTGTTTTTTGGCCAAAATTAGCACTTTTATGATTTTTTTGGTGGCTTTCTTGACATCCAAATTCAATTTTGATTGTGTAAGTGTAATGTATAACATAAAGCTAATCTTTCTTGAGTTTTGGGGGACCTAATATGCGATATAGCATGGTATATGATGATGGTTGAGTTTTTTGATTGCTGAAGAATACGATACATTTTAGAGTAGCAAGTATAACTTTCTCAATATTGCTAGTTTCTTAGGCCAATTGTGTGTATTTTGTAGGTAGTAACCATATCTAATCATAGACAACAAACTTGGCTAGATATTGAGTAGTTTCTATGGGTTTCTAGAGGTCATAATGCTAAACCCAATTTTTTCATGTTTGCTGTATTTAGCACTTTATCATTGCCCCCAAGGTTCCAATTCTAAGAGATCCATTATCCTTTTGACATGCTCCATGGCTCCTTTTCAATACAGAGGCCTAAAGGGAACTAAGAAAACATGTATATAGTATCTGTATTGAGCGTGACTATAGAAACTTTGATGATAAGTCCGCAGAATGGCAAAAATGCAACTTTTTTGTATCTATTTTTTTTGCCCAAAAAAAAAAAGTGAGGTAAAAGCAACCATATGTTTTGGTCACCAACCAATTGAAGTTAACGGGGCATTTTATCTCATGTCCTAAAAAAATCTCCACTCTTATATATATGCAATCAATCATAAGAAATTGCTGTTTTGGGCAAAATGCACTGGTCCATCAACTTTGGAGGCTTGTAGTGACCAAGGGATGAGAAAAATTACAAGTTTCTCATTTTTTCCATATGTAGTAGTTATTGAACTATAAGCTCATGAAAGGATTTTTCAAAAAGAGTGGATCTACTATGGTTTTGGAAATTTTTCCCAAAACCTTGAAAGGACACTTTTATGTCCTATTAGGTTACCATTCTAGTGTTAAGAATATTACCATTCCTGAGTTTCATGGAGAAGAGCGTGATCGCAACAAGGATGCGGTCAATACGTTCTTACACAAATGGAGTGATATTCATAGATTGAGACACACTCCGGATATAAAGACGGCTGTGGAAACAATTATATCTCTTAAAGGCAAGGCCTATAAGTGGTGGATGAAATTTCCAATAGATGCCCGTCCTCCGTCTTGGGCTGCGCTTCAAGCTTCTTTCTCCAAAGAGTTTTTGGACTCCAATGAAGAATATAAAAATTGGTTAGCATGGGATGCATGCCTTAACTGGCCTCTCTCTCACACAATACCTTATCGGGAAATCATATTAAAACTAGAAGGTCTAGACAAATTCCAAAAGATACGGTTTTTAATAGGGGTCTTGACAAAGACTATCGTCTTGATGTCAAGACCCAACATCCAAAAAGTTTGGAAGAAGCCATCAGTCATGCACAAAGATATGATGATGACCAAGAGAGGAAAGGAAATGTTCCCTACTCTAAGAATACTTTTGCTAAGAGCAATGCGGCTAAGAGCTAATGGCCAGGTAGATCTCCCACAATTTCCAAGAGGAATAAGAGACAATCTACCTCTCCACGCCGCCCACAAGAGGCTAAGAAGCCTAAGCACTCACGAGATACTCCACGTGGGTCTCTCACCACTGCTGATTTTGAGCATGCAAAGAAACAAAATTTGTGTTTTAGATGTCTTTCGGACCAACATAGCAAGAAAGATTGTCCTCTTTTGCAAGGCAAAGAAAAGGCCATGCACACGGTGCAACGCCTCACATTAGATTCATGTCCTAAATATTGTGTTGTAGAGGTTCTTCATATGGAAGAAAAGCACAAGTGTTGTGTGCCTGCTTCAATGTGGCAGCCCACCTTTGGTCCCCATGATTTGATTTGCATGCATGGAACTATTAACGGACAACGTGTTCGTATTTTAGTGGATGATGGTGCAACTCATAACTTCTTGAACTATAAGCTAGTCAAGAAATTGAAGCTTACACAGATTCCCTGCTCTCACAAGTATGTGGTTGAGCAGATGTCTGGGAATGATAAGGAAGTATGGGACACGGTAGTTCAAGGGGTTGAGCTTATTGTTAAAGATCATACGATAACCCTTGACTTCCAAGTTATGAACATGGACCGTGCTAATGTAGTTTTAGGACGGGACTAGCTGCAGGGTTTAGGAAACACATTGCACACTAGTTATGAACACAACTCCTTATCCTTTATGGCCAATGGTAAACATGTGCTTTTGCTTGGTGAGAAAAATATACCATCTGCAACTCTTATATGTATAGCCGAGCTTTCTATTTTGTAGAAAGAAAATTTAATAGATGAAGTCTTTTTATGTTACTGCTTATCTCCAAATCTTGTGAATTCTCAAGAGCAAAGTGCAGTGAATTCTAGAAATGGTATGCAAAGTGCAATGAATTCTACTGATAAACAAAGTGTTAACAAATCTAACGAGCAAAGTACTCTTAATTTTAATTCTATAGAGCAACGTGCAATTGTTGTAAAACAAACATTGTAGGAATTACAAGATTCTCCATCCCAGCATAACTCTAGTTTACTTTCTCCTTTTGCATGGCAAAAGATACCTCACTTACTCACGGAGTATAGTGATGTGTTCTCAAGTGATTTACCACTGGGTGTAACCCCTACACGTGATATGCATCATGTCATAGATGTCTTGCCAGGCACTAAACCGGTGAGTAAACCACCTTATCGTATGAGTGCTAAAGAAGCCAAGGAGGTTGAGAGTCAGTTGGCTGACTACCTCGCCTGTGGTTTCATTAGACCTAGCACTTCACCTTGGACATCACCAATTCTATTGGTAAAAAAGAAAGATGGTACTATGCGCATGTGCATAGATTATCGCGGATTAAACGCCATAACCATCAAGGACAAGTACACTCTGCCAAGAGTAGATGAGTTGTTTGATCAACTCCATGGGGCAAGATACTATACAAAGATAGATCTTCGTTCAGGATACCACTAGTTGCGTATCCTTTTACAAGATATCTCCAAAACTACCTTTAGAACATGGTTCAGGCATTTTGAATTTTTGGTTATGCCTTTTGGTCTAACCAATGCTCCAGCTACATTTATGACACTCATGGATAGTGTCTTACGTTCCTATCTTGGAAAATTTGTTGTGGTTTTCCTTGATGACATTCTTATTTACAGTAAGACTGAAGATGAACACATAGAACACTTACAATTAATGGTCAAACAGCTATACAAGGTCACGCACTGTATGCTAAGCAAAGCAAGTGCGATTTCTTTAAAACAAAGATACAGTACCTCCGTCATATGATCTCTTATTCTGGTATTAAGATGGACACTGACAAGGTCGCTGCCATTCTTTGATGGCCACATCCCGACACGGTTGAGGAGCTTCAAATATTTTTAGGCATGGCTGGATTTTATCTACAGTATATCCGCGATTATGCCAAAATCGTTGTTCCTATGATGGATCAACTTAAAGCAAAAAGGTAAGACCTTTTCTTGGGAAGAAGCCCAAAAATGCAGTTTTGAACAACTCAAGGTAGCTATAGCCACTGCTCATCGTCGACCCACTTAAGCCGTTTGTGGTAGAGACTGATGCTAGTGATAAAGCCATTGGTGCGGTACTTCTTCAGGAGGGAAGACCTATAGCCTTTGAAAGTAAAAAGTTAGATAGAGCTCAACATAATTTTTCTGTTTATAAGAGAGAGCTGTATGCCATAATTCACACTTTACGAAAGTGGCGACACTATTTATATAGTGCCGAGTTTGAAGTAGTTTTTGACCATGAGAGTATCAAATGGTTTACTACTCAAACAAACTTGAACGGCCGTAAAGCTAGATGGGAAGAAATCCTTCAAGATTATGATTGTAAGCTACAATGTCGCAAGTGGAGTGCAGTTTTAAAAAGGGATCCCTCACACTCACATGTCTTTAGATAGCCAGATCAACATGTCTCTGCACGCGCAGATATAAACTCCAACACACAGAGCTCCACCCCTACTCAGGAAGAGCTTAAGTGATGGAAGAATTTTTCCATTGATAATGGCTACTTACTACACAAAGGTAGAGTATGTGTGCCAACGGACTCAGATACTAGGTGCCAAATCTTATTTGAGTGTCATGATAGTCCAAGTGCTGGTCATCCAGGTATTTGTAAGACATATGCCTTAGTTCAACGGCAATTTTATTGGCCGGGCTTAAATGTAAGGACATGGGTCCTATGGGCAAGGCCACCGGCATGGCCGGGCAGTGTTTACGCTAGGGGGAGGCTATAAGATAGCACGGTTGGGTGGAGACTAGCACACACATTACCTCCACCCTTTCACTGGTATCAGAGCCATTACCAACACCCTTTCATGCAGTTTCCGTTTTAGTTATACAGGTTGATGATAGAGAGGATCAAGGGAACATGGAGGAACTTTTGTTGAAGAGTGTTGAGGCAATGTCTAAAGATCCAGGTATTGATGCTACATTACTTGAAGCTGCTCAAGATATGGAGGAAAAGTCAGGATATCCTGTTGAAACTGAAGATTTTGATCTTCAAGAGCAATAGCAAGAAGAATTTTGTTTTGAGTTTCAATCTTGTTTTGTTAAGGGATGTTGTGGTTCTTACAATGTTTTGCAAACATTGCCCACCAGATGTGCCAGGTGTTAGGCCCTGATGCTTCAATAGTGGTTTATTTACTTTTTATTTGTAACCAAGGTTTAGACCTTTGAACTCTAAGGGTGTTTTTACACCTATGATGGTTAGTTTAAGTAAGATTTCTTTAGCCGTGAAATGTACTTCTTGGCGCATCATGGCAGTTAGGAGTCGTTAGTCGTTCTCTACTTAGAGCAGTCAAGCTGTATTTAGCATGGTGCTATAGCATGTGTTTACATGATGCACAGTATGCAGTAATACAATACAGTTCATTTGTGTCAATGATGTTATGTAGTTTTTTGTTGTGTTCATTTGTGTCATACTTATGGCTCCCGACTAGCAGTCCCTCCTCCTTCCCCTATATAAACAGGTGTGGGTGCATCTCTGCCCCACACTTAGCCAGGGATGTTATGTCGTGTTTTTTTCTAAAAATTTTGAGACAATGAAAAGTGTACATTTTTTAAACATTGTTTGAGCGGCACAAAATGTCTCTGTATTATATAAACAGGTGGGTGCATCTCTGTCCCTCACTTAGCCAGGGATGTTATGTTGTGTTTTTTTCTAAAAAATTTGAGACAATGAAAAGTGTACATTTTTAAAACATTGTTTGAATGGCACAAAATGTCTCTGTATTAGTCATTTTGAAGAGTACATCATGGTTTGCATGGCATCAAAGCTCATTGCATGCACAAGGTATGTGACCTAGCTTCCGGTGGAAGTAATTAAGTGAAGTGTATTTGAGAGTGACTCCTTGCACAATGTTGTTTTCTCCTTGCGCATTGGAATCTGAAAAGAAGAAAAAGTTAGATTCTATGTCTTAATGTATTAAAGACAATCAAAATTCATCCATTTAGTAAGCACCTTTCTGTTGTTGAAACTGACTGCATAGAATTCCGACAAAAAGTGGAAGTTTTTCACATGTAAGATCTAGCCTGAGCTGTGCAAGAATTGTGCTTGACATTGTCTCCATCACAGTAAGTAGATTTTCAACAAAAGTAGAGCTCCATTGATAAAGGTTTGTTCTAGAGGCTAGACTCTGTATCTTGATCGAGTGGAATAAGTTGCCCACTAAGAAGATGATATCTAAAATAGTAAAACAATACTATGATTTTGAGAGCTTATAATGAACTTGCAAACTATGGACTTCTTTTGCAAAATATAGATCTTGCCCTGTGATTGTTTCCTATCCCAATTATCATCTAAAAAGTCGAAACAGCTCTCAGACTTGCAAATGAACATTGTTGCGGTAGTTCTTATTTGCTCATCGAAGAAGAAATCTACAAACACTTCAAGAGGCATAAATAGTGCAAGCCGAACTATTTTTGTGGAAATTGAATACTTGAGGGACGTTTGTATATCTTGAAAAAACTTATTCCTAAAGCTTTCACTAGTTTACGAAGCTGGTAAAGACCAATCCTTGCTGTCAAAGGATGGAAGTGACAAAGGAGCTACACGACCCCAACCAAAGGAAGTTCTTGGTTCCAAATATGACATATCATAAAAGAATATTCCATTATCTGCAAGTTCCTTGTGTTGTCTTCCTCGCTACATTTGCTCACCAATAAATGCATGGAAAGCATCAAAAATCCCAACTATGCACTCAACTGGTTGCCAATCTGTCCTATTTGATGGATAAATATCTGAAACATACCAAAGATGATATCCACCACTTAACCTTCGAATATAATCATGCACTAAGTGAGATGTTCAAAATAACTTACAGTTGGGTCGATGCCGTGGAAAACTTGGAGGGGATGTTTGCAACCTTAAGTTTGCATGTTGGAAAGCATGTTGTATGAGGACCTCTTTCACCCGCTTGCTTTGTGCACACACTTTAAACTCTTTAACTTGTCCTTTGAAAGCCTCCACGAAATCATTGCGTTGCCTCCTCTTTCTCCTCCTAGTTTGCAGTAGAACCCAACTTCCGATAGTTATTCGAGATGGTATCCATGCTTGATCATCTGTAGTATAACGGTTAAAAATGCTAACAGAGTCAATGGTAGTGCTAGGCAAGTAGTCATGGTGTGCACTAGAATACATAGAAAGGTTAGCGCAAATATGAAAAAGGGAAGAAGTTTTGAGAGGGAAGTAGAGCTACTCAAAGTCATATTTGGACGGGAACATAGATACTAGATAGAGTCTTCAATGAAAGTTCTGAAATTCGTTGGTACAGAGTTAGTACGACTTATGGCATTTATGCCTTGAAAGTGAGAAATTGTGCAATTTGATGAACAAAAATAATATTTTCTCCCTTTTTTAAAAAGAGCAGCTTGGCTCCAAAATGTCGATTCTCAACGTAACGTTCGCCTCTTCCTCATTGGTCGAGCGCCACTCTCTCTCTAGAACTGAAAGGCCCAAAAGTGAGTCCAACTTTCTCCTAATGGGAAATTCAAGTTTAAGACCCTGTGGTCCAAATTCTCTTCCCCCTAAAAGGCTGCTCTTCTCTGGCTAATCCTCTACAAAGCAATCTGGACAAGTCTGAGACTCCAAGATTCTGGGCTCTCCTTTGGGATTTTCCCCCGTTGTTGTAAAAGGGTGGTTGAAGACCTTCCCCATCTCTTCATTAATTGCCCCCTCAAACTTTCGTTCTGGAGACCAATCCTCTCTTGCATTGGCTGAACCCTAACTTGGAAGCATATCCTACTGGGTGATAATGTAGGCATCCCGTCTGTTGTTTGGAACCACTTAAGGACTGAGTTCATGTGGGCTATTTGGAGACATAGGAATTGTTGCATGTATGAGGAAGCTTGGTAGGATTCATGCCTGAGAGTATTTCTTGATGAATTTTTTTTGCAGGAAGAAAAGCTCTCACTTACTGAGTGCAGAATCTACAGGAAGAAATAGAAGATGCTAGACTTAGCTGGGACCCTCTTTGATCAAGTGGGAGCTGATTCTGAGCTGTGCTACATCCGGGACACTATGGAAGAGGAGCTGTAGGAAGACATTGACATCCTTCTTTCTAACTGGAATGATGCTAAAAATCTACTAGTTAAGATCCGAGCATTGCTTGATGCTCCGAAATAACTTTGTAATTGTAATGCTTAACTGTAATACGTATCCCTATGCTCCCTCCTTGAGCATTTTGATGTAATTTTGTCTTTCCAATATAATCACCGCCTTATGTTAAAAATAAAATGCTCTTATCTATGCCGCACCGTCAACATCAACGTCCTTGCACTGCACGCTCACTACTTTGTAGGTGCTCTGAACCATAGCAAGCCTCGCTGAGCTGCTCATGGAGCTGATCTGTCTTTAAGCCACCCTCAGTCCCCCAATTCCCCATTGATCATCCTGATCTGCTCAACACCTCCCCTCCCAACTTTCGTAGTGCAACTCTTCCGCCGCTCAGTCCAGATTTCGGACTCTGAGCCACGTGGTAGGGAGGTCGCTTACCGGCAACCGGGGTAATTTTAAACCCCCCCCCCCCCCCCCCCCCCCCCCCAAACAACACACACACACACGCACACAAGTTTAAACATTAAATAGGCATTAAATAGGTTTAAACACGGGATGGGGAATGAGCAAACGCTTTATGCTGGTTGTTGAGCATAGCCTCTTCCAGCGGACGCCTATGTTCAAAACCCCCGAGGTTGCTCTCCCGTAATGTTTAATCATTTTTTGGAATGAGCATGCCCCTTTTGTGCAAGGGGCGAGGTTTACAAAACGCCCAAGTGCTCGAACCATGACCTACCGCACCGGCTGGGCGGTCAAATGGAGGAGAGACATTGTTTGAATTATTATTGCTTTTGTTTATTGGTGAGGTACTGCGCCAAATTACGGCCTTGACGAAGCTATGCATGGCAGTAGCGTGAAGAGCCCAAGACGCTGCAGCGGAATAGGTGGACAATATTTAGCCCTAGCTCGGCAGTCGCATATCATTGACCCATCAGCACGAGCCGAACTAGACTCCGCTTCAATCCTTGCAGCCATGTGGATGGGACCATTGTTCCTCTTGCCACCTTGCTCCCATGGTCCCACCCCTCTGTTGCCACACCCCTGGGTCTTGTCCTCTCCTCCCAATACACTTGCTATATGTGAGTCCTACCATCTCTGCTCCATGTAACATGTGCTTAACCCACACAAGAAGATTTAGAATTCTCTCATGTAGTTAAAGGGAGCCTTTTTCAGTGTTTTTCATACAATACAAAACATCATGAGCTTCTGTTCGGGAGGCACCGCATACCTAGCTAGGTACGATTGAGGGCAGGGGACCGCCGGCCTGGCGGCCCTCAATCGTACCTAGCTAGGTAAAACATCATGAGCTTCTGTTCGGGAGGCACCGCATACCTAGCTAGGTACGATTGAGGGCAAGGGACCGCCGGCCCGGCGGCCCTCAATCGTACCTAGCTAGGTATGCCGTGCCTCCCTCACAAAAGCTCATGATGTTGAGGTAAGTCATAATGTGGGAATTATTGTGAGAATTTGTCCAAAACTTCTTGTGCCGAGGGAAGGCGGAGGGAGTCCGGGTGGCCCGGGTCATGGGTAAGAACTTATAAGAGTTACAACAACAGACAATTCAGGTACAATTAAATCAAGGAGCGTTTTGCTCATAAATGGATGTCACAATACAACATTTGTATAGATAAAATAAGCTCAAGAGGGATAGGCGATTGATGAGAAGCAGGCCTAAAGTGAGGGCCAATATGACGAGGTGAGGGCGCAATCAGGTCTTGCAAGGTCAAGAAGCGAGTGGGCCCAAGAGACAAAATATGGAGGAAAGCTCAAGAGAGATAGCACCAAATATTGGATGGACCTTGCTCTTATACAACATAAGAAACCATTAGTAAGCGATCACTGGATAAAGTTGTGTTTAGTCCATAGACTAATTTTTGGTTGAGAGGTACTCATTCTCTTAAATACAAGTCACAAAAGACAGTTGAGAGAGTGCCTCCTTTCCTGTATCTCTATCACGTTGTTTGCCGCGGGAGGGATAGCACCGCACACATCCGCGTACGAAGACAGTGACGGTGGATATGGCATCGAGGGCGCTAGGAGTGCCAATGAGGGAAAGTGGTGAATTGATGGGGGTAGTAATTGGAGAAGAAAATGAGATGGTGGTGGAATATTCATGAGTGTGCACGATGATCATTACCTTATGCGAGTCAGAGAAAACAGCTGCTGCTGCTATTGCTCCTGCAGGCTGCAAGTGAAGAGATCAGCCTATACGTCTATGGTGACTCGGTGAGTAAAATGAAGCTGCGGCCGCTCGCTGGACATAAACAGAATGCATGCAGCAGCGGCAGTAGAACGAGTTGACGGGGGCCGTGATCATGCAATGCAGGCTTTGCCATGCAATTGGCAAGATTTATGCATACTGCACCCCTCTCTCCCTCTCTCTCTCTCTCTCTCTCTCACACACACACACACACACACACACACGCACTCACACACTCACCAATTACCTGCTAGCTCTCTGTTACCAAGGCACATGGTGCGCGTCCCTGGTGGTGGGTGCTCGCCCCTATAAGAGATGTCGCAACAGCCCCCCCACCTGGGGCGCAGCCCAACGTTGTCGCTACTTGCTCCAAAAGATGCCCTTTCATTTTAATAAGTCGCATCCACAACTTCAGCCGCGGGGAATAAACATTTTAAGCGCCGAACACAATTCCCTTTCCTGGATTTTCCAAGAGCTAATTTTTCCTAGTTTTACACTATTTTTTTCTCAAAATCTAAGTCAATTTTTTAATCTTTTCAATCGGCACTTTTTTTTAAATTCAATGCAGCACAAACGTTTTGTTGGATAAAAACAAGATTCCTACAAATATTGAGATTCTAACCTCCACCACTAGGGTTAGAGGCCACCATCCTAGCTTCTTAATGGCCTTCATTACTCCAGTAGGTATGTCCAATTTTGGAAATTGGGCATTGAATAGAATCTACATAGATTCCTCTTGTAACTTTGAGGAGAAAAGTGGAGATGGTGGCATGTGCAGGAGACATATGGGTACTTTTTTTAAAACTTCATGACATTCTAGGGTGAGAGAGAGAGAGAGAGAGAGAGAGAGAGAGAGAGAGATTGAATTATCGTCCACGGAAGTCATATATGACCCATGGGATAAAAAACACAACAATACAACAATTCCTTCTCAGTGTGGGCTGATACATATCAGTTAAGGACTGAGGGTCAATCAAGAGGGTAGAGTAAAGAAAAAGAGAGAACAAAACCTAAGAAGGGTCGGCTGAGGGGAGAGCCGGTTTGGGATTTCGAAACTCCTGGATGATCGCTTTGCCACCTCGGTAGATTGCTCATTTGCCTTGCTTACGTGCTTCATGCATCTTCTTGAGCTCGCTCGCTTTACTCTTGAGTTGATTCATGGTCAATTCTTCAGCAATCCAAAGATTTTTCCCTTGAGAAGTCGAGATTGACATAGCAGCTTCATACGCTCATCTTTGTTCTTGAAAGTAAGTATGCAATGCTCGGGTGGTACATATCTGTGTATCGTTGATCCAAGAAACAATTTCAGGCTTGATGTAGATAGGTTGAAGAATGTCATTGAGCTTGGTGATTGCTTCCTCAAGGGTGTCCTTTGTGGTACACCATGGTGAGTGTAGCTCCCTAATCCTAACCTTGAGGCCAAGAGATTCTTGTAGCCGGAATTCTTGTAGGGCCGCCTGTATCTTGGTGTCGATTTTCTTATGTGCTGCTTCATTTGATTCTTTCTGCACTGCCATAACAGTTTCGGTGAGTGAGGCTTCGACTGCGTGTGCTTTTTCAAGCAGAGCTTGACTCTCTACTTCCTTTGCATCTTAAAGCTTGCGTAAATGTTCTTTGAGTCTCTCATTCTCCTTGACGAGTTCTTGAATATGAGCCTTAAGGGCTATGATTCGTGCTTCTTGGGGGGCGGAGGGGTCCTTCCTTGGTGCCGCTGTCACCGCAAGAAAGCTCTTGCGTGCAATAGGAGTGCCAAAGGACAACATCAGGCCACAAATGGTACTAGTGATGCCTTCGCAAAAGCTATTCCTGTTGAACACACAATGATGCTTGGGAATGCTTGTAACTCTGTCGAAATGAGAGTGTGATGAGATCAAAGGCTTATTTTGATTTAAATAATTGGAATAGAAGCCTTAAGCTACACTCTGTGTAGGCGGGGTGGCAGAGAAATGAACATTGGTAGAGGTGGAGCTTAGAGTTTTGACGGGCTGAGAGAGAGAGAGAGAGAGAGAGAGAGAGAGAGAGAGAGAGAGAGAGAGAGTCTCTTGAACTAATAAACCTTGCAACCACCCCGGGGGATTCACTGTGTTTTTCCGTACGGTACCACATGAATGTACAATAGGGAGGTTTTTGGATTTTGTACATAAGCGTATACAATAGGGGTAGCCCCTCATTATTTCATACTCATACCGTACACATAAGGGAGGGTGGTTATATTGGGGCTACATTCAACTACCTGAGCCACCTTAAAAAAATTAGTAAGCCTCTGTGTGTGTGTGTGTGTGTGTGTGTGTGTGCATCATGAATACTTTCATGGCGTGGTGAAAGTAAGGGCAAACTTGAAATTTTCTCGTTTTTTTGTTCAAATTAGAAGCTTTTGTCAGTAATTACACTAAAACTTATGAAAATTTCCTCGTTTTCTTAAAGCCAAGCTCAAACCCCTCTAATTTGTCAAAATTCCCAAAATACCCTTCAAAATTTTAAAATTCCCAAAGTACACATGTATCTATTTTGGTCGGATTGATCAAGCTTTTCTAATTTTTATTTCTTTTTGACAATTGAGATGCATTTTTTAGTGGTTAGCATGTAATTTGTCACATATTACCTCACAAAACAAGCGACTATGTCCACAAAGATAACACATAAGTGTAGTCATCAACAAAATGTCAATCATCTATATTGCCACACATTGGCGAGAGAGAGAGAGAGAGAGAGAGAGAGAGAGAGAGAGAGAGAGAGAGAGAGAGAGATAGTTCTATTATCGTTCTGGGAGGTCAAATATGACCTATGGGACCAAATGAACATGTCACGTGGTGTGAGTGGAGTTCATAAGTGACTCTCGATGCTAAAAAATGGCTGAAATGAGCGTCGCAATAGAGAGTCCACATCGTGGTTGAGAGAGGAAGGTATGTAGGGAGAGATCATGGCTGAATATATGGGGAAAAGAGGACCTAATGTGGTCAAAAGCTGAGCACTCAAGTAGTGTGTGGTACTCACTCTCTCGCACTTGACGAGGGCATAAGGTGCAAAGTCGATGACACTCCTCACCAGTGCCCCAACGTCCTGTCTCGCAGCGTAGAGAATGGGAGCTAAGACGAATGGAGGCAATGGTGCGGATCGCACTCAACAGGATGGGCTCAAGGATGTAGGAATGGGTTCGGTTACCTCGTTCCGAGAAGAAGAGAGATTTGTAGTTTGGGGCAACGTGTGTGGTTTAATGGCTGAAGCGAGAACCTCCGGATTTCTCCCAAGCCGTGATACATTGGCGTTGTAAGAAGGCCTCATTAACTTGGGAGTCGATCGACGCATCCTTGACCAAGTGACATGCATCCCATCTTCCAACCCATTTCTTGATATCAAGCATCCACCCCGAACTTAGTATTTTGCTCTTGCATGTCTTTTGAACCATTTGACTTGCTTCATATGCGATTCTAGGAAGTCGATGCAAAGGGCTACGTTGTGTCTTACGCATGTACTCCACAACCCTGCATGCCCAAGACCTCAATGGGAAGCAATCCGGACTCAAGAAGTAAGAGCACGTAGGGTGTTTGTGTCTTGACTTGAAGAAAGTTGGTGAGAAAACACTTTTGGACATTCTCAAACTCTTTCCAAGTAGACTTCCCGATGCTTCCACCCCACACCTCCACTCCATTAAGAAGCACCGGTGTCACCAATGTGTCGAAGAGGTACTTTTTGAGAGCCCAACACTTGATCTCTCCTGCATTGCACATGTTCTCAAATGCATAATAGGCCCTCTTTCCGGCTTCCAAGCGACGCATTGCACAATCCTTCCATTTATGATTGGATGGAACCTCAAGGCCAAGGTACTTGAAGTGATCTACCACTTCAAGTTTCTCATTGTTGTATACAATGCATGGATTTTCATCATTGAGGGTCTTTACAAGCATAACCTTGGTTTTGGATGCATTCACGATCAGCCCGCTATGTAGGCAAAAGCGTTCCAAGACACTCATAAGCTTTTGTGCATCTTCTAAGGTATGTGCCAAGAGCACTACATCATCGGCATAAAGCAAAAGCATGATCACCGCATTTCCGATCTTAACCTCTTCTATGCCTTCTTGCTGCATAAAGTCAAGAACCATGCATTCCAATTCATCAATGAGTAGCCCAAAGAGGGTTGGGGAAAGTGGGCATCCTTGTTTGACACCAATAGTGCTTGCAAAAAATTCTGAAATTCCATCTCCCATACGTAATCGACATATCACTTTTTGGTAGATGCGAAAGACTGCATGCATAAATTCTCTCAGCAGTTGAAGGCTTTGCATACGTCTCCAAAGATTTCCTCGCGGTACCATGTCAAAAGCTTTCTTGAAATCCACAAAGCAACAATACAACTTTTTTCCTTTCAATCGAGACACTTCCATAAGAACTCGAAAAGTGACAAGGTGATCAATAGTGCTATGATGCTTTCGAAAACCTGCTTGGTCAAGTGCACGTTTGCCATTCTTTTCAGCCCATTCACTTATCTTCATTTCCATGATACATCCAAATAACTTTGCCATCAAAGAACCAACCATTATAGTGTGATAGTTGTTCACATTGTTTACATCCCCTCCTTTGTGCAAAGGTTTGATCCAATTTGCACTCCAATCATGAGGCATGCCATACCGAAGTGCAATGTTAAACATATCGCATATCCAATATCGTGTTTTCTTGCTTGTCAATTTAATCATTTCAGCCTTGACACCTTGAAGGTCACCTGCCTTGCGAGTAGCAAGTTTCTCAAGCGTGCGGCATACATCTTCAATGGTAAAGAAGGGAGACATAAACGGAAGGGAGCTACAACACTCCATCTTATCAACATTGGGTTGCTCATAGAGGTTCTTACAATGTATATACATATCCTCAAGAGTCAAGTCACCAAAGCTCTCAACGCGCTTGCCTTTTAGATTTTGCCAAAACTTGCCACATGCATGTGCTTTCTCTTGTGCTAAAAGAAGTTGTTTTTCGACTTCCCACCTTTGAACAAGTGCTTTGTATGTGTGTGAACATTCCAAGTAAACTTCCTTGTCTTTGATTGCATCCAATCTTAGCAAGTGTTTTCGGGCTTGACTACATTCCATGTCAAACCATTTCTTCTTGGTGCTACCCTTCTTAGACCTTTTGCAAAACATGTGTTTCACCGAAAAGCATTCCTTCGCACAAGAGAAAATTACTTCTTTGAAAACTTTCCACTTGCATTCTAATGTTGGGCTCTCTTGATGCTCTATCATGCTTAACATTTGGTCCACCATATCAGCATATATAAGTGCTCGTTTGAGGTCTAGACGTAGGTACAAATGATTCACATCATGATTGGAGGCTACATGCTCGGGCCGTTAACCACACTTGAGGTCAATACATAACATCCTATGATCCGATTCCGGATTCCATTCACCAAGTGTAAAGCTTTGTATGCATTCTAGAGTGGCTTCCAAGAACAACATATAGTCAATCACGCTAGCACCGTTGTGCTTTCTACATGTAAAGTCATTGGTGCCTTGTCATAGAGATACACCATTTGCAATGAGCATTCCGGTACTATTGCACATATGTAGAAGTGACTTTCCATAGTGATCCACTTCTTTTGCATCATTAGAACTTCGATTATACATGTATGAGTCATCCATTCTTCTTGAGACATGCGGCATGCCTACTTGTTGTGTGTCGTGTTGTAACATATTTGTGCCAGCATTCATGTCTCCAAAAACAATGACTTCACCTTGATCCTTGTAATGAGCAATGTCTTCCTCTAGTTCAACAAAGGGCTGATCTCTATCCATATTCAAGCAAGCATAAAAGTTGGAGTCATTGTGAGGAATGTAGCAACCGGCCACAAACATGAATTGACCATTTGGTGGGCTGATTTTCAGCCATAAGTAGCGTTTATACTTATCTTCTTTGACAATGGAAACATCTTTCAAACCCTTTTTGGTCATACATGCTACGCCTCCTTGGCCTCTTCGTTGCTTTGCATTTTTGGCCCACATCAAAGAATGCACATCGTATTTGTCAAATCCAAGAATTCGTTGCGCATCATGCTCCCATGTTTCGACAAGAAGTATCACATCGGAGTCATTGGTAAGCTCATCAATGCCAATTCCCGCATTCCATGGATACCCGTTACAATTCCAAAAGCTTTTTCGCAAGCGTGAGTTGCTCTCATAGATCATGTGTCCCTATTTGTTGGGTGGACTTGCATCCTCCTTAAGTGGCTTTTCTTCTTGAGGTGATACCTTAACCTTCTTGCTTCTTTCCTCATATGCTTTGCGATGTACATTTTGTTGCATAAGAGTGCGATCCTCATATACATTACAACCTGTTCCTTTGAGGTAGATCCAACCATTGTCAAGGATGATCTTTCTCTTTACCTCATCAGCCATGGTACATACAATAGGTCTTTCTCCCGAGCGAGGGACTCCTTGTTTTCCAACTCGATGTGCACCATAAGCCATGATTCCTGACATGCCAAAGTGTGTAGCAAAAAACTCTTCAATAGAAACTGCAAGAGATTGGGGTGTTTCCATGCTTTCCTCCTTGATTCCACGAATGACGATGTTCTTTGAGCGTTTTTGTCGTTCGTGCAATTCTTGAGTGTCCACATTCTCTACATTATTTGCTTGGACAACGGCTTGCGTGATAGGAGATGTAGAAACCACATTATCCTTACATATATCAGCCCACGATTTGGATGCATTTCTCATCTCGCATACATCATGTCGTATTGTATCTATTGTTTCCTCTTTCAATACATGATCACTCTCAACTTTGCTCAAGCGCTCTTTCAATACATTCATGTCAACAAGAGAGCGTTTACATTCTTGAACTTCATTCTCAAGATGCATCAAGCGCGTTGTTTGCATTTCAAAAACCTTCTTGAGGTGCTCATTCTCCACAATGAGAACTCTTAAAGTACCATTCTCCATTGCAAGTGCGCGCAACTCTTCACCTTGTTTGTTGACGGTTTCTTGTAACGAGATCAAGTAAGCGATGATCATTGCTTCCGTTGTTGTAGATGATGTGGTTGGATTAGCATCTAAATTCTTTGGAGATTTTGCATCATTCTCCATGGCGAGTGTGGCTTTTCCACCCTGTTGGAATTAGGGTTGCAGAGAAACACACACAGCTTGGAGAAGATGAAGGAAGCTCAAGGCACACAATAGAGAGTGTATTACTTAGTGTGCAATGGAAAGATAGATAGCCCTAGAGTGATGGGCGTATATACAATGCACGGGGGAAAAAAACCTCCTAAAGAGGGAAAAAATGCCCCGGCGGTCCTAGTGTGTTCACACACATCACTACCACATGTATATGGTAACAAATCCCCCCTGGAGTGATGCGGTGAACGAGAGCTGGCACATGAGTAAAGGGAAGTGCCATGCCCTGAGGACAGGATCAGTCCACAAAGGGGAGTAAGCCCAAAGCTTTGCGGAAAGCTTCAAGCTTCTCACGAGACAATGCCTTTGTGAAAAGATCTGCAAGGTTGTCCTGTGTTGGCACATAAGCCAAGCTGATCTCTCCTGCTGAGAGCCTCTCCCTGACATAGTGGTAATGCACCTCAATGTGCTTTGTGCGAGCATGGAAAACTGGGTTCCTCGCAACTGCCAATGCGCTCTGACTGTCAGTGTAGATAGTGTTGGCAGTGTCCTGTCCAACACCCAAGTCAGCCATAAGGCGTCTGAGCCATACACACTCAACCGTAGCTGTGAAGACTGCCCTGTACTCAGCCTCACAACTCGAAGTGGCCACAGTAGGTTGCTTCTTGCTCAACCATGATATACATGAACTGCCAAGCATGAAACAAAAACCACTTGTGGACACTCGCGTGTCAAAACAACCAGCCCAATCTGAGTCCGAAAAAGCATGTAAGTCTGGCGGCAATGATCCCCCCTTGGGATAAAACAAGACAAGATGTAAAGTGCCACTAAGGTAGCGGAAAATCCTCTTGACAACCTGCCAATGCTTAGACCCTGGGCTATGCATAAATCTGCTGACCTGCGAGACTGCAAACTGAATATCTGGCCTCGTGTTGCATACATAAATGAGGCAGCCAACAGCAGTTTGGTAAAGAGTGACATCAGCAGGATCGCCAGCATCATGTAGACTCAACTTCAAACCTGTTTCCATGGGAGTGGCAATAGGTTTGCAATCCTCAAGTCCAAACTTACATAGCAATGTCTCTATGTAACTTTTCTGACACAAGGCAATACCACCATCACACTGCTTAAACTGTATACCCAAGTAATGATGCAACAGCCCCAAATCTTTCATCTTGAAAGTAGCATTCAAATCAGCCTTAAATTCAGCAATATGTCTCTCATTTGGTCCAGTGATCAGCAAATCATCAACATAAAGAACCACAATGAGAAATACATCATTTACATGTGCATCAGTAATAGGCTGTTCTAAAACATTTTCAGAAACCCCCATAGGCTGTACATTTGCCTCATTGGAACTTACATTCGTATTTCCACCACTGAAAAGAGGCAACAAAGTGTCATAAATGTCCTGTGAGCTTACATTACTGTCTCTAGTACATGACAGCAAGGGTTGAACAGAATCTTCCACAAACACTACATCCCGTGAAACCAAAATACGTTTTGTTTGCGGATGATACAACCTGTAACCTTTGCTTTCAGCACTATAACCAACAAAAATACATTTGACAGCCTTATCATCCAATTTTCTGCGCTGCACTTGTGGCACCAAAGCATATGCCAAACAGCCAAAAACACGCATGTGCTCAATAGAAGGTTTTCTATCATGCCATGCTTCATATGGAGTAATAGACTGTAAAGCTTTCGTAGGACACCTGTTAAGTACATAAGTGGCACACATGATGGCCTCAAGCCAAAAAGAATGCGGCAAAGCTTGACTTTTGACCATACATCGTGCCATTTCCGTTAGTGACCTGTTTTTCCTCTCAGCAACACCATTTTGCTGAGGTGTATAAGGCACTGTACATTGGTGTTTTATCCCACGACTAGCCAGAAATGCATTAAATTCATGAGACATATACTCCCCCCCTCGATCGGAACGGAGGGTGCCCATAGTACATTTTGAGACATTTTCAGCCATAGCCAAAAATTGTTTGAAGCACATAAAAACTTCGGACTTTGCTTTAAGCGGAAATACCCATGCATGCCTGGAGTAATCATCAATGAAAGTCACGAAGTACAGGTAATTGCCCAAGGACGGAGTTTGCATGGGCCCACAAACATCACTATGCACAAGCTGCAACCTGCATGTGGCCCTAACTGAACCATCCTTTGGAAACTTAGAACGCTGCATTTTACCCAGAATACAGCCTTCACAAACATGTTTGATAGGTGCTTCAAGAGGCGGCAAAGAAGCAACCATATCAGATTTCTGCAAACGCAGCAAACTGGCAAAATTCAGATGACCAAAACGTGCATGCCAAAGTTTTGCATCTGAAATAGCCCTTGAATCTGCAACAGCATTTGCAAAATTTTGTCCACACTTGTCATACAAAGTGAGCTTATACAGCCCACGGCACAAAAGCCCAGATGCAACAATTTCATCACCAAAACTGAGATCATGAACTGTACATCTGTCATCCACAAATTTGACTACAAGTCCAAGTCTAGCAAGTGCGGATACAGACAATAGATTCTTCTTGATCCCAGGTACATAAAGTGCATCAACAAGTGTGAAGGAACTGCCATTAGCAGCAGTGAGCACAATCTTTCCAACTCCCTGAACTGGATAAGAGGCGTTGTTGGCACAAGTGACTGAATTCCCATGAGGGACAAACTCGAGAGAGGTAAACAATTCACGATGTGAGGTAATGTGCTTTGTAGCACCACTGTCGAAATACCACACATGTGAATCTGCAGCAACTGACAAGCATGCATCATGGACAGCAGGATTGTAAGTGCACTCTGCGCTAAAAGCCCATTCTGCATCAACATCAGCATCACAATCTCCTTTCACAGAAGACTCAACAATGGCTGCATTTGTAGTGGAACCAGCATTTGCAGTGGAACCACCCTCTTTCTTCTTAGCCTCTTTGGCCTTCAACTTAGGACACGACTTGATCAAGTGATCATTGGCTTTACAATAATGGCAACGCATCTTCTTTTTGCCCTTATCACCAGAATTGCCAGACGAAGTGCTGCCAGCAGAAGCATTAGGAACAGAATTTTTGCCACTCGCAGCAGAACCATAAGAAGTGGCTGCATTACTGTTACCACCCTTTCTTTGAGAAGCAATAAAAGCCTGTTCAACTGCACGCTGCCTAGTCCTGTTTTTTCTAGAAAGTGACTCTTGCAACAGCAATGTGCATAATGCATCAAACTTGACAACTTCAGGATTTCCTTGGGTCATCAGTCTCCAAGTACTAGCAAAAGTCTGGTAGGAATCTGGTAAGGCATCAAGAACAGTCTGCACAAGGGAACTGTCAGAAATGACTTCACCTGCAGAAATGAGTTGCTCATTGATATCCTTGACACTAGCAAGGAAAGTGTCCATATCATCTTCCTCATGCATAATCTTCGACTCTAGCTCTTTACGCAGCAAAGCAATTTTAGCCTCATTGCGGCTTGCATAAAGACCTGCTAGAATATCCCAAGCCTGTTTTGCAGATTTTGCTGAACGGATGTGAGGAATAATGGTGCGCTTCACAGACAACGCAATCAATGCATGAGCCTGCGCATCCTTAACATCCCAACGAGCTTGTTCTGCTGTAGGCAAAACAACTCTAACAGCTGCAATCCTTGCAGCAAGACCTGCAACATCCTCAATATCGCCTACATCTTCAGAACCAGGACGTACATCAATGCCCTGCACAATGTTCCAGACACCTTTTGACACAAGAACGTGTTGCATCATATAAGCCCACATAGGGTAGTTGTCCCCATCCAACCTGTCCTCAGCAGCAAACATCTTGAACACATCTGTGTTGTTGTTGTCAGCCATGGTAAATGCTGCACCTGATGTGAAAACTGCCCGAAAATAGGAGAAATGGAGCGGGAACAACTTGTGCTATATAGCACAAACCGTAGAAGACTATAAGGCACCTGTTATGCAGAAAACGGCACTGACAGAAAATCTGCACAAAATGACGAAATAGCCTGTGCAGTACTGCCCGTAGTGGAAACGGAGGCCGAAATGAGCCCAAATCAAAATTCTGAGTAGACCGAGCTCTTCGAGCTTCCCCAAAATATTTGTCGACCTGCGAACGCTTGCCAAAGCTCACTGAAATCGGAGAAAGTGAGCAGGCGTGTGCTGGAGCAGCTGGCGACTAAGCCCGGGAGGACGTGACCTGCTCTGATACCAATTGTTGGAATTAGGGTTGCAGAGAAACACACACAGCTTGGAGAAGATGAAGGAAGCTCAAGGCACACAATAGAGAGTGTATTACTTAGTGTGCAATGGAAAGATAGATAGCCCTAGAGTGATGGGCGTATATACAATGCACGGGGGAAAAAAACCTCCTAAAGAGGGAAAAAATGCCCCGGCGGTCCTAGTGTGTTCACACACATCACTACCACATGTATATGGTAACACACCCTTGCGAGTTTTGTCTGACATTGCCTTCAAGTCGGCAACAAAAATGCAAAGTTTTGACAGTTTTTTCAGTTCTGAGATGCTGTTATAGCAAAGCCTTCCATCACACAAAAAAATTCTATCTTTACATCAATGCGTAGAGGGCTTTGTGCTCTTCGATTGAGGCTATAGATCACCTAAATCGGAGTTCGGATGAGCAAGTTATGGTCAAAAGAGAGAGAGAGAGAGAGAGAGAGAGAGAGAGAGAGAGAGAGAGAGAGAGAGAGAGAGAGAGAGAGAGAAGAAGAAGAAGAAGAAGAAGAAGAAGAAGAAGAAGAGAGTTTTAACGTCCTAGGAAACTATCCCAAGATACCTTAAAGATCTAGCCGACGAGTCGTTGAACTCAAGACCTGTTATTCAAAAGAGAGAGAGAGAGAGAGAGAGAGAGAGAGAGAGAGAGAGAGATAGAGAATGTTAAAGCTGGTATTTATTACGCTGGTTCAAATGTAGAAATGAAACATCGTGAGAACATAGATTTTCACTCTATATTTGTTTCACCACCTTTCATGGCAACATGATGGTGTTCAAGCATCATCTACTTGCACTATTTGATGCACGAGATTGATCTTTTCTATCACCGCCGTTTGAATATGGGGCGAGCACAAGATTAATCCAAGCATCTCTCAAGTGCACGATGTGAACATAGAGAAGGTCGAAGTCACCTCTAGCCATTCTATCACCGCCGTTTGAATATGGGGCCAGCACAAGATTAATCCAAGCATCTCTCAAGTACACGATGTGAACATAGAGAAGGTCGAAGTCACCTCTAGCCCTCTTCTTTCATTGCATCGTGTGAATCCAGTCTACGTCTAGAAATATTCATGCAATTTTTTTTTCCCAACTTTTGAGCATTTCCAAGTGTTGGTCCTTCGTTGCAGACAATGAAGAGATAAGAAGATTTAGAAACTTTCTCATGTAGGAAAATGGAGTTCTTCTCAATGTTTTTCATACAATGCATAACATCATGAGCTTTTTCTTGAGAGGCACCGCATACCTAGCTAGGTACGATTGGGTGTAGGGGACCCCCGGCCCCCCCACCGGGCCGGCGGTCCCCTGCCCCCAATCGTACCTAGCTAGGTATGCGGTGCCTCCCTCACAAAAGCTCATGATGCTGAGGTAAGTCACAATGTGGGAAATATTGTGAGAATTTGTCCAAAACTTCTTGTGCGAGTAGATAGTACCTAAGGTTGATAGTAGGAGGGATCTCAACAACAAACCAATAAATTGTGAAGTGGAGCCAATAGGTGGACGAGTAGGGAGCATTATTTACACACACACACACACACACACACACACACACACACACACACACACACACACACACACACACACACACACACACACACACACACACAGTGTGTCATAAAATCTAATATCTAATATCTAACCAACCCAAATGATTTTCTCATATTAAATTGATCACTTAATGTGGGAGAATAAACGGGAACAAGCGTTAAGATATAGACATGTGCTTATAGATCTATCTCAACACGGGGCCAATGGTAAAGGGGTCCAAATGAGAAATGGTCTATCAAAGAGCAAGGCTAACAAATGAAGCATAAGACCTTAGGGTTAGCTTCATTGAAGACCTCCAATAATGTGTGTAAAAGGCCTTTGTCCTTAGGTAAGCTAGGGCTGAGCTTGAGGCGCGGGAACCCGACCCAGCTCAAGGTGCTTGTCCTGCTTGTTATGCTTGATGACTAAGGTGCTTGAGGTGCTTGATGATTGAGGTGCTTGAGATGCTTAATTATTGAGATGCTTGAGGTGCTTGACATGCTTGAGATGCGAGGGTTGCACTTGAGGTGAGAACCCAGCCCAAGCTTAAAGTGCTTATGAACCAAGCTTGTGGTGGGAACTGGGCCTATGCGTGAGGGGCTTGAGGTGTCAAAAAGTCAAAGATTCAATCCCTACAAGGAGGGGGCGAGCCCTACATGAGGGGGGATGAGAGAGAACACCCACACACTCACACAAGGCATGCATGGTACAAAGAAAGCAAAATGGACACTTGTCAAGTTCCTCCTCATGTTGCCCTCATGGTGTGCCTGAAGCCTATTGGTTGGCCACCCAAGGGGTCCAATAATAATTTAGGAGATTTATTGAAATGATTTAGCATTTATCTAGCCCTCTCTCTCAAAGGGGAAAGGGGGACACTTGTCTCAAGGCTACCCTTGCTGCTTGTAATGCCTCCTGCTTGTGATTGGCTAGGCCTGGAGGGGTCCAATGAGCTTCAAGCATGAGCTACAAGGGGGGGTCAACCCAAGTAAGCTAGGGGGTTTCTTAGGGGGTATACTCACCCACACACACTCACAAACACTCTCATTGTGTGCTATGCAAAGTGTAAGAGCTCCCTCTCCTTCTTCAAGCAAGTAGAGGTTGAGAGCCTACACCAACACTCTTGGATATGGAGTGCAAATCCAACCAAGAGCCATGCTTCAATGCTTAAGCTTGCCATCTCCTTGTTCTTCATTATTATGCTATTATGTATGCTAGCAACAAGAGTTATGATAAGTGAGGAACTAATTCTTTCTCCTACGAAATGTTTCTTCTTCCTCTTCCCTACCCTCATTCCCTGCTAGCTCTCTCCACCTTCGAAGGTGTTTGAGGTCTTGGGACTGAGGCTTGGGATAGTTAAAGCTTTCTTCAAGTTTATGTTATGTTCGTGATACATGAAGCTTTCCATCTTCATTGCATCACGTAGGTCACAAGGAACAAAAAGATTGTATTGTAACAAGTCTCTTTTAATGGGAGAAATCATAATACAAATGCCTATTGGAGGGGGGACCGGCTCCACATAAATCCGGTCCTCAACTGTTGTCATGTTCTCTAAATTCTCTCTCTCGCAAAAGTATTGTTCATGCCAAGTTAGCTAATTGCTATGATTATGTTGCTATCTTCAATTATGTTCACCCGCTATGCTCACAAAGTTATTTCTCAAAAGTACTCTCAATAATTTTTGCTACTCTGAAATTAAATAGGCCAATTCTATTACATTGGTATCAGAGCATTTGTTTTCTCTTTTCTTGCTTAACACTAGAATGGTAACAGGACACTTTTATGTCCTTGGACACTTTTGTGTCCTGTTAAGTGACCATTTTTCTTGAAATATTTGAAGAGTATGAAAATGAATTTCTAGGTGCTATATATCCACAAAGTTTCCTTATGAGGTGAAAAAAACTTAGCATTTTTTTTGGAGTATCGATCTCCCCATTAACCTTACTCTTGCACAACATTTTTGAACCTAAACTGTGTGAAAAAACGGGTCCTGTTTTTGGCTTTTTTTTTCAATATTTGGCAACTATACCACTCTAAACTTCATGTTTGTGAGGTTTAGATGGCTAGAGGTTAGGCCTTCATAGTTCTCAACATGTTTTGATGCTTGTAGAGAGAGCTAAGTGTTAAAATTGAAAGTTATGACCAATTTACAAGGATTGCATAATCCTGTTTTTTGGCCAAAATTAGCACTTTTATGATTTTTTTGGTGGCTTTCTTGATATCCAAATTCAATTTTGATCGTGTAAGTGTAATGTATAACATAAAGCTAATCTTCCTTGAGTTTTGGGGGACCTAATATGCTATATAGCATAGTATATGATGATGGTTGAGTTTTTTGATTGCTGAAGAATACGATACATTTTAGAGTAGCAAGTATAACTTTCTCAATATTGCTAGTTTCTTAGGCCAATTGTGTGTATTTTGTAGGTAGTAACCATATCTAATCATAGACTACAAACTTGGCTAGATATTGAGTAGTTTCTATGGGTTTCTAGAGATCATAATGCTAAACCCAATTTTTTCATGTTTGCTGTATTTAGCACTTTATCATTGCCCCCAAGGTTCCAATTGTAAGAGATCCATTATCCTTTTGAAATGCTCCATGGCTCCTTTTGAATCCAAAGGCCCAACGGGAACTAAGAAAACATGTATATAGTATCTGTATTGAGCGTGACTATAAAAACTTTGATGATAGATCCGCAGAATCGAAAAAATGCAACTTTCTTGTACCTATCTTTTTTGCCCAAAAAATAAATAGTGAGGTAAAAGCAACCATATGTTTTGGTCACCAACCCATTGAAGTTAATGGGGCATTTTATCTCATGTCCTACAAAAATCCCCACTCTTATTTATATGCAATCAACTGTAAGAAATTGCTGTTTTGGGCAAAATGCACTGGTCCATCAACTTTGGAGGCCTGTAGTGACCAAGGGATGAGAAAAATTACAATTTTCTCATTTTTTCCATATGTAGTAGTTATTGAACTATAAGCCCATGAAAGGAATTTTCAAAATGAGTGGATCTACTATGGTTTTGGAATTTTTTCCCAAAACCTTGAAAGGACACTTTTATGTCCTGTTAGGTTACCATTCTAGTGTTAAGAAGAGAGGTCCTTAAGTAGCATATAAATGGTTGATGTTGTTAATTATATTAGGGTAAGTGGAACTAGGATCTATTATCAGTTTTGTTGAGCCCACTATGTGGGGGATGGTGCACACCTCAGGAGATTTGGACTTAATAATGGAGTCTTTTTAGACTTGCCTACGGCTTTACCATTATTGAGCCATAAGAAGTCCGAAAGGAGCCAGCCCTCGGAAACTCTGCTATGTTAGAACTACTCCTCTACTCTCTATAATTAACCACTTCGAGCCATGGGTGTAGATACTTAAGAGCCGATTTTCAAAGGCTAAGAGGAGTGGCAACTAAGGTTTTGAATTGCCAAAGCATACACTAAGTACATACATAAATTTTGTTAACATGGCTGACAATAATCAAGAGAGTAGAATGAACATTGATAGCTTTGATTTTGCACATGAAGGTGCTAATGATGATGCTCCCATGTTTGTGAATTATCTCGTCACTAGGTTGCAACAAGCTATGGGCAACCCTGCTTTGCAATCCGAAGTTACTCATCAACTTCTTGCTTATGGAATTTCCCTTCCTCTCCAAGAGGAGAGAGAGCTTAGGAGGCCTTTTGAAGAGACCCCGAAAAGAAGACTCTCTCCCATTCAAGAGGAGGAATCCAAAGAGCAAAAAAGCAATGAAAGTTTAAGTTCCTCTGAAGATGTGGCTCCACGAAGACGGCGGTCTAGAAGATCGCCCACTCCTCCCAAGAGGAAAAGATCAACACATAGTCCTTATCCTCATCACTCTGAAAGGCAAGAGAGGAAACAAATGAAGAAAAGGTCTAGGAAGAGGTCACTCTCTTCTCCTTCTTCTTCACCTTCCTCCTCTTCCGACGAAAGTTATGGCTATTCGCCTAGAGAATACAAGAGGGGAGGACATCGAAAATCATTTCCTGCATGGCGAAGGTCACAAAAGCTAAAGAAGTTCAAGGAGGGAGGAAAGAGTATCTCTTTTCTCACCTATGATGGCACCTTTGGTGCTACCGACAAAGTGTTGGCCTTCATCCAGGAATTTGATGCGGCCTTTGGAGACGAGGGCTTCACAGAGTCCTCCAAGCTATGCCATGTAGCTATGCACTTCCAAAAATCAGGTCGTCAATGGTGGGCTAGCCTTCATGGCAATGGTGAAGCCCCAAAGACATGGAAAACTCTAGGAGTTTCCATCATGAAGCAATTCCTTGCAAGCGATGCAAAAGACAAAGTGCTTACTCAATGGCGCAGCTTGAAGCTTCTCTCTCACGAGTCTATCCACAAGTACGTAGACAAGTTTTGGCATTTACATCTCAAGACTACTGTCTTTCAAAAGATAGACTTTGCCGAGCAAAGGCAACAATTCTGTGCGGGATTACGTGAAGAGATGGCAGAATACATCAACTCTCAACGGCCTGGTACTATTACCGAAGTAATCCATCACACCATGGTTGCTTCACACATCAATTTCCATCAAGGGGCTAGACGTAATGTCAAGCCCATGGAAAACAAAGACAAAAATGATGGAAAGGGGAAAACCAATGTTCAAAATACTTCCCAAGTCACTTCCAGCAACAACAACAATCGGTCCAAGGAGAAGGGAGCTTATAAAGGTAAAAAAAAACTCTCTCCTGAAGAGCTTGAAGCTTTTCACAAGGACCATAAGTGTTTCAAGTGTGGGGAGCAAGGACATGGCTATTGTTCTTGCCCCAAGAAGAATACTCGCAATGAGACTCCTAGGGCTTCCACCATCGAGGCTCCAAAAGAGGATGCTCATTGCAAAGGATCATCACTTTCCTATTATTGGGGAAAGGTAAGAGATCATGATGCCTTCATCTTGTTTGACTTTGGCTCTACTCTCAACTTCATATCAACGGAGTTGGCCACCAAGTTGGGCATTCAAGCTTTTGAGATGGGAGATATAGTAGTGGCTGATGCAGCTTTCAAGGGACAACAAGCCTCCGTTACTCCCTTGATTGGGAAGTTGAGGCTTCATGTCCAAAGCTATGTCGACAAAGAAGACTTATTCATCTCTCCTCTCCAACATGAGGATGTTATCCTAGGGGCACCATGGTTTGATCTCATAGCTGCCAACATGAAGTTCCCTAAAAGGAGAATCTACTTCACCTACAGGGGAAAGAACATGTATATAGATGCTAGTGAGCATGGTCGCACTATTCCACTTGTAAATCTTCTTTTGATAAGTCAATGAAGAGCTCAGTTTCTGCGTACATGATTTTTGTCAAAGAGTCTCTAAAAGATACTAATGTTTCACCAAATGTAAATGGTAGGAATCAAGAAGAGTTAGACTTGTCTAATTTTCTAAAAGGATTCCAAGATGTGTTCATCGATGATATCCCTATGGACTTATCTCCAAAACGAGGGGATGATGACCATCGCATTGAGCTCCTTCCTGGAAGCTCACCACCTAACAAGCCTCCTTATCGAGTCTCACAAGCTCAACAAGAGGAGATCATGAGGAAGGTACAAGAGCTGGTAGACAAAGGGATGGTGAGGCCTAGTTCCTCTCCCTTTTGTTCTCCAGTCCTTTTAGTGCAAAAGAAAGATGGTACATACCGTATGTGTGTGGACTATCGAGCACTAAACCATATCACTATCAAAAACAAATTTCCCGTACCTCGGGTAGAAGATCTGTTTGATAAGCTACAAGGCTCTACCTACTTCAGTAGGATTGACCTTAAGAGTGGCTATCATCAAATAAGGATAGTGGATGAAGATATCTTAAAGACCGTGTTTCGCACAACGTTTGGTCTTTATGAATATCTAGTCATGCCTTTTGGCTTGACTAATGCACCAGCTACGTTCAATCGTTTGATGGAGAAAATTTTTAGACCATACTGCAAATTCACTAGAGTGTTCTTTGATGATATCATCATCTACTCCAAGTATTTGCAGGAACATAAGCAACATCTCCAAGTATTTTTTCAAGCATTGAGGGAGAACAAGCTTTTTCTCAACCAAAAGAAAAGCGAATTCTTCCTTCAAGAGATTCAATACCTAGGTCATATTATCTCTAAAGATGGTATCCGAATGGATCCATCAAAGTTAGAGGTAATAAAATCATGGCCTAACCCAAGAAATTTACATGAGCTAAGAAGCTTTGTTGGTATGTACGCATACTATAGACACTTCATAGCAAAATTCTCTCAAGTAGCAGGACCACTACACGACTTAACTAAGAAGAACGTTAAGTTTGTATGGACTGCTAAGGAGCAAAAAGAGAGGTAATGTCATAAAATCTAATATCTAATATCTAACCAACCCAAATGATTTTCTCATATTAAATTGATCACTTAATGTGGGAGAATAAACGGGAACAAGCGTTAAGATATAGACATGTGCTTATAGATCTATCTCAACACGGGGCCAATGGTAAAGGGGCCCAAATTAGAAATGGTCTATCAAAGAGCAGGGCTAACAAATGGAGCATAAGACCTTAGGGTTAGCTTCATTGAAGACCTCCAATAATGTGTGTAAAAGGCCTTTGACCTTAGGTAAGCTAGGGCTGAGCTTGAGGCGCGGGAACCCGACCCAGCTCGAGGTGCTTGTCCTGCTTGTTATGCTTGATGACTAAGGTGCTTGAGGTGCTTGAGATGCTTGAGGTGCTTAATTATTGAGATGTGTGAGGTGCTTGACATGCTTGAGATGCTAGGGTTGCACTTGAGGTGAGAACCTAGCCCAAGCTTAAAGTGCTTATGAGCTAAGCTTGTGGTGGGAATTCGGCCTATGCATGAGGGGCTTGAGGTGTCAAAAAGTCAAAGATTCAATCCCTACAAGGAGGGGGCGAGCCCTACATGAGGGGGGATGAGAGAGAACACCCACACACTCACACAAGGCATACATGGTACAAAGAAAGCAAAATGGACACTTGTCAAGTTCCTCCTCAAGTTGCCCTCATGGTGTGCCTGAAGCCTATTGGTTGGCCACCCAAGGGATCCAATAATAATTTAGGAGATTGAATTAAATGATTTAGCATTTATCTAGCCCTCTCTCTCAAAGGGGAAAGGGGGACACTTGTCTCAAGGCTACCCTTGCTGCTTGTAATGCCTCTTGCTTGTTATTGGCTAGGCCTGGAGGGGTCCAATGAGCTTCAAGCATGAGCTACAAGGGGGGGTCAACCCAAGCAAGCTAGGGGGTTGCTTAGGGGGTATACTCACCCACACACACTCACAAACACTCTCATTGTGTGCTATGCAAAGTGCAAGAGCTCCCTCTCCTTCTCCAAGCAAGTAGAGGTTGAGAGCCTACACCAACACTCTTGGATATGGAGTGCAAATCCAACCAAGAGCCATGCTTCAATGCTTAAGCTTGCCATCTCCTTCTTCTTCATTATTATGATATTATGTATGCTAGCAACAAGAGTTATGATAAGTGAAGAACTAATTCTTTCTCCTACGAAATGTTTCTTCTTCCTCTTCCCTACCCTCATTCCCTGCTAGCTCTCTCCACCTTCGAAGGTGTTTGAGGTCTTGGGACTGAGGCTTGGGATAGTTAAAGATTTCTTCAAGTTTATGTTATGTTCGTGATGCATGAAGCTTTCCATCTTCATTGCATCACCTAGGTCACAAGGAACACAAAGATTGTATTGTAACAAGTCTCTCTTAATGGGAGAAATCATAATACAAATGCCTATTGGAGGGGGTACCGGCTCCACATAAATCCGGTCCTCAACTGTTGTCATGTTCTCTAAATTCTCTCTCTTGCAAAAGTATTGTTCATGCCAAGTTAGCTAATTGCTATGATTATGTTGCTATCTTCAATTATGTTCACCCGCTATGCTCACAAAGTTATTTCTCAAAAGTAATCTCATTAATTTACGCTACTCTCAAATTAAATAGGCCAATTCTATTACACAGTGTCATAGGCTGCTATTGGGCGGTTAGCGAAGTGGGCACTAGCGTACAGGGGCCGGTAGTGGACAACCTAAGAGATGGGAGTGCCTGCAGGGGCTGCGACTCACCATTTCTAGCACTGAAGGATGCAAATGATTGCTAAGAGCTACGTAACCTTGAGCTGAGAATAGAGCATCACCGACTAAGCACATATGACATGCACACGAAAAAGATGATCTACGTGTAACAAAAAATGGTAGCAGTGGGCCATCACTGTTGTTTAGAAGACTCAAATGTGGGATGTCAGTGGGCTCGGGGTGGGAAAGGCCACTTAGGAGTTTAATATTACAATGTATAAGCTTGAAGCTTGGAGGTGAGGGAAATTTGAAATGCAGGGGACATTGAGGAGTTCAAGCTGTTTCGCCAAACGGGGGCGGGTATGGGCGGGATGCAGAGATTGTGCGGGTGCTAGGTTTTCGACCCCGAGAGAGAGAGAGAGAGAGAGAGAGAGAGAGAGAGAGAGAGAGAGAGAGAGAGAGAGAGAGAGAGAGAGAGAGAGAGAGAGAGAGAGAGAGAGAGAGAGAGAGAGAGAGAGAGAGAGAGAGAGAGAGAGAGAGAGAGAGAGAGAGAGAAGCCAATGCAATGTGTAGTAGAGAGGAGGTAAGGGACCCGTGATGGGCGGAACAGGGCCCAGCCTGTGAGGGCGCCACTGGAGCAGGCGGGTGGTGCGACAGTGGCGGAGCGCTGCTGGGGCTGGAGCTGGAGCTTATGAGAGCAGGGCAACCCCTCGCATAGGGGGAGGTCAACAAAGAGCAGCAAGCTGGAGAGAGAGAGAGAGAGAGAGAGAGAGAGAGAGAGAGAGAGAGAGAGAGAGAGAGAGAGAGAGAGAGAGAGAGAGAGAGAGAGAGAGAGAGAGAGAGAGAGAGAGAGAGAGAGAGAGAGAGAGAGAGAGAGAGAGAGAGAGAGAGAGAGCTAGCTGTTACCATATACATGTGGTAGTGATGTGTGTGAACACACTAGGACTGCCGGGGCATTTTTTCCCTCTTTAGGAGGTTTTTCCCCCCGTGCATTGTATATACGCCCATCACTCTAGGGCTATCTATCTTTCCATTGCACACTAAGTAACACACTCTCTATTGTGTTCCTTGAGCTTTCTTCATCTTCTCCAAGCTGTGTGTGCTTCTCTGCAACCCTAATTCCAACAATTGGTATCAGAGCAGGTCACGTCCTCCCGGGCTTAGTCGCCAGCTGCTCCAGCACACGCATGCTCACTTTCTCCGATTTCAGTGATCTTTGGCGAGCGTTCGCAGCTCGACAAATTTTTTGGGATCGCTCGAAGAGCTTGGTCTGCTCAGAATTCTGATTTGGGCTCATTTTGTCCTCTGTTTCCACGACACACAGTACTGCACAGGCTATTTGTGCAGAATTTCTGTCAGTGCCGTTTTTTGCATAACAGGTGCCTTATAGTCTTCTACTGTTTGTGCTATATAGCACAAGTTGTTCCCGCTCGATTTCTCCTATTTTCGGGCAGTTTTCACATCAGGTGCAGCATTTACCATGGCTGACAACAACAACACAGATGTGTTCAAGATGTTTGCTCCTGAGGACAGGTTGGATGGGGACAACTACCCTATGTGGGCTTATATGATGCAACATGTTCTTGTGTCAAAGGGTGTCTGGAACATTGTGCAGGGCATTGATGTACGTCCTGGTTCTGAGGATGTAGGCGATGTTGAGGATATTGTAGGTCTTGCTGCAAGGATTGCAGCTTTTAGAGTTGTTTTGCCTACGGCAGAACAAGCTCGTTGGGATGTTAAGGATGCGCAGGCTCATGCATTGATTGCGTTTTCTGTGAAGCGCACCATTGTTCCTCACATCCGTTCAGCACAATCTGCAAAACAGGCTTGAGATATTTTAGCAGGTCTTTATGCAAGCCGCAATGAGGCTAAAATTGCTTTGCTGCGTAAAGAGCTGGAGTCGAAGATTATGCATGAGGAAGATGATATGGACACTTTCCTTGCTAGTGTCAAGGATATCAATGAGCAGCTTATTTCTACAGGTGAAGTGATTTCAGACAGTTCCCTTGTGCAGACTGTTCTTGATGCCTTACCAGATTCCTACCAGACTTTTGCTAGTACTTGGAAACTGATGACCCAAGGAAATCCAGAAGTTGTCAAGTTTGATGCATTATGCACATTGCTGTTGCAAGAGTCACTGTCCAGAAAAAATAGGACTAGACAACGTGCAGTTGAACAGGCTTTTATTACTTCTCAAAGAAAGGGTGGTAACAGTAATGCATCCACTTCTTATGGTTCTGCTGCGAGTGGCAAAAATTATGTTCCTAATGCTTCTGCTGGCAGTACTTCATCTGGCAATTCTGGTGATAAGGGCAAAAAGAAGATGCGTTGCCATTATTGTAAAGCCAATGATCTCTTGATCAAGTCGTGTCCTAAGTTGAAGGCCAAAGAGGCTAAGAAGAAAGAGGGTGGTTCCACTGCAAATGCTGGTTCCACTACAAATGCAGCCATTGTTGAGTCTTCTGTGAAAGGAGACTATGTTGCTGACGTTGATGCAGAATGGGCTTTTAGCGCAGAGTGCACTTACAATCCTGTTGTCCATGATGCATGCTTGTCAGTTGCTGCAGATTCACATGTGTGGTATTTCGACAGTGGTGCTACAAAGCACATTACCTCACATCGTGAATTGTTTACCTCTCTCGAGTCTGTCCCTCATGGGAATTCTGTCACTTATGCCAACAATGCGTCTTATCCAGTTCAGGGAGTTGGAAAGATTGTGCTCACTGCTGCTAATGGCAGTTCCTTCACACTTGTTGATGAACTTTATGTACCTGGGATCAAGAAGAATCTCTTGTCTGTATCCGCACTTGCTAGACTTGGACTTGTAGTCAAATTTGTGGATGACAGATGTACAGTTCATGATCTTAGTTTTGGTGATGAAATTGTTGCATCTGGGCTTCTGTGCCGTGGGCTGTATAAACTCACTTTGTATGACAAGTGTGGACAAAATTTTGCAAATGATGTTGCAGATTCAAGGGCTATTTCAGATGCAAAACTTTGGCATGCACGTTTTGGTCATCTGAATTTTGCCAGTTTGCTGCGTTTGCAGAAATCTGATATGGTTGCTTCTTTGCCGCCTCTTGAAGCACCTGTCAAACATGTTTGTGAAGGCTGTATTTTGGGTAAGATGCAGTGTTCTAAGTTTCCAAAGGATGGTTCAGTTTGGGCCACATGCAGGTTGCAGCTTCTGCATAGTGATGTTTGTGGGCCCATGCAAACTCCGTCCTTGGGCAATTACCTGTACTTCGTGACTTTCATTGATGATTACTCCAGGCATGCATGGGTATTTCCGCTTAAAGCAAAGTCCGAAGTTTTTATGTGCTTCTAACAATTTCTGGCTATGGCTGAAAATGTCTCGAAATGTACTATGGGCACCCTCCGTTCAGATCGAGGGGGGGAGTATATGTCTCATGAATTTAATGCATTTCTGGCTAGTCGTGGGATAAAACACCAATGTACAGTGCCTTATACACCTTAGCAAAATGGTGTTGCTGAAAGGAAAAACAGGTCACTGACGGAAGTGGCACGATGTATGGTCAAAAGTCAAGCTTTACCGCATTCTTTTTGGCTTGAGGCCATCATGTGTGCCACTTATGTACTTAACAGGTGTCCTACAAAAGCTTTGCAGTCTATTACTCCATATGAAGCATGGCATGATAGAAAACCTTCTATTGAGCACATGCGTGTTTTTGGCTGTTTGGCATAAGCTTTGGTGCCACAAGTGCAGCGCAGAAAATTGGATGATAAGGCTGTCAAATGTATTTTTGTTGGTTATAGTGCTGAAAGCAAGGGTTACAGGTTGTATCATCCGCAAACAAAACGTATTCTGGTTTCACGGGATGTAGTGTTTGTGGAAGATTCTGTTCAGCCCTTGCTGTCATGTACTAAAGACAGTAATGTAAGCTCACAGGACATTTATGACACTTTGTTGCATCTTTTCAGTGGTGGAAATATGAATGTAAGTTCCAATGAGGCAAATGTACAGCCTATGGGGGTTTCTGGAAATTTTTTAGATCAACCTATTACTGATGCAGATGTACATGATGTACTTGATGAGGAAAGGGCTGAAAATGAGCAGGCTAGAGGTATGCCAAAATGGCTGGTGCACACTTTGTGTGACAGTAAATTGGATGCACCTTTGTCTAGTCGTACTCGTTCAGGCTCTCGCCATGCATCTTATGCATCAGATTGTTATGCTTTGGCTGTGTCTAGCTTACATGATGTTGGGGAGCCTCTGACTTTTGATGAAGCACAGAATTCAGAAAATTGGATGGCTGCCATGCAATCAGAATATGATGCACTTATAGAAAATGACACATGGACTTTATGTGATTTGCCTCCTGGCAAAAAGGCCATTGGTACAAAGTGGGTTTACAAGTTGAAACGCAAACCGGATGGTGAGATCGATCGCCATAAGGCTCGACTTGTTGCAAAGGGTTATGCACAACAAAAAGGCATAGATTATGAAGAGACTTTTGCTCCCACTTGTCGTATGACTACTTTGCGTTTTCTATGTGCATTGGCAGCTCATTTTGGTTGGGATGTACATCAATCAGACATTGTTACTGCTTTCTTGAATGGTGACATATTTGAGGAAGTTTATGTAACGCAGCCTCGCGGTTTTGTAATAAAAGGACAAGAGGACAAAGTGTGCAAATGTAACAAGGCTTTGTATGGGTTGAAGCAATCTCCTCGTGCTTGGTATGAGAAAGCTGACACTCATTTGGTCAAACAAGGCTTTCGTAACAGTCCAACAGAAAGCACATTGTATGTAAAGCGTGAGGGTGATGTATTTCTCATCGTGGTACTTTATGTTGATGATTTGCTGATCACTGGACCAAATGAGAGACATATTGCTGAATTTAAGGCTGATTTGAATGCTACTTTCAAGATGAAAGATTTGGGGCTATTGCATCATTACTTGGGTATACAGTTTAAGCAGTGTGATGGTGGTATTGCCTTGTGTCGGAAAAGTTACATAAAGACATTGCTATGTAAGTTTGGACTTGAGGATTGCAAACCTATTGCCACTCCCATGGAAACAGGTTTGAAGTTGAGTCTAAATGATGCTGGCGATCTTGCTGATGTCACTCTTTACCAAACTGCTGTTGGCTGCCTCATTTATGTATGCAACACGAGGCCGGATATTCAGTTTGCAGTCTCACAGGTCAGCAGATTTATGCATAGCCCAGGCTCTAAGCATTGGCGGGCTGTCAAGAGGATTTTCCGCTACCTTAGTGGCACTTTACATCTTGGCTTGTTTTATCCCAAGGGGGGATCATTGCCGCCAGACTTACATGCTTTTTCGGACTTTGATTGGGCTGGTTGTTTTGACACGCGAGTGTCCACATCAGGTTTTTGTTTCATGCTTGGAAGTTCATGTATATCATGGTTGAGCAAGAAGCAACCTACTCTGGCCACTTCGAGTTGTGAGGCTGAGTACAGGGCAGTCTTCACAGCTACGGTTGAGTGTGTATGGCTCAGACGCCTTCTGGCTGATTTGGGTGTTGGACAGGACACTGCCAACACTATCTACACTGACAGTCAGAGTGCATTGGCAGTTGCGAGGAACCCAGTTGTTCATGCTCACACAAAGCACATTGAGGTGCATTACCACTATGTTAGGGAGAGGCTCAGTAGGAGAGATCAGCTTGGCTTATGTGCCAACACAGGACAACCTTGCAGATCTTTTCACAAAGGCATTGTCTCGTGAGAAGCTTGAAGCTTTCCGCAAAGCTTTGGGCTTACTCCCCTTTGTGGACTGATCCTGTCTTCTGGGCATGGCACTTCCCTTTACTCATGTGCCAGCTCTCGTTCACCGCATCACTCCAGGGGGGATTTGTTACCATATACATGTGGTAGTGATGTGTGTGAACACACTAGGACCGCCGGGGCATTTTTTCCCTCTTTAGGAGGTTTTTTCCCCTGTGCATTGTATATATGCCCATCACTCTAGGGCTATCTATCTTTCCATTGCACACTAAGTAACACACTCACTATTGTGTGCCTTGAGTTTCCTTCGTCTTCTCCAAGTTGTGTGTGCTTCTCTGCAACCCTAATTCCAACACTAGCAGCCTAGCACCATGAAGGTCGCCCTCCTCGCTTTCGCTCTACTCCTCTCTGTGCTGTGTGCCACCAGAGCCAACAACAATATCACAGACATCCTCGCTTCTCACCCCAGCCACTCCACCCTCAGCAGGCTCTGCAAGGAAACAGGGGTCGTGGCCGCCATCTTCTCCAGGAGTACCATCACTGTTTTCGTCCCGCCCGACTCGGTTCTTGACCCCATTGTCCAGCAGTACTCCTCCGACTCCAACACTGTGTATGATGTTGTAAGCTTCCATGTCCTGCTTGTGCGCTCCTTGCCGCACTGTCGAAGCAAGGGACTTGCCAATACACCGTATGCGAGCCACAAACGGCTCCAAGCACACAACAAGCCTAAACTAGCAAGCTCAAGAAAACAAAGGGTGTGTCACTCACCGCTCTACGCTCGCCTTCGTGGTGGATTCCTCGCCGCGATGAAGAAGAAGCTACAGTCGTGCCGCGCTCAACCGCTTCGCCGCCGTCGTGCCTTCGTAATGCTCGATCGCACACACACTCTCCCTCTCTCTCTCTCTCACACACACACACACACAAGGAGGTGAAGAAGAAGAAGAAGATGGAGATGGAGCAAGAGCACTCTTCAATTGCACAAATGAGAGAATGAGTAAAAATTAGGTTTAGTTGGCTTTTATAGGAGCTCACCCCATTCACACTTGGGCGCCCATGCTTAACCAACTAATCCCTTGAATGTCCAAGTTAAAGTGCGCCTCTCATCGGCGATCACTCTACCTTTCCCTATTGGTCCGACAAGCCCGGTACCTGACTCTACCAAATACATAATACGCATCCATCGTAGATGATGGGTGTCCGTGTGCCGTGAGGGTTAACATGCCCCCCTTCCTGATGTAGATTCCGTCCTCGGAAGCTATTGAGTTGAAGCTGGTTCGTCGAGGTGGAAGAGCATTTGAGATGAATGTCCTTAGCCTTCTTCAGTCACTGCAAAATCAAACAACATTGACACAGTAATTGCATTCTCTTAAAAAGCATATGCAGTTTTAGGTAGACACATTGATTGGTAAAAGAATTTCAAACAATTTGTTAGCAATGAACATTAAATTGCAATGTAATCAAAGGCATAAACTGATGTAAAGGCAAAAAATTAAACAAGTCTGGGGTCGCTAATTTGACGGTCGAAAAGCACTAGAGATCGAATATTAATACCATGGGTAAGCTTCTTAATTTTCTGTGGTCAATTAAGTTGTTTAATCGCGAGAGCCAAGTATTCATGTTCAAGGGCTGACTAGAGGCTATATCTAGAAAACCTTGTAGTTAAGCTACCATAAAAGGAATTTCTCATGAAATCATCGCCTGGCTGATTACTTTTTCTTTGACCCCCCAAAGTCTTTTCACATTGATTCAATTATGATGTGTGTGCTTATTTTGTATGCCTTGGGTTTTTTGCTTTTCAAGGAAAAGCGCCCACACTGGGAACCTCTAGGGCTCTAGTACCATAGGCAATACATGTGAGTGAAGTACCAAATCAAGCTGAGATTTCTCTTCCAGCTTAAAATTTTACATTGTGGCACTTTGATTTTTTGTTTGTTCATTTTCATCATTTTAATTTTGTAACTTTGGGAGGTCATATAACACTGTTACATTCCCCAGGCTCATCACATTAGTAAACTCCCTTTATAATACTTACGCTAAAGGTCAATAGGGTTAAGCCCACTAGAAAGCCCTAGTACATTTCATACAATGCTGCCTAAATCGGATTAAGAACCTAAGTAACCATTGTTTATTAGGAAAGCATTCCCCATGGTATTAAGAGAAGATTTCTAATACCTAGCTTGGTCAAACTAGCTTAGTCGGACTGCTTGATTTTTACACCTAAACAAGTGATTATGACAAAAGATTACATTGAATTAAATGTTGGTTACTAAGCCAATGCGCTGAATAGTATGCTACCAATCACAATCAAAGCAGACAAACATGGATGCAAAAAAGATAAGGGCAATGCTAATGGACAAGAAACACCTGTTTGTGTTGATGGTCGCGCTTGATTTGAAGTGTGAACGAGAGAAAGGTTCCATGAAGGTCCAAATCCTATCAATAGCAACACGCTCCTGTACACACTATGAAACACAAACAATACCTCTAGGAGGCACATCAGTGGGAAAAATTAAAACTCCTAAAAAACAAACTCAAAACACAATCTAGACCCCTAACCTACCTATCTGTCACCCCTTTTAGAATCAAGGAAAGAGGATATTATATAAACCGGGTGGCCACCCTAAGGCTAGGCCTCTATCCTCATCATCTAGATAAATAAAATCGTTGTCCGTGAGGCCATAGTCTTCCTCGGTCTCTATTAGTTCCTCTTCATCATCCTCTTGTGCAAGCATGCTAATCAAGAACCTCGTGATGCGTGGATACTCATCTTGTGCAAAAGAATAAGCATGTGCCATTGGAGACACATTCGCCACTGGGTAGGGATCACTAGTTAGCCATAGACGTATCAGCCATTCTAACTCCTCAAAATTTCTCTCACATGCAAGGCTCTCTATCAAATCCCATTCGCAAGAAAGTATAGGGTAGCATACGTAGAACACTTGTTGAAAAGACAAGGGGTACCTTTCATCAAAAATAGAAGTGCATGCCTCTGGTGAAGTAGCCATTTCTGACAAGACAGATAGATTTGGTTAGGCCTTTAAAACATAAGAGTTGTTTTTGTGTGTTGCTTGACTTGACACGGTGAATTTGGACTTATATGTAAGATCTGATAGGGTGCTCTCTCATTGCTAGGCGCTCTTGCTCTTTACTATTTTTCTTTTTTTGTGAGTATAAGGCTATATATATACATTCCCTAAGATCGGAGATTAAGAGGTCAGGGAAAAAGGTTGAGAGGGAAGCAAGTGAATGATGGATGTCCACACACACTCCCCCCTTCCTTGGGTAGATCATACCGTTTGAAATGAGCTTGTCACCCTTTGAAACCAATTGTTCCAGTTGGTAATAGGTGAGGATTTTTGCCAGTAGTTTTCTATTACCCTAGGTGCCTCGTCAAGCTGCAAGGGTGGCAAGGTACTCTCCCAGGATTTTATTTGCAACGTTGTTGTAGGTGGTGAACTTACCCCGGAAGGTGCAAACTCTTTCGTGCTTGGATGGATATGTACAGTGGTAGGTGGAGGTTGTGTCGAAGCTTCTATTTGCATATAGGAACTACATGAAGAGCAAGAAGCTTCATTTGATTTCCCTGTTCCTGAGCTAGGTGGGACAAATCGTTCTTTCTTTGGTACCCAAACTAGCTCTAGAACGGGTGTGTAACATTCCATGATTTTTTCCTTTCCGCGATTTTCAATTTGTTTTGGAGCCACAGGATTGGGTTTACATGGGCCAAGTGACAGGTAAGAGTACACTTTACGTTTGGGCACCCAGATTTGATCATTTCCTTCATAGTATCCTTGGGCTTCCAATAGTCGTTTAGGAATCCAACGCAGCGTTTCTTTACATTTCTTGGAGTGAGTGGTACGGTTCTTGCTAGGTTTCCGTTTTTTTGCATCAACCATGCTCACTACAGAGGTTTTAGGGACCCACTTATATGTTTTCTCTGTTATATTAGGATGGTTCTTGTGTGTCTCAAGCTTTCTTTCAACTACATTAGTTGAAGCTCTAGAGAGTTGGGCTATGGGGACGTATGGTTCAACCTCCTGGACATGCAATGTCTTGGGTTTTATTTCCTTGGGCAATATCTCAGGGACTATGGCTTGAGTGGTAGGGCTAAGAGTTGGTTTTTGCGTTGTAACACCCCCAGTCCCCCAATCAATAGTGCATTTGGTGGCTATCATCCACGTGCGGCCTAGGTTTATATTACCCTCCATAGTTCCAGTAGGCATGACCAAAAAGTCTTGAGCTACCACCCCATTGTCATAACTGACAGAAGTGTGCCAGATTCCAAAAACCGCAGTTTTTTTCTTGTTGACACCCTTGACTTGGATAATACTCTCAGATAGAGGTGGCTTCCCTAACTGACACCACACCCCATAGGATATCAGATTGTATTTAGCACCCGTGTCCAATAAGGCGTTATATAGCACTTTTCCATAGGCACTATTTAACTCAATGGGGTATCGTAGAGGTGTGTCAGAGTCCAACCCATCCTCTTCGTGTGCTCCATTTGCATCAGGTTCCGAGCGAGTAGCTCTACCTAATGTTTCCATGAAACGGCTAAACATACTAGTACTAGGCTGTGGAGCTTCGGGAGGTGCATGGCCTTCTCTCTCAGTGTTTTGGGTAGGGTATGCTTCCATGATTTCTGAGTCGGAGGAGGAATCACTAGCGGCTATTTTAGGGTCTTGGGTGGTGCTACCTTGTGTCCCCGCTGAGGGTCTAGAGCTTATCGTGGATGGGTAATGGGTATCCGTATGAACAGAGGCACTCTCAATATGCTCGTGTTCTAGCACCCGCCCAGAGCGTAAGTGCATGTGCTTTTGATACCCTAAGGTGTCAAAAAGCTGCTCTAGGAGGCCTTGTGACTAGTTTTTAGCGTGTTTTTTGTTTGTTTTTTTGCTAGATTTTTTTGAGCGTGTCGTGGAATGGGCCGTGTGATAGCTCAAAACGAGCGTATCGGTCAGAGGGTCGTGCCGTGCTTTACAGCCCTCCGTTTGGTCACTCTATGCTCTCGGAATCCCTAAAACTGTCAATTTCCAGTAGGGAACTAGGCCCAAACTAGAAAGTCTAAGGGTGCAAGTGGGAAGAGAAAGGAGGAGAGTGGAGGACTTGTCCCACATGCTCTCATTCTCTCTTGAGGGAGTAGGGTATATATATAAGAGTGAGTCTAGTATATATCATAAGACTGAGGCCTGGGCTTGGGCTTGGGCTTGGGCTTGGGTTTGGGCTTGGGAAAATGATCCCGATCCCGATCTACCTTTTATACAAACCAACCCGTACGTCTTTTATACAAACCAACCCGTACGTTTTAAGAGTCGTGTTTTTTATTTTCGAAAAATATCGCCGCCCACTCGCTCGCGTTTTTAATTTCCGAAATTTTTCCAAAATAATATTTTTTCTTTTAAACTTTTTTTTTTTCATTTTTTTTTTCATTTTTTTTTTTGACGCAGAAAAACGCAGCAATTAAAAAAATGCAGAAAAACGCAAAAAAGCAGAAATTGCAGAAACTGCAGAAAACTGACAGAAAAACGCAAAAAATGCAGGAAAACCGCAAAAAAATGCAGAAAATGCACAGAAATTGCTGAAAATGCAGAAATTGCAAAAAAAACGCAGAAATTGCAGAACTTGACAGAAATTGAAAACGCCGAACTTGAAATTGCAGAAATTGAAAAACGCAGACAATAGCAGAAATTGAAATTTGACAGCAATTGCAGAAAACGCAAAAAACAGATATCTCCACACACCCCTTCCCTGCCTTTCCTATGATAGAAATTGCACCACAAGGAAGCGTGAAGTGCTAACCGAGCTTAGTGTAGGGCATATCCCCGGCAGCGGCGCCAAAAATGTGCGCTCCTTGCCGCACTGTCGAAGCAAGGGACTTGCCAATACACCGTATGCGAGCCACAAACGGCTCCAAGCACACAACAAGCCTAAACTAGCAAGCTCAAGAAAACAAAGGGTGTGTCACTCACCGCTCTACGCTCGCCTTCGTGGTGGATTCCTCGCCGCGATGAAGAAGAAGCTGCAGTCGTGCCGCGCTCAACCGCTTCGCCGCCGTCGTGCCTTCGTAATGCTCGATCGCACACACACTCTCCCTCTCTCTCTCTCTCTCACACACACACACACAAGGAGGTGAAGAAGAAGAAGAAGATGGAGATGGAGCAAGAGCACTCTTCAATTGCACAAATGAGAGAATGAGTAAAAATTAGGTTTAGTTGGCTTTTATAGGAGCTCACCCCATTCACACTTGGGCGCCCATGCTTAACCAACTAATCCCTTGAATGTCCAAGTTAAAGTGCGCCTCTCATCGGCGATCACTCTACCTTTTCCTATTGGTCCGACAAGCCCGGTACCTGACTCTACCAAATACATAATACGCATCCATCGTAGATGATGGGTGTCCGTGTGCCGTGAGGGTTAACACTGCTCGACTACTTCGACATTGCCAAGTTCAAGGCCATCACCAAGGGCACTAAATTGAGCACCACTCTCTATCAAACCACTGGCCAAGCGGCTGGCCAGGATGGCTTTGTCAACATCGCTGTGAAAGGAAGCACTATTCATATTGCCCACACAAATGGTGGCATGTCCACTGTTGTCCAGAACGAGCTCTACAAGGCCCCCTATAACATCAGCGTTGTGAGCATTAGCACCGTCCTTATCCCTAATGGAATTAGCGTACCAGGTCCTACCGCTGCTCTTGTCAATTTCACCGAGATCTTGATCCAGGTATCTATTGCAACCCTTCTGTGCATGCTTGATGTTTGGTATGTGAGTGTAATGTGGAAGGACTTGTGCATGCAAAAATGTTTCACACACTAGAATTTTGGATGTGATGTGATATTTTGCATTTTCCTCCAAGCATCGGGGTTTACGAGGAATGGCAGGTTAGCATTTGATATGATCTTTTACATTGTTGGACTTTTGGGTAAAAGATTTATGCACCTTTTATGGATGTGTTTGGATGTTTAAGGCTTTATGGATATTAGCATTGCATAGGTGTCGAACGAGGTGCGGATGTCTATCCCCCACGAAATGCATGCTCTCATGTCATGTGGGAAGATGGCATGCATGTATGTATGGATGTGCATATATGTATGTGCATGTCGATCAAAGGCATGCTTATGATGATATGCATCATTTAGCTAGAGCATCAGTGCTCCTTCAAACCCTGCCTGTGTTGTGCCATATTAGTCCATTCTTCTCCATGATAGTTGTTAGAGCTATAACTTGTTTTAACCTTGATGCTTCTCATTCGTTTTTCTGCAAAATCACGCCAAGAACTACAACACTTACTTGAGTCTCATCAAAGCTACGGGCGTGGATTCACTCCTTTTGAAGCATGATACTCCACAGCCATTCTTAGTCATTATGATTGAAGTATTGATTATTAGTGGGGACGTAGGAATTTTTTTTTCTTGCTACGATTGAAGTTTTGCTTTATATGGGTTGTAGGGAATGGGTAAGAAAATTGTATTGCTATAAGCTAATTAGATGGTAAAGCAAAGGAATCAAAAGCAAGACGTTTTCAAAATAGTTATGGCCTTCTTTTTAGCTTTGAGTAAAATGAGGACAAAAAACTGGTAGGCTTGATTTCATGGCAAACAAAGAAGAATGGCGGAAGCAGGCGGCCTCGACGTTAGGGTAGTCTGAGTGCGCCTTTGAGCTCTCTCTCGACCTCATGTGAAAATAGACAAAAAATGAGTAAAAGAGGACAATAAGAAAATACTAGAAGTTATTGCTAAAATATCGTTGCACCCAATATTGTAAGCCAGCATACAATCAAGATCGATAGTGAAAACACCAAACAAACGACGGAGCAACTCTTGACAATTTAAGATACCAGAGCTTCTCATGGCTACGTGAGGAAAGCTATGAGGTAGGCAATGCACAAAGTCCACGCGGTCAAGGTAGCCCGTGCAAATGAGCTTGCCAAAGGCAGGACCTATCGGTGTCACGTGACACATCCAACCCTATGTGTCCGTGGACAAGCTACATCATGATTAGGGTTCACTCAGTCCAGTCAGTCTAGATTTAGAAGTGATCTAGCACTTTTGTGACTCTATTCGTAGACCGTGCATGCCCAGTCACTTAGTGTATATGCATATCCTTTGGTTGCACATAGCATGATCATCAATACTCCCTTCAGAATTCATCAAATTCAATTAGGGGAATTTTCCAGTGCATTTAGCCTATTTTACCTATTTTTGGCATTTTTCACTTACTATTTTTGAATGACTATCCAACAAAAGTAGGTAGGGCAATTTTGCTAAGTTAATATATAAGCAAACATAAGTTAGCACTCAATGGCAGAAGAGGCAGCAGGAGCTCCCCGCTCAACAGGCACCTTCTCAGCAGGAACCATCAAGAACTCATCAAGCACCCCCTCAACACACCTAAGCCTAGCGTTTCCATCACCATCAAGACCCCATCCTGCCTTGGCGTTTCCAGCAGTTCCAGATCGCAGAAGCTTCCCTTGCATCTAGCGTTTTTACTCCCAAGCATCATCGCCAGCATTCCAGTGGCCTAGAGTTTTTGGATTCCATTAGCCCAGCGTTTTGGTCAACCTCAGCCATCGCGTTTTTGGATTTCAGCAGCAGTTCCAGATTGCCTAGCGTTTTGCTAACGATCCCAAATCTGCCAGCGTTTCCTATTTTCAGCCCATTCCACAGCAGGAAGCTCAGCAGTTTCATCCTTGAAGACAACAACAGATTCAGCCGTAAGTACATGCAGAAGACTCCCATTTTCAGCCCTCGAAAATGCAGCCAAACCAGTCATTTTCAGCCACCCAAAACAGCCCAAAGATTAGTAGATTTTTAGCAGTTAGAAAACCACAGATTTCAGCCCTAAAGTCGTCGTCGTCATCCCCGTCGTCGTCACCAGCATAGTTCCAAGTTGCATCAGTCCATTGCATACGCATTGTACCACTTTGTGCAATCAAATAGTAGACCACTCTCGCCAGTCTGCTTATAGTATCATTGGTAACATGGAAAAGTGCGCCCATGATTTATATGAAGCTCTTCCCGAATGTTAGGTGCAACGGAATGAATGTTTGAACTTTGCTCAAGATGAGTGCTCCATAGTGTGCTCAAGGTTCCTTTTTGTTCTTATGGAAGGGAGAGCCTTCCGTTCTTAATGAGAGAGTGCTATTATCACGAACAAAGTGAGTGGATACTGTGCGTGCAAGTGTATGAGACTGAGAGATAGAGAGAGAAGAGAATACGACACTAGAGACGTAAAACCCTCCTCCGAAGGCTCGTTGGCGAGAGTGTTCTACTTATGATTGCACAAACTAGTACAAACTGAATGCATGTGACGGATGCAAGTCTAGGCTAGGTCGATGTCGACGACGGTGATGGCGAGACCAACCTAAGGGTTGAAATATGCAATCTTTTATCTCTTGTCCAAAAACGCTATGGGATGAAATATGTTGTTGCCGAAAACGCTATGGAAAACGTTGATTTTGCTGGTCTTTAGGGCTGAAAATCTGCATCTAATGTAGGGATGAAAACTGATGATCTTTGGGATGAATCTGCTACTCTTTTAGGGCTGAACCTGAGACTGCTTCATTGCTGAAAAACGTTGCTATAGATGGCTGAAAACGTTGGTTCGACGAGGGCTGAAAACGTTAAGTGATTTTGCTACTGCTGGCGTTAGTGGGTGAAAACGCTAGTCTTGTGGTCTAGATGGCGATGGGGCTTGATGGGAAACCGCCAAGGCTGATGTTTGGCGCTGCTTCTTGAGGAAAATGCTAGGAGGCTCTGCTTGGGATAGAATCGCCTAGAGTTGGGAGTCTTGCTTGAGAAGTTGCCTGTTGAGAGATAGGGCTCCTGCTACCTCTTCTGCCATCTAGTGCTGACTTGGGTTTTCTTTTATATTATCTTACCCAATTTGCCCTACTCAGTTTCCAGCAAAAGTCACTTAAATTAATAAGTGAAAATTATCAAAAATAGGGAAAATTGGCTAAAATCACTGGAAAATTTCCCTGATTGATTCTGATGGATTCTGATGGGAATGCTTATGATCATGCTGTGTGCAACCAGAGGATATGCATCTACACTAAGTGACTGGTCATGCACGGTCTGTGAAAAGACTCACAAACGCGCCCGAACACTTTCTAATCTAGACTGGCTGGACTGACTGAACCCTTGTCGTGCTGTAGCTTCTCCATGGACACATAGGGTTTGATGTGTCACGTGACACCGAAGGTGTTCAATTGATAAAGCTCAAGACTTGGCGTGCAGAAAGAGACCAGAGTAAGCGTGCCTAAGATATAGATACACAATATGTGTTATCTAAAAAGATACGAAGGAAGTTACAAATTATGTAGTTGTTTGCAAGTATTCTTGTTTATGAATGGGGTTTGTCTTTACAGATAAGCATAATCGGGTATGGCCATCAAGGAGACTGTGATTAACTTCAATGAAGGGTCAGGGCAAACAAACACACTTGGTTTTGTTATGGGGAGAGAAGGAGCCACATGACATGTTTTGATTTGATTTATGTATTTTATGTACACGGCAACCATATGACATGGACATCCCATTTTGTTGATTGTATAGTATGAGAAGCATGACATACTAGCACTTGCAATGTAGTTTGGTTTTGAGGGTTCTTAAGTTAATTTGGTAGACTACTTCTTTTATGTTTTCATTTTGTGTTTGTTTTGTACATGATCGCCTATCGATGTGGACATTGCCTTTTGGTAATCGTGTGATTAGACTATGTGATTGGAGGTTTCCTATGTACTATGATATGCAGGTCATACCACCACTTTGAAGTTAAATTACTTTGACTCTATTGAAAATGTGTAAAATAATCCTTAAACAGGGATTTTAATTATGCGATGACGCATTTTGTTAAATGTTAATTAAATAATCACTATTTTTTTCATGTTAATAACATATCTAATGTCATGACCTACGAAAATCGGTAGAAAACGTAGAACCGGTGGGACAACCAACTATCTTGGCACGCCCGACGGGTTTAATATGAAACCCGACGGGCCCGGCGGGACAAGCAAGAATTCCGCCGGGCCCGTCGTGTACCCCCTCCATATTTGGCGGCTCTATATAACCCTTTTATAGACATCACATCACATCACCTCTTCCTCTAAATTTGGTCATCCTTTAAAATTTAGAAGAAAAACTAAAGGTAAAAAAATGAATAGTCTTTTAAAAAAAAAAAACTTAATGTAACTCTGATCATGGATCATTAGTTCTTTTTTGGATTGAACTGATTCTTGAAAGGAGGTAGAAAGGTGAATCTTTGGGTCGGTATCTCTACATTTGGGATGGACTGATCTCATGTTTGGTACCGTTATATTTGCTAAATTGATTAGAACTTCTATCATGGGTCATTAGTTCTTTTTTGGACTGAACTGATTCTTGAAAAGAGATAGAAAGGTGAATCTTTGGGTCGATATCTCTACTTTTGGGATGGACTGATCACATGTTTGATTCACCGCTGTATTTGCTTGCTATTCCGATTAGAGCTCCAATCATGGGTCATTAGTTCTTTTTTGGACTGGACTGATTCATGAAAGGAGTTAGAAAGGTGAATCTTTGGGTCGATATCTCTACTTTTGGGATGGACTGATCACATGTTTGATTCACCACTGTATTTGCTTGCTATTCCGATTAGAGCTCCAATCATGGGTCATTAGTTTTTTTTATAGACTGGACTGATTCATGAAAGGAGGTAGGAAGGTGAATCTTTGGGTCGATATCTCTACTTTTGGGATGGACTGATCACATGTTTGATTCACCACTGTATTTGCTTGCTATTTCGATTATAGCTCCAATCATGGGTCATTAGTTCTTTTTTGGACTGGACTGATTCATGAAAGGAGGTAGGAAGGTGAATCTTTGGGTCGATATCTCTACTTTTGGGATGGAATGATCACATATTTGATTCACCGTTGTATTTGCTTGCTCATGTTTGAGTAGATTGAGGTTTATTTTCTTCAGGCTTCACTACTACGCTTGTGTGTGATATTGATTATAACACTAATGTTTGGTTTGAATAATACTTGAAAGAAGAGATAGCATACTGAGCTATGTTTATTGGTATTGCAGGCATCCAATAAGTATCTCTTCCATCAGGAATGTGAGCGGTGATGTTGGTGTCTCAAGCCTGGCTTCCTTGAGGAGACCTCCTACCTCGATGCCAGGTCTTGCTTCGCGGGGCACCACTTCGCAGGGCAAGCGAAAGGATGGTGGAAAAAGTCCAGGACCCGAGTGGAATTTTGCCACAAATTTAAATAAGTATCAATATTGGAAATGTAACTTTTGTGGCGAAGAGAAATCTGGAGGAGCACCAAGAATAAGGGATCATTTTCTAGGTGGCAATACCAGAATCCGAGGAGGAAAGTGAAAGGGCTTAGGTGCAGAAGAAGCAGCTATGCGCTTAAAAGCTTTAATTGGTAAGCTAATTTCCACGAGCAAAAGATCAAAACTCTCTACTTTTGACCATCACACCCCGGTATCGATAAGATCAAACCAGGACGAGGGATCATTGGGTGTAACGCCCACCAATGGAAGCACTCAAAGCAGGGAACCAACTTCTCATATCGATGGATATCTCATACTCACATATAGCACAATGAAAGGTATTCATCATGCTTTGCATCAAGCATGATATATGGTACAAATGTCCGCATGCCAAGCTGAAGTGACCACACCACTCATGAAAGAATGATCTACATATGGGGCAAGGACCACCGTGCTCACCAGAAGCTGGAGGGGCCTCAATAGGTGTTGGGTGCTCAATCAATGTGGCAGCATTTTGTTTTTTTATAGTCACCTCTAACTCTTTTATGTGGCGAGATAGAACCTTCACCTCCCTTTGCAAGTCTCTATTTAGGGTTGCTTCTGCATGAGAACCTTGTGTAGCTTGTGATGCTTGCCTGAGTTGAGTTTGAAGCTCCTCCTTAACTTGGTGCACTTCCATTGATGCACCTTCTAGTGCCAATGACATCTCTTGCCGTGTGACGGTGATTGCACTGCTGTGAATGTCCTCAACTGTCATATGAGGTGTCCTTGAGCTGAAGTCCACTGCTTCACCCAAGACATAATGAATGTAGTGTGTAACATCTTGGAAAACCACAATGGACGATCCATATGATGCATAGGATGACCCATAACATCGAGATATATGTTCTCTCCAATCTCGTATGTCTGCATTAATGCATTGTGATAGCTTGAGTTGGCCTTTCTTGATATTGTCATCTGCAACGCCTGGCCATATGGATTTGACCATTTCTCGGTCAATCCTAGAGTTCAACTCTTTCCATTGTGTACCCACTGGGAGCAACGAGTTGCAATTCGAGCAGTGTCATTTACTGCACCGCCTTGACACATGGATTTGAGACGCTCAAAAGCGCGCTTAGCCCTTTGATTATCATTATCCATATCCTGATTAAACACTATACTTCAGTTATGGCATACAAACTTAATGATAATCAATTGCTATAAGAGTAACCACCATTTTACGACAATCAATTGATATAAGAGTAACCACCATTTTACGACAATCAATTGATATAAGAATAACCACCATCTTACGACAATCAATTGATATAAGAGTAACCACCATTTTTTAAATCAATGAATGACAATCAGTGATTCCACGTGGCTTATTGCTTGAAACTTAAGAGAAAAAAAAAAACTCATAGAAAATTTGTTGTCTATTGAGATATAACAAAGTGTTTTTATTACTCATACATCATCCATGGCGCATAAAACCCAAATTTTAAAAGTGTTTTTATAAGTCAAAAGTCTCATAAAACCCTGCTTCATAACATCATATATCCATCAAAAAAAGGCTACACTCATTTCAGAGGGAGGGCGTAAGCATCATTTGGCTGGGCTTCAAATCTTTCTAATTCTTCGTCCAAAAGTGCCAAGGTCTTTCTCTCTGTAGATTTCTTCCTCACCCCACCTTCCACAACAATCCTAGATATGGCTTGTACCTCCACTGAAACCTTATGTTTGAACCAATCTGTGTTGTAGTAGTCAGAGAACTCTCCACAAAACTTACAAAATTGCCATATCACCCATCCTATGGTGTACACATCTGTGGCCTTGGTCCATGGGCACGGGTGATTGCCATCTAGTAACTCAAGAGCTCGCCAAGGATGAAGCTTTTGCCAATTTTCATCGATATTGTTGGTCTTTTGTGTCTCTAAGCCAACACGCAAAGCCAATCCCCAATCAATTATTCCAATACGGGGAGTGAGATCCTTGGTAAAGTCCAACATGATGTTCCATGGATGGATATCATTGTGGATCACTCCCTCGTCATGTGCGAAACGCAATGCCTTCACAGGCTCTTGATACGTGTTTTCTGGTCTTTGGAGGGCTGCTCCCATTTAAAGTTTGCAGGGATCTTTAAAGTCAAAAAAGATGAATGTCAATTAACAAAATATTTGTTATTTTGCATTTGTATTGTTATTAACTTGAAATTATAGTGTGATCACGTCATTTTGAAATCCCTGTCCTTAAATCCCACATGGGAGCCCAAGATGAGGTGGACAATTTTTTTGGAAAAAGAAATTATGTGATGAAAATCCTATGTGGGAGCCCAAGAAAAGGGTGTACTGAGTTTTTTTGAGAAAGAGGTCTGCGTACAAAGGAGGTTCTGGCGAAATTTTTAAGATTTATATTTTATGTACAAACTCAAAATTAAATATAGATGGTGCTTTTTTAAAATTTGTATTTTCCTTAAGCATAGACGTGCATTCATATCACATATAATTATTTTTGTTCAAAAAGATTAATCTTTTAATGGGTTGTTTTTTAATGTGTTTTGATTTGATGAGTGAAGTTTTTCATGGTTGTTTAAGAGTATGCATTATTTGTTATTTAAAGAACAATCCATTTCATATGTGTGTCTTAAATACCGTGTAAGAAGTCTACTAAGTAGGTGGCTAGTATCATATGTTTTGAGATTGAGATTTGTATCAGTTTACAAGGCAAATGCTATTCGTTTTTTGACAAATTACATTGAAACGATTGATTTATTTTAATTTAGTATTCATTATATTTGTTGCTTTTCATGGTTTGTTCTCTTAACATCTATTGCAAATGAAATGCTATTCGTTTTTTGACAAATTACATTGAAACGATTGGTTTATTTTAATTTAGTATTCATTATATTTGTTGCTTTTCATGGTTTGTTCTCTTAAAATCTATTGCAAATGAAAACACACTACAATGTACACTTGTGTTCATTTGCAGTTCAAAAATGTAATTTTGCAAAAGCATGTGCTTCTAAAATTGTTATGTTACTAGTATACATAAAATAGTGGGTCATTACATTCCGTACGAAATCCGTATGAGGCGGGATGGCTCATTGCGAGAATGTCCATATCTTGTCCGTATGTAGGGGGGTAGGTTAGCATGTAAGATACCGTACATACGGGGGTTTCTCTAATTTTGATGCACGCAGGTGACATCCCCCCATTATTAATAGTGAATCCCTCGGGGCAACCACTGGCGAGCAGGTCGCAACAACAGTCGGGCTTGGGCATGGGGCAGGGCTCGTGCATCAACGCCCCCCATAGTGCAGCCCTCGCCTAGGAGAGACGCGCAGAGATGGGGCTTAGGGTTTCCACGGAGAGAGAGAGAGAGAGAGAGAGAGAGAGAGAGAGAGAGAGAGAGAGAGAGAGAGAGAGAGAGAGAGAGAGATTTTGTCGTCACGATCATTTGCATGATCTTGGTAGCTCCACACCTACCTTGTATTCTTCTTGAGAGTGCGTTGCATTTTGTTGCCTACCACCTAGATGACATTCACCTGCAGCATGTCTTTGTGTCCGTCTTGTTCCCTTGCGTGGCATGCTAGGGATGTAGCCGTAAGGTTTCTCTCTCTCCCCTTCTCTTTCTATGTGCAAGTGCGCTGGGGCATGACAGGGATGCTTCTCTCTCTCTCTCTCTCTCTCTCTCTCTCTCTCAAATGGCAAGGGACACAAGAATTAGGGAAAATTTGGACTCTCAAAAGGGCCCTATAAGGAGGTTTGACTTTGCCTCTCTTGTCCAAAGTGGGCAACTTGGTGAAGTACATAAACGCTTTGTCAAAACCCTATCAACCAACATATCATGGGAAAGATCTTCGAAAGTAGCCTTTCTAAATCCCCAAACTCCGACAAATTTGGATTTAATTTGTAGAAGTTATGGCCTCCCCACTGAACCTGAAATGTGGAGAAAGATTCCATTTATATGACGGAGTTGTCACATCAAAAAATAGAATCTTCTAGAATATGAGGAATCTGATGGCATGCTATATATCAATGGATAGATCTCAATGAGTACATTCTAAATCCAAAATATCCGACAAGTTTTGATTTCATTTGTAAAAATGTTACCGTGCGCCCGTTTTGGACAAGAGGGAGAAAGTCAAAGTCCTTATAGGGCCCATTTGAGAGTCCAAAATTTCCCTAATGCTAGGCCTATGTCCCCACTACAAGGTGGTGTTGAAGCCATTGGGCATGAAGCGTAGTTGGGGCGAATCTAGCAAAGAGAGACATAGATACTGTAGGAGCCAATGAAGTGGAAGAGCGCCGCGCGTGTAGACCGGGCGATGCACTATAAGAGGAGTTGTCGAAAACCGCCAACATTGCCGCGGAAAAACAAAGGAAAAAGGAGAGAGAAAAATTTGCGTGGGCGGCAATAACCGGGGCTATAAACGTGGTAGTGTTTGTCATCAATAAGCGCAGTAATAGTCGTGGTAATATACCTGCTGATATTATCGCGACCTTTGCCGCTGCTATTACTGCTTATATTACCGCCGCTAAACGCTAGTTTAAAAACAAAGGTGCTCATTTAGGCCACCCAAATCTGAATGGCCCAAATGAGCACATTTATTTTTGACCTGCATAAAAACAATAAGCTATACATCAATTGTTTTTTGGAAAAGTATAAAAAATACCAAAGAACTGAAACTGAATTTACTTTACCTTGACAATTAAAAATGTAGAAGATCAACTATTTAAAAAAGTTACAATAAAAAGTAAATAGTTGTATATACATTGTGCCACATTGGGACTTTACGAAAGTTTTGACAAAACATTTTTTTATCTAATCCTCATCGTCGTTCAAAGGCACGTATGTGGGATCACTTTGACTGTACATAAACACAAACCAAATTAAACAATTAACCAACCGCCGTGTCAAATTGCTTGCAAGAGATGTGGTTGTTTTCAAACAACCATCGCCAAGTATCAAATTCTGTATGTTGCTCCTGATACTTGACCATCTCTCCGGTTGGTCGAGAGAGAATGACATTTTTCTAAGTTAGCAATAATAATACCAAATTATCAACTACAATCTTTATAATCAACAATCGACGTTATAATTCAAATAATCTTACATAGTTATCCTTCCAAGCTCCCTTGCCTCTTGAGCCATAGTGCATGGGAGTTTGCCTTGCGCGGGCCTCGCATTCACTACAAGAGGTTGTGTTCTTTTGTGACGCTTTTAGCGACGAAAATAACACTGGGTTTTTATAACCCTCGGCGTCGCTAAGAGCGTCGATACGGGGACGTCTCTATAAGCGTCGCTATGACAGCCGCTATAAGTGTCGCTATATAGCAACACCTATAGCGATGGCTATAACAACATTGCAGAGCCATCAATAGCGACGCTGTAGAGCCTTATATCAATGCGATGGTCATAGCGACGCCCGAGAGGAAAATCTTTTGGTGGGAGGGCATTGAATGCCCTGCCACCCATCAACCATATCGAATGTTTCATTTATCTATCTACCTTTGAAAAAAAGTGCAAAGGTAAATATAGACCCAAAATAGTCACCCACAAGACAATATAATCATTAACTCCATCATCCATAGTACGTATTGTTTGCAAAATGAAGATACAAAACTGACAAGCGTGAATTGATGAAAGTAAATCAATGACAATTGTACACATAGGAAAAATCACTTGGTTGTTAATCTTTGCAAATGTAATAGTTACAAACCATTGTCATTATTTAAAAAATATACATGGTTTTCAAAAAGACGTATAAAAGTCGTCTCATGATACATAAGCTATGACAAAAAGAAACTAATGCTATCTAGCTATGGCTAAACTAACATCGTCTAATCAGACGTCTCATCACGTCTAAGCGGCGTATCTGTTAGATTCTGCAAAAAAAACAATAAGATAGTTTTTTGTAAGTATAAATATATAGCAATGTTTATAAAGCAATAAAATAAATAGAAAATAATAAACCCTACTACTAACCATGCTGCCGCGAGAACTCAGGATGTCTATAAGGGCGTTGCTCTTCCTGTTTGCGTACTCATGCTCGTACGGTGTGGGATCACGTCCTGTAAACGACCACTGTCAAAACATACAAAGAATCCATTATGTTAGAATTTAAAATCCCATAAACCCTAAACTATCAAACATAGAGAGCAATGCCAAAACACTTACAAAATCGGCCTCAAATGATGCCCACCCGCCACACCCCAAGTGGTGCGAGCTCCTTGCCTCTACTTGCGCTCTGGCTGCCTCCTTTTGTTGCTTCCACTTGTTGGGATTCGCGTGTGCCACAAATTTGATGCAGACTTTGTAGGATGAAATATCACATGCCAGAGCCACATAGCTTACATGAGAGCTTCCAAGAACATAAATTCTAAAATTGGATGTTAACTATTTACATACTTACTTGTTCACAATGCTCGCGTAGTACGAAAGTGTCTCTTAGGTCAGTCCATTTCTTAGTTGAATCCACCTCAAGAAAACCACACTCTCCTCTACGCACAGTAGCATTGCGACCCGCCATGATTATCTTGAACCATTGCACGTCAAACAAGTCGACAAAAAATCCTCTATAATCGATCCTCAAAATCTCTTGTAGCGTGCCGAAGTAAGTAAGTTTCGCCACCACAGGATCTGCATCAGTGGACCGTCGTCGACTAGACTGTTCAAAATTTGCCATGATTCCACAATCTTGAGTAAAACGCTTTTTGTCGATCCGTTCCACCCTAAAATGTTGACCTTTACACCATGCTACTGTGTATGACTTATACTACAACCAAGAAACATTATGAGTGGCCATTCAAACATCTAGAAAGTTACTAGTCGTACATTGCAAACTTGGTCGCGCAACCCCGAGAGTACTCCCACTCTTCCTTAGTCACTTCTTCACCGCATTGTTGTGCGCTTTTCAATTGGTTGTGCAACCATCTTAAGCTCATGAATGTTGGTAGGCTCTCTAGACCCGTCGAATAGTGCATCGGTGGTCGTCTTCCCCGTCTCCACGAGATTCGTGCCCTTAGTCGCTCTTGCTTTGCATCCTCATATTGTGAAATCCACTTCTGCATGAGTGGATTGTGAAGCATGCAAAATTGGTTGATTGTAGCCTCTAGATCTTCTATCATCTTCTTCTCAACACCGAGATTGCACATGACAATCCCAGATATGCACTCATCATCTATGGTTTGCCATAGCGTGTCCCGGGCTTTATCAAATCCGTCTAGCCACTCTCCAATGTACACTAGGGACTCTGATACCAGCCAACCTTCTGCCATGCTATCCTCCAAACGTGCCTTCTGACGCACATATCCTTGAGTGTTTTCATGAAACGTTCTAAAAAGAACATCCATCTGGAATGTACTGTGCCAACTATTTTCAACTCATCAACTAAGTGAACAAGAAGATGCACCTGAATGGTTAGCATGTTAGTAGGAAAATGTTTCTCAAACATGCACACAACCTCCGCAGCGTTTAGTTTGGCGAATGGTATGGACTCTACGTTGATCTCCTTTTGTGAGATCCATTGCACCAACGTCGCAAGTTTGTAGATTGTGTTACGGACGTCAAGAGACAAACATCCCTGAATGGCAACCGGTAAAGTAAACTGCAAAACGCGTGCAACAATGATATTAAAGTCCACACACGAATTTGCTACACAATTTCCACTATGATATACTCCACTATGAACATACCTGACACATTTTATGCCAGTAGTGTGACTTCAAACCGGTAAGCTTTCCTTCTTTAGTAAAACACGTTCAGAGCGAGTGCATTACGCTAGTGGGGGTCTGCAAAGATCGAATGGTCTCTTTTACTTTGCGTTCTTGGGCTCCTGTGAAAATCCATGGTGCTTTAGGGAGTTTTATCGATCCATCGGATGCTCCATACGATCCACATTTCTAAGGTCAACTCTGGCTCCCAAAGTATCTTTCTTTCCGGTCAGATGGTCCCATAGTAGATTACCCACATTCTTGAATATGTGCATTGGATCGAGCAAGTGATTGATCATGAGTCGGGGCCAGTATGGTAACTCGTACCATAGAGATAGTCTCTTCATCCCTGGAGGCAATCCGTCATCACACATCTCCTTCTGCTCTATCCATTCTTGTGAAGACATCCTCGGTGGCTCTCTTCCCAAAAAAGCCGTCGTGTAACACATGATTCTCTGGAAGATACGCTTGATGACCTTCTTAGATTTGCTTCTTCAATGAGGGCACCCTACGTGCATTCAGTCTACATCCACATGTGACACATGCTCTGTATCCTCTTGTTTGAAGCCCTGCATGTATACACATGATAATAGATCAGCTTGAGAAAAACCAAGATTTATAGTGTCTGAGTGAGGAGTGTAAATAGATCACCTGAGCATTCTGTTAGTCCGGGATAGTCATGCATGGTCCACATTAGAATGCCTCTGATCAAAGCATTCCATCGACCTGTGTGTCGGCTCATATCCACCACTTCTATGGCAATCCACAATTGTTGTAGCTCTTCCAATAGTGGACGAAGATACACATCCATATTCTTCACTTTATATCGCTCCGGCACAATCAAGCTTAGCCATAGGTGCCCCCTTCTTCGTAGTCAACCACGGGGGAATGTTGTAGTTGACGATGACAACGGGCCATACACTGTAAGATGTTGATCTTTGACCAAATGGATTTACGCCATCCATATCCAGGCCTAAGCGCAAATTTCGAGCTTCCCTGGAAAAATCCGACCATGTTCCATCTATATGTTTCCAGGATGCACAATCTGCAGGAATCCGTAGCACACCATCCGAAGATTTATTCTCCTCATGCCATGATGCTAGGGCGGCCATGGACTTTTATTCAAAGAAATGCTTGATGCAAAGAAGCAGAGAAAAATGTCGCAAAACCTTTTGCAGAATTTTTGTTTTGTGGAGATCTACTCGATATCTTTCGGAATCACATTTCAGACACTTCTCCATGTCTATGTATTCCCTTTTGAAAAGAATGCAGTCATTAGGACAAGCGTGGATCGAATTGTAATCCATCCCCAAGTTTTGCAAAATCTTTCTTGCTTTCTCTCGAGAATCTGGCATCACATTATCAGCTGGTAGTATGTGCTGTTTGAGCAATCTACATAACATAAAAATAAGGTACAATTGTGTAAAAATCTATCAGATCATTATACATTTAGAGTTTTATTAAAGTAAACTAATTGTAATAGATCACGTGAAAAGTGCTGTGACGCTAGTGTCACTCAATCCAAACTTTGTCTGCATGTTGAGAATAACCAGGAGCGCTTTCAATCTAGACACACGTGCTCCATTATAAAATGGCGTATTGGCTTCACTTTTCATATCATCATAGACAAGTCTTTCTGAATCCATGATCGTCTCGATCATTTCATCAATCTCGGGCTATAACATTGCCTTGTTTGGAATGTGGTCTGCATGATCATCCCCCGAGCTGTCAAAGGCTACATCTTGTGGCCTCACATATGCTGCTTGACCAACGCGCCTGCGAAAACGTCTATTGGTTTGCAAGATTGCTGCCTATTGGCCAGCGTCAGAGTCCAACGAGTTATAATTGGCAACAACTCGATCTATAATAGATGGATCGAACTCGCCAAATTCGCGAACGTGCTGCAAAGAAACACGTCTTGTCCGTCGCACAGCATGCTTGAAATGATTACAAGGACATAAGATCCTCGTTGAGAGATAGGTGTTTTGGTTGGACGGCCCCACATCCTCGTCACTACTCATAATGAGGGTAAAAATCTTATAACCTCGACAACAAATTTAATCTTCTATTGGCATTCTTCGTCTTTATCTCTCTCTCTCTCTCTCTCTCTCTCTCTCTCTCTCTCTTTGTTCACACTGTAAACTACCTCACATTCTCTAGTCATGTCCAATCCCCCACACCTCGGTCTAGAGGTCCACGGAGATTAGAACCACCGGGTTATGATCTTGTCTTTATTGGTTAATGCCTATATTTGTGGGTACAAGAAATCTACACACCCATGTCTACATGATACTGCATGTAGTGGACAAAACCCCTTTGCCTCTTCTCTAGCTATAGAATTTCACAGCATCTTAACATCTTTTCAGAGTAGATCTTTGTTTGTAGCATGTAGGTACGCCATTCTTGCAATGTAGCTAATGTCCGCTCAAGGCACTTAATTATTACTCTAGATTTGACAGGATGTTGTGTGTGTATATGTGTGTGTGTGTGTGTATGTGTGTGTGTGTGTGTATGTGTGTGTGTGTGTGTGTGTGTGACCCTTGAAATCGTCATCTTGCATCACTAATTTCTGTGTAGGCTCAATTCGCTCTTCCAGTAGTTGATCATGACGGCTTATTGTATGGTAGCAACAGTCGAACATGCAGGTGGAATCATTGGTCTGCATGGACTGTCGAGGCTGTGAGCGCAGGAAATTTTCTCGCCATTTTTGACAAGCGTCGGCGGCTCTATGAGTTGCACCTACACGAAAATCTAAATCTAACCTTATCTTAAACGATAAAAAGAAGAAAATGGTATAACCTTTCTATCACCCAAGCGTAGTAGATTGATTATGCCAATTTCCTCTTCAATAACAGGTAAATAACGTAAATAAACCTAAATCTAATCTAATATAACGTAAATAAACCTAAATTAATAAACCTAAATCTAATTTAATATAACGTAAATAAACCTAAATCTAGTCAAACGTAAATCTAACTAAAAATAAACCTAAATCTAATCTAATTTAACTTAAATAAACCTAAATCTAATTTAAAGTAAGTCTATATCTAACCTAATCTTTAACGTCTTTTGGGATAGTTTCCTACGACGTTAAAACTCTCTTCTTCTTGTGTGTGTGTGTGTGTGTGTGTGGCAATAAAAAGAGAAAAATGGTATAATCTTTCTATCACCCAAGTGTGGTAGATTGGTTATGCCATTTTCCTCTTGAATAACAGGTCTTGAGTTCAACTCCTTGTCGGCTAGATCTTTAGGTCTCTTTCAATTAGTTTCCTATGACGTTAAATTAAACTCTCTTCTTCTCGGGTGTGTGTGCACGCTAATAAAATCTATCATCGAAGTGTGATAGATTGGTTATGCCATTTCCCTCATGAATAACACGTCTTGAGTTCAACTCCTGTCGACTAGATGTTTAAGATCTCTTGGGATAGTTTCCTACGATGTTAAGACTCTCTTCTTCTTTCTCTTTTCTCTCTCTCTCTCTCTCTCTCTCTATCTCTTTGTTTTATATCTTTCTCTTTCTCTCTCTCTCTCTCTCTCTCTCTCTCTCTCTCTCTCTCTCTCTCTCTCTCTTTTCCTCTCTCAATGTGTGTGTGCATTCTTTGTTTATGCATGTGTGTGTGCGTTTTTGGTTTATGTATGCTCTCTCTCTCTTTTCCTCTCTCAATGTGTGTGTGCATTCTTTATTTATGCATGTATGTGTGCGTTTTTTGTTTATGCTTGTGCTCTCTCTCTCTCTCTCTCTCTCTCTCTCTCTCTCTCAAAAACACAATTTGTGTGTGTGTGTGTGTGTGTGTGTGTGTGTGTGTGAGAGAGAGAGAGAGAGAGAGAGAGAGAGAGAGAGGGAGAGAGAGAAAGAGGGGAAGGGAACATGAGAGTGAGGAGAGGGAAGGAGCATACCTGGCTCTCCTTCCTCTCCTCGTGTGTGTATGTGTGTGTGTGTGTGTGTGGAGAAGAAAGAGAGAGAGAGAGAGAGAGAGAGAGAGAGAGAGAGAGAGAGAGTGCGTTACCTTGCTTGCTTGAGTGCGCGCTCTCGGTTTGTTTTTTTGGCCCTGGAGGCGTCTCTATTGGTGTCGCTATGTTACAAGTAACATAGCGACGCCTATATTGACGCCGTGGTTTTTCATGTTTGAGCGTCACACTGCGAGCGTCGCTAGTATTAAGTACCTCTTGTAGTGGTTGTTGTCTATATGATGAGCCTGTCATAGCTTGATCAATCTTCTCTTTAATTTCCCACTCCCACTCTGCGTCTGCCATGTTGCCACCGCGGTAACTCCTGTCTGGATCTCTGACCTAGTTGGCTGCTGCGTGCCGCACATTGGAGTGCTTTTTTTAATAGAAATGTCTTTATTTAGCCCTCCAGCCATTGTTGTGAAAAACATTGACCGTGGACGTTTGGAAATCTAGCTAATAGAGCGTTCTCAATGTACCGTGCATGATCGGGCAGTTGGTCTCTCAACTTTATAAAATAATTCTTATATGTTGAATGTATAAGAATTTGTAGATGGTGTCGAAATGCCCTGCCCTGTGCTGTGCCAAAATCAACCTCCTCGCCATATTTAACCCTGTAGTAGCGGCCATGCATGTCTGGCACAGGTACGTCAGTATTCTCGTCCTCTGCATCAGGGGCGGCATGCTCTAAAAGTGGGGACTCCGTTCCCCTGCCACTACCAAAACAAGCAAAACCACAAGATCCGCCGCCGCTTCATCTCTCACGACGCTCGCTGCCCTGAGACGAGCATCGATGCGTTGAGGCGGTCCGGGGCGGCGGCAACAAGAAGAGTGACCTCTAAGCACCCTTCTAGGCTCCCGTGCTGCTCAATTGGATTGGGGTTGAAAAAAACAACAAACACACACACAAACCCGCAACCTAACCCTACACAAATTTGGGGCACCACCTAGTTTTGGACGCAAACTAGGACGCGTAGAGAGAGAGAGAGAGAGAGAGAGAGAGAGAGAGAGAGAGAGAGAGAGAGAGAGAGAGAGAGAGAGAGAGAGAGAGAGAGAGAGAGAGAGAATGCTCGGGCTATTTTGAAATGTATCGACAATAATGATCAAGCAAACACAATTATATGTGTAAGAAAGAGAGAGAAAGGGGGAGGGGAACCTTGTTGCATTAATACCTTCTTACAAATCTGTCACAACCAATCAAAGTGAGATTAGTATTTGTTAAACATAGCTTGAGTAAATTACACCACAACACATCACAAAAAAAGCCACCCCAATCACTGTCTTAAGGCCAGGGGAGTCCTCTCCACCCTGTTGCCCTCTTACAGTATGTGGAATTTATGGTTGAATTGATGACAACACCCAAAAACAAGCTATCAAGAACTTAAAAAAACACCAAGACACTTACACAGCATTGTTGTCCATTACTTCACGTTGGAAGAGAGAAAAAGTATCCAAGCTTAGTCCAAATCCACCCTCCTTGATTCAGCAAATGTTGGGCTTACACTAGTAGGAGAAATGATAGATTTCCTACTCTCAATTGAATGATCACTCTCTCTTACAATGGCATAGAGTTCCCTTGCTAATCACCCCTAATACAACACATGCATATGCATAAGACAATGAGATTCCAATCATGAAGAGCTCCTTCTAGAGAGGTTGAGCTTGGCTTCTCAAGCTATAGCATAGTGCTCTTGCTTATGGCTCCCCCCCTTTTGTGCTAGCTACACCCTCCTTTTATAGCAATTTTGAGGGATAGGGTTACTCCTCTAACCATGGTTGGGTTAGATTTTCAGCACTTATCTAAATTTTTTTTGCTTGGAATTATCAAGAAGTTGGTGTGGATAGATGAAGAAGAGAGAGAGGAAAGAAGTGGAGGTGATAGGAGTTTTCATAGTAGGTTAGTGTTAGTAAATTAGTAGAGTGAGTATTTTTATTGATTTACAAATGGAATTGGATACTTACAATGGGAGTATCCATATAGGATACAAATAAGGAAGAAAAAACTCTTAATAGGTAAGAAAATATGGATTTCTTACAATGTTGATGCTCCAAGTGTGTTGAGTAGGGTCAATTTTGACTCTTGTTGACGGTCCACCAGATTTGACGGTACGTTTTTTCTCCACTCTTGACCTTCCTTGAGAGCTAAGGTAAGTGAACATGAGTAATCAATCACCATGATGATATCTTTCAAGAGAAGAGGCTGAATTTTGTGGTTTTTTGATAGATATGGGTAATATGGATGAGAAAAATGAGATTAGGTGGTCAATTTTGGAATGAAAGTGTGTGTAGGAGACATGAGTTCACCATGGTTTCCCTTATTCTTCAAGGTTAAGAAGAAGGTGAGTAGGGTGCAGAGAGGAGTGGTGAGAGAGGTGGGGATGATGAGTGGAGAAGTGTGTGTGAAGGAGGAAAATGATAAAGTGGAAGAGGGAGTGTGGCTGCATAGCATGGGCAAACTGGGGTCCACCAATAAAATCATAGCTCAGAGCTCGTAGCTCAAAAAAATATGAGGTAAAAGTTCAGCTCACGAGCTACAACTTTTGTTTGCATCACCATTTCAAATTCAGGGAGCATGTGATCTTTAAAAATTCAGCAAAACCGACTATTTTTTTCCACTGCACAAAGTCCTTGTGAGGTCCTTCTTTGGATGATTCTTTTGAATACCTCCAAGAGTGAGCCCCCCATAGTGCATGCATGCATGCCCCATACCCTTGACCTTATTTGGTAGGTCTATAATTGAAGATATTGTTGAGATCACGATATAAGTGAATAGTACAACTAAGAAAATCAAATATTGAGGGGTCTAAAAAAATATGTACATGTCAAATATAAATAATATAGGTGGAAAAAATATAAAGGGTTCAAAATAAATCTCTCTCATTATAAGTCTACCATAAAAAGATGAATATTTTTGGTGGTCTAATTTATGAGAGTAATAGAGAATAGATATAGGAAGGAAAAAATCACAATAGTGAAAAAATATAGAACTAGTTTTTTTGGATTTTTGTTGGGATGGAGTTACACCAAAAATAAGAGAATCTTGCATGAAATTATTTTTATATGGAATAAAGAGTATGCAAAATGATAAGAAAAAATATGGTAATGGTGAGTCAATGTACATAGCATAAATAACACACCATAGGTAGAAATATTTAAATAAATACCAAAATAATTATGAAAAATCCTTTTATTTAGGCCCTATATACAATGAAATATTTACACACAAATGGGCCATAATATACTTATATATATATATATATATATTTTTAAACTTTTTTGGCTCAACTAGCCCAGTGACTAGCTAATTGAGGGTTTTTAAGAAAATATGGGAAAAGTCCCCTAACTCACACATGCCTATGTACAGTGAAATGGTAGGGATAGCCACAGTGTTTGGGTGATTTGATAGGGTGAGGTAGCTTACTATGGCAATTATGGAAAGCTGAAAAACGGCTATCATTAGCCCCCCCCCTTAGATAATGGTACATTCATGTATCATTTATCCGACCATACAACATGTAGATTGTGTAACGTCTGTCTTTGTCTGCTCTCATCTTTGAAGAACCTTTGTTGTATGATTAAAAAACATTTTGTGATATGAAAGGTTCTCACGGCCAATAGCGGGATGTAATGAAGTGACTGAGTAAACCTCCTCCATTGAGAAAGTTTCCATAAGCACCTCCCAGGATCAAAGATCTTGAAATTTCTTTCCCAAAGAGAGATGTATGGTATGGAATCACTTACTGATTTCGGTTGAAGAAACTTGTAGATTTTATTATTGTCCATCATTGCATCTATCACTATGAATTGATATAAAAGATTGGTTGCTCTTCCTCTTGTGTAAAGTTGATGTATCTGCTACGATCTTCAAGAGCTTGTATGAGCAAATTCCTGAACTGTAGCTCATAAAATTCATTCAACGTGGGTAGGCTCATCAAGTCAAAAATTCTATGACCTTCATGATTTAGAAAAGCTTGATCCATGCTTCCAACTGCTATTGGAAGATATTGCAAATAGTTTACCACATAAGAAGATAATAGACGAAGGTTTCTATTGCTTCCAACACATTGGAAGAGAATAGATTTTGGTACTGATTGATGAAATGTCCACATGTAGCAATCATCAATAAGTTTTTCATCTATGATGAAGACCAGAAGCATCACAATGTGCAACCTCCATACACCAAAGAACCAAATGAAGAAGGTTTGGAAACATCCGTTCATCACCAAGTATTCATGTCCTCTTCTACTTAAGAAGGTATGGTGCCCCCGATGAAAGGTATATGTGAAGAGAGGAGAAGTTGACTTTGAAGAGGTGAAACCCAATGTGAAGATGATTGGGGCTTCCAAAGTTTGGATTTTCTTGCTAATAGATTGTCCCATGAATGAAGAGCCACCCACTAAAACACCATTGGAGAGAATGATACCCTTCTGACAGTTTCCTTTTATTATTTTATTTTTTACTACTCTCCCATGTTCTTCATCCCCTTCTAAGGCCCCCCTTTGGCAAGGTTGTAACTCCTCACATTGTACCACCTCAAAGGTTGATGGATTACTGTCTGATTTTGTGAAAACTTTGGCTTCTTACATGATAGGTTCCTCCATGCTTAATATACATGGGTCATACCAATGATTTTCAACATCCTCAAACACTTCTTGAAGATTATTCTCACATGGATTCAACTCACACTCTTCTACTTTGTTTTGGAGTTGGCATTCCATGTACACAATCATCTCTTTATGATCAATGTGGTCTTCATCTTCTTCTTCACCCTCTTCTTTTAGACAAGATACACTCTCAGAACATTCCATAAGATCAAGGTTACCTTCAAGTTCTTCATTCTCCATAGAGTCATGTTTCACAAAAGCTTCGTCTGCTCGGACTAGAAATTGATCCTCTGCCAAAAGTTTGGATGTATCCATTATTGAATCATCAATGCCATTTGAGATATCTTGTGTCGATTTTTGCATGCTTGTGATAAAGGTAGAAGAAAGAGATTCCACATTTGAATCTTGGCCACACACTTTAGCACTTGAATAATCAGTTGGCATGTAAGTAACTTCTTCAACATTTGTCGGAGTAGAAGGAGACAAGTATGGCAAAGGAGATGACTCCTTGATAGAAACACTTTCATGATGGCTGGTTCTTCCAGCATGATGGAAACCATTTTTGATGTAGAAGTACTTGTGAAACTTCCTTCGGGCAATAGTGACCGCTTCTTCAAAGGTAGAGCGTCCACTACAAGTAACCTTAGTCTTTAGGAAAGGAGACAAACCCGAAATAAATTGCTCCATTTTTACATAATCTGGAAATGTAGAACTAAATCCACATCCTCCCCATTGATGAGAAAAAATATCCTCATAAGCATAGTAGTCTTCACCATGTTGTTGAAGTTTCCCTAATGAAGCCCATGCTTTCTCCGTTGTTGGAAATTTAGAGATTCTGGTCTTCAAAGCCTTGGAAATTTGGGTATACCCATCTTCAATCTGAGAAGACATACTCCAAAACCATTGCTCAGCGTTGCCTCTAAGGAATAGCAATAGAAAATCCCATTTTTCAATGTCATCCCTTTTACCAAGGATATGACAAACCATTCTAAAATCAGCAAGAAAATCATCAACATCTTCTTCTAGATTTCCGAAGAAGATTGGGATATCATCAAAGGTATAGCGTGTCATAGTCTCTCAATGCTAGAACCACACATAGCTCCAAACAATCATTTTCTCTCATGACATCAACTAACTACACAAAGTTTTGAAAGGTCTTTCAACATGAATTCTAAATTCTTATGTGATTTTTTTTCCCCCTTTCTTATGTTATGCTAATCCAAACCATATTCTAGATCAATTTTTGCTGCCTTGCAATTAAACTCGGTCATACAAGTTTTCATGATTCATATAATCTACTTGATTATGCTAAAATTCAAGCATTCATGCAATACAACAACAATAAGCACAAAGTCATTCCTCCGTGGGGGCACCAATTTGAGGCGGTCCGGGGCGGGCAACAAGAAGAGTGGCCTCTAAACACCCTTCTAGGCTCCCGTGCTGCTCAATTGGATTGGGGTTGGAAAAAACAACAAACACACACACAAACCCGCAACCTAACCCTACACAAATTTGGGGCACCACCTAGTTTTGGATGCGAACTAGGACGCGTAGAGATAGAGAGATAGAGAGAGAGAGAGAGAGAGAGAGAGAGAGAGAGATAATGCTCGGGCTGCTTTGAAATGTTTCGACAGTGATCAAGCAAACACAATTATATGTGTAAGAAAGAGAGAGAAAGGGGGAGGGGATGCTTGTTGCATTAATACCTTCTTACAAATCTGTCATGACCAATCAAAGTGAGATTAGTATTTGTTCAACATAGCTTGAGTAAATTCCACCACAACACATCACAAGAAAAGCCACCCTAATCACTGTCTTAAGGCCAGGGGAGTCCTCTCTACCCTGTTGCCCTCTTACAGTATGTGGAATTTATGGCTGAATTGATGACAACACCCAGAAACAAGCTATCAAGAACTTAAAAAAACACCAAGACACTTACACATCATTGTTGTCCATTACTTCACATTGGAAGAGAGAAAAAGTATCCAAGCTTAGTCCAAATCCACCCTCCTTGATTCAACAAATGTTGGGCTTACACTAGTAGGAGAAATGATAGATTTCCTACTCTCAATTGAATGATCACTCTCTCTTACAATGGCATAGAGTTCCCTTGCTAATCACCCCTAATACAACACATGCATATGCATAAGACAATGAGATTCCAATCAAGAGCTCCTTCTAGAGAGGTTGAGCTTGGCTTCTCAAGCTATAGCATAGTGCTCTTGCTTATGGCTCCCCCCCTTTTGTGCTAGCTACACCCTCCTTTTATAGCAATTTTGAGGGATAGGGTTACTCCTCTAACCATGGTTGGGTTAGATTTTCAGCACTTATCTAAATTTTTTTTGCTTGGAATTATCAAGAAGTTGGTGTGGATAGATGAAGAAGAGAGAGAGAGGAGAGAAGTGGAGGTGATAGGAGTTTTCATAGTAGGTTAGTGTTAGTAAATTAGTAGAGTGAGTATTTTTATTGATTTACAAATGGAATTGGATACTTACAATGGGAGTATCCATATAGGATACAAATAAGGAAGAAAAAACTCTTAATAGGTAAGAAAATATGGATTTCTTACAATGTTGATGCTCCAAGTGTGTTGAGTAGGGTCAATTTTGACGCTTGTTGACGGTCCACCAGATTTGACGGTACGTTTTTTCTCCACTCTTGACCTTCCTTGAGAGCTAAGGTAAGTGAACATGAGTAATCAATCACCATGATGATATCTTTCAAGAGAAGAGGCTGAATTTTGTGGTTTTTTGATAGATATGGGTAATATGGATGAGAAAAATGAGATTAGGTGGTCAATTTTGGAATGAAAGTGTGTGTAGGAGACATGAGTTCACCATGGTTTCCCTTATTCTTCAAGGTTAAGAAGAAGGTGAGTAGGGTGCAGAGAGGAGTGGTGAGAGAGGTGGGGATGATGAGTGGAGAAGTGTGTGTGAAGGAGGAAAATGATAAAGTGGAAGAGGGAGTGTGGCTGCATAGCATGGGAAAACTGGGGTCCACCAATAAAATCATAGCTCAGAGCTCGTAGCTCAAAAAAATATGAGGTAAAAGTTCAGCTCACGAGCTACAACTTTTGTTTGTATCACCATTTCAAATTCAGGGAGCATGTGATCTTTAAAAATTCAGCAAAACCGACTATTTTTTTCCACTGCACAAAGTCCTTGTGAGGTCCTTCTTTGGATGATTCTTTTGAATACCTCTAAGAGTGAGCCCCCCATAGTGCATGCATGCATGCCCCATACCCTTGACCTTATTTGGTAGGTCTATAATTGAAGATATTGTTGAGATCACGATATAAGTGAATAGTACAACTAAGAAAATCAAATATTGAGGGGTCTAAAAAAATATGTACATGTCAAATATAAATAATATAGGTGGAAAAAATATAAAGGGTTCAAAATAAATCTCTCTCATTATAAGTCTACCATAAAAAGATGAATATTTTTGGTGGTCTAATTTATGAGAGTAATAGAGAATAGATGTAGGAAGGAAAAAATCACAATAGTGAAAAAATATAGAACTAGTTTTTTTGGATTTTTGTTGGGATGGAGTTACACCAAAAATAAGAGAAGCTTGCATGAAATTATTTTTATATGGAATAAAGAGTATGCAAAATGGTAAGAAAAAATATGGTAATGGTGAGTCAATGTACATAGCATAAATAACACACCATAGGTAGAAATATTTAAATAATTACCAAAATAATTATGAAAAATCTTTTTATTTAGGCCCTATATACAATGAAATATTTACACACAAATGGACCATAATATACTTATACTTTTTTTTATTTTTTTTATTTTTTTACTTTTTTGGCTCAACTAGCGCAGTGACTAGCTAATTGAGGGTTTTTAAGAAAATATGGGGAAAGTCCCCTAACTCACACACGCCTATGTACATTGAAATGGTAGGGATAGCCACGGTGTTTGGGTGATTTGATAGGGTGAGGTAGCTTACTATGGCAATTATGGAAAGTCGAAAAACGGCTATCAACGCGCTGCCAGAGAAAGTCCGTCGAGGATGTTCTGGCAAAGCCGAAGTGGAATGGAGTGGCGTAGGACCTTGTGATGCCATGGGAGTAGGACCCTGCGATGCAAGGGGAGTAGGACCTTGTGATGCAATAGGAGTAGGACAAATGGAAGGGAGAGTAGAAGAAGGTGGCGTCGGTGCAAGGCTCTGTAGGTAAGGAGTCCCTCCCTGACTCCCCCATGGTGTAGTCTACGGAGAAATGCCGTAGGTCGCAAGCTTTTGTGGAGTGTAGTGGCCAAACAAATCCTTCATCGAACGGAGGTACTGCTCTCGTAAAGAGATAGCCCGCTGTAAGTCAGGATCTACGACCGGTGCAGGAATCTGAGAAGGATAGGTGTAGGATGGCCATGCTTGCAAATAACAAAAAAAAAACCTATGACACTCATGGTTTATGGTTAACTACATAGAAACATTATTTATTTCTTTGCTTGTTCTCACTGACTCAAGACTTGGGTTCACTGGAGGCGATGTCCACCCCGGGTGGGCGCCCACTTGAGATGTGAACCAACCAATCTACATTATTACAAAGAGCAATATAAGATTAAGCCTTCCACCGTACTCACTAATTTAAATATACATACACAAGTATATTACCACACAAACACGTAGATTCATATGCATACTAGTAGACCTAAGTAGAGGCTAGTAGTGGCGAAGGTCAACTGCACCTCTTTAGATATCATCGCAGTCTCAACCGTGGTAAAACCAAAGGTACGTTGCGATAATCCATGCATGAGTGGATCAATGACCGCAACGCCATGATTAAAAAAGGACTATACCCAAGAGGAAGCATCTAACCTTCGGATGCTATGCTTAGGTACGTAGTGCCTTCATACATGCATAAATAGATATATATGTCCACATATATATGTTAAGGTTGTAAATGTAGCCATCGTTTTGTGTTGGCTGCACCTAAATTTAACATCTAAGTGATCAATTGATCATAACATTACAATTCTAATGTAATGCAATAAGTAATTCTATTTCTCTTACTCTATCTCTCTCTCTCTCCATCCCAGAGTCATGTCTGCGCCTCCATGTAAAGCAAGCACTCTCAGAGATGAGAAGCCCAACATGGACAACATCTTCTGCCGAGGCATGGAGTCTCGGCTAAGGTCATGGTGGCTTTGGACTTGGGTACCACTTTTTTGGGCTTCGTGTACGTCCACAAGAGCAACCCCAGGGACATCCACCATGTCATAGAATGGCCTCACAAAGTGAGGCAGCCGCTTCATCCCGTTATTGCAAAACATAGATCAGCATGTTTTACAAGTGGAACGCGTTGTCTTCTACCTACACCCTCCAAGCTTGGGGATGGGTTGCCCTTCCACTACAAGAGGTACTTAATAATAGCGATGCTCGTAGTGAGATGCTCAAACATGAAAAACCACGGCGTCGTTATAGGTGTTTTTTATGAGCCTCGCTATGTTATTTGTAACATAGCGACGCCTATAGCGACGCCGCCAGGACTAAAAAAATAACCGAGAGCGTCCGAAAACTCAGATCTCAGATCTGAGTTTTTAGGCGTGCTCAAGTAAGCAAGGTAACACTCTCCCTCTCTCTCTCTCTTTATTCTCCCCACACACACACACACACACACACACACACACACACACACACACACACACACACACACACACACACACACACGAGGAGAGGAAGGAGAGCCAGGTATGCTCCTTCCCTCTCCTCACTCTCATGTTCCCTTCCCCTCTTTCTCTCTCCCTCTCTCTCTCTCTCTCTCTCACACACACACACACACAGACACACATTGTGTTTTTGAGAGAGAGAGAGAGGGAGAGAGAGAGAGAGAGAGAGAGAGAGAGAGAGAGAGAGAGAGAGATAGAGAGGGAGAGAGAGAGAGCACAAGCATAAACAAAAAACGCACACACACATGCATAAACAAATAATTCACACACATATTGAGAGAGGAAAAGAGAGAGAGAGAGCATGCATAAACCAAAAACGCACGCACACATGCATAAACAAAGAATGCACACACACATTGAGAGAGAGAGAGAGAGAGAGAGAAAAGAAGAAGAAGAAGAGAGTCTTAACATCGTAGGAAACTATCCCAAGAGACCTTAAAGATCTAGTCGACAGGAGGTAAACTCAAGACCTGTTATTCATGAGGGAAACGGCATAACCAATCTATCACACTTCGATGATAGAAAAGTTATACCATTTTTCTTCTTTTTTTATTGGCGTGCACACACACCCGAGAAGAAGAGAGTTTAATTTAACGTCGTTTAGGAAACTAATTGAAGAGACCTAAAGATCTAGCCGACAAGGAGTTGAACTATAGACCTCTTATTCAAGAGGAGAATGACATAACCAATCTACCACACTTTGGTGATAGAAAGATTATACCATTTTTCTCTTTTTATTGGCACACACACACCCACACACACACACACAAGAAGAAGAGAGTTTTAATGTCGTAGGAAACTATCCCAAAAGACATTAAAGATTATGTTAGATGTAGACTTACGTTAAATTAGATTTAGGTTTATTTAAGTTAAATTAGATTAGATTTAGGTTTATTTTTAGTTAGATTTATGTTTGACTAGATTTAGGTTTATTTACGTTAGATTTAGATTTACCTTATATTAGATTAGATTTAGGTTTATTAATTTAGGTTTATTTACGTTATATTAGATTAGATTTATGTTTATTTACGTTATTTACCTGTTATTGAAGAGGAAATTGGCATAACCAATCTACCACACTTGGGTGATAGAAAGGTTATACCATTTTCTTCTTTTTATCGTTTAAGATAAAGTTAGATTTAGATTTTCGTCTAGGCGCAACTCAGAGATCCGCGTACGCTTGGAAGAGATGGCGAGAAAATTTCCTGCGCTCACAACCTCGTCAGTCCATGTAGACCAGAAATTCCACCTACATGTTCGCCTGCTGCTACCATAGAATAAGCCGTCATGTTCATCTAATGGAAGAGCAAACTGAGCCTACATAGAAATTAGTGATACAAGATGACAATTCCAAGAGTCACACACACACACACACACACACACACACACACACACACACACACACACACACACACACACACACACACACACACACCACATCCTGTCAAGTCTAGAGTAAGAATTAAGTGCCTTGAGCAGACATCAACTACATTGCAAGAATGGCGTACTTGCATGCTACAAACAAAGATCTACCGTGAAAAGATGTGAAGATGCTGTGAAATGCTACAACTAGAGAAGAGGCAAAAGGGTTTTTTCCACTACATGCAGTATCATGTAGACGTGGGTGTATAGATTTCTTGTACCCACAAATATAGGCATTGACCAATAAAGACGAGATTATAACCCGGTGGTTCTGATCTCCGTGCACCTCTAGACTGAGGTGTGTGAGGATTGGACATGACTAGAGAACGTGAGATAGTTTACACTGTGAACAAAGAGAGAGAGAGAGAGAGAGAGAGAGAGAGAGAGAGAGAGAGAGAGAGAGAGAGAGAGAGAGAGAGAGAGAGAGAGAGAGAGATAAAAGACGAAGAATGACAATAGAAGATTAAATTTGTTGTCCATGTTATAAGATTTTTACCCTCATTATGAGTAGTGACAAGGATGTGGGGCCGTCCAACCGAAACACCTATCCCTCAACGAGGATCTTATGTCCTTGTAATCATTGCAAGCATGCTATGCGACGGACAAGACGCGTTTCTTTGCAGCACGTTCGCGAATTTGGTGAGTTCGATCCATCTATTATAGATCGAGTTGTTGCCAATTATAACTCCTCGGCCTCTGACGCTGGGCAACATGAAGCAATCTTGCAACCCAATAGACGTCTTCGCAGGCGCTGTGGTCAAGCAGCATATGTGAGGCCACAAGATGTAGCCTCTGACAGCTTGGGGGATGATCATGTAGACCACATTCCCACCGAGGCAATGTTTGAGCCCGAGATTGATGAAATGATCGAGACGATCATTGATTCAGAAAGGCTTGTCTATGATGATATGAAAAGTGAAGCCGATACGCCATTCTATAATGGAGCATGTGTGTCTAGATTGAAAGCACTCCTGGTTCTTCTCAACATGCAGACAAAGTTTGGATGGAGTGACACTAGCATCACAACACTTTTCAGGTGATCTATTACAATTAGTTTACTTTAATAAAACTCTAAATGTATAATGATCTGATAGATTTTTACACAATTGTACCGTATTTTATGTTGTGTAGATTGCTCAAAGAGCACGTACTACCAGATAATGTGATGCCAGATTCCCGAGAGGAAGCAAGAAAGATTTTGCAAAACTTGGGGATGGATTACAATTCGATCCACGCTTGTCCTAATGACTGCATTCTTTTCAGAGGAGAATACATAGACATGGAGAAGTGTCCAAATGTGATTCCGAAAGATATCGAGTAGATCTCCACTGAACAAAAATTCTGCAAAAGGTTTTGCGATATTTTCCTCTGCTTCCTCACATCAAGCATTTCTTCGAATGTAAGTCCATGGCTTCCCTAGCTAGCATCATGGGATGAGGAGAATGAATCTTGGGATGGTGTGCTACGGATTCTTGTAGATTGTGCAACCTGCAAACATATAGATGAAACATGGTCGGATTTTTCCAGGGAAGCTCGAAATTTGCGCGTAGGCTGGCTATGGATGGCGTAAATCCATTTGGTGAAAGATCAACATCTTACAGTGTATGGCCCGTTGTCATCGTCAACTACAACATTCCCCCGTGGTTGACTACGAAGAAGGGGCACCTATGGCTAAGCTTGATTGTGCCGGGGCGATATAAAGTGAAGAATATGGATGTGTATCTTCATCCACTATTGGAAGAGCTACACCAATTGTGGATTGGCATAGAAGTGGTGGATATGAGCTGACACACAGGTCGACGGAATGCTTTGATCAGAGGCATTCTAATGTGGACCATGCATGACTATCCCGGACTAACAGAATGCTGATCAGGTGATCTATTTACACTCACTCAGACACTGTAAATCTTGGTTTTTCTCAAGCTGATCTATTATCATGTGTATACATGAAGGGCTTTAAACAAGCGGATACAGAGCATGTGTCACATGTGGATGTAGACTGAATGCACGTATGGTGCCCTCATTGAAGAAGCAAATCTACGAAGGTCATCAAGCGTATCTTCCAGAGCATCATGTGTTATGCGACGGCTTTTTGGGAAGAGAGCCACCGAGGATGTCTGCACAAGCATGGTTAGAGCAGAAGGAGATGTGTGATGACGGATTGCCCCCAGGGATGAAGAGACTATCTCTATGGTACGAGTTACCATACTGGCCCCGACTCATGATCAATCACTTGCTCGATCCAATGCACATATTCAAGAATGTGGGTAATCTACTATGGGACCATCTGACCAAGCATTTATATAATTACTTGTACCACCCGAGCATTGTGAACAAGGAAGTATGTAAATAGTTAACATCCCATTTTAGAATTTATGTGCTTGGAAGCTCTCATGTAAGTTATGTGGATGTGGCAGGTGATATTTCATCCTACAAAGTTTGCATCAAAATGGTGGTACGTCATAGAGGTAGCCCCTCATAGTGCACGGGCGTATGAAGGCTACCATGTGCCAATCACAACGGCATCAATGGAGGAGATCGGATAAGATGCTCAGTCAGAAGCCTTTGAGGTGGTGCCACATAAACATCAAGCTGCTACTCTCTACGGGTACATGCAGATGATCTACAAAATGAAACGGAGGACATCTGTTTAAACGGAGAGCTCTATATAGATATAGGAAGTTATGCTGAGCTATGCAAGGATGAGAGAGAGATCTCTTAAAGCCATAAATATTGTATTTGAATAATTTTGCTGCGTTTTGTAAATTCAGAGTTATGCACTTGCCTCTTCCATCACTCAAGTTGAATAGAAGAAGAACGCTTTGTACTGCTGCTAGCCTTTGAACATTTCAAATCTACAAGCACCTTCAAGTTCTTGTACGATTCTCCATTTTGAAAAATTTTGCTCCGTTTTGTAAAAACTCTGGCTCTCTAAGTATTTGCATCATTGTATTTATATGCGTCATTGTGTCATTGTATTTAATGGTCTTTGCGTCCACTCCAGGTACGTATGCTCTAGGTATGCTCTCATAAGCAGAGACGACGAGCACATCCTCCTCCTCCTCCTCTCTCTCTCTCTCTCTCTCTCTCTCTCTATCTATCTACTTGTCCTTGTTTTCTACTCCATTCATTCAATATTAAGTTTAAATGTTCGTGTGTTTAATGCAGGCATGGATGATGAGGAGTTTCTTTCTTCTTTGTCACCCCAGCAGAGACAGTGGTACGTGGAGCGTCATCGCTCTTGCGCACCATCGCACGTTCCTACTCGATCCGCATCTCCCTCTGTTTCGGAGCATTCAGTGCACTCCGAAGCTTCGGTGTCAACGACACAATCTTCACACTCGTCTAGGCACCGACGCTCTAGTGGTGGCGGTGGCGGTTGTTGTGGGGATGCCGCCACCGATGCTTTGACACCGCCTCGTGTTCGACGAGGCTCTTTACCCTCCTCTTATTTTCCCATCCCGACACCAGCCACGACATCGCCATCGACACCAGGTATTGCGCGGCTGACTGCTATTCCTAGGAGCTACACACCACTACCTACTCTTCCAGGAGTCACTCCAGTGGACACTCCTCGCTTCGGGGTTTAGACTCCAGTGGAGACACCTGACGTCCGTACCGCCGTTGACACGCCACTAGAGACCCCTATCGGGACACCCAGGTTCACGCTTCAGTGGTGAGAGGGCTTGCCTTACTCCGTCGACTTCAGCGGCGGCATCATCATGGATGATGAAGGCAAGAAGGTGATTTCGCGCATGCGCGGTCTTTCTCTCAGGTGTTTAGACACTACATACCAAACACTTGGAGTGAACTACCGAATGATTTAAAAGACAGAGTTATCAACATTATTTCATGACGAGTTTCCCGTTCAAACATGGGAGGACCGCTTCAATGAAGACGTGATGAAGGTTCGAATGTGCGAATACTGCAAGCACAAGCGTTCCGAAGTGGAAAAAGCAATCAAGCATGGGTGGAACAGACCAGATTGGCTGGCCAAAGAAGATTGGAAGAATGCGAAGAAAGCACTGCGCGAGAATCCCGACAAGTGGAAGAAACAAAAGGAGGCAGCCAGAGCGCGAGGAGAGGCAAAGAGCTCGCACCACTTAAGGAGTGGCGGGTGAGCATCATTTGCGGCTGATTTTGTAAGTGTTTTCGTATCTATTTTTGATAGTTTAGGGTTTATGGGATTTGAAATTCTAACATAATGGATTCTTTGTATGTTTTGACAGTGGTTGTATACAGGACGTGATCCCACACCGTACAAGCGTGAGTACGCAAGCACGAAGGGCTTAAACGCCCTTATAGACATCCTGAGTTTTCGCGGCGGCATGGTTAGTATTAGGATTTATTCTTTAGGATTTATTGTATTGTTTTATAAATGTCGCTATATGTTTATACTTACAAAAAGCTATCTTATTGTTTTTTTTTGCAGAATTCCGACAGATACGCCGCTTCGACACGATGAGACGTCTGATTAGAGGACCTCAGTTTAGCCATAGCTAGACAACATTAGTTTGTTTTTGTCATAGATTATGTATCATGGGACGACTTTTATACGTCTTTTTGAAAACCATGTATATTTTTAAAATAATGACAATGGTTTGTAACTATTACATTTGCAAAGATTAACAATTGAGTGATTTTGCCTATGTGTACAATTGTCATTGATTTACTTTCATCAATTCACGTTTGTCATTTTTGTATCTTTATTTTGCAAACAATACGTACTATGGATGATGGAGTTAATGATTATATTGTCTTGTGGGTGACTGTTTTTGGTCTATATTTACATTTGCACTTTTTTTCAAAGGTAAATAGACAAATGAAACATTCAATATGGTTGATGGGTGGCAGGGCATTCACCAAAAAATTTTCCTCTCGGGCGTCGCTATGACCGTTGCTATATAAGGCTCTGCAGCGTCGCTATAAGCGTTGCTATTGATGACCCTGTAGCGTCGCTATATAGCGACGTTTATAGCGATTACAAAGCGACGTGTATAGCGAGGTCCTTGTATCGACGCTCATAGTGACGCCGGGGTTATAAAAACCCAGTGTATTTTCGTCGCTAAAAGCGTCACAAGAGCACACAACCTCTTGTAGTGTTCTCTTTCTCTCTCTCTTTCTTTCTCTACCTCTTTCCCTCTTTCTCTCTGTCTTGCTTTCTCTACCTCTTTCCCTCTATCTCTCTCTTTCTCTCCCTCTTTCCCTCTCTCCAACTCTTTCTCTATCTCTCTTTCTTTCTCTCCCTGGCTCCATATCTTTCTCTATCTATCTCTCTTTCTCTACCTCTTTCCCTCTATCTCTCTCTTTCTCTTTCTGTTTCCCTCTCTTTTTTCTCTCTCTCTCTCTCTCTCTCTCTCTCTCTCTCTCTCTCTTTGTTTCTCTCCCTCTCTCTCTTTCCCTCTCTTTCTCTCTCTCTCTCTCTCTCTCTCTCTCTCTTTCTCTCCCTCTCTATCTACTCTCCCTCTATCTTTCTCCTTCTTTCTCTATCTCTCTCCTTCTTTCTCTATCTCTCTCTTTCTTTCTCTCCCCCTCCAAGTCAAGACACAAACACCCTACATGCTCTTACTTCTTGAGTCCGGATCGCTTCCCATTGAGGTCTTGGGCATGGAAAGGGTTGTGGAGTACATGCGTAAGACACAACGTAGCCCTTTGCATCGACTTCCTAGAATCGCATATGAAGCAAGTCAAAAGGTTCAAAAGACATGCAAGAGCAAAATACTAAGTTCGGGGTGGATGCTTGATATCAAGAAATGGTTTGGAAGATGGGATGCATGTCACTTGGTCAAGGATGCGTCGATCGACTCCCAAGTTAATGAGGCCTTCTTACAACGCCAATGTATCATGGCTTGGGAGAAATCCGGAGGTTCTCGCTTCAGCCATTACACCACACACGTTGCCCCAAACTACAAATCTCTCTTCTTCTCGGAACGAGGTAACCGAACCCATTCCTACATCCTTGAGCCCATCTCGTTGAGTGCGATCCGCACCATTGCCTCCATTCGTCTTAGCTCCCATTCTCTACGCTGCGAGACAGGACGTTGGGGCACTGGCGAGGAGTGTCATCGACTTTGCACCTTATGCCCTCGTCAAGTGCGAGAGAGTGAGTACCACACACTACTTGAGTGCTCAGCTTTTGACCACATTAGATCCTCTTTTCCCCATATATTCAGCCATGAGCTCTCCCTACATACCTTCCTCTCCCAACCACGATGTGGACTCTCTATTGCGACGCTCATTTCAGCCATTTTTGAGCATCGAGAGTCACTTATGAACTCCACTCACACCACGTGACATGTTCATTTGGTCCCATAGGTCATATTTGACCTCCCAGGACGATAATAGAACTATCTATCTATCTCTCTCTCTATTCCTCTCACTCTGTTTATCTATTTCTCTCTCTCTATTTAACATTTCTTTAAATATCCCTCTTTCCCTCTCTCTCTCTCTCATTAAAACTCTCTCTCTATTTTTCTCCCTCTATCCCTCTTTCTCTCTCACTCTCTTTATCTATTTCTCTCTCTCTATTCAACATTTACCTCTCTTTATCTAACATTTATCTCCCTCTCTCACTCTCTTTATCTATTTCTCTCCCTCTCTTTAAATCTCTCTCTTTCTTCATTTATCTCTTTCTCTCTCTATATATGCCATCTAACACTATCCAAACAATCATTTCCAAAACGTGCATGACAAATCAATCATTTTCGAACGTGTGTAGTAAAGCAACCATTTTCAAACGTGCTTAGCAAAAAAACCATTTCAAACAAGCCATGCAAAACAACCGTTTCCTAATGAATGAGGTATGTTAAAATGGATCCTCTATTTTCTCTATTTTTTTAAATTTATGTGTGTGTGTGTGTAGTGTAGAAAACAAAATGGGAAGAGGGCGGATGTGCTTTTGTGTTTACCTCTTCTTTGTAGCGCGGTTGAGCTTCGAATAGGTTGAGCGTCCAAAGAAGATGGCGAAATACCCCCTTGCCGAAACTTGCACAAAACCCTCTTCGACGAAACTTGAGAAGCTTGGAAAAGAAGAGAGGGGGAAGGGAGAGGTGGGGAGGGGGGGGGGGGGGGGGGAAGGCTTGTTGAAGGAGAGAGAGATGGGGAGTGGGGGAGAGGAGGAGGGGGAAGCTTGTGAGCGATGGCGGAGAGCAAGAAACGAAGGGAAGGTAGGGTATGCTGCAAAAACACGGCATACTCTGCCTTCCACTACAAGAGGTACTTAATAGTAGCGATGCTCAAAGTGCGACACTCAAAGTAAGTTGCTATGGGAGTCTCTAAATCACAAGTAAGTTAGTGACACTCATATCGACGCCTATAGCGATGCCTATAGCGAGGCCGTCAGGGCTAAAAAAACTAACCGAGAGCGTCCGAAAACTCAGATCTCAGATCTGAGCTTTTGGCGCACGCTCAAGCAAGCAAGGTAACGCGCTCTCCCTTTCTCTCTTTCTTCTCCACAAACACACACACACACACACACACACACAAGGAGAGGAAGGAGAGCTAGGTACGCTCCTTCCCTCTGCTCACTCTCATGTTCCCTTCCCCTCTATCTCTCTCCCTCTCTCTCTCTCTCTCTCTCTCTCTCTCACACACACACACACACACACATTGTGTTTTTGAGAGAGAGAGAGAGAGAGAGAGAGAGAGAGAGAGAGAACACAAGCATAAATAAGAAACACACACACACATGCATAAACAAAGAATGCACACACAGATTGATAGAGGAAAAGAGATAGAGAGCATGCATAAACCTAAAACGCACACACATGCATACACAAAGAATGCACAGACATTGAGAGAGGAAAAGAGAGAGAGAGAGAGAGAGAGAGAGAGAGAGAGAGAGAAGAAGAAGAAGAAGAGGAAGAAGAAGAAGAAGAGGAAGAAGAAGAAGAAGAAGAAGAAGAGAGTCTTAACATCGTAGGAAACTATCCCAAGAGACCTTAAAGATCTAGTCGACAGGAGTTGAACTCAAGACCTGTTATTCATGAAGGAAATGGCATAACCAATCTATCACACTTCGGTGATAGAAAAGTTATACCATTTTGCTCCTCTTTTTATTGGTGTGCACACACACCCACACACACACACCCGAGAAGAAGAGAGTTTAATTTAACATCGTAGGAAACTAATTAAAAATACCTAAAGATCTAGCCGAGGAGGAGTTGAACTCAAGACCTGTTATTCAAGAGGGAAATGGAATAACCAATCTACCATACTTGGGTGATAGAAAGGTTATACCATTTTTCTATTTTTATTGGCACACACACACCCATACACACACACACACACACACACACACATACACACACACACACACACACGCACACACACACACACAAGAAGAAGAGAGTTTTAATGTCGTAGGAAACTATCCCAAAGGACGTTAAATATTAGGTTAGATGTAGACTTACGTTAAATTAGATTTAGGTTTATTTAAGTTAAATTAGATTAGATTTAGGTTTATTTTTAGTTAGATTTACGTTTGATTAGATTTAGATTTATTTACGTTATATTAGATTAGATTTAGGCTTATTTACGTTAGATTTAGATTAGGTTTATTTTATTTACGAGAGAGGTAAGGGGAGAAAACAAAGAGAGAAAGAGATTATGTTAAAATTTAAATTAGAGTAAGTTAGATTACATTTAGATTTATTTTTATGTTGAGTATAAGATTATGTTAGATTTAGATTTACGTTAGATTAGATTTAGGTTTATTTAGGTTAGACTAGATTAAATTTAGGTTTCTTTTGAGTTAGATTTACGTTAGATTAGATTTAGGTTTATTGACGTTAGATTTAGATTTACGTTAGATTAGATTAGATTAGATTTATGTTTATTTTGGATTTAAGACTAAATTAGATCTAGATTTACGTTCGATGGATTAGCTTTTTTTTAGATTTAGGTTAGATATTAGTGCATGTCAATGAAGGTGCACCTTGCATGTCAACGAAGGTACGCTCATGATGTTAAGCATTGTATGAAAAACACTTGCTCATATGAAAAACACTGAAAAAGACTCCGTTTTTCTACATGCTAAAATTTCCTGCGCTCACAGCCTCGATAGTCCATGCGGACTAGCAATTCCACCTTCATGTTCGACTGCTGCTACCATACAATAAGCCGTCATGATCAGCCGATGGAAGAGAAAATTCAGCCTACACAAAAATTAGTGATGCAAGATGACGATTCCAAGGGTGAGACACACACACACACACACACACACACACACACACACACACACACACACACACACACACACACACACACACACACACACACACACACACACTACACAACCCGTCAAATCTAGAGTAAGAATTAAGTGCTTTGAGTAGGCATCAGCTACATTGCAAAGCAGTCATCAGCTACATTGCAAGAATGGCGTACCTGCATGCTACAGACAAAGATCTACTGTGAAAATATGTTAAGATGCTGTGAAATTCTACAGCTAGAGAAGAGGCAAAGGGGTTTTGTCCACTACATGCAGTATCATGTAGACGTGGGTATGTAGATTTCTTGTACCCACAAATATAGGCATTGACCAATAAAGACGAGATTATAACCCGATGGTTCTGATCTCCGTGCACCTCTAGACCGATGTGTGCGGGGATTGAACATGACTAGAGAGAGAGAGAGAGAGAGAGAGAGAGAGAGAGAGAGAGAGAGAGAGAGAGAGAGAGAGAGAGAATGCCAATAGAAGATTAAATTTTTTCTCGATGCTATAAGATTTTTACCCTCATTATGAGTAATGACGAGGATGTGGGGTTGTCCAACCGAAACACCGATCTCTCAACGAGGATCTTATGTCCTTGTAATCATTGCAAGCATGTTGTGCGACACACAAGACGTGTTTCTTTGGAGCACGTTCGCGAATCTGGCGAGTTCGATCCATCTATTATAAATCGAGTTGTTGCCAATTATAACTCGTCGGACTCTGATCCTGGCCAACAGGCAGAAATCTTGCAACCTAATAGACGTGTTTGCAGGCGCTTTGGTCAAGCAGCATATGTGAGGCCACAAGATGTAGCCTCTGACAGCTTGGGGGATGATCATGCAGACCACATTCCCAACGAGGCAATGTTTGAGCCCGAGATTGATGAAATGATCGAGATGATCATGGATTCAAAAAGGCTTATCTATGATGATATGAAACGTGAAGACGATACGCCACTCTATAATGGAGCACGTGTGTCTAGATTGAAAGCGCTCCTAGTTCTTCTCAACATGCAGACAAAGTTTCGATGGAGTGACTCTAGCGTCACAACTCTTTTCAGGTGATCTATTACAATTAGTTTACTTTAATAAAACTCTAAATGTATAATGATCTGATAGATTTTTACACAATTGTACTGTATTTGTATGTTGTGTAGATTGCTCAAAGAGCACATACTACCAGCTGATAATGTGATGCCAGATTCCCGAGAGGAAGCAAGAAAGATTTTGCGAAACTTGGGGATGGATTACAATTTGATCCACGCTTGTCCTAATGACTGCATTCTTTTCAGAGGGGAATACATAGACATGGAGAAGTGTCCAAAATGTGATTCCGAGAGATGTTGAGTAGATCTCCACGGAAAAAAAATTCCGCAAAAGGTTTTGCGAAATTTTCCTCTGCTTCCTCGCATCAAGCATTTCTTCGAATGTAAGTGCATGGCCGCCCTAGCATCATGGCATGAGGAGAATAAATCTTCGGATGGTGTGCTACGGATTCCTGCAGATTGTGCAGCCTGGAAACATATAGATGGAACATGGTCGTATTTTTCCAAGGAAGGTCAAAATTTGCACTTAGGCCTGGCTATGGATGGCGTAAATCCATTTGGTCAAAGATCAACATCTTACAGTGTATGGCCCATTGTCATTGTCAACTACAACATTCCCCCGTGGTTGACTACGAAGAAGGGGAACCTATGGCTAAGCTTGATTGTGCCGGGGTGATATAAAGTGAAGAATCATGGAGAAATATGAATAGTCTAGTCGACAACGGTCCTCTAATGCAGATCCTGTGGTGGTGGAACTCACTTACTTTGGCACGCTACAAGAGATTTTGAGGATTGATTATAGAGGATTTTTTGTCGACTTGTTCGACGTGCAATGGTTTAAGATAATCATGGAGGGTCGCAACGCTACTGTGCGTAGAGGAGAGTCTGGTTTTCTTGAGGTGGATTCAACTAAGAAATGGACTGACCTAAGAGACACTTTCGTATTACCCGAGCATTGTGAACAAGTAAGTATGTAAATAGTTAACATCCCATTTTAGAATTTATGTGCTTGGAAGCTCTCATGTAAGTTATTTGGCTCTGGCAGGTGATATTTCATCCTACAAAGTCTGCATCAAACTGGTGGTACGTCATAGAGGTATCCCCTCGTAGTGCATAGACGTATGAAGGCTACCATGTGGTAATCACAGCGGCATCAATGGAGGAGATCGGAGAAGATTCTCAGTCAGAAGCCGTTGACGTGGTGCCAGTCGAACATCAAGCTACTACTCTCTACGGGGTGCATGCAGAGGATCTACAAAACGAAACGGAGGACATCTATTTAAACAGAGAGCTCTATATAGATATAGGAAGTTATGCTGAGCTATGCGAGGATGAGAGAGAGATCTCTTAAAGCCATAAATATTGTATTTGAACAATTTTGCTCCGTTTTGTAAAAACTCTGGCTCTCTAAGTACCTTCCATGTTGTATAACGCTCTTTTGATTTTGCGCTCACATCCTGGGCAATCCATGGGGACATGCAGCTCCACCACCTGGTTTTCCGACTACAAGATTTGATTGTGTGCTCTCTCTCTCTCTCTCTCTATCTCTCTCTCTCTCTCTCTCTCTCTCTCTCTCTCTCTCTCTCTCTCTCTCTCTCTCTCTTTCGATTTAAAATTTTGAGTTATTGACTTGCCTCTTCCACCACTCAAGTTGAATAGAAGAAGAACGCATTCTGTTCCTGATAGCCTTTGAAAATTCTAAAGCTACAAGCACCTTCAAGTTCTACGTCAAAAAAGAAAGAGATAGTGGGAATTCTTGTACTATTCTCCGTTTTGAACAATTTTTCTCCGTATTGTAAAAACTCTGGCTCTCTAAGTACCTTCCATGTTGTACAACGCTCTTTTGATTTTGTGCTCACATCCTGGGCAATCCATGGCCACATGCAGCTCCACCACCTGGTTTTCTGACTGCAAGATTTGATTGTGCTCTCTCTCTCTCTCTCTCTCTCTCTCTCTCTCTCTCTCTCTCTCTCTCTCTCTTTCGATTGAAAATTTTGAGTTATCGACTTGCCTCTTCCATCACTCAAATTGAATAGAAAAAGAACGCGTCATTGCGTCATTGTATTTAATGGTCTTTGCGTCCACTCTAGGTACGTATGCTCTAGGTATGTTCTCACAAGCAGGGACAACGAGCACCTCCTCCTCCTCTCTCTCTCTCTCTCCATCTATCTACTTGTCCATGTTATCTACTCCATTCATTCAATATTAAAATTAAATGTTCGTGTGTTTAATGCAGGTATGGATGATGAGGAATTTCTTTCTTCTTTGTCACCCTAGCAAAGACAGTGGTACGTGGAGCGTCATCGCTCTATCTCACCATCACGCGTTCCTACTCCATCCGCATCTCCCTCTATTTTGGAGCATTCAGTGCACTCCAAAGCTTCGGTGTCGACGACTCAATCTTCACACTCGTCGTCTAGGCGCCGATACTCTAGTGGTGGCGGTGGCGGTTGTTGTGGGGATGTCTGCAACGATGCTTCGACACCGCCTCGTGTTCGACGAGTCTCTTTACCCTCCCGTTCTTTGCCCGTCCCGACACCAGCCACGGCATCGCCATCGATACCAGGTATTGCACGTCTGGCTGCCGTTCCTAGGAGCTACACACCACTAGCTACTTCTCCAGGAGGTACTCTAGTGGACACTCCTCGCTTCGGGGCTCAGACTCCGGTGGAGACACTTGATGTCCGTACCCCCATTGACATGCCACTAGAGACCCCTATCGGGACACCCAGGTTCACGCGTCAATGGCGAGAGGGCTTGCCTTACTCCGTCGACTTCAGCGGCGGCATCATCTTGGATGATGAAGGCAAGAAGGTGATTTCGCGCATGCGCGGTCTTTCTCTCAGGTGTTTAGACACTACATACTAAACACCTGGAGTGAAGTTCCAAATGATTTAAAAGACAGAGTCATCAACATTCTTCATGACGAGTTTCCCGTTCAAACATGGGAGGACCACTTCAATGAAGACGTGATGAAGGTTCGAATGCGCGAATACTGCAAGCACAAGCGTCCCAAAGTGGAAAAATCAATCAAGCATGGGTGGAACATATCAGATTGACTGGCCAAAGAAGATTGGAAGAATGCGAAGAAAGCAGCGCGCGAGAATCTTGACAAGTGGAAGCAACAAAAGGAGGCAGCCAGAGCGCGAGTAGAGGCAGGGAGCTCGCACCACTTTGGGAGTGGCGGGTGGGCATCTTTTGAGGCCGATTTTGTAAGTGTTTTCTCATTGCTATCTATGTTTGATAGTTTAGGGTTTATGGATTTTTAAGTTCTAACATAATGGATTCTTTGTATGTTTTGACAGTGGTCGTATACAGGACGTGATCCCACACCGTACGAGCGTGAGTACGCAGGCAGGAAGGGCTTAAACGCCATTATAGACATTCTAAGTTCTCACGGCTGCATGGTTAGTATTAGGGTTTATTATTTTCTATTTGTTGTATTGTTTTATAAACATCGCTATATGTTTATATTTACAAAAAGCTGTCTTATTGTTTTTTTTGCAGAATCTGACAGATACGCCACTCGGATTCGATGAGACGTCTGATTAGACGATGTCAGTTTACCATAGCTAGATAGCATTAGTTTCTTTTTTTCATAGCTTATGTATCATGAGACAACTTTTATACGTCTGTTTGAAAACCATGTATATTTTTAAAATAATGACAATGGTTTGTAACTATTACATTTGCAAAGTTTAACCACCAAGTGATTTTGCCTATGTGTACAATTGTCATTGATTTACTTTCATCAATCCATGCTTTTCACTTTGTATTTTTATTTGTCAAACAATAACAACACGTACTATGGATGATGGAGTTAATGGTTATATTGTCTTGTGGGTGACTATTTTGGGTCTATATCTACCTTTGCACTTTTTTTCAAAGGTGAAGAATATGTATGAAACATTCAATATGGTTGATGGGTGAATGCCCTTCCACCAAAATTTTTTCCTCTCGGGCGTCGCTATATAAGGCTCTGCAGCGTCGCTATAAGCGTCACTATATAGCGACGCATATAACGACTGACATAGCGACGCTTATAGCGATGTCCCTGTATCGACGCTCTTAGCGACACCGGAAGTTATTAAAACCCAGTGTATTTTCGTCACTAAAATCGTCACAAGAGCACACAACCTCTTGTAGTGTTCTTTCCTTTTTTAGGTGCCAGTTATTACCGTGACTATTACCGTCTCTATTATCGTGTTTATTACCGCGACTATTACCGCCCATATTACCGCGACCAGTCATTTCAAACGGATACATGCGAATCCGAGGTTGTAGAGGGGGGGGGGTACAAATCACCCCCCCTACCCTTAGCTATACATTATTTCATTTTTTAGCCTTTTGAGTTTTTTGATGAAGATTTTTAATTTTTTATGGATACTTGACATATGTGAGCAGGGCACACCTACCCCGCAAGGTATTAAGACATTTTTCATTAATTCCTGCATCCAACACATGTTTAAAAGAAGGTCTATCGTGGAGCTTATCATGTGGCACGCAAACCATCGCTCAAATGATGGAATGATGCGTGTCCCTGCCGATTCACTTGCATGGAGGCACATTGAAACTCAATGGCCAGAGTTTGGGTTGGAGCCTCGACACTTGAGGCTTGGGTTAGCAAGTGATGGTGTCAACCCCTTCGGAACTAAGTCTACTTCATGGAGCACTTGGCCTGTGGTGATCGTCAACTACAATATTCCACCATGGGAGACAACCAAGAAGGGCAATATACTTCTTTCCTTGCTTGTGCTAGGGAAGTACAAAGTGTCAAATATTGACAGTTACCTCGAGCACCTCATGGAGGAGTTATGGAGAGGCATTCATGTTTTCGATGTCTCACTTGCAAAGGGGGGAGAGAGGCTCAAGTGAGGGGAACATTATGTGGACTATGCACGACTATCCTGGGCTTGGAAAAATTTCTGGTAACCCCCTGTCCTCTATCTCTCTCTCTCTCTCTCTCTCTCTCTCTCTTTCTCTCTCTATCTCCCTTTAGCTCCCTTTAGCTCACTTTAGTTCACTCATCTCTCTAACCATATGATATGTATGCAGGGTTGTCCACATCGGGTCACAATGCATGTCCTACTTGCGGGCCATCGTTGGTGACGGAGAGGCCAGATTCCTTGCGCAAGGTAATCTATCCAAACAACCTTCGTTTCTTACCCCAAGGGTGTATCAAGCACAAGGCTCTAACAAATGGGAAGGCTCCTCTAAAGCTCACAATGGCAGATTGGGCAACCATTTGGGAGGAACACCACAACAACAATCCGGCTCTGTGTCCTCCACCAAAAGGTATGTCGAGGTATTCCATATTTTTAAGGCTTCCATATTGGAAGGACTTAAAAATAAAACACCTATTGGATCCCATGCACATATTCAAAAACGTAGCCTGAACACTATGGGACCACATTATTGGCAAGAAGGACTCTTTGGGTGTGAGGGAGGATTTGAGGCTTTTAAAACGTCTCCCTGCCTCTGCCACCCACAGTGTGCGCCAAATGGAAAGATTGTGTTTCCTAAAGCACCATAAATGCTAGCAAAAGAACAATTAGACAAGGTTAAGGGTACCATTGCCTCTATTCGCACACCAACACGATACATGAGGTCGCTAAAGGGAGCTTTCACAAAAGCGAAGAAGGGTGGAAGCGTTCAATTGTATGGGTTGAAGTCCCACGATTGGCACAAGATGCTTCAAATATTCTTAATACTCCCTATTCTATCTATAGTTTGTGTGTAGAACTATCATTCACTTTTCCTTTTCCTGATTTACATTGTAGTTCATTCTGCCGGTGAGTATATGTATATGTCGGGACGAGAAAGTCAGGGATGTTATTTTCAAACTATTATTGAAGCGGTGTGCATGGTGGAGAAGTACTTTCCAACAAACATTCTTACCATCCAAATGCATGTACTTGTGCATGTGGTCAAAGAAGTTGCAGTTGTTGGGGTGGTCCATAGCAGATGGATGTTCTTCTTGGAGAGATTTATGAAGACTTCAAAGGGGTTTGTTTGTCAAAGGTCTCGCTCCGAGGGTAGCATGGCCGAAGGATGGCTTGTACAAGAGTCTCTTGTCCTCATCAATGAATTTTTGGTCTCAATTGATCCAGAGATGCCTTGAATGTGGACTACTGAGGTCAACATCAAGGTGACAGGGGATGAGCCGCAGGGACAAGGCATCGTTAGGAATATGGACATCACAACGTGAGAAACTGTTATGAGATTTTTCCTTCTCAACTCAGATATCATGCAAAAGTCCTAGAGAGGTATGAAGGGGAAACGCAACAATGCTTGATAGATCACCTTCAATTCAAGCGCAACCCTGCCACTAGAAACCTTCCTTTTCCAGATCATCTTCGAAATTGGTTGACTTTTCAACTAGACGGTGGTTAGATGCGACAAACTCAGAGGCAAAGAGGATTGGAGTGTTGATTACTGAAGAGGAAGAGGAGATGTCACGGGGTTGTGATTGGCATGTATATTTCACAACTTCCTTTTCGAGCTCCACATGATCACATTGCTTTAATAACTTTTAGTCTATTTCAATTTTGTGGCTGTAGTATCACAAATATGGAGCTTTGTGGTCGCATGGGAAACACTTCAGAGTGTAATGGATCGACGGACAAAGGGTCACTTTTGACAGTGATGTTAGGGCAAGCTTCATCCAAGAAAGTAGGAGTAGTGCCAGGTGTTAGCAATAAGCTAACACAGACACCATTTCTCGGAGTTCTCTTTGTAAAACATTTATTATTTTGATAAATCAAGAATATTGTAACTCCTATTTTATCGGATAAACTCTGTAATTAATGAGCCGGGGCTACAAACTTCCAGATTGTATCAGCCAGTCATTTCCCAGCTTTGGTAGGACTCCAGATTATTAGTTTTGACCACCCAAAAACCTTGGCTAAGGTATAAAAGCCAATTTTTGTAAGTTTTTTATAAGTTTTGGATGAGAAATACACAGCGTGAGCTAACGGCGCTCACTCCTCTCCTTCTCGCGCTTCCTACTTCCTCCCCGGTTGTCACATTGGACTCATATTTTTTGCATTGCAACCGCACGTAAGAGCTCTACGTATACGTAATCAGTTCACAGTATTTCGTAGCTTTTAGCGTTGCCGGACCCGCGGCCTAATTTCATCATAACTAGGAATTTACACTTTCAAATAAAAACTAAGCATAGGCCGGGTATTGGGGCATCATTGCTAAGCATTTAGATGCATTCTGGGTCGAAAACGACTAGGTCAAAAATCCACTTCTGTTAATAATCCGATTTTGGAACTTGACCTAAAGTGAGGTTTGAGACCATAAGCATGTGTGCTTAGCTTTTATAAATTTATCCTAGAAGTCTTGCTACGTTTGGATGTCATTTGATGCTATAACGGATGTGATTTGTTTGTCGATGAGCGATTGGCTTTTGGTGATTTCAGTCACTTGAGTGTAGCCTGAGTTAGATGCAAGATGTTAGTTGTTTTTCGAGAGATTGACAACCTCTTGTAGACTCTATGCACTAGTCGAGCCAGCTTCGTCCCATGGATTGACAATTTAATCGTGGTTCTTGTTAATACTGCAATAAGATAGGATGGTGAGGTTAGACATGCATCCCACATTTGGCGCTGCTGCCGGGGACGAATAGACCTAAACTAAGGAAAAACACGAGCGTCCTGTGTAGTTGTACTTTAAATTCCTCTAGGTTCACACCTAGAGTTCAAAACTTTCTTTTAGAAATCGCATAGCTTAAGATTGTCGTCTTTTGCTGTGTAGAGGTAGCTTGGTAAGCTCAAAGACACTCCGAGGTAAAAATTTCAAGAGTTGGCAAAACTCAGATTGTTTACTTTTTCTTGACATTTTAAGCCAAACTTGATTCATAGGCTTAAAATAGCTCATATAAAGACTGTCTTTGAAAAAATTGCAACAAAGTGTTCATTTCAAGCTTGAAGTTAATAATTGTGATTATTAACTTTCTACTCTAAATTGACCAAGGTTCATACTATTGACTCATTGCATGTGTATAAACAACTTTTGTAAAGGCCCAAGAGATTTGGATCACCAAACTAATAGAAAATTGGGTAAAAACTAAAGTTTGTATTGACTTTTTGAATCTTGAGTGTAAATTGGAAAAAAAAATTGTAAGGTTTCCAGTTTCTGAAACCTTAGAAATTGTACAAAGCCTGATCAAATTAACTTGGTTGTTAAGAACACACGGTAGAATGATCTAAATATGGAAAAATATTGGTATTTTTGGAACCGTACGTAACTAAAGCTTTACTAGGGTTAGAATTTTTCAGAACCAAATTCCGATAACTGAAAGATTACACTATGAATATAATTAGTTAAGTAAAATTAAATGGTTTCAGTAATTATTACTGCTAAAGACTTTTTATCCTAAGGTTCTAAAAACTGCAGATATTTCCATGTTTAATCATTAAAAGTTAGGAAAAATAGTAGAAATCGATTCTGGAAGCTAGGGGGGGCTATGTGGGGTAGTAATGAACCTGCCCAAGATAGAATTAGTACAAGGGGCACTATCTTGAGCCTGGGGGCTGCTTGAGCTGCAAGCAACTGCCTTTTTCAGCCTATGAGACTTGTGAGTGCCAGAAAGCTATAAATAGGACCCCTTGCTTCACAATTTCAGATAGACTCGGAGCCTTGGTAAATTCTCTCTCATCTAAAGGGACCTCTACGTAGAAATCACTAGAGAGAAAAGCTCTATTTGGTTAATCAACGATAATTAGTACTAATTTTTTAATTAATAGAACTATGTTAACCTATTTACAAATTTTTTAATTAATTGAAGATTAAACCTATGTATAATCTAAAATTCTCTCCTAATTCAAAATTCTCTATGCTGATTATTGAGATTAAGCTTAGGGATACTAAGCTAATTAGTTTTTATATTATATTAGGACTGAAATTACTCAGTCCTAATATAATAATATATCAATAATAAATTAATGATATATTATATTAGGACTGAAATTACTCATTTTAATAATAAATTAATGATAATTATACTAATTAAATTTAGATTAAGATGAGATAATTATCAGAGCTGTGTTAGACTATCATTATGCTAGAAAAATTATCTTTTAATTTTCTAGCTATTTTTTATAATTATTTAAGCAAAATTACACTGTTTTTTAGAGAAAAGTAAAGGGAGAAATGATCGAATTAATCCAAAATTATTTGAGATAATTATCAGAGGTAAGTCACATGGCATATGCCTTGTGGGCAAGCTTTATGGCTTGCCGTATTATCAAAAGGATTGCCATTGTGTTGTTTTTAGTGACACGAGGTAATTTTAGCGCTTGAAAATCTCTTGCAAACATATAGACAACACAATGGCCAGCCGTTGGCAATACGGCAAGCCATAGAGCTTGACCACAATACATATGCATTGTGGGCAAGCTCTATGGCTTTCTGTTTTGCCAAATGCATCTCCATTGTGTTGTTTTTAGGGCCGCGAGGCAATTTTAAATCTTTAAAATTGCTCGCGGACATATAGACAACACAATGGCTAGCCTTTTGGAAATAGGGCAAACCATAGAGCTTGCACACAATGCATATGAGTTTTGGGAAAACTCTATGGCTTGTTGTATTGCCAAACAACTTGACATTGTGTTGTTTTTAGGGCTGCTTAGCTATTTTAGGGCTTGAAAACCGCTTGTGGACATAAAAACAACACATTGGCAAGTTATTGGCAATACAGCAAGCCATAGAGATTTCCCTCAATGTATATGCCTTGTGAGCAAGCTTCATGGCTTGCCGTATTTCCAAATGGATTGCCATTGTGTTGTTTTTAGGGACACGAGGCAATTTCAGCGCTTGAAAATCGCTCTCAAATATGTAGACAACACAATGGAGAGCGTTTGGCAATACAACAATCCATAAAGCTTTCCCACAATGCATATGCATTATAAGCAAGATCTATGGCTTGCCGTATTGCTAAAAGGCTTGCCATTGTGTTGTTTTTAGGGCGGCTTAGCTATTTTAGGATTTGAAAAGTGCTTGCAAACATATAGAAAACACAATGGCGAGCCGTTTGGCAATTTTTCAAGCCATAGAGCTTGCCCACAATACATATGAATTGTTGGCAAGCTCTATGGATTTCCATATTGCCAAACAACTAACCACGGTGTTATTTTCAAGGCCGCTTAGCTATTTTAGGACTTGAAAACCTCTCGCGGACATATAAACAACACAATAGCGAGCTGTTGGCAATACAGAAAGCCATACAACTTTCCCACAATGCATGTGCATTGTGGATAATCTTTATAGCTTGTCGTATTGATGAACAGATTGGCATTGTGTTGTTTTTAATATGCGCTGTGGGTAAGCTCTATGGCTTGCCGTATTTTTGAACGTAGCTTAACCTAACCTAACCTAACATAGCTTAACCTAACCTAACCTAACCTAGCCTAATGTAGTTTAACCTAACATAGCTTAATTTAACCTAACGTAACGTATAAGATAACCTAACCTAACGTAGCTTAACTTAGCCCAACCTAACATATAAGATAACCTAACCTAACCTAACCTAACGTAGCTTAACTTAACCTAACCTAACGTAACCTAACCTAACTTAACTTATAACCTAAACTTAACTTATAACCTAAACTTAACATAAAACATAAACCCCATCAATTGCATACTATCAAAAACGACATAATTCAAAACGAAATTTCTTCAAAACAAGATTTTTTCATAAACCAAAACAAAAAAAATTCATAATTCCAAATGAAATTTTACATCACAAACCATAAATTCTTTTAAAGCATTGAAAGTTTTAGCATTCAAAGTTTAAAGCATGAAATTTTATTTCATTAATATACAAATTAATTTAAATAAATTTAATATGCATTTAGAGGTTCGAGCACTCACATTCTTCCTATTTGAGAAATAAAAGAAGTTGTAAATGTCCCGAAACCTGCAAAAATGCACACACAGACACAAAGTTAAACCCTAAACCGTAAATCTACAAGTAAACATGAAAACAATCTCACCTTAGTGTTATGGGCTAACCCACAAGCAAGATTAGCACTTCCGACAGCTTGGTTTGCACTAGATCTATTTAGAGGTGAGGAAGGAGAGAGCTTGAGAAAAGGTGCAAGAAGAAGAGAAATGTGGAGAGAAAGCCCACGGTTTTGTTTTTTGCAGGTACCATCAGTACAAAAATCGGTATAAGCGTCAGAAAACGTGTCGGAGCGAGCGTCCAAAAGTGCATGCTCGTTGACATCGGAATAGGCGCTGGAATAGGTGCCGAAAATTTGAAAGTCAAAATTTTAAAAAACTTTAGCTCCCTCCATACATACCTACACATATACCGACGCCTGTCAGGGAAGTCGGTAATGTGGCGCCGGAATTTAAGTGACCTCTTGTAGTGCATACTAACATAGTAGACGGGTTCGAACCATCCCCTAACTTTTTCCTGCATGAGTAGAACACCAATAGCCATATCTGAAGAAAGGTAATGACCAATCTAGAGGTTGTAATATTGGTGCTACTGACAACATCTTTTTTAACATCTGAAATGAGCTCTCCTGAGGTTCAAACCATATAAATGGTACACTCTTCTTTGTTAGATGAGTAAGAGGTAGACAAACAATTGCCAAATATGTGACATATCTAGCATGCCATTTCCAAATTAGGTTCAAATGTCTTGTATGTTGTAAAATTGCATGACGGTGGTCCATTTTTGAGTCCAAATTCATAACTGTAGATGCAAAACCACCCCACTCTGTTATAAAAGTTTTTTTCTGTTGATCTTTTTCAGCCACATGGATCTAATTGTACCTTGAAAAACCATCCAAAAATTTATACATTTCTTTGTCTGCTATAGCATCCAATATGGCATCACAAATGGCATTGGAAAAGGATCTGTAATAGTGGTTGCATTCAACTTTCTGTAATCAACACAAACTCTAATTTTTCCATTTTTCTTGGGCACCACAATGATTGGTGACAACCATGTAACCTCATGAATTGGTTTGATAAACCCAACAGCTAATAGCTTATCAATCTCTTGAATTACCTATTCTGCAAAGTTTGAAATCATTCTATATTTCTGATGCAAGATCAAAATTGCATCCTTCTGTAAGATTGATGTGATGCTAATGTAAGTTGGGATCTATGCCTTTCATTTCAGAATAGTCCCATGAAAAAACATCTTTGTACTCCTTCAACAACTAAAACAAATCACGCCAAAAATCCCCATCTATATGAATACTGACCTTGACAATTTTGGGATCCTCTTCTATACCCAAATTGAGATCCTTTAACTCATCTTTCTTGACCCTAGCTGATCCTCCAAATCTTTTATTGTAAATATTTTCAGCCAACTCTCTTGTTTCCTTTTCCTCTATATGTAAGGCTTCCTTTGGATTAGGATTTGAATTTTGATCCACCATATGCACCGACTCTGATCCCTGTATTATCTGCCCAGGTAATAAGTCGGAATTTACATGTTCTTCCTCTTCATCCTTCTACAGGATACCTTCAACATCAACTTCAAATACTGGTATAATGGTTGGATTTTCTTTTAAAAATGCTTCTTCTTCATCATCCTCCACTTCTTCTGCCAAGTTAATTCTTTCCTTAAAAGGAATAATCTTTCTCCCAAGCATAGGAATTGCAATTTCTTGCTTCCCTTTCTTTATGACAACTTCATTCTCACCCCAATCCTGCTTGACTTTAGACAATCTCTTGGGGGGTTCACTATGTGTAAAACTACCATATGAGGTGCGTTCAAGACATGTTTGTAAAACCCCTTATCTGTAAATTTTGTTAGGAATATAATGTACCCTTTTCTTTTAAAATCTATAAGTTTTTTTCAAATTTGAAAAAATAATGTCCTTCTGTACATATATTTCTGTAAGTTTCAAGAACTTTATATACACTTCTGTTGAACTCACGTGATAGGTTACATTTTTCTTAGGTGACCTCCCCAGGACAATCTAAACCAGGGCCTCCCTGACAACATATCATAGGAGGTATCACCTCTCTCCATCTTCATCACATCAAAATTCACCTAAAACTAGATTCCTACAATATAAATAGATTGATGTCTCAATATTCTTGACGGTTGAACTCTCCTCTGATCTACCATCTTCACCTCAAATGGTGCTGGCTGCAATTTTCCCAACTTCTTATACACAGACTGAGCTAGAATGTTGACTCTAGATCCTCCATCCAATAATACTTCATCAAACAAAGTGCTGTGAAATACCACTTTTACAACAGGAACTACAAAGGCAACATCTGTTGGATCAGCTTTGTTCACTACGGGCTCAAGTATGCATTTGTCTGAATTGGATACTCCCTTGAAAACAATCTATTCAACAATTTTTCTTTGAAGGCTGGAGCCATACATAATAACTGATCCAAGGAAATCTGCGATGGAGAGTTTATTAATTCTTTAAATCAGTCCTGGTCATCTTTTTTAATTAAGGGTCTCTCACAGTGCTGTTGCAATTGATCCCCCTGAACATCTGAAGTACTATCATCCACATTCTGATTCTTTTGGTCCTTCTGCACCCGTTTCTGAACCTAGTCTTTGATTCCTTTTTGTTCCTTCCAATCAATAGGACGTGTAGCCTTAGACCTTGTAACATCCATTACATCTATCTCTTGGTTCTCCCCACATTGATTCCAATCACAAGCCCATTCATCACAATGCTCTTGATATGGAAACTCCATATTCTTACCAAGGAATACATTTGATGTTTGTTGCTCATCAATGTCAATTATGATGACATTTGCTTGAGCTGGTGCTTGATGTTGGTGTTGTTGCTGTGGGTTAGCCTATTGATTATCTTGGTTATAGGGTACAATTGGCATTCCCCTCTCCTCTCTATGTTTGACCCACAAAGCACAATTCAGACCAACCCAATGATCAGGTGCTGAACAATACATACATGGAATTATTCCTGGTGGTCTTCTCTGATTATTATCTTGATTTCTCCAAGGTGGTTGTAGAGGTCTAGGAGGTCTCTGAAATGGTAGCCTCCCTCTAAATGGAGCTATTTGTTTCAGCATCATTTCTCCCTCTGCCTACTTGTGGAGTTGATCTACTCCTATTATTAGGGTTGTGGCAACACTGGGCTGTGTTATGGCCTTCCCTTTCACAAATCTGACAATACTGCTTTTCCTCTAGAGCTACAACAAAATATCTAATTTTGTTCAACTGACTATTCAGATCTTTTTTATCCTTTTTCTTCTTACCACTCTGCTTCTTCATCTTTTGTTTTACTTTACTGCTTTCAGTCTCACTTTCATAAGACACCTCTGAATCACTTTCCTCATCAGTGCCAAACTCAACATCTGTCTTTGCTTATGATTTAGAGCTATGTTTGCTCCTAAATTTTGACTTGGTCATACCAAGTCTTTTTTCAGCCCTTACTGCAATTGTGACCAAATTGTTGAAGCCACCTACAATGTATATGCTAGCCACAACATTCTTCAATCCCTTTATTAGACCTTTCAAAAAATAACCAGCTGACATCTCATCTGTGGGTCTCTCATTACCCTGTAATCTCTCCATCAAAGCTCTAAATTTTTGAGCATAATCTTCCACCAACATATTTCCCTGTCTACTGTCCCTGATTTTCTAGAGAATATCAGTCCGAGCATTCTCTTTTCTAGATCTCTATAAGAATGCTACTATGGGTGCAACATAAGTTGCAAAATGTGTAATTCCATATTGTTTAAACCAACTCATTGCTTTACCCTCTAGTGTTGCTACAGATTGTTGCAATTTTATATCATCACCATATACTTCTTGATGTCCACTAGCTTGCCACTTGGTCTCAAATTGAGCCACATGACGATCTCCATATTTACTTGACTTGACTCTGAATTTTGATGCTCTAACCTTGCAACTAGGAGGTGGTTGAGACATAGGGGGAGGCTGGGTACTCTCCTAGGTGTTTGCCTAATAGATACCTGTAGTGGGTCAAAGTGGAGTCTTCTTCTACTTCTTACAGATCCTTTTGTCAAGAGTAGATCCCTGATAAATTGGCCCACCTGCCTTCCTGTTGATGCTCCTCAACTCTCCCCTACTTGATTCCCTGTTGCACTTCAGAGACATCCACCTCTACTTCTTCAAGGGATCAGTATTCCCTGCTTGGGTATGATCCCTTGTGTAATAGACCCTAGATACGCTTCTTGGTCTCTCTGACATACATCATCGATTAATGAAACATAGATACCCACAACAATGTTGAAACTGAGAGAATTCTGACAAAACCCTAACAAAGCTGTAAACAAAGCAGAATCACCAAATGTGTTGGGGTTCATCAACACAAGAATCTCTCTCAACATACATGCTCTCAAACAGAGAATCAAAATTCACTCAATTAGACAACTTTAGACAAAGCAAAGCCACAACCCATTAGGGAAAATATGAACCTCAAAAGGGCCCTTTAGGGTCAAATATTCTTTTAAAAATACTCTCTACACCAATGAGAATGGTCTTGTGGCCACGGTCCCACCACATTTTACATTTCTTTGAATGGCCATAACTTGAGTGTTATAACTTCAAATTTGTTGAACAATAGCTCATTTGTATCACATTGCCAAGATCTTTCCATAGATATGTTAATGATATAGTTTTAAGGTATGTAGATATGAGCTATCCATGCCCCCCCTTTTATGCCTATTGTTGATTACAATCTTATTGGTTGCTCTTACAAGGCCCCTTTGGGGTTCATATTTTTCCTAATGCGAGAGAAGAAGATCAGAGACAGCAAGAAACTCCATTGATCAAAGCTTGAATAAATCTCGACTCTTGTTGTTTGTTTCCCCCCGAACTTCCTTATAAAATGAGTTATAACTGCTTTAACTAAATGTTTTTGGCATACTATCCGATTCAACAAAATCCAACCTAACAATATTTCGACTGAAGCGACTAGCATGACATAATCAAAGTGAGCACTATTTTGAGAATTCTATTATCCTTTCAACATGTACATGATTGCATTTGGAGAGATGCACACTCTCTCTCTATCTACTAAAAATAGCTCACCCGCTTCTTGACCTCAGCTGACCCTTGCCTTCCAGATGCAAGCATATATGACTGCATCTAGAGAGATACCCTCACATTGCATCCATAAAAAATAGCCCAAAGCTTCTTGGACTTGCCCAAGTTGGGCATATCTCACAATCAATGCATTCCAAGAGACGACATCCCGAAGAGGATGCTCCTCAAGCACCTTTTGTGCTTTCTAAATTTCATCACATATGGCATACATGTTGATCAAGGGGCAAGCGTATGTGATTGCATCTTTGTGAATTGTTTTGCCCATATAAACATCTTGTGTAGTGCCCCATGATTTCAAGGTGCAAGTGTACGTGATTGCATAGGAGAGATTCCCTCTCTCTACATCTACTCAAAATAGCCGAGAGCTTCCTAACATTGACCTTGTTTGACATATCCTACGATCAATGCACTCTGTGAGGCAACATTGGGGACATGAATCTCATGGCGGGCTGCACCACATTTGACATGCCTTCTAATGCAAGTGTTTGTTATTGCATTTGGAATGTGGAAAGACACAATCATTGGAACAAATCATATTTCTAAGTGCCCATCACATATCCCCATTATGATACCTATTAGTCTCCTCCTGCGAGAAAACGTGGATTGGCCCCCTCTTCTTGGTAGTTTCTTGTTGATCCCCCTCCTCTTCGGCCTCCTAATGGTTGATCCACCAATGAATAGTCCTACGATTGAGAGGTGGCTATAGGATACTCCCCTACTCTTGGATGTCCTGGCAATGGTGGCAAGGATTCTCTCTCTCTCTCTCTCTCTCTCTCTCTCTCTCTCTCTCTCTCTCTCTCTCTCTCTCTCTCTCTCTCTCTCTCTCTCTCTCTCTCTCTCTCTCTCTCTCTCTCTCTCTCTCTCTCTCTCTCTCTCTCTCTCAATTACCAAGAGATGGTGCCTCTTTGCCTATCACCCAAACACTCTTCACATTTTCACCTCGTACAAGTCAGCACCAAGCCCATGCAAGATGGCACCAACTTTTCCACGAGCCACATAACATGCTTGAATCCTCTAGCTCACCCAAAACTTTTCTTTCCCATGGAAAGAGACCACAACTCTAATGCTATTGAGCCCAATATGTGGTATGAAGGGTGATTGGTGGGGTTTATGGAACCAAGAAAACCCAAAGGATCCATCTCTATGTGTGTGTGTGTCTTTGTGTAGGGTGACACCACATTGTGAAGAAGAAGGTGGTGTTTCTCTCACGTTTCTCCATGAACTATCCTCAGTGAATTCCATGTGAACTACTTAAAGCCATAATTGTGTTCTTTAAGTGAACCACATGTGATCCCATTGTGAACAACTGTGCAAGTCACAAGTGCACCACATGTGATCCCTTTGTGAACAACCGTGTAAACTTCAACTGAACATATTGTGAACTTGGAGTGCCAAGCGTCTTCGGTGGGGGTGTACCATTACCCCATATTTGGCTCAAGCACATAAGAATTTTATGGATTTTGAAACTCAAGTGCAAGATGGTGGAAATATCCAATGGTTAGATGCCCTTTCAAATGGTGGTTCGAGTTTCTCTCCACCAGTGATGAAGATGATGAGAATTGTAGTGATAGTGAGGAAAGCATGTATTGTAGTCCATGCACGGATTCGCTTGACACCTCTTTTTTTGGCATGGAGAAACAAGATGGGCTACATGGAGTCCCCACGCTTAATCCGTAGAAGTATGTGTCTCAGTTTTTTAACTCCTTTTCCACTTCAAAGAGAACATTCACCAAGCCTAAAGAAATTGCAAGCATGTGACCCAAGTGGCATGCTTGACCTAAAAAGGTGGAGTAGAATGAAAGAAAGATTATGTTTGAGGAGAGATGTAGAAGGCTTCTCGTGTTTTTGCATGACAACTTCCTCAAATTTGAAAATATCACTCATTGAGGAATGGGAGAGTATTATCATTCAATGTCAGTTTTGTGAAGATAATAATTCTCACCACACTTATGAAGACACATTAAAAAACTTGAAGGCCTCGTGGTGTTCGGAAATCAAGCAACAAGGGATACCTGTAGCATATATGAAGGCCCGGGTGGAACATTGTGGGGTGTGAAAAAGAGACCGATGGTGGCGATGAGTGCCACAAATCAATGTGTGTCACCAAAGATATTAAGGATGCCATGAAGCTTGAACGTCAAAGTGTTGACATTTTATGTGTGGAGCAAGATCTAATTGAGATTATGGTTCAACACAAGGTGAGGCTAGTTAAGGTTCGCTCATCTAAGAGACAAAATGGAAGCACAACTGTAGTTGTCTATGCATGCCATAGAGGAAGAACGGCCCGTAGAATTGGGACTGTGAAGCAGCTTAGAAGGTCCAAGAGATGTGGTTTTCCTTTCCAATTGAGAGTTCAATATCGACATGCCTCAGATATTGCAAACATGTCTTCTTACCCTATTCATGAGGTGCATATACCTGGATCAAGAGAGGATTTGTATCATTTACCCGTGCATTGGAATGTTATTGAGTGTTGCATGGAAGATTTGTTCGACGTGGGTACAACAAGACATGTTGCAAAAATGCCTTCGTCTAAAGAGAAGCTACAGTATGAGCGATCTTCGGCTATTGACCAAGAAATCTATCACTTTTTTATGATACAAAGGAACCAAATACGCAATCAAGGTGACTCATAATATGTTACAATTTAAGCATTATTGCAATTGTTTTTACATAGTAACCTTATTTCTTTTGTCTTCATAGGAAAGATTTCTAAAGATGATTGGAGTGCTATGTTGGTTGAGGTTTGCAACTTATAAAGTCGAGGGAAGGTGTGCTATTGCCAACGGTATAATCCCTTTGCACAAGATCCTAATCAAAGTCCCTTATTGTTGTTATTCAAGATGAATGGATGCTAGATATGTCCATGAGACTTTCTACACACAACTCTTGGGAAATAGTTAGCACATTCAAGACAAACGTGTTTGGTCTTCCATTGTATGCTGTTGTTTTGCCTAATCAAAATGGTGTAGGTTTACCAATATGGCTCATGCTATGCACCAATGAAACAAGAACTAACCAAGAACAAATCACAATTGAGATAACCCTAAAGACAATTTTTTCAAGAATGAGTAATGTGCACCCCACTTCAATAGTGATTGATAAATCACCAGTGAAGCTTGGGGCTATTCATAACGTGGTGGAGAAGGACCCTTATTGTTGAGTTTATGATGTCCATGGATCTCATCCACAAGCTCTTGGTCATATCATTCTATGTTGGTTTCATGCTAAGAAATCTTGGTTGGAGAACCTTCTTCCAAAGACATGTAAGAACTCTAACACTTGCTATACGTACCTACTTGTGGGCTCTTGCAACAAAGAACCTTCAATCTTTGTTTTAGGTACCAAAGCAAATGCTCAAACATATCTACTCTTCCATGTGTGCACTTATGCATAGTGCCATATAGGCTAAGTTTGAGCAATCTTTTCAAGTGCTCCTTTCAAAACTACTCAAAGGTCACGAGCGTGCAAAGATATGTGATGAATGGTTCGTGTGGGAGCGATTGCCCTTGGCGCAAAAAGTGGTCAAATTTTGTTCGCATGTTTAATCATGGGAATGTGGATACAACAAACTTGGTTGAGAGATTGTGGCAACACATAAAATATACTTTTTTGAATGCTCAAATCAACAGGTCAATCTTGGATTTGATTCATACCCTTGTCGCTGACTCAAGTAGTGAAACCTGCATGGGGGGGGCTTTATTGAAGTTCTTTAAACGAAAATAATAAATAGGTAACTATGCCCTTTTTTTAAGAAGACCTTGCACCACATAGGTGGCTAATAAGCACAAGATGTGTTGCAGCCGAGACTTAGGGATGCTTTAGCAGATATGGATCATCAAAGCATCAGACCACAAGGTTATGGGAGGGGGGGGGGGGGGGGGGGGGGTGGATTCTACAACAATATGAGCAAGATCCTTCCTCTTTGTGCACCCTCAATGAGATGACAATAAATTTGCAAATACAAAGGGGTTCCACTCTAGGAGTATGGTATCATGTAAGCTTTCAAAGAAATTATTGTGACTGTCCTAATTTTGCAAGCCTTTGTAAACACATCTATGCCACACAATTAATTATAGAAAATAACTTTAAACATTTGTGTGCCATACTTCCAAGATTAGATAGAGATTATGGCAAAGGGATCCAAGAGAGTGTTGAGGATCAAATGTTTGATAATGATCAGATAGTGGAAGAGCAACCTAATGAGGAGGTCCTTTCTAGTAGCACTAGCAGTCAACATGAGGTGTTGATATGCATCAATGATGTTTGACATATTCTTCAACAAATTGAAGGTGTCGTGGAGGAGAATAGCTCTTCTCAGAATGAGGCCTTCAAACAACAACTTAAAGATTGCAAGAAGATCCTTGCAAGATTCAAGTATTTACAAGAAGATCCTTGCAAATACTCTTTCACCCAAACAGATTGAGATGCCAACAAGAGGAAGCATTCAAAAAATACAGGCACATGTCACCCAGCCTCGCCTTGTTCATGGTGTGTGCCAAGTGCCCAATCAGGGGACACAAGGCCTCCAACCTCAAACCACCAAGCCAGCAAGAATGATTGGTGTCTTGAGGAGAAATCACCAACAGGGCCGTTATAGAGTAAGGTTCGACAATGCTCCTCGCATATGGTGTCTACATTGCTACACTAAAACTTACATGGTGGATCCAGAAATCAATTACACATGCTCTACATGCCATGCTTTGTTGCCCCTACATCAAGGCATGGCCCCATAGGAAGCGAGCAGCATTTCATCGGCAAAATAATAAAGATATGTGATATACCAACCCACATTATGGCAAGAATTGTGGCTTGCACCTATGGTGATTCGGAGAACGGTGAAAGAAACTTTGATTTGGCTCAAGAGCAAGGGGGGTTCTTTTTAATGTCATGGCCTCTCAATGGAGGCTTGTGATTGTGTAATCCTAGTTATTTACATGCTTGAGACACTCATGATGTTCTAGGTTTGTATCCTTTGGTCCTTTACACGTTGAGTGTTGAATTTTAATAATAACATATAGTTTCACTTTTGCAACACTCAAGGTTCACTCAAAGATTACTTGAGGATCAAGACACTCTGTATCAATGCTAGCATGGGTCTTTTCTCGGATGTCATTCCTTGTGGGGTGAAAGCATGAGTAGGTGGACCGCTTTTGCCACTATATAGTATATGGTTTTTGGGGTTGAGAAAATGGGTGGTTTAGGCGTTTGAAACAGTGGGATTAAATTCAAAATTTATGGAAAAAAGGGTTAAAATTTGACGTGTACTAAGTGAAAGCGCTTAGTGGTTAATGATCACCTCAAGGTACTTTCAAGCACTTAATGCAAATATTCTCTCAAGTCTCGTCCCTCCCTCTCTGTCTCGCTCGTTCCTCCCCCCTCTCTCTGTCTCGCCCGCGCCATTCAGGTTTTTGATTCCCTCCGTTGCGTTTCTCTGCTAGCCGAAGCAAGAAGCAGCAACATCACAGCAACAGCAAGCAAATTCAGGAGGAGTACTTTTTTGCTGGGTTGGTCATCAACTTCATTAAAAATCCCCTACAGCAGCAACATGTATGTGGCATCATGTAGCTTGAAGCATTCTATCTTGAACGTTGGCTGAATTTGAATGTGGCTGGTTTTTCTAGGTAGCATTTCCAGGTAGCATTGATCCATGTTTTAACATGGTTCATGCAGATGTAGAAGCACTGTATGCTTGTCTCTGAATGTGTGGCAAGATAACCAAAGGGGGCTTGGCCTAGAAGTGAATGGGTGGGTGCGTAAGGACCCAGGTTCAACCCCTGGCGATATGGTCTGCCCTCTATTGGGGAGGGTATTGCAAAAAAAAAAAAAAACTAAAATGTGTGGCAAGATAATCGTGGATTGTAACTATTAATGATGCATGTATGAGTTAAAAATTTATTTCTGGAATGTATGTGCATTGTGCACATCTAATTGATCACCCTTGTGAATGCTTTATAAAAATGCATCATCCAATTTGAAGCATCATGCATCTTGAAGCATGAATGCAGATTTTATCAACTGTGTGTGCATGCTTACACGAATGCATCATGCAGGTTCAAGCATGAATGCATTTAACTATTGATGTTGTATCTATGTGGCATTTGTGATTTTTTCAGGATGAAGAACCAGGCTTTCAGACTCTGACAAGGGTACACCTAGGAAGGGAAGAGCTCTACGCAGGAGTCGCCTATCAAAACAGGTTAGATGCATCATGCATGCATTTCTAAACTTGGTTTTATGTCTTGTAAAATTTCTGAATTTTTTACACATGCATGCTACAAAAGAACTTCCGAGTTCCCCAAGGGTACACCTCAGAATCAAAATTTTTAGCAGGTTAGATGTAGTATTTCCCCCATGGATTCAATTAAAGTGTTGCTTTAGTAGGAAAAAGTAGTGTGCACACCATTAGTAAATATCAAGTGGGTGAACCCCACTTTTTATGGGTACAACACCACTGATAGGCTGTGTTGAAGTGGTGCACCTGCAACACCCTTTAAAGTTGGGCAGAAACCATAGTTGCATCACTACATAGTTATGATGATATGGTGCACCATCTCTTGAAAGTGAGACTGGACCACTTTAAAGTGCTGGCCAACACTAAAAATAGGTAAGGCTCTAGTAAAAACTGGCGATACAATGGGTGCATCACTTTCCAGTGGAAAACCCTGACTATTTTGTGGGTGAAGCATCACTTTTAAGCGAAGCATCACGATGGTGCACCACTTTTCAGTGGTTCTACACACTTTTAAGGTACCGAATAATGTTCTAGTTAAGAAGCACCACTTGATAGTGGTGAAGACCACTATAAAGTGGTGAACACAACTATAAAGTGGTGCTTCTTAACTAGAACGTTATTCAGTACCTTAAAAGTGTGTAGAACCACTGAAAAGTGGTGCTTCTTAACCTAAACGTTATTTGGTATAAAGTGGTGAACACCTATAAAGTGGTGTTCACCATTTTTTGTGGTTCAAATCACATTTAAGTGGTGGTGCGTGATGGTCAACCACTTTCAGTGTTGTAGAACCACTTTTTAGTGATGCTTTACAAAAGTGAAATAATCTTTAGTGCTGCATCTTTGCTAAAAGTGGTGGTTAAGTGATTTTAAGTGATGAAGCTTTACAAGAAGATACCACATTCTATTGGTGTAGCACCACTTTTTAGGAGTGTAGCACCAGTTTTAAGTTTTGTACAACAATTCACATCGGTGTAGCACAACTGAACAGTGGTTCAACCCACTTTTATGTGTTAGAGCACCACTTTAAAGTGGTGAAGAAACACCAAAAGGTGATGTATCACCAGCAAACAGTGGTGTAGCAGGACTTTTTAGTGTTACCTAACCAATTTTAAATTTTAAGTGGTTGAGAACCATTTAGTGGTACACCACCACTTAAAAATTTTACAGTACCACCGAGAATGGTGCAGAAATCATTTCAACCACTTCTTATTGTTGATAAAACAAGTTTAATTATGGCTCATTACATACTAACATGCATTCATATATGTTTTTACAGGGAGGTGGATAGTACCAGGAGTGGCCTTACCCACTCAAACAAAATTTTTCTTCACCAAGGAAGATTTTAATACCAAATATGGGCTATGCTTGGTTGGCCAGGATCCCAAAGCTCCTATGTGATGATGATTTCTCAGATGAGGAGTGGCTTAGGGTATAGATTTACAAGAGTCACCAAAAGGAGAAGATGCATTTAAAGGGACTGAGGCCTGAAATGGAAGAATGTCTCCTGCTATACCACAAATTATATCAAGGAGCTCCCCAAACAATGAGGTAGGCGTGCATTTTTTACATGGATTTACGTGGCAGAAGTGCAAGGGCGCTGAAGATTCTGAAGGTTTAGTTGCATGGGTTGTGTATGTTGAAGGTGTTATCAAAATGTTACGCCAACAGAAAACTTTAAATAGGAAATTGGAGAAATGGAGGTCCACAAACGGTCCATGTCTTGCAAGCGAGTGAAATTTAATGCAGAAAATATGCCTAATTACAATGACAGTACTGGCACAGGCTTTGACTGGCATACATACTCAGGTGGACATCAATTTTCAGGGCAGGCTAAGGAGGAAGTTTTAAAGAAGCATGCCTTTGGCTCGATGGGAACATTTGGAATGTCAAATGTTTCCTCGACTACATTTTTTGCATCAACGGCTGATGTAGCAGCTATTTCTAACATGAAGGCTAATGATGCTGAAAAGTTAAAAGAGAAGCAACAATGTCTCGAAGCAATAAAAATTGCTTTAGATCAATCAAAGACAAAGAGAGATGAGCAGGTTGGTTTGATGCGATGCGCCGCCAAGATCATAGAGAGACTGAACAAGGATATGGAGGAACTCAAGTTGCATAAGGTTGGGCTTGTACCAAACGAGGAAGCAATGGAAAAGATTGAGACCTTGATTCAAATCCAGAAAGAGGCTCTCAAAGACATGGGACTTGATATTGAAGTGCACAATCTCGATAACCTAGGTGAAGAGGCAGCACAGTTACAGGTATGTAAGCTTGATTGATTCACCTAGTAGTAGTTGATATTACTTAAAAGTGGTTAAACTCTAATTAGAAAAAATGGTTAGAGACCATTTTATATGGTAAAAGACCACTTAAATGTGTTTATATAACACTCTTAAGTGGTACCACATAAAGTGATGAAGACTCTTGAAATTAATGCACAAACACTTATATTGTTTTATAAAGTACGCATTGCTATTTTTTTACAAGGTCAGCATGACACTTTGTTATGGGAAGTAGAAGTGGCAACAAGGCATCTTCGATTTGTGGAAACGATTATTAATTTGTTCAAGTCAAGAATGTCTATCCTTCCTGTCAGGCCGCTTGTTCATTTGGGATCGGACAATAGCTGTGTGCAGTTAGGTGATTGTGTTGCTTGTGGGATGTCTATCATGCAAACTGTTGTTACCGGTGTCTACATGCTCCGTTGTCAACATCCGTATCACCCACTTTGTTTTGTAACTGCCTGTAAGTCTGCCGGGCCAGTGTCTATTTCATGGATGTGAGGAACCTTTAAAAGATTCTTTGAAGCCGCTGGCACCTGGAGAGGCAAACATGGATGAGCATGTTGGTACAGGTAATCGATGTTTTTATACCTTATGATATGAAGCTGATTGTAGATTCATTTCTTGACCATTTTGTTTCTTTTCTCCATGTAATTGCAGAGAAAGATCCAATGGAAGGCATCTTTGGATCTCCTGCTGATGGAATTGGTAATATTCTGTGGAACATTCTTCTCTTTGAATGTTCACATAACTTAATATTGAGTATTATTACATTGTCTTTATGTAGCACACTCCCAAGGTGGGTCATCACGCAAGACCAATATTGATAGCATGTGTGGTGGGTGCGGGGATAAGAATGCATCCGAGAAACAAGCAGGTAAAGACACTCCGGACCAACAAAAGGCAGAAAAAAGGGCTGAAAAAAGAGCAGATGTAGTGGGAGCTCAAGGTGACGTATCCAAGGAGTCAGCCGAGGTGCCTCTGAAGCCAGAACCTGCAATGAACAAGGACATAGAGGACGCTAAAAAATCATCTGAGAAGCCAATTGAAAAGGATACAACAGTGAACTTGTCTGATGAGGACGCGGATCTTTATATTTTAGATGTTTGTGTAGAGATTTTGGGGTGTAGGAAAAAGAGGAGCAACATTGAAGAGCGTGCCACACCCAAGAAAAAAGCTAAGGTTGCATCCGAGCCTCCATAGCCTACTCCAGGAGGTAAAAAATCCAAGAATCCTTCATCTACTCGGAAAAAGACTAACCTCCTAGCACCCAACCTTAAACCTCCCAAACCAAAGTCCCGCAAGAAACTTCTGTAGCCCCTATTAACCTTTTTTGCTTTGTAGCCTCTTTGTAATTTGGTCTTTGTACCCTCATTTTGATGATAATGAAACGACGGCTTTATTTTTCATTCACTAGTTGTTTATTGCTCATTCATTGTCTATTTATTGTACTCATATTGTTCATTGACTGTCTATTTATTGTACTCGTATTGTTCTTTCCGACATCATCATGAGCATCTTCAAGTAGAGCTTATTATTTCTCTAGTATCTCTTGCCAAGTGGACTGTTGTTGCCATAGAAGTTCATGAAATTAATGAAATGGAAATCAATAGCCTGGAAGGTATTCTTTTCAGGTGTATTTTGAAAAGGTTAATATGTCAGTCTGATTGAGGTTTTTAAGGCATGGTACTTGTCTATGGCAGAACTTAGCTGGATTGGAGATGTTCAAGAACCAGATGAGAAGGTTAAAGAAATAACAGTTAAGAAGGATGCAGAGCAGGATGCAGTGTAACACCAGATAAAGTAGAGGAAGACCAGGATCCGGAACCAACAGTTTGCGCCGAAATTGAGGATATTTTACCAAACTGCCCTGGATGGGGATATCTTGTTTCAAATTTCTGCAAGATCAAAAAGCTCATCATCCTTGATCTCGATGGAGTATTCATGAAACGAGATGTAAGAAAACGTGATCCAAAGACTGGACAACTTAAACACCCTCCACGTCCAGCTTCCAACAGAGTTAAACTAAAAAGAGTGGACGAGAAGTTGTGGATCTACTACCGTAGAGATGTTGAGCAATTTGTTTGGGATTTGAGGCAAATAGAAGATGCAATGATTTGGAGCACTTGTACTGCTGCTAACATTGAGCTAATCCTCACTACATGTTGGCCATACATATGGGAACATGGGACTTATTACTTTAGGGATCTCTTCTCAAACTGGCAATGTGAGAAGTGGTCGTATTTTGAAGAGATTGCTGGAGCTCCAAGAGACCTTGCAGGTGAACCTGTGTCTTTCAAGCCCCTTTACCATGTTTGGAACAAGTTTCCAGAATATGACTCCTCTCGGACATTGCTATAGATGACTCCAGATATAGAAATATGCGCAATGTCTGGGACAATTGTATATGTCCACCCACGTTTGATCCTCTTGATGAAAACCAAGACCCTGATTACCTCACGTGCACACTGTTTCCATGGTTGTGCAGATGGGCACTAACCCCCAATTCCTTGGAGTATACAAAGGCAAACCCCATCAGCAATCCCAAAGATGAACTTTCGAGTCTAGTCTTTGAGCACTTTGTTATAAATGGAGATGAATGAGATTGTATATCTGTAATTTAAGAAACGTTATATATTGTACATTCTCGGTGGATATGTAGACATTTCTGGATAATTGTTGTAATATAATTTTATAGTTCTGGCACTTTACATGTCTTTGCACTATACATGTCTCTACAATTCTGAATGTCTCAGAACCACTTTTTAGTGGTGCTAAACCCCTAAAACATGGTAAAATTTTTATTGTGTTATTGCAACAATTTTTCTGGAACTGCAACACCATTTAATGGTGATGTTCGGGGGGAGTGGTGAAGCATTCTTAACCACTTTTTAGTGGTGCTAAACCACTTTAGCACCACTAAAAAGTGGTAAATTTTTATTGAGTTTTTTTGGAATTGCAACACTTTTTAGTGGTGATGTTTGGAGGGGGAGGGGGGAGTGGTGAAGCATTCTCAAAAACCAACATGTCAATTCCATCGTACGTTTACACCAATTCCATATTGTTCAATATTTCACTAGATGATATAAAATCAGATTTGATTTACAATTCAAAGGGCATGCTATTGTATATTGCCTCATGGTTTTCATTGGAAAGTTCGAACACTTCTCCTATGCCATCGAGCACTACAAGCTCCATAGGGAACTTTATTGCCCTTATCAAGTGGGAATATATGAAAACTACTGGCTTGTTATCCCACAGCTCATACAAGTTTTCTTGTAGGGATTTATAACAATGGCCCGTGACCATATAAGCATGCTTCTCTATCTTGTTGCCCCATGCATCAATTTTCTCGTTCGTTGTTAGGCCCTTTAGCTACTACACACTTCAAGATGTAGAAGTCAATAGCCTCCTCATTATTCTCTTCAGAAGTGACAACAAAATTGTCTCCAGGTGTGAGAGCATCGCTTAAGGATTCATAATGACCTGCATAAGTGGAACCATGGAGCTCCTCATCGTCTGAGTCTCCGTATGACTGGGAATCAGTAGCAAGTGGCTCCAAAGTGTGATATTGCCACGTCTCCACATGTGATATGTTCATATACCTTCTCCAATGGCCAAGCCTGCAAGGAAAACAAAAGCATGACAACCATTTTGATCGCAATGTACAAGTGTTGTTCTCAGAATACCCATTCACACAATGCATTGCTCTTGAGCCCTTTAATGGTTTGCAGTTCCATTGATGGGATCGTTGAACATCGCCTAGCTTGACCTCCCAGAACACCCTACTGACCTCCCTCTTTTGCTTGTCATACATAGCAGTTGCTCCAATACTGAGATGCATTCTCAAAAAAGAGACAGCTTCAACTGCACAAGTCAACCGCACGCTTTTTTTCTTCAATTGCTCATGAGTTAGATCCCTTTTAATGACAGCCCCAGCCCCATCATGTTCCCCCTTTCCATGTCCTGAGCAAAAAAAATTCCAATCCATTTCCATGACAGTAAGGCTCCAATATCTAGCAACAAAGTAAAACGGTCGCTTTGCTTTAAATTCTGAAGCTGCGCCATTTGACCAAACCCAATGTTTTTTAAAGCTTAGCCCTTGATCTCTCAACCATTGAGCATGTAAGAGAAAAGCATGCTTCACAAATAAGGTGTCATGTTGTTTATCATTTGAGACAAAAAAGTGCATGGTCTTCTTTATTGCACCTGATGAGATGTAGAAATAAGTAATTAGGACAAAGAAAGTGACCTGCTTAGTGTACCAATGCATTGACTGGATCTCATTTTGCTCCTTGAAGGAGTAGTTCTCTGCAAAGTCAACGACAGAGACAACCACATCATCTGGAAACAAAGAAATGCAGTCCTTGAATTGTTGTGCTTGCCACCTAAATATAAAATTGTAAGTGACATACTTCTTCAAGTGGTCTTGGTACACTCGCAAAAGTTCTCTAGGCAGCATTTTCTTGTGGACAATGTCTTTCACAGTGCTCTTTCTAGCTTCATTTTTTAATCCAGTAGAACCCACTATATTTTCAAAAAACTTCACAGATACTTGCTTACTCTGCTCAACTTTGACTTCTCTTGGACAGATCTAAATATTAACTACACCGCATGCATTGCATGTTTTCATTAAGCATTGGTAGCTATGGAAACTATGTTCTGCAAGTATAGGGCAGAGTATAGACTCCAACAGTGAAGTGGTACTCTTACTTGCATTTTTGTATGCAAGACATCCATGGTTGACAACTTCATCATGATGAAGGCATATAGGGCAGCTGCAGATGCAGCAAGAACCATGAAGATCAAAACTTCGATTCTGCATGTGATTTACTCCCTCTTTAAGGAAAATCATTTGTACATGCACAATACAACAGCAGGTGTAGCGATCCCTCAATTTTCGGACAAAGAACGGTTTCATAGACTCGAAGCAATGTTGCGAAATTTGAATATCTGCATACTTTGTCTTGAATCTTAAATAAAGCTCCACCTGCAATATACATGTATACAAATGTTAAAAATAAACTTAGCATACAAAACTGGTTAAATTGTTTCAAAACATTAAAAAGTGATTCTATATCACTAAAAAGTGGTGTGCACCACTAAAAACTAGTAATGATACATTCAGTAGTATTGTTTTAGCTGTGAAAATAATGCACCACAAATACAAATTAGTGTAGAAACTAGTAACCATACAAAAAGGTAGAATATTAAGAGGTTGTGTGAGGACAACTTAATAGTGGTGAGAAACTGCATTCAGCGTAACTAAAAAGTGGTTTGGCACGACTTAAAAGTGAATTCAAACCACTTGACGGTGATGAACCGCCAATAAAAAATGGTGTGCACCGCTTGAATATGGTGGGCAACGATTAAAAAGTGGTGAGTAAGGACATGAAAGTTCTGGGGAAGTTCAGAACTAGCACTTAAAAAGTAGTTGGGAGGGACAAAATACTAGGCGACAGACTAGCATTAGCACTAGATAGTAGTCCAACACAACTTGAAAGTGGAGGAGCTCTTGTGAAAAGTGTTTGATGACCACTTTAGAGTGGTGAGCGACTAGTTCAAAGTGGCCAGTCACCAATTAAATCTAGCACTTAAAAAGTAGCTGGGAGGACAAAATACTAGGTGATAGACCAGCATCAGAACTAGATAGTGGTCCAACACAACTTGGAAGTGGAGGAGATCTTCTAAAAAGTGCTTGATGACCACTTGAGAGTGGTGAGCAACTAGCTCAATGTGGGCAGTCACCACTTGAACGCGGATTCTGGTCACTTGAATGCGGTTTCTGGCCACTTGAAAGCGGGAACTTGCCACTTGATTGCAATGACAAGGTTTTAGCTACCACTTGAAAGTGGTGTCTCGCCACTTGGGAGTGGTGCCTCATCACTTGCATGGAGTGATGACTGACGTAGTGACTTAGCACATGAAAGTGGTGTCTCACCACTTAATGACCACTTGAAATTAGTGAGCAGCTACTTCAAAGTGGGGAGTCACCACTTGAGTGCTGATTCTCGTCACTTGAATGCGGTGTCTGGCCACTTGAAAGAGGGAGGGAGCTTGCCACTTAATTGCAGTGACAATGTTTAAGCTACCACGTGAAAGTGGTATCTCACCACTTGATGACCACTTGAGAATGGTGAGAAACTAGTTCAAAGTGGGCAGTCACCACTTGAACGTGGATTTTGGTTATTGGAATGCGGTGTTTGGCCACTTGAAAGTGGTGTCTCACCACTTGCATGGAGTGATGACTAACGTAGTGACTTTGCACATGAAAGTGGTGTCTCACCACTTGATGACCACTTGAGAATGGTGAGAAACTAGTTCAAAGTGGGCAGTCACCACTTTAACGCCTTTTCTAGTCACTTGAATACGGTGTCTGGCCACTTGAAAGTGGGAACTTTCCACTTGATTGCAATGACAAGATTTTAGTTACTACTTGAAAGTGGTGTCACACCACTTGGGAGTGGTGCCTCACCACTTGCATGGAGTGATGGACTGACGTAGTGACTTAGCACATGAAAGTGGCTTCTCACCACTTGAATGCGGTCAGACACCACGTGAAAGTGGTTTTTATACGTGTAAGTTTTGTGTGCACCACTTCATTGTGGTGTGACAACACTTGTAAGTGTTTACTAACAAAATGTGTTCAAACTCCACTAATATGGTTTTGGTTAACATCATAAGGTGGTGGGCACCATTCGTGCAGCAACAGTAAAAAGTCTATGGCACTACTATAACTGTTGCACCATGACTAAAAGTTGCTACATCACTTGGAAAAAGTGAGCTACACCGCCAAAAACGTTTGCACCTGTAACACCCCCACGAGTTTGTAAAACACGTCTGTTAGCATTGGGTAAACAAGACTTTTAGTTGGGTGAACACCACTTTGTAGGGTTTACGGTGCAGCGTTGGTGCATTTCTAGTAAAAAATGTTTCTTAAACATTAAAACCTACTGCAAAACATTAAAAACTGGTCCAAACACACTAAGAAGTGGTGTGGAAACACAAGTAAAAGTGCTTTAAAAACATTTAGAACTATTGATCAAATTTTAGAAGTGGTTCAGATACAATTAGAGAGCAGTATAGTAATGTTTCACCACTATTAAATGTTGCAACACCACTAGAAAGTGGTGCAAAACACCAAAACAAGCTGTAGCACTAATAAAAAGAAGTATAGAAACATAATGTTGTGGCAGTAATGAGTTGTAGCACCAATAAAAAGTGGTATAGAAACATAATGTTGTAGCAGGAATATGAGTTGTAGCACCAATAGAAAGTGCTAAAAAAATATATCAATTACCTGAGGCTCCTCAAGAAGGTGGATTGGATGCTTTACATATGAACATCTAGCTAGTCTCTTACTGCAAACATCTTTCTTGTTGGGGGGCACCCTCGTCTCATCCGTCCAAAATTGAAAGACTATGTCTTTAACAGTTTCAGTATGTGAGTTCTCCATGCATCATCTCTATGAAACGCAGATGCAGGGAACGAACCATCGGATTCACTTGACACTATTAAGTGATGTTTGGCTGAATATAAGTTTCTTTTGTGGATCCCCATAAGCTTTGCAGCTTGCTGTATGCTCATGTCAGTGTTTTGCTCCTTGCTTCCACCATTCACCAACATCAACATTGTTGATTTCTTCACAAAAAACGCATCTGAAGATCTTGGGACCTTCACATGATTCAAAGTGTTGCGGATGTTTCTTAGCATAATTGCTTCCAAATCTTTGGATTTACTTTGCATAGTAAGGAAGCAAGGATGTTGAAGAAGTTCATCAAAGATTTCCTTCCTACCACTTGCATCCATTCCCACGGTTAATGTATCAAAGTGTTGTACCATAGATTCACATATCCTTTGTTTCTTTCTTTTATCCATCCCCCCCGTATTGCTTTCCATCACAAAGTTGACCGTTGCCTTACGTTGCTTTCGTTTCTGAGCAGCCCAATATTCCCTCATTAATTTTCTGCGCTGAAGTTGAGCTTCTCTACTCAATGACGATGAGCTGATAGACAGTTCTTCACTGTGCTCCATTGTTGCAGTACTTTCAAAGGATTCCTCTACAAGAAATACAATACAAATCATAACTACACGCTATACTTTTAATTAATACATGGCACTTCTTGCACTAGCTAGCAAGATACTAACAAAGCAAAATAAGTGTTTACATACCTCAAGAATCATCAAGTAGAAGAGGAACCTATAGAGATAGAGTTCATGACAGAGAGAGAAAGAGTGTTGAGAGAGAGAGAGATGGCGCGAGCTCAGACACAAGAGGAGCCATTCTTAGAGAGAGAAAGAGAGAGGGGGCTGAGCGATACAGAAAGTTCAGCAAGAGCTCTGTGAGAGAGAGACATAGAGGAGCTAGATAGAGATCCCAGAGAGATCTCAAAGACAAAGAAAACTCAAAGCAGAGAGAAAGCTCAGATAGGTTGTAGCGGGAAAGAAGAGGCGGACAATAATCTAGCGTTCAGCAGTAAATTACATTTAGTCTCATTGATTGTGGTACGTTAGGAGACCTAATTGACGTACCTTAGGAGAGTGATATTCTTTTCGAGATTTGAAGCACTTTTAAACACCCACTTTTAAGCGCAAAAAAGCAATGTCCTTTGTAAAGTGTGAGCTTTGTCCTAAGGTGTGAGTCAAGGAGAGGAGAGTGGATTTATCCCACATACTGTGGAGCAAGGCTGTAGAGCTATTTAAAGCTCACTTTCATGAATGGACAACACAACTTCATTTTGCACTACATGCTTGTCTATGGTGAACTTGTGCTAAGCTAAGTCAATACTCAATATTGTGTTTATGAGTCCAAGCTAATCCTATCTTGGACCTAATTCACTTGAGTGATAACCTTGTTTACACACACACTCACACATTGATATTATGTTTCTCTTTCATCCACCCTAGCTAGCACAATCCCATTCCTAACAATTGGTATCAGAGCCATGGTGTACTAGCTAGGCTATTTACTATGCATTTAGTCTGGATTAGTATCTCCCAATATCATTAGATCCTTAGTTTAGCATGACTAATTAAGATTAGTGCTTCTCTAGTTAATGTGAGCATGTTCTTGGGTTCTTCCCTTTGAGCCACTAATCTCTTGGCTAGTAAAGGGATTAATAATTGATTAGTGATCGTCTTTTGGCTCTTATTATCCTGCATTCAGTACAATTTTTGGATCATTTCCTTTTGTTTTCGCCCTTTTTTGTATCAACAATAATTCGAGTCTCCTTGCCTAAATCTCTGCAATTAGTTGTGTGTGGAGAAAGGACAAGTCGAGAGCTTTCCATTTAGGACAAAGCTCACACTTTACAATCCTCCCATTAAGGTTTGGACTAAGCTAAGTCAGTACTCAAGATTGTGTTTATGAGTCCAAGCTAATCCTATCTTGGAACCTAATTCACTTGAGTGATAACCTTGTTTACACACACTCACACATTGATATTATATTTCTCTTTCATCCACCCTAGCTAGCACAATCCCATTCCTAACATCTTTGACATTACTTTCTAGGCCACCTATACATGCTTTCCCCTTGTGATCTCTTTAATTTCACTTTTGTTCCTTTTTTAGTTCACTTGGAATTGCATTTAAATCACTAGCAGTTCACACATTTGATTACTTGGGGCCACATTACTGTCAATTCTTGCTCAGTTGGGTGTCCTCTTGACTTTTATTCCTAGAAATAACTACGAGTTCACTATGAGTTCACAATTAGCTCACTTGCATATACCTTCTAGATCACTTTTGAATATCTTGGCTATCACCAATAGTTCACTTGTGGATCACATTAATGTGAATCATTGATCACTTGGGTTTGGTCTTGGCCCTCATTGCTAGGGATCATAAAGAGTTCCCTTTGGGATCTCTTACATATTACAATAACTAGTAGTTCACTTGGGGATTACTGTGAATCATTGATCACTAGTTGGGCCTCAATTCTTGGGATCACATGGGGTTCACAAAAAGATCACTTTTGGACATCTTTCATATTACTTGAAAATCGCTACTAGATCAAATGGGGATCACATGAATGTCAATCACTTAGTACTTCGGTTTGCTCTTGGGCCTCAATTCTTGGGATCACTCAAGGTTTACAGGAAGACCACTTTTTGACCTCTTGAATATTACTTGCAAATCACTATTAGATCACATGGGGATCACATAAATTTGAATCATCGATCACTTGGGTTTGCTCTTAGGTCTAATTTCTTGGGATCACATGGGGTTCACAAGTAGTTCACCCTGGATCTCTTAAATATTACTTGGCAATAACTAGTAGTTAAGTTGGGGATTACATAAGTGTGAATCATTGATTACTTGGGTTTGTTGTTGGGCCTCAATTATTGGGATCACATGTGTGATGAGGTAGAAGTGGATAGACATGTGATTTATGAAGAAGAGACGACTTTTTCAAAAGTCTAGACTAAGAATATTTTGAAGAAGCATCAAATGAAGTCAGGTTTTTCAAATCCAATGGTGAAAATTCTAGTAGATGTGGTGGAAGGAAAGATGAAGCTAATTCAAGAGAGTCTACATGTGCAAATAGAGCCAAGGCTTCTTTGGTAGAGAGATAGAGTTGTACCTATGCCCAAGATGATAGTTAGAGAGGTTCTAGTTGTGGAGGAGGTGCCACTCACTCCAAATCGCACAAAGGATGTATGGTCAAGCTTGGGTATGGGTAGTTAGGTTCCTATGGTCTGTGGTCAAGATCAAAAGGTAAGTTTTCAAGCTACATTGAAGTAATAGAGGTAGATGAAATTTTGGATCTTGAGATAGAAGAGGAGGATCAGACAAGCTATAGAAGCTCTCTGGATGCAGATACTTATATCTGGGATACAAATTCTTCCCATTCAAGCTATGAGGAGTTTGAGATTTTTCATGTTGATAAAGAGGTGGTAGATATGTGTAAGGAGTAGGGAGCTGTGCAAGCGGTTATGTTGGATGTAGAACAAGTGGAAGCATCCAAGCCTATAGACAAGGACATGCAGGTGAAGGTGGTGTGTGGTGATGTGTTGATGGCTATGCTTGTGAAATTGGTAGTCGAGTGTGATACAGTGGTGCAGGAGGTGCATAGTTTTTCTAGAAAGGGCAAGGACACATGCACGCACACACACATTGAGAGAGAGAGAGAGAGAGAGAGAGAGAGAGAGAGAGAGAGAGAGAGAGAGAGAGAGAGAGAGAGAGAGAGAGAAAGGTTTCCAGTTCTTGAAACCTTAGAAATTGTATAAAGCTTAATCAAATTGATATGTTTATTAAGAAAGCAGTGTAGAATTGTCCGACCATAGCAAATATTGGTATTTTTGGAATCGTAGCCATGATTAACTATGGTTAGAAATTTTCAGAACCGAATTCTGATAAAAACAACCTAGATGTTTACACTATTGATTAAATTAATTAAATAGATTGTAAGGTTTTAGTAATCATTGTTGTAAAAGACTTGTATCATAAAATCCCTAGATATTTACATATATTTTCAAAATTAATCATGAAAAGGGTCTAAAAAATAGTAGGGTCGATTTGGTGCATATGGGGGCTATGTGGAGTAGTTATGAACCTGCCCAGGCTTGATTTAGCAGTAGGTGGCACTAGGGGGAAGCTGGGGGCTGCCTTGAAGTGCAATGAACTGTGAGAAACAGTCTATGAGCCCTAGAAAGCTATAAAGAGCCCCACCTCTCCACAATTGATCACAGACTCGGAGTCCTAGCAGATTTCTCTTGTGAATAAGAGAACACCTCTCAAAAATTACTTAGAGAGCGAAAACTCTTTGTAATTAATCGAGCTAATTAGTCTAATTTTGGTTAATATTGAAAATAGCTTAAGTTTTTATTAATTTCTCTTAATAATTAAACTATTAATTTAAGAGATTAAGAATTCCCTATTATTAATTACTCTATAAGTTATCATTAGACTATTGATCACTAATTTTTGAATCTTGATTAGTAATCCAATTAGTTAATTACTGCATATTAAGCTGAAAATGATTAATTTTAGGTTGATTTATGAAGAAAAATAGTTTTTAAGCCTAAATAATTATATTATAATTTTCAAAGCTTGGTTATATCATGTAGAATCCAACGAAATTAGATCTTAAGTTTTGGAGTAATTTACCTAGTTAATTAGGCAAAAATTAACTATTTTAATCATAAAATGAAGGGGAAATTAGTTAACACACTTAGATAATGACACCGTAATAATCAGAGCTAGGAAACTTTGTTAGGGAGCCAAGATAATTAGTACATGCACAAAAAATTATTTTATGTAATTAATTAGGCCAAAATGATCTATTTTCACCATAAATTAAAGGGGAAATTAGCTAAATAGCTTAGATATACACTAATTATCAAAGCTAGAAATCATTGCTAGAAAGCCAAGATAATTAGTACATGTTTAGAAAATTAGCTTAGCTAATTGATTAGGCTAAAATTGTCTATTTTTAAGCATAAATTGAAGAGGGAAATTAGCTAAATCACTTAGATAATTATACAGCAATTATCACAGCTAGGGATCACTATTAGGAAGCTGCAATCAGTAGTCCATACAGAAAAATTAGTTTAGCTAATTAAATAGGCTAAAATTTTCTATTTTTGAGCATAAATTAAAGGGGGAAATTATATAAATCACTTAGAAAATTATAAAGTATTTATCAAAGCTAGAAATCACTATTACAAAGCTAGATAATTAGGCCATGCACAAAAAGTTATTTTAGCTACTTAATTAGGCTAAAATTGTCTGTTTTAAAGAATAAATTAAATGGGGAAATTAGCTAAATCATTTAGATAATTATATAGTAATTATCATAGCTAGAAATCGTTACTAGAAAGCCAAGATAATTAGGCCATGAACAAAGAATCAGTTTAGCTAATTATTTTAGCTAATATTGTTTTTTTAAAAACAAAAATTAAAGGGGGAAATTAGTAGATCATGTTAGATAACTACATGCTATTTATAAGAGTTAAATAACATTATAAAAAATCAGTGATAATTATTTTAATCTTAAAAAATTAATATAGATATTTGTCTAAGTCAAATTATACTAATACTAGCTGAAAATAAAACGAGAAAATTAGTAAATCATGTTAGATAACTAGGTGCTATTTATCAAAGCTAGTTTACATGATAAATAAGCCATGATAATTATCGAAAGGTTAGAAAATTAATATTGATATTTATCTATGTCAAATTATACTAATTCTTGCTAAAAATTAGAGAAGGAAAATTAGTAAATCATGTTAGATAATTAGGTGCTATTTATCAGCATTAGTTTACATTTATTAAAAGGCGTGATAATTATCTTAAGGTTAGAAAATTAATATAGTTATTTATTTAGATAAGTCAAATTGGACTAATTCTAGCTAAAATTTAAAGATAAAAACTAGATAATTAAGTTGTAACAATAAAAGATAACTATCAAGGTTAAAAAATACTATTATCTACTTGTGATAATTATACCATAGTTAATTAGTGTTGGAATTAGGGTTGCAGAGAAACACACACAGCTTGGAGAAGACGAAGGAAGCTCAAGGCACACAATAGAGAGTGTGTTACTTAGTGTGCAATGGAAAGATAGATAGCCCTAGAGTAATGGGCGTATATACAATGCACGGGGGAAAAAACCTCCTAAAGGGGGAAAAAATGCCCCGGCGGTCCTAGTGTGTTCACACACATCACTACCACATGTATATGGTAACAAATCCCCCCCTAGAGTGATGTAGTGAACGAGAGCTGGCACATGAGTAAAGGGAAGTGCCATGCCCTGAGGACAAGATCAGTCCACAAAGGGGAGTAAGCCCAAAGCTTTGCGGAAAGCTTCAAGCTTCTCACGAGACAATGCCTTTGTGAAAAGATCTGCAAGGTTGTCCTGTGTTGGCACATAAGCCAAGCTGATCTCTCCTGCTGAGAGCCTCTCCCTGACATAGTGGTAATGCACCTCAATGTGCTTTGTGCGAGCATGAAAAACTGGGTTCCTCACAACTTCCAATGCGCTCTGACTGTCAGTGTAGATAGTGTTGGCAGTGTCCTGTCCAACACCCAAATCAACCATAACGCGTCTGAGCCACACACACTCAACCGTAGCTGTGAAGACTGCCCTATACTCAGCCTCATAACTCGAAGTGGCCACAGTAGGTTGCTTCTTGCTCAACCATGATATACATGAACTGCCAAGCATGAAACAAAAACCACTTGTGGACACTCGCGTGTCAAAACAACCAGCCCAATCTGAGTCCGAAAAATCATGTAAGTCTGGCGGCAATGATCCCCCCTTGGGATAAAACAATCCAAGATGTAAAGTGCCACTCAGGTAGCAGAAAATCCTCTTGACAGCCTGCCAATGCTTAGACCCTGGGCTATGCATAAATCTGCTGACCTGTGAGACTGCAAACTGAATATCCGGCCTCGTGTTGCATACATAAATGAGGCAGCCAACAGCAGTTTGGTAAAGAGTGACATCAGCAGGATCACCAGCATCATGTAGACTCAACTTCAAACCTGTTTCCATGGTAGTGGCAATAGGTTTGCAATCCTCAAGTCCAAACTTACATAGCAATGTCTCTATGTAACTTTTCTGACACAAGGCAATACAACCATCACACTGCTTAAACTGTATACCCAAATAATGATGCAACAGCCCCAAATCTTTCATCTTCAAAGTAGCATTCAAATCAGCCTTAAATTCAGCAATATGTCTCTCATTTGGTCCAATGATCAACAAATCATCAACATAAAGAACCACGATGAGAAATACATCACCCTCACGCTTTACATACAATGTGCTTTCTGTTGGACTGTTACGAAAGCCTTGTTTGACCAAATGAGTGTCAGCTTTCTCATACCAAGCACGAGGAGATTGCTTCAACCCATACAAAGCCTTGTTACATTTTCACACTTTGTCCTCTTGTCCTTTTATGACAAAACCGCGAGGTTGCGTTACATAAACTTCCACAAATATGTCACCATTCAAGAAAGTAGTAACAATGTCTGATTGATGTACATCCCAACCAAAATGAGCTGCCAATGCACATTGAAAACGCACAGTAGTCATACGACAAGTGGGAGCAAAAGTCTCTTCATAATCTATGTCTTTTTGCTGTGCATAACCCTTTGCAACAAGTTGAGCCTTATGGCGATCGATCTCACCATCCGGCTTGCGTTTCAACTTGTAAACCCACTTCGTACCAATGGCCTTTTTGCCAGAGGCAAATCACATAAAGTCCATGTGTCATTCTCTATAAGTGCATCATATTCTGATTGCATGGCAGCCATATATTTTTCTGAATTCTGTGCTTCATTAAAAGATAGAGGCTCCTCAACATCATGTAAACTAGACACAGCCAAAGCATAACAATCTGATGCATAAGATGCATGGCAAGAGCCTGAACGAGTACGACTAGATAAAGGTGCATCCAATTTACTGTCACGCAAAGTGTGCACCAGCCATTTTGGCATACCTCTAGCCTGCTCATTTTCAGCCCTTTCCTCATCAAGTACATCATGTACATCTGCATCAGTAATAGGCTGATCTAGAATATTTTCAGAAACCCCCATAGGCTGTACATTTCCCTCATTGGAACTTACATTCGTATTTCCACCACTGAAAAGAGGCAACAAAGTGTCATAAATGTCCTGTGAGCTTACATTATTGTCTCTGGTACATGACAGCAAGGGCTGAACAGAATCTTCCACAAACACTACATCCTGTGAAACCAGAATACGTTTTGTTTGCGGATGATACAACCTGTAACCTTTGCTTTCAGCACTATAACCAACAAAAATACATTTGACAGCCTTATCATCCAATTTTCTACGCTGCACTTGTGGCACCAAAGCATATTCCAAACAGCCAAAAACACGCATGTGCTCAATAGAAGGCTTTCTATCATGCCATGCTTCATATGGAGTAATAGACTGCAAAGCTTTCATAGGACACCTGTTAAGTACATAAGTGGCACACATAATGGCCTCAAGCAAAAAAGAATGCGGCAAAGCTTGACTTTTGACCATACATTGTGCCATTTCCGTCAGTGACCTGTTTTTCCTCTCAGCAACACCATTTGGCTGAGGTGTATAAGGCACTGTACATTGGTGTTTTATCCCACGACTAGCCAGAAATGCATTAAATTCATGAGACATATACTCCCCCCCTCGATCAGAACGGAGGGTGCCCATAGTACATTTCGAGACATTTTCAGCCATAGCCAGAAATTGTTTGAAGCACATAAAAACTTTGGACTTTGCTTTAAGCGGAAATACCCATGCATGCCTGGAGTAATCGTCTATGAAAGTCACGAAGTACAGGTAATTGCCTAAGGACGGAGTTTGCATGGGCCCACAAACATCACTATGTACAAGATGCAACCTGCATGTGTCTCGAACTGAACCATCCTTTGGAAATTTAGAACACTGCATCTTACCCAAAATACAGCCTTCACAAACATGTTTGATAGGTGCTTCATGAGGCGGCAAAGAAGCAACCATATCAGATTTCTGCAAACCCAGCAAACTGGCAAAATTCAGATGACCAAAACGTGCATGCCAATGTTTTGCATTTGGAATAGCCCTTGAATCTACAATAGCATTTGCAAAATTTTGTCCACACTTGTCATACAAAGTGAGCTTATACAACCCATGGCACAAAAGGCCAGATGCAACAATGTCATCACCAAAACTGAGATCATGAACTGTACATCTGTCATCCACAAATTTGACTACAAGTCCATGTCTAGCAAGTGCGGATACAGACAAGAGATTCTTCTTGATCCCAGGTACATAAAGTGCATTAACAAGTGTAAAGGAACTGCCATTAGCAGCAGTGAGCGCAATCTTTCCAACTCCCTGAACTGGATAAGAGGCATTGTTGGCACAAGTGACTGAATTCCCATGAGGGACAGACTCGAGAGAGGTAAACAATTCACGATGTGAGGTAATGTGCTTTGTAGCACCACTATCGAAATACCACACATGTGAATCTGCAGCAACTGACAAGCATGCATCATGGACAGCAGGATTGTAAGTGCACTCTGCGCTAAACGCCCATTCTGCATCAACATCAGCAACACAGTCTCCTTTCACAGAAGACTCAAAAATGGCTGCATTTGTAGTGGAACCAGCATTTGCAGTGGAACCACCCTCTTTCTTCTTAGCCTCTTTGGCCTTCGACTTAGGACACGACTTGATTAAGTGATTATTGGCTTTACATTAATGGCAACGCATCTTCTTTTTTCCCTTATCACCAGAATTTCCAGACGAAGTGCTGCCAGCAGAAGCATTAGGAACAGAAGTTTTTCCACTCGCAGCAGAACCATAAGAAGTGGTTGCATTACTGTTACCACCCTTTCTTTGAGAAGCAATAAAAGCCTGTTCAACTGCACGCTGCTTAGTCCTGTTTTTTCTGGAAAGTGACTCTTGCAACAGCAATGTGTATAATGCATCAAACTTGACAACTTCAGGGTTTCCTTGGGTCTTAAGTCTCCAAGTACTAGCAAAAGTCTGGTAGGAATCTGGTAAGGCATTAAGAACAGTCTGCACAAGGGAACTATCTGAAATGACTTTACCTGCAGAAATAAGCTGCTCATTTATATCCTTGACACTAGCAAGGAAAGTGTCCATATCATCTTCCTCATGCATAATCTTCGACTCCAGCTCTTTACGTAGCAAAGCAATTTTAGCCTCATTGTGGCTTGCATAAAGACCTGCTAGAATATCCCAAGCCTGTTTTGCAGATTTTGCTGAACGGATGTGAGGAACAATGGTGCGCTTCATAGACAACACAATCAATGCATGAGCTTGTTCTGCCGTAGGCAAAACAACTCTAACAGCTGCAATCCTTGCAGCAAGACCTGCAACATCCTCAACATCGCCTACATCCTTAGAACCAGGACGTACATCAATGCCCTGCACAATGTTCCAGACACCCTTTGACACAAGAACATGTTGCATCATATAAGCCCACATAGGGTAGTTGTCCCCATCCAACCTGTCCTCAACAACAAACATCTTGAACACATCTGTGTTGTTGTTGTCAGCCATGGTAAATGCTGCACCTGATGTGAAAACTGCCCGAAAATAGGAGAAACGGATCGGGAACAACTTGTGCTATATAGCACAAACCATAGAAGACTATAAGTCACCTGTTATGCAGAAAACGACACTGATAGAAATTCTACACAAAATGACGAAATAGCCTATGCAGTACTGCCTGTAGTGGAACGGAGGCCAAAATGAGCCCAAATCAAAATTCTGAGCAGACCAGGCTCTTCAAAGTTTCCCAAAATTTTTGTTGACCTGCGAACGCTCGCCAAAGCTCACTGAAATTGGAGAAAGTGAGTAGGCATGTGCTGGAGTAGTTGGCGACTAAGCACGGGAGGACGTGACCTGCTCTGATACCAATTGTTGGAATTAGGGTTGCAGAGAAACACACACAGCTTGGAGAAGACGAAGGAAGCTCAAGGCACACAATAGAGAGTGTGTTACTTAGTGTGCAATGGAAAGATAGATAGCCCTAGAGTGATGGGCATATATACAATGCATGAGGAAAAAACCTCCTAAAGAGGGAAAAAATGCCATGGCTGTCCTAGTGTGTTCACACACATCACTACCACATGTATATGGTAACAATTAGCTACTTTAGAAAATTATAATTGACCAAAAGTCCTATTTTTAGCAAAAGATTAATTAAAGTAAATAGACTTTGCGGTCAAAAGGTTCTAGGAAAATTACAGTAGTGTAAACCAATGATATAAAGTTGAGAAAATGAAATATTTAAGAGAAAGTAAATAGAATAATTGTTAAGCTCAAAATAAGCAGATTCCAAGCTTAAAATACGATGGGGAAATTAGAAAAAGATATAGAAAATTATATGAAAATTAGGAGAGCTTAGAAAACCCTTAGATAAAGTTTGAAAAAAGTTATGTTATCTACATGGGAAAATAAGAAATTATTAGGTCAAGAATTTACCAATTAAGACTACAAACATAACCTTGATTGGATTAGGATTGAATACAAAGGTTAAGTCTAACTTTTGTATAATTTACCTAATGATTAGACATCCTTTTTTATAAAGATAAGAAGTTATGGCACCTAAAGGACCCGAGCAAATCCTACATCTGATGATGAGTATAGTATTCCTAAAAGAGGTGGAGCGTCGCACGACGACGAGGTTACGCCTAGTAGTAGGCCTACTCACTAGAGCGTTCAGGCCCCGATGGTACAACAGTTTCTAGATCAGTCCCGGGTGGGTCTTCGTTATAGTTAAGTTTAAACAATTCAAGTTTTTCTTAAACCAATGTGCATTTGTTTATAAAGCAGGAAAGAATTGTTTGTATTAAGGCTGGTTGAACTAGAAAAAATATGACTAGTCATCCTTAAGAAATCCTTAAGACAGCTTGTCTCAAGACACCTCCAACTCCTTGGTATATTTTTTTGAATAATGATGGCTTTCCAGCCACCACGGATAAGTCGGTTATCCCCATGAACAATGAGTTTCTACTCCATGTCATGTCTTGATGTTTCTACATAAGTTATGATACCGTTTTTATCCTAGGGGAGCCGCCCGGTTGTATGGGCAATTGGTTTGGTGTATGGGCACCCCGAACCTTGGGTGGGGGTTTATCCACCCCAGATTGTGAACAACCAATGGGTGTTGTTTTTTCACCCTTAGGTGGTCTTGAGACAAGAAGAGTATTGGTCATGGTTATTATGGACAATGTTTTGATTGACAATACCCTCTCTTAAGTTTAAAAGTGTTTGTTTGCTAAAAGAATGCTTTTTCAATGTTGTCTTTAGTATTTGATTGAAGGAATCACTGTGATGGGAAGTTAAAAGAAACCATTATTTAAGATGTTAAAACAATGTGATAGTAATTAGAAAACAAAAGAATCATGTGTGAGAGCGGGGTGGTAAGGGAGGATTGACTAATGTTGTCAATCATGGATGGGTGGACCTGATGAGTCAGGTAACTATTGATAGCCGTTTTTTGGCTTTCCATAATTGCCATAGTAAGCTACGTCACCCTATCAAATCACTCAAACGTTTTGGTTATCCCTACCATTTCACTGTACATAGGCGTGTGTGAGTTAGGGACTTTCTCCATATTTTCTTAAAACCCTCAGCTAGCTAGTCACTGGGCTAGTTGAGCCAAAAAAATAAAAAATATTATAACCCATTTGTGTATAAATATTTCATTGTATATAGGGCCTAAATAAAAGGATTTTTCATAATTATTTTGGTATTTATTTAAATATTTCTACCTATGGTGTGTTATTTATGCTATGTACATTGACTCACCATTACCATAATTTTTCTTACCATTTTGCATACGCTTTATTCCATATAAAAATAATTTCATGCAAGCTTCTCTTATTTTTGGTGTAACTCCATCCCAATAAAAATCCAAAAAAACTAGTTTTATTTATGTGTATATTTTTTCACTATTGTGATATTTTCCTTCCTACATCTATTCTCTATTAATCTCATAAATTAGACCACCAAAAATATTCATCTTTTTATGGTAGACTTATAATGAGAGAGATTTATTTTGACCCCTTTATATTTTTTCCACCTATATTATTTATATTTGACATGTACATATTTTTTTAGACTCCTCAATATTTGATTTTCTTAGTTGTACTATTCACTTATATCATGATCTCAACAATATCTTCAATTATAGACCTACCAAATAAGGTCAAGGGTATGTTGCATGCATGCATGCACCATGGGGGGCTCACTCTTGGAGGTATTCAAAAGAATCATCCAAAGAAGGACCTCACAAGGACCTTGTGCAATGGAAAAAAACAATCGGTTTTGCTGAATTTTTAAAGATCACATGCTCCCTGAATTTGAAGAGGTGATACAAACAAAAGTTGTAGCTTGTGGACTGAAATTTTACCTCAATTTTTTTCATATTTTTTTGAGCTACGAGCTGTGAGCTATGATTTTATTGGTGGACCCCAATTTGCCCATGCTATGCAGCCACACTCCCTCTTCCACTTTATCATTTTCTTCTTTCACACACACTTCTCCACTCATCATCCCCACCTCTCTCACCACTCCTCTCTTCATCCTACTCACCTTCTTCTCAACCTTGAAGAATAAGAGAAACCATGGTGAATTCATGTCTCCTACACACACTTCCATTCCAAAATTGACCACCTAGTCTCATTTTTCCTCTTCCATATTACCCATATCTATAAAAAAAACCACAAAATTCAGCCTCTTCTCTTGAAAGATAGCATCATGCTGATTGATTACTCATGTTCACTTATCTTGGCTCCCAAGGAAGGTCAAGAGTGGAGAAAAAACATACCGTCAAAGCTAGTGGACCGTCAACAAGCGTCAAAATTGATCCTACTCAAGACACTTGGAGCATCAACCTTGTAAGAAATCCATCTTTTCTTACCTCTTAAGAGTTTTTCTTCCTTATTTGTATCCTACTTAGATACTCCCATTGTAAATATCCAATTCCATTTGTAAATCAATAAAATACTAACTCTACTAATTTACTAATACTAACCTACTATGAAAAGTCCTATCACCTCCACTTCTCTCTTCTTCATCTATCCACACCAACTTCCTTATAATTCCAAGCAAAAGAAATTAGATAAGTGCTGAAAATCTAACCCAACCATGGTTAGAGGAGAAACCCTAGCCCTCAAAATTGCTATAAAAGGAGGGTGGAGCTAGCACAAAAAGGGGGAAGCCATAAGCAAGAGCACTATGCTATAGCTTGAGAATCCAAGCTCAACCTCTCTAGAAGGATCTCTTGAGTGAAAGCTCATTGTCTTATGCATATGCATGTGTTGTATTAGGGGTGATTAGCAAGGGAACTCTATGCCATTGTAAGAGGGTGATCATTCAATTGAGAGTAGGAAATCTATCATTTCTCCTACTAGTGTAAGCCCAACATTTGCTGAATCAAGGAGGGTGGATTTGGACTAAGCTTGGATAATTTGTCTCTCTTCCAACGTGAAGTAATGGACAACAATGATGTGTAAGTGTCTTGGTGTTTTTTTTAAAGTTCCCAATAGCTTGTCTCTGGGTGTTGTCATCAATTTATCCATAAATCCCACATACTGTAAGAGGGCGACAGGGTGGAGAGGACTCCCCTAGCTTTAAGACAGTGATTGGGGTGGCTTTTCTTGTGATGTGTTGTGGTGTAATTTACTCAAGCTATGTTGAACAAATACTAACTTCACTTTGATTGGTCATGGTGACAGATTTGTAAGAAGGTATTAATGCAACAAGCATCCCCTCCCCCTTCTCTCTCTTTCTTACATATATAATTGTGTTTGCTTGATCACGGCCGATACATTTCAAAGTAGCCCGAGCACTATCTCTCTCTCTCTCTCTACGCGTCCTAGTTCACATCCAAAACTAGGTGGTTCCCCAAATTTGTGTAGGGTTAAGTTGTGGGTTTGTGTGTGTGTGTTTGTTGTTTTTTCCAAACCCAACCCAATTGAGCAGCACGGGAGCCTAAAAGGGTGCTTAGAGGCCACTCTTCTTGTTGCCCGCCCCGGACCGCCTCACTATCCATCCCTGCGCACTGAAAATGTTTAGAAAACTTCTTCACTGGGAAGAGGAGTCCACCAGCGGCTGTGCCCTCACATATGTTAGGGGGGGAAAAGTTGATTGAGGGTACCTTAGCCCAACTTGTGGAAGATATAGAGCCGATTAGTTTTGGACTTTTAATATATTGTCGCGTTTTTGCTGCAAGATAGGACTAGGTCTTCTTCTAGTTCTATAGGCCCAAGCCAATTTCAATGGTAAAGGTCTATTCCCTGGATTTTTCTTGTTTAGAGACTTTGATTTTTAATAGGCCTAGAGAGCTGTCAAGGATCCCATCCCGATCTTAGTATTGGCGGGTTGGGGACCTGAGAGAGAGAGAGAGAGAGAGAGAGAGAGAGAGAGAGAGAGAGAGAGAGGAGAGAGAGAGAGATGATCTACACACACACATACTGTGCACGTCTGCCGCACGTATTGGAGCTCGGTACTTTCCAAGCACCATGTGTGAGCCACAAATGGTTGCAAGCGCACCTCATATCTTTTCCACTTCTGCTTGTGCCTTGGCTGCCTTCTTTTGATGAATGGCATGTAGCTCCTCTTGGCCTAAAGGATCATAGTATCTTCTAAATTTACTCCCATTGAGGAATACAATGGTTCCATCAAGAGTTTCCACACGAATGGTACCATGTGGGGTGATTTTGCATACTCTATATGGTCCTTTTTCCACATATTTCAACTTTTTCTCCTCGTTACGCACTCCATACATAAGAACTTTACCCCCAACCTCAATATCCTTGTTCTTTAAATGATGATCAAACCATTTATTTTGCTTATCCTTTTCCACAAGTGCGTTTTGCATAGCCAATTGCCTCTCTTCATCTAACCTCTCAAGGATATATAAACGCTAAACTAAATTGTTACCATCCCAACCTTCTTGTGAAGCTACTTGAATACTAGGAATGACAAACTCCCATGGAATAACTGCTTCTTGGCCATATACCATATTGAATGGTATACTATTAATAGAAACTTTGAAGCAGTATGATAAGACCATAGAGATTATGTCAGGTTCAAATTCCAATATGTGTGATTGGTCTCTATTGTCTTGGTCAAGATAGAAATTAAAGTCTTTTTAGTACTCTCATCTTGGCCATTTTCTTGTGGATAATAAGGTGTCGACTTATGGTGGGATATCATGAAGCTTATCGTGAGTTCTTGTATCACTTCATTTGTAAAATGAATATTATCCACTCACAATTTCCAAGGGACAACCAAATCGTGTAATAATGTTCTCAATGAGAAACTTCAATGTTGATCTTGCATCAGCCTTGCGTGTTGCCTTAGCTTTTTCCCACTTTATCACAAAGTCAGTCGCAACAATAATATATGGGGATTGAATGTTATGGGTTGTCTGACTAATTGGGCCTACAAAGTCTAAACCCCATTTTTCAAATCATTAGGTCACTTTAATAGGATGTAGGGGCTTCCTATCCTTCCATTGTGTGGTCTTGTAACATTGGCATTCATCGCATCCTTTTGCAAAAAGTGATGCATCTTTGAATAAGGTGGGCGAACAATAGCCTGATTGCAACACCTTTCTAGTAGTTAGTTCTCTTGGAAAATGTCCTCCGGCTATGTCCATGTGTGCTTCTTGAAGTATATACAAATACTCATCCTCGCAAGCACAACATCTAAGAATATTGTCCTTCCCTACCTTGTAGAGAGTTCTTGCAATTAGAAAAAAAGGTTCACATTCCTTTAGTAGCTTTCAAGCTATATCCTTACAAAGCACCTTGGGTGGAAAACCATTAACTAATAAGTTTTCAAGCTTCTCACTCTGTCCAGGCATGGTCTCAAGTAGGAATAGGAAAGTATCGAGCAATTCATCATCAGTTCCAGTAGGGGCTTCACCATTGGGTATGCGGCGCGAGACAAATGATCAGCCATGACATGCCTTTTTTGGGTCTCACCACAATGGTAAAATCAAACTCAAGAAGAAATAATAACCATAATGTAATTATTCCCGTAGAACATGGTTTGTTTACTAGATACAACAATGCTTGATGATCCACATAAAAAACAAACTTGTTGGCAAGAAGGTAATAACAATTTATTTACTACATAAATCATAGCTAAACCTTTTTGCTATGTAGTGGTATAGTTCCTTGCAACATCATTCAGTTGGCGACTTGCAAAGCTAATGGGGTAGTCCAATTTATGTTCTCTTGGTTGAGCTAAAACAAACCCAATAGAAAACGTTGGTGCATCAATATGCACATGAAAAATTACATTCCAATGGGGCACTCGTAGGATTGGGGTAGTTGTCAAGGCCCTTTTTAACAACTCATAAGCATGGTCATACTTCGTGGTCCAACAAAACTCAATAAGAAGCTTGTACAATGGGCAGGCTATCTCGGCAAAGTTTAAAATAAACCGTCGATAATAACCAACATGACCCATGAACCTTTGAACTCCTTATAGTTTGTAGGTAGTGGCAAATTGGAAATGGTTTTAGTTTTTCTCTCATATGTAGAGATACCATTCTTGGAAACTATATTAATCTTTGGAATGTAGCAGGGGCATTGGTTGAGCCAAAATCCATAAAACAAAATGCAAACACTCCAAATTCAGCTATAAAAGCGGTTTTTTCTTGGTCCTCTAGCGCAATCATGATTTGATTGTAACTAGAGTACCCATCTAAAAAGATATAAGCTTCATTTTGTGCAACTCGTTCGAGCACATGTTCTCAATATGGCAATGGATAGTGATCTCTCCCTAGTGGCTGCATTAACCTTCTTGAGATCCACGCACACTCTGAGTTTCCCATTTGTTTTTGGCACAATAACACCATTTTGAGTGCTCAATAGGGTATATGAATCCACATCTGATAAGATTTTTGAGTTGATCCTGAATAATCTTTTCAGATTTAGGATTCATTGGGTAGGGTCTTTGTGGATTGGTTTAGCAGTGCTAATCATTGGAATTTATGTTGCATTATGGAAGGTGGAACGCTCTTCATGTCGTGATATGTCCAAGAAGATATGTCCTTGAATTCCTTGAGGAGTCCCTTAAGTACATATTCTTGAGTCTCTGCCAATTCTTGGGCAATGAAAACAAGTTTGCACTCCTCACCCGGGTTTGCTAACTCTAGAGTCTTTAACTATCACCAAACCATCATAGACCCCGTTACTTCCATTAGTAGGTGTTCTTTGGGCCTTTGTATACACAACCTTATGCTCCTCCGTGGTGTAGGGTTTGAAATGATTAGGTGTATGGTGTAAATCTGTGGGATCTTGATGTGTTGTGGATTGTGATTTTGCTTCCACTTCCCTTAGTTGTCAAGATAACTCTCGATTTTGGTGTCTCCTTATAGTACGGCTAAACTTTGGATTCTCGATGGCCACTAGTTGTGAAATTTCAATGGGTTGCGGGCTACACCACATTACACTTTGAAGGTATTCACCCCAATCATCTACCAACTTCTGATAAGCATCACATGGCCCCATATAACTTAGCCATTTTGCGGTAGATTTCGTTTTATTTATCCTAGCACATACATTGGCTGGGTAATTTTGCCTCTTATATCGCTTACCCCTCTTGTCTAAATTTTGATTGTGGCCTCTCTAGTGAAGATTTGCTAGATAAATCTCTACTTGTGTATTCTCCTCTCCAGGATAGATTGTGATCTAGGGTACCGCTGGGCCTTGAATGGTCCATCCCCATATTTACACCAATATTCAACTCATATTCTTTGTCCTTAGAGTCAATTTCAGCTGATGATTCCGACTCTGAATTGTATGGGCTATAGTCTTTTGAGAGGCTACGGGTGCCAATGTAAGTCAAGCCTTCATCTTGTAGGTCATCAAAAGCTATATGCATTGATACTATCATATTTAAAGGTACGAGTTGTGGCACTTCGTCCCCCTCAAGTGTTACCCAAGTTGTCCCTTTATTTCTTCAAGTGTCTGTGGTTTCCTTTAGATTGCCTTCAAAGTATTGTCCCAACTTGTTGACAGATATTTCAATAATAGAGTTCTTATCCAAGTTGGGTTGTGTATCCAAGGGTTCCTCCTCTATCGGCACTTCTTTAGACCTATCTATCAATGCAAATTGTGGTAACCCAACTTTCAGTTCTCTATTGAGGAAAGCTCAAAGAGCTAGGAATAGATCGGGGTCTCCATTTAATTTAGACATGATGGTGGTTCTAACTTTTGAAGCCATGAAATCCATCATTTTGTGTGTGGTTGTGGTTGTGGTTGTGCGTTGCTCTGGAGTGGCTCTTGCCTATGTGCGAGAGCCTCGCAAACCTAACAAGACAAACCTATAGAACTTGACTAAACAAAATAGCATAAAAATTTAACAAAACAAAACTTGATTGTCATTCCTATCAGACTTACACCAGAAACACACACGCGCACCTTCCTCTACCTTTCATACATGCACTGAGTGATTTCATGAGGCAACATAGAGTGCTTCTTAAGCTTGGTGTAGGCAACTCCTCAAAAATGGTGCCAAAAATGTGCACATCTGCCACACGTGTTAGAGTTGGGGACTTCTCAAGCACCATGTGTGAGCCATGGATGTCTGCAAGCACACAACCAAGCTAACCTAGCAAGATCAAAGAGAGCAAGGGTGTGTCACTCACCACTCTATGCTTGCCACTCTGAGGATTCCTCGCCGCAAAGAAGAGGGAGTTTCCACCGCCGTGCTCAACCACCTCGCCGTTGCAATGCTCAATCGCTCTCTCTCTCTCTCTCTGTCTCTCTTTCTCTCTCAAGCACACACACACACACACTCGTGAGCACACAATGGAGATAAGGCAAGAGCACTCTTCTTTACCTTGCACCCTTCAAAATGGGGGATCTAGGTTACAATAGACCTTTTATATGAGTTTGGCCCATTCACACGTAGGCGTCCACATTGGCAAATCAAATTAGAAATACTATCAAATGAGATATGTAGTGCACCTCTCATCGGCGATCACCCAAGCACCTATAGGATTGACAAGCCCGGCCCCTGACTTTAAAAAATGTGATATGGCATTTGTGGATTTTAACTGAGCTGACATCCATTTGCAAAGGTCAGAACCAAGTGATAGGGATCATTGGTGAAAGTCCATAGGGAGATAGACATGCCAATAACTACCCAACCATACCTATATATAGGCCCTTGGACCTCTCGCTCCTAGCTATATATATCCCCTATACCACATGTGTATCCGTTAGCCCTTGGCCAGGGTTGTGCCCTCCTATAGTCCTACCCTTGGCATGACATTACTCCCCCCTTGGAGAAGCATTTTCATCCGAAAAAACAAAAGTGGTAGGATCTTCATAAGAACACTAATGTTTTCTACAGTGGTATCCCTCATGAACCAGTTGTGTGTTTGACCAAAACACAGTGCAGTAGGAGATTCAATGAAATCAAGAATAACATCTTGATTTTGCACATTGTTGTCCATTTGCAACCATCTAGTGTGTAGACTCCATTTAGAACGCACATGAGCATGCTAAACGAGTTACCACAACAAAGATGTACCTGAAAGAGTATCGCTTTTTAAGAACCTGACTTATACATGAAGAGACCAAACCCAGTCGCAAACATGCTTTAACTGATGGTAAGAAAACTCAAAGTAGAGCAATAAATGCTTATTATTTGGATTGCTTGGTGCTATTGTATGCACTTTGCATATTCTTTAGCACAAGATTACACTTCGTAATCTGCCTATCCCCTTGGATAACTGACAGTACTGAGGTGTATTTCCCCCACGGTGTACAAACAGTCTTCTTAGATGGCTGGTAAACGGGGGTCGCAATATCGTACATCATTGTTGAGGAATCAAAAATTTCTTGAATAACCATCGTGGTTAACTTGAAAGATCCACAAGCACCCAAACCAAGCCATGACCTCTATTGGTGATTGGTAGACCAAAAAGTAATCTCATAGAGATATTGCACATAGAGTGCAGAATGCTTCATGAGCAACAACGTGATGAATACGCATGCCTTTCCAAATAAGCTTTTGCTAAACACTAGGGCCCATAACACCTAGTGTGTATGCATTTAGCAAAAAAAAAGATCCGAACCTGTATATCCATAATCGTCCTTGCCAATACTTTTGGCGAATGTGATGCTCCTAGCACACATTCAAGAGGAATGTAAATAGTTGCAAAAAGAAACTAAATACTTTCTATTGCAATCATTTGTAAGTCTTGTTGAAATGTTTGAACCATAATAGAAGGTAAAACAGAAGTCACTTCTAGGTGCAAACAATGAAACTTTTTCATTAACAACTCATAGCCTTGTTATATGTATAAACAACCTTCCGTAATTTTGTTTAGCAGTACTTGTACCTGAACAAGTCATTCTAATTATCCGATAATTTTTGTCTACGAATATTGCTCCTGATACGTCGTGTTGAAAATGATCTAGAAAACAAATTGGACCAGTACCTAGGGACTTTGTCATGAGACATACTTGAAATAGGGGTGGCGCTAGTGCCTATCCCAGAGACTTGTATTCGCCACATGTGGAATATGTCTCATGTAAGAATGTCTAAAAAATGAGCATCCTTTAAGTACAAAATGTAATTATGTGTGGAGGTAACTGCAAAGATTCTATGATGGGAGTGAGAGGGACCCTCATTAGCCTTGATCCACACTGGCTAAACCGAACTCCTTGAGTTCCTAGACCACGTTGTATCCCATGTGACAACAGGTGCCAAATAAAGTTTATTTTGGACACTATAGCCTAAATTTCTTGGCTCTTACCTAACCTTGGCATCTTGTTGAAGAGCAAACATGGATGGAAGCATAGAAGTTTATGCATCCTACTTGGAAAAGAAAAAAAAACATAAAACCAAATCACATGTGTACCTGGAGGGTGAACATAGTGTTCATTTATTCGTAGTAAAAGGCATTTGTCCAAATTTCCTGCCTACAAAGGCCTAGAAACCCTAATTGAAATTTTAGTGAAATGCAAGTAGTATTGCACATGTAACCTTGGGTGTGGCTTTTGCAATCTAGACCCCTTGGTTAAACGTTGCATGAAAACTGGTCAATGAGCAGCCAGCCCTTGGCCTTGTTCATGACCCCCTTGGGTTTTCCCGTGGCATTTCATTACTTTTGAAGTTGAAATATTTGTACTACCCCTCAGTAGTTCTTATTTCCTTGAAAATGCAAGTGTTCAAGTTACAAGAATTGACCCCATCAACCCTTACTAAGTGATTTAGTAATCACACGCTGGCTCTTACCCCAAACTGTACTCATAGGAGCTCCACTGAAGTTGTTGTCATATTCACAAGTATATCATTTTCACACCCAAAAATCCATAATCTTGGATGTTTGTGAACAGTCGTGTGGTATGAAATGCTGGCTTCATCCATACACCTTGGTAGAGATAAGCCCTTACGAGTTTAAGACGTTCAAAAACTCAACTTGACTTTCACACTTCAAGTGTAGAGTGCTAAAATAACACCCAAAAAATAACAAATGGCAAGACTCTTGCTTGTCCATTATAATCGATGAGAGAGAGAGAGAGAGAGAGAGAGAGAGAGAGAGAGAGAGAGAGAGAGAGAGAGAGAGAATGTTGGGTTGAGGAAAACCCCGTATGTGAATGTGGTGTATGCCCCTTGCATATGATCCCGTGCAGACCATGTCTCTGTCTTAAGCATACTACTACACGCCCTCGTAGAGAGAGGTTGATCTTATCCTATAAGCGTACACTTGTGTAATTGTACCAGGCCCTTGCAGAGAGAGGTACCAGAAGTCACATCTTGACCCACTTACCTTGTATGTGGTCATGACTGTATCAGGGTGTAGCTGTATGGCACGTTGTCAGTGAATAAAACAAAAACAAAATGTTTGAAAACATCAACAACTAAGTGCGTCCTTGATAGAGTAGCTATTGCTATAGCGGAAGTTGATGGGTGTTTTACGTCCATCATACTAGTATGCCATGCATACATATCAAAAAATGGAATGATAATCCCTTAGCTTCAATGACAGTCTCAACCATGTGAGCCGCTGGTATACGTGCCCTGCACGATTACACTAGCATGGATACATCACAGTGCGCCGTTGCGGAAACTATGAGCTTATATCCACATAGTGCAAAATATGTGTGCCCTTATCATTGATCTAAAATGCAAAATATGTGTGCCCTTATCATTGATCTAAAGTCAATGGATAATACCTTGGCATATAAGAGAAGTAGTGCTTCACATGAAGACAGGCAAAGCACTTTGCTTGATTCAGTGGCTTCTTATGGAGTCTACCCAAGCACTTTGCTTTGTGCAACAGAGAGATCTTATGTAATGTAAACAAGATATTTTGGAAATTTGCACAAAACTGGCTCATAGCCATCTGTACTGATCAAGTGAGTATGTAGGATATACACCCACGGGGGATGTAAAAACCCACAAGCCTCTTGGCATGTTGTCCCAAGTTCGTATGAAATGAGCATATTCCAAATTGTGGAAATCATTATGTCAAATACCAAAGAGAAGCGTTGCTTCACCTAGGTACTCATGGAGTTTTGGTGCGCATAGCTAATAGACGTCCTTGCCAATTGACAATGGCATAGAAAAACAAGGACGGCTGTGTCAAGCATTCACAAATAATTGATGTTGGCGAATGGTAGGGAATGGTCTGTCTTGCCGAGGAACCTCGTCCTAGGAACAACTCGTTTTGATCTCCTCGAGATGCTCAAGAACTACCATGCCCTGACCTTTGCCAGGCATGAGAAGAATCATTTCTTTTAAATGAGAACATTGCTCACTCAAGCCATGCTTGAATGTGAGTGGTTGTTGCTCACCGTGTGTTCAGAAAAACAAAAATAGCATGCTTTTGGTAATGCTCACAGGCCTTGCTTGTGCCCTAAGGGTTGAAATTTCACAAGCATGGAAAAGAAAATTTTAGGCATCATACATACCTTCTAAAGTACTCACATCGACTTGCCTGCTAATGTTTGTCTTACATGACGTAGGCCTTGCCTGTACCGGGATACAAAAGGGCTTATTTTAACACTGTGACATTTGTTCTTGACAAACACCCCTCGGAACAAACTCCCCTTCCACCATAATTCATGGTCTTGAATCTTGCTTTTACTAATGAAAAAGTTTCTGCAAAATAAACTCAAAAGCAAGTTAGCTTTAAATAAATCTACGTATCAGTGACCTTCTCGACCAGCAACTTGCTTGTGAATTTTCTATGGTTGCTCAGAGGTACACCACTTGCCTTTGATACTTGAAAAATACAACTATAGAAAGACTCACGTGGCACCAAAACAATGTGCTATATGAATCCTCTGTTAGACTTGAAGAATGTTATCTCCTTCTCTAGATTCTCGTACTCTGTACCCCATAAAACTGACAAGACACATGCCATCAAAATCTCCCGTTCATGTTGCTTGCAGTCCTTCCAATTTTCCCGCTAAAGCTCAAGCCTTGCCCAAATTTCTCGACCCAATCACTATGATTTGAAAACTCATAGGATCTTGGCATTATTTGTGTGAAAAACATCCATATTGCTGTTGCAATACGAATGCGATTTGACACTGCCCAGGCTCTATTCTCCTTCACAAATTTTGAGTCACCTTGGCCTTGGCATGCCATAGGAATGGCCCCCGCCCTATGTCATGCAGAGCTATGCATGAAATGGTTGCATGCCATACTACTATGGCCTCTTTAACCATTGTTGCCTCACATCCACGAAGTGTTGTGTTTTCTTGCTTACGTAACACATCCATCATGGGCTGCACCTCTTAGCAAGAGTGAGTGCCTAAAAATAGGATGCCCAAAGTAAAGGGTAACATGTGAACCTCATGCCCTTACCCTTGGTGGCTTCTAGAGATAGCGCACGCAGGGAAATCCGTTCGTGCTATCTTCTGCCGACTTTGGGTGGCCTCAGCAAGGAAGAAAAAAGTACAGAGTATGCCATGGTGCTTCTTTTTGGTGCTCATTGCACCCCCAACTATGCACGTCCACCCCCATCGTATCTCACATGCAAGGGGGTTTCCCCCGCGGTCGTATTCCCTGTTGAACATGCCACCATCATGCAAGGGACTGCTCTTGCGCCCCCTATTCTCTGTCAAAACCGGCCATGGGACTTCGAGGGAGAGAGATTGAGAGAGAGAGAGAGAGAGAGAGAGAGAGAGAGAGAGAGAGAGAGAGAGAGAGAGAGAGAGAGAGAGAGAGAGAGAGAGAATGAAAAGAAATAAAATGCTATATTGAACATCTTCAAAATGCCAAATTTGCCTTTGAGACTAAGCTGATGCAATCTTGATAGATATAGTCCAATGTCTAGATATAAAAGTTAAAAAAAGAAGAATTAAGTTGAAAACTAAGATCATTATCATGATCATCATCAATGTCCAAGAGGTAGAGAATTATCTAGGATTAAGATTTAGGGTATATGACTAGTTTTGGAATAAAGTTCAAATCTAAGATTAAGATTAGGGTTTAGGTCATGATTTAGTTTTCCTATTTAAGCTTGGCTTTAAGATTATGGTTTAAATCTAAGGTTTGGATCAAGGTTTAGATTTACGGTTATATGTATACATGGGCTTTAAAATCAGATAGATCGATGGAAGATAGAGAGAGTGAAAGTAGATAAATCTTACACTGCTCTCTCTACCCTATCTGTCTAGTCTCTATCCTCTCTCTATATCATATTGCACTCAACTTACCTCTCTCTACATTGCTATAGAGCTGGAGAGGGGTAATGCAGTGTAGGTAGAGAGAGGGATGATTAGATATCTACCCCCCTCTAGAGTTATGTTGTAAGTGGATCCATTGTTTCATGTTGTACGTGGCTAGAGAGTCCTTCCATAGTTGTAGAGCACAAGGTATATGTATGTGTAGGTGTAGACTTAGGATTATTTAAAAAAGTGCAGACTATGGAAAGGATTTTTTCGCAAGCCTTTTGTGCATGTGAGCTTTCAAGTAGCTTCCATGGGTTTAGGTGGGTAAAGAGTGGTATGATTAGGTATCTCACATGCGCAAACAATTTCCAAAGAGTTGTTTTTGAAATCTGCTACGTTTTTTTTGTCTCAAAAACGTTGCAAACTTTGGAAACGCTTTGTCCACGAGCCATTTGCTCATGTAATCTTGTAAATAGCTTTCATGTAGCTTCCATGGATTTAGGTGGGTAGAGAGTGGTATGATTAGGTATCTCACATGCTCAAACAAATGTGGGAAAGTCATTTTTGAAATCCGCTGTGCTTTTTCTCTTCATCGAAATTCGTTAGTCGAATGGCATTGATTCGCAACGGTGATCCACATTGTTGTTGTTGTCTTAGAAGCCTTCTTTTTGCAATGCATTCTTTTGCTTCTGCTTGAGCTTCTTCTCGTACCCTCTGTTTCTCCTTCATTCGTTGTTTTCCTTGATGGATTTGTTGAAGCATATCCTGTGTTAGTGGTAAATGATATTTCTTCAATTGACACCCACTAATCCAATCTGGCATTTCTTCACCTGCTAATGTAGCAAGCTTGACAGCTCCGCTTTGTGATAGGTCACTAATCACAAAGGGCCCCATCCCTCGCTTTTTAAGTTTCTTGGCATGTTTCTTCAAGGTATAAACAAGTACATAATCACCTGTTTTGAACTCTTTCGTGCGCACATGCTTGTCAAAAAACTTTTTTTGTCTTCTCTTTTTAGCATAGATCGAAGCTACAGCTCTCAAGCGAAGTTCATCTAACTTTTCAAGATCATCTATTCTTGAATAGAGCGCATGCCCTGTCCATTCTAAGCGTTTCGCTACTCGTAGAGTTGGAATTAAAAACTCTATGGGTAATATAGCATTTAGGCCAAACACCATGTTGTATGGTGTCGTTCCTATCGATGTTTTTTAAGCTACCGTGTATGCCCATAGTGTTGAGTGTAGCTATTGATCCCAGTTAGTTCTTGACTTAGATACAATTTTAGTGAGAACCGTGTATAGTGTTTATTTGTGGCCTCAGCTTGTCCATTTGCCTGTGGATGATATGGAGCAGATTTTCTATGTATGACCATGAATTCCTCTAGCAAATATTCAATGACTTCATTAAGAAAATGTGTTCCTCGATCACTGAAAATTTCTATTGGTAATCCGTATCGTACAAAGACATTCTCATACAAAAATTGTGCAGTGGTTTGTGCATCTTCTTTTTGTGTTGCCTTGGCTTCCGCCCATTTTGTGAGATAGTCCGTAGACACAATGATATATTGGGTATGGGTGTGATATGCAGGAGGTGAAATAGGTCCCACAAAATCAATGCCCCATTTTGCAGATGCCCTTGGTCCCATCATTGGCCGTAGTGGCATCTCATCTCTTTTTATCGGCAACCTGGTGCACTGACATGCGTCACAACGCTTCACAAACTCTTCAGCATCCATATGTAATGTAGGCCACCATATTCTTGCGGTTAAGACAATTTTTGCCGTTTTATCGCCTGAAAAATGGCCTCCACTTATTCCGCTATGTGCGTGTTCTAGAATCAGCAGGTTTTCACTTTCACTTGCACAGATTCTTAGTTGATTGTCCTTTCCTTGCTTATACAGTTGGATCCCAATTAACTGAAAGTCACGAGCCTCCAGCCTTTTCCATGCTCTTGTTATGTTTTCAAGAAACATCCTTGTGGTTAAGAAATCAATGATATATTGACTCTATGCAGGTGCAATGTTTACCTGAAACAATGTCGCGTGATCCACTGGTCGTTTGGCACTACATATAGTACAATTGGTAACATAAGAATGTGTGTCTGCGTACATAGTTGGCCAATAAACCCCTAATTGTTTTAGTCTCTGGTGTGTTTTCATTGTTGAACAATGAAATGCACAATCCTGGTCATGCGCTTCTTCAAGATAACACTCAAATTCCTCCGGATTTATACATAATCGTAGAATCTGGTCCGTTCCTAGATGAGACAACCGTCCTGCAATCAATTAGAAGTTTTTTGTTTGTCGAATTGTTTGTTGTTTGGATGTGTCTTCCCTGTATCAAATCTACCTCTAAAGGAAAGAATGCTAACAATTTCCTGAGACCATTTGGGTATCATTTCAATATTGAAAAGATGAGCATCTGGTATGTCATCATCTACTTCTTCAGGAGCTTCCCCATTGTGTATCCTTGAAAGATGATCCGTCCGTAGATGAGTTTTACCCTTTTTGACCACCACTGTGAAATCAAACTCTAGCAATATAATAAACCAACGTACAATCCTCCCTGTATTGCATGGTTTATTTACCAGATACAAAAGAGCTTGATGATCTGTGAAGAACACAAATTTGTTTGTGAGCAAATAATGCCGAAATTTCTTGACAGCATATATCATTCCTAACCCCTCTCTTTTAGTGGTTATGTAGTTCTTTTCCGCACTATTTAACTGTCGGTTTGCGTAATAAACTAGAAAATCCATTGTGCCGTCTCTCGGTTGAGCTATTATACTCTCGATTGCATATGCCAATGCATCAATGTGAACATGGAATATCTTTTCCCAATCCGGTGCTTTAAGTACAGGTGCTGATACACGGCTTTCCTTTAGCTTTTGGAATGAAGTTTCACACTCCTTAGTCCAATCAAAATTGACTAACAAACCATACAGAGGTTGTGCGATGACTGCATACATATATATGAATCTTCGATAATATCCGCAGTGTCCCATGAAGGATTGCACTTGTTTTGCATTAGTAGGCCTGGGCAGGTCTACTATGACTTTGATTTTGTCTAGGTCAGTGGTTATGCCATTTCTTGAGACAATGTGTCCTAAGATGCGGCTTTGTCTAACCATAAAAATGCACTTTTTCGGGTTAAGATAGATTCGATATGTTCTGCACTTCTCAAATACCTTTTGTAAATGGTCAATATGTTCCTCTCGTAGAAGAGAGTGTACACAAAGATCATCCATGTATATTTCTAAGAATATTCTCAGGTATTCTTTGAACGCATACGTCGTTAACCTTTGAAAGGTAGCTGGGGCATTAGTTAAGCCAAAATGCATAACACGATACGGATAAATTCCCCGTTCTGTGGAAAATTTTGTTTTGTGTTGATCCTCTATTGCAATTGCCAGTTGGTTGTATCCTGAAAACCCATCTAGAAAGGAATAAGCCCGTTTCCCGACTACCCTCTCAACTACATGTTCTGTGATCGGCAAGGGATAATTGTCCCTTATGGTGGTTGCATTTACCTTTTTGAGGTTTACACACACTCGCAATTTTCTGTTCTTGGGGACTACCACAATGGGTGACACCAAATCTGTATGTTTGATTTCATATATGAATTCAGCATCCATCAGCTTGTCAATCTCCTCTTTGGTTCGTTTAGCAAATGTGTCATTATATCTATAAGGACGTTGTTTGCTAGGTTTTGCATGTGATTTCAAAGGAATTGTATGTTGGCATATTGATGGATCAACTCCTTTGAGGTCTTTGTAGGACCATGCAAACACATTTTTATACTTCTTGAGAAGTTGTGTTAGCCGTTCTTCTTCTTCAGGCTCTAAATCGGTTGCGATATAGACCGGCTGAGGCTTCTCACCTGGTTCCACGAGGTCTATCCTTTTTGCATTTTCCGGCCCATCATAAGATTCCTTGCTTGTTCTTTTCCTGACTGGTGGTGTCATTATGATTTTTCTGTCTTGGATGGTGAATTTCCGATAGTGTGATGGTACATTCATGTTTCCCTTTTCCGAGTCCCCTTTACCATCACTATATCCTTCAATAGTCCATTCCTCTCGTAAGGACCGTTTCAGTTCTTGGTATTTTTGTTTATGCTCCAGTTTGGTCCACTCTGGGTCTTTTGTTGTTTTTGTTTTTGATTTTTGAGATTTTTGTGATTTTGTTTCGGTTTTAGCTTTTCGTACTTGTTTTATTTCCTCTCGTATTCTTTCCCTTCGAACTTTTGAGAATCTTCCTGATATTTGATCTTTTACACAATCCTTTGCTTTGACAAGCATTAGATAGCGAGTTTTATCTTTTATCCTGGGCATCAGGTTCTCTCTCATTTTGTTTTCTGCTCGTTTTCTCCTATAGAGTTCCTGGCGTCCAGGGTACTGATTAGTGAAATCATAAAACTTGATATTCTCTGTTTTCTCCCCACGCTCACATGAGTTGTGTGAACACTCATTATCTGCATCGTTATTTACCTCCAGATGCTCAGAGGAGTTATAAAACTCTTCTTGTTCTGGTAGTTCTACCATCTCATCTCCTCCTGATATAAGGCTTACCATGTAATAGGGTAGCACATCATAGCCATCCTTATCGCAAAATTTTGTTGTTGGACTGTCTGTAATGGTACAGACATCCAATGTTGCTAGTATGTGTTCCCATTCCAGAGGTTCCAAGGCATCTTCAGGAAAAGGTTCCAGAATATACTCCCTGTCCTCAATTGCTCTTTCTAAGATGCATTCCTTACATTTACCGGCCCATCATAAGATTCCTGGCTTGTTCTTTTCCTGACTAGTGGTGTCATTATGATTTTTTCTATCTTGGATGGTGAATTTCCGATAGTGTGATGGTACATTCATGTTTCCTTTTTCTGGCTCCTCCTTACCATCACTTTCTTCCTCAGTCTTCCATACCTCTCGTAAAGACCGTTTTAGTTCTTGGTATTTCTTTTTACGCTCCAACTTGGTCAACTCTGGTTCTTTTGTTGTTTCTGGTTTTGAATTTTGAGATTTGTTTGATTTTGTTTCTCTTTTAGCTTTCCGTACTTGTTTTATTTCTGCTTGCGTCCGTTCCCTTCGCGCTCTCGAGAATCTTCCTGATATCTGGTCTTTCACACAATCCTCTGCTTTGACAAGCATTAGATAGTGAGTTTTATCTTTTATCCTGAGCATCAGGTTCTCTCTCTTTTTTTTTTCTGCTCGTTTTCTCCTATAGAGTTCCTGGCGTCTAGGGTGCTGACTGGCAAAATCATAAAACTTATTTTCTCCCCACGCTTGCTTGAGCTATCTGAACACTCATTATCTGCATCGTTATTTACTTCCAGATGCTCAAATGAGTTATAAAACTCTTCTTGTTCTGTTGGTTCTACATTCTCATCTCCTCCTGGTATAAGGCTTACCATGTAATAGGGTAGCACATCATAGCCATCCTTATCGCAAAATTTTGTCGTTGGGCTATCTATAATGGTATAGACATCCAATGTTGCTAGTATGTGTTCCCATTCTAGAGGTTCCAAGGCATCTTCAGGAAAAGGTTCTGGAATATAATCCTATCCTCAATTGCGCTTTCTAAGACGGATTCCTCTCTTTTTAAGCTCCCACAATGTGAAGCTCCGCACATCCATAGGTCTTTTTGTTGCCCTAACCATGCTGGGAGTTCCGATCTTGCCACTGTAGCTGAATCAAACTCTTCCACTGGTGTATGGTTCACATCTTTGTAACTATGGTCTTTTAGGTGTATTTTGGTTGTTGTCTTGCCATGTCCGAGCTATATGTGGTCGTAACCCCAATCGTGGACCATATTCAATTGTCTCATGAATGGTCTTCCCAAGATTATCTCATAATTGTTCTTTTTGTCGAAATCGACTATTGCAAATGTATACTCATACTCGATTCCGCACGAGGTGACAATTACTTTTTCTAAGAGTCCTAGAGGCTTCTCCATGAACCCATCTCCCAATTGCAATTTCATTCTGGTAGATCTCAAAGCTGGTTTTCCCCATTTTTTCCAAATTTCCTTGGTGGTGATAGTAACTCCTGCTCCACTATCAAGAATAGCTTTGGAAACTACTCCTTAGAATTCTACTAGTAGCGTGGTGTTTCCATCTTCTCCTTCACAATACTCTTCAACCTTGTTTAATGGTACTGGCCTAGTGTTTAGTTGAGGCCTCTCCAATTCTCTGACCCCTTCCTGAAGCTTCAAGGTGGGGTTTTTCACTCCAAATTTTTCTATGCATTTTCTTACTGTGGTCCACATATTTGGTCGTAACCTTAGGAGTTTTGCTAATGTGATTGTGCATGCCACCGGGGTGGACAATAACTCAAGCCACCCTTCTGAATCCATCACTTTGTTAGAAGAAAGTCTTTGAGATGGGATTGCTCTCACCTCAGACTTGGCGTCATACTCTCCTAGGTAAGAGGGTAGAGTTTTCAGCGAGTTTGGTTGGCTGTGCCCCAAACTAATTGATCCCTGGTCTCCCCCTTCTGATTGTATATCAAAGTTTATTTGTGATCTTGCCTCAAATTCTTCAATAGGAGGTAAGATCTCATTTTTCTCTTTTCTCGTGTTGTTCATGTGGTAACTCACCCTGTTAGCTTCGTTGGCCTCACGGATTTGCTTCCACAGATCATCTAGATCGTTACAGTCCTTACCCATTCCTGTCAATGTTTTAGGCTGTAACCCGTCACTTGCCTCATCTGTTGTATTTGGCACTATGATAGGCTCTCCCCTAGACTCATAGGCGTTTGTGAGTCTTTCCTTTTCTTCTACTTGTTCCTGTAAAGTTGGTTTGATAGGGGTTGGAGCTGGTACTTCATGCCCATTTGCAGGTTTACCAAGCGGGTTTTTGATCAAAGATTGAGTTGTTTCAATCATCTTTCTACACATTTCCAACTTCTATTTTTTTATTTCAGCATATGGATAAGTCATCCATCTTTGCTTTTGGGTTTGTTTCTTTTTGAGTCTGGCTTCGTAAGCTTTTAGAAGTGCATCTAACTGCTCATTTACCTTGTTTGCCAATACTGATCCTCCTGATCCTGTACTTTTGGGTTCTGCTATTTCCTTGGGTGCTATGGTTGTGCAGTATGTGAGCTTAGGCTAGCTAGATCCTCTAACCGCTCTAATCTATCCTTTGTGTGTTTTAACTCCTCGGATAGAGCCGTTTTCTCTCGTTCTTTCCTGGCTTTCATCCGCACCTTTCTAGCTTTCCAAGTGCTTCTCTAATTTTTCATTTCTGAACTTGGGACATCGGTTTTTGGCTCTTCATTTATGGGTTCGTTTGTCATTCTTTGAGCTTGGGCTCGTGTCACTACCTGAATAGGTATGATTGTCTCGTTTTCTGACCCTCCACTGGAAGGCACTGCTTCCAGTATGTTCAAGGCGGTTTTTGCTCCTTTGCTCGGGTTCTTAGGACAATCCGGAATCAAATGAGTAACTCCACACTCGGTGCAATATGCGTTGACTCTAATGATTTCATTATGAGGACAGTCTCTTAGCCAATGGTCTCCACCACACTTGTATCAGGGTCCCTTGGGTTGTTGAGGTTCTCCTTGAGATCCTCTTTGTTGGTATGCATGTCTCTGTCCACCCATGCCTCCGTTGGCTATGAACAACAATGTTCGTTCATCCAAGCTATATCTTCCTTCTCCTGCTGCCTGTGCTGCGGTTGGTGGTCCTGTATTTCCTATCATGCTCCATGGTTCTGGTGTTGAGGGTTCTTTTGGTGGATAATAGACAGGATTTTCCGCATATCCATTGGGATCTTCATAATATGCATGCATAGACACCAAAGCCTTTTCTTCTGATTCGGTTATGGTTGTGTGTATCTTATGCCCACTGAGCGTAATCCTGGTAGGGGTGGTTGCTGCCCCAACACTGGTTGTGGTCTTTCTACACCTACAGTCCTGGTAGGTTGCTTGCTTGATACCTAGGCATCGGTGGAACTTGAGGAGAAGCTACCTGAGCTTGGGGAGCATAAGGTCTCTCTCTCACATATCCCTTGTTATAATAACATTCCTCCGTCCCATGGTTTGTCCATTTCTGCTCAATAGCACACCACTTGGGATGTTTAGCTTGGGGTTTGGCGTGCGAGTTAAACTTTTTTAGCACTTCCTCTACAAGTTGCTCCTGGTTTACAGCTACTTCTCCTTTCTGTGCTGTCTTAGAAGACTTGCTTCCACTTTGTTGTGAGGATGAATCATCGTCAAGATCCTTGAACTCACCCTCTTTGTAGACCACACAATTGTCCACATGGTAAAGAGCCTCCTTGGTTGACTCATTCAACACCGTGCTCCTCTTCACATGTAAGTCCTTCTGGAGATCTGCATTCCTTAGTCCTTGGATAAATATAAGCATAAGTTTGGACTGAGTTGGCAGTTCTTCCACGGGGCAAAACTTAACATATCTTTTTAGTCGTAGGGCTGCCTTTTGCACCAATTCCCCGTCTTTCTATTTGAATTTATGGATTTGTGAGACGGTATTATGAGCTATTCCCCTTTGTGATAATTCCTCAATAAACTCGTCAAACACTTCCTCCATAGACTCAAAGTCTCTACGCTCCACAGAGTCAAACCAAGTAGCAGCTTCATCCTCTAGGGTTAGTCCAAACCTTGCAAATTGTGTAGGGAAATCTAACACCTCTTCCGCTCTAATTACATGCACAAAGGCTGCTATATGATCTCTCGGATCTCTGTTTCCCGTGTATTTCTTGTTTACCCATTTTTGCACTTGAGAAGGTCTAATTCTACGATGGTCTACAAATCTCATCATTGGATCTCCACATCCTAATCGTTATACCTCCTCCAACCTTCTATAGTAGGCTGGTTCCTCTCCCAATGGTGCTCCTAAGTCATAATTTCTAACAGTTCTTGCAAGAGATGGTTCATCTCTCTGAACTCGTTCTATGGGTGGTCTTCCATGCTTTGTTGACCCTTGAGTTTTTGGCTTACTCTCTCCTTGATACCTTGAATAGAGTGGTGGTTCTTGTAAATACCTTAGCCCTCGTGCGGCTTGATAACCATCTCGATTTCGGTCTTGCTATAATGTTGCACTTTGTCGAAGCCATGCTTGCAATAACAGCTCAGTTGCTAGTTGGTTTTGGTTGTTGAATGTCTGCGGTTGGGTAGAATGTGAGGACGCGTCATACTCCTCTGAAAAGGGATTTGTCGACTTGCTAGGGGTGTAGGTGGCTCTTGGCACTTCATCAGGGATATATGTTGATGCTCCTAGAACTGTCATTAGGGAAAATTTGGACTCACAAAGGGGCCTTATAAGGAGTTTGACTTCCTCTCTCATGTCCAAAATGGGCATGCGGTAATATTTTTGCAAATCAAATCTAAACTTGGCGGAGATTGGACAGTTAGAATCTACTCTTCAAGCTCTTTCTATTGATATATAGGACGCCACGAGATTCCTCATATGTTGAAAGATTCTATTTTTTATTCTCTTGTGATGTGACAACTCCGTCTAAAATCTAGAGGATCAAAAATAGAATCTTTTAACATATGAGGAATCTTGTGGCGTGCTATATATCAATAGAAAGAGCTTAAAGATTAGATTCTAACTGTCAAATCTCCGTCAAGTTTAGAGTTTATTTGCAAAAAAATTACCACATGCCTGTTTTGGACATGAGAGCGGAAGTCAAACTCCTTATAAGGCCCCTTTGAGAGCCCAATTTTCCCTAATGTGTCTTTTCTACCTCCTTTGGGATAACATGTTGGTATTCTCTCCCATACCTATCAACAAAAACAATATCCTTTCCCATAGCAATTTCATAAGAGAATAAGTAAAGAACCTTGTCTTTGCTTAACTCATTTGGATAGGGTTCCTTGCAGCGAAAGCAAGAGACTATTCCCTCGCTCTCATGCTTGTAAATTCCCACATTCTCATTATAAGTTGAAACCGTGGTTGTTTTCTTATCATACATAAAAATCGCTCCAGGTCAATCGATGTTTGGAGATGGTTCTTGAGTTTCTGAAACCATTTTCCCCTTCTCCACGTTATCTCCATATCTGTTGTAATCTTCAAGGTTACTAACTATCAAATATGGTTCCCTTTTTCGTCTTCGAATATATCTCCATCATCGTAGACTCGAATTATCTCCAGTCTCTGAGCCGACCTTTCTTCAATACAAATACACTTACGTCCTCGATGGTCGGAATAGACTAGGGCTCCCCTCGAGTTTTTTCCTTCTAAGAAGATCACAGTGAACTTGGAATCATTCAAAGGATTTAGGGAGGTGTTTCCTACTGGCATTGGTCCATCATAGGTGAATCCTCCTGGCTGTTGACTACCCATCATGAAGAAGGATTTGTCTGATGAAGTGTCGGTATCACTACCCTCCTCAATAATCAGTGCTAGTGGATCTAGCCTTGCCTGAGTTACACTCTCCTTGGTGGACACTAAGCTACCTTGGTCACCTGCCACCTTTTGGTCTCTAAAAATGTATCTTACTGATCTTAAATTCATCAAACTTATCAATGCAATTTATAAAAAATCCAACCACTCACCTAGCAAAGGATCAGTCTCCGCACAACTTCTTGCTTTGCTGCTGAATATACATGTACACAAGCGTTTAATTTTGGCAATCAAATCAAAGCATTTAACAACTAGAGGTGATCTTAGTAATGATTGGTATAACTGGAGAGTTAACCTCAACCACTACTGTATTTTATACACTGCTGATGTTCTAGATTAGGTCTGCTAATCTGGAACTGTACTTCCCTCGGATGTTGGTCAATTTACGTGAAAAAGTCTGAATTCAGTCTTTGCTCCGTCAAATGGCCAAACAAGGTCCAAATTTACTTCTGAAAGAAGTTCTGGAACCCTTAAGCCAAATGGAACCTCACTGTCTAAGCTCAGTCAAATATTCCCTTCACTAAATCCCAGTAGACATCCTACGCGTAGGATCTCTCCTGATCTGTTTTGCCTAGATTTTTTGCACTATGGATTTCCCTTGATGTCGTGAGTCCACAACTGTTTTTACTTTTTGATTTGGACACTTATAAGGTGGTCAATGGATCGAAAATCTGTTCCGACAGCCTGCTAATGGTCTTGATCAGTCTAATCAACTCCAAATTGGACCAAAATTGACTAGGAGGCTTGCCTAAGGCTATACAACACCCTGCTAGGCCTACAGTCAGTATCTGGCTTCAATTTCTTGCTTTAGACATTCTACGTGTAGCATGTCTTTTTTCTCAGAATGGCTTCAAATGAAAAGCACAGACTTCCTTCAAGGTGCTGATCACTTTGGTATGCTCAAATTTAGGTTTGGGGTGCAAAATCACACAGATGACATCCTACGTGTAGGATGTCTTTTTGACATGTTTGACCCCAGCCTTGACCCATAACTTTCCCTTGATGTCAGCAACCCATTGGTATGTTTAGATTTTGGTTTGGATTTCAAAAGTACCCAATTTTAGCTGTTCTAGCCTTTTTCAGTCAAAAGTGCTAAAGTCTGCTTAGATCTCAATTTTCTCACCCAAATGAGATGAAACCTCTCTCAGTCACTCAATATATCATGTAGATCATGCTCATGCAGCCATCCTATGGTTTTGGTCTTAAATAATGCTTTGGCAAACTTTGGGTAGAATGTCTGGCAATTTCTGTCTATCTGGCCTTATCCTGTCAAGATATGGTCAAGTTTCCACTTTCTGCAGTATCTCTCCAGCCCAAGGTGAGCAAGGCGACGACCTGAGCTCACGAGGTATAAGTGTTGCGGACTCTAGTCAAGGCCGCAGAGGAGGGCGAAGAGCTAAAACCTACCTTCTGAACACATTGGTCAGCTCAAAATCCCAAAATTTCTAGCAGATTAGCCTGTAGACATCCTATGCGTAGGATGTCTCCTGGCTTAAAATACTTTTTTTTCTGACAAAAATGCTCGTGATGCTCTGCAGCTCTATTAGAAACAGTCACAACAACTTTTGGACTTCACTTCAGCTTTCAAACACACTTTTGTGTCTTTTACAACCTTGTGATGAATCTACCAAGCAAGTATACATACATGAAGTGCTCTAGATCTTGAATCATGATTTCCTACTTACTCTACTCCTATTCATCATGTGAAATGGTGATAATGGTGTTTTGGTTGCTTCCTGGTCTCTCGGGACTCTCAAGATCTCCTTTCACCGCTTCTACCACTCCAACTCCCACTCACTAACTCAACGAATGCCTAAGTCTACCTAAATCTACCTAAGTCGAAGGATCTAGGCTAGACACACGCTCCCTAGACTCCCTCTAAGACCTAGAGAGTCCTCCACTCTATGATCCTATCTAAATGTAAAATGAGACTCTTGGAAAGCCAAAGAATCCCTCTCCTCAAGGACTAGTCTCGGTCACCTACCTAAGGTTTTTGTCCCCGACAGCAGCGCCAATGTTGGACGGATACACCACGACGGACGTCAGCACAGTGAGAACTCACCTAACAAGATTTGTCAGCTAAGGACGAAGCTCGACCCGCAGGCGCGTGGAAGCAAGTATAGGGTGTCAACCTACACTCGACCGACTCCTAACTAATTCCTACAGAGGTCTCTACCCAATGTCTAAGTCACAGCCTTCAGGAATGCATAAGAGGAAACTTCCTACAACGCTTTCTAGAGCCGAACACCCATCAAACAATCTCGAAACACCACAGAACTTGAAGGAGACCCTACTAACACCAATAGGTCGCTCTCCCTAAGGTCTATGAACCAAAACCCCAACCCAAAACACTCAATGCAAAATCACGTAGGATGTCTAGCGGAAATTTGTAGATCTTTGTTTCTGAAATCTAAAGTGCCTAATGTGTAGCTCTACTCAATGTGAACGCGTGGATATGCTGCAATGCAAAATCAGACAACGTATGCTCACCGAATCACCAGAAGAAGCTCGTAGATGGAGCTCGCAAAACCAGACCATACGCACGCAATCATAGGTATTGGCGCATAGCTCTCGTCAGGGGCAACACGTTGCACTTCTCCGCACTTGATTCTGACCATCGGTGCGCGCGTAGCGCCAAGATGAAGCTCTCACCCTCTCTCGTACACAGTACGCTCACTCACACATTTCCAAAACATTTTTAAAAATGACAAAAGGTCCTTCATTAAGGTCAAAAAGTGGTATAAATACTACAATTCTCAAACCCTAAAGTTCCAAATTAAACATCTAATCAATCTAAATGTCAAAACTGGGATACAATCTGGAAACTTCTGTAAGCCCCAATATTTACAAGGTGAAATGTCGGGTTTTTCTCAATAAATGAATAATTACAAAAAATAATAATCTTTCGAGCAGTCATTTTCCATAGGGTGTGTCCAGCTTCTAACACTAGAGGATAGCATGAAAGAGGGTTGGCTTGTGTTAGAGTTCCTTATGTGCATTGGAGAGTGGATCTCCGGAGTTGATCGTGTAGGAAATATGCTTTGGCACAACATTGATGATGAGTGCATATTTAGGATTGTGATGTGCAATCTTGGTGTGGAAAAGAACATGATTGAGGAAATAGAGGTTAAGATCAATCAATTTTGCATGCTTCACAACCCACTGATGCAAAATTGGATTCCATTTTACAAGGATGCAAAGCAAGAGCAACAAAGAACCCGACTTGATTTGAGGCGGGGAAGACAACCACCGATGCATTACCCAACGGGTCTTGAGAGCTTACCAAAGGTCATGAGCTTAAGATAATTACACAAGGCCTTGGAAAGTGCACAATAACAGGGAAAACATGTTATTGAGGAGGAGTGGGAGTACACATGAGGATGTAGCACCAAGGTATACTTGTATTCTTATATCAGTGCTATGTTTTTTGATCACTCATTTTTCGTGTTGGCTGTAGTATAAGTCATGCATGGCAGCATGGTGTAAAGTTTGGCATTTCAAGGTAGAATGGATCAACAAAAATCATTTTACACAAGATTGTGGAGTCATGGGGCAAAGTTCAAACAATCAAGTTGACGATAGTCCTCCGATGCAGATCTTGTGGTAGTGGAACTCACATACTTTGGCTAAACTATAGAGATTTTTTCGTGGACTTGTTTGACGTGCAATGGTTCAAGATAAATATGGATGGCCGCAATGCTTCTATGCACAGAGGAGATTCAGTTTCCTTGAGGTGGACTCAAACAAAAAGTGGACTGATCATCAAGACACTTTTGTATTACCCGAGCGTTGTGAACAAGTAAGGCGGTAAATTTTGACTCATCCGACTTTAGGGGACTTGTGTGCCTTTACTACTCATGTAAGATACGACACTCTTGCAGGTGATATTCCACCCAAAAAAGTTGCCGCCAAACTAGTGGTATGTTATAGAGGTGGCCCCATGCAATGCACGTGTGTACGAAGGCTACAATTTTCTAGTTACCTTGTCATATGTGGAGGAGACCAAAGAGAAAAATGAACAAGAAGCCACGGATGTGGCACCAAACGAGCCTGAAGTTGCTTCTAAAGGAGGGATGCATGTAGAGGACCTCTTGGATGAAACTCCATAAATTTGCTTAGATGGAGAGATCTACATAGACATAGGGAATTATGTTGAGTTATGTCAAGATGAGAGAGAGACCTCATAAAGTTATGGATATTGTATTTGAGAAATTTTTCTCCCTTTTATCTCTGTACTTTATATTTAAGCAAGTTTGCCCCTTTTTGTCTCTGTACTAAACTTGTGAAACTTCAAATTATGAATCAAATTGTTTTGACTTCAAATTGTGAATCAAATTGTCATCACTAACATGCTTTAACTCCAAATGTGTTTCTTTTTAAGAAAGATTGATCCAGATGGGTTTTACTCTTCCTTAGAACTCACTTCGAGGAGGTGGTACGACACCCACCACGGCGCTAGTGCACCGGTGCGTCGTCCCACTCTCCTTCTACTTTGGAGCAATCAATGTGCTTTGAGAGCTCGGTGTTAACTAGATGGTCTGCACATTCCTCTAGCCACCAACCTTCTAGTGGTGGATGTGGCTGCTATGAAGGAGGAAACACCGATGCTTCCTCACCGCCTCATAGTCATTGAGGCTCCCTACCTCTCCCTCCTTTGTCCATCCCCACACTGGCTACGACGTCACCCTCTACTCCTGCTTTTGTGAGAATTTTTGGTACTCTTGGTTACACACTTCTAGCTACTCCTTTAGGGTTCACCCCACTTGGACATTCCTTGCTTTGGATCTTAGAGTTCCGTGGACACACCTGCAGACGTTGCGACCCCTCTCAAGAAACGACTCCAGACCCCTTTTGAGCCAATGTTGCAGGAGTGAATCACACCACCCATAAAGTGCATACAGTGCAACCTAGATCACATAATATCAATCAAGGACACAGATGACACGATAGGCGCACGGAGGCAATCTCTTTAGCTTGTCAGGCTAAGATAATCCCACGCATACAACACTCTCGATGGTCAACTAAACCACAATCTATAATCTCACTGCTCTCAACTACACCACCAAAAGGAAACTCACTAAATCATACAAGAATCATATGAAACTTAAGGAACACCATCCGCTCACTAGGATACACCTAACCCAAAGCCTCTACACTCAAAACCCTTACTCTACACCCATCTGTGAAAAACACCTATGAAGATAGAGCAGCATTTTGAAAGTGTCCAAAATTGAAATCTATAAGAACCTATGTGTATCTTAGGTCACCACAATTCTAATGAATACTTTCACGCAAAAAACAGACATTGTTTGATATACATAGATCCATAAATAGCTCATTAGATGCATGAGTGTGTGTGCTCCGTTCCACGAGGAATGCTCGGTGTTGTTTCATAGCTCTTGTGGAGCCTATCGTGATAGTGCAGTAAGATCCCCAATGTGATGAACGAGCGAGGAGTAGCGCCAGGATGAAGCTCGTGCTCTCTCTCTTTTTTTCTCTCACACACAGTTGACGGCAACTTAAAACTTGAATATGATAAAAGTTCTATTTACAAAATTACCTAGGTACCTTATATGCTAAGGCTACCATAGGCTAAACCTAAAATAGAGTTCAAAGGGTCAAATGGATTTGTATTTACAATTTGGAAGTTCCATTGCACGCCGGTTTTTGCAACTAGAGTAACTACTCATTACAAATGATGTTTTTAACCATAATCTAGAGCATTTTATAACTCTCAAAAAATAAGGCTTTGTTGAGTTATGTCGTGTTGTTGACCCACGGGTCTAACCATAGACTCTCCCAATACTTCTCTCGCTTGAGGCCTTTTACCATGCCTAGGCTCTTTCTTGAAGGGATTGGTTGTTCTCTTGGAGATTGGTCCTTGAGAACGCATGTCTACCAGCTTTGTGATCATTTCATCTCTCGTTATCGCTCTAGAAGGGAATCTAGGTGGCTCCCTTTTTGGAATTCTTGTAGGAATTCTCATGTCTGGTGGAGGTATCTATGATCCTTCATTGAACAAATTTCCACCTCTTTCTAATGTAGTTTGTGGTTTTGTGCTTTGTACAACTCTATATTCTCCTCCATACTTGTCAACAACTATAGATTTCCATTGGAGTCAACTCCGTATGGGTAGACATATAAGAGCTTGTGATCTGTGAGATCTTCTGATGAATAATACTCTAAGAACCTTTAAAGGTTGACCTCATTATCAACAATGTATCTATACATTCCTTCACTCTCATGATCGATCATCCAAACTCTCTCAACAAGATTCGTCTTTATCAACTGCAAGTTTGGAAGATCCATTATGGGCGGATGCTTCTCTACCAGTGGGATTTTGAAGCTTCTATATACTGAGTTTGACTCTAAAGAGGACATGATCTTTGGGCTTAACAGCTCTAGCTTGATGTAAGAAGGCTTATTCCAAAGTGTTCAAGTGGGAAAAAGTCAAAACTATGTCCAAAACCATGATTGTTTTCTCACAATTCTCTCAAATTGTTAGTTTTTGTCATGCCAAGGGCACACACAAGGGGAGTCACAGATACATGACAAGTGGCCGGCTGCTGGTGTGGAACAAAGAATTCAAGGGCCAAGGGCTATATAAGGGTATTTGGCTGGTGAATCGGAAACAAGGTAGTCCTATGGGCATTTAGGCTCGTATCAAAGACCTATTTTGGGAAAGAGGGGTGTGGAGCCACCCACTCTTGCATGCTCATGCAAAGGAGGGCGTGCAGGGCCGCCTGCTAAGCGAAGTGGGTGAAGCCGAGGGGTGTGGCATGTGAGGAGCCATTTGTGCCAAGGTCAGAGATGAACTCAACCTCCACCAAACCACACATGCTCCAGCTTGATGGTATCGCGTTGTAGAGGGGAGGAAATCATGTCACTATGGTGAAGCCCCAAGAAGCCACGCAGGGGTCGTAAGAAATATCTCTCTCTTGCGGTGCTCTCTTGTCGCCATAGCCCAAGAGGGGGTTCCTTTTCCACACTTAAATAACCTGAGGCCTTTGGCCGTGGGTAGCTTTATTGAAGCAAGGGAAGGTGCCCACGGGCCAACCCTCCCCTTGTCCCACCGGCATCTCGGAAATGATATGTGCTTGTTGGGCACGGTGGAATCTTGTCAAGCTATCCAGTTACAAAAGTTAGGGGCGATGCAAAATTGTAGAGATTTCATAACGATTAAATTTTGACAGATCAGATATTTCAAAGCAAGCATATATTAGGACTTTATACTCCGAGAAGATTATGCCCGTCTACGAAGTTTCAAAGTAGACGGTTACTCCTCAAGTGGTGCATTTGGACGATTGGACTTATGGATTGACAAAGTTATGATTGGAAGGCATAATTAAGCATAATTAGCATGGATAATTATTGACGTATGCGGTGCACACAGCGATTATGAATTTTTTGAAATCAAGGTATTCTTGTTTCTCTTACTAGCAGTGCACAATGTCACCATGGATTTCAATATCAATATGACTTTGATTTTGAGTGCCCTATGCCTTATCTTCCCAATGATGGCTCATGGCAAGAGACTCTCACGGAGGGTACCCGTGAAGCTACGGGAGGAGATGACGCTTACAAATTTCTTGATATTCAAGAATTTTGAGCACTTCAAGCACAAATGTCAGGTGATGGAAAATAATTTTTCATTAATAAATGAAAATGTCCGCAAATTATCCACTTTAGTGGTACAATTTATGCAACATTAGGCAAAGGGTCCTCTTGAGACACACATGTATGAGCACGTAGCCGATCAGGGGCAGGGTGATCCTAGTTAGGGACAAGGTCCCCCTCCATATTTTTTGCACTCTCTCACTCCAAAGGAGGTGGACGAGTTGTCAAAAATACAAAGCCACCAACTTTAAGGAAGAGGAACGAGAGTGCAATAAGGATGCAGTGAATGTCTTTCTCAGTAAATGGGACAAAATTCACAACTTACAACGTACTCCGGATGCATTCGGGGCATTACAGACAAGTCTGACTCTAGAAGGAAAGGCCTAAAATGGTGGATGTCTCTCAAGGAGAAGAACATCATATCACAAAGTTGGATAGCCTTTGAGGCTATATTTAGAAAAAAGTTTTTACCCACAAATGAGACATATAAAAATTGGACAGCTTGGGACATGTGTTCCATGTGCCAACGTCTAGCATTGCTTGAATATATCTTGCACTATCAAGATGTTATCCTTAAGTTGGAAGGGCTAGACACCTTTCAGAAAGTACCTGGGTTTATCCGTGGTCTGACGCTAGAGCTTAAGAAGCACGTCAAGAGTTAGGATCCCAAAACACTTGAGGAGTCCATAGTGCAAGCTCACATTCATGATGATCCAATTGATAATAAATCACACAATACTCACGTGCCTACTAATACACATGGTAATACACACACACAACATGGAAACAATAAAAGGATATCTATAGTAGCCAACTCAAAAGCAGCTAAGAAAACCAAGGGGTCTCAAGGGCCTCTCTCTACTACTGAGAAATTTGAGAAGGCTAAAAAAGAGAAGTTATGTTTTCAATGCTTGGGAAGCGGCCATTGAAAAAAGGATTGTCCCATGGGAAAATCAGATGCTCACAGTGAGGAGAAAGCAGTGCACATGATGCAATTGTTGCCGCTTGAGTCTTCCTCATGTTTCTCCAAGGTGGAGGTAACACACACCGAGGTGGTGCATGAATGATGTATTGCAGCTTCCATGTGGCAACATACCTTTGGTCCACATGAGCTAGTGCATATGCACGGATCTATTCAAGGACGCAAGGTATGTATCTTGGTAGATGACGATGCTACTCACAATTTCATTAACTACAGGTTTGTGAAAAGGCTCAAATTGCCCCAAACTCCGAGTTCCCACCGTTACAAGGTAGCAATGATAAACATCTATTATGTCAAAGTGTGGGATACTCAAGTGAGAGCTGTACCGTTGTAAATTCAAGGATATCTCACATCCTTGGGTTTTCAGGTTATGAACATGGACAGGTTAGATGTGGTACTTGGTCGGGAATGGCTGCATAGCTTAGAACCATCATTGAAGCATAGCTATGAGCATAATATTTTGATGTTTGAATCGCATGCCGCACATGTCTTGTTGTTAGGAGAGAAGGATGTGCCTTCCTCACCATTGACATGTATAGTAGAGCTTATGAAGCTCACTTCTAATAATGCTCTAATAATGAAATAGAAGAAGTTTTCTTGTGTTACTCATTGTGTCATTTTCTTTTGAATGTTGAATCTATTGAAAATTTATCAGCGTCGCATGCTACTCTCTCTTCTCAACAAGCAAAAGTTGCTAGTTAGTTAAAAGATTTATTAATGGAATTTCAAGATGTTTTTCCTAATGATTTACCATCATGATTATTGCCAACATGATTTGTGCACATGGCATAGACGTGATTGTAGGCAGTAAACTAGTTAGTAAACCAACCTACAGAATGAGTCATTCTAAGGCTGCTGAGGTGGAACGTCATCTTGTTGACTATCTCATCATAGGGTTTATTCAACCAAGTTCTTCACCATTGGATTCTCCTATCCTATTGGTGAAGAAAAAGGATGGTAGTATGTGCATGTGTGTAGACTACCATGGTTTAAACAAGTACCCATTATCACAAGTGGATGAGATGTTTGAAAAGCTCACTCATACTAGCATTTTTGCAAAAATAGACTTGCGGTCAAGATATGACCAAGTTCATATTTGACTTGATGATATACCCAAAATTGCATTATGAGCAAGGCTTGGGCATTACAAGTTTCTAGTTATGCCCTTTGGGTTAACGAATGCACCTGCAACTTTCATGACACTCATGGATAGTGTCTTAAGACCATACTTGGGTAAGTTTATCATTGTTTTTCTCAATGAGATCCCCGTGTATAGTTCTTTTGAGGAAGAGTAATTGCAACATCTGAGGAAGGTGTTTGAATTGCTACACGAGCAAACACGTTATATGTCAAAGAATCGAAGTGTAAATTTGTCAAGGAGGAAATTCACTATCTAGGGCATGCTTTCTCCGCTAATGGGTTGCACATGGATCGATCCAAAGTGGATGTCATTTGGAGGTGGCCTTCTCCCAAAAATCTGGAAGATTAATATATTTTCTTGGTATTTGTAGGTTTTATCAAAGGTTCGTTAAAAACTATGCTCGTCTTGTTGTGCCAATGACGGACCAAGTGAAAGGCAAAGGGAAAACCTTTTGATGGTGTGCTACTCAATAGCAAAGTTTTGATACTCTCAAGGACATATTTGATACGGCTCATATTCTAGATATTGTGGATCCTTTGAAGCCATTTTTTTGGGAAATGGATGCCAGTCTCCATGCCATTAGAGAAATCATTTTGTAGGAGGGGAGGCAAATTTTGTTTGAAATCAAGAATCTTGATTCATCATAACAAAATTACTTTGCTTATGAAGGCAAACTTTATGCAATAGTGGTGTGTATGCAAGATAGAGTGTACCCACTTCTCGTAGTCCACACCCAAGCGTGACCTCCACAATGTGGCTAACTCGTCGAGTTACCCTTGTGCCCAAAGCAAGAAGTTGCGACGCGTGGTATACTTCTAGAACTTGGCGAGTTACTGGTAAGAAACTCCACGTAACTCGCCGAGTGACGTGGTCATGCCACAAAGGTGACACGTTATTTCCACATACATGTACACACGGCATTGCCACGTAACTCGCCGAGTAATGTGGCTATGCCAACATAGGCAAGCCATGTAACTCCACGAGCTACGTGGCAAAGCCTACTAGATTGTCACATAGGCAAGCACCTAACTCGGCGAGTTATGTGGATGCCCTCCTAGAAAAACTCTCAACAAAGACGTGGCATACGTGGCACTCAATGAGACTTACAGAGATGATTGAACATGGACCCACATGCATGCATGTACTTTCTTGACAAGAATCGTACTGAGTATCTAGCTCAGAGAATGTCTGGATCATTGTCACTCCTTGTCTCTATTGAGACTCTTTTTTCCTCTCTTTCTCTCTCTCTCTCTCTCTCTCTCCTCATACAATCTATATAAGAGTCCCTCTACCACATGATAAATTTCATATCATTTTTTGTAAAATTATATACAAATTCATAAGCAAAAATACACCTATTTTCAACCTTTGGGAGCATTGCCCCCAAACTCTGCAGCCGGGGGGGGGAGGGGGGCAACACACAGAGAGAGAGAGAGAGAGAGAGAGAGAGAGAGAGAGAGAGAGAGAGAGAGGAGATAAAGAAAGAGAGAGGAGATAAAGAAAGAGAGTTTTCTTTTTTAATTTTAGTTGATTAAAATCTACTTGTCCATATAGACAATAAGCTAGCTGTCTAAGTATACACCAATCTGGTTGGCCATATATGCGACAATATAGATGATGATATAGAAAATAATCTAATCTAGTTAACCATGCAAAGAACATTTAAAAGGTCTTGGAGCAGTCCTATAAGCGACCATATAGAGGATCATATCATCAACCATATAGATGACCATATGTATCCCTATATAGAAGATCGTAGAATGGCCATATAGACTAGCATAGAACTAACCATATAGACTACCATATACATGTGGTCTATGGAAAAATGATAGCACTATATTTAGATGACCATATGGATTCCAATGTAGAGGACTATATAAGTTCCCATGTACATAGTCATAGAGAAAACCATATAGAGTCCAATATAGCTTTCCATAGAACCATAGAAAGACGGTCAGATCCTAATCCATTATATAGAAAGATAGCATATAAAGATGACCCTATTAATGACATATAAAGATGATCGACATAGAAAACCAATCTTTACAAAGCTAACCATGTATATGTCCATGCAAAAAATTGTATATATGACCATAGAGAGAACATTGTAGATGCACTTGTAGGGGAGCATGTAAACACCCATACAGAAACTATAAAGACAAGCATGCCCTAATCCATTATAAAAGGATACCAATGTAGATGAACATATAAAGGTTCACATATGTGGCAATCAGCCTAATCATATAGATGAAAATATAGACAACCATATAAAGAACCATGTACATTCACAAAGATCCAACAATATCAGATGATCAATTTTAATCCATGATAGAAGAGCTAAAATGGGTTGTATGAGCCATATGTCCCATTTTAGCACATAGGATGGTCCTTGACTGCCCAAACCATATTGTATGCCTATGTGAATTTTTAGGAGTGGATGAATGGTTCTCACACCATTCGTGAGAAGTATCATGCTCATTCAATATGGTTTGATCGGTCCCGACCCATACTATGCGCTAAAATGGGAGCCATATCTCCCATTTTAGCGCATAGTATGGGCCTTGACTGCCCATACCATATTGGATGGCTATGAAACTTTGTATGGGTGGTTAAGTGGTGCTCACACACCCATCCTTGAAAAGTCTCATGGCCATCTAATATGATTTGGACAGCCCCAAACCATACTATGCTCTAAAATTGGGCCGTATGGCTCATATGACACATTTTAGCACATATTATGGGCCTTGACCACCCATACCATATTGGATGGCTCTACAAATTTTTAGGGGTGGTGAAATGATTCTTAGTCCCACCCGTGAGAAGTCTTGTGGCCATCTAAGATGTTTTGGGTGGTCGCGAACCATACTATGTGCTCAAATGGCCATACGGTCCGTTTTAGCACATTATATGGGCCTTGATCACCCATACCAATTTGGATGGGTATGCAAAGTTTTAGGGGTGGGATTGAGAACCATTTTCCTAACTATGCAAATTTTCACATCCATCCGCTATGGTATGTGCGATCAAGGTCGATATTATGCTGCTAAAAATGGTTTGTATGAGCCAAACGATCCATTTTAATGCATAGTATGGATCGGGACCGCTCAAACCATATTGGATGGCTGTAGTATTTCTCAAGGTTGGGGATGAGTCCCATTCCCCCACTTGTATAAATTTTCACATCGATCCAAACTTGTATGGGTGGTCAAGGCCCATACTATGCACTAAAATGGGTTGTATGACTCATACGACACATTTTAGCACATAGTATGGATCAAGACCGCCCAAACCATATTGGATAGCTGTGAAAATTTGTACAAAGGTAAGTGAGCACTATTCTTCTACCCGTGCAAAGTTTCACATTCATCCAATATGATATGGGCGGTCAAGTCCCATACTATGTGCTAAAATGGATTGTATGAGCCATATATCCCATTTTAGCACATAGTATGGGCCTTAACTACCCATATCATATTGGATGGTTGTTTAAAATTGTAGGGGTGAAATAATGGTTCTCAACCCCACTTGTAAAATACTTGTGGTTGGTTTGGGCAGTTCCGAACCATACTAAGTGCTAAAATGGACCGTATGTCTCATACGGCACATTTTAGCACATATTATGGGCCTTGATCGCCAATACCATATCAGATGGCTGTAAAACATTGTAGGGATGGGAGAATAGTGCTCACCCCCACCCGTGAAAGGTCTTGTGGCAATCCAATATGGTTTGGGTGGTCTCGAACCATACTATGCGCAAGAATTAGTCGTATGGTTCATACGGTCCATTTTGGCGCATAGTATGGGCTTTGACCACCCAAACCATATCAAATATCTATGAGACTTTACACAAGTGATAAAATACTATTCAAACCCACCCATGAAAAGTCTTATGGACATCCAATATGTTTTGAGACGTCTCAATCCATACTATGTGCTAAAATTTGTTGTATGAGCCATATGTCTCATTTTAGCACATAGTATGGGGTTGACTGCCCATACCATATCAGATGGCTGGAAAAATTTACAGTGGTGGAATAATTATACTCTCTCTAACTCATGCAAAGTCTTGTGGCCATCCAATATAGTTTGGGCAATTTTGACCCATACTATGCACTAAAATAGGTGTATGGCTCATACGTCCCATTTTAGCGCATAATATGGGCCCTAAGCGCATGCGTTAAAATGGGTTGTATGTCTCATATGGACCATTTTAGCCCATATCATGGGTCCTAATTGCCGATACCATATTGGATGGCTATGAAAATTTCTAGGGAGAGAAGAATAGTTCTCATCCCCACCCATACAAAGTCTTGTGGCCATCCATAGTATGGTTTTGGTGGTCTCAAACCTTACTATGCATAGTGTTTAGGGTTTAGGGTTAAGGGTTTAGGGTTTAAAGTATATGTTATGGAATTGATATCTTATTATTTATTGCAATTGTGACAGGTGGAAAAGGCTTGACCGAGCTAAGCTATTGCAAAAGGATATCATATTTCATGTACATTTTATTATTCAAGTGCTCTTTATGAGCTTTGGCCATTTATGACTGGTCGGCCAGTTTGTACTCACTTTGACCATTCAAGAATCTATAAATTAAATACGTGCAAGAGGAAAATGGTCACTCTTGCATGGGGGGAGATTGCACCCAGTGTCTGCGTTGCTCTTCTCATCTCTCCCTCTTCTCTCTCGCCGTGCCGGCGTAGCACTCTGCTCTAGGAGGTGCGCCTACACGTGCTCTCCCATTCTATCACGCTCTCTATCTCTCTCTGTTTGCATACGCCGTGGTTATGTGCTATACGAGTCTGCAGGTACATAGATTTAGTCGTTTATGTCTTGCTATGTGCTATATTTCAGTATTTTGCAAGGCAGCCATGCATCCGTTTGTAGCAGTGGTATCAGAGCATAGGTAACGCTCTTGGTAACAAGCAGTCATCGAAGACCTGAATTTGGTATCCAAGAAAGGTGCACAATTTTCTTTTCTTGAAATGTAGATCTTTGCAGTTAAGTACCACATATAAGTGCAATTATACAACTCTAATTAGCTTCATGCGATTTTATCTTGATTGACATTTTTTGTAAAAATCTTTGAAATTTTTGGGGGGTGAAAGGGAGCCCGATATGATCATGGCAAAATAAGAAATAGGAAATAGGATTTTGTCGTACGTAGCGCTAAAAGAAGCAGAAGAAGTCTGTGTAGTTTGGAAAACAGAGGTGTTTGTGTACAAATCTGGAAGTAGAGGAGAGGAAGTTGATGAGGCAATGATTGAAACTAATCATTGGAGCTAGATCTGAGTTTTTCTGTCTTTCTTTTGAATCGGTGGAATCTGCAAAGAAGTCTGAAATGAGGTAAAGCTTTGGAAAGAGAGCGTTCTCTATGTATGGAAGTTCTCTACAAGGGAAGCAAGGATCAGTTGGCCCGATCTCGATTCCATCAAGCCATGAAGGCACCATCATTTTCGGGCTAATTCACTGCTATAAACTGTTCGGGGGCTGATTCATGGCATGGCCATAATAGGAGGCGACTCAATAGGTGGATACCCAAGCTATTTACACACACACACACACACACACACACACACACAAGCGAGCCATCATAGGCCGCCAGTTCTCACTGCCGCCAGACTCTTTCTCTCACAGTGTCGCGCACACACACACATGCCACCTCATCATCGGGTTATTCTGTCCCTCACTTGCCAACTAGTAGCCGCCATGCAACCTAACACCATCTTCACGGCTGTAGTCGCAAGCTCACCCAGCTACGTCAGGTGGAGAAAAAATTTCTCTCTCACTCAGCTCTCGGCCGCCAGCAGCCATCCGCTCACTCTTTATCCCTCATTGGATACACCAACCACGTCAGCAGAGTCTCGCGATTCTCTTTCTCTTTCTCTGGCCAACTAGCCGTGGCACACCACACAGACGGTTGTCTGTTGTCTTGACTCCTGCTTACAACAACCACACAAAAAAATAAAATAAAAAAAATAACGGGTGCCGCAAAGACCATGCACACTCTGATCAAAGCAAAGGCCCTCGGCATTTTGCGAGTTTGTCTGCGTTCGTTGGATTCCCCATGCAGCAGGTGCCGCCCTTTGCATTTCGACCACCCAACTGCCCCTTTCTCATGCAAAGGCACCCATAATTGCTAACCCAAAATTCACTATTGAATTATTTCTCTCTCTCCCTCCCCTGTCTACTTGTGGCGCTCTCCCTCCCCTGTCTATTTGTGGCGCACCGCAGAGTTCAGTTGCTTCCTAGCAACCCTATTTCAGGCTCTCTCTCAACAACCTGAAGCGCCCATCTTCAGTGTGGTTTGCCAACCCACACACACACAACTGGAGGTCGCCGTTACTCTCTACAGCTATGACAGGTGGACGCATTTTTTCTTTTTTTTTTTCTTCTCTACCGCACATTAGGTGCATGCAAATCTCTCTCTCTCTCTCTCTCTCTCTCTCTCTCTCTCTCTCTCTCTCTCTCTCTCTCTCTCTCTCTCTCTCTCTCTCTGCCCCTCGTTTACTAGACAAGGGGCACACACGCCCATGACTCCAACCACCCTCATGCAGAGGAGTTGTTTCTCTTTCTCTCTCTCTCTCTCTTCAACACCCTCAACCACAGTAGCCATACAATCTTTCTCTCTCTCACACCTCCTAGAGGGCAGACTGCAGTACCAGTTTTACTCTCTCTCTCTCTCTCTCTCTCTCTCTCTCTCTCTCTCTCTCTCTCTCTCTCTCTCTCTCTCTCTCTCTCTAGTGTAACCCTAGCGCAGACTAGAGCAGACCAACATCGTCTACCTCAGCCCCCTCTGGGCAAAGGGCTGCCCTGGGGGAGGTGTTAAGCTTTAGCCTAGACCCCCTCAACAGCCCACGCAGCTCTGTGCGAAGCTCTGCCCCAGCCCTACGAGGACGGCCTCAGTCCGGGTTCCGGACTCAGCCCTGCAAAGTACAGCAGGCCGCGGTGCCCTTCGGCAGGGAGAGATTCCAAGCATTGTGCACCCTTGCAGGGGCAAGCACACCGACAGCGCGAGCTTCCACTCTACGCTGCTGTTTTTCGACAGGGGAGGCGTCTACAGGTCCCGATACACTCAAAAAAAAAAAAAAAAACCTTTTCAAAGGTTGTTGTAGCCTTGGGCATTAGAGAGGTTTTTTTGGCACTGGTTTCTGGTTTTCGGCTTCAGCCCTGCGAAGTACATCAGGTCAAGGTGCCCTTCAGAAGATACTCGACATAGTTAAATCTGCAGGGGACAAATCTGCAGGTCACGACACAGTTCAAGCCTTCTCAAAGTTCTGAAGTTCATAACTTTTTCAAAGGTTGAAGCCTTGAGCATTCTCAAAGGGTTTTCCCTCTAGAATTTGCGAGTCAGTGGTTGGTTCACTTTTATCCCCTCAAGCACAGGGATGGCTACTCCAAAGACCCCCACCAAAACAAGACCGAGTTTTGCAACAGTGCTGGCAGCCCCTAGCAAACTTGATCGCATCACGTAGTTGCAAGCAACTCTTGATCGAGTCTTGGAGGAAAACTTTGAACTCAAATCTCACCTGTGCAAATTAGAAGAACAATTCAAGTCTATGACTGACCTCACCACCGACAAGGTAAAGGAGGTTGAGGCAAAGGTTAGACAAGTTCACTCAACAACCATTGCCCAAGTAAAGACGCGTGTAACAAAGGAAATCTCCGAACAAAAATCTCAAGAAGATAATGCCCTCAAGGTACGCATCGGTGGGCTCCCCTTGCAGTGGTGCACTCTTGAGGACACCCTTGAAGAGGCAATCATCAAACTTAACAACATTATTGAGCCAATCAACATCAAGTCAGAGAATGTCGCTTGGATCAATGATACACATCGTCATGTGCGTCCCGAGCATTGTGTTCTTACCTTCAAGAACAAAGAGGAGCGGGTGAAGTTTCTACGGCAGTCCCGCCTTCTCAAAGAAACCAAGCTTTGGATTGCAGAAGAATTGACTTGCATGAATCAACTCAAGAGTAAAGCGAGCGAGCTTCAGAAGGTGCATGAAGCGCGTAAGCAAGGAAAATGGGCAATCTATCGAGGTGGCAAAGCGATCATCCAGGAATTCCGAAATCACAAACCAGCTCTCCCCCCAGCCGACCCTTAGGTTTTTGTTTGTTTTCTCCTTTTTTTTTTTCTACCCTACCCTCTTGATGGCCCCTCAGTCCTTAACTGATATGTATCAGCACACACTGAGAATGAATCGTTGTAATGTTGTGTTCTTGGTCCCATAGGCCATATATGACCTCCGTGGATGATAATCCAATCTATCTATCTATCTCTCTCTCTCTCTCTCTCTCTCTCTCTCTCTCTCTCTCTCTCTCTCTCTCTCTCTCTCTCTCTCTCTCTCTCTCTCTCTCTCTCTCTCATGCGGACCACACTTTCACTGTCTCTTTCTGATCGTATTCAACCACCCTTCTCATCGAGTGGACGACCAGAAAATCCTCCCATATCTTGCTCTCATCCAACCACTTCACTGCAAGCAATACCAACCATTGGATATATGTCCATTTCTCTCTCTCTATCTTCATCTCATGCATCCTTCACCACCCATTAATTCCATTGTCCATGCAGACTCAAAGGAGCCGCTTGCAGACTCAACAACAAACCAATGAAGCACACACACACTGCTCTCCTAATCCGAACAAGCCCTTTCTCTCTCTGTCTTTTGGTGGTGCTGGCTGCTTGAAAGAGCCATGCAGGATAACTATCGCACACCATAAGAGACCACTAGTCGAGCCGCCACTGCAAGCACGTTCGGTCACCACTCCGAGCCTAGCTAAGTACGTTTTTTTACAAATCATGTACACCCTAAGCCCACTCTCGTACATCCTTAACCCACTCTTAGTTGATTATCTCTTTCTGCAGATTATCGTAAGCCCACACCAGACAAAATACGTGCACACACTCAGCCCCTCTTGTCTCTTTCAACTCATCCATTGCACACGCAGTAGCAGTAACTCTTGACGTAGATTCCATCGTCAATCTTCCCTAGCAACAGCCATCACATTTGCAACTCCCAGAAGCAGTGGCAATACCGTCTGTAACCGCCTTCATCTGGTCAATCCGCAGCTTGTAGGCAGAGGTTGTGGTGTCCGCATTGTCCTTCATATATTCTGACACCAGAACGAGCCTTGTGGCTTAGTACTTCTACAGAAACCCCTCTGAGCAAGAATGGTTGGTCCTTCTCAACTCTGGATCAGAGAACGACCGCAAATACAAAGTCGACCTGTATAGCGTGTCACGTTAAGTGGCTCACGGAAACTGGAGATGTGGCGGTCATGGAAACGGCGACAGTGCTCATTCCGGTGGTGTGGCAGTTGATCAGGAGAAATAAGATGATGCGAGGCGAGCTGCCTCCCAAGGTCATACTTGGCCGTTTTATTTTTATTCATTTTCTGTCCTTGATGATAGGGTTCATTCCCACGCTTGTGGCTTCCCACATTATTTTCGCCAGAACTAATTGCTTAAGCGGCCCAAAACGCAATCTTTTGCAAATCGAGTGTTCTCAGAGGTTACGCACTGTGCCAATTTTTGGCAATCGTCAATTTTTTGTATACTATACTAGGGGCAACATGTCCCCACAACAACTCACTGATTGTTTCAACTTCCACTAATCAAATAGCTTTCTTTATTTTATTTTATTTTTAGTTTTTCGGTTACCTACGAGCACCATCATCCCCTGCACAAAAGTAAATGCATAGGTGTTCCTCATTAGCGTGTATATTACAATCCTCTATTCCAACTGATAATGCAAACTTTTGATCACCCTCATGGCTATCTGCAAAGGTCCACCTTGGATGTATTGATGACGATTAACATGATGATGGAAAATAGTAGACATGAATTGGCATTTACACCCGTCTAGTTAGCATTATCATCTTTCAATTTTTTTAAAACTTTTTTTTTCTTTTTTTTTTAAAGCTCTTGATCTGTCTGATAAAGAGGATAGCGATGGTGAACATGTGGCATTATAGAACAATAATTTCACTTTTCATGGGTCATCTTGTCTCTTAGTTTATTTTGATACTTTCATGCCCTACATTGTCAACACCGTGAATAATCATAATGTGCTAGGGTCACATTTTCACCCTCAAGATACATCATGCCTTAATATTCTAGCAATGATGACTCAAATTGATCGTTACCTAGATAATTAAGCAATTATCAAGCATAAACACAAAAATCCCTCTCTCATCATTATTTGCAGGAGCCATTATTTCCATAATGTAAGTTTATCCCCATTAGTATTGATGTCATGTAATTCAATTTTTGCTTTATTTGCTCTTCAAATTGTCTTAAATGTTCCCTCATGTGTCAGCCAAATTGTTGTTGCATATTACTCCATATTGTTCCAGTTATTTGCTTCTGTACCACATCACTCCCAACGTTTCCAATACTCCTTCTCAGAGGACTGCCCTTTATTGACAAATAATTACCTCTATGCCCGATTTGCAACCAACTACTTTAGGAAACCTACTTTTGACCTATCCTAACATTCATACATTGAGTGTGGCCTCACTTTCTCTGACGACCGATATCCACTAGTCATCCCAATCTTGCACACCACCCTGTCAAATTATTTAACATCTCTCTTATCCGCTCATTTGTACTTCAAGTTATCTACTTTCATTCTCTTTTCTTGGAAAACAAATTTGCATCAATTTTTTCCTTCATGACGTTTCAAATGTTAATGCATTTGATTGCAATTATTAACGTCTTATTCAATTTAACAAGCAATTTTTTTTAGTGCTTTGTTTTTTAGAACAGTTTTGTAGATAAATCTAAATACAATGTTCTCATATAAAAATCCACGTATGACACTCCTTAATGCATTATGGTAATACCCCTCTTGAAGCATCATTTCAATTCTCCCTGATAAGTAAAATCTCGCTACGTATCTTTAGACCTAAAAGTAAAATTATCTAATTCTCCCCAAGTGCTTATTCCATCTCTTCTCTAATCTTGGCCCCTCCACATTCCCCCACCCTTCACCACATCTCTTTATGCACGAATCCTCTAGTTTAATAGTGGTTTGATAAATTAATATTTATTATATTTGATTTCTTTTAAGTGAGTCATTTTGCAGATATTCTCACACCCCTGCAAATACCCAACAACTTTGCAGCAGGCAAGAAATTTTCAGATGCTCCCTTACTTGTTTACATTATGTTGCAAAATCCATTGTTTCTAATGTCATGCGTTGGGTTCTACTTTCCTTGAATTGAACTCTTACTGCTTTTTATAGCAAAGAGGTCATTTATTCTTCACTTTTTGTGCCATGTCTAGTCCATTGGTCACAGGCACATCGATTTGCGATTTAGGCAATGTGTCAATGCTCATCTAGTGCAGATTTGCCGATTTAGGCAGCACAACAACAAACTACAGATTCACGCTTTTTGAACTTATATCCAATGCAGATTCGTCGATTTAGGTAGCATTAGTGCAGATTCTCCGATTTAGGCAGCACGTCTTATTGGTGTAGATTCGTCAATTTAGGCAATACCAATCACAAAATCATGCTGCAGTGGCTGGCCACCACAGTCACTTGGGTGATTTTGTTACCCGGGTATAGAAAATGAAAGATGTTTTGGATTTGGATTTGGACTTATACTATGGAATTGGAATTTGATTGGGATTTGGTATCTCGTGATTATTATGGCAGTGTATATGTGATGAGACTTGACATTATGAGATTAATGGTGAGTGTAACCAATGATATCCTGATTCATTAGGGTATGACATATACTGCTTATTCTAGTGGTATGGAACACTAGAATAGGTAGTATGTGAATGACGGCAGGCATAAGCTAATGTTGTTTAGTTTCATAATTTTTTTTTTTATGTGATGTTTTTGACACAACATACTACTCACTGTTTTTGACAAGTATTGTTTGTAGATTTTTATCTTCGCAACTGAGGACAGTTGCTTTCCAACAGAGAGGTATGTTATGGAATTGATATCTTATTATTTATTGCGGTTGTGACAGGTGGAAAAGGCTTGACCGAGCTAAGCTATTGCAAAAGGATATCATATTTCATGTACATTTTATTATTCAAGTGCTCTTTATGAGATTTGGCCATTTATGACCGGTCAGCCAGTTTTTACACACTTTGACCATTCAAGAATCTATAAATTAAATACGTGCAAGAGGGAAATGGTCACTCTTGGACGGGGGGAGATTGCACCCAGTGTCTGCGTTGCTCTTCTCATCTCTCCCCTCTTCTCTCTCGCCGTGCTGGCGTAGCACTCCTCTCTAGGAGGTGCGCCTACACGTGCTCTCCCATTTTATCACGCTCTCTATCTCTCTCTGTTTGCATACGCCGTGGTTATGTGCTATGCGAGTCTGCAGGTACGTAGATTTAGTCATTTATGTCTTGCTATGTGCTATCTTTCAGTATTTTGCAGGGCAGCCACGCATCCGTCTATAGCAGTATATGCTTAGAGTTTAGAGATAAGGATTTAGGTTTAGAGTTCAAGGTTAAAGGTATTGGGTTTATGGTTTAGGGATTACGGTTCTGGGTTTAGGATTTATAACGCATAGTATGGATCGAGACCGCTCAAACCATATCGAATGGGGACGAAACTTTGCACCGGTGAGGGGCAACACCATTTCCACACCCATGTAAAGTTTCACAGTCATTTGATATGGTTTGGGTGATCAAGGTCCATACTATGCTCTAAATGGACCATATGCCCTATTTTAGCGCATAATATGGGCCTTGATCACCCAAACCATATTGGATGGCTATGAAAGTTTGCATGGGTGGGGATGAGCACCATTATCTCACCCCTACAAATTTTCACAACCATCCAAATTGGTATGGATGTTCAAGGCCCATACTATGTGATAAAATGGGTCGTATGAGCCATACGGTCTATTTTAGCACATAGTATGGTTCAAGACTGCTAACCAAACCATATTGTATGGCCACAAGACTTTGTACAGGTGGAGGTGAGAACCATTATCTAACCCCTACAAGGTTGAACAATCATCCACCAATATGGTATGAGTGGTCAAGGCTCATATTATGTGCTGAAATGGGTCGTACAAGCCATGTGGCTCATTTTAGCACATACTATGGTTCGGAACCACATAAACTATATCCAATGAATAAAAGACTTTGTGCGGGTGGGGATAAGCACCATTCCTCTACCCATGCAATTTCACAACCATCTGATATGGTATAGGTGGTCAAGGCCCTTACTATGCGCTAGAATGGGCTTTATGAGACACATGGCCCATTTTAGTGCATAGAATTGGATGGGACTGCCCAAACCATATTGGATGGCTCTAAAAATTTTCATGGGTGGGATTGAGCACAAATTATCCATGTGTACAAATTTTCGCATCCATCCAGTATGGTATAGGCCATCAAAGCCCAAACTATGCGTTAAAATGGGTTGTATGGCTCATACGACCCATTTTAGGGCATAGTATGAGTTGGGACCACTTAGACCATATTGGCTGGCCGTGAGACTTTTTATGTGTGGGGGTGAGAACCATTTCCCCACACTTGCAAAGTTTCACATGGATCAAATATGGTTTGGGCGATCAAGGCCCACACTATGTGCTAAAATGGCTCGTATGGCTCATATGGCCAATTTTAGAGTATATTACGTATCGAGACCTCTTAAACAATATGGGATGGCCACAAAAATTTTCACGGGTGGAGGTGAGCACTATTTCCCGACTTGTGCAAAGTTGCATAGCCATCCAAACTACTATGGGTGGTCAAGGTCCATACTATGCGGTAAAATGGACCGTATGTCTTGTACGGTCCATTTTAGTGTAGAGTATGGCTCGGAACCACCCAAACCATATTGGAAGGCCATGTGAATTTGCACGGGTGGATTTCAAATCCATTTCTCCACCCTTTCAAATCCTTGTGGCCATCCTTCTAGTTATAACACAAGTGGCCCCGTCGCCCAGGGAGGTCACCTAATAAATATGTAACCTATCACGTGAGTTCAACAGAAGGGTAGTTAAAGTTCTTGAAACTTACAAAAATATATATATAGAGGGAATTATTTTTTCAAATTTGAAAAAAACTTACAGATTTTAAAAGAAAAGGGTGTTAGTACCTGATCTGTCAGGGCAGTCAGGGTATTCAGGATATTGTATTTTGAACTGTAACTAAGACCTTTAACTTTTGAACCTTAGGGATATGTGGACATTAGTACTTATATTTTTGGGTTGTTGGGAATGTGCCTTAGGGTATCTGATGGCGTGAGGCAGTTTCAGGATAACTAACAAGGTATTTCTCTTTTCTCCTGATCTCGTACTGCTGTTTATGCTCTGTAACTGGGTGATGATGATGAAGATAATGTGATGGCAGTCTCTTTTCCTCTTCCTTATGGTGTTCTTTACTTATTTACTTTGCAGTATTGTGTATGAATACTCAGTGTACCGTTCCTGTTTCCTGAATAATTGCATGTTACTTGCATTGAATACCTGTTAGGGATGTGTGCCCCTAACAAACGGTACATTAAATTCTTAACAAAATTCACAGATAAGGGGTTTTACAAACATGTCTTGAACGCACGTGATATGGTAGTTTTACACATTGTGAACCCCCCAAGCCCCGTCGACGCTACCGGCCCCATCATGGTGTCATCGACCATGTCATTGTCCACTTTGTTCTTCACTACACCCGGCGGCCCTCCTCGACACACCCGTTGTGTTGGCTCACCCATACACGCATGCATGGCCCGTCGGCATTGCCGATGCTTTTGGCATCATCATCACAGTGAAGTCGACGGTGGCATTGTTCTCTCCGTCCTTCACACACTCTCTGATCCTCATGTGGCTCACACGTAGACCCACACGGCCCCATCACCCTTGAGGTGCATGGCTTGTCAGCTCCATTGATGCTACCACCCTCAATTAAACCATCACAATGCAGTTGACAGTGGCATCGTTTGCTCCGTGCTTTAAGAACCAGTTCATATGTCCACCCATGTCGACCCGATCCATCCCATCATCGAAGACTTGCACAGGTAACCCCTCAGTTGTCCTCCCTTGACGTAGTTGATCCCATCGGTACACCCTTGGGGAGGTCATCTAATAAAAATGTAACCTGCCACGTGAGTTCAACAGAAGGGTATTTAAAGTTCTTGAAACTTATAGAAATATATATATAGAAGGGCATTATTTATTCAAATTTGAAAAAAACTTACAGCTTTTAAAAGAAAAGGGTATATTATATTACTAAAAATTTTCACAGAGAAGGGTTTTTACAAACATGTCTTGAACGCACTTGATATGGTAGTTTTACACATAGTGAACCCCTCGAGGGTGCACCTTACCTCGATCTGCCATGTCATGTTGTCATTGGCAATGATGTTGTCCGCTTTGTGCTTCACATACTCGGAGCACCAGCCCAATCGTCCGTCCATGCCATCCCATCAACGTGTACATGTCCTTGGTTATCCTTTGTCCATGTAGTTGGCCACATCATAATGGAGTCGTTGGAGCTCCGTCAAGCACCTTTCAGTTCTTGTCCGTGCGCTTGGCTCCTCGCCACACCACAAGCCATTCGGTCAGTGCATCGGGTGTTGTCAATGGATGTGTCCTCTCATGGAAACCTTCTCTTGCGGCCTTCCCCCAAGAAGGGGGTTCCCCTCGTTTGCCACGGCCTATGGGTCATGGTTCTTGGGGGGTCTCTCAATCCGCACCGGATTGTGTACAACTATAAGATAGTGGTGCTCGGTTGAGATAGGAACGGGGTGGACCACGGAGCGAGGGACGGGTGAGGGTAGGCAACGAGTTCTCCGCACCCCTCTTGTGAGGTTGGGATGCAAATCCCCCCCTCGGGCGAGTGCCAAGGCTACCTGCCACCGATGGGCTTGTACTTTTGGGTCGTTTGTCTCGCGGGGCTCAACACGTTCGGGGTGGTCGATGAGGCTGAGTGATGGCGAACCGTGTCCAGGGCCGAGGCACCCACTACGGTGAGCCCCCATCTAGCTGCGGTGTGATCAAGGAACGCGACGGACGTTTTTCTTGCCCTGAGCTACATGCGGCTTGTATCAATGTGGAAGGTCCCAAACCCGTGTACACAGGTAAACCAAAATCTATTTTTTTTAAAATCTTTCTTTTGTGATCCAATGATATTTCAAATAAGTAGACTTTTATTATTATTTTATACTTTTTAAAAATAACATATAAATTAAAATATGAATTTTTTGGCATAAATTACCATGTAAATAATTAGATTGAGATATGTTGAATTTTACTTGATTTTACTTTCCATGCGCATATCGACGGATATTCGATGCGTATATCGACGGGATGAAAGTATGTCGATATCCGCGTAGAAAGGTACGGCCATCGATATATACTGCGTCGATATCTTGATGTTATGTTGTAGTGTATGATGATGTGTCAAAATGGTGACATGTAATCATTAGGTGGAAAAAAAGGAGGTGATGAGTTAGCAAGGTGGCGATGTGCCATGCTTGGTGGCTCATGAGGTGGCGAGTGATGTGGCAAGCCATGCAAGCAATACTTACATGTGGTATGTGAGGTGGTGGGTGACATGGCACATAAGGTGAAGTGGCATGCAAGGTGGCAGTGGAGGGTGGTGGATGAGTTGGCAATTAGAGTGACATGGCAAGCCAAGTGTTACAGTCAAAGTGTTGACTATGGTGATGTGGAAGGTGAGATGGGGAGATGACATGGACCTTTGGTGATGTGGAGGCCTCCTTGTATGAGGTGGACTAGCCAACTAGGATTGGGAGAGTAGAACCAAACCATGGTTGGTTGACAAGTGTCAAAATTTATAGGTTTGGTATTTACCAAACCTAAGGAGGTACACCTCAAGTGAATGGTGCAAGTGAAAAAAACTAAAACAATGAAAACGTGTCTTTCCCTTACTCAAAATGACTCAATATTCTTTCTATGAGGACCTCACACTAAGATTCATGACATATATGAAAATCAAAATGATTGGCAATATACATTATTTATTAGATTTTAATGTTTAAAAAACTATATCAAGGTTCTCTATGTAGTCTTTGTTATTTTCTAAGGTAGATCTTTAAAAAATGAACCATTGAAGTTTAATTTTTTTTGCATGGTCACATTCCTTGGGTCATAAGGGATTTGTTATGGAGATCTATAAACTCAGTTAGTAAATTCTCTATCACCTCCTTGAAGAAATGCCTTCCTCTATCACTCACAAACTCAATAAGAAGTCCATGTCTCATGAATATATATTCATATAAGAATGCAACCATGTTTCCTTCATCGTTCTTCCTAGTGTCTCTAGCTTCAACCCACTTGAATCATTGGCTATAATAATATATTGGGAATGAGTCTTGTAATCAAGTGTTTGTATAGGACCAATAAAGTTAGTAACCCACTTAGCAAATCTTGCTTACATCATTGGTTACAATAACAATGGTCCCATCTTGCTCCCATCATCGGTTTACAAATGGCGTTTGATCTGCAGTTTTGATCCTCCAGAGGGTCGCTCAAAATTCATCTTGTGTCAAATCTTTCCACATTTTTCCATGTTCAAAGTCCTTGCTTTGAAGTTTCGGCGTTTGATTTCAAAATTCAATTCTAACTTTCTTGGCTCGACTTATCAATTTTTTGTTGATCATCTGTTGTTTTTTTTTGTAAAAGAAATAAATTTACAATGATTATTAGTCGGCCAAAAATTAGCCAAAATTAGTGTGGCCTCCCTTATATACATACTCTTATTCTGGTATTAGATGGTGATGGTATGGCTTATGATTATGCCAACTAGGAGTTTGTTAGGCTCTGAAAAACTTGTTTTTTAAAGAAAACGAAAGGAAAGGAAACAAAAAGAAGTAAGATGACAATAATAATATATACAAATGATAATCTTGCCGCATTCCCCCCCCTTCCTAGAGTGAATCATCTCCGACGAACTGTCAGAGTTCTTGGGAACAAAGCGCGTGTCTATGCATAGCCATATAGTGTGGCTCTATGATGCTGATGGAGGATATGCATGGGGAAACAAAATGATGTGCAAGAGAGAGGTGCTGAACAATATGTTCAGTGGCTGTTGGTGGCGAGGGTGCCTTGAAGTTGCGTGGGCCGAACAAGAAGACGTGCTTTGTGTTTGAATTTGACCTAAAAACGTTTTGATGCCGATGGTTACATTGCTTTTTGGCTTTGTTTTGGTCGCCCTGAAATTTCTTGGGTTTGGAGTCACTAGAAGAGGCATGGTGCTGGCGAGTTTGTGGAGGTTTAAATTCTGTGTAGGCAATGTAGGCTGATGTGTATTGGTTTGTCATTTTGGTATCCACAATTGCCTAGGCTTGGTTTCCATGATTGATTTTTTAACCCATATTTTCTTGACCATGGTTGTGGAGTATCACTAAGCTGGTGCATGTGGTGGTGGTAGAGGTTCCCATACATGGTCCGTTTGTACGAATGGCGTGGCGAAAGATTGGCCCTCATGTTCGAGGAGTAAGGTATTTTCCTGACAATTTGGCGTGGCTTGATAAGTGTGCATCCACGGCACTCCTAGAATAACTGCTTCGTTAAGATGTTGATCTTTGACCACATGAACTTGATGCGGATAAATTGTTCCAGCAATGGTGATTGGTAAATATGTGGCCCAGACTGTCCATATTGCCTTTGTTCGCTACTTTGAACCCCATAGTGTTGGGCATTAGAGGTTCCCACATGATCTTTTTGAAAGTGGAGTAGTTAACCGCATTAGCTCTGGCCCCTCTGTCCACTAAGGCTCTTTTGGGGGTGTTGTCGGCAAGTTATAAATGAATGCAAAGATCCATTCTTCCTAACCATGTAGCTACCGTTTGTATGGATGCTATTGCAATAGTCTCGGTAGCAACGTTTCGTTGTGCTTTCCTCTGGAAGTTTGCTTGCTCTTTGCGCTTTGATATTCTGAATTTGGATTCCTGTTGTGCTTGTTCCCGAATGTCCTATGCTTGATGTCGGTGCTGAGCTGCTGCATGTAGTGTTGCGAGTTCTTCTGGTGTTACCGGAAAAAGATATTTCTTTAATCTGCAGCCACTCGTCCAATTATGAATCTCCTCCCCTGCTAATGTTGCAAGCTTGATGGTGCCACTTTGCGATATATCATGTATTACAAAAGACCCCATTCCTCGCTTTTTGATTTTTTTGGAGTGTTGTTTGAGGGTATACATGATAATGTAATCCCCTTTTTGGAACTCCTTTCCAATCCTGTGTTGATCATGAAAAGCTTTCATTTGTTTTTTCTGAGCATATATCCCAGCTATCGCTCTAAGTCTGGTTTCATCTAATTGTTCCAGGGTGTCTAATCTCTCAGCTCATGGCCCGTCTATCCTAATTGTGTTGCCACTCTTAGAGTTTTGATTAGGAATTCTAGTGGTAGGATTGCATTAATCCTGAATACCAGGTTAAAGCGATTCATTCCAATGGAAGGTTTAAAAGCTACTATGTAAGCCCTTAAGGCTGTGTGTAGCTTTTGATCCAAATCATTTCTTGAGTCGCTGACTATTTTGGTGAGTATGGTGCATAAGATTTCATTTGTACTCTCTGTGTGCCTATTAGCTTGCGGATGATAGGGTGCCAATTTGTGATGGACCACCATGAATTCGTCAAGGAGGCTTTCAATAATGTTGTTTAAAAAGTGTGTTCCCCTATCACACACTATTTCGATTGGTAGTCCATATCTTGTAAAGACATTTTCAAAAAGGAACTGAGTTGTAGTTCTTGCATCATTTTTTGGGGTTGCTTTTGCTTCCGCCCATTTCGTCATGTAGTCTGTTTTTGCTAGGATGATGTATTGTGTGTGAGTCTTGTATCCTGGAGGTATGATGGGACCAATGAAGTCAATGTCCCATTTGTCAAAGGCACGTATGACCATCATGGGCCTCAGTGGCATTTCATCTCTCCTTCGGGGTGGTTTTGTGCGTTGACATTCATCACAACGTTTGACATATGTCTCTACATCCATAAACAAGGTTGGCCACCATATGTGTGAGTATAGCACGAGCCTTGCCGTTTTATCATCCAAGAAATGGCCCCCTAGCTGTCCTGAGTTTGCTTGATCTAGGATAACGTAATATTTGCTTTTTGTAGCACACAACTATAGATGTTTGTCCTTTCCGCGCCTATATAGTTTGTTGGCAATGAGCAGATTTATTGTGGCCTCTTTTGCTATACAGTTTTCATTCTTGCTTTTCCCTATTCCTTTGGAAAGGTTTGGTTTTGAAGTACTCAACTATGTGAGCACTCCATTTGGGTGCTTGTACTACTCAAAACAGGGTGGCATGTTCCACTGGTGGTTGTTTGGTACAACTACCGCAGGATTTTACATATGTATGGACAATGTGTTAATTCCATGTTTGGGTAGTAGACACCCAGTCTCTGTAGCCATTGGCTTGTCTGTGTTTCACCTTGTGAAATCCTGTATTTTTTATATGAGCCTGTTTGAGGTAGTAGGTGGTATCTTCAGGCTATACACATAGTTGCAATATCTCATCCTTTTCGTTTTTGTACAGCCGTCCTGCTAAAAGCTGGAGATTTCATGTTTGATGGATAATTGATGGTTGTATTTCTATCTGGAATGAGCCAATTATGAGTAGAGGAATGACCTCTTCGCTCCATCTCGACACCATTTTGATGTTAAACAGTTATGAATTAGGAAGGCCATCATCGACACCCTCAGGTGCTTCCCCATGAAATAGTCGTGAAAGATGATTTGCTCTTTGGTGTATGGTCCCCTTTTTTATGACTACCATGAATTCAAACTCAAGGAGCAGTATAAACCAGCAAACAATTCTTCCAGTGTTGCAAGGTTTGTTTACCAGATATAGTAGTGCTTGATGATCCATGAAGAAGACAAACTTGTTTGCCAAAAGGTAGCGTCTAAATTTCTTGACAGCATAGATCATTCCCAGAACTTCTCTTTCCGTAGTGGTATAATTTCTCTCTGCATTGTTTACTTGCAAACTAGAGTAGCAAATGGGAAAATCGATTTTCTTCTCTCCTGGCTGGGCTAATATGCACCCGATGGCATAGGCTTATGCATCCACATGGACATGAAAGATATTGCTCCAGTCAGGGGCTTGTAAATTTGGAGCCAAAATTAATTGCTGCTTCAATTTTTGGAAAGCCTGCCCACATTCCTTTGTCCATTCGAACTTAGCAATGAGGCCATACAACAGCTTAGCTATTATCGCATACATATATATGAAATGCCTGTAGTACTCACAATGCCCCATGACTGCTTGTACTTATTTCATCTTTGTTGGTCTTGCAAGTGCATCCATTATTTGTACCTTTTCTTGATCACTTGAAATTCCGTTTTTCGACACAGTGTGGCCCAAAATTCTACCTTATCTTAGGTACCATGAAGACACATTTTTTTGGGTTTAAGCAAATATGATACATTCTTCATTTTTCAAAGACTTTTCCCAAATGAGTGATGTGGCAGTGGATAGTTATTCCTGATGGTGACCACAATCGGGGACACCCAATCGGTGTGTTCCATCTAGTAGATAAACTCGGCGTCCTTCAGTTTGTCTATCTCCTCCTTAATTTTCTTGGCAAAAGTTTCATTGTACGTGTAAGGACGTTGTCTGCGTGGTCTGGCATCACTCTTAAGGGGAATCATGTGCTGACAAATCTCAGGATCTATCCCCTTTAGATCTTTGTATGACCATGCAAATACATCTTTGTACCGTCTGAGCATATCGACTAGAAGTTGCTCTTCCTCGTTAGTGAAGTCCGTGGCAATGTATGCCGGTTTAGGCTCCTCGCCTGGTTCTGCTAAGTCGATGCACTTTACATTTTCAAGATCATCATATGAAATTCTTGGTTCCTTGAGATATGATTTGGGTTTTTGCACCACGATTTTCCTATCCTGAATGGTATACTTCTTATAGTGGGAAGGTGCATCGAATTTATCATCATTTGATTCCTCATAAGTTTCCATTTCTGTTGTCCAAACTTACTTCAAGGCTTGCTTCAGTTCATTGTATTTGTTTTTGCGCTCCATTTTGGACAACTTAATCGATGTTTTGGTATTTCTCCCTTTTTCTGGTTTTTGTGTGTTTGCCTTCTTCGATTTTATTTTGGTTGAGTCAAGTTCCATGTATTTCTTTGATATCTCGTCCTTGAGACAGTCAGTCGCTTCTACTAATCTTAGTTACTGTGTTTTGTCAATTAATAGAGGTACTGAGTCCTTGTTGTGCTTGTCTCGATTGTTTCTTCGTTTATCTCGATATCTGTGTTGTCTTCAAGGATTTTGGTTTGGAAAATCATAGTAGATTACCCGTCGATCCTTCCATTTGATGCTCTGACTCGAGCTACTAGAGAGCTTGTCGTCCGCATTATCCTCTAGCATCTTATCAATAGAGTCTTGAAAATATTCTTCCTCTGTTTGGTCAAGATCTCTTATAGAGATTTCATCCACTATGCGTCAGCACTTGGCAACCCCGTCCTTGTCAGGGACTTCCCCCTCTGACTTAGGAGTTAGGCTGACACCCATATCTGAAGTGGAATGATATCATACACTTCCTCATCACAGAATTTGGTGAGGATAACCTCGTTTACACAAACATCAAGAGTGGCTAGTATTTGTTGCCATCCAAAAGGTTCAAATATCTCTTTTGGGAAAGGCTCTGGTATATATGCCTCGTCTTGAGCAGTCCTATCAAGAGTGCAATTTTCCTTTTTTAGACCTTCACCTTCTGAAAGTTCTTCTACCCACTAGTGAGCTCTGTTTTGTAGCCAAGCCGGTATTCCTCCTTTCTGGTCGGTTGTGGAGTGCGAGTCTTCTCCTGGGGTTCTTTATACGTCTCTATAGCTATGATCTGTGACACTAATTTTTGTAGTGACATCCTTGTTCCTTAGATAGATATAGCTGTAACCCCAATCTTGCACCATTTTGAGCTGACGCATGAATGGTCTACCCAATATGATGTCAAAATCGTTGCTCTCATAAAAATTCATAATAGCAAAAGTGTGTTCATATGCAGTGCCGCAAGAGGTTACCACAATCTGCTCCAAGATGCCAATGGGTCTTTCTAGATATCCATCTGCCAATTGAAGTTTCATTCTTGTCTTTAGGAGAGCAGGTTTTTCTCATGTTTTCCACATTGCTTTGGTAACTATGGCTATTCCCGCACCACTATCTAATATTGCTATCGACTTGAACTCTTTATACTCCACCGGCAGGGTAGTATTTTCTTCTTCACCTTCACAATAATCCCCTACTTTGTTTGCTAGTATTGGCTCATGTTTAGCTTTTTTCGAGGGTTGTGTCTTTGGTGTGTTTGGAGAAGCCTCGGGTGAAGGAATTACCAGCCCCATTTTTTCCAAAATTTTCCCGACCTCATCCCAAAAAATGCGGTCTGATATGCAGTAACTCTGACAGAGTCAGTGTACAACGAATAGGGGATGACATCAGCTCCTGGTGAAGAGCTTTAGTATCCATCATCTTAGGATTAGCTTTCCATTGAGACGATACTTTCCTTACCTCCGACCGAGTTTTATGGTTACCAAGAAATGAAGGCAAAGTCTTCAACGACTGCAGTTTACTATTTTCTGATATCACAGTACCTGCATCGCCATATAGTGATCTAATGTCGTTTGGATAGAGCTCATGTTCCAGGTGGATTTTTGGGATAGGAGTTTATTTCTAGGATATGAGCTGACACAAGTGTGAAACTTCCATCTTCTCTATTCCTGATCTATTCCCATAGCTCTTGAAGCCATTGTTCTTCTACCTCTGAAATTGGTAGTGGTACTTGAGAATACGTTCCATCTATTGTACTAGCTACCACCCTCCTATCCAATGGTGTTTCGTCTACAGGATTTGGTAGGTTATTCTTTTCAATTTCCCACCCCTCTAACTCCTGAATCTTTTCTCGGATTAGTACCTCGATTTTTGGAGTTGTAGGAATTGATGGTTCCATAAGTGCTTGAGCGGCTTGGATGAGCTCCTTGCACATCTTTAGCCTCTCTTTCTCATAGCCTGGATGAGGGTACGTTAACCACCTATCCTCTTGGTTTTGGTTAGGCTTTAGCCTTGCCTCATAAGCTTTCATAATTGCATTCAAAGGTTCGAACACCTTGTCTACCAAGACCGACCCTCCTGATGGTTTTTTTATCTCGTTGTTGCTCTTAAGGTCTCTTTTCCTTATAAGTTGTTCCTCCGTTTTCAGTAATTTTGTTTCCACTGCCGTTTTTTCCTTTTCTATTTCAAATTTCATCTTGTCTCATTTTGCCTTCCAAGAATTCCTAGGGGTTCGGACAGACAAGTTTTCTATCTTTGTTTGGCTGGCTAAGACATTTCTTGCTCCCTCATGTGCTTGAGCTCTAGTGATCGTGTTTATCGGAATGTTCGGTTCTGTTTCTGATCCACTTGAGCTTTCCACATCCCCATTTTGTTCATGGCTGCTTTTCCTTTGTTTTCAGGGTTTTTTGGTAACTGTGGAATGAGATGGTCGGTCGTGCATCCGTCACAAAATCCAAAAATTTTCACACGTTCTCCTTTGTTTGGACAAACTCTAGCCCAATGATCACCGCCACATTCATAGCATGGTCCTATAGGTGGTGGAGAAGCCTGTGGAGCCCCCATAGGTTGTCCTATTCTAAAAGGGTAGCCCCTAGGTTTGTAGCCCTGATTTGCCATGAACATGAGCATATTCTCATCGACCAAGTAATGGTTTTTAGTTGGTTGTGCTATGTATGAGGGATCGGACATATATTCATGAATTATCCATGGATTATGTCCCTCTGGAGCATATACATTCCCATCAAATCCCCTCTCATAAGTATTGTCTAAATTCCCGGTATGAGACTACTTGGACCATACTCTGATCAAAAGGTGGTTCTATGGGTTGAGAAATCCTTACCATAGCCCTATTTTCCTGGGGTGAGGGAGTTTGATGTCCCAACACAGGTTGAGATTTTTCCTACCCCAAGATTGCGTTATTTGGCCCTATTTGGTACCTTGGAGGGGGCGAAAGTTCTTGTCCTCCATGTGGTCCGTATTGTCTCTCTCTAACATAGTTCCGATTATAGAAACATTTGTGAGTTTCATGGTTTGTCCATTTTTGTTCTGTAGCACACCATTTCAATATTTGTTGTGCGTTTACTCCTGGCCTTTGTTGAAGGTTGCGCCACTGGGTTGGATGAGCTCCTCCACAAGTATCGCATTTTCGAGTGGGCGATTGTTGTGTGTTTGGGTTTGTCCTGTTTCCTTTGTTTATCCTCCAAATCACTTCCTCGATCATTTGATCAACGTCCGGCACAGTTGGTTTTTGCCCTCCCAACTTTGTCATGGATTCACTAGTGGTTGAAGAGGTGCTACTTGTCCCCTGATCTGTGTCTTCAGCCACTTCCCCATATGCCTTGCAGTTATGTACAAGATACAATGCCTCTTTTGTGACTTGCTCAAAAGTTACCTATGACTTCAAGTGCAAGTCCTTTTTGAGCGTGTCATTTCGCAATCCTTCTATGAAAAAGACTGATAGTCTTTCATCCTAAGGTAGTTCTCAAGCAGGGGATCTTTCTATGTACTGCTTGAAACAAAGCGATGCTTCCTTCACTTTCTCCTTTTCCTTTTGGCTAAATGCATAGATCTGGGAGACAGTGTTATGCTTGATCCCCCTTTTTGAGAATTCCTCAAAAAATTCTCGTAGAAGTTGCTCAATACTTGGGAATTCCAAGTTGTTTAATGGTTGGAACCAAGTCAAGGCAGTACCTTCTAATGTCAACCCAAAACCTTCATATTGAGTGTGGAAACCAATTCCCTGTTCTGCTTTCAACACTTGTTTGAGGATTGCCACATGGGCATACGGATCTCTAGATCCATTATACTCTTTGGGTACGCATTTTTCTACCTAAGATGGTCACATACGTCTAAGATGGTCACATCCATTATAATTTTTTGGGTACGCATTTTTCTACCTAAGATGGTCACATACGTTTGGTTTTTGCAACCATTCTAACAACTCCTGGTCCGCCTGGTGTGACTTCTCTAGGTTGATAATCTCCTCTTGGTAGAATGCATTTAATTTGAGAGCTTTTCATTTCATGATTTTCTAATCATAGCCCTATTTTTTAGCTTTAGGTCAACAAAGTGAAATGTTCTTATTATCATACATAAGATAGGTATGTTTCAATAGAAAATATTTGAATACTAAAATATTCTAGTCTTTTTGTCATTGGTTTCTAGCTTTCCAAATGCCTGTCATTAGTTATGAATTTAAATGGTCCATGGGTGATAGCTAGAGAGAGAGAGAGAGAGAGAGAGAGAGAGAGAGAGAGAGAGAGAGAGAGAGAGAGAGAGAGAGAGAGAGAGAGGACCCACCACAAATATGTAGTGGACCAGAGGCTTGAGCTAGAGATTAGCTCCACTACAAATCTCTTGACTCCATCCCCCTCCAAAGCTTGAAGCCATATGTTTAACTTATGACAACCAAAGCTACAAGTATAAGAGGAAAGGAGTGCAAATATAGGTTAAATAGGAACTTTGGTTTGATTGCATAAGAGAAATAATATATATATATATGTGTGTGTGTGTGTGTGTGTATGTATGTGTGTGTAGAGAGAGAGAGAGAGAGAGAGAGAGAGAGAGAGAGAGAGAGAGAGAGAGAGAGAGAGAAGACCCACCATGAATATGTAGTGGACAAGAGACTCAAGCTAGAGACTAGATCCACTACCCTCCATTCCCCCAAGATTGAAGACATATGTCTAGCTTATGACAACCAAAGCTACAAGTATATGAGCAATGGAGTTCAAATATGGGCTAAGTAGGCACTTTGATTCGACTGCATAATAGAAGTAAGACTTATTATGGGACTATGTAACAAGTTCAAACATATTTATATTATTGACTAATCTTTTTACATTTGAGTCAAGAAAATTTTAATTCTTGAGGGAAAATTTTACATTAGGCAGGGAGAGGGAGAGAGAGAGAGAGAGAGAGAGAGAGAGAGAGAGAGAGAGAGAGAGAGAGAGAGAGAGAGAGAGAGAGAGAGAGAGAGAGAGAGGACGAGGACATTTAGGGAACTTCATAGCTCAAAAAATTAGTTTTGAAAAAATGAATACATTTTTTGTATTAGAAATAGTAAATGGACTTGTTGATTGCTATCATGCTCATCTATATACCGAACGAGGCATACATTTTGTTACTCGACACATTCTAACATGTACATGATATTAAGGGTAGTAGGTGCATTTTTGTTCAGCTTGTATAGTCTCCTACTTAAAATCAAATTAGGACACTATCTTTTTAGTGTTGGTAATTAATCTGATTACTTGCATTGCATAATTGCCAGATAGAATTTGAATGAGGTGATAGCTTGATTAACCTTCTGGAGGTTGATAGCATTAATTGAAAATTGACGACATTCTCCAAAGACAAAATGGGATAATATTTGTACATAATGGAATTTCAATGTCACTTAAATATACCCATAATTTCTTTATAAGAGTTTGGATTATTGTCTACTATATTTCTAGGTACTCTTATTCATTTTTTTATTTTGTTGATGCATATATGGCTAGCAACAAGTGCATCCAAACTACATTAATTGTCTCTCCTCAAATCATTTTATAAATAATTTCTACAGATTTCTCAATGAAGCTAGGTCATAAACATTATCAAAGCAAGACATGAGTCATGGTTTAAGCATATATAATTGATGTATTTTGGACCAATTTCCTAGTGAAAGAATATGAAAGCAAGGACATGATTTAAGAAAACGTGATTGATCATATGTAGATACGATATGAAGAGACGTGCTCATTGTACTGGACTAGCACCACATAATTGTGTCAATAGCATCTGTCTCAAAAGAAAACTTCACATCTTTGAAAAGAGATGGATATTGACATTGAAAATCCCCACTATAACATGATGATCGACAACATTTACATGCACCCCTATGTTCTACATGACCACATACATTTGAGCCTATGGTCTCTCTCTCTCTCTCTCTCTCTCTCTCTCTCTCTCTCTCTCTCTCTCTCTCTCTCTCTCTCTCACACACACACACACACACACACACACACACACACACACACACACATAAAGAATGTTTAAAGAGAGCTTGCCTACAACTCATGCTTATATATTTGACATGAATAAAATATTACTTCCTTCAAGGATTGCTAAGATAAGCATTGTGACTATGTATATTTTTCACTTCGGTAGTTGATTTATCTTGAGATAATGCTGCATGAAAAAATAGAATGCTCAAATCCACAACAAGAAACTAAACGCAAGATTTGAGATATTAAGGAGCTTTGAGAAGATTTTCACAAATTTGTGGGGGGCAAGAGCCGGGTCTCCGTTTTGTGTGACGGTGTTTTTGATCCATTTCTCCTAATTTGAACATATTTTCACAAAATAAAATCACAAAAAAATAGAAGACTAAGAGTACCAAGAGATCCATTAGGGAAAAAGGCAGGTTAGGAGCTCCCTCATCATCCGCATGCAGGCGAATGATCATAGTGCTCCCAGCCCCTCTATTTTTTTGCAAAATTCTCTTTTACATTAACTATCTACACTTTGCAAACAATCCGTTGATTTGTTATGTTAAGAGGTCCATTAAGGTCAAAAGGGAATAGGAGTTCCACACATGGACAACAAGGGGGTTTCTACCCACTTTTATTTTGCATAAACCTCATATATATATATATATATATATATATATATATATATATTCACATACATATATGTTCCAATGAAAAGGCTCACATCTCAGAAGAAGAGCTCGCCAAAATACCAACCAATGTCTTTATCGAGAAATTCCAAGCGGCCTACAACACTAAAGTCAAGACACAACCTTTCCAAAAGAATTGTGGACCTTTGTTGGAGGCTCGCCATAGCATAGGCAATCTCCCACAAAATCTATCAAGCCGGAGAGAGAGAGAGAGAGAGAGAGAGAGAGAGAGAGAGAGAGAGAGAGAGAGAGAGAGAGAGAGCATGACCCGGTTAGGGCTTGGAGGCATCACATAAAGAATGTGCGAGATCCTCATAGGATGCAAAGATTGAGAGGATTCAAGAGTGTGCATCCTCCAATGCAAATAGAAATCATCCCAAATCAACTAATGCTAATCGCACATCAAGCATCAATTCAAGCAATCATCTACACACATCAAGCAACGAAGTGAAACACACTAATCTTGGAATCTCTCAAGCACAACTCTAATTACATGCATTGACGATTAAGCACACAAGATCGCATTCAAGTCGGCCACCCCAACCATGCCAATCATGGTGTCCAAATCAAGTCACACATAATCAAATTAAGCTCAAGGCTTCTTAAACCTACACACACACAAGCACACCATTAGAGGACAACTCTAATCCCTCAATCACGAGTACGCCCACTCCGCTTAATCGAGAGAGTTAGATAAGTACTCCACTAATCGGAGGATCTTAGCATAAGTAAGAGTTAAACTAGAGAAGATCAACACTTCAAAACAATGAAAGAAAGTAGAGAAACATGATTGACAACATAATGAAGACTAGATTAATTAAGAGAAGATTACACTAATTACATGTGATTAGCACTAGCCTTCTAAGCATGGGCATTAATCTCAAAGTCTAGGCCATCAAGAGCTACTCTAGAGAGAGAGTTCTCAAAAGGACCACTCAAGAATGACCTCTCATTAAGCATAGGGATCTTTTATAGCTTTGGGCCTCAAACCCTTCAACTATGGGATAAAGTGAGCTCTCTAGCTTAGACCCATACAACTTTGGAACTCCTAAATGAGCCCAAGCCCTATACAATGAAAAGTAAATATTGTGCACTATGGCACATCCACAGCTTGGTGCATAATTGGTATAGCCGCTAGCCGCTTCTAACACTCCCCCCTTCCTAATTTGGCGCACGTCCTCATGTGCCGGTGAAGCAAGACAGGGTGACATGGTAGAAAGCAAGTCCATGGAAGAAATGTTGAGCTGCAAAACATAAGAACAAGTAATGAGCATCAAAGGCCACCAATAATGAATAAAACATGAAGCATAAATGAACAATCATGCAAAGTGATTTTTTGCTTCTAAAAGATGGGTTAATCATAGTCAAAAACTAGACAACATAAAGCAAAAAAATACTCACACTATTGTGAAGATTAAACCACTTGAAATTTTAGTTTTATGCATGAAATACAAGTAATCAATTATGACCCTAGGCTAATGCAAGTTCATAAACCTACTAGCCTAAAAAACTATGTGAACAATCTTAATAAATCATTCAAGTCTATCATGTCTAAGGGCTATAAAAAAGCTCCTAATCTATTACTACATTGTCAAAGTTTTTTGAAGCTCATGGACGTTTTGATTTAGTCATTCGTTGAAAAATTAAAGCACAATCACAAGGCTACCACCCCAAGGCAAGTCTAGGTGCGACTCTCAGCTCCTTGAACCCTCAAGAAGGTGTTCCAAAATCCTACTATCTTACCAAGGCGACGGCTAACCCCTATCAACCCAGGGCATCGGTTTAGGGCCTTGACTAAGCGAGCCAAGGTGATTCCCCTCGCCTACCAAGTGCCAATAAGGCGCTAGGCCTCACACAACATAACATAGAATTTTTATTTTCATGTGCCTTAGTAGCATTTTTGCTACTTTTTTGGATACTTCTTTGCTTCATGGTTCATTTTTTAGCACATTTTTTAATACTTCCTTTATGAGATACTAGTGGCAATTGGACTAAAAAGGACTAAAGCCTAATCATAGCCCTAGGTCATGACAAAAATGAATGGAATATTAAAACTATCACTAAGAATCTAGGACTAGGAAAAAATGAACCTACATTAAGCTAAGGTCAAGGCCAATTACCTATGATTTACACACCTAAAACCTAATTTTTTGATGAGTTTAATTTTCACAAAGCAAAGTGTTGAAACTTTACGATGCCTAGCTTTCAACCATGAAAAACCCATAGCTTAGAACCAGATTCACTTAAGCCAAGCAGGAGAATGAAGAGATGAACAAAGAGCCAAATCATGGAAGGATTACACCTATTCATGCTCTTTGAGCATCCTTGAGCAAGCATCCTTTGTGTAGAAAAGTCTCTTGATCCATTTTATTTGCAAAAAAGAAGCCTTTTGAAGCTAAGTGTAAACACAAGCTACAAAAGCCAATTATTGAAATCCAAAAGCACACCAAAAAAGATAAAAGAAAACCTAAAGCTAGGGTCTTGCATACCCGAATTTTCCAAAGGGGAAAAACCCAAGGGGAAAAAAAAAAGCCTTTGGTTATGCACCTGATGCTCTAAAGTAGCAAATTTATTCATACACATCAACAATGAGAGATAAAATGCTTCTACATAAGCAAATTTGACAATTTGTACAACCTCTCATGCATGATTCAAAAGTTTGATTAATTTCTAGCTCAATGAAATATGGAAAAAACAAGCCAAGAGCTAAAAATAATGCAACTTTTGGATGAAATGAAGTGGCTCTCGATAGCCAAATTTTACAATTTAAGCTTTTCAAAAAGTTGGCTAACAACTATCTCACATGAAAAGTTACATTTTAAGAGCAATCTATGAGCTAGAGATGACTTCAACATGATGAAATGAAAGTGAGTGGCTCTCGATAGCTAGATTTGTACTTTAGAAGCTCAAAAAGTTGGCTAAACACTAGCTCAAATGAAAAAAATGCATTTCTAGACCAAGCTATGAGCTAGCATTACAACTTTAATCCACACATTTCGAATGGCTCTAATTAGCCAAATTTTGGAATATTGCAATGATGACCCCTTCTTGGATCATTTGGAATCACACACCTGCCCACATACCTTCAAACAACTCAAATCATTAGTGCTTCTCAAGCATTTGGAAATTCAACTCAAGCACTAAAGCATGCATAATCAATGACAAGCCCAAAATGCACAATGCTACCAAAGCATTAAAGCATTAGCAATGGTAGCTTTCGAAGTTCTTATGCTTGCCAAAAAATTAACTTCCCTTTTAATGCAAAGAGAATTTTTCATAAAGCCAATCACTGGATCATGCACCAACCAAATACTCACACAATTATCACCCCCACTACCCATGCTCTCTCTTGGCCATCAAATTTTAGTGCTATGCAATCATGTTTCCATTCAAGTCAAGCACTAAAATGCATACTCAATACCAAACTCAAGTTTTAATGCACAAGACTTCCTGGCTAAGCATGTACATGTCATCAATGTAACTCTCAAATGAAGCTCATCTACTTGCCAAAAAATATTTTTTTGTTTAGCTAATGCAAATGCTACATAAAATTAGCACAAGTCAGCTTCTTAGTGCAAATAAGGTCATTTACCCAATCAATGCCCGCATGCTCTTATGTAGAAAATTTTTCCATACAAAGCAATAAAAGAGATGAAATTTCATGAATGCATACGTGGCCGATCACTCGTTCTCTCATGCATTCAGTCTGGCATAGAAGAGAGCCATCATGGAAAGGACCCGAAATTTCAATTTTTTGCTAAGTGGCCATTTACGGCTAGCATGCATAGTTCATAGGAAACTCGAGTCAGAAAAATGCTAGTCATGGAGTTGTGCGAGCCCTTATACCAAGCATTTGATCTTTCCCTCGTACAAAAGGTATTATTTTTTTACTCACTCCTTCAAAAAATTCAATAATTAGTGCTTGCAAGTATTCTACATTCAAATTGGGCACTAAATCCATCATTCCTTTAGTTTCGGAAGGGGAGGGAGGTGATTCCGTGGCAATCACCTTCTATCATTTCATTTTTAATCATTTTACATTTTTGTGTTTTCATTTTTTTTTAATGGTGGCGGCCAGCTGACGCGCGAGCATGTGACGTGTGTGTGCGAGCCGGGAGAAGCTCAGGCCTCGGGGACTGTGTGACTAGGTTTCTGGTGCTTGAGGGTCGCGACGAGCCAAGACAGTGGGCCAGCCAGGATACGCTCACCTGTGTATGTGTGGGCTTTGTTGCGCCACTATCGGCAGTGGCAGCGCCTCCTGTGTGTGTGTGAGAGAGAGAGAGAGAGAGAGAATAATGCCAAGTTTGGAGGGCTATTTGCAGACTGCAACCGAAGAAAGTGGGAGTGTGTGTGTCTGGGTGTGGTACGCCGATTGCAGGCAGTAGAGGTGGGCTAGATGAATACCACGACGCCCACAACGTGTGTGTGTGTGTGTGTGTGTGTTGGCAGCGCAAAGTCAGCACAAGAAGTCGCCAGCGAGGCGAACAAGTGGGCCTTGGATGCATCTGTTTTGCTAGCCCGGATCCGCAGGGGCAAGTGGGCCATGGCGGGGACTAGAGAGAGAGATAGAACGAGGCAAGTTTGGCACTGGTTTGGCTTTTAGTAAAAATAAGGTGTGTGTGAGTGTAGAGGCATCTTGGCCGATTTATTTTGTTTTGTTTTGTTTTGCTCACCTTTAAGAACGGTTCTCACTGCTATGGAAGCAAGGGATTGTAAGTGGTTTGAGAATGGGACGAAATGTGTTGGACTCAAGGTTTACCAAAAAACCGAAATGGGCATACTATCAAGGTATGCGAGGGAAATTAAAAAGAGAGTGTGTATGTTGCTCATACAAATGGTTATGGTGACGGGCTCAATCAGGTAAACATGCATTTTAAGGTCACACACAGTAAAAAAACAGATCAACTTATCATTACACAATATCACCAAAATACTCTTTTGCTTTGGTTCCCATTCATAGTCCTTTGAACACACTCGTAAAAAATTGAATTCGTGCATGCACATGAAGCCAAATTTCCTTCTTCACAATCATTTAAACCTTCACTCATTTGAGTTTTGCACTTACACATGAAAGCTTGTATTACACATTACGCAATCATAACAAAGACCTTGACCAATTTAAAATCATTACTTGCGCATTAGTCCAATTTTTATTCACATCACTTCCTAGTGAAGATCATTTGGCACACTCTTGAAGAAGAAATTCATGCACAAGGATGGGTTTCAAATTGACCAATTGGATAGTGCATATACACCAAATGAGCTATCGATAAATTCTCGGCCCAATTGAACTCAAATTTTTTTATTTATTTTTGAATCATTGCAACCTTAAGTTGCTCATATCCCACATAACAATCATCCAAACCTAAATTGGTTTGTCATCACATTGCTACACACTTTTGATTCATATGGCATTCACCAATTACCATACCCCATTGGCATACATAGCAATAGTAATTTATAAAATCATTTTCAGTTGCGTCAATTGAATCATCTCAAGTCAATCATACAAATACACACCGATCTTTTAGGTCTTTTAATTATCATAATTGGCAACCAAGACCAATTATTCATCCCCAATTTAGGCATAATTGGCCATTACTTAGGCACACACACCTAAATTTAGGCCGTCGATTTGTGCAAAAATTTCATTAAACACTCATTGCATTTCATCAATTGCACACTTAATCACACATTCATATACATGCTAAATTAACTCAATTTTAGTCAAAAATTGATCAAATTTTAACTCAATTTAGCATTGCGTACACACAAAAATTAGGTTCACAAATCCAAATTTTTTGCTCAATTAGCAACGAAATTAGGCCAATTCCTAATGTTTGCACACACATTTCTTGCAAAATCATCAATGTACAAACATTTAGGTGTTCAATTTGACCATAAATCTTCTCATCAAAGTTATTTAAAATGGGCACACACATTCAAATCTTGCCCTAATTTTGGCAATTAGGCCTACTCCATGACCGGAATAGCCTCACATACACATCAATTTAGTGATTTGCACACACAATTTATGCAAAACTACCATTCTTCAAGCATCTAGGCATCCAATTTCATTCCAATTCCATCAAATTAGGCATAAATTCCATCAATTAGGCACCCACACCTAATTTTAGCAATGATTTAGCAACTCAATGGGATCAACTTAATCAATCAAAAATTGAACGGATCGAGTAGGTCAATCCACTTACAATTGATTGCTTGCTTTCTTAGTCCTTGCTCCTCACGTAGACACTCCATTGCACACGCATGTGTGCAACTCTGATTCGGTCCAAAATTGATAAAAAAATTGACCAAAATCAACACTAATCACATGATTAGGCATAGATTAGAGAAATTAAGAGTGATGATCCTCCTCAATTAAGGGGATTTAGCATACATTCCAAATCAAAATTAGCGGTTAGGTTAGCTCAATATTTAGCATGAAATTAGCTTGAAATTAGTACAATTAGCACGAAATTAGCATGAATGGGATGCAAAATTAGTGAAGGTTAGTGAAAAATTAGCAAAATCAAAAGAGAACTTAGGGGTTTTTGGGGTGAAACGACTCTATACACATCTAATTAAACATAATTACACTACACACAAATCAAATCCGACCTAATTACAAGAAATCGGTAATCAAATTACTCTTATCTTTTGCAACCTCAACTCCACTAGCGTAGGCAACCCGTCCCCGGCAACGGCGCCAATGTTGGAGGCTCGCCATAGCATAGGCAATCTCCCACAAAATCTATCAATCCGGAGAGAGAGAGCATGACCAGGCTAGGGCTTCGAGGCATCACACAAAGAATGTGCGACAGCGTCATCGGATGCAAAGATTGAGAGGATTCAAGAGCGTGCATCCTCCAATGCAAATAGAAATCATCCCAATTCAACTAATGCTAATCGCACATCAAGCATCAATTCAAGCAATCATCTACACACAACAAGCAACGAAGTGAAACACACTAATCTTGGAATCTCTCAAGCACAACTCTAATTACATGCATTGACGACTAAGCACACAAGATCGCATTCAAGTCGGCCACCCCAACCATGCCAATCATGGTGTCCAAATCAAGTCACACATAATCAGATTAAGCTCAAGGCTTTTTAAACCTACACACACACACAAGCACACCATTAGAGGACAACTCTAATCCCTCAATCACAAGTACGCCCACACCGCTTAATCGAGAGAGTTAGATAAGGACTCCACTAATCGGACTAGCTTAGCATAAGTAAGAGTTAGATTAGAGAAGATCAACACTTCAAAACAATGAAGTAAAGTAGAGAAACATGATTGACAACATAATGAAGACTAGATTAATTAAGAGAAGATTACACTAATTACATGTGATTAGCACTAGCCTTCTAAGCATGGGCATTAAGCTCAAAGTCTAGGCCATCAAGAGCTACTCTAGAGAGAGAGTTCTCAAAAGGACCACTCAAGAATGACCTCTCATTAAGCATAGGGCTCTTTTATAGCTTTGAGCCTCAAACCCTTCAACTATGGGATAAAGTGAGCTCTCTAGCCTAGACTCATACAACTTTGGAACTCCTAAATGAGCCCAAGCCCTATACAATGAAAAGTGAATATTGTGCACTATGGCACATCCACATCTTGGTGCATAATTGGTATAGCCGTTAGCCGCTTCTAACAACCTTACATTAGCAAAGGGAAGTCATCAAGGGATAAAGTTTCCTATAGATGGACACATTTTTCAGGCTACCTCCATGGGGAACATATTTTTAGAGAGCTCATGAGCTAATGATTTCCATTCAGTACAGTAGCGAGGCCACATTGACAAATAAATCTGGAGAGATGGTGAAGGTTAGAGTCACAACTAACCTAATCAGCCAAGCCCTCCACCTCCCTCCACGAAACCACAATCTATTGCTAAAGACAAAGGCAATAGAGAATTACAAAGCTTTCATCAAGCAGCAATGACACAAGTTCACCTACAAGGACCTTGTTTACTCTGAGACAGAGCTACCATTGCAGATAATCTCATAGCATTTGAAGGTGCAAAAATCTCCATGGTATACTAAGCCCAACCTACACATAGCGGTTGTCATGGCTATGGGGCTTGCAAAACACATGCCGGTTATCTGCTACAAATTGAGCAACTACATATTGAAAAATCTTGTTGAAGTCAATCTCAAGAGTAATGAGAGAAACAAGACATACATAAATGGGGCCAGTGTTGCTGATAAGGATAGCATACGAGGCCCTAGGGATGATCAATCAACTACCGCCTGCCAAATCCTAGCTTGTCAATATAAAAATACTAGAGAATCCCAAGTTGCTAGATGTGAGCTAAGCAGCTAACTGGGCTTGTATAGGATATGAGTAGGGGGTGAGGTGAATGGGGGGCAAAGACAAAATAGTGTGAATGTATCCTTAGAAAGAGATAAATCACTGTTAGAAAATAAGACGTAGATAAATAGATTTTTGAGTAGATTACTTAATGGAGAGAGATAGATTTCACACACAAGAGATTATAGAGTAGAGAGAGAGAGAGAGAGAGAGTACACACGATATACGTGGTTCACCCAATCAAATTGTTGAGTTATCACTTGAAATGTGTTGATTGATGGGTATACCCAACATGGCTATGGAATGGAAGCCCTGTGCTATTTTCACCGAGTTGATGGCCGGATATGCCCAACCTGGTTGTGTCAAGGAAGCTCTAGGCTATATAACCCACATGCAAACGAAGGCATTTTGCTAGATGCAATTGCCTATGCTAGTGGTTGTTGGAAAAACACATTGAGCTTGGAAATGCTTATGTCGATACGCATGTACGGAGAAAAGGTCTTTCAAACGCAATCATGTATACATGTACCATGGAGACCTTTGATCCTACACACCTTTACATGAGTGAGAGAATTCACATTGAGATCGCTATTTAGTGGCAGCTTCAGAAATATTATTTTGTGTTTGGTAGTGATTTGTTTGATATGTATAGTAAACATAGTGTCCTTATGAAATAATAAAATTTCTTGATGAGATTTCTGTTTGAAATGCTGTCTCTTGGAACATGTTGATTGCATGATATTCCAAACATGGCTACACCATGCTTAGTTCTATTGTTCATTGGATGCAAAGGGAATTATACAATCACCTATGCTCACTTCTTAAAGGCATGTGGTCTTACACAAGAAGTTGACATGGATGAGAGAATTCATGATGAGATTTCTTTGGAGGGTATTAGTGCAAGGCTTTGTTTGGTATGTATGTCAATTGTGGCTCACTGGTTGGTGCTGTCTCTTGCAACCAGTACATTGGTTGCAAGAGAACGACATACCAAAGAGTTCTAGGATATGATCAACATGGCTAAGGCAAGGAAGCTATTTTAACCAAATGTCATGGGGCAAAGAATTCATGGTGAGATTGCTAGTCAAAGTCTGTTCAAGAAACATTTTGTGCTTGCTAATGTTTTGATCAATGTGTATGTCAAAAGTGGTTCCCTTATTAAAGCAAAAAATATTCTAGATGATATTTATATGTGAAACTTGCCTCTTGGAATACATTGAGTATCTTGCATTGAGTGCAAGATACACCTAACATAGCTATGGCAAGAAATAGTGTGTTGTTTTTACCAGATACAAAGTGAGGGTCTCTCGATAGACAAAGTCTCTAAGATTCCTCTTATAGGATGATATGCTTAGTGAGGGATTGTTGAAGAAGCGTTGAATTGTTTTTGTTGGATGCAATAATAGGGCACTTGATCCCCAACTGTGATCATTCTAAGGGAGTAGGGCACCTCTCCAATTGCGAACGATCACTCTCAATGCATGTAGTTACAAAGGTCTATTGGATGAGAGCCATATGATTTTTGATAGCATGAGGAAAAAATTTGGCATTATATCAGACAAAAAACACATCACTTTCATGGTTGACCTTTTCGGGTGGGCAAGGAGTTTTGACAAAGCAATGAGAGTATCAAGATGATGACATCATCAGAATATCCTTCAATTTGGTTGGCTCAAGTTCTAGATGATTGTCAAAAATGGAGAAATGTTGAGCTTGGATAATTGCCCTTTGAGCTCGCAAAATAGAGCTAGAGAAATGTAGCATTGCAACATGAGTGTAACATGTTTTGAAGTTAAAACTGCAACAATGCCTTGCAAAGTTGTTCTATTAAATTGAATGCTCCATGTGTTTTAGCAGAAGATTCTACAAGGACACCATCTTTGCTACCTAATCACCTGGCCTGTCTATTGCAAAGGGGATAAATGTCACATAAGAAGATTTGGTTATTCTTTATAATTAACGCAGTTTTTCGTTTAGACTTGACACTACACTAGAAGTTGGAACCTTTAAATATTTCCACAACCTTAGATATTCTGGTCATTTTGGGATAGCCATGTAAGATGATCGTAGATTTATGATGAGGATGTACACTATCCACCTTCACATTTGTATTCAAGTCAAATATATAAAGATGAAGTTAAGAAATTGTGTTTTGGTGTTGACTTGATGTTGCGATGTTACAAAAGCTCTAGACATATAGAGGCTCGAATAGAGTTTCAATATGTGGCAAAGGTAAGATAGAGCCATTACAACAAATTGGGATATTATTTTGCAACAAAATGATGGCAAAAAGATCAAAAAGGTTGAAACAATTACAAAAGTACAAAATTAGAAGCTCTTAAATAAAATTCACTCCTTTCCTTTAAAAATAATTTGACCATGCCCTCTTTATACCAAGGACACTTTTGTCCGATACGAAAAATGGTCACCCTCATACAAGCTTCCATAGGAAATTTATTGCATTTGAAACACTTGTTGACACTGCATACTATCCACTAATCATGCGCATACATTTTATAAAACCATTCTCGATAGAGTACTCATTTCCAACAATAGAACTTGGTTTTGAGGTCTCCTTAGTTGATTTGCTAGGTTACTTTGAGACTATGGCATGCATGTTGTTTGGTATTCCTCCCAATATGATGTTCAAGAAAAACTAAGTAGAAAAGGTGCCTTTTTAAAATTTACATTTGAACATAATAAGAGGTATACATGAGCATACATTCCCACAAACAACAACACTCATGTATGTTACATTTGATTATTTAATGATTGAAGGATTTCATAATCTGATGTAGTTTTTTTTCATGCCACACTAATATTTGAAGATATCGTTGTGTGATATGAGCACTAAAAAGCTCGAAAATACACTACAAGAGGTTGTGTGCTCTTGTGACGCTATTAGCGACGGAAATACACTGGGTTTTTATAACCCCCGACGTCGCTAAAACCGTCGCTATGAGAGCGTCGCTATATGCGACGCTATAGGCGTCGCTATAAGCGTCGCTATATAGAGAGGCTCATAGCGACGGTCATAGCGATGTTTACACAGAAGTCTATAGCGACGCTTATAGCGACGCTCCAGAGCCATAAATAGCGACGGTTATAGCGACGCCCGAGAGAAATGTTTTTTGGTGGCAGGGCATTGAATGCCCTGCCACCCATCAACCATATTGTACTTGATTCACTTTTTAAAAAAAGTGCAAGGGTAGATAATAGACCCAAAATAGTCACCAACAAGACGCATTGTTTGCAAAATTGACAAGCGTAAAATTAACAATTGTACACATCATAGGCAAAATGAATTGATTGGCAAATGTAATAATGAAAATTGTACAACATCATAGGCATAAAGAATTGATTGGCAAAATGAACTGCGGTGACAAATGTAATAATATACATGGTTCAAAAAGACGTATAAAATCCTTCTCATGATACATAAGCTATGAGAAACCCTAAAATAATGCTATCTAGCTACGGCTACACTGACGTCGTCTAGTCAGACGTCTCATCACGTCCAAGCGGCGTATCTGTCGGATTCTGCAAAAAAAGACAATAAGACAGCTTTCAGTAAGTATAAACATATAACGACATTTATAAAACAATACAAAAAATAGAAAAGAGTAAACACTAATACTAACCATGCCGCCCCGGGAACTGAGAATGTCCATCAGGGCGTTTAAGCCCTTTCTGCCTGCGTACTCGCGCTCGTACGGTGTGGGATCACGTCCTGTCATCGATCACTGTCAAAACATACAAAGATTTCATTATGTTAGAATTAAAAAACTCATAAACCCTAAACTATCAAACATAAAGAGTAATGCGAAAACACTTACAAAATCGGCCTCAAATGATGCCCATCCACCGCTCCCCAAGTGGTGCGAGCTCCCTGCCTCTACTCGCGCTTTGGTTGCATCCTTTTGTTGCTTCCACTTGTCGGGATTCTCGCGCGCTGCTTTCTTCGCATTCTTCCAATCTTCTTTGGCCAGCCAATCTGGCCTGTTCCACCCATGCTTGATTGCTTTTTGCACTTCGGAACGCTTGTGTTTGCAGTATTCGCGCATTCAAATCTTCATCAGGTCTACATTGAAGCGCTGATCCCGTGTTGGAACGGGAAACTCATCATGAAGTATGCTGATGACTCTGGCTTTTAAATCACTTGGTACTTCACTCCATTTGTTTAGTATGTAGTGTCTAAACAGTTGAGAGCAAAGACCACGCATGCGCGAGATCACCTTCTTGCCGTCATCATCCATGATGATGCCGCCGCTAAAGTCGACGGAGTAAGGCAAGCCCTCTGACTGGTGACGCGTGAACTTGGGTGTCCCGGCAGGGGTCTCTAGCGGCGTGTCGATGGGGGTACGGACGTCAGGTGTCTCCAGCGGCGTCTGGGCCCCGAAGCGAGGAGTATCGAGTGAGGTGGCTCCTGGCAGAGTAGGTAGAGGTGTGTAGCTGCTAGGAACAGTCAGCCGCGCAAAACCTGGCGTAGATGGCGATGTTGTGGCTGGTGTGGGGGCGGGCAAAGAAGGGGAGGGTAAAGAGCCTCGTCGAACACGAGGCGATGTGGAGGCATCGGCGGCGGAATCCCCACAACAACCGCCACCACTAGAGCGCCGGTGTCTAGACGAGTGTGAAGATCGTCTCGTCGACACCGAAGCTTCGGAGCGCACCGAATGCTCTGAAAGAGAGGGAGATGCGGATGGAGTAGGAACGCGCGATGATGCTCCAGAGCGATGACGCTCCATGTACCACTGTCTCTGCTGCGGTGACAAAGAAGAAAGAAACTCCTCATCATCCATACCTGCATTAAACACACGAATATTTAAACTTAATATTGAATGAATAGAGTAGACAATGACGCAAAGACCATTAAATACAATGACGCATATAAATACAATGACGCAATGAATTGAGTGATAGAAGAGGCAAGTCGAAAACTCAGAATTTTCAATCAAAAGATGTGAGCGCGAGTAGAAAAGAGCGTTATACACCATGGAAGGTACTTAGAGAGCCAGATCTTTTACAACACGGAGCATCTTCTCTGATCTCCTCCATTGATGCCATTGTGAATGGCACATGGTAGCCTTCATACTTCCTTACACTACGAGGGGCTACCTCTATGACGTACCACCAGTTTGATGTAGACTTTGTAGGATAAAATATTACCTACCAGAGCCACATAACTTACATGAGAGCTTTCAAGCACATAACTTGTAAAAGGGGGATGTTAACTATTTACATACTTACTTGTTCACAATGCTCGGGTAGTACGAAAGTGTCTCTTAGGTCAGTCCATTTCTTAGTAGAATCCACCTCAAGAAAACCAGACTCTCCTCTACGCACAGTAGTGTTGTGACCCTCCATGATTATCTTGAACCATTGCACGCTGAACAAGTCGACAAAAAATCCTCTGTAATCGATCCTCAAAATCTCTTGTAGCGTGCCGAAGTAAGTGAGTTCCGCCACCACAGGATCTGCATCAGAGGAACGTCGTCGACTAGACTGTTCAAATTTTGCCATGATTCTACAATCTTGAGTAAAACATTTTTTGTCGATCCGTTCCACCCTAAAATGTCGACCTTTACACCATGCTGCTGTGTATGACTTATACTACAACGAACAAGGATTATGAGTGGCCGTTCAAACGTTTAGAAATAAAGTCACTAGCTAGTCGTACATTGCAAACTTACCTTGGTCGCGCAACCCCGAGAGTACTCCCACTCTTCCTCAGTCACTTCGTCACCGCACTGTTGTGCGCTTTTCAATTGGTTGTGCAACCATCTTAAGCTCATGAATGTTGGTAGGCTCTCCAGACCCGTCGGATAGTGCATCAGTGGTCGTCTTCCCCATCTCCACTCGATTCGTGCCCTTTGTCGCTCTTGCTTTGCATCCTCATATTGTGAAATCCACTTTTGCATCACTGGATTGTGAAGCATGCAAAATCGGTTGATTTTAGCCTCTAGATCTTCCGTCATCTTCTTCTCAACACCAAGATTGCACATGACAATCCTAGATATGCGCTCATCATCTATGGTTCGCCATAGCGTGTCCCGGGCTTTATCAAATCCGTCTAGCCACTCTGCAATGTACACTAGGGACTCTGATACCAACCAACCTTCTGCCATGCTACCCTCCGGACGTGCCTTTTGATGCACATATCCCTTAAGCGTTTTCATGAAACGTTCTAAGAAGAACGTCCATCTGGAATGAACTGTGCCAGCTATTTCCACCTCATCAACTATGTGAACAAGAAGATGCACCTGAATGGTTAGCATGGTAGTAGGAAAATGTTTCTCAAACATGCACACAAGCTCCGCAACATTTAGTTTGGCGAATGGTATGGAGTATACGTTGATCTCCTTTTGTGAGATCCATTGCACCAGCTTTGCAAGTTTGTAGATTGTGTTACGGATGTCGAGAGACAAACATCCCTCAATGGCAACCGGTAAAATAAACTGTAAAGTATGTGCAGCAATGATATTAAAGTCCACATTTTATGCAATGATATTAAAGTCCACTATGAACGTACCTGACACATTTTATGCCAATCGTGTGACTTCAAACCGGTAAGCTTTCCTTCTTTAGTAAAACACGTTCGGAGCGAGTGCATTACGCCAGTGGGGGTCCGCAAAGATCGAATGGTCTCTTTTACTTTGCGTTCTTGGGCTCCTGTGAAAATCCATGGTGCTTTAGGGAGTTTTATCGATCCATCAGAAGCTGTTTGCGGCCAATATTTCTCCATACGATCCACATTTCTAAGGTCAACTCTGGTTCCCAAAGTATCTTTCTTGCCGGTCAGATGGTCCCATATTAGATTACCCACATTCTTGAATATGTGCATTGGATCGAGCAAGTGATTGATCATGCGTCGGGGCCAGTATGGTAACTCGTACCATAGAGATAGTCTCTTCATCCCTGGAGGCAATCCGTCATCACACATCTCCTTCTGCTCTAACCATGCTTATGCAGACATCCTTGGTGGCTCTCTTCCCAAAAAGCCGTCGCGTAACACATGATTCTCTGGAAGATACGCTTGATGAACTTCGTAGATTTTCTTCTTCAGTGAGGGCACCCTACATGCATTCAGTCTAGGTCCACATGTGACACATGCTCTGTATCCGCTTGTTTGAAGCCCTACATGTATACACATGATAATAGATCAACTATGGGAAAAAACAAGATTTACAATGTCTAAGTGAGGAGTGTCAATAGATCACCTGAGCATTCTGTTAGCCCGGGATAGTCATGCATGGTCCACATTAGAATGCCTCTGATGAAAGCATTCCGTCGTCCTGTGTGTCGGCTCATATCCACCACCTCTATGCCAATCCACAATTATTGTAGCTCTTCCAATAGTGGACGAAGATACACATCCATATTCTCCACTTTATATCGCCCTGGCACAATCAAGCTTAGCCATAGGTGCCCCTTCTTCGTAGTCAACCACGGGGGAATGTTGTAGTTGACGATGACAACGGGCCATACACTGTAAGATGTTGATCTTTGACCAAATGGATTTACGCCATCCATAGCCAGGCCTAAGCGCAAATTTCGAGCTTCCCTGGCAAAATCCGACCATGTTCCATCTATATGTTTCCAGGCTGCGCAATCTGCAGGAATTCGTAGCACACCATCTGAAGATTTATTCTCCTCATGCCATGATGCTAGGGCGGCCATGGACTTACATTCGAAGAAATGCTTGATGCGAGGAAGCAGAGGAAAATGTCGCAAAACCTTTTGTGGAATTTTTGTCCCGTGGAGATCTACTCGATATCTTTCGGAATCACATTTCGGACACTTCTCCATGTCTATGTATTCCCCTCTGAAAAGAATGCAGTCATTAGGACAAGCGTGGATAGAATTGTAATCCATCCCCAAGTTTCGCACAATCTTTCTTGCTTCATCTCGGGAATGTGGCATCACATTGTCAGCTGGTAGTATGTGCTCTTGAAGCAATCTACACAACATAAAAATACGATACAATCGTGTAAAAATCTATCAGATCATTATACATTTAGAGTTTTATTAAAGTAAACTAATTGTAATAGATCACCTGAAAAGCGCTGTGACGCTAGTGTCACTCCATCCAAACTTTGTCTGCATGTTGAGAAGAACCAGGAGTGCTTTCAATCTAGACATACGTGCATTATACAATGACGTATCGGCTTCACTTTTCATATCATCATAGATAAGCCTTTCTGAATCCATGATCGTCTCGATCATTTCATCAATCTCGGGCTCAAACATTGCCTCGTTGGGAATGTGCTCTGCGTGATCATCCCCCGAGCTGTCAGAGGCTACATCTTGTGGCCTCACATATGCTGCTTGACCAGAGCGCCTGCGAACACGTCTATTGGGTTGCAAGATTGCTACTTGTTGGCCAGTGTCAGAGTCCGACGAGTTATAATTGGCAACAATTCGATCTATAATAGATGGATCGAACTCGCCAAATTTGCGAACGTGCTGCAAAGAAACACGTCTTGCGGACATCATCGTCACTACTCATAATGAGGATAAAAATCTTATAACCTGGACAACAAAATTAATATTCTATTGGCATTCTTCGTCTTATCTCTCTCTCTCTCTGTCTCTCTCTCTCTCTCTCTCTCTCTCTCTCTCTCTCTACCTCACATTCTCTAGTCATGTCCAATCCCCGCACACCTCGGTCTAGAGGTGCACGGAGATCAGAACCACCGGGTTATAATCTCGTCTTTATTGGTCAATACCTATATCTATGGGTACAATAAATCTATAAACCCACGTCTACATGATACTGCATGTAGTGGACAAAACCCCTTTGCCTCTTCTCTAGCTGTAGCACTTCACAGCATCTTAACATCTTTTCATAGTAGATCTTTTCACTGTTTGTCTAACTCTAAACCCTAAACCGTAAGTAATTCTTGCGTGGAATAAGCGTAAATCTAAATAAACGTAAATCTAACTAAAAATAAACCTAAATCTAATTTAACGTAAGTCTACATCTAACCTAATCTTTAACGTCTTTTGGGATAGTTTCCTACGACGTTAAAACTCTCTTCTTCTTGTGTGTGTGTGTGTGTGTGTGTGTGTGTGTGTGTGTGTGTGTGTTTGTGTGGGTAAACCTAAATAAACCTAAGTCTAATCTAATATAACATAAATCTAAATCTAACGTAAATTATGTTATATTAAAAACAAAGAACTAAACTAACAGGGATTATAAGAACCTTAAAACTGATTTAACACATAATTTTTCACATAACTCGGCAAGAGTTAACATTCTCATCACTAAAGATGTGAGATTTAACTTCCGGCGGTGACGCTGCCTCATCTCCATCCACATCTGACGACAGCAATTGGCCCTTTGGACCGTTCTTGCTCTTGTTACTAACTTTGAAGTTGTTGTTGAATGACTAGAGGTTGTCTAGATGGTCATTGTCAGGGATGTAGTGACTCTTGCCGCCCTGAAGATCCACCTTCTTCCCTATCTTTTGAAGACATTTCACCAGTACTTTTGGATCGACAGAGCCCACCATGAGTGAAGGCAGCAATACCCTATATTCCATTGAGGGCTTTCTTCACCCGCTTCATGCAGGCATCGCAGTCTATGGAGACCTAAATCTAATCTAATATAACGTAAATCTAAATCTAGCGTAAATAAACGTAAATCTAACTAAAAATAAACCTAAATCTAATCTAATTTAACTTAAATAAACCTAAATCTAATCTAACGTAAGTCTACATCTAACCTAATCTTTAACGTCTTTTAGGATAGTTTCCTACGACGTTATAACTCTCTTCTTCTTGTGTGTGTGCACATGTGTGGATGTGTGTGCCAATAAAAAGAGATAAATGGTATAACCTTTCTATCACCCATGCCAAGTATGATAGATTGGTTATGCCATTTCCCTCTTGAATAATAGATCTTGAGTTCAACTCCTCGTCGGCTAGATCTTTAGGTCTTTTAATTTTAATTAGTTTCCTACGACGTTAAATTAGTTTCTCTCTCTTTCTCTCTCAATATGTGTGCGTTTTTTTGTTTATGCATGTTTTTTCTCTCTTTTCCTCTCTCAATGTGTGCGTTTTTTGTTTATGCATGTTCTCTCTCTCTTTTCCTCTCTCAATGTGTGCGTTTTTTGTTTATGCATGCTCTCTCTCTCTTTTCCTCTCTCAATGTGTGTGTGCATTCTTTGTTTATGTATGTGTGTGTGCGTTTTTGTTTATGTTTGTACTCTCTCTCTCTCTCTGTCTCTCTCTCTCTCTCTCTCTCGCTCTCTCTCTCTCTCAAAAGCACTATGTGTGTGTGTGTGTGTGTGAGAGAGAGAGGGAGAGAGAAAGAGGGGAAGGGAACATGAGAGTGAGGAGAGGGAAGGAGCACACCTGGCTCTCCTTCCTCTCCTCGTGTGTGTGTGTGTGTGTGGAGAAGAAAGAGAGAGAGAGAGAGAGGGAGAGCGTTACCTGCTCCTTGCTTGAGGGCGCCGAAAAACTCCGATCTGAGATCTGAGTTTTTGGGCGCTCTCTGCTATTTTTTTTAGCCCAGCCGGCGTCGCTATGAGCGTCGCAAATTTACTTGTAAATTTGCGACGCTAATAGCGACACCGGGATTTTTTTTTTTTAGCGTCGCTGTGTGAGCGTCGCTATTATGAATAGCCTCTTGTAGTGATAACGTTTCAATTTCAAAAGCTCAAAAACAAAAGCTCGCGAATATAAAATCCCCCTCTTGGTACTAATAGTGGTATCCTATTCGCTATATGTTCGTCAAGTCGATCTCGTGTAATAGTCGGAGGGATTCCAATGGTGTAAGTGATGTCAGGAACAATACTGCCCCTATGTGTGTTCATGAAAGCCCTAGATGTCGTCGATCCTAAAGGTTTTGTTTTTGGGACTCGTTCATTTTCATAAGAATCCTCCACACTGGTTCTCAAGGGACTCACGGGTACAGTCTCAAGTCTGGTGTGAGTAGTCGTGGTTTTATCTCTTCCAGATTTACATAGTATTGGTGGAGTGGTCCTCCAAAATATGTATATCTCTCAAATTCCTTACAATCCATTGGAGAGTACTTTCGGCTATACTTGTCCATTATGACCACCTGAATACTTCTGCCCTCCGTGTACGTGTAAACATACAACTTTTTTCGGTCTGTCAATTCTTTGATGCGAGGCTCGTCACATCTGTAATAGAGTGTTTTTTCTCCATTATTGAACTTATAAAGCCCCACATATGTGTTGTTTGTGTTAAGGTGCCATGTCTCATTGGTGCGTATGAGTATCGTTTTGTTTCTCCATTTTGGGTGGTTCATCGGCCTGCTCATTATCTACCTTGTCCTTGGTGCCGGTCATTCCCCATTCATCCATAATAAAAGGGCTATGAACCACCAAGTACATTATTCCCTCTCTGTTGAAATATCTATCCCCATCCTAATCAACATCTACAAGGTCTCTGAACTCGCTCGGCTTATTTTTCAGCTTAACATAGTAGTGGTCCATTCCATCCTTATGATTTTGTCCTTAAGCACATTTTCAAATTGAAACTTCAAATATAACAATTTTACATCAGATGTAGGCTAAGAAGGACTTGCACCCATCAAAGTTGTTCCCTTAGGGTTTGACTTGTTAGAATCTTCAGTCATGAGGTTGTATGATCTCTGAGATGAAGTGTCAAAGAAACTCTCCTCTAAAATGGGTTCTAAAGGTGACAGTGGTCTCTAATTCACACTTTCCTCCGTCGAGTGATTACTCCCTTGATCAAAGATACTGGGATTCCTATTCTAGTACAATATTCCTGATTGCAAATTCATGAAGAATTGGTAATACAAAATCCAAACCGAGTTACCTCATTAAATAGTTTGAATCTCTCGTTTGATCTTGCTTGTTGGGTAGTATCTTCTAGTACTTGCAACATGTCAAGAATTTCCTTGATAGCTGTGAACATACAGCCGTTCTTGTTAGTTCTTGCTTTTAATTGACAAAACTTAGCTAGGTTTTTTCAATAGCACACAATTCCTTACACATCCTCAACAATTTGGGTCCAATTTCAATTTTGAAAGAACCACCAGGTTAGTATGGACTAGCTCTTTGCATGGTAAGTTTCTGTCTCTGTTCTGACTCAGAGGTACATGGATCACAATCCATGTTGGGAAGCCAAATGAACTTTTGTTGCTATCATCACATTTAACATGATTAAGAGGTCTTATGGTACCAATTTTTTTAGAAATGAACCTCTAGATTGGAGGATAAGTTGATTTTGCCACTTTGCCTAAGCTTCTATCAGTTCTGAGTTGTTGGGATGGTTTCTTGCACCCAAATTCAACTCTAGAAGGACCACTAGACTCTCTGTGATGCCCTCTAGCTATGGTGTCAAATTGTGTCAAGGGAACATGGATCGCAATCCATGTTCCTTTGTGTCAAAATACACTAAAATTTGTCCCAAAGCTAGTCCTTGGCCTAGTGATGCTGGCTATATGGTTTTTGAATGTTTTAAAGCTGTTTAGGCCAGAAAAAAGTTAATTTTAGGGTTTATTTCAGTGGTTTCCTCCTTGATCGAATTTTTGCCCCCTTTTGCTCTCTTTTTGAAATTTTCTGATAAGGGTCCTTTGGGAGAAAGTGTTTCAATTGTTATCACTTACCTGCATGCCTATTATCAACTCAAAATTCCAAAAAGGTACATTAATCGCGATCCATGTTTGGCAAAATTTTGGACTAACACTTTGTGAGCTGATCACACAAGGTATGGTGATGCTATTCCCCAAGTCTTTTTGGATTTGATCAGTTTAATCCAAGTGAAAAGTAAGATTTTGTGTCTATTTTGCGGCAAACAAATTCTTTTCTGGTATTTTGACCAGATTTTTTCACTTTTTGTCTATGGATCCTTTTGGAAAAGTTATTCAACTAGTAATCAGGAGTCACTGATCAAATATTATAGTCAGATGTCTACCTGGAACATGGATCACGATCCATGTTGGGAAGCATCTGGACATGAATTTTATTTTTGTTGATTCCCTGCTTTTATTTGATCCCAATTCTCATCCCTTTTTGAATTTGGACAAGTAAAAGTTGAGTTTTCCCTTGTTTTCTCTTTGTTCAAGGTTTTCCTTTGCTCACCCCAACCTTTTGATTTTTATGATCTTCTAGCACTCTATTTCTCCAAACTTAAGGTTCTGATGCCTGAGAGCCTGTTCTAAGCAAAGGAAATATTTTTTGCACATTCTGCCAAAAAGGTACATGGATCGCGATCCATGCTGGATAGGCAATTTGATTTTTTTTGCACAATCTTTTTAGCAAGCGTTTTTTCCCTTCTTGAAGGTTTTGCTGGGTTTGGTCCAGTTTTGAAGCTCTGACCATCACTTATTCAACTTTACAGAGTTATGGTCTTCAACACCAAAATAAGGTTTTTGATAGTTTTTCCCTCGATTCTTTTGACCCCAAATGATGGTGTAATTTGTTTTTTAACCTACTCCTATGAACTGAAATGAATCTGCAAACATAAATGAACTTAATAGTACAAAAATAACAACAAAGTGTATGGTGGAACGTACAGCCCTTTCCAAGCATGTGAAAATCAAAGAACGAAATACTATCTTCTACTTTACTCACAGCTTTCTTTTCTCTTGAGGAATAGCACTGGCTAGTCTCAGACTCTAGTCTCTACCAAGCACTAAACCTACGTCTAGCTGCTTCACTGTCTATGTGTATAGGCCATCCGTTTGTGGGTGATAGGCTAAAGAGAAATTCAATCTTGCCCCTAGATTTTAAAAGAGACCTTTACAAAAATTATTGGTCATTCTTGGATCTCTATATGACACAATGGATGTTGGTAATCCATGGTGTTTGAAAATATGTGATATGAAGAGAGTTGCCATTTGGTGTGCCTTAAAAGTCTTTTTGATAGGAATAAAGTGTGCATGCTTGCTAAACTTGTCAACTATTGTCCATATTCCCATATTCCCATGGATAGACTTGGGTAATCCAAAGATAAAAATCCACGGATACACTCTCCCATGGTGAATTTGGAATAAGCAATTGCTGGAGTAATCCAGGTTGCTTCCCTCTATCATACTTGGTCTTTTGTCATACTACACATTTTGAAACATAATACAGGTAATCCAAAGATAAAAATCCACGGATACACTCTCCCATGGTGAATTTGGAATAAGCAATTGCTGGAGTAATCCAGGTTGCTTCCCTCTATCATACTTGGTCTTTTGTCATACTACACATTTTGTATGTCCACTTTCATGGTAGGCCAATAGAAGTATGTATCTACTCCTCAAAGAGTAGGTATAATGCCTCTATGCCCCGCATAGGGAGGAGCATCGGATTCGTACATGACTTTGTCACACGAAGGGAGTGGGTAACACATAGCCTATTTCCGTAGAGAAGATACCCATCGTGCAAGGTGAATGGTTCCTCTTCCTTTCCCAAAGCAAGGGCTGAAATTATGTCTCTATAGTAGGGGTCAATAGCATACTCATCTATCATAGAAGATACATCATTGTGAGTAGCTATAAACACCATATTAACTTTTGGTCATCATGAAAGTGCATCGGCCACTTGATTGTGCTTACCAGCAAAGTGAGCAATATGGAAATTAAATTGCGAAAGGAAATTTTCCCACCTCATTTGTTTGTTGTCGGAAAGCTTGGTTTGTGTCATGAAGTACTTGAGACTTTGGTGGTTGGTTCGTAGAATAAATGGAGTCCCCAATAAATAATGCTTTCATGTGTCTAAGGCATGTAGAACTACTAAAAGCTCTTTCTCATAAATGCCTAAGACATGTTCATCTATATCGAGCCTTCGGCTCTCATATGCTATGGCATGCTCTTCTTGAAGCAAGACTGCTCCAAGGAAATCACCACAATCATCACATTAGACCTCAAATAGCTTTGAGAGATCCGGAAGCATGATGACTGGTTGGGAGGTAAGCTTCTCTTTGAGCTTGTCAAAAGCATTTTTCTACCTAGCAGTCCATAAATACTTAACGTTCTTCTTAGTTAAGTCATGTAATGGTCTTGATATTTGAGAAAAGTTTTCTATGAAGCATCTATAGTATACACACATACCAATAAAGCTTCTTAGCTCATGTAGATTGCTTAAATTAGGCCATGCTTTTATTATCTCCAACTTTGATAGATCCATACGGATAGCATCTTGAGAGATAATATGACCCAAGTATTGAATCTCTTGAAGGAAAAATTTGTTTTTCTTTTGGTTGAGAAAAAGATTGTTCTCCCTCAATGCTTGAGAAATCATTTGGAGATGTTGCTTATGCTAGTCCAAAGACTTGGAGTAGATGATGATATCATCAAAGAACACTCCAGTGAATTTGCAATAGGGTCTAAATATTTTCTCCATTAGATAATTGAACGTGGCCGGTGCATTATTCAAGCCAAAGGGCATGAATAGATATTCATAAAGACCAAACGTTGTGCAAAACGCGGTCTTTAGGATATCTTCATCCACTATACTTTTTTAATGATTAGCCACTTTTAAGGTCAATCCTACTAAAGTAGATAGACCCTTGTAGCTTATCAAATATATCTTCTATCCGAGGCACGGGAAATCTATTTTTGATAGTGATATGGTCTAGTGCTCTTGATAGTCCACACACATCCGGTATGTACCATCCATCTTTCTTTTTTACACTAAAAGTATTGGAGAATTACAAAAGGGAGAGGAGCTAGGCCTCACCATGCCTTTGTCAACATATTCTTGTACTTGCCTCTTGATCTCCTCTTGTGGAGCTTGAGAAACTCAATAAGGAGGCTTGTTAGGCGGTGAGCTTCTTGGAAGGAGCTCAATGTGATGGTCATTATCCCCTCGTTTTGGAGGTAACTCCATAGGAAAATCATTGTTGAACACATCTTGGAATCCTTTTAAAAAATTAGACATGTGTAACTCTTATTGATTCCTACCAGTTACATTTAATGTAACATTAGGATCATTTAGGGAATCTTTGATAAAAATCATGTACGCAAAAATTGAGCTCTTCATTGATTTATCAAAAGCGGGAGGATTTACAAGTGGTATAGTAAGACCACACTCACTAGAATCTATATACATGTTCTTTCCTGTGTAGGTGAAGTAGATTCTCCTTTCAGCTTCATGTTGGCAGCCATGCGATCAAACCATGGTGCCCCTAGGATAGCATCCTCATGCTGGAGAGGAGAGATGAAAAAGTATTCTTTGTCGACATAGCTTTGGACATGAAGCCTCAACTTCCCAATCAAGGGAGTAACACAGGCTTGCTGTCCCTTGAAAGCCGTGTCATCCGTTATAATATTTCTCATCTCAAAATCTTGAATGCCTAACTTGGTGGCCAACCGCACGGATATGAAGTTGTGAGTAGAGCCAAGGTCAAACAGATGAAGGTATCATGCTACCTTACCTTTCCCCAATCATAGGAGAGAGATTTTCCTTTGAAATGAGCATCCTTTTTTGGAGCTTCGATGGTGGAAGCCCTAGGAGTCTCACTGCGAGAATTTTTCTTGGGGTAGACACGATAGCCATGTCCTTGCTCCCCACACTTAAACACTTATGGTCCTTTAAAAAAGCTTCAAGCTCTTAGGGAGAGAGTTTGTTTTTTTCCTTTGTAAACTCCCTTCTTGTTGGACTGATTGTTGTTGTTGTTGTTGTTGTTGTTGTTGCAAGTGCCTTGGGAAGAATTTTGAGCATTGGTTTTCCCCTTTGCATCATTTTTGTCTTTGTTTTCCATGGGCTTGACATTCTATCTTGCCCCTCGTTGGAAATTGATGTGTGAAGCAACCATGGTGTGATATATTACTTTGATGATAGAACCAGGCCATTGAGAGTTGACGTATTCAGCCATCTCATTAGGTAATCCACACAAAATTGTTGCTTTTGCTTGGTGAAATGTATCTTTTGGAAGAGAGTAACCTTGAGATGTAAATCCCAAAACCTGTCTACATATTTGTGGATAGACTCATGAGAGAGAAGCTTCAAACTACACCATTCGGTAAGCACTTTGTCCTTTGCATCGCTTGCAAGGAATTGCTTCATGATGGAAACTCCTAGAGTTTTCCATGTCTTTGGGGCTTTTGCGTTTGCCACGAAGGCTAGCCCACCATTGACGAGCCAATTTCTGGAGGTGCAAAGCTACATGGTGTAGCTTCAAGGACTCTGTGAAGCCCTTGTTTCCAAAGGCCGCATCAAATTGTTAGATGAAGGCCAATACTTTTTTGGTGGAACCAAAGGTGCCATTATAGGTAAGAAAAGAGATACTCTTTCCTAATGCCTCTTTGAACTTATTGAGCTTTTGTGACATTTGCCATGCAGGGTATGATTTGCAATGTCCTCCCCTCTTGTATTGTCTAGGAGAATAGCCATAGCTTTTGTTGGAAGAGGAGGAAGGTGAATAAGAAGGAGAAGAGGGTGACCTCTTTCTTGCCCTTTTCTTCCTTTGTTTCCTCTCTCCCCTTTTGGAGTGACAAGGAGAAGGACTACGGGTTGAACGTTTCCTGTTGGGAGGAGTTGGAGATTGTTTAGACCGCTATCTTTGTGGAGCCACATCTTCAGAGGAACGTAAAGTTTCATTGATTTCTTGCTCTTTGTATTCCTCCTCTTGTATAGGAGAGAGTCTTCTTTTGGGGGTCTTCAAGAGGCCTCCTAAGCTCTCTCTCCTCTTGGAGAGGAAGGGAAATCCATAAGCGCGAAGTTGTCAAGTAACTTTGGCTTGCAAAGTAGGGTTGCACATAGCTTGCTGCAACCTAGTAGCAAGATAATTCACAAACATGGGGGCATCATCATTAGCACCTTCATGGGCTAAATCAAATCTATCAATGTTCATTCAGTTCTCTTGGTTATTGTCAGCCATGTTAGCAAAATTTGTGTACTTACTTAGTGTATGCTTAAGGAATTCAAAATCTTAGTTGCTACTCCTCTTAGCCTTTGCAAATCGGTGCTTAAGTATCTATAGTCACGGCTCGAAGTGGTTAATTATAAGAGTAGTGGAGTGGGTTTAATATTGTAGAATTACCAAGGGCTAGCTTCTTTCGGACTTATTATGGCTCAATAATGGTAAATCCATAGGCAAGTCTAAAAAGACCCCATTACTAAGTCCAAATCTCTTGAGGTGTGCACATAGTGGGCTCAACAAAACTAATAATAGATCCCAATCCCACTTACCCTAATATAATTAACAAAATCAACCATTTGTAGTCTACTTAAGGACCTCTCTTCTTAAGCAAGAAAAGATAAACCAAATGCTCTGATACCAATGGAAATGGCCTATTAACTTTGAGAATAGCAAAAATTAGAGAAAGTACTTTTGTGAAATTACTTTGTGAGCATAGCGGGTGAACATAATTGATGGTAGTAACATAGACATAGCATTTATTTAACTTGGCATGAAAAATAATTCTGCAAGAGAGAGAGTTTAGAAAACTTGGCAACAGTTGAGGACAGGATTTATGTGGAGCCGGTCCCCCCCTCCGATAAGCATTTGTATCATAGTTTACCACATCAGAAGAGACTTGATACAATACAATCTTTTGTGTTCCTTGTGACCTAGTGATGCAATGAATATGGAAAGCTTCATGCATCATGAGAATAACATAAAATTTGTGGAAAGCATTAACTAACCCAAGTCTCAGTCCAAAGACGTCAAACACCTTTGAAAGTAGAGAGAGCTAGAAGGGAATAAGGGTAGGGAAGAGTAAGAAGAATAATTTCATAGGAGAAAGAATTAGTTCCTCACTTATCATCACTCTTCTTGCTAGCATACATAATAGCATAGTAATGAAGGTGGAGAAGATGGCAAGCTTAAGCATTGAAGCATGGCTCTTGGTTGGATTTGCATTGCATAGCCAAGAATATTGGTGTAGGCTCTCAACCTCTCTATTTGCTTGGGGAAGGAGAGGGAGCTCTTGCACTTTGCACTACACACAATGAGAGAGAGAGAGAGAGAGAGAGAGAGAGAGAGAGAGAGAGAGAGAGAGAGAGACAGAGAGAGGATACCCCTAAAGAAACCCCCTAGCTTGATTTGGTTGATCCCCCCTTGTAGCTCATGCTTGAAGCTCATTGGACCCCTCCAGACCTAGCCAATTAATCACAAGCAAGAGGCATATCAAGCAAGCATGCTAGTCTTGGAAGAAGTGTTCCCCTTTCCTCTTTGAGAGAGAGGAACTGATAAATGAGAAAATAATTATTTAAATAAACTAATTTATCATTGGACCCCTTGGGAGGCCAAACAATAAGCTTTGGAGACTCCTTGAGGGTAGCCTAGCTAGGGGCTTGACATGGTGTCCTACTTGCCTCTTGGGCAAGGGGTGCCCTTTGAAAAAGAGAGTGGTCAAGCAACCACCCCCCTGCATGGCTCACCCCCTCCTTGTAGGGATATGATTTGACTTTTGTGACACCTCAAGCCCCTCAACCTTGGGCCCATTTCTCACCACAAGCACAACCCTTAAGCCCCTCAAGCTTGAGCTGGCCGAGTTCCCACCTCAAGTACAACCCTATCATATCAAGCCTGACAAGCACCTCAAGAATCTCAATAATCAATCACTTCAAGCATCTCATTCATTCGGCACAACAATCACCTCAAGCTTGCTTAAGCTTGGGCCGGGTTTCCACCTCAAGCTCAACCCTAGCTTACCTAAGGTCAAAGGACTTTTACACTAACCTTTGGAGGCCTTTAATGAAGCTAACCCTAAGGTCTTTTAATCTCCATTGGTTGGCCTTGCTCTTTGACATACCTTCTCTCATTTTGACCCCTTTACCATTGGCCCCGTGTTGAGATAGATCTATAAGCACATGTCTATATCCTAACCCTTGTTCTCGTTTATTCTCCCACATTAAATGATCATTTTAATATGAGAAAATCATTTGGGTTGGTTAGATATTAGATTTTATGACATCTTTCATGGAAAAGTTGCTTGCTTAAGGAGTCTTCGAGAAGTGAAATCTCATCTTTTGACTTCCTAGCTATAAGCATATCATCCACATACAAGATTAGAATGATGAGGGAACAATTGTTCAACCTCCTTATGTACGAAAAGTGATCACCTTGGCGTCATAGATAACCTTGGGATTGAGTGTACTTATCAAACTTGATGTACCACTACCTTGAGCCTTGCTTTAGTCCATACAAAGATTTCTTTGATGTATTTATCATACCACTACCTCAAGAGCCTTGCTTTAGTCCATACAAGGCTTTCTTGAGTCTACACACTAGTTCTTCCCTTGTTGGCTTCTCCGACTTTATTTCAAAACCTTTTGACTACATTATGTAGACATCTTCTTTGATATCCCCTTGAGGAAACACCATCGTCACATACATTTGGACCAATTCCCTATCTAATATGTCCATTAAACAAAGCACAAGATGCAATGTAGTAATCTTGACCACTGGGGAAATATCTCATCTAAATATATGCCTTTTTTTGCTTGATTCCTACCAGTCTATTATCTAGCCTTATACTTAGGCTCAAGAGCAATGGAAATGAATGGAACCTTAAAGATGCTAAGCATGTTCCCTCTCTTCACAAAATCTTGATCTCTATAGGTCATCTTGATGATGAAGGTCACAACATTGCATTGAAAAACAAACAGTGGAAGACTTTAAAAGGATCTTTGGTGGTTGCAAAAGGAGAAAAGGCTAGTACACTATACTTGTGTATGGTCAGTGCACACAGTCTTCAACTTGTGTAACAATTACAAAAGTCGGCGGTGTGGTGTGGCACTATCACTTGGGCATATGAGTGCCAAAGGAATGTAAATACTTCAATTGAAGAAGCTTCTACCATGTTTTGAAGTAGTGGACTTAGAGTTCTATGAGGATTCTGTTTATGGTAAAGAGGGTAACATTCATAGATGATGCAACTAGGAAAACATGGGTTTATGCAATGAAGAATAAGTTTGACATGTTTTCCATATTTTAAAGGTGAAAAGTCTTTGTGGAAAATGAAGCAGGTACTAAGATTAATTGCCTCAAATCCAACAATGGAGGCAAATATTGTAGCCAAGATTTTGAAAGCTTCTGTGCTAGGAATGGCATTCGAAGGCAAAGGACAACCCTAAGGACACCTCAACAAAATGGAGTTTCAAAAAGGATGAACAAGACAATCATGAAGCAAGCACAAAGCATGTGGCTACATGAAGGCCTACCGCTTGAGCTTTGGGTGGAAGTAGTAAGAATGTCTGTGTACTTGATCAAACAGTCACCCTCAACGACACTGGATGGAGGAGTTCCAAAAGAGGCATGGGCATGTAAACCAATGAATTATGCATTTTTGAAAGTGACCGTATGTGAGGATTTGATGCACATAGATAGAATCCTAAGGTCAAAGCTAGATGCAAAGTCCAAAAAGTGTTTCTTTATTAGCTATGGAGAAGTGAACTTTGGGTATCACCTATGGAATCTTGAAGATGGTAAAACCTTTAGGAGTAGTGATGTAATTTTCAATGAGAAAAATATGTATAAAGACTACTTGGAAAGAAAACAAACAAAAGGTACAGGTGATGAGTACATGGAGCTTGAGGACAATGAAGACTCAAGGTTTCAAGTGGTGACAAATTGCAACAATGTAACAAGATGAGGAACCTCAATCTATGTCCCAAAGATCTACGCGAGGAAGTAGACCTCTAGAAAGATTTTTTTCTTCCTTCAATCATCTCTTGGTCTTAGATTTTCGAGAGCCAGAGTAATACAAAGAAGCTATGAAACACGAATGCAAAGAAGAATGGACAAAGATCATGCAAGAAAAGATGGACTTATTACATCTCCCAAACATGGGAGATGGTTTATTTTACTAAAGGTAAGTGGGTACTACAAAACAAATGGGTGTACAAGCTAAAGGAAGAAGAATGTGGGAAGAAAAGATACAAATGAAGGCTTGTGGTGAAGGGGTTTTCTCAAAGGTATTGAATTCAATGAAATATTTTCTCCTATTGTGAAAATGAACTCGATTAGGTTTGTCTTAAGCCTTATGGATTCTCATGACTTAAATCTTGAGAAAATGGATGTAAATACTACATTCCCTCATGGCAACTTGGAGGAAATTTACATGCTTCAATCAAAAGGGTATGAAGAAAATAATAAGGAGAAAATGGCTTGCAAGCTAAAGAAGAGCTTGTATGATCTAAAGCAAGCATCAAAATAGTGGTATCTAAAAAAATTGATGGATGTTGGTTGGATCAAGGATTGAGAAGATGTAACTTAGATCACTGTGTTGTATGTTGATGACTTGCTGATTGCAAGTGCTAACATGTAAGATATCGACCTAAAAGAAGAGTCATTAGGAAGAGGTTGGAGTCTAGGAGGGCATCTTTATTTGCCATGAGATTATGGAGATGATTAACATTTGGATGAATAAATACATACCATGTGTGAAAGAAAGGTGGGTGTGTAAGAGTGGTCAAAGGATGCACTTTTCCCCCCAAAAAGAGGGAGGACAAATTTATGATTTTTAGCTTTCCATAACTCCTACATATGATCTCCGATTTGAGTGGAGATTATAGATTAGTATTTACATGACAACCATAGATATGTCACATGATATATTTTTTTCTGTTAGATTTTAAATTTCATTTTGGAGGGAGAATTTGAATTCAAATAAACTAGCTGTCTTACCTGTATAAATTCAAAAGTTGTCCTTTGATTGCTTTCTTAATACTAAAGGTTTGACTCCCTTAAACTGCCAAATAAAGAGGCCCTCCTAGACTCCATTCTCTTCCTAATGTGTCTAAATATTTTCAATGAAAGATTTAGGTGCTACAAAGTGGATACTAGTATGAAGATATAAAGGGATAGGGAGAAGAAGACATTAAATCTATCTCAACATGATTACATTAAGAAGGTACTAGAAAGTTTTGCAATGCAAGATGAAAAACTGGTTTTTACACCTTTGGATGGTCACTTTAAACTAACCCAAGACACAAGAGGAGATAACCTACATGTCTAAAGTTCCATATGTTGCAGTGGTAGGTCAAGGCCGTATATTGCACATGCTACGGGAGTTGTGAGTAGATTCATGGACAATCTAGGTAAACAAAATCAGCTAGTTGTGCAGTGGATACTAAGGTATCTTAAAGGGACAACATTGGAGGCACTAAAAAAATTTTGTAAGGGCATACTAATGCAGATATGGTAGGTGACAAAGAAATTTGAAGGAGCACTACTAGCTACATCTTTGGTTGGAGGCACAATAATAAAATGGGCTTCAAAGTTGCAGAAAGTTCTCTAAAATTCTAATGTGGAAGCGGAATATGTAGCTCTAACGGAGTCCAACAAAGATATTTTGTGGTGTCTTAGATTCTTGGAGGAGCTGGGATACAAACAAGATAATTGTGTCTTGTATAGTGACAACCAAAGCACCATTCATCTTGTGAATAATTCAAACTTTCATTCAATCTTAAGGACAAAGAACATTGAGGTGAGATATCACTTCTTACGCACTCTTTTGGAAGAGGGATATCTAAAGCTTAGTTAACCTGGCATGAACAATACTTTTGCAAGAGAGAGAATTTAGAGAACATGACAACAATTGAGGACGGGATTTATGTGCAGCTCGTGCCCCCTCCAATAGGCATTTTGTATTATGATTTCTCCCATAAGAGAGACTTGTTACAATAAAATATTTGTGATCCTTGTGACCTAGGTAATGCAATGAAGATGGAAAGCTTCATGCATCACAAGCATAACATAAACTTTGTGGAAATCTTTAACTATCCCAAGCCTCAGTCCCAAGACCTCAAACACCTTCGAAGGTGGAGAGAGCTAGCAGGGAATGAGGGTAGGGAAGAGGAAGAGACATTTCATAGGAGAAAGAAATAGTTCCTCACTTATCATCACTTTTCTTGCTAGCATACATGATAGCATAGTAATGAAGATGGAGAAGATGGAAAGCTTAAGCATTGAATCATGGCTCTTAGTTGGATTTGCATTCCATAGCCAAGAGTGTTGGTGTAGGCTCTCAACCTCTCTACTTGTTTGGAGAAGGAGAGGGAGCTCTTGCACGTTTCACTTCACACAATGATGATGATGTGTGTGTGTGTGTATGTGTGTGGGAGAGTATAACCCCCACGTTTTCCCCCTACTTGCTTTGGTCGAACCCCCCTTGTAGCTCATGCTTGAAGCTCATTGGGCCCCTCAGGCCTAGCCAATCACAAGCAAGAGTCTTACCAGCATGCATACTAGTCTTGGGACAAGTGTCTCCCTTTCCCCTTTGAGATAGAGGACTTGATAAATGCAAAAACAATTAATTAAATATTATAAATCATCATTGGACCCCTTGGATAGTAAACCAATAGGCTTTAGGCACTTAGGCTTTAGGCACACCATGAGGGCAACATGAGGAGGAACTTGACAAGTGTCCCTTTTACTTTCTTTGTACCAAGCTTTTCTTGAGTGAGTGTGTAGGTGTTCTCTCTCATCCCCCCTCTTGTAGGGCTCTCCCCCTCCTTGTGGGGATTAGTGTTCACTTTTGCACACCTCAAGCCACTCAACTTTGGACCCGATTCCCACCACAAGCTTTTCGGCCCTTAAGCTCCTCAAGCTTGCACCAAGTTCCTACCTCAAGTACAACCCTAGCATCTCAAGCATGACGAGAACCTCAAGCATCTCAGTCATCAACCACGTCAAGCACCTTAGTCATCAAGCATTTGAAACACCTCAAGCACCTTAAGTTTGGGCCGGGTTCCCACCTCAAGCTCAACCCTAGCTTACCTATAGACAAAGGACTTTTACACTAAATATTGAAGGTTTTCAATGAAGCTAACCCTAAGATATTTATGCTCCATTAGTTAGCCTTGCTCTTTGACAGACCATCTCTCATTTGGGCCCCTTTACCATTAGCCCCGTGTTGAGATAGATCTATAAGCACATGTCTATATCTTAACCCTTGTCCCGTTTATTATCCCACATTAAGTGATCAATTTAATATGAGAAAATCATTCGGCTTGGTTAGCTATTAGATTTTATGACATTACATCTCTCTTTGAAATCATAGTTGTCCTCGACTATGAGGTAGAAGAGATAAAGCCTTAGTCATTAGTCAATCTTACTTATAGCGGGTAGAGGATCCCTTTTTACTCTATGACATCTTTCCAAGATGGATGACCAGTTCATTTGGTGCTTGGGAGACATAGCATTTTCAAGCATGTCTGCTCTTTAGTCCATTTCATTCTCCCAAAGTAGAGCATGTCTGCTCTTTACTCCATTTCATTCTCCCAAAGTAGAGTGACAAATTCTACTTGGTGTTTGAGAGACGTCGTCATCACAAACATGATTCCAAGCATGCATACTATCTAAATTTGTGCACAATAAAAAGAGAGAACTAGTCTTATAAGACAAAAACATTGGTCAATCAAAAGAATTTTGTACATTTTCTTACTCTAGTGTAGCATTGTAAGTATTGACAAGGTTCATACTATCCTTAAGTTGTATTCCTTGCAGCCATCTAACATCTTCAAATGGATATTTTTTAAACTTAATAAGATACCGTTGGGTAATCTTACCATATTGTAGTACCTTGTCTTCATGCGGAAGGATAACTTCGGGTTGTAGCACCTCTTCTTGGTCTTTGATTTTGTGAGGATCTTCAATAATTTGCTCACTTGGTGGCTCTCCTTTGTAGGTCTTAAGTAGGCTCACATGAAAAGCATTGTGTATGAGCCAATGGTTGGGTACCTTGAGTTGATAAGCCATCTCATTAATGGGCTTCAAGATTTGGAAAGGACCATAGTAACTTTTTGCTAGCTTAGCATAATACTTTTAATGGCCCATCGGATTTCTGCCCGACGTTTGCCTCAATTGAGACTTGGGAAACTTGATTAAGAACCATTCATTTTCTTTGAAGGTTAAGGCCCTTCTGTGCTTGTCAGTAGGAACTTTTTGCCTTTGTTGAGAGATGGATATAGCCTCCATAATCTTTTGAAAAGACTCTTGTAGGTCATGGCTATACACATCAACAACGAAGATCTTCCCATGTACTTTGAGTAGCAAGGAACTTTTTAGGTCTGATTTCAAAAGGTGCTTTTCCCATAGAAGTATGTACAATATTATTTTAGGCATACTCTACAAGAGGTAAGTATTTTTCCCATTGTGAGCGTTGATCTACCTTTGTAACATAAGTCTTTAGAAGATTGAGTATCATAAGGTAGGCTATCTCACTTTGGCCATCCGTTTGTGGGTGATAGGCCAAAGAGAAATTCAATCTTGTTCCTAGATTTTCAAAGAGACCTTTTCAAAAATTAATGGTCATTCTAGGATCTCTATCTGACATGATAGATGTTGGTAATATCCATGGTGTTTAAAAATGTTTGATATGAAGAGAGTTTCCATTTGGTGTGCCTTAATAGTCTTTTTGATAGGAATAAAGTGTGCTTGGTTGCTAAACCTGTCAAATATTGTCCATATTCCCGTAATCCCATGGATAGACTTGGGTAATCCAAAAATGAAATCCATGGATATACTCTCCCATGGTGAATTTGGGATAGGCAATGATATGGAGTAATCTAGGTTGCTTTCATCTATCATACTTGGTCTTTTGGGATACTACAGATTTTGAAACATACTCTTGTATGTCCACTTTTATGGTAGGCCAATAGAAGTATGTCTCTACTTTTCAGAGAGTAGGTTGAATGTCTCTATGCCCCACATAGGGAGGAGCACGGGATTCATACATAGCCTATTGTTGTGGAGAAGATAACCATCCTGCAAGGTGAATGGTTCATCTTTCTTTCCTAAAGCAAGGGCTGAAATCATGTCTCTAATGTCAGGGTCAGTAGCATAATTATCTATCATAGAAGATGGATCATTGGGAGTAGCTATATAGATAGCGCATTAGCTTTTGGTCATTGTGAAAGTGCATCGGCCACTTGATTGTGCTTACCAGTAATGTGAGCAATATGGAAATTAAATTGAAAAAGAAAATTTTCCCACCTCATTTGTTTGTCGTCGGAAAGCTTGGTTTGTGTCATGAAATACTTGAGACTTTGTGTTAGGGTAAGCCCATGCTTGTGGCACCACACGAGAAAAGCCCCTAGCACTTGCATGGCTATTAAGCTTCCACACCTCTTCACAAAGAGCATCCCACCTAGCAGGCTATGTGGCACACTCCCATGGCTTATTCTACTTCTATATCTATAGTCTTCTTGTACACAATTTCAAAAAACCACCTTTTTTTTAATGCTACTCTATCACTTTAGTTGTACAAGCTCTTGTCATATTGTCTATATCCTAATTAAGTGACTATTAGCAAAATCATGTAATTATGAATGCTACTAATATACATCCTCCATAGCTATTAACCTTACAACTAGTATCAAAGCAAATTTTAAGGCTAATTATTATTATTAATATTTTCTTTTCTTGTAAATATCTCACTTTTGAGGTGTAGATTTTAGAACTAAGCTAAATGTCCTAATACATGCATGTCAAGTGTAAAGGCTATGCGTCATATGCTTGACACAACCATGAGTTTTTTAAATAAGACTAAAGGTAATTTATCTTATGTAAGAATTTTCTATCATCTCTGCAAAAGCTTGAAATCATGTTCCGTTTTCTCTCTCTCGCCTTGCTCATGCTCTTGCGCTGCAATTGGTTGCTCTGAGTGCCCTCACTCACCCTGTCATTTGGCGACAAGCCATGCATGTAGCATCATTGCTTTGCTGACCACCGGCGTAAGCTATTGAGCACACACACATCATCAATGGTGGCTGCAATCGGCCAAACCTGTCCGAGCTCACCACTCCATTTCAAACTTCTGTAGCAGACAACATTGAGGCTGGCGGGTGGCAAAAACTAACAGTAGCACCATAGCCTGTAGTTGAAAGAATGTGCTTGTGCTACTTGCTACCCATTGTAGACATCATCAGCTATTGCCACCTGTAGCTCTCATTACCATCACTTGCTCGCCCTTGGTTGTAGTCCATCTTCAAGCTCCAAGCATTGCACCTGTCAAGGACATACAAGCCCTGCTGCTATTTTTCCCATCGGCCAGCATCCCCTACCAACTTTGCCAGCTCCTCAACAGAGCCCGATCATCATCAGCTGCTAGAAACCCACTCGCCTTGCAGTTCCCTGGCCGACAACCTGACCAATGATGGTGCAACCCACTTGCTCTGCCTGGTATTCAACCTCGCACACAGGCGTGCTTCCCTCGGCGATCACTCGCCTGGTCGTCGATGCTCTATTGCTGATTGGAATTTTGGCATTGTTCCCACAAAACCTCACAATCAGCAGTGCCCCAAGTTAAGGACACTTTCCCACTACCTACAAATCTCGTCCACCAAAAGCTTCAAGGCAAGGTCGCTTTTGCATTGCAGACATAGGCACGACACCAAGCACTTGTATGTATCAAAACTTTTAGAGCCTTTCTCACAATAAACATTATGTATGCAACATAAGTCCACCAAGGCGCACGGGTTCTGGACACTGCCTATATGTCATGTATACGGTAAGACCGCCCGTCAACATGAGCTCACACATAAGCATATTCCTTGGAATGTATGCTTACTTCATGATGCTAGCCATGAAGGCCAAGCCCCTCGACAAGATGTACCAATGAAGATCAAGATCTATATCAACATGATGATTATGAAGAAGACATCGACACACAACGAAGCCCTCAACATGAAGATGAAGATGGTGAAGGGGGTGGCATTGACAATCCTTCAAACTAAAAGCCATGAATGAAGTTTGTATCACCCTAGGTCATTAGAGAACCTATCTTAAGTCTCTTTTGTGAACCATAGTGATGAATCCAACAAAGAACCGCTATGATGTGTCATGAGACATTGAACCAGGTCGTTGAATCCACTAAGAATCACCGATGTATCCAGTTGGGAATCGTGAAGTGTTTAATCCAGTGAGAACCAACCTGTTGAATCAGGGTAGCTGAATCCTATAAACCTAGGAGTGTTTAATGACAAAAACAAAAACTACTTGTATTTTGCCCCAAGCTTTGGCTTAAGGGGGCGATTGTTAGGATAAGCCCACGCTTGTGGCACCATGCGGGAAAAGCCCCTAGCACTTGCATGGCTATTAAGCTGCCACACCTCTTCACAAAGAGCATTCCACCTAGCAGGCTATGTGGCACACTCCCATGGCTTATTCTACTTCTATATCTATAGCCTTCTTGTACACAATTTAAAAAAAGCACCTTTTTTTGAATGCTACTCTATCACTTTTGTACAATCTCTTGTCTATTATCTATATCCTTATTAAGTGTCTATTAGCAGAATCATGTAATTATGAATGCTACCAACGTACATCCTCCATAGCTATTAACCTTACACTTTGGTGGTCACCAAAGTGTAAGGTTAATAGCCCAGTTGGTTCGTAGAATAAATGGAGTCCCCAATAAGTAGTGCTTCCATGTGTCTAGGGCATGTAGAACAACTAAAATCTCTTTCTCATAAATACCCAAGACTCGTCCATCCATTTTGAGCCTTCGGCTCTCATATGCTATGGCATGCCCTTCTTGAAGAAAAACTGCTCCAAGGAAATCACCACAAGTGTCACATTGAAGCTCAAATGTCTTTGAGAGATCCGGAAGCATGAGGAGTGGTTGGGAGGTAAGATTTTCTTTGAGCTTATCAAAAGAATTTTTCTCCTTAGCAGTCCATACATACTTAACATTCTTCTTAGTTCAATCATGTAGTGGTCTTGCTGTTTGAGAGAGTTTTTCTATGAAGCATCTATAGTATGCGCACATATCCATAAATCTTCTTAGCTCATGTAGATTCCTTGGATTAGGCCATGCTTTTATTACCTCTAACTTTGATGGATCCATACGAATACCATCTTGAGAGATAATATGACCTAGGTATTGAATCTCTTGAAAGAAAATTTCACTTTTCTTTTGGTTGAGAATTGTTCTCCCTCAATGCTTGAAAAATCACTTGGAGATGTTGCTTACGTTCCTCCAAAGACTTGGAGTAGATGATGATATCATCAAATAACACTCAGTGAATTTGCAGTAAGGTCTAATTTGTTTTCCATTAGACAATTGAAGGTAGTTGGTGCATTAGTCAAGCCAAAGGGCATGACTAGATATTCATATTAAAGACCAAACGTTGTGCAAAACGCAATCTTTAGGATATCTTCATCGAGTATCCTTATTTGATGATAGCCACTTTTATGGTCAATCCTATTGAAAGGTAGAGCCATGTAGCTTATCAAATAGATCTTCTACCCAAGGCACGGGAAATTTGTTTTTGATAGTGATATGGTTTAGTGCTTGATAGTCCACACACATACAACATGTACCATCTTTCTTTTGCACTAAAAGGATTGGATAACAAAAGTGAGAGGAGCTAGGCCTCACCATCCATTTGTCTACCAATTCCTGTACCTGTCTCATGATCTTCTCTTGTTGAGCTTGAGAGACTCAATAAGGAGGCTTGTTAGGCGGTGAGCTTCCTAGAAGGAGCTCAAATCAATGGTCATCATCCCCTTGTTTTGGAGGTAAGTCCATAGGGATATCATCGATGAACACATATTGAATTCTTCTAGAAAATTAGACAAAGCTAACTCTTCTTGATTCCCACCATTTACATTTGATGAAACATTACGATACTTTAGAGACTCTTTGAAAAAAATCATGTACGCAAAAACTGCATTCTTCATTGAGTAATCAAAAGAAGGAGGATTTACAAGTGGAATAGTGTGACCATGCTCACTAGCATCTATATACATGTTCTTTCCCCTTTAGGTGAAGTAGATTCTCTTTTTAGGTAGCTTCATATTGGTAGCCATGCGATCAAACCATGGTGCCCCTAAGATAGCATCTTCATGTTGGAGAGGAGAGATGAAAAAGTCTTCTTTGTTGACATAGCTGTGGATGAAGCCTCAACTTCCCAATCAAGGGAGTAACGGAGACTTGTTGTCCCTTGAAAGCTGTGTTAGCCATTACCATAACTCCCATCTCAAAAGCTTGAATTCCCAACTTGGTGGCCAACTCTATTGATATGAAGTTGTGAATAGAGCCAGTGTCAAACAAGATGAAGGCATCATGCTCTATTACCTTCCCCCAAGCATAGGAAAGTGATGATCCTTTGCCATGAACATCCTCTTTTCGAGCTTCGATGGTGGAAGCCCTAGGAGTTTCATTGTGAGAATTCTTCTTGGGGCAAGAACATTAGCCACGTCCTTGCTCCCACACTTGAAACACTTATGGTCCTTGCAAAAAATTTCAAGCTCTTCAATAGAGAGATTGTTTTTGCCTTTGTAAACTCCCTTCTCCTTGGACCGATTGTTGTTGTTGTTGTTGGAAGTGCCTTGGGAAGAATTTTGAGTATTGGTTTTTCCCTTTGCATCATTTTTGTCTTTGTTTTCCATGGGCTTGACATTCCGTCTAGACCCTTGATGGAAATTGATGTTGAACCAACCATGATGTGATGGATTACTTTGATGATAGAACCAGGCCATTGAGAGTTGATGTATTCATCCATCTCTTCAGGTAATCCCACACATAATTGTTGCTTTTTCTTGGCAAAGTTTATCTTTTGAAAGACAGTAGCCTTTGAGATGAAAATTCCAAAAGTTGTCTACCTACTTGTGGATAGACTCATGAGAGATAAGCTTCAAGCTTCTCCATTTGGTGAGCACTTTGTCCTTTGCATCGCTTGGAAGAAAGTTCTTCATGATGAAAACTCGTAGAGTTTCCCATGTCTTTGGGCCTTTGCCATTGCCACCACGAAGGCTAGCCCACCATTGATCAGCTGATTTTTGGAAGTGCATAGCTACATGGTGTAGCTTGGAGGACTCCGTGAAGCCCTCGTCTCCGTAGCGGCATCAAATTGCTAGATGAAGGCCAAGACTTTGTCTCGGTAGCACCATGTTGAGATGTCGAGCTCTACATCTTGAGCTGGCATCCACTACGGGTCTTGGCAGCTTACGGCATTTACTCACTGGCGCATTAGGTGACCGACACGGAGGATCTCTGCCAGTGATTCTACAGTTGGACTACACTTATAGTGCCAGCCTAGTACGCTTCTAGCGAGTTCACACTTAGTGACCGCATGTACATATGTGCTACTTTTCAGTTTTAGCACTTAGTCATTTTGTACTCTCTTTTCTAAGAAGAAGAAGAAGCTTTCCATCTCTGTGTGCTTTGTGCTTGTCTTGTGTAGCTCTCTTGCATCCTCATTCTTTACATGGTATCAAAGCCTCTGGTGCAGGCAAGAGAGGCTAAGAGAGCAAGAGAATCACAATCTCTTCGTTCGCAATCCACGACCAGATGCCGAAGTTTTTGAACAGGTCTCCAAAGTGCAGTATACAGAGATTTATTATACAAGTACAGTGGTTGTATGTATGCTTGATTGTGGACACTCGTTGAGTGTAGAAAGTGTTACAGGTACCACGATAGCAAGTTCAGCAGATTTGCAGGTTTTTGCAGATTGCAGCTATTTTGTCTTAGTGCTTCAAGATGTCTGACGATTTCAGTCAGATTTTCACTAAGAAGCTTGAGAAAAATAACTACCCTGCATGTAAGTTCTGAATAACTAATTTCCTAAAAGGAAAAGGTTATTGGAACTATGTAGAAAGAGACAATGAAAAGGAACCAGAGATTCCTGAGGCAAATGCTACGGCAGAGCAAAGAAACGATTTGAGGGACTGGCAACAAGGCCAGAGCAAAGTGATGTATTGGCTTTCTATGAGCATCACAGATGGCATGATGGGCTATCTACAGGATGCTGAAACCCCCGCCATTGCATGGAAAAACTTAGGCAGAGTGTTGGAGGTGAACACCAAGGCCAGGAAGCTTCAACTAAAGTCGGAGCTAAATCAGGTTAAGAGGAACAACCTCTCCATCAATGATTATGCCTGGAAGATCAAGAGTATCATTGAGGCTCTTGGATCTATTAAAGTCTCAGTGGAAGATGATGACATTGTCCGTGCATGCTTGGATGGTCTAGGAGATGAGTATGTACATTTCAGGTCTTCCATGAATACAAGAGACGACATTCCCGTGTTCCAAGATTTGATTTCTATGCTTATTCTTGAGGAGAAGAACCTTGGTCTTGACACATCTTCTTCTCGTGGCAGAAATAGGTCTGAACAGGCCTTCTATTCTAACTCCAACAGAGGTAGAGGTCGTGGTCGAGGCCCAAGTGGTTGCAGGGGCCAATCTCGAGAAGGTCAATCAAATCAAAACAATACAGGTGGCAGGGGAAACCAGTCTCAAGGCAGGGGGAGTCAAAGAGGTCATGGTGTAGGATCAAGCAGGCAGCAACATACTGCAGATAGTAGAGAATGTTGGACTTGTGTAGAAAAAGGTCACATGTCATGTGACTGTCCAAAGGGAAAAGCAAGTGGAAAGAGAGAACAGGAAAACTATGCATCTACTAGTAGAGATGCAGATGACAGCAGAAGCGAGTGCATGTTTGTTATGCAGCATGTAATGAATACAATGACTGCAGAGAATTCCACCCAAGATGATGTTTGGTATGTGGATTCAGGTGACTCTAATCACATGACGTCTCGTGGAGAGTGGTTTAGAGATATGCGCAAACCAGATGTGTCAGGCTATGTGCAGACAAGAGATGCCACAGCTCACCCCATTGTTGTAGGGGACATCCCTCTAAATACAAAGAATGGGAAATCAAAGTATTTAGCAGATGTACTTCATGTCCCAAACATTACAAAGAATCTTGTTTCTGTTGGACAAATGGTTGAGCAGGGTTTGCAGGTTCGCTTCAATCCGAATGGCTATTATGTAGAAGATTTCTAGAATGGCTGTAAGCTAATCACAGAGGGCAAATGTGTGGGCAGAATGTTTATGCTAAATGTAGACATGCTGAGGTAAAAGCTGCATTATTTGCACAGTGCACAAGTGTTGTGGCTGATGTTGACATTTGGCACAAACGCATTGGCCATGTCAATGAGCAGATATTTCACAGCATGCAATCAAAACAGATTGTAAAAGGTTTGCCCTAATTCAAGGTGGATAGTATGCATAAAGTGTGTGCAGCATGCCAGTTTGGAAAACAATCAAAGGGCTCATTTCCACATGAGCGCAATGTATGTAAAAAGCCACTTGAGGTGGTGCACATAGATGTTTGGGGTCCAACCGATATTGCAAGTATACATGGTTGCAGGTATTATGTCTCTTTCATTGATGACCATACAAGGAAAGTATGGGTCTACTTCATGCATAACAAACGTGAAGTGTTTGGTCACTTTCAAGACTTCAAAGTCATGATTGAGAAGGAGACAGATATGCAAATCAAGACATTGAGGTCAGCTGGAGGGGGAGAGTACTTCTTCAATGATTTTTTAGATTTTCTACGAATGCATGGTATACGCAGGCAGTATACATGTAGATATACTCCACAACAGAATGGGGTCGCAGAAAGGAAAAACAAGCACATTGCAGAGGTTGCACGTGCATTGATGAATGAGAAGAACATGTCTCATCATTTCTGGGTTGAAGTTGTAAATACAGCTGTGTACATTATGAACAGGACACCTACAGCTGCGGTGCATGATGTAACACCTGAGGAAAAGTTTACAGGTACAAAGCCTGATTTGGCACACTTGAAAGTTTTTGGTTGCATAGCTTACGTGTATGTACCAGATGAGTTGCGTAGAAAATTGGATCCTAAAGCAGAGAAATGTATTCTTGTGGGATATTCCCTTGAACAAAAGGGGTACAGGTGCTACAATCCTACTACACAAGAATTATGACTGAGCAGAGTTGTAGTCTTTGGTGAGATGAGTAGCTAGTACAGTAATGCACATGGCACTATTGGGGCTGATGTAAAAGATGATGTGGTTGTACAAAATGTGAGGCCACATTCACACGTTTTGAGTGGACCAAAAGAGTACTCTTCTCATGGCTCTATTGAGAAGAAATGGAATGGTAGACTACGTACGCAGGTTACTCCACCAGCAGGTACAGGGAATGTATCACGAAAAGGAAAGAAAAAGGTTGATGAACCTCCCTTTATGGCTGATGCATCATGAGGTTTTTCACATATAGACATGGATTCAGATGGTTCTAAACAAAGTCTTGATGAGCAATTTGGAATTCCAACTATCACGACACTTGGTGTAAGGAAAGTACAAGAAGATGCTAGAGGGCAAAGGAGTGACCCAGGACCGCGCAGATCTAACAAAGTCAGAAATCCAGTTCAGAAATTGACTTATGATGGGTATCTAGTGCATCACCAAGCCTATACGAGTAAGGTGATACAGGATGTGGAGCCCACATGTTTTGAGGATGCAGTTGGAAATGTGCATTGGGATGATGCAATGAATGAAGATATGGCTGCATTGGAAGCAATCGACACATGGGAGTTGGTGGAAATGCCAAGTGGCAAGAAAGCTATTGGTTGTAAATGGGTGTATAAAACCAAGCATAAGGCTGATGGTAACATTGAACGTCACAAGGCAAGGCTGGTCGCAAAGGGTTATGCACAGACGTATGGCATAGACTATGAGGAGACCTTTGCTCTAGTGGGATGATGCAATGAATGAAGAGATGGATTCATTGGAAGCAATCGACACATGGGAGTTGGTGCCATTGCCAAGTGGCAAGAAAGCTATTGGCTGTAAATGGGTGTATAAAACCAAGCATATGGCTGATGGTAACATTGAGTGTCACAAGGCAAGGCTGGTCGCAAAGGGTTATGCAAAGACGTATGGCATAGACTATGAGGAGACCTTTTCTCCAGTGGCAAAGATGACGATTGTGAGAGTTGTCATAGCAGTGATGCATCTAGAGGATGGATTATGCATCAAATGGATGTAAAGAATGCCTTCTTGAATGGTGAGTTGCAAGAGGAAGTGTATATGGATCAGCCACCTGGTTATGTCGATCCAAGTTACCCAGATTATGTATGCAGGCTTCTCAAAGCTTTGTATTTTGAAGCAGGGCTCTAGAGCATGGTATGGCAGGATTGCCAAGTATCTTGTCAGTATTGGCTTTAGGAGAGATCATGTTGATCATTCACTCTATGTACGTGAGAGTGATATGGGGATTGTGGTCATTACCATATATGTAGATGACCTTATTATTGTGGGTGACAATGCTATGGAGATTGACCATGTGAAGGGTCTTCTCAAACAGGAGTTTGAAATGAAAGATTTGGGCGAGTTCCGCTACTTTCTTGGCTTTGAGGTGATCAGGACTCCAGAGGGTGTATGGCTGTCATAGAGACAATATGCTTTGGACATGTTGTCAAAGTATGGTATGGCTGATTGTAAGCCAATTTCTATTCCCTTGGATGTGAACGCAAAGCTGAGTGCAGAGAAGGGTGATGTTATTGAGGATGTCAAGATGTACATGAAGATTGTGGGTAGTCTAATCTACTTAACTATCACAAGGCCAGACTTGAGCTACACAGTAGGCTTGGAGAGTCAGTTCATGCAGCTTCCAAGGAATCCACATTTGGACGGAGTACGATGCACACTTTTGTATGTGCAAGGGACTCTTGACTACACATTGTTCTATGCAACAGATGCACCATTAGCATTGTATGGGTATACAGATGCAGATTGGGCAGGTAGCATTGTTGATAGGAGATCTACGAGTGGCTTCATGTTCTCTTTTGGGAGCGCTGTTGTTACTTGGAGCAGCAAAAAGCAGCCTACGGTTGCTTTATCAAGCATAGAGGCCGAGTACAGAGGTGCAGCAGTTGTGGCATGCGAGGTAGCTTGGCTACGCACATTACTTGAGGACTTGGGAGTGCAGGTGGACCAGTAGATTGCCATCCATTGTGACAACCTCAGCAGCATGCAGTTGGCGAGGAACCCAGTGTTCCATGCAAGGACCAAGCACATAGAGGTCCATTACCACTACGTTTGAGAGCGAGTGTTGGTGGGCGACATCGACTTGGTCTACGTGAGCATAGAGGAGAAGATAGCGGATATCTTTATCAAGGCCCTCGGAGTTGAGAAGCTTCGATGTTTTCGGACTATTCTTGGACTCTGCGACATGCAGAGCTCGAGGGGGAGTGTTGACATGTCGAGCTCTACATCTTGAGCTGGCATCCACTACGGGTCTTGGCCGCTTACGGCATTTACTCACTGGCGCGTTAGGTGACCAACATGGAGGATCTCTGCCAGTGATTCTACAGTTGGACTACACTTATAATGCTAGCCTAGTACGCTTCTAGCGAGTTCACACTTAGTGACCGCATGAACATACGTGCTACTTTTCAGTTTTAGCACTTAGTCATTTTGTACTCTCTTTTCTAAGAAGAAGAAGAAGCTTTCCATCTCTGTGTGCTTTGTGCTTGTCTTGTGTAGCTCTCTTGCATCCTCATTCTTTACACACCAAGGGTGCCATCATAGGTGAGAAAAGAGATACTCTTTCCTCCCTCTTTGAACTTCTTGAGCTTTTGTGATCTTTGCTATGCAGGGTATGATTTAAAATATCCTCCTTTCTTGTATTCTCTAGGAGAATAGCCATAGCTTTCGTCGGAAGAGGAGGAAGGTGAAGAAGAAGGAGAAGAGGGTGACCTCTTTTCTTCCTCTGTTTTCTCTCTGGAATGACGAGCAGAAGGACTGTGTGTTGATCTTTTCCTCTTGCGAGGAGTGGGAAATTTTCTAGACTGCCATCTTCGTGGAGCCACATCTTTAGAGGAACTTAATGTTTCATTGCTTTCTTTCTCTTTGGATTCTTACTCTTGTATGGCAGAGAGTCTTCTTTTGGGGGTCTCTTCAAGCTCTCTCTCCTCTTGGAGAGGAAGGGAAACCCCAAAAGCGCAAAGTTGTTGAGTAACTTTGGCTTGCAAAGCAGGGTTGCCCATAGCTTGCTGCAATCTAGTTGCGAGATAATTCACAAACATGGGGGCATCATCATTAGCACCTTCATGTGCAAAATCAAAGCTATCAATGTTCATTATACTCTCTTGGTTATTGTCAGCCATGTTAACAAGATTTGTGTACGTACTTAGTGTATGCTTTGGCAATTCTAAACCTTAGTTGCCACTCCTCTTAGTCTTTGAAAATCGTCTCTTAAGTATCTACAACCACCGCTCAAAGTGGTTAATATAGAAAGTAGTGGAGTAGGTCTAACATAGCAGAGTTGTTGAGGGCTAGCTCTTTTTGGACTTCTTATGGCTCAATAATGGTAAAGTAGGCAAGTATTGAATGAACATGTGACTGTTCTAAAAAGTTTCTTTTATATTCAATAAGTAGGTAGAAATTTTAGTTTTTTTTTTTCATTTTTTTCTCGCATTTTCTTTGTAACATAGCGTTTCTAGTTATTGGACTTGCAGATTTTTCTCTCTCTTCTAAAAGGACCTTTAAATGAACTCCAAAACCTTCTAATGCAGTTTCCAGTTCTAGCATGGAAGTTGTGTGGTTATCTCGTCTAGTGAGAGACCTTGGTATACACTAGATTCCGGTGTTACATTATGATAGCCTGAGTGCGATTGCCTTAGCAAAGAACCTTGTGTTTCATTCAAATAAAAACACATTGAGACCAGGTATCATGTGATACGGGATATTTTGGTTAGCAAACCCATTGAGTTAGCCAAAGTCCGTACAGTTGAGAACCCATCAAATGATTTGACTCTTTAGATATGTTTGCATGTTGCATAGAGATGATGGGTGTAGGGTGAAGCTATGATCATGCTTCTTGCTTGTAAAGCTGTACATTGAATCCCTACACTTATAGCCACTTGGGCCATGTTGGCCTTTTCAAGTGGGAGATTGTTAGGGTTCATGCCAACTCGCTGGCCACTTATCACTAATTGCTAACCCTATTCTTTGGATACAATGAAGAATATGGAGTGGTGAGATCTTCTTCTCACTCTGAGCTCCACCAGAATCTATGTCTCCTCTCCTCTCCTAATCTCTCCCTTAATTGCACTCGCACATGCTCTCTCACTCTTTTTCTCCCACAATCTTCAATGATCTGGGCCAAGAAGAACATGCAAAAACCTATAAACACAATGAGAATTGAGTTCACAATAGCTCAATAAATATTTGAAGAGGATATTCAGGAGATCACAATTCCAAGAAACATCAATGGAGAGGAGGAACCAAAAGGCTTCCTATGGAAAAATATTTGTGAAATAATTACAAAACTTTCCTTGGAAATGACCAATCTCGTCTAGGTGATGAAATAAGTTGAGGAATTACTAGGAAGAAGGTCTTCAAGTTAGTCTATGAACTTAACACGACAGGAATATTCAACGACCAAGCCCTAGTGGCACTAATAGAATGCAAGATCAAGGAACACTAGAAACTAATGGACAAAGCAACTCTAGACGAAGGATCTAGGGTAAACATCACGTCAAAAAGGACTAGGAAGCACTTTGAACTAAAAGTCAAACCAGTACCATTCAAACTCAGGATGGAAGATCAGATAATCTTAGATCCCCTAGGAATGGTATAGAATATACCAATCAGAGTTAAAGGGGTCAAATTGAAGCTTCGTTCTTGGTACTAGAGGTAGAGGACTCATACGACATGTTGCTAGGAAGGTCCTGGCTAAGAGTGGTAGGAGAAATACATGATTGGAGCACATATGAATTGATAACGCAATTGGGTAGTAAAAAAATCATTGTTTCAATGTCATCTACAAGTGTTCTACGGAGCAAGAGACCAAGAAAGTAAACATACAAGAGTATGTTTCTAAATGTGTGGTATGCTAAAAGATGAAGTTTGATAGAGGGAAGCAACTGGATTGCTTCAAACTTTGTCAATACCAAATTCACCATGGGAGAGCATATCCATGGATTTTATCTTTGTATTGCCCAAGTCTATCCATGAGAGTATGGGAATATGGACGATAGTAGACAGGTTCAGGAAACAAGATCATTTTATACTTGTCAAAAAGACTATCAAAGCCCATCAACTAGCAACCCTCATCATATCATAAATTTTCAAGTACCATGGCTTGCCAATGTCCATAGTGTCGGATAGAGATCCTAGAATGACCATTAATTTCTGGAAGGGTCTCTTTGAGAATTTAGGGACAAGGTGAAACTTTTCTTTGGCCTATCACCCGCAAACGGATGGCCAAAGGGAAATAGCTAACCTAACAATTCTTGATCTACTAAAATCCTATGTAACAGAAGTAGATCAAAGGTCCGAATGGGAGAAATACTTACCCTTGGGTGGAGTATGCCTACAATAATACTGTACATACCTCCATGAGAAAAGCAACTTTTGAGGTAGGCGAGGGAAGATCAAAAAGTCCCCTACTACAAAAGGTACACTGGAAGATCTTCATTGTAGATGAGTATAGCCGAGACCTACAAGAATCTTTCCAAAAGATTAAGGATGCTATCTCTAACTCACAGCAAAGGAAAAAGGCTGCTGCTGATAAGCACATAAGAGCCCAAGCCTTTAAATAAAATGATTGGGTCTTGCTTAAATTTCCCAAGGCTCAATTAAGGAACACGACACGCAAGAATCCTATGAGACACCAAAAGTACTATGCTAAGTTAGCAAAAAGGTATTATGGTCCCTTCCATATTCTTAGACCAATCAATGACATGGCCTATCAACTCAAGTTGCCCAGTCATTGGCTCATACACAATGCTTTCCATGTGAGCCTACTAAAGCCTTACCAAGGAGATCCATCTCAAGAACCAACTATTGAAGATCCACCGGAGATCAAGGACCAAGAAGGGGTGTTGCAGCCCAAGTCCATTCTCCGACAAGGTATTGAGAGGTGGTAACACTATCTGGTGGTATCTTATTAATTTTAAGAACTATCCTTTTGGAGATTCTAGATGGATGCAAGGCATGCAATTAAAGGATAACCTAAACCTTGTCAATGCTTATAATGCTTCCCTAGAGTAAGAAAATGTACAAATGCTAAAAATGAACAAAGTTTTTGTCTTATAAGACTTTATTTTTCTTTATTGTGCACAAATGTTAATTAGTATGCATGCTTGGGATCAACTTTGCAGAAAAGACGTCTTCCAAACACCAAGTAGAGCTTGTCACTCTACTATGGAAGATTGATAGGACTAATGCGCAGACATACTTGCAACAACTTAGGCTCTCAAGCACAAAATGGATTAGTCATCCATTTTGGAACGATGTCGTAGAGAAAGATAGGGATCTTCTACGTCCCACTAGAAAAAGGACTAATGAATAGGCTTTATCTTCTCTACCCCATAGCCAAGGACGACTATGATTTTAAGAGATAGGTAATGTCATAATAGATAATATCTTAATCTCCTAAATGATTTTATTATGTTCAACTGATCATTTAATATGGGGAAGTACTAGGGGAGAAAAAGCTAGAATATTGGATAAGCTGGCAAACCCGCCACGGTAGGGATCCAAAGGAGGGGCCATCTGCAAAAGAGCAATGTGCAAACAATGGGATTGAAAGACCCTAAGGTTCAGCCCATTAAGACTTCCTAAATGCTAAGGTTCCAAAATTCAATGTATAGTCCAATGGTCAAACCTTAGGGAAATTGAATGCCTTTGAGAAGACCAACAAAAGTCTTTGCAAATCCCTAGATAGGAGGGGGCGATCCATTTTAGTAGGGGATGGGAGAGAAACACACACACACACACACACACACTCTCTTGCAAGCCCTTTACACAAAGGGAATAAGGGACACATGGAAGCTTCTTAGCCCAGTTGCCCCCAAGGTACATTCAAATCCAATTGGATGGCCATAGAGGTGGACCAATGAAAATGAGGCTAGAGTACATTTAGTTTAATTCATTTTAAAACAATTGATAAAAGAACCAATAGGATTTAAACTCTCTAGAAGACTATTGGACAGTCTCCCAAGGGGTCCAATGAGAGTTTAATTGCATTTAATAATTACCTAAAGCTCTCACAAAATGGGAAAGGGGTCCAATGAGCATTTAGCAGCCCAATGGATTGCCTGATTCCTATTGGCCACAAGACTAAGGGGTCCAATGAGAGTTTAATTGCATTTAATAATTACCTAAAGCTCTCACAAAATGGGAAAGGGGGACACATGTCACAAGGCTATCACTTATGCTTCTTAAACATCATTGGCTAAGCTTTGAAGGGTCCAATGGGATGCCAGCATGAGTAATTCATGAGGGGTCAACCAAGAGAGAGAGGGGGCTGATTCTAGCAAGGCATTATCACACACACACTCACACAATCTCATGTGTGAAGCAAAGAAGACTCTCTCTCCTTATCAAGCTTTAATGGAAATCTCATCATCTACTCCAAGCTTATGAGAAGGGAGGCCTACACCAACAACTCTTGGCTTTGTGATGAAAATCCAACCAAGAGCCAAGCTCCAATGCATGCATATCTCCTCTACCATGCTAATTACTAAGCTACGCTAAGCTATTATGAGTGATTATGTGAGGAGATATACTTCTTTCTTGTAAGACTACTCCTTATTCCTCTTAATCTACTCTCATACCCCACTAGCTCTCACCCTCTTCGAAGGTGTGTGAGGTCTTGTGTCTGAGACCGTGAGGGAATTGATGTTTTATTTTATAAGTGTGTGTGCATGGTGCTTGAGGCTTCCAGATTCATTGCACCAGCAAGTTATTGAAGGAACACAAAGTATTGTATTGTAAAATGTCTCCTTTGATGGGGGAAACATACAATACAAAGCCTTTTGGAGGGGGGACCGACTCCATGAAAATCCGGTCCTCAACTGTTGTCAATAGATTATTTCTCTCTCTTTTGAAGTATTTTTCATGCCTATCTAACTAGGTGTTATGCTTTTTGTTGCTCTCTCCATCCAAGCACTCTTGCTATGCTCATTAGGAATCTATTCTAATGAAATGCTCACTATGTTTATGCTATTTTCTGCTACACACAAGTTACTAGGCCATTAAATGTTACACCTCCCAACCAGCCCTCATGCTTTTGGATCTCTCAAAGCCATTTGAGGTCCAATGTGATGCTTGTGGTGATTGCTTTGGAGAAGTTTTGCTTCAAGAAGGGCATGCCATAGCATATGAGATCCGAAGGCTCAATACCAATGAGCCAGTCTTGGGCATTTATGAGAAAGAGATTTTAGCTGTTGTACATGCCCTAGTCACATGGAAGCACTGTTTATTGGGGACTCCATTTATTCTACAAACCGACCATCAAAGTTGCAAGTACTTCATGACGCAAACCAAGCTTTCCGATAAACAAATGAGGTGGGAGATTTTTCTTTTGCAATTTAATTTCCATATTTCTCACGTTCAGGGATTTTAAGTATGCGATGATGTATTTTGTTAAATGTTAATTATTGTTATTATTATCACTATTTTTTTCATGTTAATAACATATCTAATGTCATGACCTAAGAAAAGCGGTAGAAAACGTAGAACCGGCGGACAACCAACAATCCCGGCAAGCCCGACAGGTTTAATATGAAACCTGGCGGACCCGGCAGGACAAGCAAGAATCCCACCGGGCCCATCGTGTACCCCCTCCATATTTGGCGGCTCTATATAACCCTTTTATAGACATCACATCACATCACCTCTTCCTCTAAATTTGGTCATCCTTTAAAATTTAGAAGAAAAACTAAAGGTAAAAAAATGAATAGTCTTTAAAAAAAATTAAAACTTAATGTAACTCTGATCATGGATCACTAATTCTTTTTTGGACTGAACTGATTCTTGAAAGGAGGTAGAAAGGTGAATCTTTGGGTCGGTATCTCTACATTTAGGATGGACTGATCTCATGTTTGGTTCACCATTATATTTGCTAAATTGATTGCTATATTGATTCGAACTTCTATCATGGGTCATTAGTTCTTTTTTGGACTGAACTGATTCTTGGAAAGAGATAGAAAGGTGAATCTTTGGGTCGATATCTCTACTTTTGGGATGGACTGATCACATGTTTGATTCACCGCTGTATTTGGTTGCTATTCCGATTAGAGCTCCAATCATGGGTCATTAGTTCTTTTTTGGACTGGACTGATTCATGAAAGGAGGTAGAAAAGTGAATCTTTGGGTCAATATCTCTACTTTTGGGATGGACTGATCACATGTTTGATTCACCGCTATATTTGCTTGCTATTCCGATTAGAGCTCCAATCATGGGTCATTAGTTCTTTTTTGGACTGGACTGATTCATGAAAGGAGGTAGGAAGGTGAATCTTTGGGTAGATATCTCTACTTTTGGGATGGACTGATCACATGTTTGATTCACCGTTGTATTTGCTTGCTATTCAATTAGAGCTCGAGTCATGGGTCATTAGTTCTTTTTTGGACTGGATTGATTCATGAAAGGAGGTAGGAAGGTGAATCTTTGGGTCGATATCTGTACTTTTGGGATGGACTGATCACATATTTGATTCACAGTTGTATTTGCTTGCTCATGTTTGAGTAGATTAAGGTTTATTCCCTTTAGGCTTCACTACTACGCTTGTGTGTGATATTGATTATAACACTAATGTTTGGTTTGAATAATACTTGAAAGAAGAGATAGCATACTAAGCTATGTTTATTGGTATTGCAGGCATCCAATAAGTATGTCTTCCATCGGGAATGTGAGCGGTGATGTTGGTGTCTCAAGCTTGGCATCCTTGAGGAGACCTCCTACCTCGATGCCAGGTCCTGCTTCGTAGGGTACCACTTCGCAGGGCAAGCGAAAGGCAAGTGGAAAAAGTCCAGGACCCGAGTGGAATTTTGCCACAAATTTAAATAAGTATCAAGATTGGAAATGTAACTTTTGTGGCGAAGAGAAATCTGGAGGAGCACCAAGAATAAGGGATCATTTTCTAGGTGGCAATACCAGAATCCAAGGAGTTAAGTGCAAGGACTTAGGTGCAGAAGAAGCAGCTATGCGCTTAAAAGCTTTAATTGGTAATTAGCTAATTTCTACGAGAAAAAGATCAAAACTCTCTACTTTCGACCATCACACCCCGGTATCGATAAGATCAAACCAGGACGAGGGATCATTGGGTGTAACACCCACCAATGGAAGCACTCAAAGCAGGGATCCAACTTCTCATATCGATGGAACTACACCTCCAAACCATGGATCTCCTGACTTTCAGGTAGGATCGTCAAAAAGTAGACAGGTTAGCTTACAGACGAGCTTCAAAACACTTGCCTTAGAAGAAGCAAAACTTGCACTAGCTAAAGCCGTCTATTTCACTGGGGGATCATTGGCCATTTTCACCCGTGATGCATGGAAGTCAGCTTGGAAACGCATTGGGGAGTATGGTGCTGGATTTACCCCTCCAACATATCACCATATGAGAAACCAACTGTTGATAAATGTTACACAAGCACACAACAAGATATTCAAAGGGTAATATTAAATGCAACAGAACAATCTGGATACACCATAATTAGTGATGGTTGGTCCAACGTTCAAAGGCGGCCATTGATCAACATCATGCTTGTATGTCCTCGTGGTGAATGTTTTATCAAAGCTGTGGATAGCTCTGGTCAAATAACGTCTGGCAGTTTTATATAGCTGACATCATCTAGCAATTACTAGATTATCGAATCCATTGAGTGACTTCTGTTTAAGTTCAGAAACTGTTTATCTTATAAGCTTTTTTTTATATCTAGTTTAAGGTTTAGACATTTGCTTAATAATAAAAGAATCCCTTAAAAACCTTTACAAGGTCACAAATCACTATTAAAGCTTCATAATATACAAAGCCCTAACAAATCTTTTCAATATCACATATCATAATTGAAGCTGAAGTGAAGACAATTCACAATTCGCTAATAAATTCTCGCAAGACAATGAGTAAATGTTTTCAAATTTTACAAAAACTATCCAAGTGATAGTGAAATATTTGTGAGAATATCTTCATTCTCCCGTTCCCCCTGACCTTTAAGCTTATTATAGTCTTCAAACATTTTGAACATTGCATATAGCTTTTTGGATATCTCATACTCACATATAGCACAATGAAAGCTATTCATCATGCTTTGCATCAAGCATGATATATGGTACATATGTCCACATGGCAAGCAGAAGTGACCACACCACTCATGAAAGAATGATCTACATATGGGGCAAGGACCACCGTGCTCACCAGAAGCTAGAGGGGCCTCAATAGATGTTGGGTGCTCAATCAATGTGGCAGCATTTTGTTTTTTTATAGTCGCCTCTAACTCTTTTACGTGGCGAGATAGCACCTTCACCTCCCTTTGCAAGTCTCTATTTAGGGTTGCTTCTGCATGAGAGCCTTGTGTAGCTTGTGATGCTTGCCTGAGTTGAGTTTGAAGCTCCTCCTTAACTTGGTGCACTTCCATTGATGCACCTTCTAGTGCCAATGACATCTCTTGCCGTGTGACGGTGATTGCACTACTGCGAATGTCCTCAACCGTCATCTGAGATGTCCTCAACCGTCATATGAGGTGTCCTTGAGCTGAAGTCCACTTCTTCACCCAAGACATAATGCATGTATAACATCTTGGCAAACCACAATGGACAATCCATATGATGCATAGGATGACCCATAACATCGAGATATATGTTCTCTCCATTGTCTCCTATGTCTGCATTAATGCATTGTGATAGCTTGAGTCGGCCTTTCTTGATGTTGTCATCTGCAACGCCTGGCCATATGGATTTGACCATTTCTCAGTCAATCCTAGAGTTCACCTCTTTCCATTGTGTACCAACTGGGTTGGCCCACTGGGAGCAACGAGCTGCAATTTGAGTGGTGTCATTCACTCCACCGCCTTGACACATGGATCTGAGACGCTCAAAAGCGCACTTAGCTCTTTGATTATCATTATCCATATCCTGATTAAACACTATACTTCAGTTACGGCATACAAACTTAATGATAATCAATTGCTATAAGAGTAACCACCATTTTACGACAATCAATTGATATAAGAGTAACCACCATTTTACGACAATCAATTGATATAAGAATAACCACCATCTTACGACAATCAATTGATATAAGAGTAACCACCATTTTTTAAATCAATGAATGACAATCAGTGACTCCACGTGGCTTATTGCTTGAAACTTAAGAGAAAAAACAAAACTCATAGAAAATTTGTTGTCTATTGAGATATAACAAAGTGTTTTTATTACTCATACATCATCCATGGCGCATAAAACCCAAATTTTAAAAGTTCTTTTATAAGTCAAAAGTCTCAGAAAACCCTGCTTCATAACATCATATATCCATCAAAAAAAGGCTACACTCATTTCAGAGGGAGGGCGTAAGCATCGTTTGGCTGGGCTTCAAATCTTTCTAATTCTTCGTCCAAAAGTGCCAAGGTCTTTCTCTCTGTAGATTTCTTCCTCACCCAACCTTCCACAACAATCCTAGATATGGCTTGTACCTCCACTAAAACCTTATGTTTGAACCAATCTGTGCTGTAGTAGTCGGAGAACTCTCCACAAAACTTACAAAATTGCCATATCACCCATCCTATGGCGTACACATCTGTGTCCATGGGCACGGGTGATTGCCATCTAGTAACTCAGGAGCTCGCCAAGGATGAAGCTTTTGCCAATTTTCATCGGTATTTTTGGTCTTTTGTGTCTCTAAGCCAACACGCAGAGCCAATCCCCAATCAATTATTCCAATACAGGGAGTGAGATCCTTGGTAAAGTCCAACATGATGTTCCATGGATGGAGATCATTGTGGATCACTCCCTCATCATGTGCGAATCTCAATGCCTTCACCAAGGCATGGATCAATGAGGGAGCATGATTGCACAGGCTCTTGATACATGTTTTCTGGTCTTCAGAGGGCTGCTCCCATTTAAAGTCTGCAGGGATCTTTTCTTTCCCCTCTTGATGCGCTACAAGCGTCGTGAAAGAGCCATGTGGATGGGGCACTGTCTCCATACGATCACCTAAAGTTCCCCCATTGAAGTAGGGGAATATCAGAAACCATGGCAACGTTACAGAGTGGGCAATACTCCTCACAATCCCTCTATGGTTGAGATCTATCCCACTTTCTGATGCAAAGATTTTCCACTGATGCTTGGCATGTCCTTTGAACTCCTTGGCACAATAAGTATTTGTTTGCAGGAAGGAAACTGATCCCTTTGATTTGAACTTGCCACCCTGTGCCATAAGCCCCTGACCCAAGTTTCTTGATCTTCTTAATGGACTTATTTGGAATGCCCAGAGTCATACTACATTCAGAATTGTATATACTGCTCTCCATGGGACTGGCAGAAGCAGTAGAACCCGATGTTCCCTCAATGGCAGCCTCCTCAATAAACGGTTCTCCAACTTGGCTGCTCCACACAACTCTGGTGACAGCCATTCGCATTTTCTTGCTTAGGCCAAATTGTGTGTCTATATGGGATGATCGCCTTGATCTCTCCTTTTGAGCTCTCCATCTAGTGTTCCAATGCTCTAGCTTACCCTTGTCTACTTCTTGAGGGCATTCCTCTTTCAAATCAGAGGCCACCTTCGGCAAATTGCCCACCCAACTGATCAGTAATGAGTTTATTGATTCGGTTGTTTTTTCTGGATATAACAACAACATTTTGCGGGCAATCTCACTATATAATGGTTGCAATCTAGACTCATCTGCAACAATCTGCGCTATATCGTCGGGATCTAGTGCACTGACGATCGTAATCAATAATTGTCTAATTTTCTTTTTGAATTCTATCATTGAAGTAGCAGAAGGATCCATTTTGCCTGCAATGGTATTATTGCAAACAACACATTGTGAAATATAACTATGTGCCACTTCATTTGGATCTTTTCGACGTGAAAGAAAAAGTGCAATATAGACCATATATCTCGTACGCTTTTGCAGTGACACACCTAATCGCAATTGCAACCATGTGCCAATGCCTCACCGTACCACAACTTACAAAAAGATGCTCTTGTCATTCTAGCAGCATCACAACTAGTCGCAATTGCAACCATGTGCCGAAGCATGAATGATTGGGAGCAACATAAAACATAGTCACCCTACGCTTATGCAATGACACACCTAGCCGCAATTGCAACCATGTGCCAGTGCATCCATGCATGATGAATTCTTTCAAATAGATGCTCCTGTCATTCTAGCAGCAACACACTTAGTCACAATTGCAACCATGTGTCGAAGCATGAATGACTGGGAGCAACATAAAACATAGTCATCCTACGCTTTTACAATGACACACCTAATTGCAATTGCAACCATGTGCTAGTGCATCCACGCACGGTGACTTCTTTCAAACAGATGCTCCTGTCATTCTAACAACAACACACCTAGTCACAATTGCAACCATGTGCGGAAGCATGAATGATTGGGAGCAACATAAAACATAGTCATGCTACGCTTTTGCAATGACACACCTAGTCGCAATTGCAACCATGTGCCAGTGCATCCACGCACAATTTCTTCTTTCAAGATTCAAGCATATCAAGCATTATGAAATTATTTGAGCACACATTCATGCATTAGATGCTACCGTCAATCTAGCAGTAACACACCTAGTCGCAATTGCAACCATGTGCCGAAGCATGAATGATGGGAAGCAACATAAAACATAGTCATCTTGCATTTTTGCAATGACACACCTACCCGCAATTGCAACCATGTGCTAGTGCATCCACGCACGGTGACTTCTTTCAAACAGATGCTCCTATTATTCTAGCAGCAACACACCTATTTGCAATTGCAACCATGTGCCGAAGCATGAATGAATGGGAGCAACATAAAACATAATCACCCTACGCTTTTGCAATGACACACCTAGACGCAATTGCAACCATGTGCCAGTGCATTCACGCACGGTTACTTCTTTCAAACAAATGCTCCTATCATTCTAGCAGCAACACACCTAGTCACAATTGCAACCATGTGCCGAAGCATGAATGACTGGGAGCAATATAAAACATAATCATCGTACGCTTTTGCAATGACACACCTTGCCGCAATTGCAACCATGTGCCAGTGCATCCACGTACGATGATTTGATAAAAGAAATTTTAAACCTTTAAGTTTTAACGCAAAAAACTCAAAAAAACATCAATAAAATAAGGAAGGGTTTTAAAAAATTACTTCTACACTGCTTTGAGAATGTGGAAAGCTGCCAGAAAGTTTGGTGAAGACTTTTCAATGTACCTCTTTTGTGAAAAGACAAGCACCAGCATCACCTTTATATAGCCACGGCGGGCCTGACGGGCAAATAGCTTTACCCGGCGTGACCGCTGGGAAGATTCACTAGCCCGGCGGGCTACGAGCCAGTCTCCAAGTCTCCTTGGAGTTCAAAAAAGATGAATGTCAATGAACAAAATATTTTTTATTTTGCATTTCTATTGTTATTAACCTCAAATTATAGTGTGATCACGTCATTTTGAAATCCCTTCTCACGCTGCTGGTAACTACAATCAAGTGGCTGCTAATGCACTTTCACAACGAACAAAAGTTAATGCGGTGTCTATAGCTACTCACAATGATCTATCCTCTATAATAGATGACTATGCTATTGACCCTAACTTTAGAGACATAATGTCAGCCCTTGCTTTGGGGAAGAAAGAGGAACCATTCACCTTGTAGGATGGTTATCTTCTCCACGGCAATAGGCTATGTGCTACCCATTCCCTTCGTGAGAACGTTATGTATGAATCCCATGCTCCTCCCTATGCGGGGCATAGAAGTATTCAACCTAATCTTCGAGGAGTAGAGACATATTCTTTTGGCCTACCATGGAAGTGGACATACAAGAGTATGTTTCAAAATGTGTAGTATGCCAAAAGACCAAGTATGATAGAGGGAAGCAACCTATATTACTACAGCCATTGCCTATCCCAAATTCACCATGGGAGAGTATATCCATGGATTTCATCTTTGGATTGCCCAAGTCTATCCATGGGAATACGGGATTATGGACAATAGTCGATAGGTTTAGTAAGCAAGCACACTTTATTCCTGTCAAAAAGACTATTAATGCACACCAAATGGCACCTCTCTTCATATCTCAGATTTTCAAACACCATGGATTACCAACATCCATCGTGTCAGATAGAGATCCTAGAATGACCATTAATTTTTGGAAAGGTCTCTTTGAAAATCTAGGAACAAGATTGAATTTCTCTTTGGCCTGTCACCCACAAACGGATAGCCAAAGTGAGATAGCCTATCTTACAATATTCGATCTACTCAAGACTTATGTTACCAAAGTAGATCAACGCTCACAATGGGAAAAGTACTTACCTCTTGTAGAATATAACTACAATAATAATGTACATACTTCTATGGGAAAAGCACCTTCTGAGATCATTGAGGGAAGAGCTAAAAGTACCTTGCTATTCAAATTACATTAGAAAGATCTTTGTTGTCAATGAGTATAGACGTGACCTACAAGAATCTTTCAAAAGATTAAGGAGGCTATATCCATCTCTCAATAAGGGCAAAAAGTTGTTGCTGACAAGCACAGAAGGCCCTTACATTCAAAAAAAAAATGAATAGGTCTCACTTAAGTTTTTAAGGCTTGATTAAGACAAATGACGGCAAAAATCCTACGGTCCATCAAAAGTATTATGCTAAGCTAGCAAAAAGATACTATGGTCCTTTCCAAATCTTGAATCCCATCAATGTAAAATCTACTATCTAACCAACCCAAATCAGTTTCTTGTATTAAACTGATCATTTAATGTGGGAGGATAAAAGGGAACAAGGGTTAAGATATAGACGTGTGCTTATAGATATATCTCAACACGGGGCCAATGGTAAAGGGGCCCAAACAAGAGATGGTCTATCAAAGAGCAAGGCTAACCGATGGAGCATAAGACCTTAGGGTTAGCTTCATTAAAGACCCCAATAATTAGTGTAAAAGTCCTTTGACCTTAGGTAAGCTCAAGTTGAGCTTGAGGTGGGAACCCGCAAGGTGCTTGAGGTGCTTGTCGTGCTTGATGACTAAGGTGCTTGAGGTGCCTGATGACTACAATGCCTGAGATGCTTGAGGTGCTTGATGATTGAGATGTTTGTCATGCTTGAGATGTTAGGGATGTACTTGAGGTAAGAACCAGCCCAAGCTTGAGGGGCTTAAGCACCAAGTTTGTGGTGAGAACTAGGCCCAAGGTTGAGTGGATTGAGGTGTGCAAAAGTCAAGATTAAATCCCTACAAGGAGGAGGCGAGCCCTAAAAGAGAGAGGATGAGAGAGAACACACACAGACACACACTCACAGAAGGCATGCTTGGTACAAAGAAAGAAAAAGGGACACTTGTCAAGTTCCTCCTCATGTTGCCCTCATGGTGTGCTTGAAGCCTATTTGTTGGCCACCCAAGGGGTCCAATGATAATTTAGGAAATTCAATTAATTGATTTTTCATTTATCAAGTACTCTCTCTCAAAGGGGAAAGGGGGACACTTGTCCCAAGGCTACCCTTGCTACTTGGTATGACTCTGCTTGTCCTAGAGGGGTCCAATGAGCTTTAAGCATGAGCTACAAGGGGGGGTTGACCAAAGCAAGTAGGGGGCTAGCTTAGAGGGTATACTCTCCCACACACACTCACACGCATGCTCATTGTGTGAAGTGCAAAGTGCAAGAGCTCCCTCTCCTTCTAAAAGCAAGTAGAGACATTGAGAGCCTACACCAACACTCTTGGCTATGGAGTGCAAATCCAACCAAGAGCCATGCTTCAATTCTTAAGCTTGACATCTTCATTACTATGCTATTATGTATGCTAGCAAGAAGAGTGGTGATAAGTGAGGAGCTAATTATTTCTCCTACAAAATGTTTCTTCTTCCTCTTCCCTACCCTCATTCCCTGCTAGTTCTCTTCACCTTCAAAGGTGTTTGAGGTATTTGGACTAAGGCTTGGGATAGTTAATGCTTTCTCCAAAGTTTATGTTATGTTTGTGATGCATGAAGCTTTCCATCTTCACTGCATCACCTAGGTCACAAGGAGCACAAAGATTGTATTGTAACAAGTCTCTCTTGATGGGAGATATTATAATACAAATGTCTATTGAAGGGGTGACCAGCTCCACATAAATCAAGTCCTCAATTGTTGTCATGTTCTCTACATTCTCTCTTTTGCAAATGTATTTTTCATGCCAAGTTAAATAAATGCTATGTTTACGTTGTTATCTTCAATTATGATCACCCACTATGCTCACAAAGCAAATTCACTCTCTCTAATTTTTGCTACTCTCAAATTAATAGGCCAATTCCATTACATCATAAGCAAACCTCAGCTTATCAAGTAAGACTCATCAATCAATTGAATATGACACCCATGATCTCTAAGCTACAAGATGGAGATCAAACTGCTACGAACATCAAGCACATACTGAAAATCATAGAGAAGAAGCATAGACCATGAATCCAAGCACAAAATCACTACCAAAGTATCCTGTGAAAACCTATGAAAGAAGCTCCACATGTGTGCTCCAAGAGACCGCTTTGATGGTGTTGGAGATCAAGCATAATGATCTATACTAGGAGTACCTTAGTTCTAGTTTAGTATATGCATTTTAAGTATTCATTAAGGCTAAAGGGTTTTTTACTCTTTGGGGTGTTTTAATCTTGAGCACCCTCAATCCTCTCCCTAAATCACTCCATGATTAGCCGTAGTCTTCCAGTCTCCCTCTTCCTTATTGGACCCTTCTCATATCACTACAATCACTCCCTAGATATAAGATTTAATCTTCTTTTGTACTCCCTATATATAGGGACATCCAGTTTGTATCTTTGTCTGTGTTTTTACCAGATTTTTAATATATTGCTAATTAGTTTTCATGCCTTGAATCATTCTCTATCAATGCTATTAATCTAATATCTTTGTCCAAATCTACCCAAAAAACCACAAGATTTGCACAAGTTGCAACTGCATCTTCAACTCAAAATTTATGCACCTATCGTGCTTCCAAAGTGCATCAAACTTGCACACTATGCAAAAATAGAAAACTAGCAATTTTTGTATACAGTCAGTCTGAGCTGAATATCAGTAAAATAGTGAAGAATTTTCAGAAAGTTTTTCCTGCAAAGTTGTAGATCAAGTCAAAACGGATGGGCATCACGGGAAAAATATTTAGATATGTCTTCTACAAGGAGAAAAATAAATCTAAAAACAGTGCTATTGTGCACATAGTTTTTAGAGTAGCACCTTCATCTACACACAGTCTTCCACATTTTCTTTAGAGCTTCCACAAGATCATACATCACTCTCAGGTGATCTCACAAGCTCCCATTGTATTCTCACAAAGATTTCAAGCTTTCTTGGTCTCTCCACCGTCAAGAGAGATCGAGCTATCACCTCAAAGCTCTCAAAGTCGTCGTGCTCCCCACCATCACCAACTTGTAGCTATGATACTAATTGTGAGTGGACAAATGTGATGCGTGTGTGGAGAGGAAGAAGGGGAGAGAGAGAGAGAGAGAGAGAGAGAGAGAGAGAGAGAGAGAGAGAGAGAGAGAGAGAGAGAGACAATTCAACAATTATGTGTGTGAGAGAGCCCCTTATTCTTCTATCTAGTAAAGAATAAGGTGTGTATAAGTAATGGGCAGTTGGACATCTTTGACGTGTCCGGCCGAGGTAAGAGGCACACTGCCATTACCCCAACACTCATAGACTTGGGCATGCGGTGCATAGGCAGCCAATTCATTTCTTGGGACATGGTTTTGGTTTTAGCTATGCTTGAGGACATGGAGAAGGTAAAATCAAAGGAAAAGGCCAGCTAGAAACCATCTGTGACCATTGTGGAGGAATCAAATTAAGTTATCAAATAGGTTGATGATAAGATTGAAGCATCTATGGATGGCACTTGTCCTCCTGCAGTAACCTTGATCCAATGAGGAGGATGATCAAATGATAGACGGAGATGAGGTGTTGGAGGAAGTCCTTGACCTCCAAATTCTCACTTTGCATGTAGTGGTGGTCGATGGTCATCACTTTTTGTTCCTTGACAACATTGCCAAAACACTAGGACTCAGAGAAGATAAGTCGCTCTTGGCGCTTGCTATAGGATCGCAGTGAAAAGGAAGACAAGGTCAAATTTCAAATTCACTTTGAAGACCAAAGTCTCCTAGCAAGCTCTTTTTCCTCCCCAATGAAAAAGAACATAAGTTGGTGCAAACAGTGGAGAGTACCCTTGTGGAAATCAAATCATGTGACTCATTTTATGAAAGCATCCCGCAAAGCGCTTTCCATCTACACAAACCACTGATTCCTATCGATGGAGATGATTTCTCTAGAAACGATCTTACAAGAAAATCTCTTGAAGAGATGGATGAAGAAACTGAGGTAAACATTTTTTAACCTAATTGATTGTCTATTATTTTTTACAACAAGTGCTAAAGTCCTTCAAAATGTTTTGCAGACCACATACCATGTTGATAAGTTTGCAATGTGAACTGGAGGTTCTCACAGCGTGCCCATGTGTAGGGATATCTCCCAGGGCCATTGATTCTTTGAGTTGCTCACACAGAGTTCTCCAAGCATGGTACTACATAGCTACTCAAGTGCAAAGCATTAAGTGCATCCGTGCTAAAGATTCCCTTGCCCTTAATTCTCACAAATATATATTAGTGGACCATGAGGCGACATTGTATGCCTTTATAAGCAAGCACCCTGGGTCACTCCTCTCCCACTTTTCCTTAAGCCTAGGTCAAGGGGTGACAAACCCAAAAGAAATTGTAAAAATCCTTGGCATCAGGTAAGCCGTTTGCCCCATACCCACATATGTAATTGCGGAAAAACTAATCAACCATGATGTAATACCAAAAGCAATAGAGAATAATTTTGTCTTTTCTATTGTTTTTTGTCAACATTTTGTACTTGTCTTTTTTTTTGTTCAAATTGTTCAAAAAATTTCATTACTGCAACTAGTACACAAAACCTCCACGAAGCAAGCACCCGAGCTGAGGGGGCACTGGCGGTGAATTTTTTATGAAATTGGGCAACGAGGAGAGCGTACGGAGGTGGTGGGACTGTTCAAAATTGCCCCCTGTTTGCTGCAGAGCACAAGGTCTTTTTTGCACCGTCGGACCCCGTCGTGCACCGTGGGCATCCCACCACCTTCGTACGCTCCTCCCATTGCCCGATTTCATTAAAAAATCACTCACGATGCCCCCCGGCCATCGAGTGCTTGATCGTTGGAGGTGAGTTTAAATTTAATAACTTGAGAAATTCAAATATTAAAAGAACACAATGTACATAATCAATTTTTACAATTGCACCGAATGGTAGAAATCTGACTCATTGATATTATATAAAACGATTACAAATCTCATAAAGAGAGATTACATGGGATAAACTAATTCTTATGCAGACACCCTTCATTTTGGGAATTGATTGCTAGAGCTAAATTTGTATTTTTTTTAGGGTAGCTCGCTTTACATGCACCATACAGGAAATACCATCCTGGAATAGCTGCACCAAAATGTCCTCGATGGCATCCTATAGGGTCAATAAAGTTGCGCATTGTATGTGGGTCATGTAATCACTATTTTCATCCATTATCTCTATCACCACATGAGAGAAGGACACTTTTGGTATGATTAGCTCAGTGTTGTTCTGATACTTTTGGATCTCCCTCAAAGAAATTGTGCTTGGCCTCCATCTTTGTTTCATCTGTACTGTTGATACTAGTGGAGGAGCCGGCTGCCTAGCCCATTGAGGAGGGTCATTTTTTTCCTTTTTCCTCCTCTCCTCCTCGGCTCATTTCTCTTTGGAGGTGAGTTTGTCCTTCTTCTTCTTTGCATATGTTTTTCTCTTTGAAGAATTTTTGAAGGCGTAGAGCTCCTAGCTTTCAGTTGTTGGGTGGCTTGAACTCTGCTCTCTATTGCTTTCCTCTTTGCCTCTACTCATGCTTGTAAATTAGCAATGCTAACACTGTAAGGTATTGGCAGCAACCTAAAAAAACCTTTTGCCCCTGTCCTAGTGTGACAATTTTCTACAAAGTTTTGTAGGCCTTGAAACTTCATTAGAAATTGAATGGGGTATAGGAGGGCCTCTTTATTTGGCAGCTTAAGGCAATGCTTAAAGCTTAAGCAAAGTTTGACCAAGCCTAAAAGAGAGGGCAAAAAGCCGTGTGCTTAGATTTTAGAAAAGACCATGTAAGGTCTCTGACCCCAACCAAAAAGAGCACCCTTGTACCATGAAATGATCATAATGGAAAAAAAGTTACTATTTTTAGCAGTTTTCCGAATTCTGTCAATGCCATGATGTTTAAAATGTCATAAAGCTTCGAAATGTGAATTAAAATAATTTTTGTGAAAATTTTCCAAATATAGTAAGTTTTTGGTCACCCAACCCGTCTAGTTTTGACCGTCTCGAAAATCTGCACCTGTACCCCGAATTTGAAAAAAATGCATTTTCGGACCCCGGGGGCTGCTAAATATGGCAGGTACTCGGGCTAGTACGCCTTAGTTAGAGCTTTGTATGGCAAATTACGGCATCAAAATCCGATTCGTATGACCCGTTTTAGCCTAGAATCAAATTTCCTAAAAATTGTCCGGGGAGGTACCGGGGCCCGGGACTGTGTGGGAACAGGTCCCAGGCCACTCCAGATCATCTTTAGCAGCTAGGGGGCGCCCTCTTGCTTTGTGGGAGTCTTGGGAAAGCTGCCAAGCCTGCAACTCAGTCTCAGAACCAGTTAACCAAGCCAACCTGACACTTGGTGGGCAGGGAACTGGACTTGCCATGCTTAACTGGAGAAGCTCCCACATGCATTTAGCAACCCAGATCGATTTTCAGCTTGAGGAGGCCTATTTAAAGACCTGCACACACACACACACACACACACACACACATATATATATGCTCACACACACACATTGCATACTCACACACCTACACACTGGGAAGGTGCTGCCGGCACACACACAGCTTTTGAAGGAGAAGCAAGGAGGGAGGTGCTGCCGAAATTCCCATCTCGAGGATTCATTGCATCAAAAATTTAAGAGGATTCTCAGCCCCTAATCACGGTAATTATGGTTTAATTACTGCTCTTCTTAATCTCATCATTACTCACTCATAATTCTTGTATACTATGCTTACTTTTAGCTATAATTCTCTATAGCTGCTCTCTAAGTTTTCATAGCTATACTTCATTACATAATAATCATTCATTTAGTTAATTTATTCAGCCATTCATCATCCTTAATCAAGGATTAATGCATGATTAGGAAAGATTCTCTCTCTAGGCGGTATAGTCAATAAATTGTCAGCTAGTAATAGTGTAGAGTTGTCAGAATTCAATCTTTCACTACTCAATAGAGTTGTAATTAAATTATACTTAATCTTCTCCCACATTTAGATGCGATTAAGGCTGAAAATTAATCCGTCATTAGTCCAATAAGAAGAAGGTTTTTTCATCACACATGCTGCGGTCACTCTGCACCTTCACATTGCTCTAGGGAAATGAATGAGCTTGCTTACTTCATATCTTTCGTGAATCAATTAGAAAAACTCTGAATTTCTTAATCATCTAAGCCAAGTAATTAACCTTAGAGTCGTTTCCCATAGGGTGGATACAAAATTACCCTTAAAATTGCTAGGGCAAAAAGGGAAAAATCTAACCTCGTGCATAAGGAGGAGTCTTTAATAAATCTAATCTGCCGATTGGTTTGTCATGTTACTCTCGGACCTTAGCTCTTTTTTTTCAAGTCTATCATTTAAGTAGTGAGAAAATTGGCCCCGGTTAAGAGAACTCGCTTCGGTGGAGCCCACGACCGCGAGGCGGGAACAAGCAATGTCAACGGAAAAGGAAAGGTTCCCATGGAGGAACAAATACCGGCCATCTCACGGGCTATTGACGAAGAAATGGAAGAGGTAGGTCCCAATTTCTATTCAAGTTGTTTAATTAACATTGCATACGATTAGTTAGGAATGAACATATCCCCGAACATGTTGGAGAAATCCGACAGAACCTCGGCATTGAAAGCATAGTACATTTAAGTATAAAGTAGGAACGAAATGATTGATGGGTATGCTGTTTGCAAGAGGAAAGAATGTTTGCTAGGGAAAATTTAGCTCGGCATGTTCATTCTATTTCCAATGTTGAATTAGTCATGAACCCCCTCCTGATCACAGGGGCAGAATTCCTGGTTAAGGGCTCTTGAATCCATGACTGCTGGTTAAGCGGTGGATACCCACGACTGCTGGTTAAGCGGTGGGAACCCACGTCTGCTGGTTAAGCGGTGGGAATGTCCATGACGTGCTTTCTATGCGGTGGACATACCTAGTTGTATGGGCATCTAGGCGACAACGGGAGGAGTAAACTCTCGCTGGAGGGGGGATGTTGTACCTCCAGGACATTGGAATTTTTATGAATAAGTTTGAGTAGAATTTTTACTAGAATTCTGTCTTGGTGTTGTTTGCAATACTGGTTGAAGAGCTGTTTTAACGAACCATGTGATTCGAAATTAAACAAGGAATATTTATGTTGAACAACCTTTGTGGTAGTAATTAGGTCACACGATGAAGTGTGAGTGTGGGGGTGGAAAGTGGGGGCTTGGCTCGGGTTGCCAAAGCCTACGAGATGGGTGGTCCCGATTGGTCGGGAACTCTCTGTCCCCATAGTGCTTACTCGATATTAGTATTACTCATTGCCCCTAGAGCGGCGAATCCTCGAGAGTACGTGCCTCTGAAACATGGGGAAAAAGGCACTCGGGTTTTCTCTCCTCTTGGAAGGTGGGTCTTAGGATCGTTAGATAGTTCAAGTACGCTTCCCCTGCGAGGTGGAGCTAGATCTACCTACTAGTAGGCCCGGACTCGACTCACTTTGTGATGAGAGATCGTCCGCTAGTCGAACCCTGAACCATTTTGCTTGCTTCCGCAATAGATCTAGTGGCCACTAGGTTCACCATCAGATCCGCTGAATTGATACGGCGGGGTGGGGACCTCACAGACCATTTCCATATTTTGTATTTTAAAATAATCTATGTAGTAACCCAAAGAGAGGTGGGTAAATGAATTTTAAATATCCTTTTTCCACCCCTCTTCTCTCTCTAACATATTAAAACACTCTCTCTCACTTGTATCTCATTAAAGGAGGCACTTTTTAGCCCCCCCTGCTAGAAAAGTAAATTTTCCACATTCTCTCATTGCATTCTCTCTCTAAAATATGAGTCAACTCTCTCTCTCTCTCTCTCTCTCTCTCTCTCTCTCTCTCTCTCTTCCCCCACCCCCTTTTCTCTCTTGTCACTTTTCCCTCCCAATCATTAAGGGGAAATTCTTTGCTGCCTACTTCTGATAGAGTGAGATCCTCCAAGGTTGCAAATCTGCTCTCTCTCCCACTCTGTCTTCCTTTATTGTCTTTGTCTCTCCCACTCCCTTCCTCTCTCTCTCTCTCTCTCTCTCTCTCTCTCTCTCTCTCTCTCTCTCTCTCATGCTTCTCCCACTCTAGCTCTAGGTGAGAGCAATGGAAAAGTCCATTACCTCTGTGTGGAGGAGCATTTCTCTCTCTACACACATGATCAAAAATTTGAATTCAAAGGACATTGAGCTGCACTCCCTCTCTTTCTTCCCTCCACAACATAATCCTTTTCTCCTATCTTTGAGTACTCTCTACTTCTTCCCTTCATAGCCAGCTTCACCTGCTTGTCACAGTCACCATTACACATTCTCTCTCTAATTTTCTTGATTAGCTAACACATATGTAATTCAATCCCCTACCACTACAAGACATTACTCACAAGACAAAACGATATTGATTAAATGTTGATTTGGAGCAGGAGTATGCTAACGTGTGACTTGGCATATCTAATCCCAATGTTGTAGATCAACTACAAAACCTTGGGTGCAAGGCAATCAGCTTATGGGTTGATGACCATATTTACCTTAGCAATCCAATGACCAATACATCACCTCCCTTTCACAATGTCACTAAAATACTATGTTTTATTGGAGATGTGAGAGACGGATTGTTTGGCTACTGTTGGAGATTGTATTCATCTTTTGTCAATGAAAGGGAGGCAAGAAAACATCTCTTTGTTGCCTCTTTGTCATTGCAAAAGAACTACGTGAAAGACATTTAGCAAGTCAGAGAGAAAGCCAACGAGAAGATGAAGCAGCTAAAAGATGAGATGGTGAATCTTAATAAAAAAGTAGAGCATCAAAAAATGGAGCAAGAGCATTGGCTAGACAATTACGTTCAGCTACAACACACTACGTGTATTATGCGCCGGCGAATTGATCATCTCACACACATTCCATTGGACTACACACATTCCATTGGACTACCACATTCGCAAGCGCAAGAGACATGCGATTTCTATGCTATCTTCAAGCGGTGGAGCTCAAAAGAAACATATCTATCAAACTTGGTAGGGATACAAATGCAAGCTTCTAATCTCTTACATTTTCTGTAGGTTGTTGTAATATTATTTCAATACGCAAGATGGGAATCAAATGAAGATCATGTGTACTTCCAAATGCCTTCTTATCCTTGATAACTCAGCTGCACCCCCATGTAGACTAGCACTTAATAGAATAGATTCGAGTTCTCTTATACACTCTTCTCTTCTTTTTGCAGGCTCCATATTCCAATCATAATCAATATGGAGCATAAGCAATTTGTCAAGAATTTGTAGACAAGCATGAAGAGTGCACACATGCACATTTATCAGAGGAATCAATAGAATATGATTCCAATTTGGATCATCCATGTCTCAATTATAGGGTACACTCTGGCTGCTACTGAGAATACCTTGAAACCATTGTGTAGTGCTTTACCCACTATTTGTGTGGTGGGCACACCTTTTGCAGAGTTGGCTGCATCTTTTCCACCCTTATCCTTACCACCCTTTGACTTGTTGGCCTTTTCACCCTTGCCCTTAGTTCCCAATGAGACTTTACTCTAGCAATAATATATGTGCATGGAAAGAGGGTCATTGCACCCTAACATACACTTAAAAGTTTTCAAGTCTCCTGCCAAATTCCACTCCACTTGGAATGTACCCAGACCTGAAACCTACAATCGTTGTCCTTCTTGTTGTTTCCGAATGACATCAACGATTGGGGTGTGATTGAAATACCATTTGAGGGACTGATGTGTCTCAAGCGGGAGATGAAAAGCTACCAGTCACCAAATATTCTTCTTTAACTAAACACCTAAATAGTTGCTTTCCTTCTCATTGGCATTTAGCTCAAAATCGTCGCCCACCAAGGCTCTATTCATAAGTGTAACACTTACCCTTTCAGGTTGTTGACCTTTGACAATCTGGCACTCATCAAGCTTCATTACAAAATAGCTTTTTCATCACACTCTTCGTGTGCCAGCACATAAAATCTGATCATTGACTCCTGGAGCTTCAACAAGTCAACATAGACATTATTGAACTCATTGTATAACGAAAGGATTTTCTCTCTTCTAATGACATGGAATCCTCCACATATTGAAATCTAGCGTAGGTGTTGGCAACAACCTAAACAAACCTTTTGCTCTGTGACCCAATGTGATAATTCTATACAAAGCTTCATAGGCCTTGAAACTTATTCCTATGATGTCACACACCTCCATCATCTCTTGAGGTGACACGGTGCTCCTCAGCTCACTAAAATACTTTTGGCACAAAACATTAGCAATGCTAGCATTGGATGGATCATCAGTAGCTCCACCAACTCCTTTGGGTTGATGATATGTTGCAACAAAGTATGTCGAGTCATTTGAGCATCAAAAGTAGTAAAGCTAGGCATTTTCTTTTAGAATATTCTGACTCCCAAAGTCCCAATGAGTTTCAATTGTGGAAAAAGATGTGTGACATTACCACCTACAGAGGTAACGAAGAATCCCTAGGAATTAAGCATACTTGTGTGTGGCAGTCTATAGATGATATTTTTTATTTTCTTGAAAAGGCAAAGCTAACCTATGCTGAGATATCCACCTTAAAGTTTGTAATCAATATGTTTCAGAGCACAAATGGTGGATGCCTAGGGGGAGACAAACATAACACATCACATGATGGGAGATTGTTAAGTATGGAGCCTGATTTATCCCTTGTAATTTTGCATTAAAAATGCACAATTGTAAGGCCCTCATTATGAGGAGAAGCCATTGTGCATGAAGAAAATCAGTCGCTCGCTAAAAACCAAAACATTCATGGCCGTCAAAATATTCCTTATCGCCGGAATATTATGGTCGGACGTGGCCAAAAAGTGATCAAAAAATGGCCGATCATTTGGCCGGTTGGCTGGTGGCCAATTTCAAAGGCAAACTTGTCTTCTCAAGGGCGGCCACACATGGATGGATTGGAGGGTTTATTTGGACTTGTCTAAATAAGGGCGGCTACACATGGCTGCCTCTCAATGAGAGACGACAGCCCTTTTGGCCTATAAAAGGAGGCCATTTCTACACAGTTTTGGAGTGTGAAGTTGATGTGACAAGGTGGGTGTGAGGTGGTGAAAGTGAAGCAAGGTGGGGGCTCTATTAAGGGTATAATCCCTTTGTAACCTACTTCTTGTTTGAAGTACTAAAGCCATTGATTGGCTGCTTCTTCGTGGATCTAGACCACACTGTGTGAACCACTTATATTGTGCTCTCTCTCTCTATCTATCTATCTATATATATATATATATTTATTTATTTTTATATATATATATATAATCTCTCCTATGTGAAAATTTGTCTCTCTCCATTAAGTAAGCTACTCAAATATCTATTTAGCTACATCATATTTCCTAACAACTGGTATCAGAGCAAGGTTTGCTCGTAGTAGCTAAAGTATCTCAAGGAAAGGATTCCTTGAATTGAGTGGGAGTAATGGTGGAGGAAGGGAAGCTCAAGATTGAGAAATTCAACGGCAAGAACTACCAACACTGGAAGATGTAGATTGAAGACTATCTCTACCATAAGGACCTTTATTTTCCACTAGGTGGTCTTGCAAAGAAGCCCGCTGTTAGTAGCAAGTTAACACAGACACCACGGATACCATTTTTTGGAGCTCTCATTGTATAAACACTTATTATTTTTGATAAATCGAGAATATTGTAACTTCTATTTTTCGAGTATACCTTGTAATTGATGAGCCGGGGCTACAAGCTTCCAGATTGTATCAACCTATCATTGCCTATCTTTAGTTAGAGCTCCCAGATAATTAGTTTTGACCACCAAAAACCTTGGTTAAGGTATAAAAGCCAATTTTTGTAAGTTATTTGTAAGTTTTGGATAATGAAATACACAGCATGAGCTAACAACTCTAACTTCTCTCCTTCTCGTGCTTCCTACCCCCTCCACAATTGTCACATTGCAGTCGTATTTGTTACATTGCAACCACAGGTAAGAGCTCCACGCATTGACATAAACACATCACAATAATTTGTAGCTTTTGATGTCGCTGACCTGCGGCCTAATTTCATCATAAGTAAGAATTTACACTTCAAAATCAAAAACTAAGCATAGGCGGGGTATTGGGACAGTATTGCTAAGCATTTAGATGCATTCTAGGTCGAAAACGACTAGGTCAAAAATCCACTGTTGTTAATAATCGCGATTTTGGCACTTGACCTAAAGTGGGGTTTGAGACCATAAGCATGTGTGCTTAGGTCTTATAAACATATCCTAGAAGTTTTGTTACGTTGGGATGTCATTTGATGGTGTAACGGATGTGATTTGTTTGCCGATGAGCGATTGGCTTTTGGTGATTTCAGTCACTTGAGTGTAGCTTGAGTTAGATGTGAGTTGTTAGTTGTTTTTTAAGAGATTGACAACCTCTTGTAGCCTCTATGTACTAGTTGAGTTAGCTTCGTTCCATGGATTGAAAATTAGTCGTGGTTCTTGCTACATCTGTAATAAGATAGAAGTGAGGTTAGACACCCGTCCCACATTTGGCGCCGCTGCCGGGGATCGAAGAGACCTAAACTAGAGAAAAGCATGAGCATCTTGTGAAGTTATCCTTTAACTTCCTCTAGGATCTCCTAGAGTGAAAACTTTCTTTTAGAAACCGCATAGCCTAGGGTTGTCGTCTTTTACTATGTAGAGGTAACTTGGAAGTAATCGTGCTTGTCGAGTGCCTTTAGGACTGTAGGATTGTAGGATTAGATTAGGATTTTTAGAATGATTGATAGACGAGACAAGTCTTAAGATCAATGCTCAAGAAACCATAAAAAACAAGAAAATGAGTGTTTGTGGACACTATCCACAACCCCATTGCAGGAGAATTTAGGAGTAGGGTAAGTAGGATCCGAGGTGGATTTTAGAACAATGCTCTCTCCGAAAGAATCATTGTGAGTTGTATTTGAAGTTGCAGAATTTCACGTCTACGACTAGAAATAGCACGAAAAGACTCCAAACCACTCAATCCGACTGGAGAGTATGCTTAAAAGCTATATGCACCAGTGGGTAAGTTCAAGGACACTTTGAGGTAAAAATTTTAAAAGTTGGCCAAAACTCAGATTATTTACTTTTTCTTTATATTTTAGGCCAAATTAAGTTTTGACTTGATTCATAAGCTTAAAATAACTCATAAAAGGAATGTCCTTGAAAAAAGTGCAAAAATTGGTTCATTTCAAGCCTGAAGCTAATAATCGCGATTATTAACTTTCAGCTCAGATTTGACCAAGGTTCATACCATTGACTCATTGCATGTGTACAAACAACTTTTGCAAAGGTACATTGGATTGGGTTCACCAAACTGGAAAAAAAATAGGTAAATAGTAAAGTTTGTACTGACTTTCTGAAACTTGAGTGTAAATTGGGAAAAAATTTGTCCAAACTTGATGACATTTGATTCATATGCTTATATTGATGTGCTAAATATGTGTACATGCTTCTTCACTCCAAGAAACTTTGAAAACCATAGTTGAGGAGGTAACCCTCACCTGCACCCATGGAACCAACACAAGTTTCAGTTAGCATTGGCACCATATGCAGGTGATGCATGGGTATCCCACATGTTATAGATGTCACCCAACTAAAATTCTTTCAAAGATAAATAATAAGAAATGTGAATGTACTCATATATTCAGACATGGTTTCCTTTACAAGGGACAAAAACATTTGAACCCCTTTAGCTTTGCAAGCTTTGATGAGATAAGGCCGGAGACGAGTTTTATGAGGCAATTTAGCCTCGAAGTGGGCCACATATACCTGTTTCTTGACTTTATAGAGTTTGAGGAGGCCATGCAGAATTAGGTGCAGAGCCTCGGCATAGCATGCAGCAGCAAGGCGACCTACCTGCAGACCACCCCGAGGCACATTGCCAGTTGTAAATAATCGCGATTATATACATCTGTCCCATTTTTCAACTTTTTGACCAAGTTGGCATACCACTAGCTTTACCATGTTGAAATAAGCCCACAAACCAAATTTGGTAAGATTTGGATAATTCGATTGAAAATTGTGACAAAATTTGCAAAGTTAGTCTGCGAACAGAAAATCGAAGGACCATTTGACCAAAATTTGTCCAATTTTGAAACTTGGCTAGAGACCTTAAGTAGAGGTGCTTAACATATCTGTGTCAAGGTTGGGACAAAAATTTGCAAAAAAGTGGCCACAGTAAATAATCACGATTATTTATGTCTGCTCCAAAAATTGACAATTTTGCATATTTGAGCATACCACAAGGTCAAGCATAGCAAGTAGACCACACAAATCAATTTTGGTGAATTTGGATCACAAATAAGTAAGACTTAAGTCAGATTCTTAAAATCAGAGTCTGCGGACAAAACACAGTTGATAAACTTGAACAGATTTTGTCCAAACTTGTTGAAACTTGTCCAAGGACTTTAACAAGTTGTATACTTGGCAAACTAAGCCAAAAAGTATAAAAAACTTACAAAAGCAAGGCGATTATTTACTACTGCTACATAGAGCCACCATTTTTTACTTTTGAACTTGTACAGTGTTAGACCAGTAGAATACAAAGCCACCGGGCAATTTTGGGTTCAATAGGATCCAAATTGATACATGTCACTCGGTTTCTAGGTTGCAGATTAATATTTTGACTTTTGCCAAAGTCGAGTTTGAAAATTGCAATGATTGACTCAATTAGCTCGATTTGCAGTGATATACATAGACCAGTCACAGCAGCTAGCAAAAATTATACTGTCTTTATAGAAGAATAGCTAACTTGATCAAATTTGTACGAGAATCAGGTTGCAAACAAGGAATCGGTAGCTTGACAAAAAGTGCAATTCAGTCAAGTGAAAGAAATTGACAACAAGTCAATCCAAAGGTAAGTACTCTATCCAGCATTGCACAAGTCTTTATGAACCTTAGCTCTGGTCGTGTACTAGGAAATCAGGACATATTTGGAGAAACCTCCAGTAGAGTATCCACCACTGAGGAAAGCGTGAATCAAGGAAATTCCTTGCACACTATCCCTGAAGAAGTCCCAGACACTTTTTCTGATTCGACATCTGAAATGTCTTCCTATTCGACTCACTTAGAGACCGGTACAACGGTGCGCTATAAGCATATACTCTCACTTTATAAGAGTAATCGCCATGGAGCTCAAGTTTACCTGGATCCTAACAAGGAGTATGCTATTCACATTGATGACCATGGTATTGAATTCGAAGAAGAATTCAGGGCAAACAAACAAGGAAAAATATACATGGACAGAAACGGAACTCAGTATTTACAAGTTGAAAACACTGACGTGATAAAAAAATGGGGGTTAGCAGTAAATACCATAATCCCAGATATGTCAGCAAAAGAAGGACCACCAGCCTTAGAATTCAAGGGATACGAGTAAGTAGATTTGAAGCCTTTGAAACGGCTTAGTACGGATAATCCTAGGATCAAAGTCTATCGTTGGGAGGATAGAAACGTAAAAGATCTTCTATGGAGTTTGCATGCCAAATCAGGACAACTGACAGCCATGAAGATCATCTATATCTTCAAGATCAAGGATAAGGGATCAGCAGACCTACCAACCTACCTATTTAGGGATTGTTATAACAACAACTTTGCTATGACGACTCCTAAGGAGGTCGAACAAACCAAATATCAAGGGTATTCCATAAGGGATTGGATATTGGGACAAGGACCAAAAACAATTCCAAGAGATGAACACCATGAGAGATCATTTGAGAGTAATGTTAAGAAACCAAAAACCACATCATCACGTAGAAAACTGGGTGACACTAAGGCCAGTCCAAAGCTAAGGTGAGTCTGTTATGGATTGTGCAACGAATGAAGCAATACATTGCCAAATGGACAGAGCTAGAGATACCTGCAGAAGAACAACTAGTATCATTGTTTCTAGAGGTACTGCTAAACAAAGAACTTCATGCTATACTTTATAGCAAGAAGCATACAACCCAAAAGAGTGTGTGTCTGATGCTATTGATTTAGGAGACAATTGTGATATTTTCAATGCAGAAGATATCCCAAGGATAACCAAAGCAAGAAAACAACATCCACTAAACCAGCACAAGTGGGAACAGCTGCTGCTGCAGCACCACTTTCATCCATAGAAGACATGCTTAAAAGAATGAACAACATGCAAAAAGCACCTACGAGGGGACCAGGACAAGGGATACCTCAATAGGGACAACCAATTAGGCCACAAAAATGGTGTGCAATTGAGGGTAAATGGACCAGCCATGAGAACAATAAGTGCTACTTCCGACCAAAGTATGATGGGAATGTTCAGTACGTGCCCATGAGGCCACAAGGACAACCCATGTACAGATATCATCCTAATATGGCCCAAGCTCAAAGACCATCGATGGGTATGAAAAGATGTTTTGGGTCAACAGCCTCCATATCCAAGCCATAATGTAGTGCCTGTAAAGTACATGCATCCCAAGGGAGTCATAGATGAACAAGCACTTGTGCATGTTACACCTTATGCTGAGCCTAGTCCATCTACAGTAATGGTAAAAGGAGATTGGTATAGTTCACATCCACCACCAATGGAAGAACCTGTGACTTAAGCTCCATCGGAGCTTGCACCAATGTATTATGTAGCTAATCAAGGTGTTAGACCTCCTATGGTAAGACCCATGATTAAGCCAAGAACAAGAAACTGTCACAATTGTGGTGCAGATGATCATTGGAAAAATGAACGCATAGAGCCTGACAAGAACCTCAAGCCAATTGAAGCTTATTGCATACAATGTTGCAAAAAGGGAGGACACTTCTCAGAAGATTGTCCCAAAAATCCTTTAAACAAGGGAAAAAGATAGTAAATGTAGTCCAAGTGATACCTAGTAGCTCATCTAAGAGTGAACCGATTGTTCCAGTCAAGGTAACCACTAGAGCTCAGGCTAAGAAAAAGAAACATAAATCCTCTGATGATTCGGAGAACACAAAAGCTACCTCTCAAAAGACCAAAAAAAGCAAAATCAAAAGATATGAGATGAGAAACAAAAACAACGGGCTGAAATCGAGGAGAAAGCAAAAAAGCTATTCTAGGAAAAGGTGAAAGAAACTGGAAGCGAAATCAAAGAAACGACCATGAAATCGGGAGGATCAATTTTGGTTGATAAAATTTTTGAGCCTATTACTGCAGCCTTGGAAGCCTACCAAGCATGACTTAAAGTGAAGGGTAAACACATGTTGCTCTCACTCTCTACTTAGCCGTGCGAGAACACTACCTAGAACTCTCTAGAACTCCACCTCAAACCTACATAAGAGGACCTCCTCTCATGCTTGTAACCAATTTCCATTTTTCTCATAATCTAAGCTCTGTAGCTCTATTTACTCATACGTGTATTTTTCTCTCTCTTACTAGTCTTCATGCAATGAATGGTTCTAGTGTGTATCCACCCTAGAAATCCCTACAACTGGTATCAGAGCCATAGGATCAAGGCCAATCTAAATCCTCATCATTAGATCTAAGAGTAGGTGGCCTCCTTTCTCTCTCTCTCTACCTTTAGTGACTCCACTAGTCAAGTAAGTAGGTGGCCTCCTTTCTTTCTCTCTCTTCACCCACTTTACCTCTTCTTCCTTGGCTGAGAATAAGCCTCAAAACAGCTCGTGGGCTGCTCTAGAAGCTCTCCATTGCTGCACTTCATCGTCTCCATTGTCTCTCAACCCTCTCTACACACTCTACTAGCATCTCTACTAGCTAGCGACCCCATCTCTTGCATCCGTGAGCTACATCATTGAAGAAATCTCAAATCTGGAATTTCTATACTGTTGCGGACCAGCAAGCTTTCCATTAAATCTTGAGGTCATTCATTGCCTCCCCAAGCCCTCATATGCACTAGGAAGCCATTGGCAACGGACTAGCTAGTATTACTAGCTATTTGCCTTGTTCCATTCTCAAGGTCACTTTCATTTTCAGATCTGGAATTTCAGCAAGCCAACCTTGGAGTTTTGAGGCCATAGCTCATCAAGAAAGGTGTTTTTTAACACCTCCGGCAAGCTCTCTACTACTAGCAACTAGTCTACATCAAGGAAGGAGCTATTTGAGGAGCAAATACACCATTGAAGGACTGATTTGCAGAGATTTTTCAGCACTCGAGAAGGCAAGGAATCTTCAAATCAAGAGGGAGCTTCAACTCAAAAAAACCAAGCTCACTACACAAGGCATTCAAGACGGGTAACTTTGCTATCATTCTCCATTGTCGCATTGCCATTTGCTTCATTGTAAAGGGTTAGACACCATCAAGAGAGTCTCTTGATAGGACCTCCCTTGCATTACAAGTTCATTGCCACACACATCATGGGCAAAGACGGCATATGCATGTTTCATGGTGTAGGTTTTCATACATGGCAAGTCAAGGTGAAAGGTTATCTAATGAGAAAGGGCTTATGGAATGTAATCACCAAAGAGGGGGAAGATGAAACTCAACTCACTCGTGCACAACAAAGGGAATTGCAAATTAAAGATGAAAAGGCATTGGGCATTCTCCTCACTAGTGTAGCAGATGATATCATACACCATCTAGATCAAGCTACCTCTTCTAAAGATGCATGGGAGATTTTAGAGAGAACCTTTGGTGCTAAATCAAAGCATTCAAAAATATCTCTAAAAATGCAATTATATGGGCTTACTATGCAAAATGATGAGAGCCTATCAAGCCTAGTAAATAGTCTTAAGAGCATTTGCACTCAACTTTCATATATCCAATGCAACATAGAAGAAGAAGATAAGATAGCCGTATTACTTAAATCACTCCCATTGCATTATGATAATATTGTAACGGTGCTTAAAGAAAAGGAGCCCATTCCTTCTCTTGAAAGCATAGTACATTCACTTCAAGAAGAAGAAAAGAAGCACACAAATCAAGAGGTAATTGCTAATAATGCACTTTATGTATCATCTACCAAGCACACCTCTCCATGCAAGCATTGTGGCAAGACAAACCATTTGTCCCCCAATTGCTACAAAGTCAAGAAGTGCACCAAGTGTGGCAAAACGGGGCATGCACCTCAATTTTGCAACACCAACACTCGAGTCCCCAACACCAACAATACCTCCAACGTCAACCAAAGAGGTAAAAGCATTCCCAACAATCTCCACTACACAAATAGTGGTGATGATGATGAAAGTGATGGCGACTATTGTGATGAAGGTGAACAAGTCAACTTTATTGCTCCCGTATCTACTTCTACTTCCGCATCCTCTTCTCCAACCATCTCTATTGCTTCTACTTCTAATAAAAAACATGCTAGAGGGAGTTCCGAACATGGCTCATTGAAAGTCTTTGAATATGATGACATTTTGTAGTTTCCCAACTCCTATGTTGGATCCTTGTATTGAAGTCTTAATCTTTTGTGAACCATCATGTTGTATCAATGTAGATCATAGATGTTGTATCCATTGAGAACCATCATCACATTTGAACCTTGATCTTGTATCCAATCTTTTGTATCAATGTTGCTCATAGGTGTTGTATCCATTGAGAACCACCATGAACCGCATTTCTTCTTGCAAGTGAACCTTAGGAAGTTCAAGCATGTGTTTAAGAGGGAGATTGAAGGGTAAACACATGTTGCTCTCACTCTCTACTTAGCCGTGTGAGAACACTACCTAGAACTCTCTAGAACTCCACCTCAAACCTACATAAGAGGACCTCCTCTCATGCTTGTAACCAATTTCCATTTTTCTCATAATCTAAGCTCTATAGCTCTATTTACTCATATGTGTATTTTTCTCTCTCTTACTAGTCTTCATGCAATGAATGGTTCTAGTGTGTATCCACCCTAGAAATCCCTACATAAAGCAGGCCAAAACATGAAAAACAAATGGAAAACTATCCTTCTCCAGACATGGAAGCAGCTAAGCTTGAAGCTTATCGAAATTTGGTGGAATCACGCAAGCAATGCTGGAAAAACAAAAATCCAAGCTCAAAAGTATGGCAAAACCTGAGGAGCTTGTGGTAAGAGACTAAAGAAAAATCCAAAGTGGTGGTAGAACCCCACATTGAACCAAATGAGCCATAACTTGTAGTGCCGGACAGCAAAGATGTCTTAGACAAAATTCCATTTGTGGAGGAAGATTGGCCAGGACACTTATGGAAAAAAGTTAGAGAGATCAGTGATGGGAGCCTAACTCTAAAGTCAGCTCCTATAGAGGAAGTTTGGTTATACAACCTACCTCCTGATATGGACATGGATGTACTATCCTTGTACGGGGATTGCGGATCTAAAGCTTCAGGAATGTCAAAACCATTGACCTTGAAAACATTACCCTCTTACTTGGGAGATAACAAAGATGAATCCATAGTGTGTAAGACCACTCAAGTAAAAAGAGCAGAGCAGACCCTAGAAGTAGACAACATTTATTCAATCATGTCTTCACTCATCCAATGCACTCTTACTTTGGGAGAACTGTTAAAACTCAGACCATATTTATGGAATGATCTACAGAAAACCCTAGGGAAGGTGGGGATAACAGGGCTCATCGTAAAATTTTTGGAAAGATTGAAACACAAAATGGATAACAAAGAGATTTGATATGTTCCAATGAACAAAGTCGGAGAATACTATGAAGGGGAAGAAGGAAACACCACCCTTCCAGTGAAATATAATGACATTGAAACCATGGAAATACTGGATACTGGAGCAGGCATAGCCATAGCCACAAAAACAGTATGGGAATCCTGGGGACAACCAGCCATTGGACAAAATCGAATGAAATTGCAATTGGTTGACAGACACATTGAAAGACCCTTAGGACTGCTTGAAAAAGTGATAGTTAATTCCTGTGGATTGAATATCAACGCACTTTTGCCATAGTAGACTTTGGGAAGAAACTCAATTACAAAATCATATTGGGAAGACCTTTCATGCGATAGGTACAGCTCATCCAAGATTGGGGAAACAACTATCTGTACTTGAAGCAAGTGGGATCTATAACAAGGGTTAATCTAAAAGATCACACTTGTAGAGATGTCATGAAAACACCCATTGTAGATGGCAGAGGTAGTTTCACTAGGTGGGAACCAGCTCCTACAATCCAAGCAGCGGACCAATCAGTAATTACCATGACGGTTACCACATTAACTCCAAGAGGCTATAAATAGGACCCACTATATTGTAATTGGGTTGGCTGTAGTTTTGGGCTATTTTATCTTTTGACTTCCTACTCTTAGTTGTGTGGTTGTAGTCTAGAAGCTGTTCCCGAGCTACATTATTCTCACTTGTACTCTTACTTTGTAATCCCTAATACAGTAGTCGAGTGTACTTGAGCCAGATATACTTTGTATCCATTCCTTCTGAATCTAAATCTAAATCTAAACTGAATCTGAACACAAATTCCTGTCATTTAGTTGTCTCTCTCTCATCAGATGTATTCCAGTTCATGTAACTGTTCTAGTTTAGTTTTTATCTTTTCCTCCAGTTCTACTGCTTGAACTAATGAATCACCAGTAGCTGTAAACTCCAACACTAGAATAAGCTATCTAAAGAGTCAGCTCCATTCCATTTTGGCAATCATGGTGTCTAGAGTTGTTGCTCGTTGACCAGCAAACTCCTCTCCCAGTTTGAGTTTTCAGCTGCAGTAATGGCACCCAGACCCAGTCGTGGCCAAAAACCATCCTACCGCATTGACCCTATCCCTGAGGAGTCAAAAAGAGATTCTGATCCCAAGGATGAACAAGTAACTGACATTGAGGCTCAGGAGGAGCACAGTCATGCTGATGAGGTACAGGGTTCTCAGCATTCTAGTCAGTCCAGAAGACGAAGGCCTGAAAGGGAAGAACGCAAGGCCAAGAGTTCTCGGACCACACAGGGAGACAAAGGAGCCAAAGGCATTAAAGGAAGTCGTCATAGTTCCAGTAGAAAATCCAAGGAGGAAACAACAACTGAGATGGAGGAAGAAATTAATTGGGATGCAGACACAGACCAGTATAAGGAAGCTTCAAAAAGGAGTCAAGATCCCAAGGTGAGAAGAGGAAGAAATGATGCTGATAGACATGATTACACATCTTCATTGAAAATTTATTTTCCCGTGTTCAAAGGGGGAGAGAAGGATGACCCAGATGTTCATATCCAAGCCTTTGAGCAGTATACTGAGTTTAAAAATATTGATGAAGATGACTGGGGTGAATACTTTCCGCAAACATTAAAGGAGGCAGCAAGAATATGGTACTACCATTACCCGGCTTGTCAACTCAGATCATATAAGAAACTACTTAAAGCTTTCCGACTGAAATATTCAGATAACTGAGGGGATGACGATATACTCTGTGAGCTGGATAAGATAAAGCAGAGAAAATTGTCAGTCAAAAGTTATGTTGAGAAAATCAAGGAACTAACTAGACAACTACAGGAACCACCATCCGAAAAGCGGCTGCAAGCATGGTTTTTGAATGGTTTTCATAGTAAGAAGCTTAGGGAACAGGAGGTGCCGGCACCAATCAAGAAATTCAATGATTTGGTACAGCGAGCTTTGAAGCTAGAACAGCAAGCTAAGAAGGAAAAGAGTCATAAGAAGAGGAGGTCCAGTAGTAGCAGTACTTCTACTGAAGATTCTGAGTCCAGTAGAGCCTCCAGTAGTTCTGAAAGTAGCTCAGATGAAAGGAACGAAGACAAGATTAAGAAGGGATCTTGGTCTAGGAAGATTGAAGAGATGGCCTGGCAAATTTCTGAAATTAGCCAGACCAGATAGCTGGTAAGAAGAATGGAAACCTGGTGTTCAAAGTGTAAATCTAAAGACCATGTTTCAAACGAATGCCCACAGTGCACTTATTGCAAAGCCTATGGCCATCTATGGAACAGCTGTGGTATTCGAATTCATCATTCTACAAAGGGAAAATATTTGTCAGTGGTGGCATTCACCAATGCTGAACCAGTAAGAGTGGAAACTACGAGTGCTTCTCAAGAAGAGAAACCAGGTGTCAATGGTAGTGGTGAAGGGCGCGGTAGATACCAAGCGGGTGCTAGCCGAGGCCGTGGTCGTGGTAATTTTCAGAATCAAAGCCTGAATTTCTATACATGTGGTAAGTAAGGGCATTTCGTGGCTCACTATTCAGAAACACGTGTGGCTACGGATACTGAGGTGAAGGTTCCAGAATCAGTTCCTGTACGAGCAGTTGCACGAAGTAAAGGGGTGGTGATTGAGGAAATTCCAGAAAATCCAGTGAAACCAGTCACTCCTAAAAGTAGCAAATGGGCTCAGCAGAGAGAGGTATGGAAGGACAAGGGTAAAGAAAAGGTGGTTGATGAATGGCAGGAGCAAAGAGAACTATCGGCAAAAATCACAGAGGATTTAGCCAAGAAGCTACCAGAGCAGCCAGAGAGTTCTGACACCCGGGTCCGATCATAAGATACCTACCCAGTTTTCTGAGACAACACAACCAAATCAGTCGAAGCCTGGGATGCCTGAGACCATGTTGGCTACAATACAAGGGTTGATGGAAGAGTTGGGGACTGCTAAAGGAGCTGAAAGCACTAAAATAAAGGAATGGTATTGTGAAGATACTACCAGTTCTTCAAGTTCTGAGAACAACTTTGATCTGAGAAAGAGGTCAAAATTTGTGATAGAATTGAGAGACTCACTGTGAAGCCAGAGGACATTAGAAGAACTTTGCCTGAAGCAGCAGAATTCATCAGACAGCAAATGAAGGCTGAGGTGGAGGCCAGATCAGTCAACTTGACATCTGTCAGAGATGATGAAGTGCCGGTGATTCAAGTGGACTACAAAGTTTGAAAAACAGTGGGAACCACTATCAAGCGTCATACCAGATGGAGCATCAGGGGTAAACATTCTGGGAGCACATCTTCAGCAAAGGATAGGAGTTACTAACCTGAAACCAGCACCTGAAACCAGCACCTTTCAATGTCTGAATGGTGGATCATCGAGTGGTGCAGGCAACTAGAATGGTAGAGAATATGCAGACACGAGTGGGCAAAGAAAAGTTCAAAGCTAGTTTCCTAGTATTGGATGCGCAAGGAGCATATGGGATTCTGCTGGGACACCAATGGCTGCGAACGGCACAGGTTGTTCACGACTATGCTAATCAGACTTTGAAAATACAAGGGGCCAGTGGTGACAGAATCCAGATTCAGACAAATAACACTAGAAGTTGGAGAAAAGAACTAAGACCCAAAGAGCTTTGCCAGAAGTACAAGGTGAAGAAAATTGAGAGAATGTTAGTAGCTATGAATATTTTTCCATTAACAGAGATAGATCTCAATGCAATTTTACTAAGCAAATATAAAGTCGGAAAACAAAAGAAACAATTTCCAGACCAATTCACTAAACTAAATTTAGGAGAACTTCCAGTTCGGTTAACTGAAAGGCCAAAAGAACCAGTTGAATTCAGCACATCAGTAGAACCAGCACACTCTGGAGGAGCTACTGGAAATCAGAATAGTAATTTAGAGCTCAAATGATTGTCCTAAGATTATGCTAAGGATTCAACCAAGAGAAAGGGTGGAGGGCCTAACTGGTTCCTTCCAGATGATCACGAGATAGAGGAATGGAATTTGGGGTCTAAAGAAAACCCTAGAATGATCAAGGTTAGTAAACATCTGAATCCTACGATGAAAGAGAAGGCACGACATGTGTTCCAGCACTATAAAGATGTGTTTGCATGGGAACATACTGATCTCAAAGGAGTGGATCTAGAGGTATGTCAACATCGAGTACCACTGAAACCCGATGCCAAGCCAGTACGACTGCAGCGCTATCGAATGAATCCAAATTATGCTAAGAAGTTCAAGGAAGAGATTGACAACCTTCTAAATGATGGGTTCATTACTGAAGTAGCCAGTAGTGAGACTGGTTGTTTCCTATTGTGGTTGTGCCTAAGAAGAATGGGAAGTTGAGAATATGTATAGATTATAGGAAGTTGAATGCTCAAACCATCAAGGACCCATTTCCATTACCCTTCACATATATTTTACTTGATGAAATTGCAGGATATGAGATGTATAGCTTTATGGATGGGTATAGTGGTTATAACCAGTTACAAATTGCTCCTGAGGATCGGGGAAAGACCACTTTTATTATGGAGTGGGAAGCATTTATGTATCTGGTAATGCCATTTGGCCTTTGAAATGCATCAGCCACTTTTCAAAGATGTATGATGGAAATCTTTAGTGAATTTCTTCATCAATTCCTCGCCGTATTCATGGATGACTTCACTGTATATTCCATAGAGGAAAAGCATTTACTATTTCTAGAGATGGTTTTTAAGCACTGTCAGGAAAAGCGGATTTGTCTGAATCCATTCAAATATGTTTTCTTAGTCTCAAAAGGACACCTACTGGGACATGTGGTGTCCAGAAATCAAATAGAAATGGCCAATGACAAGATCCAGTGCATTCAACGGGCCAAGGCGCCCTAGAAATGCATCAAAATTAAGTTCTTTTTTGGGATATATTAATTTTACAGAAGGTTTGTGCACAAGTTTGCTTCCCAAGCATTAACATTGTATGAGCTTACAAAGAAAACTAGCAAGTTCAGTTGGACTGTTGAATGTGAAGAAATTTTTCATAAATTAAATAATGCCATCATCAGTAAACCAATTCTTTGACAACCTGATTGGGATGTCATTTTCCATGTACATGTGGATGCTTCGGGACTGGTGATGGGAGCACTTCTAGCTCAGCCAGAAGGAAGAACCGACTATCCAGTATACTTTGCCAGTCTCGCAGGTTCAGTCAAGCTAAACAAGGATATACAACTACTAAAAGAGAAGCCTTAGGGATGGTTTTTAGTGCTACCAAATTCAGACATTATTTGCTGAGCAAGTTGTTTCATTTCTATGTGGATCATCAAGCCTTATTATTTTTTATTAATAAAATCATTATTCAATGCAGGCTGATACGGTGGATATTGTTCCTCATGGAATTTGAAATTTGTATTTTCCATAAACCTGGCAAAAACCATTGTGGTGCTAGTTTCTCATCCAGGAGTACAGAAGGCTACTCTAAGGAGTCTTTAAGAGACGAGCCAGTAGATGCAGAACTATTTCAGCTAGAAGCGGCAGATTCAATTGATCCAGAATTGTATGAAGTATATCAGTTCCTATCTAAGGGTGGGTTCCCAGATGATTGAACTCAGAATCAAAAGAAGGCTTTGGTTATTAAAATCCTTAAGTCCACTATCATTGGCGGTTCACTCTATAGACTGGGTGTCGATGGGATTCTTCGCCGATCTGTGCCTATGGAGGGTAGAATGCAAGTTATTGCAGAGGCACATAATGGGGAATCTGGTGGACAATTTTCTATTGAAATTACTTTCAAGAATATTCTGTAGGTTGGGTTATGGTGTCATACTTTAATATCTGATGTGAGAAGCTTTTACAAAACCTGTGATATATGCCAAAGAATGGGCAGACCCACAGTAGCAAACACGACTCCTTTAGCACTAGTCCAACCACTGGGTGTTTTCATGAAATGGGGTCTGGATTTTATGGGTCCATTCAAAAAGGTTACTCCCAGAAAGAATAGATATATATTAATGGCCACCTGTTACATGACTAAGTGGGTTGAGGCTAAGGCTCTTCCCAACAACACAACAAAATCCACGGCTAGGTTCCTATTTGAGAATATTGTATGCCAATACGGATGTCCTATGGAGATTGTGTCAGACCAAGGTACACACTTTATAAATGACACTACGGATATTCTCATGGATATGCTTTCACTCAAGCATCGGAAATCAACACCTTATTATCCCAGATGCAATGGGCAAGCGGAAAGCAGTAACAAGACTGTCAAGACTATCCTTACCAAGATTTTGTAGAAAAAGCCAGAGCAGTGGGATTTGAAACTTCAAATTGCTCTATGGGCATATAGAATAGCTTATAAGGTCACTACCAGGTTAACACCATTTAGAATGGTGTATGGCACTGAAGCTGTTGTACCAATGCAATATGTCATACCCAGTCTCAGGATGGCCGTCGAGCATGGCTTGGATTTTAATCACAATCTAAAAAAGAGGCTGGAAGAGCTAACAGACCTAGATGAGCTGAGACAGAGGGCTATCTTGGAATAAGAAATTGTTTAGCAAAGAAGGAAACACTGGCATGACAGACGAATTAAGATCAGGGAGTTTCAGAAAGGCGATCTAGTTCTCTTATATCAATCAAAATTAGGCCCTAAGAAACCAAACTTAAAGATAGCCTGGGCAGGACCATTTAAAGTTGATTGGGTGTTCTCCAATGGCACGGTAAGGCTAAAAGATTTGTCTAGATTGCCAGGGATATATAATGGAGCTAAAATCAATCTCTATTATTCAAAAGCCAGGGAATCTTTTCGGGAAAAGGATATTGATGGTCTGGGAACTGAAGACCAGGAAAATCCAAAATCAACTATTTTAGGTCTTTTCCATGTACAACCAATTCCAGAACCAGTCAAAAAGGCAGAAAAGTACCAGTGCGACCAAACCCTGTCCAAACCAGATACAAAATAAATATGGGAACCAATATCAGTTCTTAGGGAAACAACGGTCGAAAGGACTATCAGTGGTAATCGTTTCAAAGACAAGAGAGAGTCTTTTCCAATGCATGTATGCCACATCACTTGTGGTGCACAGAACTCTAGGAACGGTAAGTGGTGGATCTTTTATGGCACAAACGCATATAACAACAAGGCAAGTAAGCATTTTTCCTCGCAAGTCTCCTACGCGACACCTGCAGACTGTCGTTCATTCACCATCATCGAGCTCTGAAGTTTCTTCGCTATAGTCGCAAACCTCTTCATCTGAGGAGACTGTAGACTGTTGTTTATCCTTGCCAACCACACCAGGATATGGGTTTGACGAATCAAGTAAGTCATTTTCTTCTTCATATATTGATTCATCGTCTTCACGTTGTATGGGTAGGAAGAAAATGTCAGAGAAGATGTAGGAAAATATATAAGAAACCCAAGCTCTTATTGTTGTTGCAAAAGCAACTCTTCCGCTTATTCCTCACAGCAAAATACAGAGATATGTGTTTACTGAGCAAGCAGTGACATTACTGAGACTGTGGGATTTGCATGTGGTTGTGCAAGCAACAAGGATAGAGTTTGACACAGCAATTATAAGGCAAGTTTTGGATTCCTTCAATGCCGAAGACGGAAGTGCTATGTCTATGGTAGAAAAGTACTAGTCACTCCAGAGAACATTGCTTTTGCATTCCGAATGCCAAATGGGCCAAAGACGTCTGTGGCAACTGTAGAGAAAATCAGTGTAGCCTTGAAAGAAGATGATGCTGCCAAAAAGAAACAAAAAGCCAGTGCGCAAGGAGTGCCAATAAAGCACGTATGGACATTCTTGCTACCTACCACTTTGTGGATGAAGCTGTGAGTCTTAAAAATAATCCTACTTATGTGTCAGAAAAGCTATTTTCTATGCTCTTAGCAAATAGATTGGACTCTACAGTTTCTATCAATCTCTGCCAGATATTATCACACAATGTGCTTCAGCAGAATACCAATTTGAAGTCTCAAAATGTCTTCAAAGCTTGGTATGTTTGGCAGTTTCTTTACTGGGCATCTGCTCCAGACGCCCATGTCCAAGTAATATTGTCTTGGAGCCAGAAGCCATTTCCAGTGCCTAGCAATGTTGAAGTATCTTCAGATGAAGAGTCCCCAAAAGACCAGTTAGCTCTCACTGGACAAAAGAGGAAGGCCACACAAGAGGAGGCTAGCAGTTCTAAAAGACCAAGGACAACATTGACTAAAGGCACTGCTCTTCTTAAGCAGTTGGAAAGCTAGATCCAAACAGTGTCTACTGAAAAGACTCCGGCCAGTCAGACTGAGCAACCTCTCAATCAGACCACTGGTGGAGTCACCCAGTCAACAAGGCAGATTTCAGAAACCACCAGTACAGGAAAGGACGAGTCAGATAGGGCCAGTGTTGAGCAGCCAACAGATCAGATTGATAAGGGAAAAGGGCTAGCACCATCAAGACCACTGGGAAAGGTTTCCATTCCTTATAGTGAAGTGGCCCTACGATTAACAAAGAAAGACAGGTTACAACATCTGTAGACTCATCCTCTCAAAGGACGTCTACTTCTATAGAAATTTGATTATTCTACACTACCTTATATGGCTCCTGTCACAATTTATGAGCCAACTACCTGTGACCCAGCCATAGTGAAGGATGGTTGTTTTGTACTAATTCAATCATCTTGGAACACTATTGTGAATGCCATAGGACAAATGATGGATACTTCAGTGTCAGTGATGAATTAACGAAGGTAAAAACTGAACTGAAGGAAGCTGACCAGCAGATTGAAAATATGGAACAGGAGAGGTCCGCCCAGACCCTGTGCCACAGTATCATTGAAGCTCAGTCAGCTAGCACCATTTAGCAATTAGAAAATAGGTTATCCAAGGTGGAGTCTGAGGTACGGACCTTGAGGGAAGAAAAGGTAGACATTGAAAGGGAATCCAGAAGGGAATGCTGTTTTCAATATAGACAATTTGAGGACTCTCATGGAAACAATGCAGAGTGACTTGCAAGACAAATTCTCTGAATATGATAGTGCTCTGGAAAACCAAGCTATCCTTGATTATACTGAGCAGCAGAAAAACCTTGAGGAAGATGATGATAAGGCAGAAGTTGACTAAGAAGAGAAGGGGGAGGAATCAGAAGAGGGGCATGGTGATGATGGGCATGGTAATGATGACTCTCCTCCATCTCCACCTTCAAGACCTGGTAATGGTGGAGCGGGGGCTACCGAAGGGAATCAGTCCAAGGCAGACCAATCAAACCATCATGAAGGACAGCAGTCGAGTGACCAGCAGGTGGGAGGTCAACAAGCCAGCAATGCTAGAAATTCACCAGCACACCATTCACAGCACAGTACAGATGATAAAGGGAAAGGAAAAGCTGTGACTGAGATTCCAATAAGTGATGAACAACATTCATTACAGCTCATCACGTTGAACAAGAGATTACGACATCAGTAGGCTCCTATAACCAGGATGTATCTGGAGGATGATGACCTTATCACTGATCTGGAGCAATTTCAGCGGCTATATGTCGGCGCTAGGGAAATGGTTCAACATTGGAAATCAGCTGCTTTCCATGATCAAGAGGTTGTCAATTGCCTGAGCATCCTAGTACAATACAACTGCTAGAGAGAGTGCCTAAATGGATATTAATTGTTGATGATAAAGTAGTTAATCCGTATTGGCAGAGGCCTTCTACTCCAGATTGTCATTCCCTTTCCATGGAATTAGAACTTCTGCTGAGGAATAAGCCGACATATAATGTATGAAAGATGTCAAAAGTCAGTTAAAAGAGGTCTTAGTGCATTAGGAGAAATATGAACCTTGCATGGGCCTTGTAAGGAATCCTAATTTTTAGGGATTAAGGCTAATGTTGTGTGGGGTTAAGGGGGCAAGGGCATTGAAGAAGGTAGTTTTGAGTAGGCTTTTCTAGCCTTTTTTTAAGACAAATGTAGGATGTGGACCTAAGGGGTTACTTTCTCTCTCTAGCTTCTTTAAAGTGAAGGAAGCATAGGGGTGTGACCACATCAGCAAAAACGTGGGTCACTAAGGGTCAAAATTTGACTTTCTTTTTTTAAAAAATATTTTTACTTATTTTTTACTTAAAACTCCCTCCCAACATATATACATATCCAAAAATCATTTTTTGACCCATTTTTTAACCCACAAGCTTAGAAAGTCCATTTTTTCAAAAATCTTTTCCCCCAAAAGTAAAAAACACTTTGTTCTCTCCTCCTCCTCCCTCCTCCCTCCTCCCTCCTCTCTCCCTCTCCTCTCCCTCCCTGCCCCTACCTTCCTCCTCCTCCCCAATCTCTCCCTCCCCCCCCTCCCTCCTTCTCTCCTCCCATCTTCCTCAATCTCCCTACCCCTCCCCCTCTATCTTTTCATCATTTGCTTCATCACGCAACAGCTTCCATGGTGCTCATGGACATGAAAAATGGTTTTCTTCCACCACCATGTACTCCGCACACCAAAATCATACATATTCGCTTACCCACGACGTTTGCACCGAAGACCGCTAGTGAGGGTGATCAAAAGGTCATTAGAGGAACGTCGCACCGCTTGTGAGACCAATGTTGACATTTGGGTGGATGGCCGTTTGTACCCTTACGATCCTATAAGCCGCTTCCATCCATCATTTAATTGCCTTTAGACATTTCTTCAATTTCTTGGGAGGGAAGAAGAAGGCTTGTTAGGCTATTGCAAGCGGTTATGTATGGGTGCACGTGCTTCTTTGCATATGTGGATGCACGAATTTCAAGCTCTTCACCTCAAGATGACGGCATTACAAGAGAGTGTTGCCTCTTCAAAGAGGGTGGTTAAAACTCTTGAACAACAAATGCAAGAAAAGGAGTCCCACATTAAGAAGCTTGCCAACACCATCACATACTTGAAAGAAACACCCCTTGGTGCAAGGGAATGCAAATGCACATATTCATCCATTGAAACTCTTGCACATTTGGGAGGAACACACAAACGACGAGTTACAGCCACAAGGTGATTTGGTCTTTACTTGCATGATGCATTCTTACTTCACACTATTTTCTAACATTTATTTTTATTTGTTGCTAGAAACTTCATCCAGGAGGCATGCGGTGGAAAAAGCCAAGATGATAGAGTCAACCTTCTCGCTAGTTGTCTCAATACATGTGATTTCTATCTTACAATCACCTGGAGGTAAGCACATTAAGGATGCAGTCACCAAGGACCTTATGTGTAAATTGAGAAATGTTGTTAGTGACGATGACGTGCAACAATCTTGACGTGCAACAAGCACCAAAGCCTATCATGCTATTTTCCAACTCCTAAAGGATGCCCTCAAAGAGCATGGCATTGTGGAAAACCTATTTCCCGTTCCTCACAAGGTCAAACTCGCAAAGAAGGCCACAAACGAAGATGTGTTCTCCCATATTGGAACATACCTACACATTGAGGACACAATGCCAACTTCCCTTTATGCTTCGTGTGCAACAAAGACAAGGGGAAAAGGTAAGAAACAATCCATAAGACCTGGGAAGAAGGGCTTTCCTTACATAATGTGGAACAATATTTTTGTGGATCTTAGAAGGCTTCAACAAGCCATGCTTAGATTTTACGAGTTACCTGAAGAAGGTGACACACTTTACTTTTTTCTTTGGTATTGTTCTTTTCATAGACTCTGAATTTTAAGGTTTTGGCACTATTTATTTTGTAGTGCTTGGCACAAAGGTCGCTTTTGTGCTGAAACTCGATGAGTGTCAAATAGTGAAAGGCCGAAGGTTAGAGAGGCTAAGTGTCACTCTAATGAATGAGGCCCTTTTGCAAACCAAGCGAAGGGATTCAGTCGAGCCATCTCCCACCCCATCTTTTAGCGTGCAATCAAAGAAAGACATTTGGTGGTTGGGCGCTATTGAAGTGCCCAAAGAGACCAATGGAGTACTTTCATGGATTTTTGAGAGAACTCCATGGATCACAGAAGTAATACACTCCCAAATTGCTAGTCAGAAGATGGAGATTGAGGGTTTTGGTAGTTATGATGTGGAGTGGCACTTAGGTGGGGATTTGAAGACCATAAAGTGTTTGCTTGGCTGCAAACAAGGGGCTTCTTCTCTCATGCCTTGTCCATTTTGCCCTCAAGGGTACAAACCTAATGGACAAAAATCACATAAGAGCACTGCAAAGGTTGGTTCCATGCTTCCATGGCAAGGGCATGGAGAACAAGGGTTAGATTGTCGTGATGTCGAAGATGAAGGTAGAGAATGGGAAGCGTCTATTCTAAGATGTACCATGCTCAATGCCCTAGACCGTGATCAAAAGGACCACGCTTGGAATCCAATCTTTCCATTTCCTCTATCGAATGTATATTTTTGTACATTACACGCATTCATGCGCATTTTTTATAGGCTATTGAAGCTCCACATTGACTATGCTTTCACAATGAAACCATTGGAAAATTCCCAGGAAGCGATCGAAAGAGTGGAGGTACTCTTGAATTCCATTGGATGTCACGGTGGAAATGTGTCTATCGATGCTGCAAAGAGCACATGGGAGGCCCATGGAATTGCTCAACAAGTGTCAATGAGTGGACAAAAAGCTAGACACTTTTTGAAAAAAAATTCCCAAGGAAAGCAAAGTCGATATGATGCTCAAAATAGCTCCAACCAGCAGGCAGGTAACCTTTGGGAGCTTTGGAAGGAGTTATGCAAAGCTACTACTGACAATGATTCAAATGGCGAGCTTGCAAACAAGCACAAGAAAGTTTGGGCACATTTTGATAAAATGGTCAAGCTTATGGGCCTTAACAGCACAACAGAAGAACAACGCCAATCATTTCAAGAAGCCTTAGTGGATTTTACCAAGGTCTTCACCCTTTCTTGGGGTGAAAATAACATCACACATTACATGGTAAGCCATGTTACGTGGTGTATTTATTACAAGGGATTGTTTTTATTAAATAATGTGGATCGTTTACTCATGTGAACAGCATATCTTGTTTGCGCATGGTGCATTTTTTATGCACAAGTATGGATCGCTTGAAATTTTTTGCACTCAAGGCATGGAGAAGTCCCATTATCAAGCAAGGGGAGTGTACTTCAAAAATACTCGACATGGTGGTGGAATGGTGCAATCCAATTATTTGGAGGAGATGTTCAACTGGTTTTTTTGCACAACATTTGCTCATGAGCTCACAATGGAGCACGCGCGACAATCCAAGATTGCTATTGAAGTGCGGAAATGGAGTCATCAAGAGCATAGCAACAAGTGGAAAATGTCGCAAGGTCCCACCAAGCATGCTGCATGGCGGCGATGTAGAGTGCGACAACGATCAAAGTGGATACTGCACGAGTCACTACACGTGAACGCAGGGTCCAACTCTTAGCGACATGTTTATTTACAAAATAATAGTTTTTTTTTTCAAAATTAGTGTGAACAGGGCCTTTTTAAATGGGCCCTTATAAATATTGCATGCTCTCATAAACCACTCGTTTCTTAAGAAAAGTTTAGCTCTTACCATACAAAATGGCGCACACCAAACAAACCACGAAAGAGCATCCACCTACCAACAAAAACACCTGGCCGTTCCAGGAACTCTTCTGGCAGTGGGCATGGTAGTAGGGCACCAGAGTCATCGAGGGCTATTCAATCTCCACGTCCTCAAGATATAACACCTAGAAAAAGAATGAAGCAACATACCCAGCGCTGGAGAGAAGAAGAGGGCCAGTAAAAAACAGACTCCGATAGGGAGGGAGGAGCCGTCATGCCACCAATCACAAGCAGGACCATCCAAGACTCGGGTGGTCCATACAGACACTGAATTAGAGAGTGAGCCACCATGGCTGCGAGCTAAAATACCACGCAGGCACTGGGTGCCCGTTGGGGGTAGGACACTGCCTCGAGGCCAGGGAGCTCTACAGAGCTTTTGATTCGACGCGCCCCCTTTGCTTGCATAGTGAAGGAGGTGCTTCAAAGCTATGGAAATCAATATAGAATGCAAGCAATAGTGTGAGAGTCTATTCAAGAAGCTGCATAGGCCCACATCATTTCGGTGTTGGAAGATACCAACCTATGCACCATTCATGCAAAGCAAGTGACAATACAGCCAAAAGATATGTAGCTTGCACGTTTATTGCGACGAGACTTCGAGCATTAGCCAAAGTTGCCCCTCTTTTTTTATTGCACACCCTTATCTTTGTAATGTTTTGACTTTCCAATGACAATATGATCAACAGTTGTGTCTATTGTGTCTGTTATCTTTGTAATGAGATGACTTTGCAATTTCAAGTTCTGTTTACCCATAAGATATCAAAAAAGTTAACATATTGTGAAACCAGGTGTCTATGCAACAATAAATTAGGTTTTTCAAATGTCCAATGTAATTGGTCCTTTTGGTGCAGTTAATGAATTGCTTTCAGTTAATTTATGTATTTTAAGTATCCTAGGGGGTAGAGATGCCTACCAGGTGCAAAAAAAAAAGGGTGGCCACAAGGGCGTGCAAATGGCCCATTCACCAGTTTTGGATGGCCCATTTGCACGCCCTTGTGGCCACCCTTTTTTTTGCATCTGGTAGGCTTCTCTACCCCCCAGGATACTTCAAAAACAAAAATTTACTGAAAGCAATTGGTTTTGCATCATTACTTTAGATGGAGCTTTGTGGCCACCCTTTTTTTGACCATTTCAAGCTTTGAATTCCCCATAGGATATCAAAAAAGTTAACATATTGTGAACCAAGTGTCTATGCAACATTAATTTGGATTTTTCAAATGTCCAATGTAATTGGGCTTTTTGGTGCAGGGGTGTACTACGTAGAGCTAAAGCAGGTGATAGTGTGCGGGAAAACTTAAATTCAGAGTTGATTTCACCTTTTCTAGTGTCCTTGAGTGTTAACATATGCCGAAATTGCCAAAAAAATGGTGGCCACAAGGCTCCATCTAAAGTAATGATGCAAAACCAATTGCTTTCAGTAAATTTGTGTTTTTTAACTATCCTAGGGGGTAGATAAGCCTACTAGGTGCCAAAAAAAGGGTGGCCACAAGGGCGCGCAAATGGGCCATCCAAAACTGGTGGATGGGCCATTTATGCGCCCTTGCGGCCACCCCTTTTTTGGCACCTAGTAGGCTTCTCTACCCCATAGGATACTTAAAATACATAAAATACAAGAATTGGTTTTGCATCATTACTTTAGAGAAACCACTTCTCACTCAAATGTGTTTTATACTTTCCCCAGTATCATGTGCATCCAACTTCTGTTGTGTTGTTACTTCAAGCAAAAAAGATAGCTTATTGAAACATATCACCAATTACAACAATTTTCAAGATTGACAAATGGGTGAAAGCGTGGTTTGGTCGTACAAAAAAAGGACCTATTTTACTTCTACCAATGAAAAAGTGGGGACTGGTAAAATTTTTGTAGTTTAGGTCAAAAAATTTCGGACCTTGTGTTTTTAAATTCTTTTTTTGAAGATCTATCCACTGATATATAGTATGATAGGTAGTTTTTCATGTGACATGTAGAAATTGTAGCTCAAAGATTTGTCAAAGGTGTTGTCAAAGACAATCCTTTTTGTACCACCAAAGCTTGCTTTTAGCCAAATCACCTAGTAGGATTCTCTTCCCTTTTTTGGCACCTAGTAGGCTTCTCTACCCCATAGGATACTTAAAATACATAAATTAACTCAAAAGAATTGGTTTTGCATCATTACTTTAGAGAAACCACTTCTCACTCAAATGTGTTTTATACTTTCCCCAGTATCATGTGCATCCAACTTCTGTTGTGTTGTTACTTCAAGCAAAAAAGATAGCTTATTGAAACATATCACCAATTACAACAATTTTCAAGATTGACAAATGGGTGAAAGCGTGGTTTGGTGGTACAAAAAAAGGACCTATTTTACTTCTACCAATGAAAAAGTGGGGACTGGTAAAACTTTTGTAGTTTAGGTCAAAACTTTTCGGACCTTGTGTTTTTAAATTCTTTTTTTGAAGATCTATCCACTGATATATAGTATGATAGGTAGTTTTTCATGTGACATGTAGAAATTGTAGCTCAAAGATTTGTCAAAGGTGTTGTCAAAGACAATCCTTTTTGTACCACCAAAGCTTGCTTTTAGCCAAATCACATATAGAAGAATTTGCAAGATAGAGAGACAATTCCAAATATTTTTTATTACTTCCAAAACGGTGATTTTACATCATATCTGAGGAGTTCATAATTTTCTTGACCATTTCCTAGCACCCATCTTGTGCGTAAGGCAACTCCCCAGTCAAGAGGGACTGTGCTATGGCCTTTGGGTTATTTGAGCCAATGGAAGCATGTATCCCTATCTGGGCAAGCACTTTACCATGGAAGTTAGTGCCAAACGCTGTGCATACAAGGGATCTACGCACTAGGAACACAAGATGCACAGTTTGAGCAATGGTGCTCAAACACAAAAACTTTCTCTAAGCTTTCAACGACTAAGTCATAAAATGGGCTTGGGGAGTAAATTCATTATGGATAATGGCCACATCGCCAGGGGGGAGTTGTCCTAGGTAATGCGCAAGGGAAGCTTGAGGTCCAAAGCCCGTCCACTTGCCACCCGTCCTTGCAGCAAAATCATCAAGCCCCACGACGTCCTATCATAAACCGATGAAGGTTGAGAAAAAAGACAATGAAGGATAAAATAGGAACATGAAAATTAGGATACAGTTTACCTCCTGCTCCTTGTCGTCCTCCTCCCTGTTGCCCTTTGCATCCAAATCAATGCTCCCATGCACCGCAGCTACGAGCTTTGGATCATCAGATGGGAGGTTGCATAATGGCATAGGCATCCTAGCAGCCTCAACCTTGGCTTGCGTAGCTTGGAATTCTTCCTCAACCATGTGCAACTGCTCTGCTTCCAGGACCTCCGCACATACAACTGCAATAGTGTCAGCAACAGAGTCCCCAACTGGCAAGAGCTTGCTTTCTCGGGCATCTTGCGTATTGTCTAAGGGACATTTGGTGATGTTGCATAGCATGCTCAAGCATTCATCCATGCGCAGGCCAAATGCTTTCTCCAAATCATGCATAAACACATACTTCTCCCCATCCACTACCACTGAGGAAAAGCAGTTGATTTCTCCCTCTAGGATAGCCACATCCGTCAATGGTAGTGGCACTGGAGTGTCGCTAGGACCAGCCACAACTATGGATTTCTCAACCACTTTCTCGAGCCCCCTGGGGTACTCGAGCCGAAGTGTCTTCCCTCCGCTACAAGGTTTATGGGGATAACCTCCTGCTCCTTGGTGTCCTTGATAAAGGACCCAACCTAAAGGTGTGGTAAGCACAGATCCTCCAAATCAGGTTCCTCGCTCACCAAGAAGATAAATGTTGCGAGCCGAGAAAGGTACTCCAACCCCAACTCGCGCTTCTTGAGCGCTGACACCCCTGGGGCTTGCTTGTCCAAGAAATGGCCTGCGTCGGTGGCAATTTCTTGGAATCGTTGCAACCTCTTGGAGAATGGGCGATCATCTTTGTGTATATAGCGCAAAAGAGCTGCATGTTGGAGATAGATACATAATATTTTATGATGTGCTCCTCCATAAACGCAAAAATCTCGGCAAATGCATCCATGTGAAGGGCAATTGTTGCGTCAAGGTCAGGGAGACGAGTAAAAAAGGTGTGGAGGTCCAACTTCCCTTTGTATTTGGTGTCCTCGAGGAAGAGGATGAAGCGTGACAAATTGGTGGATGTGGGTGCAGATGTAGAGGCTGTGGAAGCATCCATGTCTAGCCTGGGGTGTAGATAGAGAGTGGAGGAGATCAAGAGTTGCAAAGAAGAAAATAGTGAATGAGTTATGCGGCCCCCCTTTTATAATGGTCCCTTTCTTAAAGACATTAAAAAAAAGGCACTTTCACCAAAAAATGATCTCTCATCTCAATGCGAAAAATTATATTGAAAGACATGATTTGCCAAAGCAAATCATGTTGACTACATCGGGGATCGTTTTCAAAATTGCAATAGTTACAAAGTTATAAAATTGATAGCATAGTTCCATCCATCCCCCAGTCTTCCTCGACCTTCAATTTGTCTTCCATTCTCTTCCCAATCTGCGGACATTCATTACAATAAGCATCCAATGATCGACAAACTATGATGTATTGAAAATGTGATGGAAGGATTCTCACCTTGTGACCTTGTAAATGAAATTGTGTTTGTTGAAGGGCCTCAAAACCCATAATAACCAAATGTTCTCGCACATTACTGAGAGTCCAATGCTTGTTCACTTAGACTGCCTCCAAAGCATCGTTGGGCATCTTCACTGCAATGTCAAATCTTGCAATAGCGCCGTCTACACTCTGTAAGGGAGTCCACACTCCAAGCTTGCACATCCAACGATCATAGTGAAATCGTATGTACAATGAGGTGCGGGATTTCAAATAGTGCATTCCAATACCTGAAGCTCCAACCTTACAACGATATCGGTCCCCGTTGTGCATGCCCTCCACAAAATCCCAGTCCTCTTCTAAAAGCCTTCCTAATTCCGCATAATGCACATCTTTACATACAAGCATTGTGGCAGTCTCCACAAATCCAAACTCTTTAAAAATATGCATAAAACAATGAATAGGCAAACACCAACTCAAGCCCATAGACCTAGAAGCTTTAGAGTATTTCAAAGAGTTTTGGACATCTATTATCATCTTTTGCTTGAAAGATGCTACCGACCACAAATCTGGCACCGGCCACTCCATACTTAATAAGGAAGTTACTTTGATGGGTTCAAGCGTTCCAAATGCTTGTGTAGAAGTAGGCACAATATAGGAGTGAGAATAGAAGAAAATCCTTCTTTGAACCAGTTTGGTTGGGCAAAGATGTGGGAACATTGTTGCTCCAATATCCGCATGTATAGCATTGAATGTTCCCGAGAGACTATGTAGTGGCTTCTCCTCCACCAACGTGGATGGAAATATGACTATAAATGCATGACAAATCTTAAGTATGAATCCATAATAACATTACACTGTGATTTCACACCTAGCTTTGTATTCTCAAAACATGTACTTACAATGTGTTGGAAATCGAGGTGGTTGTTGCAATTGCATGGTTGAGATTGAGAAACATGTTGCACAATGGCTACGGTCCCCTTGTCTTTACGGTTCTTGAAGCCAAGGAGCTTTCCTTTCCAATGAAGGTCCAAGTTTGCACATATCCGCACACGATGACGGGCAATAGCAGATGGTTGTATGTATACCCAAGCACCTTTGGTGAACTCTTGTGGCACCCACTCATCATCTATACCTCTAGTGTTGTGGCATGCAAGTGTTGTGATCTCATCCTTTGTCCACCTTTGCATAGTAGAGTTGGCCATGGTTGAGCAAAGAAAATTAGGAGGAGGAGTAGGACCTTGCTTGTTCCTACAATGTAGGTGGGATAAAGTGATAAGAGAAGGTGGTTAACCCTTGTGGCAATGGGACTACTTTTGGGGGAGCTCTGGATAGTTAAAAAAGATTTTTCATAAGTTTTTTTAAAAAAATGAATTTTAGGGTTTTTGAGTGCACGTTTTGACTTTTTGAGGTCAAAAAATGCTTTTTTGACCATAAAATAGATTTAGGGGGGTTTTAAGAAGATAAAATTTGAGTTTTGAAAATTTTGAAAATTTTCAAATTGTTGGGATTTTTTCAAATCCGGATCAAAAAGGAAGGAAGTTGGAGGTTCCATATGGCCCACCCCCCCACCCCCCTACCCCCACCCCACCTTCTCACTAGGTAAGAGCACATTTAAGAAGTGTAACACTACTTTGCCCCCTACATTTTTGAGGGCATAGAGTGTGTCCACCACCCTCTTCTCATTGGCTAGCCTCTAATTAACCTTAATCTCAAAGGGCCCCTAGAGGGGTCATATTTTTCCTAATGGCAAATGTAGATTGCTAGGGGAGTTCTGGATCAGAGGGTGACAGCTATTCTCGAAGACCAGACTACCACAAGCAAAGGACCTCAAACTCAAATGATAGTGGGAGAATAGGCAACTGCTCTCCGGAGATTATTTTAGCTGGTTAAAGTTACCAGGAAGATGATGCAACAGGAGAACCAGGCTGTCCTTAATATTCTAGAGTTTGTACCTGATTCCCCAGTTCTCTTGTATGCTTTATCGGCAAGAGAAGTGGAGCTGCCGAGGTTTTTTCTAGCACTATACCCTGAACATACAAAACCAGTAGATCGGCTTACATACTTTAAAATTACTGATGATCTTCAAGATTGGTATGAGCAATCAATTATGGAATGGAAAACCTAGCAAACGCTATTCGATGATACTCTTCAGTTAAATGATTTCCAAGAATTAAAAGATGAGGTACAGAAGATCAAGCTCTGTATGCGACAATGGAAAATTCAAATTAGAGGCCTCACTAAGATCACAAACCACTTGCTGCAACTCACTGTTGAGTCCTCTAAAGTTTTTGAAAAGGACGTTACGGCTAAATCAAGCCTAGCACCCCAGTACAGAGAGATGGCTGAGATTCTCTTTGAAGCTAGGATCAAAACAAATCAGCCTCTTCCAGAAGGATGGATCCATACAGCTTTGCATTGTCACAAATTGGCCAGGACTCGTCTAACAAAAGGCAGACGCACGCTCTATGATCCTGACACCAAAACTTATCATCCCCTCACGCCTTATGAAGTCAAAATGACCACAGAGAGGTGGAATCAGCTTGAGCGAGAGGCCATTTATAGAATCATTCAGAAGGACAATGCTGGCATTGGGACTACTAAGACACCATCAAGACCTAAGGGCAAAAGGAAGCGAGTTCGGTGGAAGGATACTAGGTAGTTCCATCTCCAAATTTGATGAAGGAATTTTCCAGCTGTCTCAAAATCAGACGTTGGATTTTTTCGGAATCAGACGGTGGATTTTCTCAGCCAGGTGTTGACATCTCTTTGGCTGACACCCTTGGAATTACAATTATAGGGGGTGTCAAGCACTCAACAAAGCATGAAATATGGCATAAAGCTATGTTTCAGAAGGATCAGATGGTGGATTTTTCAAAAAATTTGGAGTCTTACCAAAATTCAAGAAAGGAGGGAAGGATGTAGATGGCGGAGGCAGTCTCACTGGCGGAGGCAGTTTCACTAGGTGGGAACCAGCTCCTGAAAGCTGAGCAGCGGACCATGATGGTTACAACAAAAACTCCAAGAGTCTATAAATAGGACCCATTACATTGTAATTGGGTTGGCTGTACTTTTGGGTTGTTTTGTCTTTTGACTTCCTACTCTTAGTTGTGTGGTTGTAGTCCTGAAGCTGTTCCCGAGCTACATTATTCTCACTTGTACTCTTACTTTGTAATCCCTAATACAGTAGTTGAGTGTACTTCAGCTAGATATATTGTGTACCCATTTCTTCTGAATCTGAATCTGAATCTGAACACTAATTCTGGTCATTAAGTTGTCTCTCTCTCAGCAATTGTATTCAAGATCATGTAACTATTCTAGTTCAGTTTCTAGCTAGTTCTACTTATTGAACTAATGAATCACCAGCGGATGTAAACTCTAACACTGGAATAAGCTATCTAAAGATATCAGCTCCAATTCCACCCATACAAGAGTTTGATTCAGTCTGTTCGGCTGAAACTAAGCTTCCATCTTGGTTAAACAAAGACACTTCTATTTGGATGTACGGAGCTTTAGAAAACGGGAGCTTAAAATGAGAAGAATTTATCTTAGAAAGGGATTGCACAGACGAAGCCTATGTACCTAAACCTTTTCAAAACATTTGTTTGAGCCATTTGAGTGGACACAAATTTTAGCAACAATGGATGTATGTGTGAATACGTGTATGCCTAATCAATTTTGCAATGAGGATGACTACAACATAATTCCCATCCAAATGATTTCAACTCTTCACATTGAAGATGAAATTGAGGAACCCAAGGACTTGATGAAAGCTCAACAAGTCTTTTCAGACCTCTACTGCGATGCAACAGATGAGTTAGATGAACACTCAGCTACCTCAAAAGATTTGGGGTCAAAAAAAGAACATGTGAGGGCTAAGCTACTCTTGAAAGGAGGGGAGGAAAAAAAAATTGAATTTCCTAACCAAAAATCGAGAAGACAAGAATGGTATAGATGACAAAGAGACACCAAAAACGTGAAAACAAGACCTATGCCATCAATCTCCAGTAGAACACAATTCTTGATGTAGATAGATGCACATGATTGTGTTAAGGACAAAATTACTGGCAGATATCCTTCAAAAGAAAATCTAGAAATGTCAAAAACATTGAGAAAACAAAGAAGGATACTCAAGCAAAGCCGAACAAACAGGACAAGGAGCCAACCATGACACGAGTTGAGCAGAAAAAGAAATATCAAGAGTTGAAAAAGGCTCTAAAGGAGATATATACAACCAAAATGGAAACCACATAAGTGGATGGTAAAGATGTAATGAGTGTTCCATCCCATTACAAAAAATATACTCTCCAAGACAGAAAATCATAGTAGAACAACCTGTTAGAGAACTACAAAAACAAGGCGAGTCCTACAAAGGGCCTGAGAATGCAAAAAAGATAGATCTGGCTGAACCAGGAGAAAAGCCTAGGCTTGCCTACATTACAAATGACCTAACAGAAGAAGAAGAGCTTTTGTTAATATTACTAAAAGAATACCGCAATATTTTTTCTTGGTCTTATAAGGATCTCAAGGGTGTTGATCCAGAAATCTGTCAACATACCATACCCATGAGAGATTATGCAAAACCAAGTAGACAAAGGCCATTCACATATAATGAAATATTTGCCAGGAAGATCAAAGAAGAGATTGAAAAACTAAAGGAAGCCGAATTCATTTATGAAATTGAACACATAGATTGGGTGTCAAATATGGGTAATACCCAAGAAGAATAGAAAATTACAAGTGTGTGTCAACCTCAAAAAAGTGAATTCAGCTACCATTAGAGACAACTTTCCTCTTCCAATCACTGAGCATGTGTTAGAACGAGTTGCAAGAAAAGAAGCTTACATCTTCTTAGATGGCTTTCTGGGATACAATTAACTGTTGGTTGGTTGACCCAAAGAAAACAGCATAAAACTGCTTTTGCAATGGAATGGGTTATTTTTGCCTATCGGGTTAAGTAATGCTCCTGCCACCTTTCAAAGATTGATGAGCCATGCTTTTAAATAATATCTTAGGAAATTCTTGGAAGTGTATATGGATAATCTATCCGTACATTCATCAATCCGGGCTGATCATTTTGAACACCTCAAAAAAGTATTCAAAAAATGTAGACTTTATAGGATTTTCTTGAATCCTGAAAAGTGCACATTCATGTAGAGAAGAAAAAATCTTGGACATATAGTGTCTAAAATTGGCATAGCTACCGATGTGGATAAAATTCATGTCATTGTTGATTTGCCTAGACCAACAACAGTCAAGGGGTTTCAAGCCTTCATGGGACATTGTGGATATTACAGACGGTTCATTTACATGTACGCTATAATTGCAAAACCCATGTATAGCTTGATTACACACTTTGAGTAGACTGAAGCATGTGAAGAATCCTTCATGAAGCTTAAACAAGTTCTCACCTAAGCTCCAATATTGAAAGCACCAGATTGGAATAAGATATTCCACATACATGTAGATGCTTCCAATTTTGCCATAGGTTGTATACTAGCTCAACCAAGAGACAGGAAAATCAATTTTCCTATTTCTTATGCTAGCTGACAGTTGAACATGGAAAAAAATAATTACACTACCACAGAAAGGGAAGGATTAGGAATGATCTATGCTATTAAAAAGTATAGACATTACCTATTAGCCAACAAGTTTGTGTTCTTTGTGGACTACCAAGCTTTGTTGTACTTGGTCAACAAGCCATGCAGCACAGGAAGAATAGTGAGATGGTTCATCATTCTTCTCGAATTTGACTTCACTGTAGTTGTAAAAAAGGGAACTACTCATCAAAGAAGATCATTTGTCAAGGATTGTTTCAGGAGAATCATCTAAAGGGGTAGACGATGATCTACCAAATGCCTATTTGTTCTCTTTGGAAATGATACCTCAATGGTCAGAAAACATGGTGTCATTGATGACCATAGCTCAAGTGGATTCACAAATACCACTTTCTATTACAATCAAATTAATTGAGCAATTGGCTATGTATCAATTACTAGCTGGTAGGCTATACAAAAGAAATCGAGATGGAATATTTCTCTTATGCATTATTCTTGAAGAGAAAAACCAGTACCTAAGTCAAGAACATACTACCATAGTAGGACTTCACTTTGCGGAAGACCAAACTATGCGACAAATTTTGAGACTTGGAGTATTTTGGCCGACTATGAGGAGTGATGTTTGCTCTTCTGTAAAGGATTGTCCTCAATGTCAAAAATAGACACCCATATTTCACGTAACATTGTTCCAAATGTCGCTTGTTCCTAAGTGGAGTAACTATCTAGCTACTTACTTATCAAGCCAAACATTTCTTGAGGATATGAGTAAACGCCGTCAAAGAGCAATTGAGACCGAAGCAAGAGACTATGCTCTTATTGGAAACCAATTGTATCGGAGATGTAAGGATCAACATTTGCGTCTTTGTGCAACTGAAGACGAGTATATTCCAATTATAAAATAAGCACATTTTGGATTAGCTAAAGGTCACTTTTCTAGTAAGACCATCGCAAGAGAAATCTTAATGGCAAACATATGGTGGCCAACACTTTTTGCAGATGCCAAAGAATACGTTCAAAGATGTGATGCTTGTCAACGAGCAAAAATGCCAACACGTGTAGATAGCATGCCCTTGAGACCAATGATGGGAGGTAGAGCTTTCGCAAAATGGGGTATAGACTTTGTTGGGCCAATACAGCCACCTACTTATAGAACCCAAACTCAATATATCATTGTAGCTACGGACTATTTGACAAAGTGGGCCGAGGCTAAAGCAACTCAAAAGAATGATGCCAGAACCACTACCGCATTCTTATATGAGTATGTGTTCACAAGATATGGACTGCCAATAGAACTTGTCAGTAACAAGGGAACTCATTTTTTCAATGAGGTAATCGAGTATTTGCTTAATGAATTTAAGGCCATCCATAAAAAATCATCTCCCTATCACCCACAAGCAAACGGAAAAGTTGAGCAAATGAACAAAATTCTTAGCTTGGTATTGACTAAAGTGGTTAGTTCAGGAAGGACAAACTGGGAAATGAATCTCTATGCTGCTCTATGGGCTTATCGAGTTTCATTCAAAATAGCTTTGAATGCTACACCCTTTAACCTTGTTTATGGTCTTGATGCCATACTGCCAATAGCATTTCTATTGCCGACACTAAGGATAGCAAAGAATCTTGAGTGGACTGGACATGAATTGTCAGAAATACTTGAATATTTAGAAAATTTAGATGAGAAAAGGATAACTACCGTAGCTCACATCTATACACAAAAGTGGAAACAAAAACAGTTTTTCGATTCCCATCTAATCACAATAATCTTCAAGAAAGGGGACTTAGTTTTATTCTATTCCCTTAAGCAACACATTCCCAATTTAAGAAAAAATAAAACGGACCGTTTATCATTGAAGATGTATCTCCAAGTGGAGCAGTTAAGCTATCCACCCTAGATGGTGAACCAATGGCTAATTGGATTAATGGATGTTGTTTAAAGAAATACAATTTGCCGCTAACCAATGAATTGCTAGAAAGAATGCATGCAGCCAAGCAAAGAAGGATTAAACGACAGCAGGTTATTGATGAAGCCCAAGAGGAATCTCGGCTTTGGGTACTCAAACAGAAATTTTCTCTCAAGAATCAACAAATACCGATTCCCATCAACACTCTGAAAAAAGAGGACCGCCAATGGGAATTTCCGAAAGATGCCATATCAACAGATGATGATTGGTTAGACGGAATGGACCTGCACATCAAAGTACAGCTCAATAATCATAGCACTAACTCATTGGTTGATAGAGGAGCTCGAGTAAATGCAGTCAGTTATTCCACGTACAAGAAAGCAACAAGTCAAGCATTGAGAGTAGGAATAGCGACTATCAAAGGATGCAACAAGAACCCAGCACCAACATTGGGAGTAGTCAACTTAAACGTGATAGTACATTGATGTTCATGCCCTCAAAAGTTTGTATGCTTACCACATGAACACATGAATGAGACGATGATTCTTGGAATTCCATGGATGCGGACATACAAGGCAGTACCAGATTGGGATACGAATCAGCTCAAGCTATCAATTAAAGGCGGACAACTCATTGTTCCAATTGCACCAAGCAAGGAGGAATAGAAAGGCAATTATCGGCAAAGAAAACCACAAAGCAATCAATCTTCTCCATCCTCTTGACAAGCAAATGTTACAAGTAGCATGCAAGGAGTCAGGCACATTTGGGTGCCAAAAGCACAGCTTAAGGACAAGCCGTTTCAAATCTAGGTGCCCCAAACATCATCGATGACAATACCAAAGGTGGTTCCAAAGCTCAAAACACAGAGATAAGTATCGGCAAAGGTACAAATTCTGTCAAAACTGCTAACAAAAATGAATGGAAGCTTAAAGATGTTAGGCATGTTCCTTCTCTTCGCAAAAAATTGATCTCTACAGAACAATTGGACAATGAAGGTTGCAACATTGCATTTGAAAACAAATGGTGGAAGATCTCAAAGGGATCTTTGGTTGTTTCCAAGGGAGAAAAGGTAGGTACACTTTACTTTTGTGTTGTTAGCATGCAGTCTTCAACTTGCACAATAGCTACAGAAGTCAGCACTGTGGTGTGGCACTACCGGCTTGGGCATATGAGTGCCAAAGGAGTGCAAATCCTTCAATCAGTGAAGCTTCTACCAGGTTTGAAAGAAGTGGACATAGAGTTCTGTGAAGATTTTGTTTATGGTAAACAAAAAAGGGTAAAATTTCAAAAATCAGGAAATGAACTAAAAAATAAAAAACTTAGATTGGTTCATTCTGATGTTTGGGGTCTTGTAACTACACCATCCCTTGGTGTCTCATTGTACTATGTAACATTCATAGACGATGCAACTCTGAAAACATGGGTTTATGTGATAAAGAATAAATCCAATGTGTTTTTCATATTTCAAAGGTGGAAAGCCTTTGTGGAGAATGAAGTAGGGACCAAAGTTAAATGTCTCAGATCTGACAATAGAGGCGAGTATTTTAGCCAAGTTTTTGAAAGCTTTTGTGCTAGCAATGGAATTTGGAGGCAAAGGACAACCCCAAAGACACCTCAAAAAAATGGAATTTTTGAAAGGATGAAGAACAATCATGGAGTGAGCATGAAGCATGCAGCTACATGCAGGCTTACCATTTGAGCTTTGGGTGGAAGCATTAAGTACGTTTGTGTACTTAATCAATTGTTCACCCTCAACGGCATTGGATGGGGGATTTTAGAGGAGGCATGGATAGGTAAACCGGTGAACTATTCATTTCTCAAAGTGTTAGGGTGCGAGGCTTTTGTGCACATAGATAGAAGCCTAAGGTCAAAGCTAGATGCAAAGTCCAAAAAGTGTTTCTTCATTGGCTATGGAGAAGGTGACTTTGCGTATTGCCTATGGAATCCTGAAGATGGTAAAATCTTTAGGAGTAGGGACATAAATTTTAATGAACAAAATATGTACAAAGATTACTCGGAAAAAAAAAAACAAAAGAAACAGGTGATGAGTACATGGAGCTTGACAATGATGAAGACTCAAGGAGTACAAACGGTGACAACGTACAACAACATCAACCAAATGAGGAGCCTCAACCTATTCCCTGAAGATCTACAAGAGCAAGTAGACCTCCAGAAAGGTTTATTCCTTCCTTCAACCATGTCTTGTTCTCAGATTCTAGAGAGCCGGAATCATACGAGGAAGCTATGCAACACGAATCCAAAGAAGAATGGATAAAGAGCATGCAAGTGGAGATGGACTCATTCCATCGCAACCAAACATAGGAGCTGGTTGAGTTACCTAAAGGTAAGCAGGCACTTTAGAGCAAATGGATGTACAAATTGAAGGAAGAAGAAGGTGGGAAGAAAAGGTTCAAGTCTAAGCTTGTGGTAAAAGGTTTTTCTCAAAAGAAAGGTATTGACTTCAATGAAATATTTTCTCTTGTTGTAAAAATAAGATCAATTAGACTTGTCTTAAGCCTTGTGGATGCTCATAATTTAAATCTTGAGCAAATGGATGTAAATATGGCATTCCCTCACGATGACTTAGAGGAGGAAATTTACATGCTTCAACCAAAGGGGTATGAAGTAAAAGGTAAGGGAAAAATGGTTTTAGAGTAAAGAAAATCTTGTATAGTTTAAAGCAAGCATCAAGACAGTGGTAGTTGAAGTTTGATTGATGGATGTTGAATCATGGATTCACAAGATGCAACTCAGATCACTGTGTCTACACAAAGAATTTGGGAGATGGAAAGCTCATCATCCTAATGTTGTATGTTGATGACATGTTGATTGCAAGTGCTAGCATGCAAGACATCAAAGACCTAAAAGAGGAGTTATCTAAATCTTTTTAATGAAATATTTAGGTGTTTCAAAGAGGATACGTGGTATGAATATATCAAGGGACAAGACAAAGAAGAGGATAAAGCTATCTCAAGAGGACTAAATCAAGAAGGTAATAGAAAGGTTTGCAATGCAAAATGCAAAAATGGTTTTTACACCTTTGACTGGTCACTTTAAACTAACCAAGGATATGTGTCCAAAGACACAAGAGAAGATAGCTTATGTGTCTAAAGTTCCATATGGTGCAGCGGTAGGTTCTCTAATGTATGCTATGTTCTAGACAAGGCCAGACATTGCACATGCAGTGGGAGTTGTAAGTAGGTATATGGACAACCCAGGTAAAGAGCACTGGTGATGTGGATACTTAGGTATCTGAAAGGGACAACAACAAATACTTTGTATTTTGGAGGAACTGATATTTTTCTTCAAGGGTGTGCTGATGCAGATATGGCAAGTGACAAAGATACTTAAAGGAGCACTGTTGGCTATGTCTTCATGGTTGGAGGCACAACAGTAAGCTAGGCTTCAAAGCTACAGAAAGTGGTTTCACTTTCTACCACAGAAGCAGACTATGTAGCAATGACAGAGGCAAGCGAAGAAATTTTGTGGCTTCACAGATTCTTAGAAGAGCTTGGATTCAAACAAGACAATTGTGTCTTGTACAGTGATAGCCAAAGAGCTATCCATATTGTGAAGAATTCAACCTTTCATTCAAGGACAAAGCACATTGAGGTGAGATATCACTTCATACACACTCTTTTGGAAGAGGGACAGCTAAAGCTAGGAGAGGTGCATACAAGTGAAAATCCTGCAGACATGTTTACAAAGGTGGTCAACAAGGAGAAGTTGAGCTTTTGCTCATCTTCAATTGGCATTCAAGGATAATAAGCCAAGATGGAAAGCAGTCCACAGGTTTGGTGTGGAAATCTGTCTCCAAATGGGAGATGGTTAAGTATGGATCCTGATTTACGGGGAGAGAGAGGAAGAAGACGAGAGTGCAAAGAAGTTTGAAACACAGATTCATAGAGAATGTGATTATCGTGAGGTCATGAGAATCATATCATGCTTCGAGTGCAAATGATCGATTCCGATGATGGTTGGAGACAAGGTGACAAAATGACAGGCATTTGGTGGAAAACCAATAAATTTATGACACTAACCACTTCTATTGTAAACATGCATTGTAATGCCAAGTGATTGTTGATGCCCAAATCAGTGGTCCATGGGTCAAGTTTTGTCTATTTTAGAGTTTCTATTATTATTATTGAGTTTTTAAGTTTTATCTAAATTTGTAAGTGCTATATATGTTAAAACTCACAACTTGAAGTTCATTTCTTGTTTGCACATTCTAGAAGATCCTCTCAAATGTTAACGAGCACGCACTCATGTCTGGCACCACATGGACGATTCACACAAGCTGACCACTACGCACATCGATACCACCACAACCACTCACACCACTAAAAATCTACGGCTTCAAATCCACATCCTCAGCCACAAGTGGATAACCCAACATCGCAACCCGCTCTAGATGCCCAATAGAATCCCCAACCATTGAATCCAGATGATCAAACCACCAAGCAACAGATTTTTGATGATCTCACACCACTAAATCATGCCAACCACAAACCTCTGCCAAATTCCCCACCAATTTCATATATACACAAAGCCACGCAAGAAGCAAGAGCAACCAAAGAGAAATACTGGGGTCCACTGCAAAATCTAGACCACTCTCTTGTTGTCACATCACTTGGTGCTAACAAAACCGTGAAAACCATGCTACAAAGATTTGGAACTCAATACAAACAAAGGGTAATCAAAGTAATACCAGGCAACTTGGTTTCTCTAGTACGAGGGGCCATGAGAAGGAAAAAAATGAAAGAGATGGAAAAGAAATAGGCAGCTGAGAAGGAAGCACAAAGAATGCAAGAAGAACAAAGAAGACAGAGGGAGCAAGAGGAATGGGGGAGAGTCGAGGCCAAGAGAGCTCACTTGGAAAACTTACAGGCATGGGCAGAGGCAGAGAGGAAGGCAATAGAGGATAGAGCTCAAGCCACTGAACAAGCAAAGGCTGGGAGCTCAAGGTCTTCAACAATTTCTCAAAGAGCCAAGCAATGTGCAAAGAGAAAGAAGGACAAGGTGACACCTGAAGAACAACAGGCCGAAGAAGAGAGGAGGAAAAAGTACAAAACTGATCCTCTTCAATGGGCCAGGCAGGCGGCTCCTCCACCACCGCCAACAATACAGAAAAAATGGAGATTGAAGCCAGGCACAATTTCTTTGTGGGAGATCCAAAAGTATTAGAAGAGCATTGAGTCCATTATATCCAAAGTTGCCTTCTCTCAGGTGGTGAGAGAGATAATGGATGAATACAGTGATTTCATTACACGCATACAATGCGTAATTTTTATTGGCCCTACAAGATGTCGCCGAAGACATTTTGGTACAGCTGTTTGAGGATGGCATTTCTTGTATGGTGCATGATAAGCACGTAACCTTGAAAAATACGAATTTAGCTCTAGCAATCAATTTGCAAAATAAAGGATGCCTTCATAAGAACTATTTTGTCCCATGTACTCTCTCTAGATGATATTTGTAATCTTTTCACATAATATCAAAGAGTTAAATTTCTACCATTCCATGTAATTGTATAACTTGATTTTGTACATTGCTTTTTTTAAGTATTTGAATTGTTCAAGTTGCTAAATTTTTACTGACCTCGACCATGCAAGCACCCGTCCCCTGATATTTTTACAAAACCGGATGACGGGGTTGGGGGGTGTATGGAGGCAAGGAGACCACCATGGCACATGGAGGAGCCCAATGGGGTCGGATGGTGCAAAAAAAAAAAAGTGCGTTGTGGTGCGCATGACTTTTTTTTGCACCGTCAATCTTTCTGATAGAGGCCTAGAAGTTGTGGAGGAAGTTGGAGACCAATTGTAGTATCATATTGGCCAAGTTAGATTTAAACCAGTAAGCGATGGTCTGAAGCTGGAAAATCAACAGTGAAGGTCCTCAGCACGCTCCAAGTGAGAGGAAAAAGACACTAGACCAATGCAAAAGAAAATCAGCAGGAAGTGGTTGGGGATAAGGTGGAACAAATGGAAATTAAATTTGAAGCAAATAGAATTGTAAGAGTCAATAAACAACTCCCAAATATTTTTAGAAAAGCACCACGAGTTTCATTTCATTGATGTTAATAACTCTAGTAATTACACAAAAAAAACACATACTCACGTTAATTTTTAACGTGACTTTGATGATGACTTGCAAAAACCCATAGAGCCAGTTAGCCCGTCGGGTTAAAAAATATTCCCTGCGGTTCCCACCGGGGTTTTCTATTTTTTCGACAAGCCCATCAGGAAAATAAAAAATCCCGATGGGTGTAATTATATAAAGTAAAAAGCATGCTTACCATGGTGCTTTGACTAGACAAATCCTTGGGGAGTGTATTCGAGTGCCGAGAATATATTATCATCTCCTTGTGAACTGACCTAAGGTTACAGAGTCACAAGTCCTTTTTTTTTGGGCTGAATGTGATTCTTAATTTAGTAACCACTTCTAAAAGTATTTAAATCTTTTACCGAACATAAAGGTACGAAACCAAAACAATTGAAAAATTGGAGATTCATGCTCATTGCGACTAAGCCATTGGTCCAAATGAGAACTTTAGTTGGTTTTAGAAGATGAGCATATGAAAATGATGAGTCGATAGTCAAGGGTTGGATGTCCTGTACTAGTGTGATGGGCATATAAATATCCTTGAAGTCTTGCATTTTTCACCATCATAGATTTGAGCTGATGTACATTGTCACTATACAATATAAGATCTATAATCCTTAATTGGGTGAAAATAGCTTTTATATATTGAATTGGTTGCATAAGGGGGCTACAATCATTGATTGGGTACAAGTAGTCCTCAATTGTGGGATTATATTGAAGATTTATTTGCGTTATTTCATGTATTGGTTTATACAAAGAGTGCATTATGTATTATGAAAGATTATTAGTGCATGACGTGACATATCATAGATATTATTGCTTTTGTGTGTTTTTTGTAAATAATTGACATCATTTAGTTGAAGAACTTGATTATTCTTTGTAGCATTTGAAATTGGATGTGTCTTATTGTTTGCAAATCAAAGAGGACATATAAATAATTATCATAATAATAATTGCATTGAGAAATTCATAGCATTGTTGTATTTTTTATGTTGTGTAGAGAGTGCATTGCAATGTGTATTTTTGTTGACAACATAGGTGATCGATATGTGGATTGACTAGCATGCATTGCAAACCTCATATCATGTAGATTTGATTACTTTCTTAGTGACTGGTTTTTTAATATATATATTGAAACGAAGAAAAATGTTTACAAAATTGAACATCTAGTTCTTTTGTCTTCAGTTTTAAATTAAAAGCAATGGAGCAAAATGTTGGCACAAGTGGTACAAAGAAACCAAAGAATAAAAAAGTTATTGGCAAAGAGTGGGATTATTCTCACAACATATGCGGTCGATATATGGAGTGGCAATGTAAATTTTGCTACACAACAAAATCAGGCGATGCACCATGTATAAGGGACCATTTTTTGGGTAGCATTAAAAAGAGTTTAAGAAATGTGAACATCCTTAGGTACCTACAATTGTAAAGCGTTTGAGAGAAGAGCTTACCAAAATAGATGGCAAGAGACAACAGATATATAGCTCTATTATGGATGCAAGTCAAGAGCAATCAGAGCCAAATATTAACTCTGTTGATCGTGTGATGACGCCAACTAACCATGGAGAACAGCAACAAACTTTCATATTGCCCAACACTCTCCAAACCTTGTGGTGGGGGTTAAATTCTCGAATCCCTACTGGAATCAGTCAAATTCTTGAATCCCTGCTAGAATCAGCAACTCATATTGTCCTTCGTCTCGCAGCCTACACTCTGTGTTCTCCCATATAGCACTAGTGAGGTCTTTACTGAAAACATCGCTTTCACTAATCTACTGTATGCGACCATCTACACATGATGATATTTTCAGAATACATTTGTTTTGAATGGCACGCATAATGATTTTCTTTTGATATGGTGTCATTTTAGCACTGGACAATAAAAAACAACATATCAAATACAAATTCATGGTTTCACACTGCACTAACCATCCCACACTAGTTTAGACAAACCATAACCATGACTTGAAGACTTTAACAAATGTGCACGAATATATTGATACACATTGGAAACAATTTTCATTTTAAAATGCAATGTTTACTCGTGTAAAATACAGAGAAAACAAGTAGTTTTTAAGAACTTTATACAGATCAAATAATACATGTTAAAAATTTGATACATTTCAGCATAATGTGAATTTATAACTTATATTTTCATCGTGCACTCTCACACTAGTTCAAACAAAGCATACACTCACTTAAAAACTTCAAAAAATTACGCCAAACTATTTTTATTCAGGTTGATAATCATTTTGACTTTAAATGGTATGTTTACTCATGTAAAATGCAATAAAAATAAGTTACTTCTAATAAAATTTTCGAGACCTAACAGAAGATGTTAAAAACCCAAAACAATTCATTATTTTTGGATAGAAAAAAATACCTAAGTTTATATTTTGCATGTTATCACGATTCACTCATTAGGCAAAATTTGGACTCACAAAGGGGCCCTTTAAGGAGTTTGACTTTACCTCTCTCTACCAAAACGGGCACATGGATAAATTTTTGCAAATAAACTCCAAAGTTGGCGGAGGTTTGGCAGTTAGAATCTCCTCTTGAAGCCCATGAGATTCCTCATATTTTAGAAGATTCGTTTTTTGATTCACCTATGATGTGACAACTCTGTCGGAATTTAAGTGAATAAAAAAAAGAATCTTCTAAAATATGAGGAATCTCATGGCGTGCTATATATCAGTAGATAGAGCTTGAAGAGGACATTCTAACTATCAAACCTCCGCCAACTTTGGAGTTTATTTGCAAAAATTTATCCATGCGCCCGTTTTGGTAGAGAGAGGTAAAATCAAACTTCTTAAAGGACCCCTTTGTGAGTTCAAATTTTGCCTAATGTCAAAAATAATGCCTCTTGGAAGATACATGCATCATGATGTACATATTGCCAATTTTATTTTAGCTCATTTAAAATATTGAAAGTATACAAACCAATCAGAAATTGCAAAGAACATCTTGCTCTTTAAAAAGATAAAAATGAATATTTAACATCCAAATTGTGTGGATATACTTTTTTACATAGAATTTATGTAGATGTAGCATTTAAAATAGCGATGATGATTGATGAATAAAGCATTCTTTTCAATATGATAAGATAGTATTTATTTTCACAAGAACACTTAGAAACAACAATATCAAACAATTCAAACATTTCTATATGAAATACTCTTCTCGATCGAGTTACCGACCAAGTATTTCATATAGTTAATATTTTAAAAAATGAATTGCACATGCACGTACAAATTATATCGTGTTTGTACGGCCAGGTTAATGACCTGAATGCCACATTTATGTAAAAATAGATGCTTCTAACAAAAAACATTCAATTAGCCACGTTACCGATTGAGTGCCGCTCAAATCTAAGGAGAAATAGTGGCTTGCATACGAGCATCATATAGCCGTGTTACTGATTGATGAACATATGTTTTTTTGGAAAGGGGAAGGGAAGTTGACTCACCATAAGGATACTAGAATCTTCTTGTTACTAACGTAGTACCCAAACAATGATCCAATATTTACCAGAAGGACACCATATTTCCCACCTCACCGAGGTGATGCCCTCGTGGTAAGCACTGTTCCGTAAAATAGCTTACACACACACTCGCATTGTGTGGTAAATTACCTTATGACTACCATACAATACAACAAAAGGCATGCTACCACACAATGCATACACACACACAACACATACCCGGGTCGTGTGGACAGGTACTCCGCTACTACCATGCACTGCAACGTAGAGCACGCTCCCACACGACCCCCTCTCTCCTCTCAACGTACCTACAAAGTCAGTCGTTGATCTCTCTCTCTCTCTCTCTCTCTCTCTCTCTCTCTCTCTCTCTCTCTCTCTCTCTCAAAAGATGGCTCAAGGTTTTCTCGGCGGGCCCGTAGGGAAGACTTAATAGCCCGCCGACAAGCCGGTAGGGAAAACTTAAATTCCTGGCTGGCTTTTTGTGGGTTTTCAGGTTGCCCTAAACCGGCTTCTTTGTGATCATGTTACATGTGATTATTTAAATGTGTCGATAAGACCTTTTGATCACACAAAATTTGTGCTAATTGCGTAAATATTAAATCCCTAAAAAGCACGCAAGACATTGTTTATGGAGTTCAAGGATGTGTTTGCTTGAGAACACACTGAAATGAAAGGCATTGACCCCAAGGTGTGTCATCATAAAATATAGGAGATACCTCTCCCCAGGGTTCTGTGCAAAAGATAGAAAATTTACACTTTTATACAATCTCAATATACATTAGAGTTGCAAAAGTGTTTGCATAGGGCAAGAGTTCTCATTGCTCGGACCATCCCTGACCAGCATGGAGTTTAATCCATGACCCAAACTGCATCCGTAGGAACCTAGTGATTAGTTCTACCCCTAACTATGTGATATGAATGAAATCATACTCGAGAGAATGATAAAGTGGAGGGTGAATATATGTGTTCACCTGATTGCAGAGAGAGAGAGAGAGAGAGACATGAGAATGACAAAATACAATCATTAAATGCCCCACCTAAATGAAATAGGCAACCATGAATTAATGCAATAACAAAATCTGGGTATACCATAACATCAATGACTAGCAAAGCACATGACCATTTGTAGGGATTGATTGGTCCAACCATCTAGTTCTGCTCGACTATAGACAAAGGGAATTTCACTTTGCAAGGAGCAATCCAAAACACCTCTAGCTTACCTGAGCCCTTGGGAGGTCACCTAAAAAAAATGTAACCTATCACGTGAGTTCAATAGAAGGGTATTTAAATCTCTTGAAAAAAACTTACAAAAATATCTATACAGAAGGATGCTATTTTTTTAAATTTGGAAAAAAACTTACAAATCTTAAAATAAAACGTACATTATATTCCTTAAAAAATTCACAAATAAGGGGTTTGACAAAACATGTCTTGAACGCATGTGATATAGCAGTTTTATACATAGTGAACCCCTCAAGCCGAAGCCAGACATAAGCTAAGGCTGCCTCACCTCCCTCCATGAACACGAGTCTCAAAGGATTTAAAATACTAGCAGGTGGTAGAAATTCAACACCAACCATATCAGTTTAGGAAGCATGCCTCTTCAATGCCATCATTGGGTTCTTAGGCAAAGCTAAGGCAAGACGCTCAATGTGTTAGCCATGAAGGTCATTCAACCGTGACGCACTAACCATGTAGATGAACCTATCAAAAAAGAAGATCTAGACAAATCCCCTTATCAGGCAAAGCCCCAATACATCAATCCTTTCATATATAGCCAACAGAATAGGTGATCCTAACCTTGTAGCGACACTGCTATAAGAAACATAACACATGAGTCCAATCAAAATAGCATTTCCCATATGCACAAACAATTTTTTCCAAGCAGTCAGATTGTACATGGTCTCTACCCTTATATGTCCACCATAAACCATCAAAACCACATAAGCTAATCCAAGACCTTAAACCATAATTCAATCCCATCACATGGGTTAGCACTCCACCCAACTCAGGTGATGCACATCCAATCCTGCAAAACCACTTTAGCACATAACATGGATGCAAAAATTTTAGCAGCATTTTGGCAACACAACCATATCCCAAAACAACAATCCAAGAGCTACATCGGCTTCCACAATCAAAATTCATAACCATAATCCATGAGAGATCTCAACCCTTGACCATGAGCCATATCTCTTACTAAACCAACTCCCACACTTGGAGTTTGACCATACTCATTGCAATCAAATAGAGCCAATACATGACCTTGAAAGAATGAAATTTTTATGCGTACTAAGTTCAACCAATGACATAAGCTACCATAATCCATAATTCATAATCTTATGTCACCATGATTTTACTGACTACTTGCACACAAAAACTAGACATCATTTGATATACTTACAGCCGCAAATAGCTCGTAGATGCGCAAGCACGTTCGCTCCGTTCCGCGAGGAATGCTTGGCGTTTTTGCGTTCTATCTTGCCAATGCTAATGTGATGGTGAAGTTGGTTCTACAATGTGATGAGGGAGCGCGGAGTAGTGCCAATACATGACCTTGAAAGAATGAAATTTTTATGCGTAAACTAAGTTCAACCAATGACATAAGCTACCATAATCCATAATTCATAAGCTTATGTCACCATGATTCTACTGACTACTTGCACGCAAAAAGTAGACATCATTTGATATACTTGCAGTCGCAAATAGCTCGTAGATGCACAAGCACGTTCGCTCTTTTCCGCGAGGAATGCTTGGCGTTTTTGCGTTCTATCTTGCCAATGCTAATGTGATGGTGAAGTTGGTTCTACAATGTGATGAGGGAGCGCGGAGTAGTGCCAGAATGAAGCTCATGCTCTCTCTCTTCCTCTCTCACACACAGTTGATGGCAGCTTCAAACTTATGATTATGATAAAGTTCTATCCTTACAAAAATGACCTAGGTACCCTATATACTACGGTCACCTTAGGTTAACCAAAAATAGAGTTTGAGGGGCTAAATGGATTTGTATGTACAATCTCGAAGTGCCATTACACCTCACCTTCTGCAACTAAACTACCTACTTATTACAAATGATGTTTATAACCCGGTAATCCATAGCATTTCATAACTCTCAGAAGATAAGACTTTGATTTAGAAATTGAGTTATGTCGTGTTGTTGACCCATCCGTCAACACTCCCTCCCTCCGCGATCATGTCATCCTTGACATGACCCGGTTGTCAATGTTGGTGCGGTCTTTGTTGTTGTTTGTTGTGGTGAAGAAAGTATAGGCTGTAGCCTTTGCACGAGCTCGTCCCGTTTAGCCAATCCGATGTACATAGCCTTCACATGATTCAAGAAAATCATGATAAATGAAAAACTTTATGACTTTCACATCCTTGCTCTGAGCTGCAACATCTGTTTCTATCATTATAGGTTTATTTCTAGATCTAAATTCAAAAAGAACCCAATCTCGTTCAGCTTGACTCTTATCATTATGGATAGAGAAAGCTCCATCTATCACTTGCTCCAACATATCTGTCAATTCTCAGTATTTGTGATTCTTAGAAACAAAGTCTACAATCTGTAGAATTGAGTGATTGGCTTTCAGATCTTGTGAGCCAATGACAACTTTGTGAGGATTCTGTAGAAATTGTATGGCTAAACCTTCCACTTCTTTAGGCCAAGTTGCACTCCAATGTAAAGTATGTCTGTCAGGCCAAATCTGGGAGCTAACTTTTTTGATTTGAGGTTCAACACCCATGTTCGACATTCAATCCGCATCATCAAGGACAAGATATGTAACCCTGTGAAGGTCAGTTTTGTCTACCATTTGTGTCTGCTCTTCTTTGTTGGTGACTTCTTTGTTCCTACATCAAGGTGATCAAAGCCGTACTTACCATTGTTAGCTTTTGTGTGTTTTGTAAATCATTATACTACTTCTACTTGATACATGACTTAAATTTTAGCTCGACAAACCCCAGTTAGTTCCCCAAGTTAGTAACTTGCGTTAAAAGGGCTTTATCTAACATCATTCGTGATAGATGACCATCTATGAGCTATCATCGTCCTTTTGTCCCCAAAATTCATATACATGATGTACAAGCTATGTAGATGGTATATAGATAGCTATCATTGCTTCAGGTTTGAAAAAATTGCACTTTGGCTAGCTCGGGTTTTTTTTTTTTAACCCTGGGCTTGTACTCTCTATGCATAGCCTCCTGATAAAGTTTGGCTTGATTTGGGCTTTTGGATTTTAGTCTTAAGAATAATTGATGGGCACCTCTGGCACCTTCTGTTCTTGTCAATATTGTTAGTCGTTCCTTTTGTTTGTTAGGCCTCATTAAGTCACATAGAAGATAGAAGATTTACAGTACAAAGATCTACTTCCTGTATAAGGCCTTGTAGTCGCATGAAGTGGTTGATAGGCAACTTTACACTTGACGGGTGCTTTTGTTTAGTTGCATCTCCAACTTCCTTTGTCCTTGTAGTCCATCCCGGATTTTTATGACCATTCTCAATCATTTTTCACCTCATGTTGTTGTCGAAGGTTGATCAACATTCTTTCTGACCTCTGACTTCTAGCCTTGTGCATATGGCTTTTGAGACATGCTTCGTGAAGTGTCGTCATTTTCTTGAACTTCCTTTGCTTTGTACTCCTCGACATCTCTTCACTCTTTTCTTCATCTGGATTATGGAATTTTTTTTGTTTTTCTCAAGAAAATCTCAAAAAAGGACTAAATAAAACAATAAATCAACTCAACTCAAAAAGAAAAATCATTCTAATAGAATTCAAAACGTAATGTACACTATACAATGTCCTTAGGGGCTCATATATGGCTTTTGTCCCCGTACTCCTCTTGGGGGAGATTATATTTGCTAGCTTTTGTTTTCAAGCTTTTGAAATTGAAACGTTATTTTCGAGCTTTTTTGCACTCATATTACACTAACGATATCTTCAAATATTAGTGTGGCATGAAAAAAAACTACATCAGATTATGAAATCCTTCAATCATTAAATAATCGAATTTAACATGCATGAATGTTTTTGTTTGTGGGAATGTATGCTCATGTATACCTCTTATTATCTTGAAATGTAAATTTTAAAAAGGCACCTTTTCTACTTAGTTTTGCTTGAACATCATATTGGGAGGAATACCAAACAACATGCATGCCATAGTCTCAAAGTAACCTAGCAAATCAACTAAGGAAACCTCAAAACCAACTTCTATTGTTGGAAATGAGTACTCTGTCGAATGGTTTTATAAAATGTATGCGCATGATTAGTGGATAGTATGCAGTGTCAACAAGAGTTTCAAATGCAATAAATTTCCCAGGGAAGCTTGTATGTGGGTGACCATTTTTTGTATCGGACAAAAGTGTCCTTGGTATAAAGAGGGCATGGTCAGATTTTTTTTAAAGAAAAGGAGTGCATTTTATTTAAGAGCTTCTAATTTTATACTTTTGTAATTGTTTCACTTTTTTGATCTTTTTGCCATCATTTGGTGCAAAATAATATCCCAATTTGTTGTAATCGCTCTATCTCACCTTTGCCACATGTTGAAACTCTATTCAAGCCTCTATATGTCTAACATCGCAACATCAAGTCGGCACCAAAACACAATTTCTTAACTTCATCTTTATATATTTGACTTGAATACAAATATAGAAGGTGGATAGTGTACGTCCTCATCATAAATCTACGATCATCTTACATGGCTATCCCAAAATGACCAGAATATCTAAGGTGGTGGAAATATTTAAAGGTTCCAACTTCTAGTGTAGTGTCAAGTCTAAACAAAAAAACGCGTTATAAAGACTAACAAAATCTTCTTATGTGACATTTATCCCCTTTGCAATAGACAGGCCAGGTGATTAGGTAGCAAAGATGGTGTCCTTGTAGAATCTTCTGTTAAAAAACATGGAGCATTCAATTTAATAGAACAAATTTGCAAGGCATTGATGCAGTTTAACTTCAAAAAATGTCACACTCATGCTGCAATGTTACATTTTTCTAGCTCTATTTTGCGAGCTCAAAGGGCAATTATCCAAGCTCAACATTTCTCCATTTTTGACAATCATCTAGAAGAGCCAACCAAATTGAAGGATATTCTCATGATGTCATCATCTTGATACTCTCATAGCTTTGTCAAAATTCCTTGCCCACCCTAAAAGGTCAACCATGCAAGTGTAGTGTTTTTTGTCTGATATAATGCCAATTTTTTTCCTAATGCTATCAGAAATCATATGGCTCTCATCCAATAGACCTTTGTAACTACATGCATTGACCACTCTAAGGAAAGTGATCGTTCGCAATTGAAGAGGTGCTCTACTCCTTTAGCATGATCACAATTGGGGATCAGGTGCCCTATTATTGCATCCAATAAAAACAATTCAACGCTTCTTCGACAATCCCTCACTAAGCATATCCTCCTATAAAAGGAATCTTAGAGACTTTGTCTATCAAGATTGTATCTGGTAAAAACAACAGACTACTTCTTGCCATAGCTATGTTAGGTGTATCTTGCACTCAATGCAAGATACTCAATGTATTCCAAGGGGCAAGTTTCACATATAAATCTCATCTACAATATTTTTTGCATTCATAAGGGCACCACTTTTGACATACACATTGATCAAAACATTAGCAAGCACAAAATGTTTCTTGAATAGCCTTTGACTAGAAATCTCACCATGAATTCTTCACCCCATGACATTTGGTTAAAATAGCTTCCTTGCCTTAGCCATGTTGATCATATCCTAGAACTCTTTGGTATGTCGTTCTCTTTCAACCAATGTACTAGTTGCAAGAGACAACACCAACAAGTGAGCCACACTTGACATACATACCAAACAAAGCCTTGCTCTAATACCCTCTAAAGCAATCTCATCATGAATTCTCTCATCCATGTCAACTTCTTGTGTAAGACCACATGCCTTTAAGAAGTGAGCGTAGGTGATTGTATACTTCCCTTTGCATCCAATGAACAATAGAACTAAGCATGGCATAGCCATTTTTGGAATATCATGCAATCAACATGTTCCAAGAGACAGCATTTCAAACAAAAAGCACATCAATTAATTTTTTTATTTCATAAGGACACTATGTTTACTATAAATATCAAACAAATCACTACCAAGCACAGCATAATATTTCTTAAGCCGCCACTAACTAGCGATCTCAATGTGAATTCTCTCACTCATGTAAAGGTGTGTAGGATCAAAGGTCTCCATGGTACATGTATACATGATTGCATGTTTTAGAAAGACCTTTTCTCCGTATGCATATCGACATAAGCATTGCCAATCTCAATGTGTTTCTCCAACAACCATTAGCATAGGCAATTGTATCTAGGGAAAGGCATTCGTTTGCATGTGTGTTATATAGCCTAGAGCTTCCTTACAACAACCAGTTTGGGAATATCCAGCCATCAACCCGGTGAAAATAGCACAGGGCTTCCATTCCATAGCCATGTGGGGCATACCCTTCAATCAACACATTTCAAATGATAACTCAACAATTTGACTACATGAGGGTACAACAATTTCATGAGGGTACTACTTTTGACTCAATAATGTACTCTCATTGTAGGTGAACTTGTGTCCTGCTTCTTGATGAAATCTTTTTCATTCTCTATTGCCTTTGTCTTTAGCAATAGATTGTGGTTTCGTGGAGACTTGGTTGATTAGGTTAGTTGTGAATTTAACCTTCACCATCTCTCCAGCTTTATTTGTCAATGTGGCCTCGCTGTTGTATTGAATGGAAATGATTAGCTCATGAGCTCTCTGGAAATATGTTCCCCATGGAGGTAGCCTGAAAAATGTGTCCATCTATATGCAACTTTATCCCTTGATGACTTCCCTTTGCTAATGTAAGGTCCACGATTCTTTTGGAAAGGTTGTGGTCTTGACTTTAGTGTTGTCGGCCGCTTGGAATTTCTCGATAAAGACATTGGTTGGTATTTTGGCAAGCTCTTCTTCTGAGATGTGAGCCTTTTCATTGGAGCATGTGTGTGTGTGTGTGTGTGTGTGTGTGTGTGTGTGTGTGTGTGTGTGTGTGCGCGCGCGCGCGCGCGTGTGCGCGTGTGTGTGTGTGTGTGTATATATATATATATATATATGAGGCTTATGCAAAAAGAAAAGTGGGTAGAAACCCCCTTGTTGTCCATGTGTGGAACTCCTATTCCCTTTTTGACCTTAATGGGACTCTTAAGACAACAAATCAACAGATTTTTTGCAAAGTGTAGCTCTTAGGATAGCTAATGTAAAAGAGAATTTTGCAAAAAAATATAGGGGGTGGGAGCACTGTATGATCATCCGCCTGCACGCGGATGATGAGGGAGATCCTAACCTCCCTTTTTCCCTAATGGATCTCTTGGTACTCTTAGTCTTCTATTTTCTTGTGATTTTCTTTGTGAAAAAATGTTCAAATTAGGAGAAATGGATCAAAAACACCGTCATACAAAACGGAGACCCAGCTCTTGCCCCCCACAAATTTGTGAAAATTTTATCAAAGTTGCTTAATATCTCAAATCTTGCCTTTAGTTTCTTGTTGTGGATCTGAGCATGCTATTTTTTCATGCAGCATTATCTCAAGATAAATCGACTAGCGAAGTGAATAATATACATAGTCACAATGCTTATCTTAGCAATTATTGAAGGAAGTACTATTGTATGCATGTCAAATATATACGCATGAGTTGTAGGCAAGCTCTCTTTAAACATTCTTTATATGAGAAAGAGAGAGAGAGAGAGAGAGAGAGAGAGAGAGAGAGAGAGAGAGACCATAGGCTCAAATGTATGTGGTCATGTAGAACATAGGGGTGCATGTAAATGTTGTCGATCATCATGTTATAGTAGGGATTTGCAATGTCAATATCCATCTCTTTTCAAAGATGTGAAGTTTTCTTTTGAGACAGATGCTATTGACACAATTATGTGGTGCTAGTCTAGTACAATGAGTATGTCTCTTCATATTGTATCTACATACGATCAATCATGTTTTCTTAAATCATGTCCTTGATTTCATATTCTTTCACTAGAAAATTGGTCCAAAATACATCAATCCACTCATGTCTTGCTTTGATAATATTTATGACATAGCTTCATTGAGAAATCTATAGAAAGTATTTATAAAATGATTTGAGGAGAGACAATTAATGTAGTTTGGATGCACTTGTTGCTAGCCATATATGCATCACAAAATTTAAAAATGAATAAGAGCACCTAGAAATATAGTAGACAATAATCCAAACTCTTATGGAGAAATTATGGGTATATTTAAGTGACATTGAAATTCCATTTTGTACAGATATTATCCCGTTTTGTCTTTGGAGAATGTTGTCAATTTTCAATTAATGTTATCAACCTCCAAAAGTTTAATTAAGTTATCACCACATTCGAATTCTATCTGGCAATTATGCAATCAAAATAATCATATTAATTACCAACACTAAAAAGATAGAGTGTCCTAATTTAGATTTAAGTAGGAGATTATAAAAGGTGAACAAAAATGCACCTTCTACTCTTAATATCATGTACATGTTAGAATGTGTCAAGTAACAAAGTGTATGCCTCATTCGATATATAGCTGAGCATGATAGCAAAAAACAAGTCCATTTACTATCTCTAATACAAAAAAATGTATTCATTTTTTCAAAACTAATTTTTTGAGCTATGAAGTTCGCTAAACGTCCTCCTCTCTCTCTCTCTCTCTCTCTCTCTCTCTCTCTCTCTCTCTCTCTCTCTCTCTCTCATGGACCATTTAAACTCATAACTAATGACACGCATTTGGAAAGCTAGCAACCAATGACAAGAAGACTAGAATAGTTTAGTATTCAAATATTTGCTATAGAAACATACCTATCTTATGTATGAAGCATGATAATAAGAACATTTCACTTTGTTGACCTAACTTACTTTATGCAATATGGAGTCATCTCCAAAAATCTCAAAAATAGGGCTATGATTAGAAAAGCACGAAATGAAAATCTCTCAAATTAAATGCACTCCTCCTCTTGTAACTCTACTATGAGGGAATATTCTCTGGATTATGTCAAAAAATCATCACAATCAAACGCAAAAATTCAATATAACTCACAAAACATTTTCCTCTAGTATTTATATATAGGTCCATATTTAGAATGCATCCCCCCTCCTATTTGGAGTCCTGCTTGACAACAGGGTATCACCAAGGGTATGTGTTGTGCTTGGGCAATCAAAAATTGTGCCTATGCAGGCCTTGTAATGTAGCCCTATTATGCATACACAGTCAATGCATGGAAAATATTTATGTTGCGCAAGATGTGGATATAATAAATTTGCTTATTGGCATGTGATGGCGAGGCTTCCTATTCAAAGCAATGTGATTTTTATTGAAGCTCCTATGCCGTTTGCTTGATGGAAGGTTGTAGAGCTTTTTTGAAGGCTTACTTATCTGTTTTTTATGGTTCTTTGGAATCTAGTTAGCCATATTGTTGGTTGTTGAATTTGGCATTGTTCCTCAGAGTGGGTTTTGGCTTGAACTGAGTGAAGTTCTCTCTTCTAACTATACTATAACTGTAGGAGGAATTGAAATAATTCAAGCGACGGTGCAGTAACAGCAGTGTTTTTGGTATCCTTTGGGACCCACTTCTTCATGATTTTTGGTTGTTTTGTTGGTGATTCTCATTTGGGAACCCATACTTGTCATTGCTTTGTTTGTGTTTGAAGAGACTTATTTGGGATCGATATCCACCTTTCTTTGTGTGAGTCTTTAGCGGTCTTTCCTTCAGGTCTTGTACTCTTGGTTGAGGACGAGATTCATACGTTGGGAGTTGATACTTTGGGAGTTGACCATTTAATTGTTTTGGAATCCAAATGAACACCTGACCTCTTTATGCTTGTGTCAACTTCTCTGAAACCCAAATTTGAGTTGTGGAAGCTTGCGACTTTGTGTTTTTTCTAGATTTTCTTGCAGGCTTTGGCTGTTTTTTTTATGGCAATGGATCTTGTGATTTTTCATCAAAGATCTTCGTTTTCTTGATCCATACCTGTTTTTGGCCAAGCTGGCTCTTTTGTATCCGGATTTGTTGAACTTTTTGGTTCTGAATCATTGTTCTTTCCTTTTGGCCATCCTTGGTTGTTATTGAAGCTGCTAGTGATGGTAATGACCTGAATTTCTGGTAAGGAATGTCATAAGAATCATCACTATCACTACTATCCTCCGCAAGGTTGCATTCTAGCACTTTCCCTTTGTGGTTTGGCTAGTTATGGAAAGTTACTTTCTATTTGCTCTTGGGTTGTTGTTTTTGGGATGACTTTGTGATCCACTTGATTAGAGCATTGCTAGCTCGTTGACATGGTTGTGTTCTTTTTGGCTGAGTCTTTTCCTCATGGATAGGAGCCATGTATGAGGGTGCTTCCTGCGGTGCATTTCCACCGAATATTTTGGAATCCACTTCTGATGCACTCTATTTTTGTGGCACTGACATTGATTCCTGGGTTTTTGATCTGGAAAATCATAAAACTGTGCATTTGTTAGAGTTTTGTTTTATGTCACCTTCTTGCTTGTGGAGATTCCCAATGTTGGCATCTTCTTGAAGCTCAAAGTGTTCTACAGAGTCGTAGAACTAGTCTTCTTCTGCATCTTCGTTCTCTTGGATCACACTCACTACAAAGTAAGGAACGACATCAAAGCCATCTTCATCACAAAACTTCGTTGTTGAACTTTCTTGAATAGCGCACACATCCAGAGTAGCCAAGATGTGCTCCCATCCATGTGGCTCTAATTCTTCCTCAAGAAAGGGTTCCCTATTGTTTCTGGTCTGCCAGCTTAACCATTATTCTAGTTTTTTCTTCCCTCATACTTCCCCATATTAAATGATTAGCTTAACATGAGACAATCATTTAGGAGAATTAGATTTTAGTTATTATGATAGGAGGTAAGATTTTCTTTGAGCTTATCAAAAGCATTTTGCTCTCTAGCAGTCCATACATATACTTAATGTTCTTCTTAGTTAAGCCATGTAGTGGTCCTGCTATTTGAGAGAATTTTGCTATAAAGCATCTATGGTGTGCGCACATACCAATAAATCTTCTTAGCTCATGTAGATTCCTTGGATTAGGCCATGCTTTTATTACCTCTAACTTTGATGGATCCATATGGATACAATCTTGAGAGATAATATGCCCTAGGTATTGAATCTCTTGAAGGAAAAATTTTCTTTTCTTTTGGTTGAGAAAAAGCTTGTTCTCCCTCAATGCTTGAAAAATCACTTGGACATGTTTCTTATGTTCCTCAAAAGACATGTTTCTTATGTTCCTCAAAAGACTTGGAGTAGATGATGATATCATCAAACACTCTAGTGAATTTGCGGAAGGGTCTAAAAATTTTCTCCATTAGACAATTGAAAGTAGTTGGTGCATTAGTCAAGCCAAAAGGCATGAATAGATATTCATAAAGACCAAACGTTGTGCGAAACATGGTCTTTAGGATATCTTCATCCACTATCCTTATTTGATGATAGCCACTTTTAAGGTCAATCCTACTGAAGTAGGTAGAAAATTGCAGCTTATCACAAATAGATCTTCTACCCGAGGCACGGGAAATCTATTTTGATAGTGATGTGGTTTAGTGCTCGATAGTCCACACACATACGATATGTACCATCTTTCTTTTGCACTAAAAGGACTGGAGAACAAAAGGGAGAGGAACTAGGCCTCACCATCCCTTTGTCTACCAATTCATGTACTTGCCTCATGATCTCCTCTTATTGAGCTTGAAAGACTCGATAAGGAGGCTTGTTAGGCGATGAGCTTCTTGGAAGGAGCTCAATGTGATGGTCATCATCCCCTCATTTTGGAGGTAAATCCATAGGGATATCATCGATGAACACATCTTGGAATCCTTTTAGAAAATAAAACAAGTCTAACTCTTCTTGATTCCTACCATTTACATTTGATGAAACATTCAGATCTTTTAGAGACTCTTTGACAAAAGTCATGTGCGCAAAAATAGAGCTCTTGATTGATTTACAAGCAGAATTGTGCGACCACGTTCACTAGCATCTACGTACATGTTCTTTCCCCTGTAGGTGAAGTAGATCCTCCTTTCAGGGAACTTCATATTGGCAGCCATGCAATCAAACCATGGTTCCCCTAGGATAGCATCCTCATGATGGAGAGGAGAGATGAAAAAATCTCCTTTGTCGACATAGCTTTGGACATGAAGCCTCAACTTCCCAATCAAGGGACTAACGGAGGCTTGATGTCCCTTGAAAGCTGTGTCAGCCATTACCATATCTCCCATCTTGAAAGCTTAAATGCCCAGCTTGGTGGCCAACTCCGTTGATATGAAGATGTGAGTAGATCCAAGGTGGCATCATGATCTCTTACCTTTCCCCAAGCATAGGAAAGTGATGATCCTTTGCAATGAACATCCTCTTTTGGATCTTCGATGGTGGAAGCCATGTCTTTGAAAGAGGAGGAAGGTGAAGAAGAAGGAGAAGAGGGTGACTTCTTTCTAGACCTTTTTTTCCTTTGTTTCCTCTCTTCCCTTTTGGAATGACGAGGAGAAGGACTCTGTATTGATCTTTTCCTCTTGGGAGGAGTGGGCGATCGTCTAGACCGCCGTCTTCGTGGAGCCACATCTTCAAAGGAACTTAAAGTTTCATTGCTTTATTGCTCTTTGGATCCCTCCTCTCGTATGGGAGAGAGTCTTCTTTTGGGGGTCTCTTCAAGAGGCCTCCTAAGCTCTCTCTCCTCTCTGAAAGGAAGGGAAATTCCATAAGCACGAAGTTGTTGAGTAACTTCGGCTTGCAAAGCAGGGTTGCCCATAGCTTGCTGCCACCTAGTAACAGGATAATTCACGAACATGGGGGCATCATTATTAGCACCTCCATGTGCAAAATCAAAGCTATCAATGTCATTCTACTCTCTTGATTATTGTCAGCCATGTTAACAAAATTTGTGTACGTACCTAGTGTATGCTTTGGCAATTCAAAACCTTAGTTGCCACTCCTCTTAGCCTTTGAAAATTGTCTCTTAAGTATCTACACCCATGGCTCGAAGTGGTTAATTATAGAGAGTAGTGGAGTAGGTCTAACATAGAGGAGTTGTTGAGGGCTAGCTTCTTTCGGACTTCTTATGGCTCAATAATGATAAAGCCATAGGCAAGTCTAAAAAGACTTTATTATTAAGTACAAATCTTCCAAGCTGTGCACCATATCCCACATAGTGGGCTCAACAAAACCGATAATAGATCCCAGTTCCACTTACCCTAATATAAGTAACAACATCAACCATTTATAGGCTACTTAAGGACCTCTCTTCTTAAGCAAGAAAAGAGAAACCAAACGCTCTGATACCAATGTAATGGAATTGGCCTATTAACTTGAGAGTAGCAGAAATTAGAGAGAGTAATTTTGTGAATTTACTTTGTGAGCATAGCATGTGATCATAATTGAAGATAGCAACATAAACATAGCATTTATTTAAGTTGGCATGAACAATACTTTTGCAAGAGATGGAGTTTAGAGAACATGACAACAGTTGAGGACCGGATTTATGTGGAGACGAACCCCCTCCAATAGGCATTTGTATTATGATTTATCACTCAACCTCTCTACTTGCTTGGAGAAGGAGAAGGAGCTCTTGCACTTTGTACTTCAGCAACAATGAGCATGTGTGTGAGTGTGTGTGGGAGAGTATACCCTCTAAACTAGCCCCCTACTTGCTTTGGTCGACCCCCCCTTGTAGCTCATGCTTGAAGCTCATTGGACCCCTCCAGGCCAACCAGGAGTCATACCAAGCAACAAGGGTAGCCTTGGGACAAGTGTCCCCCTTTCCCCTTTGAGAGAGAGAACTTGATAAATGCAAAATCAATTAATTAAATCTCCTAAATTATCATTGGACCCCTTGGGTGGCCAACCAATAGGCTTCAGGCACACCATCAGGGCAACATGAGGAGGAACTTGACAAGTGTCCCTTTTGCTTTCTTTGTACCAAGCATGCCTTGTGTGAGTGTGAGTCTGTGTGTGTTCTCTCTCATCCCCCCTCTTGTAGGGCTCGCCCCCTCCTTGTATGGATTGAATCTTGACTTTTGCACACCTCAAGCCACTCAACTTTGGGCCTAGTTCTCATCACACGCTTGGCCCTTAAGCCCCTCAAGCTTGGGCTGGGTTCTCACCTCAATTATAGCCCTAGCATCTAAAGCATGACAAGCACCTCAAGCATCTCAATCATCAAGCACCTCAAGCATCTCAGGCATCTCAATCATCAGGCACCTCAACCAGCTTAGTCATCAAGCACGACAAGCACCTTAAGCTTGGGCCGGGTTCCCACCTCAAGCTCAGTCCTAGCTTACCTAAGGTCAAAGGACCTTTACACTAATTATTGGAGATATTTAATGAATCTAACCCTAAGGTCTTATGCTCCATTGGTTAGCCTTGCTCTTATATAGACCATCTCTCATTTGGGCCCCTTTACCATTGGCCTCGTGTTGAGATAGATCTATAAGCACATGTCTATATCTTAACCCTTGTTCTCATTTATCTTCCCACATTAAATGATCAGTTTAATATGATAAAATCATTTGGGTTGGTTCGATATTAGATCTTATGACATATGATAACATGAGGCCATCATAGTGCTTGATTGACTCTTATCTATGTTCTTGGTGTTACACTACAAGAGGTTGTGTGCTCTTGTGATGCTGTTAGCAACGGAAATACATTGGGTTTTTATAACCCCCGGCGTCGATAATAGCGTCGCTACGAGAGCGTTGCTATATGCGTCGCTATAAACGTCGCTATATGCGTCGCTATATAGAGACGCTCATAGCGACGGTTATAGCGACGTTTACACAGAATTCTATAGCGACGCTTATAGCGACGCTTATAGCGACGCTCCAGAGCCATAAATAGCGACAGTTATAGCGACGCCCGAGAGAAAAAAAATTTGGTGACAGGGCATTGAATGCCCTGCCACCCATCAACCATATTGTACTTGATTCACTTTTTTAAAAAAGTGCAAGGGTAGATAATAGACCCAAAATAGTCACCCTCAAGACGCATTGTTTGCAAAATTGACAAGCGTAAAATTGACAATTGTACACATCATAGGAAAAATGAATTGATTGGCAAATGTAATAATGACAATTGTACAACATCATAGGCATAAAGAATTGATTGACAAAATGAACTGCGGTGACAAATGTAATAATATACATGGTTCAAAAAGACATATAGAATCCGTCTCATGATACATAAGCTATGAGAAACCCTAAACTAATGCTATCTAGCTACGGCTAAACTGACGTCGTCTAGTCAGACGTCTCATCGCGTCCAAGCGGCGTATCTGTCAGATTCTGCAAAAAAAGACAATAAGACAGCTTTCAGTAAGTATAAACATATAACGACATTTATAAAAAAATACAAAAAATAGAAAAGAGTAAACCCTAATACTAACCATGCCGCTGCGAGAACTGAGAATGTCCATCAGGGCGTTTAAGCCCTTCCTACCTGCGTACTCGCGCTCGTACGGTGTGGGATCACGTCCTGTCATCGACCACTGTCAAAACATACAAAGATTTCATTATGTTAGAATTAAAAAACTCATAAACCCTAAACTATCGAACATAAAGAGCAATGCGAAAATACTTACAAAATCGGCCTTAAATGATGCCCATCCACCGCTCCCCAAGTGGTGCGAGCTCCCTGCCTCTACTCGCGCTCTGGCTACATCCTTTTGTTGCTTCCACTTGTCGGGATTCTCGCACGCTACTTTCATCGCATTCTTCCAATCTTCTTTGGCCAGCCAATCTGGACTGTTCCACCCATGCTTGATTGATTTTTGCACTTCGGAATGCTTGTGTTTGCAGTATTCACGCATTCAAATCTTCATCAGGTCTTCATTGAAGCGCTGATCCCGTGTTGGAACGGGAAACTCATCATGAAGTATGCTGATGACTCTGTTTTTTAAATCACTTGGTACTTCACTCCATTTGTTTAGTATGTAGTGTCTAAACAGCTGAGAGCAAAGACCACACATGCGCGAGATCACCTTCTTGCCGTCATCATCCATGATGATGCCGCCGCTGAAGTTGACGGAGTAAAGCAAGCCCTCTGGCCGGTGACGCGTGAACCTGGGTGTCCCGACAGGGGTCTCTAGCGGCGTGTCGATGGGGGTACGGACGTCAGGTGTCTCCACCGGCGTCTGGGCCCCGAAGCGAGGAGTGTCGAGTGGGGTGGCTCCTAGCGGAGTAGGTAGAGCTGTGTAGCTGCTAGGAACAGTCAGCCGCACAAAATCTGGCGTAGATGGCGATGTTGTGGCTGGTGTGGGGGCGGGCAAAGAAGGGGAGGGTAAAGAGCCTCGTCGAACACGAGGCGGTGTGGAGGCATCGGCGGCGGAATCCCCACAACAACCGCCATCGCCACCACTAGAGCGCCGGTGTCTAGACGAGTGTGAAGATCGTCTCGTCGACGCCGAAGCTTTGGAGCGCGCTGAATGCTCCGAAAGAGAGGGAGATGCGGATGGAGTAGGAATGCGCGATGATGCGCCAGAGCGATGACGCTCCACGTACCACTGTCTCTGCTGCGGTGGCAAAGAAGAAAGAAACTCCTCATCATCCATACCTGCATTAAACACACGAATATTTAAACTTAATATTGAATGAATAGAGTAGACAATGACGCAAATACCATTAAATACAATGACTTAATGACGCATATAAATACAATGACGCAATGAATTGAGTGATAGAAGAGGCAAGTCGAAAACTCAGAATTTTCAATCAAAAGATGTGAGCGCGAGTAGAAAAGAGCGTTATACACCATGGAAGGTACTTAGAGAGCCAGAGCTTTTACAACACGGAGCAAAATTGTTCAAATACAATATTTGTGGCTTTAAGAGATCTCTCTCTCATCCTCGCATAACTCAGCATAACTTCCTATATCTATATAGAGCTCTCCGTTTAAACACATATCCTCTGTTTCATTTTGTAGCTCCTCTGCATGCACCCCATATAGAGTAGTAGCATCTTGATGCTCGTCTGGCACCACCGCAGCGGCTTTTGATTGAGCATCTTCTCTGATCTCCTCCATTGATGCCGTTGTGATTGGCACATGGTAGCCTTCATACGTCCTTGCACTACGAGGGGCTACCTCTATGACGTACCACCAGTTTGATGTAGACTTTGTAGGATGAAATATTACCTGCCAGAGCCACATAACTTACATGAGAGCTTTCAAGCACATAACTTGTAAAAGGGGGATGTTAACTATTTACATACTTACTTGTTCACAATGCTCGGGTAGTACGAAAGTGTCTCTTAGGTCAGTCCATTTCTTAGTAGAATCCACCTCAAGAAAACCAGACTCTCCTCTACGCACAGTAGCGTTGCGACCCTCCATGATTATCTTGAACCATTGCACGTCGAACAAGTCGACAAAAAATCCTCTGTAATCGATCCTCAAAATCTCTTGCAGCGTGCCGAAGTAAGTGAGTTCCGCCACCACAGGATCTGCATCAGAGGAACGTCGTCGACTAGACTGTTCAAATTTTGCCATGATTCCACAATCTTGAGTAAAACGCTTTTTGTCGATTCGTTCCACCCTAAAATGTCGACCTTTACACCATGCTGCTGTGTATGACTTATACTACAACGAACAAAGATTATGAGTGGCCGTTCAAACGTTTAGAAATAAAGTCACTAGCTAGTCGTACATTGCAAACTTACCTTGGTCGCGCAACCCCGAGAGTACTCCCACTCTTCCTCAGTCACTTCGTCACCGCATTGTTGTGCGCTTTTCAATTGGTTGTGCAACCATCTTAAGCTCATGAAGGTTGGTAGGCTCTCCAGAACCCTCGGATAGTGCATCGGTGGTCGTCTTCCCCGTCTCCACTCGATTCGTGCCCTTTGTCGCTCTTGCTTTGCATCCTCATATTGTGAAATCCACTTTTGCATCACTGGATTGTGAAGCATGCAAAATCGGTTGATTTTAGCCTCTAGATCTTCCGTCATCTTCTTCTCAACACCGAGATTGCACATGACAATCCCAGATATGCGCTCATCATCTATGGTTCGCCATAGCGTGTCCCGGGCTTTATCAAATCCGTCTAGCCACTCTCCAATGTACACTAGGGACTCTGATACCAACCAACCTTCTGCCATGCTACCCTCCGGACGTGCCTTTTGACGCACATATCCCTTAAGCGTTTTCATGAAACGTTCTAAGAAGAACATCCATCTGGAATGAACTGTGCCAGCTATTTCCACCTCATCAACTATGTGAACAAGAAGATGCACCTGAATGGTTAGCATGGTAGTAGGAAAATGTTTCTCAAACATGCACACAAGCTCCGCAGCATTTAGTTTGGCGAATGGTATGGAGTCTACGTTGATCTCCTTTTGTGAGATCCATTGCACCAGCTTTGCAAGTTTGTAGATTGTGTTACGGATGTCGAGAGACAAACATCCCTCAATGGCAACCGTAAAATAAACTGTAAAGTATGTGCAGCAATGATATTAAAGTCCACATTTTATGCAATGATATTAAAGTCCACTATGAACGTACCTGACACATTTTATGCCAATCGTGTGACTTCAAACCGGTAAGCTTTCCTTCTTTAGTAAAACACGTTCGGAGCGAGTGCATTACGCCAGTGGGGGTCCGCAAAGATCGAATGGTCTCTTTTACTTTGCGTTCTTGGGCTCCTGTGAAAATCCATGGTGCTTTAGGGAGTTTTATCGATCCATCAGACGCTGTTTGCGGCCAATATTGCTCCATACGATCCACATTTCTAAGGTCAACTCTGGCTCCCAAAGTATCTTTCTTGCCGGTCAGATGGTCCCATAGTAGATTACCCACATTCTTGAATATGTGCATTGGATCGAGCAAGTGATTGATCATGAGTCGGGGCCAGTATGGTAACTCGTACCATAGAGATAGTCTCTTCATCCCTGGAGGCAATCCGTCATCGCACATCTCCTTCTGCTCTAACCATGCTTGTGCAGACATCCTTGGTGGCTCTCTTCCCAAAAAGCCGTCGCGTAACACATGATTCTCTGGAAGATACGCTTGATGACCTTCGTAGATTTGCTTCTTCAGTGAGGGCGCCCTACGTGCATTCAGTCTAGGTCCACATGTGACACATGCTCTGTATCCGCTTGTTTGAAGCCCTGCATGTATACACATGATAATAGATCAACTATGGGAAAAAACAAGATTTACAGTGTCTGAGTGAGGAGTGTCAATAGATCACCTGAGCATTCTGTTAGCCCGGGATAGTCATGCATGGTCCACATTAGAATGCCTCTGATCAAAGCATTCCGTCGTCCTGTGTGTCGGCTCATATCCACCACCTCTATGCCAATCCACAATTGTTGTAGCTCTTCCAATAGTGGACGAAGATACACATCCATATTCTCCACTTTATATCGCCCTGGCACAATCAAGCTTAGCCATAGGTGCCCCTTCTTCGTAGTCAACCACGGGGGAATGTTGTAGTTGACGATGACAACGGGCCATACACTGTAAGATGTTGATCTTTGACCAAATGGATTTACGCCATCCATAGCCAGGCCTAAGCGCAAATTTCGAGCTTCCCTGGCAAAATCCGACCATGTTCCATCTATATGTTTCCAGGCCAATGCAGGATTTAGCACACCATCCGAAGATTTATTCTCCTCATGCCATGATGCTAGGGCGGCCATGGACTTACATTCGAAGAAATGCTTGATGCGAGGAAGCAGAGGAAAATGTCGCAAAACCTTTTGTGGAATTTTTGTCCCGTGGAGATCTACTCGATATCTTTCGGAATCACATTTCGGACACTTCTCCATGTCTATGTATTCCCCTCTGAAAAGAATGCAGTCATTAGGACAAGCGTGGATAGAATTGTAATCCATCCCCAAGTTTCGCAAAATCTTTCTTGCTTCATCTCGGGAATCTGGCATCACATTGTCAGCTGGTAGTATGTGCTCTTTAAGCAATCTACACAACATAAAAATACGATACAGTCGTGTAAAAATCTATCAGATCATTATACATTTAGAGTTTTATTAAAGTAAACTAATTGTAATAGATCACCTGAAAAGCGTTGTGACGCTAGTGTCACTCCATCCAAACTTTGCCTGCATGTTGAGAAGAACCAGGAGTGCTTTCAATCTAGACATACGTGCTCCATTATACAATGGCGTATCGGCTTCACTTTTCATATCATCATAGATAAGCCTTTCTGAATCCATGATCGTCTCGATCATTTCATCAATCTCGGGCTCAAACATTGCCTCGTTGGGAATGTGCTCTGCATGATCATCCCCCGAGCTGTCAGAGGCTACATCTTGTGGCCTCACATATGCTGCTTGACCAAAGCGCCTGCGAACACGTCTATTGGGTTGCAAGATTGCTGCTTGTTGGCCAGCGTCAGAGTCCGACGAGTTATAATTGGCAACAACTCGATCTATAATAGATGGATCGAACTCGCCAAATTCGCGAACGTGCTGCAAAGAAACACGTCTTGTCCGTCGCACAGCATGCTTGCATTGATTACAAGGACATAAGACCCTCGTTGAGAGATAGGTGTTTCGGTTGGACGGTCCCACATCCTCGTCACTACTCATAATGAGGATAAAAATCTTATAACCTGGACAACAAATTTAATATTCTATTGGCATTCTTCGTCTTATCTCTCTCTCTCTCTCTCTCTCTCTCTCTCTCTCTCTCTCTCTCTCTCTCTCTCTCTCTCTCTCTCTCTCTCTCTACCTCACATTCTCTAGTCATGTCCAATCCCCGCACACCTCGGTCTAGAGGTGCACGGAGATCAGAACCACCGGGTTATAATCTCGTCTTTATTGGTCAATACCTATATTTGTGGGTACAAGAAATATACAGACCCACGTCTACATGATACTGCATGTAGTGGACAAAACCCCTTTGCCTCTTCTCTAGCTGTAGCACTTCACAGCATCTTAACATCTTTTCACAGTAGATCTTTTCACTGTTCGTCTAACTCTAAACCCTAAACCGTAAGTAATTCTTGCGTGGACTCGATCTAACGTAAATAAGCGTAAATCTAAATAAACGTAAATCTAACTAAAAATAAACCTAAATCTAATTTAACGTAAGTCTACATCTAACCTAATCTTTAACGTCTTTTGGGATAGTTTCCTACGACGTTAAAACTCTCTTCTTCTTGTGTGTGTGTGTGTGTGTGTATGTGTGTGTGGGTAAACCTAAATAAACCTAAGTCTAATCTAATATAACATAAATCTAAATCTAACGTAAATTATGTTATATTAAAAACAAAGAACTAAACTAACAGGGATTATAAGAACCTTAAAACTGATTTAACACATAATGTTTCACATAACTCGGCAAGAGTTGGCATTCTCATCACTAAAGATGTGAGAGTTAACTTCCGGTGGTGACGCTGCCTCATCTCCATCCACATCTGACGACAGCAATTGGCCCTTTGGACCGTTCTTGCTCTTGTTACTAACTTTGAAGTTGTTGTTGAATGACTAGAGGTTGTCTAGATGGTCATTGTCGGGGATGTGGTGACTCCTGCCGCCCTAAAGATCCACCTTCTTCCCTATCTTCTGAAGACATTTCACCAGTACTTTTGGATCGACGGAGCCCACCATGAGTGAAGGCAGCAATACCCTATATTCCATTGAGGGCTTTCTTCACCCGCTTCATGCAGGCATCGCAGTCTATGGAGACCTAAATCTAATCTAATATAACGAAAATCTAAATCTAGCGTAAATAAACGTAAATCTAACTAAAAATAAACCTAAATCTAATCTAATTTAACTTAAATAAACCTAAATCTAATCTAATTTAACTTAAATAAACCTAAATCTAATTTAACGTAAGTCTACATCTAACCTAATCTTTAACGTCTTTTAGGATAGTTTCCTACGACGTTATAACTCTCTTCTTCTTGTGTGTGTGCACGTGTGTGGATGTGTGTGCCAATAAAAAGAGATAAATGGTATAACCTTTCTATCACCCATGCCAAGTATGATAGATTGGTTATGCCATTTCCCTCTTGAATAATAGGTCTTGAGTTCAACTCCTCGTCGGCTAGATCTTTAGGTCTTTTAATTTTAATTGGTTTCTTACGACGTTAAATTAGTTTCTCTCTCTTTCTCTCTCAATGTGTGTGCGTTTTTTGTTTATGCATGTTTTCTCTCTCTTTTCCTCTCTCAATGTGTGCGTTTTTTGTTTATGCATGTTCTCTCTCTCTTTTCCTCTCTCAATGTGTGCGTTTTTTGTTTATGCATGCTCCCTCTCTCTTTTCCTCTCTCAATGTGTGTGTGCATTATTTGTTTATGTATGTGTGTGTGCGTTTTTGTTTATGTTTGTACTCTCTCTCTCTCTCTCTCTCTCTCTCTCTCTCTCTCTCTCTCTCTCTCTCAAAAACACTATGTGTGTGTGTGTGTGTGTGTGTGTGTGTGAGAGAGAGAGAGAGAGAGAGAGAGAAAGAGGGAAAGGGAACATGAGAGTGAGGAGAGGGAAGGAGCATACCTGGCTCTCCTTCCTCTCCTCGTGTGTGTGTGTGTGTGTGTGTGTGTGTGTGTGTGTGTGTGTGTGAGAGAGTGTGTGAGTGAGTGTGGTGTGTGTGTGTGTGTGTGTGTTGTGTGTGTGTGAGAGAGAGAGAGAGAGAGGGAGAGAGAAAGAGGGGAAGGGAACATGAGAGTGAGGAGAGGGAAGGAGCATACCTGGCTCTCCTTCCTCTCCTCGTGTGTGTGTGTGTGTGTGTGTGTGTTGTGTGTGGAGAAGAAAGAGAGAGAGAGAGAGAGAGAGAGAGAGAGAGGGAGAGCGTTACCTGCTCCTTGCTTGAGGGCGCCGAAAAACGCAGATCTGAGATCTGAGTTTTTTGGGCGCTCTCTGTTATTTTTTTTAGCCCAGTCGGCGTCGCTATGAGCGTCGCAAATTTACTTGTAAATTTGCGACGCTCATAGCGACGCCGGGAAATATTTTTTTTGAGCGTCGTTGTGTGAGCGTCGCTAATATGAATAGCCTCTTGTAGTGTTAGAGACTCCATAGTCTATGTGAATCTGTTGCCATGCAGACATTTGCAGTCTAAGCGAGTATACTTTTCTAATGAGCGGCATGACACTTCACTCATTGTGCATGCAAGGTCTGAGGATAGACATGTAGAGCAGAGAGCTTCTTGAGTACACAACTAGAAGAATCATCGGTGGTGGTGATGGAGTTCGATGCTTTGCCAGGTAGCAAGTAGAGAAGTGAGTCACATGTGCGAGGCACTGCAATCTCACTGACTTTGCAGACATGTACTATTGTGAATGAGCTCTAGAGTGTTGTGCACGACATGTCTGTAGATGCAGAGTTAGAGTGGCCATGCTCTAGTGAGACACAGTGGATTGATCCTCTTAGGACTACCATGGAGATGAGCGATATGGAGTTCTTTGACATGCTCATGCTAGAGGCTGAAATGGTGATACCACGACATAAGGATATATTTTCTATAGATGATGAGGGAGTGACGACTATCTTAAAGTCATGATTGATGCATCCATATGTGTATTCTGGTGGTGATGCAATGAGGGTTGAGATATGTGCTGCGGATAGATTGGTAGAGGTCACTGCACATGGCATTGATGTGATTGGCATGGATATGCTGGTAGAGATTGCGTGTTTGTCATCAGCTTTCGGGACTCTCATATGTGACCTCTTAGTGTCAAGACCCAACATAGCAGTTGTAATGGGAGCGTCTGCATTTAGGGTTGTTAGTCATGTGATGACTAACACTAGCATGATGCATCATGGAGTGGTGAAGGTCATTTCAGGATACCTGCAGGGTATGTATGCTGATTCTAGCAGAGATACCCTTCTACACACCACTAAAGTCTACACAATGGCATGCATTGGCTTTCAAAGATCCAGTGGACATAGATTGAGATGAGTTTCCTCCCTTACCTACTGTACATACTACTAGGTCCTATAGTAGTACCACTTATCGGCACATTTTCCTCTAAGTGCGAGATTTTGGGATAAATGTGATGTGCCTCTTACCTTGCTCGGACACATCAGAGACGTCCAACCACCCATTACTTGTACACACCTTATTCTTTACTAGATAGAAGAATAAGGGGCTCTTTCACACACATAGTGTTGAGCTGCTCCACCCACATCCTATGTTCTCTCTCTCTCTCTCTTCTCTCTCTCCCCCCTTCTCACTCTCTGCACACATGCACCACATTTGTACATTCACAATGAGTTCATCCTCATCCTCTGTCCTGCAGTACCGTTTGATGAGCCTTTTAATAAACCTCAACAAGCGAAAGGGAAAGTTTTTGTCAGCCGCATAGAGATGTTTGAAGAAATCC